>NC_142137.1:20385695-21635695 GCF_024610735.1 Ursus americanus
GTGAAGTTACCACGTCTATAGCTGAAGTAATGTTATTTTTGTATTTGACTGACATCTGTTCAAAACAATTACAACAATAATCACTGGGTGTTATATGCAATTGATGAATCCTGAAGTCTACCTCTGAAACTAACAATACACTGTATGTTAATTAATTGAATTTAAATAAAATAAAATTTAAAAACAAAACGATTACATCAAAATCCACAAGTAGCATTGTCCTAAAACAGTCTTTTCTAAACAATTTTTTAATTTTTGGAATCTTTGTTCCAATGAAATGCTCTGAGGAAATCCAGCAGGTAAAGGAGAAGATACAGGGAATGTTATATGAAGGAGTCTTGTGAGAAGGAAGAGCCTTCTTCGCTTTCTCGTTCTCTTCACTCACTGTCTATCGTCTGAGAGACATTTGTCTTTCCTGGGTCTGTGTGTTTATGTTTGCTAAATATTATTTGACTTATTTGTTGTCATAGCTATTGAATCAACTGCTAACTTTATGTGTTCTTTTAAATTTAAAGATGAAAATATTTTAATCTGAACAATTTTGTTTGAATACAGTTTTGGATTCATTCCAGAAATTTTGACATGTCCTTATTTTTTGTAAATATTGTTCAATCACAATTTTGTGGGGGGTTGGTAAGATATATTATTTAAAAGAGTTAAAATATTTCCAGGTGACTGGGTTCTTTCTGTTTACATGTTTAATAATAATTTTAATATTCATACATTCTAATTATGAAAAACAACTATGTACTTTCTGCTACATAAAATGTTTAGCAGCCTGAAGTAGATATTATTTCTGTAAACTGCTCAAGGATATTTAAAAGGCAGTCATATTCTCTTCCGCAGGATTCTGAATTTGATATAACACTAATTTTTTATTTGAATAATTCAGATTGGGTGACTTCTTATTTAGTTATTTATTAATTCATTTATCCAGAGGGAAGGAGAAGTGTGATGAAATATTATACCACAGAATTTATATTAATTTCTTATTACATTTCTAAGGTTATTATTTTTTAGCTGTTTGCTTTTATTCTGCCAATTCTTTGTTCAGCTTGTGAAGGTTGATGCATTGTAGATTATACCTTCAATCAATCAATGACTGTACCTTCTAATTAGTTTTCTTTTCATTTTATTTTTCTTGTGAAGGTATTGCAGTAATCCAGTTTACTTTTAGTTGCATTTGCCCAGTATATATTTTCTATTATTTTATACTTAATCTTTATCACTCGTTTTAAGTGGGTCCCTGGTAATAATAAAATGTGGATTTTTATTTTTCATTAGGTTTTTTTTTTTTTTTTTTTTTTGGTGAGAGAGAGAGAGAGAGACAGAGTACGAGTGGGACCAGAGGGAAGCGCAGAGGGAGAGAGAGAGAGAGAGAGAGAGAGTGCCTTAATCAGACTTCATGCTCCACGCAGAGTCCAACTTGGGGCTTGATCTCACGACCCTGAGATGATGACTTGAACAAAATCAAGAGTCAGACACTAACTGAGCAACCCAGGTGCCCCAATATGTGGATTTTTAAAACTAATTTGTGAGGCTTTGTCTTTCAATGTTGATTTTATTCCTTTTATGTATTTTGTAAAAACTGATTTGTTTTATCTCACATTTATTATCATGTAATTTATATGCCTGGTTTTAAAATATAGTTTACATATATTCTGCATGCTTTAAGTTTTCATCCTATTTTTTTAACGATTTTATTTATTTAGTACAGAGAGATTGAGCAAGAGAGAGAGAGCATGAGTGGGGGTGGGGAGGAGCAGAGGGAGAGGGAGAAACAGACTCCCCATTGAGGAAGGAGCCCGAGGCAGGGCAGATTCGGGGGACTTCGGGATCATGACCTGAGGCAAAGGCAGCTGCTTAACCAACTGAGCCCCCCAGGCGCCCCTTTTCATGCTATTTTTAAGTCTACTAACAATGACACTTAATATATACATAGTTGATCCTATTTTTAATTAATAATATTAAAATAAAAGGATATCTCAAATCTCTATTGCATAAATCAAAATATTCATCATGCTACTTATTCTTTTTCCTTGTTCACAGCCCCCGTTTTGTTTTTATTCATATAATATGGAATTTCAGATCCTTATTACTAGATTACTGTTTTCGTGTTCTCATTGCTAGATACTTTTGTTTGCAAGAGTTATTTATTACATTTGCAACTTGCTTAAAAACTATAGTTTACTATCAGTGGTTTAAAAAAAAATATCTGTCCTTCTTGATAAGCCATGACACCCTAATTTTATCTCATTTGGCTCAGATCTGTATCAACGGCCACATGATCATAGGTAGACACATAATCAGAGTTAGATTATATTCTTTTCGAAACTTTATTAGAGAATTTTTGGGGAACATAAATATCTGCATCAATTAGTTTTTATTTCACATAAATCACTTCAAAACTTAGTGGCTTAAAACAACAAGAAGTTATTTAGCTCACAGTTCTGCCCACGTTTCTTTTGCTCTGAGCGCCGCTGAGTTCATCCAGGCTTGTGCTGTTCACCTGGCTGGTTCTCGATGGCCTTACTCAAGGGACTTGCACTTACTTGGCTGTAGGCTATGTGCCTGGCATCACCTGTCTCTCTTACCCAGCAAGCCGGCCAGCCCAAACTTCCTACAGGGCAGCAGGGCTCCAAGAGAGGATAAGCCCCAAAGCAGGATCACTTCTCATGTGCTTAATCATTTGCTGATGTCCCAGAGTAAAGCAAATCACAGGACCGAGCAGAGTCGGATGGAGAGGGCTCTCAAAGTTTTATAACAAGGGTAGGTAGGGACACGGGGAGAGGAAAAATGACTGGCATTTTTGCAACTCTTCTGCACAAAAACTCACACATTTATTTTGCTTCCTTTTATTTCATAGACTCTTTTATGGATTACACTGATTATCCATTCTTCCTTTCCTTTTCCCTTCTTTAATTTCTGTTTATTTTCTCTTGAATTTGTGTATATACCCCATCTAGCAAATGTTCATAATTTGCAACAGTGTGTTCTTACTGAAATTTCCTCCCTGTTTACCTAGTTGCTATTTTAGTCCTCTGTTCAGATCTTAAGCTGGAGGGCTTGTTGATATCAATTTACATTTCCTGTCCAGCGATTTAACAGAATGACTCGAATAGCAAGGGAACCGTAGCTCTGGGCAGTTCCAGCAGAGGAACTTCGTTTCGGGATTGTTGATTCGCTGTGTGAGTGAGGTGGCTGCCCTGGGAGCAAGGCTTCTGTCTTGAGCTTTAGGACTGACCTGGCTTTCTTGCCGCTGCCCTGTATCTGTTTCATAGCTAAGTCCAACCTCCTCTCTAGCGCATCGGGGAAAACCCCAACCACTCTGTCAGTCACGGCATAATCTTGCTTCTTCCCTATTCAGTGGCTCTTGAATGCTTTTGATGCTCTGCAGGTGGAATCAATTCCAATTGTTGTGTTCCCTGTCTGGCCTGTGGTCTACTCACGCCTCCAGGCATATGTGTTCAAAATTAGGGAAAGTTACTGTGACTCTGCCCCGCAGGATATCCCACGCTGCTTCCATAGAAAATACATTACAAGCTGCTTCTCCATGCATGTCTCCACTCTAGCCCTATCTCTACCATTTCAGTAAACGTTGGAATACACCTCCTTGTGTCAGGGTCTCTTGTTTTATATTTCTTCCTCAGGTGATTTTATCTTCATCAGTAGCTTTATCCCCCATAACCAAATCAATCATAAATTATTCCATTCATTCAATACCCTTCTTATGAATAGAGACCTGACACCTTGGCATTTCTTTTGCACATTTTTTTAAAGAGATATTTATTTATTTGGGTGGGGGGAGAGAGAGCAAGTGCATGATAGAGGGAGAGAGAGAATCTTCAAGCAGATTCCCCACGGAGCGTGGAGTCTGACATGGGGCTTGATCTCATAACCCATGAGATCATGACCTGAGTCAAAACAAAGAGCCAGGTGGCTCAGTCGTTAAGCGTCTGCCTTCGGCTCAGGGCGTGATCCCGGCGTTATGGGATCGAGCCCCACATCAGGCTCCTCCGCTAGGAGCCTGCTTCTTCCTCTCCCACTCCCCCTGCTTGTGTTCCCTCTCTCACTGGCTGTCTCTATCTCTGTCGAATAAATAAATAAAATCTTAAAAAAAAAAAAAAAGAGCCAAAATGAAGAGCTTAACCCACTGAGCCACTCAGATGCCCCACTTTTGAACATTTTAAAACCATCACTGCCTGCCTGTGTTTAGAACAGTATTCGTTCTGTCCCCTCCTATTTATTGTCCTTTCCCCATGTCCGTGTAACAAGGAATGGATAGTGCAGGGCACCTGCTTTCTCTCTTTGAATTTCACTTTTATTTCACAAACAGAAACTTAGAGGACAAGTACATTCTTGACACTTGCCTCTTCACTTGATGCTTCATATGTAACCCATCACTAGGTTCTGTTGATCTTTATGCTCTAAGTGTTTTTAAAATCTCTCCAGTTTTCTTCATGTCCACCATCCTAATGCAAATAGCTGATCTCTATTCCCTTCACTATTTCAGTAATTTCCTAAGTGCTTTACTTGAACTTAATTTGTTGTGGATCTTACACTTTTTCAATCATTTCAATAAGGGTTGGCAAGAGCTATTAATAACTTTTGCTTTAGTGTCTAATTTTTAATAAAGCATATGATATGTTTTTCTAAGGACCACGGTTTACTGGACACCACAGTTTCTATTTTTATGATTTGACATTTGTATATATTGCAAAATGATCACCGCAATAAACCTCGTTAGCATTTATCATCATACATAGTTACAAAACTTTTTTCTGGTGATGAAGACTTGTAAAATTTACCGTCTTAGCCACTTTCAAATACGTAATCCAGTATTACTAATTATAGTCACCCTGCTGTGCAGGACATCCGTGACTTATTTATAATTGGGGTTTGTACATCTTGACCACCTCCACCATTTTGCCCGCTCCCCCCCACCTCTGGCAACACCATTCTCTGTATCTATGAGCTTGTTTTTATTGTTGCTGCTGTTTTTTTAATTCCACAGATAAATGAGCTCTTACAATATTTGTCTTTCTCTAACTTATTTCACTTAGCATAATGCCCTCAAAAATCCATCTATGGTGTTGCAAATGGCAATATTTCATATTTTATGTCTGAATAGTATTCCACTGTGTGTATAAATGTGTGTGTGTGTGTGTGTGTGTGTGCATGCGTGTGCACACCATATCTTTATCCATTCATCCATCAGAAGACACTTAGGTTGCCTCCAAATCTTTGCTATTGTAAATAATTCTGCAATGAACATGGGGGTGATATTTATCTTTTTAAGTTACCGTTTTTGTTTTCTTCAGATAAATACCCAAAAGTGGAAATACTGGATCATACGGTAATTCCATGTATAGTTTTTTAAGTTACCACCATACTCTCTTCCATAATGGCTGCACCAATTTACATTCCCACCAACAATGCACAAGGGTTTCCTTTCTCCATGTCCCTGCCAACGGTTGTTATTTATTGTTTTTCTGATAACAGCCATTCTAACAGGTATGAGGCGGTATCTCATTGTGGTTTTGATTTGTATTTCCCTGATGATTCATGATGTTGACCATCTGTATATCTTCTCTGATAAAATGTCTAACCAGATTCTGGACTCTAGAGTTTTTACTCTATTCTTACCCTAACATGTAGTCCACGTTCCACTTTCATTTTTACTGTGCATTTCATTAACAATTAATACTATTTTAAACTAAAATAGTAAGCTGCCTTTGTTCATGCTCCCCTTCATTTTATTCCCAACGCTGCAGTCACAGCGATCCTAGTAAACATAAGCCAGTTCATGTTATCTTCTGCTTAAAGCTCTCAATATCCCACAACTCACTCTGAGTGAAACATAAGATTGACCACCACCAGCTACAGGGATATGCATGGTTGGCCTCTCATTAGCTTTCTGAACACATCTCCTGTTGTTCCTCTCTCATTTCCTCTGCTCCAACCACACTATACTCTGCTGTTCCTTGAACACAGCAGGCATGCTCTTGCCTCGAAGTTCTTTGCACACTCTTCCCTCCTGCCTAGAATTCTCTCCCCAAAATATTCACAAGGCTTTACTTAGCTATCTCCTTTTCAGTTAGACCTTCACTAGCCAACTCTCTAAAACTACAAATATCTCAACCCCATAATCCCTCTTCTCAATCCCCACTTCAGTTCCTCCTTAGCTTTTTCTGGCCTGTTTCACAGGAAAGGCAGGGTTTTTTTTTCTGCTTGGTACTGTCCTGTTACCTAGAATTATGCCTAGAACATAGTGGTTCAGTAACTATTTCTTCGAGTTCACCTTAATAGGATGAGTAAATGATAAAGTGTAAATGAATAAATGGTAAAGTATAATAGGTAAGTATTTCAATCTGAATAAATGTAGGTTTAAGTTCCAGGTCCATCACTTCGAAATTTTAGATAAATGATGTCCTAAGCTTCAGTTTCTCCTGGAAAATAATTATAGTACCTTTTGTAGAATCATTACAAGGATCAAATGATGCTATCCTATAATATTCTTAGCATAGCTCCCAGGACATACAGCAAGAGCTCAAAATTGTTGCTAATTTAAATTTACTTCACAGACTTAATATAAACATGCTTAGATTGATTTTTGTCTCTGTTATGTATTTTATTAAGGTTATTTAATTAATAAATGTGATTGTTTTCTAAAATACATCAGCTTTTGAAAATTGTACAATACCAATTTCCCTCAAATTCTGACATATCTAGGGCTTTCCTCTGGATAATATTTTTAAATACAAATATCTTTTGTTTTATTGAAGCTTTTAACCTATAAAATATCAGAAAGATATATGTTCCTCTGTATAATCCTGTCAAATTCTCTTAGGTTCAACCTTCACTTTTCTTTGAGCTCCCTGTAAGGGAGCATTATAACAACTTTAACCAAGCCATATAACTGCCTTGCCCTTTTGTACAGAATATTATGCTTCTTCAGTTTACCAGAAATAAAAATATTAGAATTTTAAAAATTGTTCACGTCATTGCAATTTAACATAAGATTAAAATGCATTTTATTTGAAAAGGTGTTATAATTTCTTGGCACATATTTAATTTATAAATTTAAAAAGTGCTATGTAGACACTTTTCCAATGAAGACATACAAATGGCTAACAGACACATGAAAAAATGTTCAAAATCATTAGCCATCAGGGAAATTCAAATCAAAACCACACTAAGATACCACCTTACGCCAGTTAGAATGGCAAAAATTGACAAGGCAAGAAACAACAATTGTTGGAGAGGATGTGGAGAAAGGGGATCCCTCCTACATTGTTGGTGGGAATGTAAGTTGGTACAGCCACTCTGGAAAACAGTGTGGAGGTCTCTTAAAAAGTTAAAAATTGAGCTACCCTATGACCCAGCCATTGCACTACTGAGTATTTACCCCAAAGATACAGACGTAATGAAGAGAAGGGCCATATGCACCCCAATGTTCATAGCAGCATTGTCCACAATAGCTAAATCGTGGAAGGAGCCGAGATGCCCTTCAACAGATGACTGGATTGAGAAATTGTGGTCCATATATACAATGGAATATTACTCAGCTATCAGAAAGAACGAGTTCTCAACATTTGCTGCAATATGGACGGCACTGGAGGAGATAATGCTAAGTGAAATAAGTTAAGCAGAGAAAGACAATTATCATATGGTTTCCCTCATCTATGGAACATAAGAACTAGGAAGATCGGTAGGGGAAGAAAGGGATAAAGAAAGGGGGGTAATCAGAAGGGGGAATGAAGCATGAGAGACTATGGACTCTGAGAAACAAACTGAGGGCTTCAGAGGGGAGGGGGGTGGGGGAATGGGATAGGCTGGTGATGGGTAGTAAGGAGGGCACGTATTGCATGGTGCACTGGGTGTTATACGCAACTAATGAATCATCGAACTTTACATCAGAAACCAGGGATGTACTGTATGGTGACTAACATAATATAATAAAAAAACATTAAAAAAATAAATTTAAAAAGTGCTACGTAGAGATATAAGGGTTAAGAAAGGAAACCTTACAGAGAATTTGTTCCAGTATAAGCAATGATCACATAATTCATATTATTTTGATTCTGCAGAGGCAAGTATATCTTCCACCATCCTGGAAAAAAAGTCATTTGTGCATTTACATTCACATATTTTCATAAAGGACATTATATAACGAATTCTGAATTTTCATTATGTAGAAAATTGTACTAGTCTACTATTATTGTCATAACCACAACAAATCTGCAAGATTTATAAAACGTATCACTCTTAACCAACAGGTTTTGCTGAGCTAATTTTCTATATTCTCAGTCTTTAACAGATACTAAAATTGGTTTGTTCTAAGTAATGCCCATTAATACAGAGAAAAGTAAATAAATGTACCATGATAGACACTAAATAGAATTCAAAGAAGTATTTTTTCTAGACTATAATAGCTTGTATTTTATCTTTTTGGTCTTCAAAATAAAATCTCAAAAATGGGTTATCGTTTTCTTTCTTGGCTTTGGGCAAGACTGCACACAGTAGTGACCTTCTCTTTTACTTTAGTTCCTGCTCCATTGGTAGAGTTTTGAAGATATCTGCTTTGATATCTTTTTCTTTATATCTTTTTTTTTTTGTAAGCCAGGATTTCTCAGTATCTTTTCATACTTTCTGTATCTTTCTTATAATCATCTTTCATTTTCTTTGATATTTTATTTACAAAAGAAAACAAAAGGAAAATAATTTCTACTCTCTTTTTTATATATATTATTTTCTGAGTTGGTTTTATTTTTTATTTTATTTTTCAGTTAGAAACTGTTACAACTAGCTCAATTTGAGATCTTCATCGTGGTCCTGGGGCAAGAATTAAGTGTGGGGAATACAAAAGCTAGAACATGGAATGATTCCCAGGCAGAGAACATCATATAAATAAAGGCACAATTGCCTGAAATTTTGGACACATTAGGGCATTCTTAACTGACTGACCTACATTACATGTATCGCAAAGAACAAAGATGAGCACTGAATCATAGATTGGAACCATTCTGTGAAGAGTCCTGAATGTCAGGTTAAAGTTTATAGCAACCAACAACATAAAATGTTTTCTAGGCACAAAGATGGGGAAAAAAGCATGCATAGGTTATGTAAAATAGTCTAAAGGGTGTGATTGGGACACTGCAAACATAGATGTGGGAATTCTCAGTCAGCGAAGGCAAAAGCAGCAGAGCAATGCACGGACCAACACTCAGCTTTCCCTTACAGGAAAAAAAAATCAACTCACTAAGTTTTTAAATATATCCATGTTCAAGTACAGCTAGGATATATTATCATGGCTGGCTAATTGCTTTAAAAGAGAAACTGATTGGAGGTCAGCTAATAAATAACCCCCAAATCACATTGGCTTATGATGAAAAAAATTAATGTTTTCTTACTCGTGAGTTGGTAAGCAGCAGGGGTGGCATATAGGTCAGGTGTAGGCTAAGGTGTACCTTTGTTCTCCTCGGGTCCCTGACTTCCCAGCATGAGCTTTCTTACAGCGGATGGCGGACCATCACATGGGCAAGCAGGAACAGGTGATGCTTATTAAACGCCCAGCTTGTTACTAGTGTTTCTTTTCTTCTACGTACATTCTATTGGCTAAGGCAGATCATACGGACTCACCCACAGCAATGAGGTGGCGCTTGAGTTACAATCCCAGCAGATCATACTAATTAATGGTAAAAAAGGGAGGAAAGATTGTAAACTAACTATATAATCTTTCACAGTCTGTTTGAGGGCCAGTGTGCTCGTGATAAAACAATATTCTGCATTTTCAAATGTACAAGTTAAGATTTGTACAAAAGCCAGAACCTAAGTGCAATTATTAGGCCCCATCCAGCAAACTTAATTTTCTATCTTTCTAGTTTCTTCCACAGAAACTTAGTCATACTCTTACAATGAAAAAAAATTGCAAGTGTGATTTGACTAAGGTCTATATCTCTTTAATCTAGTATAAAAACCTTAGACTTAAGAAACAAATCTCTAGTTACTAAGTTTCCAGAATTACTATTACTTGTTAATTCACGAGAACGTCTGAAACAGCTGATGTAAGTGGTCATTTATTGCACACGTCTACCCCTCTGGTGTTCTTTACGACAATGGTTTCCAAACAGTGGTGAGGAAACAAGAAGGGTTTCTTTTAATACCTTTATAAATGTTTTAAGTGGTCATTATGGCCATGTTTAATATGTATATACTTCATCACCTCATTTTCAAGTCATTTATTAAAACTTCAAACAGTTTCAAAATCCAGAAAAACACGGCCTCAGAAATAAAAGAACCATTGTTCTTGACCCATTTTTATACTTCAGTACGCATTAGAACTAGTCTTAATAAAAAAAAAAAAAAGAACTAGTCTTAATAAACAGCTCAGCATGTATTATGGTTTCTGTCAAAATATATTGTCTTTTTCAATATATACATATTAAAAATGAATGTAATTTTTGTTCCCTTTTAGATTACTTCTTCTCTGAACTTTTAATAATATAGTTTCAAAGCTAAGCAAATAAAAAACAAAAGAAGCCTGCTAGAACTTTCCAAATGTAAATTATAGTGTGCTTGGATTCATGGATCATCAGGCCTTTCCATCACAATATCAGTCTGTGATATTAAAGAATAGACCAAAAAATTTCTGAGTCAATTAATTCCAAGTTAAATGTTTCTGTGGTCTTCCAATATCAAAAAACAGTAAAAATAAATGTGGAATGCGTATATACAACATAAGTTAACACTTTCATCATTAGAGTAATTTTTATAATCATTTTGAACACTATAGAAAATCAGAGAAAAATTGTACAATGATCCGATAATTCTTACTTCATAACTATTTACACTATCTTTAATGTAAGTAGTAATGTATATGCATAAGTGCTCTTCTTGCCTAGTCCATATCAACTAAGATAAAAGAGAGCAATTATTAACGAGACAAGTCTGTTATTGGAATTTAGCATAGCTACAAAGATATCTAAATGCAATTACAAATGTAAAATGATCAACATTAAGATGAAGAAGGTCACAGCTTCTTGTTCTAGAAACACCTCAGCAATCCTGACATTTTTTTTTTCTTTCCTGACATTCTAATATCACTCCTAAATCGGTGAAAACAAAGTCAACTCTGAATGCTTATAAGACTTCACGGCATTAATTATACCTCAATTAAAAAAGAAAAGACTCTCTCTCTCTCTCTCTCACTCACTCTCTCTCTCTCAAATAAATAAAGTCTTAAAAAAAAGATTTCACATTAGCTCAATACATTAGCTCAAAGAAGAAAAATACAAATTCTCAAACTGGTGCCAAAACTAATAATCATAGAAGAAGCCTACAGTCTACTGTTTTATAGTCTCATCTGGGTTGCCTGGAAATCACCTCAAATCAAAAGATGAACAAATATGAAATACGGTGAAAATTTCATTATTTAAGACATTTTCCTACACAAATTTGCATGGTAAATTATTTCCAAAAAGATTTACTCATTTTCAAGTTATCACATATTCTGAGGAGTTTGGTTACAGGCAGGGTACAGATACTCAAATAAATTCAGTATAGACAAAGGGAAAGTAGAAATTTATATTAGTCATCATTATGCATGTATTTACTTGTTTTAATTACTTGTTGTTATTTATATTTATCTATTTATTTATTTTGTATATTTATTTAGCTCATAAGCTGGTGGGAATATTTTCTATTAAACTACCTCAAATTTAATTTGAAAACCTAATTCTCATAATTCATAATGCTCATTTTATTTATTTATAGTTTCACCTTACAGTATCTAGTTTTAGAAGACAATGAACTTTTAGAAATTCATTTTTTTTAAAGAGATACTTGGGTTGATGAGTGTTGTTTTTGTTTCTACAAAGCAGTAGTCAAATTGTGAAAGAGACAATGCATATTTTTAAGGAAGTTATATGTATATGTTTAAACTATTAACAAATATGACCACAGTAACATTTATTTTTTAGTAAAGTAAACCAATAGTTTAAAGTATGACTGATTGCGGCTAATGCTTGTGCTGTTTAATAAAGTATAGTAGGAGTCAACTAAACACTTCTGTCAGATATGTTTATTTTTATCCCAGTGTGTATATTTTACTACCACTATGAATTTTTGTAACATACTTCTGAAAGCTTGAGAACAGCACTGCTTTTTCTGCCAGCTTTATTTATTTTTATCTGCTACCCAAGGAATATTTATATATTTTTGTTAGTGCTAAAATACAAAATTTGATAATGCCGAAACTTGTCAAATGTAGCTTACCTATGCGAAAGTGATTAAAAACTTTTTAGAGGTTTAAATTAGAATATATGAAAGCTAAGCCGAATCTCTAAACTGATGTTTTTTGTTTCAAAAATCACGGAGGTCTCTGCTTAAAAAATCCAATTCAATAAATATTTATCATGCTCCTCTTTGGCTAAATCCTTCAGGAGTTCACAGTGAAAGGAAAGATATTTTGTACCTCACCAGAGTTGCAATTGGCTCCTTAAAGTGAGCGGTTCAACATCACTGTCTAGTGTTTCACTGCTGCTTGTCTGAACCTGAAAGTCCTCTGATAAGTCTCTTGCTCCTGGCTCATCCAACGTCCAGTTCAGGTGAGTGACCAGAGAAAGTTAATGGTTTGCTCTTACTTCAAGCTACATTTGTTAAATGCACTCTGGGAAGAAAGATTTTAAGCAGCAACTTGCAATCCCTTTTGCTCCCATTTCTGAGGCTGGGGGGCTCACTCAGACAGAAAGATGGCAGTGGATCCTTGTGTAATTTCTTATGCACGTACTAATAATTGATTCTGTTAGTTAGGAGATTACACACTTCTCCAACTGGAGACTTCAACTTTTAAGTTGGGCAGGAGGGTACATCCAGTGTGGGTAGAAAAACACACTGCAAATACTGGACCTCTTCCTGCATCACCTGTGCCTCTTAAAAACTTATTTACTTGAAATTATTAATAAAGTTTGAAATTGAATAAAATATTCGATTTCTGTGAGTTGGAGTTCAATCGGATCCTTTCTGTTAACTCATGCTCAAGTGTTTAGTGGGATTGGCATGATTACTTTCTAATAATGAAAAGTACACACAAAAGGAGACTAGCTTCCTTGCCTAGCTTTCTTGTTTTTAAGAAAATCTCTAAAACACTTCTGAATTTTCTATAGTTTTGCTTTCTCTTTAGATTGCTTTAGAAATATTTCAACTTAGATAATATTTTGGAAGAATAGAGATGTCTATGATTTAGGTAATAAGGCTGATCACTTTTTCGGTTTAACTAAAATCTACCATGTGATATTTAGTTTAAAAATTCATTTGAGAATTTGTATGCTCATTGCAAAATTAATCAGGCAGAAATTAGTTTTCTCTATGAAGATTTGCTCTTATTTGTTTTCTCGTGCTTATTTTAATTTCGGTCTAAGGACAATTTCTCCATTGTTGAGAATGTGAATACTTAGAATGCTTGGTGAATGTATTACCTGGGTTTAAGTGCCCTTCAGGACTACTGGACAGCTGCCTTCCTTTTACTGGTTCTGCAACTGCTCTGGGCTTTCCTCCCACTGGAAACATTTTCTTTGAATGTCAACTTGTCTAATTATCCCCATGTGATAAAAGACAACTTCCCTGAGTTTCCCTGAACTCATACCTACATTCCAAAATGAGAAACCTAAATGTCTAATATCTTTGTAAATTATTATCAATGATGTAAGAACATTCGGTGTGGTATAGAAAAAGATAAATCTTTATGAAAAATAAAATGTATGTTATGTAGTATAAATTAGCCACTAACTTAAGAAATGATTGTAACACATATTTAAGGGCGATGTTTTGCTGGATGAATAACTGGATAAAAATTACATTTTTAAATCAGTCATTATCATTAAGCTACCAATTTCTGAAAAAAACAAAACAGCGCAAAACACAACTACATCTCTAACTAAATGATACAAGTGACAGGAATAGCAAGTTCTCTTTTTGACCAGTGGGTCAGGTATTGTGACCAAATGAGACCATTTGTTCAGTATACGCAGATGTTCCATCAACTGTCATGGGAATTTAACCAGATAGTTGTTCAAGTTTCCCAGTTAAATTTTGAAATTATGAGTGACATTTTAAGAAAATGTTACTGGTAAAGTTTTATTTCCTCAAGCAGTTATTAAATACATTTTGACTCTGTAATCAGTACTCTGAGAGATAACTTCTGAAGTTCTTTTCCTTTGAGATGAGCCAGATGGTGGCATCATTTTCATTCAAAATGTAGTTTTGAACTTTATTAACTAAATATTTTGGTTATTTCCATAACATTGGATTCTGAGGGGCGTTTTTATGTAGATTTCACTTTGAACGAGTTTATCATATGTCTATAGTCCAGGCATGTTGCTGAGAGATAGAGATAAAAAGATGAATGCTGCCTGTCCTTGAAAAACATATTTTGTTGGGGGAGTCAAAACTTTTAGACAAATAATTCAAATTATGACTTTTATTGTGCTTTTCTAGAAATATGGAGAAGCCGCAAAATTGTTACAAAGTCCTGGGATTATCACCATCTGTTTCTGTCAGGGAAATAAGGTAAAGCATAAAGAGAAAATGACACCTGTCATGGGTTCTAAAGAATAGGTGTTTAATAAGCAAAGGGGAAGGATGTTTTGGATAGAGGTGAAAGTTTGTGTAAAGCCATACAAGGAAGCTATAATGCTGCGTTGAGTTAACATGTAGAAAAGTCTTACGAAAAATGAGAAGAACAACTATGAATATGATATCAAGCTACAAGGTCAAATAAATGGTCAGGGAACACACACATCAGGGCTAGTGGAACAAAAATTATTGGGAAAAACAATGAAACTGGATCAGTGGCAAGAATGTGGTTTCCCTGTCACCCATTACATTCTGGGGTGGAGCCCAGGAATAGAGCAGGACACTGCCAGTCTCTGGGAGGACTTAAGTATTGTGCTGTGAGGATATTTAAACTGCAATCATAAGAAATTGGCCTCCCCTCCCTCGCCTGATAAGAAGCTGGGATTGAACAACACTCTGAAGGGCAGAACCTTGGCTCCAGTCCAGATATCCCAGCTCAGCATCTGCGGTTGGAGGAATACCAATGTGGGGACCATCACGGTATGTCAGCAGGCTGGATTCCAAGCCTTCTGTTTGCATCTGTATCACATGCCAGACCAGCACCATGCTCCTCCATTTCAACCTCATCCAGAGCTGGTTCCCTAAGAGCTCAGGGGTAGTTAGTTTTCATGGAAATTTGTAGGAGACCAACCCACAGAGGATCCATCTTAGACAAGTTAACCCTTAGGTCTCATATATCCAAAGTGTTTAGAACAAATCCTGGCATAAAATAACCTCTCAATACTTTCATTATTATTTTCTAATTACACTCAGTTTATGGTGGAGTTGGCATTTAAAATCAGGCCGTTTGACTTTTAGCACACATCTTTAAATACTATGCCATGATGACTTTAGCATAATTTGTGTATATCCATTCATGTTCATCATTATCTCCAGTCACTATGGAAGAACAAGGAAGAATAAGGTGATCTTTTCTTTTTTCTGCTATTTCATTAAGCAGTAGAACAAAACGTACCAAGACATAGAAGAAAGGGATTATTTTTCCTTTCTGTTTATAATACATAAATGAGAATCAACACATTTTCTAAATATAAGTGTCGACTGAAGGTAATATTTAAAAATCAAAGACTACAAAACACGTTGAGCATATTTTTGTTATCGAATATATTTATTGTAACTACCAGAGTTGCTGGTAATTGTGTCTGCCTTTTCCATCCTTTTTTCATGTAACAAAACTTGCACACGTAACCCTATTAATTAGCCTATGAATGTGGTCATACAACCTAAGTCAGTGAATCAAAGATCTTCCTAGCATATCTCTAAGCATGGCTGATATAAAAAAAAAATCTTTCTGTAATGCTTTTAGAATATAAACTCAGGATTCTGGAAAAGTGTTTCCACAGCCACATAGAATATCTTTATCATGGTTGGAGAATTCAGTCGAATGACAGGAAGTAAAGACAAAAGGGAAATGGAAACAGAGTAGAGAAACCTTGGTTTTGGTGGTATGTTGGATCAGGTTTCTACATGCTCTTTTGAGTTATGCTAGTCAATGATCCAAATAATTTAGTTGAGGTTTTTTTTTTTTTTTCTACTTGTAACTCTATTCCTACCTGGCACAAAAAGATTTTTGAAATTTCTGGGGTAAATTTTGAAGAAAAAAATGAAGGCTAAAAAAATGTAGTGGGTATGAGGTAGTTATTTAACAAAATCTCAGAAATTGTAGCTCAGGAGATTATGTGACAGAGGGTTCATGAAATTCAGAGGCATTTTTCGTTCAGAATTAACCTGGAAATTACTCCTACATGAAAATTCCAAAAGCATAACTATTTTATTATGGCAATGGAGGAGATGAGAATGAACCAAAAAACTGAGTAGAAGCTAGGGGATAGACTCCATTTCTGAACACATGGTATTCAGAGCATGATGGAGGCTGTGAGTGCAAAAATAGTGAAAATACATTTTACACAAGTTTTGAACTGAGCTTACAATTCTCTTTTGTTGTCATTGTCATTCTTGTTAAAGGGAATATTGTCTAGTGAAATGGAATAGAACAAGATTGTCATAGAACAGAAATGATAAGTGAATCAGAACCTCTGACTAAAAGAGTGGAGAAAAGAAAAGAAATCCAAGCTTCTGGACGCAGTGATTGGGTACATTCTGAAGACATTAGCCAAGATAAGAAATGGATAGAAAAAAAGAGATTTTGTTGTACAAATGATTGGTTCCATTGTGATATTTTGTGATTTTGTAGTAATTTGAGGCAGTCAGATGGAGACATTTAATTGTATGTGTAAACCCAAAGCTAGAAAAAAAATCAAGATTAAGCTTTATGATTAGGAGAACATATAGAAAACAGAGAAATAATTTAGGTCCTATCCCAACCCTAGAGGTATATGAATATCTAGGAAAGACATCGGTTTCCACTTCAGGAAAACACAACATGCTGAGATCTATGTATACATTTTAGATGATTAAATCTCATTATCTCAAAATAGTCTTGATTTCCTACTCCTATCTACATTTTTTTCTCAATATGCTCTAAAATGTAACAACCCAAGTTTATCTATAATAAGCACTACTTAGCTGGACCAGCTACTCCAAGTTCCTGAAATATTTTGTACTTATTAGCTGAAATTTGTCTACCTAGTCCTTTTATCAATCTTTGAATATATCTGAAAAATTGAAACTATATAAAGGCAAAAAATTATTAAAGAAGACTGAACACTCATGAAATGAGAATTTGGCATATAAAGTTGATACAAATTTAGTTAATACATATGTATGAGTATAGCTGTAGGTATACAGATAATCTACATCTATTCAATATATATATATATATATATATATATATATATATATATATATATATATACTATGTATCCATAATATATTAATGCATGCAAATGCAAGACAGAAGTAATATATACTGTAACCCTGTAACTAATATTAAATCTTAGACTAAGTCATTAAAGAAATGACACAGGAAGCCAATGGAATGCTTTCTGTTCTAGGTAATTCTATATCCGTCTGTTATTGGTTGTTGTCTTGGTGTTGCTCATTCCCATCCCTGATAACGCTGGCTCTTGTCATTTCTCTTGCTCACTGCAGTCACCTACTATTATTCTCCCTAAGGTAGTCTTCCCTTGGCTTAGAAACTTCCTCCACCTGAGGAAGAAACTACCTAAAACACAAACCTGGGGTTATTAAATTTAACTCCTTAACAATGTTCCTTTCCCTCTCTGAGGGAAACGTTTGGTAAGTGACTGCCATAGGGAAGAAATACAGAGGAGACTTGCATGGATTAACTGAACTTCATTGACTGATTTAGGTGAAATTGTTGGGGAAAAAACAAATTTAAGTAACAGGCAAGCATGGTGCCAGAAACACCTGTAAGTAAACGTATTTCGTGTGTTTAGAAACCAGATGTTCCGATTGCTTCATGATAGAAAAACCAAAACAAAACCAATGAATCCAAAGATGACGCAGATGGTATTAAATCACGGGAACTCTGGTAAATCATATGAACCTATCTCAGGTTAATCTTTCCGTTTTTTGCTTTGTTTTTCTTCTCTTTCTTTTCTCAGGGCTCTACAGTATAGATACTATTCTTTTTCACTCTGATATACTTATCTGTCTTCTCAGCAAGATCACTTTCCTTCAAGTTAAATTCATTGTATTCTTTCTAAAAAATTAAAAAATAAATAGGTCAGCCTCCCACTTGACCTCTCACGGTCTTGGAGCTACTACACTCTGTCTCCTTGCGCTCACAACCAAGCATTCAAGGAGTTACCCATAATGCTGTGCCCCCCCCCCCCCCCCCCCGCCTCCCGTTAGCTCTGCAATCCGCTTTCTGGGCTTCACCATTAACACTCTCCTGAAAGCAGCTAGTCTCAGGAATTGTTTCAAAGGCCTCTGTTACTAAACCCTCTATAACTAAACCCAGAACCAAATATCTCTCTCATCTTACTTAGCTTCTCAACAGCACTCAAACCTGTTCACAATTTTCTCTATCTTGAAGCTTTCTCTTCCCTTAGGTTTATGATGCCAGCGTTTCCTGGCCTTTGTAATTAGCTCTGTGCATTGTTTTCCTCTCATTAGAGGATGGAATTCTGCAAGTTGCCACTTAACCTATTAATCTTCATAATGTCTGTATTTACACTTCTCTACAGACAAATCACAAGCTGAATTTTTACCTCGATCAGTCCAGCTGCACAGAATAGTCCACTGTCCTGGAATTGTTCTGTATCTGGACTGACCAAAACAGTAGCCGCTAGCTACATGGTACTACCAAGGACTTGAGATGTGGCTAGAGAGACTAAACTTTTTATTTTGCCTAAATAGTCACTTGTGGCTAGTGGCTACTGGTTAAACTATGCAGATCTAGTCCCCTCCGTGACCTACTCGGACTTACGTCTTAGAATCTCTGAAAATTACTTATGACTAAAGAAACAAGAAGGAACTTGTCTTCTTTCTATCCAAATAGGCATTTCTTCCAGATTCCACCCCTTGTCTAAAGAAGTAAGTAGAAAACCAAATCATCACAGTCACTGACCACTTAAATTTCCCAATAAATATTCCCTTCTACATATGTCTCAGACCAGTCCATATGCCCCGTATTTCCCCATAACCCCTCCAGTCTAAATCACTATTTCTGCCTATTTTGCTGCATCTTTGTCCCTTACTCTTCTTTAAAACATGCTGTAGACATAGCAGTAATCTTGATGAGATACAAATCTGCTTGTATTTGTTTGCCCTGCCATTATCCCTACCTACCCAATTTGAAACTTTCAGAAAGTTACATTTGCTTTAAGATATAGAACGAACTTCTTAAAATGGCCTATGGAGCCTTACATTTCTTGGACCATGTCTACCCCACTGGCATCTTCTCTAGCCATGCTTCCCCTATTGCCATGTCTAGGCAATATTAAATATATAATTATTTTCAATATTTGTATACTTTTTGGCAGCTTGTAAAGCATTTTTATAAACCTTATCTAAATTAATGCTCACATTCTCCCAAGGTTTCCTTACTCCAGCCACACAGATTTTTTTTAGTTCCTTGAACACACCATACTGCCTTCAACCACAGGGTCCTGGAGCACATTTTCCTCTTTTCCATTGTATCCATCTTTATCTAATTCCTTCTAATTGACCTCCATTTTTCTCATTAGTTTTTTAAGAAGCAAATGAAGTTTTGGTTTCATAGACTCTCACTTACTTATGATGCCCTATGCCTAATGTGAATTTTTTTCGTTAAAGTGAGACTACAAATTGTGTAAGATTTGGGTCATACCAAACCTGGCTTTAATGGTGGTCGTAATACAAAATAACTTTACTTCTAAACTTTTCTTTTAAAGCCTGATGATGATTGCCCATTTATGTGAATTTTGATAATAAATTGGGTTATAATTATGTTGTATACTTTAAACTAATACAATGTTATATGTCAATTATATCTCAAGAAAGAAAGAAAGAAAGAAAGAAAGAAAGAAAGAAAGAAAGAAAGAAAGAAAATTTCCCAAGCCAATCAACTAGTGATTCTCTAAGTAGAGTCCTGTTCTCCTGCCTAGCAGAGCATTATTTCATGCTTTGTACCTCAGATGAGAGACTTTGAAAGTATTAATACATTACTATTTTGTTACAGACTGTTATCAGTAAAATGTTTCTATTGCCAAAATTTTATTTCTTATAAAATAATTTCTAAAACAAAATTTTGATAAATATAATGTAACATGTATTCAATTTGCTGATAAAATGTAATAGTGTGTATATTTCCATAGTAACATTTATATATGTGTTTGAAGTAAGAAAAAGGAGAAAATATACCCACTGATGATCATCAAATGATATAATAATTTTACTCAGAATATGGATTCAAATGTTAAAAAAAGAAAGATCAAATATATTTTTTCTATCTTGTTTTAAAAATCTTAAAATTAGCTTGCAAATGCAAAACAATAAAATCTGCTATCCTTTAATCCATTAGATTACATAGCCATGACAGTATTTATAATGTTTCAATTAACTTTTTCTTCCAGTGAAAACGTTGAACACCATTTCTTACATTTTGGGGAATGTTTGGCATATAACTTTTTTTTTTTTTAAGATTTTATTTATTTATTTATTTGAGAGAGAAAGAGAGGGAGAGCACAAGCAGGGGGAGCAGCAGAGGGAGAGAGAGAAGCAGGCTCCCTGCTGAACAGGGAGCCCTTTGGGGCTCTATCCCAGAACCCTGGGATCATGACCTGAGCTGAAGGCAGATGCTTAACTGACTGAGCCACCCAGGTGCCCCGGCATATAACTTTGAATGTGTGTTCTCTATTGAATATAAGAGATAGTTCTGAAGAACTGCTTTTCAAGGAGCAAAGACATAGGTTGATTTATCCATTATGAGAGTAAAAGGTAGAACAAGAGAGCTAGAGGTTAATAATTTGTTTAAATCCTGGGCGCCTGGGTGGTTGAGTCGGTTAAGCATCTGCCTTCGGCTCAGTTCATGATCCCAGGATCTTGCGATTGAGCCCAGCATCGGGCTCCCTGCTCAGTGGGGAGTCTGCTTCTCCCTCTCCCTCTGCCCCTCCTCCCAGCTTGTGCTCTCTTTCTCTCAAATAAAATCTTTTAAAAAACTGTTTAAATCCTTATGTATCTGTGAAAAGTGTAAAAGTGCACAGTGCAATTCTTCAATGGCAGAATTCTTTGAAGGTATAAATTTAACGTGCAAAATAAGATAAATCCTCTCCAAAGATTGCAATTTTATTCAGAAACAGAAGCCTTCAATTGTTTTGTTTAAAAAATATGGCGACATTCCTTAAAAATTGCTTATCCAATATTTATAATTTTTTGGATCATTGGGTATGTCAATGAGAAGATTAAGCAAAAAGGAGGAAAAGAATTTAAAATATGCTGGAAGAAACTTTGGCATTAAATTTAGAACTTTTAAAAATAAACTTTATCCTTCAATGTATTTTAGTTTCTCTTTGTATGATATAAAAGACTATTATAGTTGAAAGCGTTACAACCTATATAAAATATAACCAATCATCAGTTGCCTATAATGAAATCTAAATAGTAACATCTCAAAATTAACAAAGGAAATGAACATTTGAGGAAAAAATATAAAACAAGATATGATGTATCATTCTTTTTTGGGGTCATCTAAATGCTTACCCAAAAAACAATTTGAGTTCTCACAACCAATTCTTAAAACTAAACATTATTGGTGAGTACTCAACTGACTGAATCCCTTCTTACCGAACTTAAGAATCAGTACAAGAATCAACTTGTTTGGTGCTAAGGAAACTACTCATACTTCTACTAGTGGAGAGAGAAACACAATGTAAAACATTCTTTATTGAATGTTCACCCAGAATGAGCCCCTGATTACCTAGGTGATGGAACCTAAGAACAAAAGTGCCAAGTGACTTGCCTCCGGACCAAAGTTTTCCAGGTGCCACTTCAGTAGCTTCTAGGATACATGTTGCCAAGGGAAGGAACAGGAATAAGGCTTTTTTGATAGTAGAGAGTTATTTAGTTGACCACCAGTATCTATCAAGATAAGATTAACCATTTGGTATATTAACTTCCAGACATCAAAATAATAGCTGGGGCTGAACCTTTGTTTTGGTAAAGAGGACTAATGATGTTATCATGACATACACGTCTCTGTATATTCCGTAACTAGCACAGTGTCATGAGGTACTCAGTTGATGCTCATTGTTCGTTGAATTAGATTGAATATATCTCCTAGAATTCTGAAGTTTGCATATCTTTTTTAAAGTTGTTATTTATGAACATGGCAGTAAGAAGGATTTAAATAATTAGATTCAGGGAGTTTTCTTATAATACAATGTAGATTTACTTCAAAAGGCTATGAGCCCTCAAATCTTTATAACCATATATTTCGGAGTTTAAAATTACGTTACATTTAAGCAATTCAAGGAACACAATAAGCAACAATGCTTTGTAGAATATGTACATTTAAATAAGTCAAATTATAAGAAATAAAATGCAGTAATATTAAGAACAAATTGTGGAGACAAATATGAATACTGTAGTCACTGTTTTTCATGTAGACACTGAAGATATAAAAAGTGGGGATCCCCCTGAGGTCAGTGTGTGAGAGAAGTAAAGCATATGAGAGAGAATCATATTGGATTTATGCTGTAAAGAGTAGAAAAGATACACTCTATTTCAGTTCAGATTTTCAAATTGTCTTAAGGAATTTTTTTTTCCTTTGGCAGGAAAAACAGCTTTTATTTGGCAAAAAGTTTTTTTGTGAAAGTAACTCAAATGTCAAGAAAATGATGAAAAGGAAATTGCTTGGAAAATTGCAAAAAGATAGCATAGATATGAAAACCTGAAGAAGTTTTTAAAATGTCATAAAACTTTAATGCAAAGGTGGGGGTTTGCTATATTTTGTCTCACTCTTTACATACACAAAAATTAATTTTTGATTTAAATTTTGGTCAAATTTTGGTCAAATTTTGCTTTATTAACTCTTTATTGTTTCTCTCTCAGAACATTTGTGCAGCTGTTTCTTCATTTAGTTTTATCCTGGTATATACATCTCTACTCTTTAAATGAAATATTTGCAATTTGATTTGTTGAATTTGAGGCAATACAAATAATAAACCTTTCATTTGGCATATTTCCCTGGCTTGTTTTTAGGTTCAAATGAGGCAAAAGGAGTTAACGACCTTTCTGAAATATAATGTAAAAAATGTTTGAGAAATTATTTTTATTGAGAAGCCTAAGTATTTAAATTCAAATTGTATAATTCTTCAGTGGTTGTTAATGTCGAAATTCCCTTTAAAGAATATATAATATTCAAATTGTTCTTTTCATGGTATTACTTTATTTTTTCTAAAAGATTAATAAACTGCTACATCCTCTAAAGGAGATTATTTATGACATATTAAAATATTTAAAAATATAAAATAGTAAAAATTTTACATTTACTAAAAATTGTATTTTTTCAAAAGATAAGATACAGGTAAAATACAATAAGATACAAAAGATAAGAATACAGATAAGCTTGACATTAAATCACCTGTTCATAAGGTTTTCTATTCTTAATTTTCCTCAAATCTATTCTTCTAGGTCTTTTTCTTTTGCCTATATTCCTTTTCTGTTCTTTTGTTTGTTTGTTTCCTTTCCTCTTCTTTGATTAAACTGAGAGATTATCTGTTCTTGTATAGATTCTAGAGATGACAAGCCCAAAACATGTATTTTTTAATCAATATTCTCCTTTGAGCAAATCAGGCAACCAAAAGGTATTCCTGATGTCAGGCTGAGCATGCATTACACATTTGATTTGAAAACTTTCCTTTGCATGAATTTCAGTTAAAGGCAGTTTTAATGTAAACAACTAGTAAATCGAGTACTGATTATAAGACACTGCCAGTGTTTATAGAATTTTATTTAACTTGATATTGCAAGGCATTTTAAACATTTTAAGAGCAACATAGGGTACTAACCTTCCAGAGAGTCAATGGCTTTGAATAAACCTTTTTCTTTTAATGCAGAGTTAAACTTTATAAAATGCCAAGAGCTACTCTCAGAAAGCCTAGACATTAATATTTTAAAAGATTGAGGAATTCTAAATAATTTACTATTATCATGAAATATTTTGGAAGTTAAGATTTTAAATTTATGTGGACATTAGCTTGTTATTTTAAGGACAAAATCTAGGTCCCATAACAGAATAGATAAAGTTGGTATATGGTAAATACAGTTATCAAAAAGTGTGTGGTTAAATTTTTTTGATTCATCAGTTTTAATTGCAAATGCTATGATGAATAAAAATTTAAATTTTCATTAATACTGAGAAAACTAAAAATAAACATAATAATAAATGCTGATAGTGATATTTATTGTGAACTCTTGTGAACTAATACACTAATAAGTCTTCCCTGAGACTCCAGGATCTCCAGCCAACTCAGATGTTGCCAGGCCGCGAGGAGGGCTGAGGGGATATGTATTCAAACACTTGTCACCCAGTTTTGGTAAACTAGTTGGGAAATTCTTTCCGTCGTGTGATTATCTGTTTCTTTCCAGTCCCTTATGGAAGTTTATCTACTTTCTTAACTTAAAAACACCTTAAAAATGTATATCTGTTAAGCTCTGTTCTTCTCTTTTATTCCAAACCTTTTCCTCAGGGTGGGCTAACTGCTTTTATGAACAAGGAACAATGCTGAAATCGCAAAGCTTTATTCAAATAAGGTTTATTTCACACTACGTCATTGGGCAGCCTGCACTGGAGAAGGGGAATTCTCTGCTCCGTGTCATCATTCAGGGACCCGGTCTCCTTTCTTCTACTGGTTCAGACTTCTTTGTCGTCTTCAGATGCCTTCCTGGGACACTTTGCATTCAGCAGGCAGAAGAACAAGGAGAGAACATTAGAGAATAATACAACATTTTTTAAAGGATTAGACGAACCTGTGCCCACCAAACTGCAGACAAGTCTGGAGAACCTAATTTAATCTTGGGCCCGGGAAACATGAGAAAAGACGTTTAGTGAACACCTAAGGTTGCCTCTGTCTCCGTTCCCCTTACTTAACACCAAATGTGTCAGTATGGTTAGAGCAGAAAAAGAGAACCACTGGAGCGAAATGGAATCAAAAGTATATTATTGGATTTAAATCTTACACAATCCTTGGAATACTTAGAAAGTAATCTCCTGGAAAGAAACGTTTAGCAGAGATGGGAAAAGACACTAATTAAGGACTACAGAGAGCAGTTAGGAAGAAGTCTGTAGAAGGCTGTTGGCTTGACCTTGTAGATCAGCAGAACAGGGAAACAAGAATAAACGTTCCCTCCAAAATAGAGAAAACACAGAACGGACAGGAAACCCCAAGAACCAACTGGAATCCACAAGGTCGAAGTGGAACCTGTGAGGAAGGACCGGACTTCACTTCTGCCTCTCACCACATTTAACCCTGGTGACACGATCTGGGGGGGAAAAAAGTGCCCTTTCACAAACCCGCACACATGGGTCGGCTAGGACGCAAACTAAAGGAGGTGGTTTTGCATAGGAGAGGGACCCGTAATCGAGGTGTCTGCACTGTGAGGGAGGAGATCAGCAGCAAGATGTTGAGTTCTGTGCTGGTCACCAGGGGAACTGGCTCCAGCTTTACTTCTCCCTTTCCAGTCTCTCACAGATGTATGGCCAAGCCGAACCCAGAAACATTCAAGGAATGGAAAACTAGGCAATATATTGCCAACTTAGCTTCAACTTATCATAAAACAATTTACAGTCCCTGAAAAAACCCACTGCACTGTATAACTATATTATTCTGATTGTGGACTAATTATATGGATAAAAAATAAAAGAAATATTCCCTGAAGTTCTGCATATGAAGGAACTCTTATACTATGGACTGAGTAGTGCATGTCAGGTATATAATTACATGCTAAGCCCAATTAAAATTGTCCAAGGAATGAAAACAATGTATTTCATTTTGCTTTAGAATCAAAGAGGAGGAATATCATTGACATGGATAGAAAACCATAGCAATATCTTATTATCTTATTAACTAAAGGTTGCAGTTATTTTCTTTAACACTAATTTAAAATTTTCTGCAATTTTAAATACTGTACGACTGTAGGCTCTTTAAACTTTAAGTTCAGCAAACTTTTGCTAAGTTTGCTTGTCAAGCAATTTTTCACCAGTTCTCACAGCTATCTAAACATAGTTCCTTTTTCAGTATCTGACCTAAATGTATTTTCTTTAAACAGAAAGAACCTGAAGAACAAGGCCTCAGGGATATGGTACTACCTGAGTCATTCACTCTGAGCCAAAAAAACATAAATACATTCTTTTCAAGGTAGTGGGGTTTTGTGAGGCACTGTAAATTGTTTTGTGATAGATGAACCCTAGGAAAAGACATCGATTCTGTTAAAACAATCAAAGAAACAATATTCGCAGAAAGAAATACACCCTAGAGTACACAGAGACATTAAATTATGAAACTAGTTGGTGTTGACCCTTCTATCTATGGCATGACTGAGACCATAGTTAAAACATTATGTATGGGGCTAAAGAATCTGAAAGATGCCAAGCTCTTATAATCAGGGGAAATAGCAAAAGACAGGAGGTGACCAGATGACCAAAATACTACAGAAAGGTGGGATGACAAAAGATTGATTTAAGATACAAATGAGCATATCAAAATCTCACAATTCTGGGGGAAAATATACAATTTTATGTAGTGGCTCTAAAATGATCCATTTTGCCACAAATCTACTGTGGCAAGGAGAAGAAAACATTCGTCATTCACCCCAGGTTTCTCTTTCTGGATTTGCAGGTTACAACATTCATTACATCTGATGGAAATAGGAGGAGAAATGTTTTTCTATACATTTTTCCTACATTTTCTCTTTGAAGCAATCACCTACTTTTGCTCTGAAATTTGATTATTTTTATGAATTTCTTACCTAAGTACAGTTACATAATGTAGTATTTGAATAAAAATGAGAGAAAGGAAAAAAGAGGATGGTACAGAGGTAATAATATTATATAGGTATAAACTTATGTATAGATGGAATGATATATAATGTAATATAACTTTTACAATTATATAACTTAATGCATACAGTTTTTTATGTATAACATATAAATAGATGAGTGTATAAATTTCTAAATGTATAGATTATATATTTATACAAACATATAAATATACTGTGTACATACATATATAATATAGAAAATATATATAGTCACTCTTCTTCAATTATTCCTCTTGACCTCTCTTTCCCTATATTCACCTGGCTCAATTTGGGGTTGTAGAAAAACAAAAATGAAATACGCAGGGTACGTGGATTGATGGTGTTGAGATAAAGGAAAGCCAACTGATCCATTGCGGAATGATTTTTCCGGGGTCATTTTGCTCTAATTTGGTTTCCACGTGAATGGAATTGAAGAGAAATGACTTCTGTGTATTAGAAAAGAGATTGATAAACATACTGGAGGAAGAAAGACATTTCCTCTTTACTTTCTAACTGTGCTAATCAATGTTACGTGACAGGAAGTAAAAAAAAAAAAAAAAGAACAGCTTTTCCTCAGAAAAGTACCAATAGTATGATCTTGGCCCAGTAATAGCATAAATTGGCTTAACATTCCAGAAATAAATCAAATTCTTACAAAATTTGAACATGGTAATAAGAGAATAATTATTGAACAAGTGAGTCAATAATTTCAGAAGGAAATGGATATCCAGGTCATCAGGCCAAAGCACACACACATATACAAGTACAGACAAAATACAGGATAGGGGAGAGTTAAACTTAGAATATATACATATATGAATTTAGAAATGTTTTGTTTAAAAGCAAAATCAATCTCAAAATAAGATATTGACAAATTTGTCTCTATAAAACCATAAGTTTCTGTCAAAACAAAAACCATAGAACCACAACAAGCTTAAAATTAAAATAAAAGGCTAAATTAATTTAGATGAAAAACATTTGCTACAACCATAAAAATAGATCAATACTCTTAAGTAAATGTAATATCAATCAATAGAAATATTAATATAGTCTCAACTGAACAAAGTAGCAAAAAGCAAGAGAACATTTAGATTTAAAAACACAAGGACTTCCAAACATTTTCTCAATGTTTAATTACAGTATAAACAAATAAATATATAAATACATAACAGCCAAATATCTCTTTATTTGCCTAACAAATTATCAATTTTTGAAAACATTTTAATACTGCAATGTTCAATTCCAGTTAAGATTGTTTTAAAAAAAAGAGTCTTAAACAATATCGGTAGAAAGTATATTGGCACAATCCTCTCAGAAATTTCACGTCTATTAAAATTAATTAATTTATTGTTTAGTTGAACAAAAATTTTCATACTATTGAACTTAGTAATTTTATTCCTGAGAATTCCTGTAATCAATTGTTGAAACTAATTAGAATTGTTAAAAAGTGTCAAGAACACTGCATTAATATAATGAAGGATAGAAATCAGATAATCCTGTCAGTGGATGCAGAAAAAGCATTTGACCAAACTCAACATCTTTTATGATAAAAGCTCTCGACTAAAGGAAGTCTATATTTATTTTATAATGAACTTACGCTGAAAGGCATCACAATTTAGCAGTAAGTCTAAATTTAATTAGAACATTTTAATACAAAATAAATAAAAGTAATTTAAAAAGCAAATAACATGCCACATAAAATGTATATAAAGTTGGTCTATATTCTGTCAAATTGAATATGTACCCGGAACATGGAGAATTCAAGGGAAAAATCTCCATTTTTGAGATAATTAGAAATTACCTTCGTATTTCTTAAAGAAAATTTTTTATGTGTAGTGACTTTTTTTTGTGACTGTTTCTTTTTTGTGTAAATTTTTCGTGTGATTGTTTTTTGTGTGTGTATGTGTGATTACTTTCTTTTGTAGGCTTCTTAAAAAGTAATTTCTAAGCCGAACGTGGACCTCAAATTCACCCCAAGATAAAAAATGACATGCTCTACTGACTGAGCCAGGAAAAAGCCAGGCACCCCAGGAAAATTTTAATTTTTGTTTTCAGATCACTAGTAGTGATGACTTGAAAGAGGAGACTTTGAGAGTATCTTAATCTGTTTTTATGCAAACACTATAATTCTTGTTCGGTTTCATTGTTTAGTTATATTTTTGAGTATGTGAATACTAACTTGCCTGGCTTCTTGAAGAAATCACCTGAAGAACACTGAGCTGTAGCCTTTTAAAACTTAAGCATAGACTCTTTTCTGTCTACATGAAAAACTATAACTTTGTCTATTAATGGAGATTAGAAATCCATTTTTCAAACTGTGTCTTAGGCTTCCAGTGATTTTTCTCTTCTTTTTATAAGACCAAATAGGAGTTATAGAAAACCAATCATTTAAGACCACTCTGACAGGAGAATTATAGAATGAGAGCAAAGAGAATTACAAAATAATATGGATAAAACTTGATAAAACCATGCATTCTTGAAATGAAAGTAATTGATGAAGTTAGTACATTTTTATATATGAAGTTCGGGTTTTTGTGAAGCATGAAAAGTGTTAATGTTATATGAGCTTTGAAAGCATGGAATTACTATAGAATTATGTATATAACTTATAATTATTTTATATATAATTGCATGTATTATAACTGTACACATGCACATTACAATTATTTATATACATACTGTTGTATATATGTTGCATAGGTCATATAGATACACACACATACACACACACACACACACACACACACACACACACACACACACATATTTCCATATATATACTGTTCAGCTTTCCCCAAGACACCTTCCATGATAGTAGCTTACATGTATTCAGAATCTGGGTAACTTTTTGTTGCCCTGAGACACTGTGATATAGGTAAATATCATCACACTTCAGTTTACTTACAAGGGACCTAGATGTGTTTAATATTGCCCAAAATCATATCTACAAAGTAATGCAGCTGGAGTTTTAGTTTGGAAGTGGGCACAGCAGAGTCTATGGAAACATATCAATTATAAACTGATCCTCTCACCTGTTGGTAAAGGTTGAGATAAAAAGTGTCCGGGGTAAAATTAGTTTGGCACATGGGCAGAGTTAGCCACTGGACATTTGCCTTACTGCTGATATGTTCAAAGTCTCTTATATGCTAATACAAACTGTGAATTAATACACATTACATAAGGATATAATATTCAGAACTGCTCAGTTATTGACCAGAGCCTTTTCATTCTCTAAAATATTTTCAGTACTAGTATTTCCATGAATTGAAATACTAGCACTTATAAAACCATGATTATTGGAGAACATTTATTCCAAAGCAACAAATGGAGCAATTACCACTCATTTTTAAATAATACTATTTGATATACTGTCTGTACATATACAAGTTGGGTAGCTCTAAGAACAAAAATACAACAAAAGCAAAATCAATCTTCTGCATCATTTTCTCTTGCTCCTGACCTTATCCCCACTTAAATCTGCATTGATTCCTTATATATGCTGCTTTTTGGGAAAACCTGGTACATTCTAGATCAAAGCTTTTCAAATTTTACTACTCATAACTGTCACCTCAAGGAATATTTAAAATGTAGACTTGGATTTGGTAAGACTGGGGTAGAGCACAAGACTCTGCATTTCTAGTAAGCACCTCAGTGATGTTTATTCTCCTGTCTGAACCATACATTTAGTAGCAAGAAGTTAAGGCAATATCCTCTCCTAATCTCTCGAAATGTACTTTGAAATGATTTTTAGAGTAATTAAAGTCTGTCCCTTTAAAACTCTGATCCGATATAGCTGTTCTACAAAAAAAATCTGAAATATTTCATTATTTGGTGAAATATATGATATTAATTGCTTTTATTCTCCCTCTGAATATTCATATTTTAACAAGACAAAACATGCATTTTAAAAAGAGATCTAATTGGAATTTTTTTCCTGTTTTGATACTAATTACATTGCTTTTATGCTTGTGTAAAATAATTATTTTGAGCTACATTCAAGGGAGGGAATCAGATAAGAATAACTTGAGCTGGTATATATATGTTGAACCATGCCCTCCACCCCCAATAAATTCATATGTTGAAGTCCTAAACCTGAGTACCTTGGATTTAGACAATATTTGGAGATAAGGCCTTTAAAGAAGTAATTAAGGTTAATGAGATCATTAGTGTGGGTCCTAAGCCAATATGACTGGTATCCTTAGAAGAAAAGATAGACACTGGCATGCATGTGCAAAGAAAGAGGACCGTGGAAGGTGGCCATCTCCAAGCCAAGGAGAGAGGCCTCAGAAGAAATCAAAACTGCTATAACTTTGATCTTGGACTTCAAACCTCCAGGACTGTAAGAAAATAAATTTCTGTTGTTTAAACCACTCAGTCTGTGATATTTAGTTATGACAGCCCCAAGAAACTAATACAATTGAAGTTCATCCAGAAATAGTGGATATATTTTATTAAAGTGTAATTAATTCTGTTAAAGGGTCTGCAAGATTGCACCTGGCAGATACAATATGTATCTCATTACACAGTATGTGGCATAGAGAAGTTCAAATATAAAATTAAAAACCAGATGTGTGGGGCTCCTGGATGGCTCAGTCAGTTAAGCGTCTGCCTTTAGCTCAGGTCATGATTCAGGGTCCTGGGATCGAGCCCCACATCAGGCTCCCTGCTCAGCGGAGAGCCTGCTTCTTCCTCTCCCATACTCTTGTTCTTGCTTGCTCTGCTCTGTCTCTCAAATAAATAAATATTTAAAAAATCAGATGTGTTTGAAAAATCAGTTAAGTTTTTTGGAAAATGTGTATATGTACATAAAATATCACACTTCAAACTTTCAGCCTCAATTTGGCACATGGTTTGAACATCCTGTTCTATTTCTTCATCTGCGAACTGATGGTAATAATAATCAAGCTAATAAATTTGGGGGAGATCCAGAATAAATATAAAATACATAGCACAGTGTATAGAAAAATTATGTAATTAAGTGGAATTATTATTGCCCCTCCCCACACAGACTACCCTGCTTTTGTTCCTAATTAAATTCTAACTGGAAAAAAGACCCATTTGTTTTGAAGATGTTCCCTTGCTAGAGCCCCTGTAATGACATTAAGCCAGTTTCTTTGCCATTGTTTCCTGTAAACCTGCTATACTTCCATTCCCTCATCCTTCTGGCAACACAGCTTTAGTAATTACGCTAGTTAAAATCATCCTAGGGGATGGGGCTAAGAATGGGGAAATGAAAATTAAAATGCAAACTTAAAGAGTAAAAGTATACTCTTATAGGTCCCCTTCCATACAATAAATATGAAGCAATATTGATAGTAATAAGTCAGCCATAGATTAGTTTAATTTGTCCAACTATTAGTAAACTAGATAGGAAAACGGGCAAAAATCACTATAAAATAAAAGTGACAAACATTACAAATTCTAGTGCATCACAAAAAGAAAAAATAACGATATGGAACAATAATAATAATATAGAAATCTCTTCAGTAATAAATTCAAAGAAATTCCTTGGACCAACCTCTTATTTTTATGCATAGAAAAGAACATTCCTCAATATGTTTTTGAGTTATTAAATGACATTATCCTGGTGTGCATGGAAACGATGTAACTCTAGTGTAATTTTACTGTCACTAGTTTCACTGTAATTTATTAGTTCCTAAGATTCTTATCCTACTGAATTTTGATCATAATGATAATGTTTCTGCTTTACACTGCATCGTGAATTATTGGAAGCAGGCTTCATCATTTTGTAAAATCACAAATATTGGACTCCTCTATAGTCACCTTTACAGCATTTATTTGCAGATTAACATTTGTGATGAAAAGGAATAAACCATTATTCCTTGACTGGAACAGTTCCAAAATTTAGAGTTAGTGAGCCAAGATCATTTAACCTAGATAGCCTTACCTACAATATAATGTCATGTAACTGTGGAAACACGAATGCGATGACGTGGAACAGCCTTAGATGGATTTTCTTGTACTCAGACGGTGGCGCAGCTGGCCATCTTGAATGAGACCTCATTTAGTATCTTTAATTAGGGTTTAACTGTAAGTTTAAAAGTCATTTTTAGATGGTTTGTCTTATATATTCACATGCTTTTATAATACATCCTAAAAATTCAAATTCATTTTTGATTGAAGTCACAACATAAAATTTAAATGTTATCTCGTGGACACTAATTTTCTCTGCCATAACTAGTTGTGTGAGTCTACATTTCAATTCTAAAGCTTTTTTCCCCCTTTTTTACTGTAATATATCTTGAAAGATTTAAATCACATATTCAAAAATAATTGCCATTTTAAATTGAACTCAGAGCAGAACAAACCAATTACTGTAGTTGCATCAGTGTAAAGCAATTTACTCTTCCCCCAGCTCCAGAGTGTGCATACCTCCTTGATCACAATTATTATCCCATTACTACTGCATTGGTATTCACCTCCTGAAGTAGGCTAAAAACCTTCCAGGGGAATGAATATCCTTGAAGTTCATATTGGATTGTAATGGTCTTATTTGACACAATCTTAATATGAGAATCTATAGTCAAATTAATTTATATTCATTCTCAAAATCTTTGAATTCTGAGAGTGGAAGTAGTAAAAATCAACACACACACACACACACACACACACACACACACACACACACACACACATTTCATGGTACCATTTAGCCATAAGGAGTACAGATATTTAACTAGAGAGATCAAAATCTATACATGCTTAGAACTACCGATGAAGGAGGACATCTTGATACCTGATGCCTTATTTATTTATTTATTTATTTGAGCTCTGCCGATTGGTTTTTATTTATTTTTTTTAAATGATTTTTTATTATATTATGTTAGTCACCATACAGTACATCCCCGGTTTCCGATGTAAGGCTCGATGACTCATTAGTTGTGTATAACACCCAGTGCACCATGCAATACGTGCCCTCCTTACTACCCATCACCGGTCTATCCCATTCCCCTACCCCCCTCCCCTCTGAGGCCCTCAGTTTGTTTCTCATAGTCCATAGTCTCTCATGTTTCATTCCCCCTTCTGATTACCCCCCCTTTCTTTATCCCTTTCTTCCCCTACCGATCATCCTAGTTCTTATGTTCCATAGATGAGAGAAATCATATGATAGTTGTCTTTCTCTGCTTGACTTATTTCACTTAGCATTATCTCCTCCAGTGCCATCCATGTTGCAGCAAATGTTGAGAATTCGTTCTTTCTGATAGCTGAGTAATATTCCATTGTATATATGGACCACAACTTTTTCATCCAGTCATCTGTTGAAGGTCATCTAGGTTCCTTCCACGATTTAGCTATTGTGGACAATGCTGCTATGAACATTGGGGTGCATATGGCCCTTCTCTTCACTACGTCTGTATCTTTGGGGTAAACGCCCAGTAGTGCAATGGCTGGATCATAGGGTAGCTCAATTTTTAACTTTTTAAGGGACCTCCACACCATTTTCCAGAGTGGCTGTACCAATTTGCATTCCCACCAACATTGTAGGAGGGATCCCCTTTCTCCACACCTCTCCAACAATTGTTGTTTCTTGCCTTGTCTATTTTTGCCATTCTGATGCCTTATTAATGACATAATCAGTGAAAAGTACAGAGAACCTGACTAACACTGTTTTGTTATTATTTTTAAACTTTTAAATCGACATCATTGAACTATAATCTATCCGCAACAAAATGCACCTATTTTAAATGTGTAGTTTGATTCATTTTGGCAAACGAATACAATTTCAAAACCAGCAATGCAACCAAAATATAAAGTATTTCATCACCCAAGAAAATTCCTTTTGACTCTTTGCAGTCAATCCCACTTCTACCTCGGGCTCTTAGTCACCACCACTCTATTTCCTATTACCATGGATTAGTTATGTGGATTTTGGAATTTTATAGAAATGGAATCATACATGGGGCTCCCGGGTGGCTCAGTTGGATAAGTGTCTGCCTTTGGATCAGGTCATAATTCCAGGGTCCTGGATCAAGTCCTGCCTCAGGATCCTTTCTCAGCAGGGAGTCTACTTCTCCCTCTACCTGCCACTCCCCCTCCTTGTGCTCAATCTCTCCCTCTCTCTGACAAATAAATAAAATCTTTTTTAAAAAATAAGAGAAAATAAAAACTAGAAAGAGAAAAAAAAGGAATGAAATTATACAGTAGGTACTCTTTTGGGTCTGGCTTCTTTTGTTCAACATAATGCTTTTGAATTTATTCACGTTGTATTTGTCGGTAGGTCATTCCTTTTCCTTTTCATTTTAATTGTATGACTCTATCAATATTTGTTTATCCATTTACTTTTGGTGAAGATTGGAATTGTTTCCAGTTTGGAGCTATTAATAATAAAAGTGCTTTAAACATTCACATACAAGTCTTCCATTGAGCCTGTGCTTTCATTTCTTTTGGGAAAATACCTACGACTAAAATTGCTGGTTCATATGATTAAGTGTATGTTTAACATGATAAGAAACGCCCACCAAAGTAGTTGTAAAATTTTAGTTGCATCAATAATGTTTGATATTCCAGTTGCCTTGCAATCTCACCAATACACAGTAGATTCAATTCTAGTGAGGGTGTTGTGATATTTTGTTCTGGTGTTAATATGCCTTTCTCGGATGGCTAATATTGGTTAGTATATGTATTTTTTGGCCATTTGTATGTCCTCTTTTATGAAGTGTTAAAATATTTTGATCACCTTACTGGAATGCTTGCCTTATTATTGAATTATAAATTTCCTTTACATATTGTGGAGATAAGTATCACACTGGCACCCAAAGCTATAAGAGAAGCTAAGAAAGCAATTATCTGGCCTTTTGTAGCCTGTGTAGTAGAAAAAATGGCAAGGCAAAAATTGTCGGTTATTATAGCAGTTGCATTAGCCAATCAGCATTGTTTTCCATGGCTAGTGATCCATATTTGTAAGACTTAACTGAAGTAATTATTATAATATGACATGCAACAATATGTATGGTCATGAAAGGTATGTGTACAAATATGCACATATAGTTATTATATGTAATATGTGGCATTGGGTGAAGAACTACAAAGAATAATACCCTATTTGCTTTCTGATTAAAAGCAAAATGAGCAAATAAGAGAACAAAAAATGTTATCAAGTTGTACTATTTTTAATGATCCTTAATGAAGAAAATGTTACACTTATCATTTATTGCATTTGCAGTATATTGAGACAGAGATAAGTGTTGATAGATACAGAACACAGACTTCACATCTACTTAAGAAATGTGACATTGTATGGTTCCAAATGCTAAGGGTTATACGAAATCACAAGTAATAAGATTTATGGTCATTCACTGTGAGGGACACGAAATAAAGAATTATAAAGTAGGTGTGGCTTTAAATAAAAATTATACATGCAAAAAAAAAGAATGAAGCAGAGTTTTCTTTGTAAAACAATGAGTATAAGCAAAGAGGAGCACAGGCAATTAAAAAGTTAAGAATAATTTTGATTATTCTGGGTGACACAGTCAGTTAAGCTTCCAACTCTTGATTTCAGCTCGGGTCATGATCTCAGGGTGGTGAGATCGAGCCCCGCATCAAGCTCCATACTGGGCATGGAGGCTGCTTAAGATTCTCTCTCTCCCTCTCCTTCTGCCCCTCCCTTCCCATGCTGTCTCTCTCTCTCTCTCTCTCTCTGAAATAAATAAATCTTTAAAAACAAGCTAAGAAAAAGACCACATTTCTCCCACTTCGCTATTGTGTGTACCAAAGTGATTCACATACTTTTTCAGTATTTTTTGGTATCTGTCTAACTATATGCCAAAAAGAAAGGTTTAGGAAAAATTATAGAACACTTGGCATTTGGAACCATGCAATATCATTGTATTAGTCACTGTTCTCCAGAGAAACAGAACCAATAGGACACATACACACATAGATATAGATATAAAGATATACACATAGATATAGATATATCAAAAGAAATGTATTATAAATCACTGGCTCATGCAATATGGAGACTGAGCAGTCCCACATCTGAAGTTGGAAGCTGGAGATCCAGGAGAGCTGACAGTGATCTCCAGTTAGTCTGAAGGCCTGAGAACCAGGAGAGCTAATGATATCAACTCCAGTCTGAAAATCAGCAGGCTCAAGCCCCAGGGCAGTAAAAGGAAGATGTCCCAGCTTAAGTCAGTCAGGCAGAAGTTCTCTTTTCAGGCTATTTGTTGTATTTAGGTCTTCAATAGATTGGATGAGGCCCATTCGTGTGAAGGAGGACAAGCTGTTTTATAAGTGTGCTGATTCAGATGTGAATCACATCTGGACCCTCACAGACACACCCAGAATAATGTGTGACCAAGTGTCTGGGAACCCTTTGGCCCAGTCAAGTTGACACATAAGATTCGTTTATCATAATCACATTCTTCCTTAAGCAGATGGTAAATCTCTATATCCAACCCTCGCTTATCTCAGGGTCAGTGTACAAAAAGTGCAATAAATGTGCGTAACGTAACCATTTCCTCATTTAGGGCACGTAAAATATGATGGGATTTGTTTATGTTTGTTGTCTCCTTGACTTTCATGGTTAAAGAGACATATAATGTGATTCTGCTTTATCTTGTTACTGCTGTATGCGTTGGGTATTGATGACGCACAAGGGATTTTTGGATAATCAGTATTATCAGATAATGAGCTTCCCATTTAGTATTCAAGAATCCAGTGCCATGTTAACTACTGTCTTCTCGGCCTTTGAATAATTTCCTAAACTTGTTACTTGTGATTTTTCATTAATCCCTTGTTCTCTTTCTGGTTCTTATTAAAGAAAAATCAATTGTCTTCAGGCTTCTATCTCCCTGGCCTCCGATCCATTTGGCCCTTTACCATTGTAGATTCATTCTTTCTATATGATTCTTTCTAGTGTATTGTGACTGCAATAGCTTACCTGTTCCAACTCAACTCATGCCATATTCAGCTTGATTGTGCTATCCTGTGTATAAAATGAAACTGCTTGTCAATTCAGATTAACAAAGCAAATACAATAATTACTACAAAATTAAAATGAAAGGGATAGAGATATCTCAGTCAAAGAAGCCATACTGATGTGTCTGGAGCCATTGTGTAAGGTTTGAAGCCTGGAAATGACAAGGGAGTCATAGAACAAACAGGAGAAAACATGACTCTGAAAGGAGTAAATGCAAGTAGCTCCTTCCACCACTTCTCCACTGAGAAAGTACTATTATTCATTTCATTTTTGATCTCTTTGGAGATGCTATTAGTGTTTTGTTTTAAATTCTACTCTTTTATAAATAGTAAAATGAGTTCTTTGGCAGTGACATTTACCTTTCTATGTTTCTGTCTATATTGACACTACATCTGATCCATTGTGGAGTACTGGATTATTTTCCCTCTAACTTATCACTCAAATATTTGTCATTATCTTTTTCCCTCACTGTACATATTTAGTATTTGTCATCTCTCATTAGAGTCTATTGACTATTTTCATTTTTTTATTATCTGTAATAGCACCTGTTATAACTTAACATATTTCTTGTCATAATGATATCATTAAAAAATATCACCATTGAAAACAGTTTAGAAACAGCCACTGGAAATACACTGTTAAATAAAATGTGGTCCCTTTTGTCTAATGGGACTGGATTTATTTTTTCATATCAAAAGTGATAGAGTAATTTTAAACTTTTACTATATAATAAGTTGAGTAATAATAATTTATTACATGTAAATCTATAGGGTAATTAATATCAAAGGTTATTAGGACACATTATCCATTCTTTTGAGTGTCCAACTTCTGTTAATTCCTATTTGTTACAGTTTTTTGTGTGCTTGTTTCTTCTGTGTTGAAAGACAAAGGCAGAAATGGCAACAAGGTAAAACTATAGAGATACAAAGACTTACTTGTTCAGAACATTTTTACACACATACACCCAAAATTAGAATCTGACTGGAAAGATGATTCAGGCAATAGACAAATTAAATGGCATTCAAAGTGACAAATTAATAAATATTTAATGAAGTCTTTACTAGCTACTTCAAACATATATGTGAACAAGGCAGTACCTAAATTTAGAGGGTTCACATCCTAGGAAAATGATTAAGTAAATCGTTACTAAGAAGACATGGAATGAGTGGTCTTCACAAAGTGGATGATGACAGAGGCTCTAGCTCTTGATAGATGTCTGGGCATTTGTCAAATGAAGAAAAGATCAAAGAATATTCTATCTAGATGGATAAGTGAACGTAAGACTCAGATATTTGAAGGACTCAGATATTTGAAGGACTCTGCCACATGTGACACAGCAGCTGGAGAGGTAAGAGGAGACACGAGACGCCTTTTGTATATGCAGAGTAGTTTGAGCTTCATTCTCTTCCCAGTTTCTGTAAGGGAGTGATGTGCACACTTCTACCTTTATGCCAGGTGACAACTAGCATTAACATGAGAGATTGTGAGGGTGGGGCAATTTTGTAACAGCCCAGACAAAAGAAAGACCTAGAATACAGTTGTACAAAAAGAATGGATAAGAAGAAAGTTTATAAAATATTTGTGATAGATTTGAGATCATTCTGTGACAGCCTGGATGAAAGAAAAAATGACAGGTAGAAATCAAAGATGGGTTTGAGGGTCTACCTTGAACTTGTGATAATTTTATTAACTAAGGTAGACAATGCAAAAGTAAAAGTAAATTTAACAATTTGTTGGAAGCAAAAGAATAAGGTAACATGAAATTAATGAGGTGTAAACTTCAGGGCCACGTGTTTTCCCAGACACTTTCCGAGACACTGGGTAATGGTCTTCACAGCAATGTATGCACAAGAATATATGGTGGTGTTTTGTTTTTGTTTTGTTTTTTTTATTTCTTATTTTGGTAAGATTTGCGTGTTCACTTAGATCCAAATTAGTTGCAATTGGTATCTCTTTCAACTCAAACTTCCCCTCGATCATACTTCTTTTGGGCTTCTTTTTGGGCTCATATATTGAACAGCCTGGGAGATTACTGAGATTTGGCTAAGCAGAATTTGAGTTGGGGATACAGTTTGTTTTTAGTGGGATTTGTGACACTTCTATATTCAGATAACCTTCTATGTTCAGGTAAATTTACCATTAACCATCGTCTTGTAGGAATGACTTCCAGAAATACTTCTACTGTCCACTCTGTGCCAAGCCACCCATCATGTGACCTAAAATCATAGAGCTGAGACTGTCTTATACTAACATATTCCATATTGTTTGGCACCAGCAATATCTAGTCATGAAAGAGAAACAGGATTTGAGATGTGCTGAGTCAGAGGGCAATCTATGGAAAATTTGTCCAATCATCAGATATATAAAATTGTAAATGGGGGATTCAGGGATTTTTTAAAAATTTTTAATTAAGGTATAGTAGACATATATTAGTTTCAGGTATACAACATAGTGATTTGACAATTCAGTTCTTACTGATGCTTAATGTATCACTTTTCATGTCAGGAATACACTCAATAATGTAGCATAAAAACTATAAATATGCTATATTTCCATATACTTTTCTCTCTCTTGGTGGGTAAATATAAAATGGAAAAGAATTCCTGTGTTTATAGAGCACCAAACTGTAGAAGTCCTATGATAGAAGTTTCATCTCTATGTAACAGTTTGTGAATGAAAGAAACTTGATAATGATTTTCCAAAATTAGTATAAAAATTCTACTAAAAGTTATATACACTCAAATTGTCCATGAGAGGAGTTCTCTCGGAAGAGGTCAGAACCACTACCTCTGCCAAGCTCTATCACTGACTAAGACCATCCAAGGGAAAGTGTGTCCTCAGCATAAATAAAATGGTAAATTAGAGGGATGGGAACTGGAGCTATCAGTCAACTATACTCTCCAAAGTAATAGATCTGATTGGCGCATCCCTATGGACCCTGTCATCTACAGCATATGCTGCAGAATTTCCTGTTCAATGTGAGTTTGAAGAATAGCTCCCCCATTTTCCCAGGAACCTCTCTTACTCAGTGAAATTTAAAAGAGAGAGTTTACCATGATTCATTGCTTGCATATAACACCCAGTGCTCCATGGCACACTACATCAAAAACTAATGATGTACTGTATGGTGACTAACATAACATAATAAAAAATTTTTTAAAAAAAGTTTAACCAATTGAAGAAATAAATAGATAGATAGATAGATAGATGATAGATAGATAGATAAATAAATAAAGAGGGAGTTTAATAGAAAGAACTATAGATCTCAATACTGTAGTTGACCCTGGGGTGCAACTGATATCCATCCTCTTCCTCAAAGACTATGTATTCAAAATTCCTCTGACCCTCCACTGTCATCTGGTGATGATCCAAACCAACATTCCTGGGAAGCCTGAGGCAAATCATACCCTCTCAGGCTGGAGATCCTGGACTTGTCTACTTATAGATATATAGATATATGAGGAAAGTAAGTACCAGGTGGCACCTAAATCAATCACATGAGCTCCACATATATTCTTCTGTGTACCCATTGTGTAAAAGCAGCCCTACTACCTTCTGATGGTCAAGATAAATTGCTCCTGCAAAGATGGCAACTTTGTTATCTATCTGCTAGTCTTTGGATTTCAGAAATCCAAAGTATCCTGGTGGCTGCCATAGCTTGTAGTGTAATGTGAACTACTCCTTGCTGTGTTCTCTAGAGGGAGTTTCCCCTCTTTGGAGACAAAACTACAGCCCTGTAGAGCTCAGAGTTATGGGGATTGGAATTTTCTCACAGATTTCTCCTATGGGTTCAAAGGAAGGGATGGTAAGAGAAGCTACTTATGCTTTCAGCCCTTTGTTCTTGGACCAGTATATTATTCCTACTAAGGACAAAACACCATAAAAGATCTCTGATTTAATGAATGCACAGCATCTTGAAAAGTGGCACTTTTTCCTTTCAGAGTATTGCCTTCAAATTGTCACTTCAGTTATGCCTCGAGTAGGTCATTGCAAGGTTCTATGTGGCTGGCTGCTACTGGATAGAATAGCTCATGGGTCATGGCTGACTCCCGCACATCCTTCACTGTGAAGTCAGTAGCCTACTTAGATGCTATGTCTGCACCTGTAAATCAGGTGTTCCATAAGCACACCGAATGGTTGCCTGCTAAGGCTCTGAAGACCAGAATGAAAACTTGTACTTAGAATAGATCTTTACCCCTATGAAGGCAAACTGTTGGTCCTTCCAAGATGGAAGGGACTCAATTTAGACAAGTTACAAGTTGATCTCTTCAAGGAATACTCTAGTATTGGGAGCTCAGTATTCATCTCTGTTGCTCACAATTTGGACATTCATAGACCACAGTAGTTATATTAGCATCAGTAAGTTGGAGTGCATACTACTGGGTCTACATGTAATCTTTATCTTTGCCAGTATGGCCACCCTTTCATGTACTTATCATGCTATTTTTGAAGTGTTTTCTTCTTTGTAGTAGAGGATGCAGCACTTATTAATTTGGTTTTTATATCAAAAGGATATGTATCTGGCATGCCCTTGAATATTGTACTCCTAAGAACTGGCCAAATTAGAATGCTTCCTAAACTTTGTAGATTTATCATGTGTCTTCTGGATGGTATGTATCTCAGCAAATTCTCCAGTGTACTAATCACCTCACACGTGACATATCATACCAACATTGTATCAATAAATATAATGGATCAGTATGATGCTTTCTGAGATACCCAGTTTGTACTGATTTCTCCAGACTGTATTATTATAGAAAGCAAAATAGGTGACATAATCCTCAGGCAAAACAGTAAATGGATACTATTTTCCACTCCATATGAATGAAAAGTGTTTCTGATTCTCTTTTGTACATGGAATAGAAAATAATGCTGTCACCAAATCAATGGATGTATGCCCTGGACCTTTGTATACCCTGCACCTTAGTAATCTTTCTAGCAATGATGCTACAACTAGCACAGTGGCTGCAATCAATGCTTCTATTTGGTTGAGCTTGTCTATAGACTACAGCGATTCTCCAAGTTTCATTCTGTTTTTGCAGGGGCCAGAATGGTATGTTAAACAGCCACATAATAGGAACCATTGATCCTGAATACATACTTTAAGTCTCCAATGGTGGTGCTAATTTGATCCATCCTTCTGGAATGTAATTTTAGTTTTAATTTTGTCTCAGAGGTTTTTCACTTGACCTTTCCCACTATCACGCTTATACCCAAAGGTCAAAGAAACAATGTAGTGGCTACTCAAATTGCCAGGTACATCCATTCCAATTTTATACTCAGGGTCTGAGAAAATGATCATAGAGCAAGTCCATGGAACAAGTGGGCCTACTGAGATGGACTTTAACAAGAAATCCATTTATTGTTTGGTGCCTATAAGTCCCCACTGTGCCAAGTAGGCCATGAGGGTAATTGAGTTTCCAGTGTCAGCTCAGTTGCTGTGTCCTATAGTCCAGTTATATACCTGTCTGGGTATTTGCCTTTCCTTAGAGTATGAAGTCACCCAATAGTCATAGACCCTTTGTAGGAAGGACTCGGGGGGATCAGTAATTTATGTAGTTACTCTGCTATTGCAGGTTCCTTTTTTCCTGGATCTTAACATATTTCAAATCTAAAAACTGTTTCAAATCTAGGAAGTGAGCAAGGGATTTATGACATTTTGGGGGGATGATTGCTTTCAGCCTTTGCCCTTTTGTTCTTATTTCCTGGTTATGAATGTTCAGTAGCGTCCTTATTCTCTGTTCATCTAATTTGCTTTTAAGGGTACCAGACTCTCTTAACTGTATCTGAAAACTCCTCCAGACCAAGCTCCCTTCACTTCCCCTCTTAATTTGCCATTTATTATTGTAATCATGGCCTCCTAGCTTCTGGTGGTTCAGTGACACTTATGGATTCTTTCACCCCCCAGGTACCTCCTAAATCATGTATGCTTTATTCCATAACCCCTTGGTTAATCCCTATGCAAGAAGATAGATTTGCAGTGTTATACTTCTATCGTATTGATATTTCTTCCTACAAATTGGAAAAAATCTAGACCTGGGTTTTGAAGAATGAGTAGGAGTTCAAAAATTCAGAGAGCATAAAGAACTTTCTAAGAAAAGAGAAAAAAATAAACAAAAAATATAGCACTGGCAAGCTGACCCATTTGACTAGGGTGGTATGCAAAGAAACAGAACATTGAATAGAGAGTTTCAGGACAGAGTTAAGATCAACAGAAGTATCAGATAAAAGAACAGAAAAATTATATGCTGAAAATCTGGGAAGATTTCTCTGATGGCTCTGTGAAGAATAATATTTTGGGATGTGGAAAGTGGCCTTCTACAGAGTGACAGGAGTAGAGAAGCAGGAGTAGAATTTTGTGAGAAACCAATGGTTCATTCACAAAGAAATTCACCAATAACTGTATTTACAGTCAGGGCTATTTTAAAAACTTCTCACATATATGAACATTGGGAATGATAAAACCATTACCGTGCTTGTAAAAAATTGACAACTTTTTCTCCAGGGGAAAAACAGGAAAAGAAAGAAATGAACAAAAAAACCTTGATTTGTTGCATTTGCCAAGTACATGGCGTAAATACTTATACCATGGCTGATTTCAACCTACCGGTGTGGTCACAAAATTCCTGAACACTAATCAGTTCTCAAAACAAAACAAAACAAAACAAAACAAAAAACAGAAAAACAATCAACTCTCAGATGTAATAGGAGCCTCCTTTAGTACTTCATTGCTAGAGGTCAGAAGGACTTATGTTAATAAGACACCAAGAAACATACAGAATATCTAAAGTTCCCTCAAATGTTCCTAATTTAAAGTGAGCATAGAAGAAATACAGTTACTATTTAATCTGAGGATGATTTTCAGATATTGGTTAAACCTAAAAGTGTTCTTTATTTATAGTCTAAGAAATGTTTTCTGGATTTCCTAAACTTTGCAAAACAACTATTGTGGCGTTATAGGAGCTATGTTTCTTATAATATTATAATCCTGAAAATAAACTAATCTTCTTCCCTATAAATGAAATACTTCCATTTTTATCTTTTGAAACTGTTTTTCCTCCATATGAATGAATTCAGCAATCTAAAATGCTTTGTCTTGTGGCCCATGGCAGACCTAATTATCTGGAAAATGAAAATCCTATTATATATCCTTATAATTCTTGTTTCATACGGGCACAAGAGCATATAATTCAATACAACATCTGTTCCTAAATACATAACTTTAAACTTTTGAAGTAACTTGAGAAAGTTAGAAAATTGAATTCTGTGAAACTAACACCTAATTCTGAAAATTCTACTTCCAAATTTTTGATTAAATGACTAAATATTTTAATTTTATCTTTCAATAATTCGAACTTTCATTATAGGTTCTTCCTTTTTTTTTTAATTTTGAATTAAGTCTGTGCCAAATGCACTGAGCTCAAAATCCCTCTAGTTGAATTTTCTTCTATTAGAGATGAATTTAGCAGTTAATTAGTCTTACTTTCAAATGTCTTTTCTATGCAAATCAGTCACTTAAATATCAAATTTATATTTGAATCTCTTGTACTTTGGTGAGTATTCATAAGGATTATTTGATTCATATGTGGATCAACGAATAAGAACTTAAAAAATAAGATACATTTAAACTATGTAGATTAAAGCCTAGGTGCCTAGTTTAATACGAAATTTCATTAAAACATGTAAGTTATTTATTTAACACTTTTACTAATTATATCTGATGACTTTTTCTTTGTAAATGATCACCTTTTTTTGCATCATGAGTGCTAGGCTAATAAACATAAGACATTTTATTACTTTGCAAAAGCATAGCAGGATATATAGTCTGAAAACTAAAGTTAGATAAGAATAGTCTTTACGTAAGTTTACTAAGTATGCTACTTTCCTTTCTTTAAAAGATTTATTTATTTATTTATTTATTTATTTATTTATTTGAAAGAGAGAGAGAGAGAGTATGTGTGGATATGTGTGTGCATGTGTCGGGGAAGGGGAAGAGGGAGAGAACATCCAGCAGACTCCCCACTGAGAGGGGAGCTGCACATGGGGCTCAATCTCAGGACCCTGACATCATGACCTGAGCTGAAATCAAGAGTGGGATATTCAACGACTGAGCCACCCAGGTGCCCCCTTTCAAAAGCAAAGCTGTTTAGAAATTTTACACCTTTTACTATGGACTTGGGTCTTGCTTAGATGCAGATTTAACTTACTTTTTGTAATTTTCAAAAGATTTAGTGGACCCTAACAATTAAATACCTACAAGTAGCATAAAAGAACAATTTGATATTTTAAAATGATATAGTTTCATGTATGTGTGTGGAATTGTGCACACATGCTGTATTTTGTTTGATTTGGTGTAGTGTTTGCGCAAATGCATTTCTGTGTTATTTTAGGTTTGGAACAAAGACTTTAATTGTGAAACAAAACCTTTCTGCTATACCAAAAACTACATTTTGTACAAAAAAAAATCATTCAAATCAAATAAAATGAGTAGTAAGTATGTAGTCTTAAGAAATATAGTATCACCACAGTTTTCAATCATGAGAAAATGAGAAGTCCGGGCATTCTTGAGATAATTTCAGAGGTCAATATTAAGTTTGATTGTCTTAGACTTTCAAATTACTTGGACAAAATAGTTCTTCTTTTAAATTAATTTTCAAATGATATTGCTAAGCTTTAAAAACCATATTGAACTGGAGGTGAAGCAATTATAAAATAACCAGGATGTTAAACATTTATAACAAACTAAAATCCATCTATGCTCTAATATAGATGAAACTTCACTACTCAAATGATTACACATATATTTTGAAGCTCCATTCTAAAATATTTATCCTGAAGGTAAATGAATTATATTAGTTTAATATACTAAAAATAGTCTATTATATTGTAGTATATTTTTATTAAAATCACCAAAGATATTAACAAAAATGTAATCCTTAGCTTAGAAGTAGAATGGGTAAAATATTTCTCATTAAGAATTAAGAATTTTTTTTTTTTTACCGTCAATAGGTACAAGGGTAGCTAATTAGAAATTCATCCAAATTTGGTCAGAGAGTTGTAAGATCTAGACAATCTCTTGTGCATTTACATTTTCATGATAAGAATCTATACAATTAAATAAAATAAGAGGTAAATTATCCTGCAAAAACAAAAAGAGTCCTGGTTGTCAGAATCCCAGTGATTTTTCCAACATCAGCAGAAACAACTGAGAGCGAGGAAGAGAAATAGGACTGGCTCAATAAAGTTACTTCAAGTTCTATTTATGGTATAACTGTGTTCCGTGGCCATCTTATAACGCCCTCCCACAGTAGAACTAATACAAGGCTTATGATCTGACAAAATCTGTACGCCCTTTATGTAAAAGAAAAAACAGATGATTTTCTATAGAAATAGCTCTACTGTGGCTGTGAACGCCTCAGAACAAGGCTCAGCTTTCCAGGCATCTGAAGACCTTAGGGCATGTTCAAGATCACCTACTGTCACGTGACTACACAAAACCTGCTCCTGCATTTATCACTCAGACTTTGTCCTGAAGAGAGGTGCCAGCTGGGAAATGAGCTAGTCATCCAACAACAGAGGCAGCCCACCTCCACTCTCTTTCCCACTCTTTTTATTCATAACCTTGATATTACTAGAATCAGCTGATATATTATCCATATAAATCACTATATATGTCACTAATATGTCAGAGAAAGACAAAACAATACAGCGTAGGAAAAAAAAGATAATTTAAAAACAGAAGAGAACGTCAAACAAATTCTAATTAATATACTCAGTGTCATATAAAAGGCTTGCTTTAGGGGCGCCTGGGTGGTGCAGTCCTTAAGCATCTGCCTTTGGCTCACAGCGTGATCCCAGAGTCCTGGGATCGAGCCCCACATCAGGCTCCTCTGCTGGGAGCCTGCTTCTTCCTCTCCCACTCCCCCTGCATCTGTTCCCTCTCTCACTGGCTGTCTCTCTCTCTCTCTGTCAAATAAATAAATAAAATATTTTTTAAAAAAGGCTTGCTTTAGACCCCTAAGCTTTGCACTAATTAGATTTGTAAAAATAATAATTGGAACATTCATCATAAGATAATAAACTACAGGTTTCCCCCACTACCCAAAAGCAGGTCGTTTCTACAAAAAACTTTCATAAGCTGAAATCCTATAAAGGAAACAAGAAATTACCATTAATTTACATGGAAAAAATTTTTAGCGTTGCCAGACCCAAAAAAATAAACTCTCTTAGGCTTTTCTGATACCTTAAGACACATCTTGCTAACGGATGAGCAAAACAAGTGAAGATAAAGCACTGATTCACACCGTCACAGTTCAAAGCTATGGCGGCTTGAGGCTGAGATGCTGCGTGTAGTTCCCTGGGAAGGCGCTTGGTGGCGCCACTCTAGCTGCTCCTGATTCGCTCTGCCTCTAAAGGCCTACTGCAAAACAAGTGCTTAACATTATTTTACTTTTCACTTTTTCTGATAAAAGCGAAAATTCTCTTCAGATTTCTTTTGCTTAGCGAAAACAGATGCTAACGTAGGTCTTTCCTAAAAGCAAAGTTGAATAACATGAACCTTCAAAGAGCAGGAGACATCTGTATTATTACATAATCTGTTATTTTATCACACACACATAGTATTATTGTGATAACCCAAAAATAAATATACATTAAAGTCATAAGTGAAAAAAAGTATGAATATGCTTAATCATCTGTGTTATAAGCCATCAACTCTGGGCGAAACCATGAACACCCCAACATTTTTCAAAAGGATTTTTTCCCTTAAGGGCTCTATTTCAAAAATGTAAAAATAATATTTTAGGGATTTTTGTCCATATTGATTGGATCATAATCTTTCTTTGTCCTTCCAATTATATTCTTTTTATTATTATTACACAGTACATAAATATCTTCCTGGTTTTACCGGAAATTCTTTTTTTAATTCATTTTCTTTTTGAAGGTATTCTTCCTGCATTCTTCTGAGTTTCTGAATTAATTTGAGATAAATGCTTTGTAGGTCTGTTAATCATTTCTTACAACAGACCTTATACACACAAATACTCATATATGTTTATATAATAGGTTAATGCCATAGTTTTCACTAAAACTACACTATATATAGTATGTATTATATATATTACTACCTGCAATGTAATGTATATATAATTATCTATTACACACCCGTATGCTCAATATGTATATATAACAGATTAATGCCATAGTTTTTACTAAACTATACTATGTATAATATGTATTATATATATTACTACCTGCAATGTAATACATATATGATTACATATACACACATACACTCATGTATGTATATACCATAGACTAATGCCATACACTCATACGACCATATACACAATACACACATACATTCATGTATGTATATATATTAGATTAGTGCCAAAGATTTTACTGAAACTGTACTATATATAATATGTATTATATATATTACTATCTGCAATGTAATACATATATAATTATATATTATACATATTAAATATTTAATATATTAAATATATTAAATACATTTTAACTATATATTTAAATATATATTTATGTACTTAATATATTAAATCTTAATAGTAAATATAATATGAATATATTAAATATAATAAAACGTGTACATTATATTTATATATTAATAAATGTAAATCTATGAAGTCTATTAAATATATTTGAATATATATTTAAATATCTAATATATTAAATATGTATTAAATGCACTTTAGTTAAATGTATTTATTATATAATATATTGAGTATATAAGATATATATACATCATGTATATTTCATATATAATACATATTATATATATATATATATTAGTGCCGTGGTTTTTAGGATTTTAAAACACCTCTTTGGTGTATTCCATATTAAGATGCTGGAGTATTTTTTTTTTTTTTAAAGATTTTATTTATTTATTCGACAGGATAGAGACAGCCAGCGAGAGAGGGAACACAAGCAGGGGGAGTGGGAGAGGAAGAAGCAGGCTCATAGCAGAGGAGCCTGATGTGGGGCTCAATCCCATAACACGGGGATCACGCCCTGAGCCGAAGGCAGACGCTTAACCGCTGTGCCACCCAGGCGCCCCTGGAGTATTTAATAAGTGTTTCAGAAAATCTATGATATATTTTGTGCCCTAGAGTACATTTTTAAATATATTTCTGAAAATCTCTGAGATATTTTATATCTAAAAATGCCTTTTCATTTAATTTTGCATGGTATAGAATTCTAGCTTGAAAATATTTTCCCCATAAATTTAAGTGACATTTGCATGTGTGCTCTCTCTTTTGCACACAATGTTTTTTCCTCTCTGGAATCTATTGGATTCTAATCTTCATTTTGATTATCCAAAATTTCACCAAAACGTGCCTAGATACCTTATCTTTTCATTCACCCTGCTTCTGCAAATTTCAGTAAGGGACTACGTCATTAATATAGAGCTAGTGTGTGTTTTCTTTATAACTCCGTGAGTCTCCAATCTGTCTCTCCACAAATAGAAGGCATACTGTAAGCAAAAGGAAGAGTGCCTTACAATCTTCATTTTGAAGTACTTTGGTGGCGGAACAGGCAAGCAGCCTAGAGAACCTACTCATTCTGAAAGCCAATTTTAGAATGACCGCATATTGTAAACACAGCACTTTTGCATTTCCCTTATGGAAAATAACTGCTTTCTCCCTTTTCTCCCTCCTAATTTCAAATATTAGTTTACCCATCAATGTGATATCTGTTATGTTATCTATGTGGAGAAGTCTACTGGTGGCATTTTCCCCCAGTATGTGTTGTGTTGCAGGATTTTTCCCTGTTAATAACATTTTCTCTTGTTACAAGAAGATATTTCTTTGTTCATTCAAATGGAGAAAGGTGGGCATGTTTCCTTACTCTCGTTTTGAAGCAGATGCCCAGTTTATTTTATTAAAATTCCTGGGGCACCTGGGTGGCACAGCGGTTAAGCGTCTGCCTTCGGCTCAGGGCGTGATCCCAGCGTTATGGGATCGATCCCCACATCAGGCTCCTCTGCTATGGGCCTGCTTCTTCCTCTCCCACTCTCCCTGCTTGTGTTCCCTCTCTCGCTGGCTGTCTCTATCTCTGTCAAATAAATAAATAAATAAAATCTTTAAAAAAAATAAAATAAAATTCCTTCAATCTTTTTGAAACAAGCAGTGTCTAAGATAACACAATTTTTTTTAATAGCAGATGTAGCTGAGGCTGTGAGAACCGAGAAGTAACAAAGACGTTAGCACCTTTGCTCAAATTGTTAAATCCATTTTCATGGTGGTGAAGGGAAGGTATGTCTGAATCAGCCAAGTGAATGTTGATACGTACAGGATGTTGCTGAACGCACAGCTTACTCTCAGAGGCTGTGTTGTGCGTTGCTGAGCTACCAGATGGAGCGGGGAGGACATGGCGGACACATGCAGCACTGTGCCTGCTCTAACTCTCTCCCTTTTCAGGGACAGAGCACTTGACAACCACTGGTTTGGAGCACTGACTATCACAGAGGCATGACCCTTTCTGCCAGTGGTTGTAACAGGAGGTATTTAAAGAATTGTGGCAGCATCAAAAGAAAAATGAGTGTGAGCACAGTGTAAAGTACAGAATTGTCAAATCACTATGTTGTACCTATGATACTAAATAACATTGTATGTTAACTATATTTCTATTAAAAATTAAATCAGTAAAAAAATCTAAATAAAAATTTAAAAATGTGTGTGCAAGCGTGTGTGATAAAGCGTGTCCATTTTTCAAGGATCATGTCTAAAAAGATTTTTAAAATTCTAGTTGTATGTCATGGAGTGACTTTATTTTGAGGGGGGTTTTGAATTTTATATAAATTTATTTTTCCAGCTTTATTGAGTTATAACTGACAAAGTTGTATACATTTAAAGTGCATTTGTATTTGTTTTTGTATACATTGTGAAATGATTACTACAATTAAATTTATTTTACCTATTCATCACCTCAGATAGTTACCATGTTTTTTTGTATGTGTGGTGGGAACACTTTAAGATCTACTCTCTTAGCCAATTTCAAGTATACAATGCAGTATTATTAACTATAGTCACATGCTGTACGTTAGATCCCCAGAATGTATTCATGCTATAACTGCAAATTTGTGTTCTTTAACCAACATCTTCCCATTTTCCCCACCCCTCAACCCAGGGCAATTTCCATTCTACTCTGCTTCTATGAGTTCAACTTTTTTTTTTTTTTTTTTTTTTTTTTTTTTTTAAGATTCTACATAGAGTAAGATTATACAGTATTTGTCTTTTTTGTCTGGCTTATTCATTAGGCATAGTGTCCCCCCACTTCCAGTTTATCCCTGTTGTTTCATGATTTCCTTCCTTTTTTATGGCAGAGTAAAGCTACATTTTCTTTATTCATTCATCCATTGATGGACATCTGTATCTTGGTTACTGTAAATAATGCAGCAAGGAACATAAAGGCGCATGCATCTTTTCCAGTTAAGAGTTTTCATTTTCTTTAGGTCTCCTCAGAGGGCGGATTACTGGATCATGTGGTACTTCTGTTTTTAATTTCTTGAGAAAATTCCATGCTGTTTTCCATAATGACTATACTAATTCACATTCGCACTGACTGTGTTCAAGGGTTCCTTTATCTCCACAACCTCATCGACACTTGTTTTTTTGATAAAAGCCATCCTCAATACATGTAAGGTGATATCTCACTTGTGGTTTTGATTTGCATTTCCCCGATAATTAGTGATGTTGAGCATCTTTCCATGTACCTCATTGGCCATTTGGATGTTTTCTTTAGAAAAATGCCTATTCAGGTTCTCTGCCCATTTTTAACCTAATTTTTCTTGTATGTGTTCATTATAAATTTTAGCTACTAACCCCTTATCAGATATATGGTTTTGCAAATATTTTCTTCCAATCCATAGGTTGCTTTTCCAATTTGTTGATAGATTCTTTTCTGTGGAGAACTTTTTAGTTTGATGTAATCCCACTTATTTACTTTTGCTTTTGTTGCCTGTACTTTTGGTGTCATATCCGAAAATCATTGCCGTGATCAACGTTTCTCTATGTTCTTCTCTAGGAGTCTTATGGTGTCAGGGCTTACATTGAAGTTTTTAATCCATTTCAAGTTAATATTTGGCAGTGGTATAAGATGGGGGCCCAGTTTCATTCTTCTGCATCTGGATATCCAATTTTCCCAATATCATTTATTAAAAAGACTTTTCTATTCCCATTGTGTGCTCTCTATTCCCTTGTCAAAGATCTGTATATGGGTGGATGGGTTTATTTCTGTTCCTTTGCCTTATGTGTCTATTTTTATGCCAACACATACTGTTTTGATTACTACAGAATTGTAACATATTTTAAAATCAAAAACTGTGATGTCTCCAGCTTTGCATTCCTTTCTCATGATTGCATTGACTATTTGGAGTCTTTTGTGGTTCCATTCAAATTTTAGGAATCTTTTCTATTTCTGTGAAAAATGCCATTGGAATTTTGATAGGGATTGCATTGAATCTGTAGATCACTTTAGATAGTACAGATATTCTAACACTATTATCCTTCCAATCCATGAACACAAGATATCTTTCCATTTGTGTTCTCTATAAACCATTTTTAAAATCTTTTTGAATGTATTTTTAGAAATTTTTGACATTTAAAATTTCATGCTACATTCCCAAAGACAGATATGTTGAATATTACTAGATTTTGAAAGGATCGTAATTTCCCAATGATGTAAACAAATAATCTTAAAATGTCACATTTCTGATTATTACTTCTCTTGGAACACATGTGAAGGCATGCTAAAAATACTCTTTCCTGCTTGGATATCATCAGTGTTCCATATGTCCAAGTTAAATAACAGGGGTCCCAGACCTTGCCTTGGATTCAACTATCTGGGCAATGTTTGGAAATATTGGCCACACTTCTCCATAGCTGTCCCTTAATTCACTTCTCACTTACATTTCCCACAATGCCCATATCAGTTTTGTGACAAAATAATGTGTCTTGTTTTTGAGATGAGCTTACATTTCAGATGCAATTCGTTCATTTAAGAATCAGTTGTTCTGCATATTCACTACATGCATATTTCCATATTAAGGGCTAAGGATACGAAGATTATCAAACTATGACTAACACATCAAATAATTCATAAAGTTCATAAAATAGTGGTGAGGCAGAGAAGTAAAGTGACATGTGGCCATATAATGCTTACAATTCTATAACAGATACTTAAGTGAAATATTGGTTTATATGGTACACTAAACTACAAGAAGGCAAATGTTAGCTTATAAAGGTGAACTTTGTACTAGTCTTGATGGAATGGGCTGCCTCAGGGATGATGGGTTCTCTGTCATAGACTGCCTGTGCAACCATTAGGTGAGGATCTGTTAGAAGAAATTCAAACACCATGTAAGTACTTTTACTAAAAATCTTTAAAAGATTCTTCAAACCCTGAGACTTTATAAAGTCTATTCACAAATCTGCTTGAGGCTTCTGCCTAATTTTTAAAACCTTTGACTTCTAAAATCTTGAGGTATCTGTAGGTCTTGCTAGGTGATTATTAGAGCAAAGATATTAAATGTCACCTCAACACTTCCCTATTATGCTGAAAAGAGTGTTTCATCTACCTACTCCAATATATTTTGTGTGCATCCGTAATGGAAAATGATTCCTTCTGCTATTTCTCCTGACAGAACAGGAATCCATAAATATTGTGTTGTATATTTCCAGATCATATATATATTATTAAAATAAAATTATTATATATAAGATCATATGTTATATTAGATCATATATATTGTACATTATATATTAATATGTATGTATTTTATATAATAAAATACGAAAAAGTTTATTTGAGATAATTAGCATTATACTTTTTCCTTCTAACTGTGTGGCTCTTGAGCAAACTTGAACTTAAGAATTCATCTGGAATTGATATGGCTAAATGAAGGCAGCTAGGAGTAGGGAAATTTTTTCTAATTAATTAGAAATATTCCTATTAAGACTGAATGGAGCAGTACTACATGTACAGCCTTGCATTATTCAGTCCAAATATGAAACACTATTGGGGGTCTGTCTTATAGACTGAGAAGGTCGTAGAATTCATGGCACCATTTATAGAATACGGTCATTGAAGTACCATTTCCTGCTGGCAATGGATACCCCAAATTGATTTAAAGATAAATTGCTAGGGGTGATTTTCCAATTCATTAAAATATTTAAATTGATTGTATTCTTTTTATCTTCAATTATGAATTAGAATTTTCTAATATTCTTATATTGATATAATTGTTTATCCTTGGAAAGATTTCCTTTTTGATAAAACTAAGTAGAAGCTTGGTTTTTGTTCAATAATTTTTAATGAAAATTCTAGTGAGTTTCTGGAATTGAGCCACTGCTTAATAACCTGAAGGAAGTTGTAAAAATAAAATGAGTTAATGGATGATGTTCTAAGTTCAAAACTGTAATACTGATCATATTATTGTACTGAATTAGTATTCTGAGTACTTTACTTGAATTGATGAAGTATTCTTTTAGCTCTAGTATTTCATTATTTCTAACGTGGTAGTGCTACATATAAGAAGCATAGCCTCAGAATCAATGGCAAATGATATATACTTTGGAATAGATTTACTATTAATTCATTAGTTGATCAAATTATAATCAGTTTCAGTTTGGGAAAATGAATGAATTTTCTAGACATGTTATATGATTTTTTTTTCTCAGTTACAATGATCATGCAATAACTAAGTATAAAGCCAAATGGCAGAAATTACATTCAGAAAGAAAAAATAATAATTAATATACAAATTACAGAACCAGAGAATTCACCACAGAGACACTGTAAAGAACTGACCTATTTATATTTCTTAGTAGACAAATTTTATTTGCTAGTATTAATGTTCTTAATTTGACCTCAACTGAGCAAAATATAATGCCTAGAGAGGGAATATTGAAATACACACTTTCTTTTTAAAATTAATTCTATTGTACTGTCCTTTGATATTTAACATAGACCTAAATTTCAAATGATCTAAATAAGATTACAACTATCTTGTTTTCAATCATGCTATAATTTGCACTTTCCTCTAAAATGTATTAAATATCAAAATAATTAACTTTCAAAATCATGCAAAAATTTGAAATTAACCACTTATGTTTTGAAATTAAAAGCCTATGCTTAGGTAAATATTTAACATGTAAGTACTTAGAGGACTATGTAACTACTACGTAACTTTGGTAGTACTACATAACCACTTAAATAAGCTTTTATGTTTCTGTAAGTAGAATGAGAAAAAAAGGAGACAGAGAGAGAACTCGAATTTTCATTGTTACAATTATAAACTCGCCAATCTACTCTTCTCAGAATTCTGTATGTTTTATATATTTTTTGGCTCTTCTGAATGTACTTCTTTCATCTAGTCTAAGAATTTGGCTATCTCCTTGTAGCAAATGTTCCTTCTTAGATGAATGCAGACTCCTATATAAAACAAACTTGTAAAGAATTAATCACAACATAATGTAATTAGTTCCAAATAAGTGTCTGCGCATAATATCGTGGGATATTTCCTAACAGCAATTTTTATAATCAGAGAATCACAAAACTGAACCATAACCTTATTTGCCTTCAGTAAGTTTTTCACTCAGATTCTATGAGTGAACTTTTTAAAAATATTTTAAAAGTTTGTCCACTTATTGAAAGAATTACACATGTAAGCATTCACAGTTATACTGTATAATTACTTAGGAAAATTAAGATGTATAGAGTTCTTTCATGTATGTTAATATATATTGAATCTGAAGGGATTATTGACAAATGCAACAGTGTAAATAAGAAAAGCTACTGGTTTATGGTGCCTATTGATACCCATTTTTTAAACCATATTTAACTTTTCAGAAGATTGAGCTTTAAAAGTCAATTCCCATTTTGCTTATATCAAGCTTTGCCACGTTTATGAATAGTTTAATTTCCTATGTTACTTGGTTTTTGTGTGGGTTGCTTTACTATTTTTTCTCATTTTCTACTTCACTAAGTTCTAAGTGTTTTAAGAATAATGCAAGTTGTGGTGGCATTCTGTGGGTTGCTAGCTCATTGTTTTCCCCCTTTTATAGATTTAATCTTTGATTAAAAAAAAAATCCCTAAAAGAAAGACATCTTGCATGCAGATTTTTATGATAATCTGTAATCTTCTTAAGTATTTTTTTCACTTCATAAATTATAAAATAACTTGTATTCTTTTTTAAGAATGAAAATGTTTATCTGTAAAGATTTTGAATATAAAATCGTATATGCAGTCAGAAAAAGGTGAATTAATAGAAACCCATGCTTCGAGAAAAACAGGAACTGGTCCTTTGGAGTTGGCAGCTAGATATCGTTGTCTCTCTTAATAACCAATGGCTTTTTCCCAAAAGGTATTTTTTTTAGTATGAATTCAAACTTCTAAGGAAGTATAAGCTTCTTAATGACCATAGCAATTCTTACTAACATCCTTCTAAGAATGTGCAAAGTCAGTCCATACACACTTTGATGTGACTGGGGACCAATAATCCAAACACCAATGCTCTATACCCATTAGGTTTGGCTTTATTTTTTAATCTCCTTATCAGCCTTCTTATATATTAAATTGTGAAACAATTCTAATAAATGTATTTTATTATATTTATCTTTATTGTATTTATATTTGCTTTCATATTTATATTTGCACAATTTATATTTGCTTTTGTCATTGTTTTCCAGAACCTTATTGTTGCCCACCTCTATCTGCTACATCCCCACTTCCCTATAGTTTGTCAGTGCTGTGAGGTGGGGAGGGGGCTCTCTGTCACCTGCACCCAGGCACAGTCTCTCAACTCCTACCAAAATTCTCAGGTTCTTTTCCTGCCCTTGAGAGTGTGAGATTATCAGTTCTGTGTGATAGAAAGGTGATGATCCCTGCAATGCAAACCCAGTTGCTTTACTTCTGGCTATGAATGCAAGCAAGTCATCTCACTCCAGGAAGCCTCAGAAATGTAAGAATCATTGTCTAACTTTAATTAATGTACTGACTATTTTCTATCATACATTGTTACAGTGAAAAAATTTAGTTAATATTGGGGGAATAGAACCTGATAATGAAAATAAATTTGGATTCCATTGTTTGGGATGAATGAAGACACATAGTTAACAATATTCTATGGTTGGGAATAAGATTTGTATAAAGCAGTGTGTGTGTGTGAATACGTGATATTTATGCATGTATATAATGGATGTAATCTACATAAATATATATTCCTTCATCTCATCATTCATTCTTTTTAGGCTTCCTCCTTTCAATCTTAGTAACAGGAGACCATGTAATAGGAATTACTACCTCAAACTGAACAAGAACAGGGGAGCTAAGAGACCAAATCTCACATACATCACTCCCTCATCATTCAATCTTTCCCATGAGTCTGTGGGATGTAATAGAAGAATAATAAATATGATAGTTTTCCTAAAAGTGCTATTGTCAAAGGCGAGGGTAATCTGTTTTATGAATAAAAGTGGTTTTTTGCTCTTATGTTTGCATTTTATTTCATTTTTAAAGGAAACTCGTCATTGAATATAATAGGTCACGATTTATATAGTTGTTTTTTCTACAGTGACCTACACTGGACAAATACGTTTCCTTGCCATTTGTTCAGAAGCTTTTCAACCCTTATCGAAATTTCGAGGTTATCCCTTTTAGAAAGAACTTGTGAGTTAGCTCTCAAAGAAAAATCATTGCAAGTGTGAAAATGTTTTAGTTATTTCTTTTGCCGTGGATGTTGTCTAGTTAAACTCTTCAGTGTTTATCATTTTGTTACTTCCAAGAAAAAATTAAATGAGATCGAGTTGGGCTCTTAGAAGTGAACACGGATATATTGCTGGCCCACTCTGGTGCCAGTGACAGAAGGAAAGAAACAGGGATCCCTTTTAACACCATTTTAAAAGCTATTTTTTAATGGCCAGTGAGAAAGACAGCTCTTTGCACCTGATAAAGTTATCTGATTAAGAATCCAACTGGGTCTCAAAATTGTCACTTTAGTCGAGGCTGAATGCATAAGACATATGTCTCATCCTCCCACTTGCACTTCATGGTTTACAATTTTATTGTTTCTTCACTTGAAATACAATCTACTATTTAGCTATTAGAGCATTACTTTCCCCAGTGCTATAATTAAGGCTGTCTTGGCACTTCCACTGTAACCCCTATTTTTCAAGGATTTTAAATCGCACAATGAAAATTTGAAAATTGGCATTTAATGTTTAAAGGGTAACTGTGTATTTTTTCCAATTAAATTAGAAAAATAATGGGGTAATTTGGACCGATGAGCCAGTTAAGAATAAGAAGGCATTTTCATAATTTTTAAGCTGCCATTTGAAGATTTGATATATTTTTAAATGTAGCAGCACATGTACAGTAAAAGTAAAATTCTGTGGAAGAGTCATATGTAATGAATAGAAAATTAACTTATAAATGCACAAATCTGGTTTGCAGTTGTAACAGATCCTCTTACACTCCTCCTCCCCATCCTCTCAGCAGGACCATTATCTCATCCGGGTTCTGGTGGGTATTGCTGCTCATACTGTTAGCTGCTCCATCCTTCTAGAGAATAGCTCTCAACAGGCAGAGAACAGCTCTGCCTGTCTTGCTGGAGAAAATTACCCTCTCCACCAAAGGAGTTAAAAAATCTAGCTCCCAGGCATTACAAGGGACAGACTGTTCGGTGTGATTTGCACTCCAGAGCTTTCCCTAGGCCCAGGCTGAAGTTAATCCCCTGCCAAGATAAAGTCCTGTTTACCTTTCTTCCCCTGATCTTCCCTACTTTGTTGCACTCCTCTCCTGAGAGCTCTCCCTCAATCAATCCCTTTCTCAAGAGCTGCCTGTGTTTAGGAAAGCCAACTTAGGGTGTTCGCATACTCCCTTTGGTTTTTCAATGGAAGTTCACCTCATAAGCTCAGAGCCAATGCTGCAGAATGGAGGATAGTCTCAATTTAAGATTTTTCTTTATGGTGTATAAATATTTCAGATCATATGTTTGCACAATCAGTATATTTTTGCCATAAAAGACACAAAAAGATACAACCAGAGTGCTTTCTTCAACAACATCAAAATGTTACCTATATGCTTCTCTTAAAGAGTTTGCCAAATTCAAGTGTTGAAAAATCACAGTCTATAAATTTATCCTATTAACCCAATTAAATATAGGAATTCCATACTGTGGTTCTTCCCATATGTGGAGATATTTGGTAGGGCAGATAGGGAACCTCAGTCTGTATTTCCTATACATATTTCATGTACTCCTAGGATAACTTTCCATATCTCCTAGTGACTCCATCGAACCCCGGCCTGGTGAGTGGTGAACTGTGTGCAGTTTAAGTCACTGGCCACTCTCGTACAACTTACTGCCCTGCCAAGTGGCAATGATGCCTCTCCCACCACCATCCCCCGCTCATTCAACCACTGAGTCCTTGCTACCTGCTCAGATTTGAGTCCCTTTTGTGTCTATTAGTGTGTGCCCTGCTAGCTGCTCTTGAGAGAGGTAGGCGTTACACTGAGTCACAAGTGTAGGGGTAACAGAGAAGAACTATCTTTCTGATTTTACCATGTGTAAATGCAAGGATTCTTCATTGCATATGAGACTCACGTATTACTGGATAAGACTATGTTAGAGCCGGAAGTACCAAGTACCAAACCCACCCCTGGCTTATTTTAATAAAACTATTCATCACAAGGCCTTGATAAGAAAATAAATAAGCTTAGCCAATTTAAAACTGTATTGGATGCAATATCTGAACCATATAAGAATGCTATATTTAGTAAAATATAACTTGCACCTCTGCTTTCAGTCTTTTTCCACTCCTATAAATTTTGCTGCCACAAAAGGGATATTTATAAAATCCAAATATGATCATACCAGTCCCTGTAATAAAATCCTTCTGTGGTCCCATATGTTTCAGAATAAAGAACACAATCCCTCCTTCTGTGTTCCCTCTCAAGCTCAACCTTGCCTCTACCTCTAGTTCCCCAAACATACCAGTTTGTTACGGTGTTGTTACTTTTCCCTGAATGGTACTTCATCTCTCCTCCCTGCAAACTTGATTTATCTGTGTTCTGGTATCCTTCATAGCTCATCTCAAGTGTGGCTTCCTCCAAGAAACTCTGAACTTGCCACCCCAACATTCCTTGTGCCCCCACAGAACACTGTCTACACCTCCAGCAGATTGGTTATGAAAAGATATTAAACTAATTGGCTTAAATGTCTTTCTCTGAGAAGGGAGACTGTAACATCCAGATGGAAGGGTATAGGTCCTAGGAAAGTGCCTAACACAATAGTCTTTAAATATTTGACATAAACTATCGGATGGATAGATTTTGAATGTATAAAAATGGATCAAACCTTTTTTCTTGCCCTAAGGAGATGGCCATCTAGTGTAAACAAATGGTTCATATGCTTTTCAAGTTATTAGTCTATGTGCAACCCTTAGAAATAGATTTCATCCATATAAGAACTTTTTTAGACCTTTTCCAGGACCTAACTGATTTTTTTTTTTTTGAAGGGGGGGAAAAAGGTTTGAAGAGTCTGGTATATTTGTGACAACGTCTCTTGGTATTTTTTTTTTTTTTTTGGCTCAAGTTTAGACTTTGAAGTGCCAATATGTGGATCAGGTAACATCCCATTTTGCCCTGCCCAGAGCTTCCATCTGTTCTGAGCAGACAAACCCTTCTTAACTGTCAGGGTACTTGAAACATTTCAATGGGCATCTAGTGAAATGTTCTCATTTAACAGTTGGTTTGACATACAGACAGACTGGAGAGGGGCAATAAAAGTCAAGTTTCAGTGAAGGGCAACGGGACAGAGCACAGAAGATGATTTGTGTGTCAGTGGGCCAGATGCGGTTGTAGATACAGCATAAGGTGAGCATGCAGCCTCTTGGTGTTCAAAACCCTCTCCTCATTGCCTGTTATTGGTGACTCTAAGCCAAGGACCTTTCTCAAAATCATAGTGGTAGTGGTGGTGACGGTGAGGTAAATTTTTCAACCATTGCACTTCTGGAGATATGAATATGACGTTTTGAAAGTTGTTTTCCTTCTACACATCTATTTCTCATCCTCTCACCAGCCCACTCAACACACACAGAACCTCATACACTTGTCATTAAATTATTAAATGGTGATTCATTGATAAAAAGAGAAATATGCATATTCCTCAGATGTGTAGTTGTAGAAAAAAAATGGAGTTCTACTAACTTATATGTCCTAAGAAAGAGGAGTATGGTAGTAAAATAAGAAGGAAGGAATGAAGGAAGGAAGGAAGGAAGGAAGGAAGGAAGGAAGGAAGGAAGGAAGGAAGGAAGGAAAAGAAAGGAAAGAAAGAAAGAAAGAAAGAAAGAAAGAAAGAAAGAGAAAGGAAGAAAGAAAGAAGGAAAAAGAAAGGAAGAAAGAAAGAAAAAGAAAGAAAGGAAGGAAGTTAGGAAGGAAGTTAAGAAGGAAGGAAGGAAGGAAGGAAGGAAGGAAGGAAGGAAGGAAGGAAGGAAGGAAGGAAAGGAATTGCTAATTTTTTGAGTTATCTGCAGATGAAACCCTCTAAAATTACTGGTGTTACAAGGGTAAGGAGTTTTTTGTTTGCTTTTTCAATTGTCTACAGCTGACAACATTACAGATCTAAAAGATCAAGGGTGGGCCACCCCACTTCTTTACTAGGCAGGAGACATGGCAGGGGAATTCGAGCAAGGGGCACGGAGGGTGTGTGAGAAGGTCTACAGAACCGCTCGAGGCATATGCAATCCCCGCGATCCGTTTTCTAGCTCATCCTCATCCCCATTTCTAACAAGCCACAGTGTGAGGAAGCGAAAGGCCTAAGGCCTTTACATAGCTGGGAGGTTTAAAGATGAACTATTAAGGCAACTCTTACCGGAACCACAAACTGATGAGTTACAGGGGACAGTTTATATATATACTCAGATAAACTTGTAATTGCATTCAGTACTGCTTAAGCACCTAACCTGTGCTTTGTTACATGCCCATGATAATATAAGAGATTATGGATTTTTTGAACTTAGTTCCTGAAACTGTTGTTTTATCCTTTTTTCCTTTCTAGTTCTAGAGGTTGCTATATTTAAAAACAATCTGTGATATGAAAGTAAGAAACATGTACTTATTTATTATTGTGTGGTAAATTCCACGATAAATAACAGCACCAGCTATGCATGGAGAAGTGGGATAAGGAAGGTTTCCCAAACGCCTAATATTTGCTACTGACACAAGTGACAAATTCTTTTAATTTCTCTGTTTATTTCTGTAATTTGCCAGCAGTTGAACAGTACTATCAGATGCAAGTACTTGGGAGGAGGAGAAGGATGTATACCAACATGGGGACAAGTGGAAACGAGAGATACCTAACTTAATTAAATATGTTTGCTTATTTGATTGTGCTTTTTAATACATAAAAATACCAGTCTTCCTTTAGGTGATGTTCTCCACTTGTTTAATTCTGTTTTTAAACAACCGATGGAAGATGTTAGAATTAAGTATTAAAAGAAACACAAATCTAATTTGAAATTGAAGGACTGTATTATTAGCCAGAGCTCTCACTCCCATTTAATCTCTTATATTGCTTGTTTTTGTGGGGTTTTTAAAAATCTTTTCTATTACCCATGATAAATCTCAGTCCATTCTCCTTTTCTAAACATCGTTTTTGCTTATGCTCAGCTAACAGTTGGAATAAAGGTATTAAGTAACTTATTAGTACAGTTTTGCTGCTGATCGTGAGCGTTAAAGGCTCTCAAACGGCTATTAAATTTTCTCAGAATAAATGATCTCTCCAGTCTTTTTAATTTATTTTTTAAACCTCCAGCATCTGCTCAACTTCTCACATTACCAGCTCTAAACTTCAGTATCTATAACCAGCTTCTTCTGGCTTGTGGGTTTCAGCTATCATAAAAGGTCTCCTTTTTTGTTGCTGTTGTGTTTTTCCATACTACGTAAGACAAAGTTACAACTTTTCCACAGAGTGCCAGCCTGTTCACCCGGAACTTCGTGTTTTTAGTTTAGAGTGGGAAATCATCAAGCCATTTGGAAAAAAGCACCATTCTAAACAATTAGAGCATATTATTTTTTTCATGCTTTCCAGTTAAAATGCACAGTTAGATAAACTTTCATCGTGTAGAAAATGTGCCTGTGTCAGCTGGGAAAATATGATTGTTTAATTATCAATTTCAAAAGGACTACATCACAGAGTAACACTTTGACCCAGAAGTCTAATTTTGTACACCACAGCTCCCTTTACCATCTTGTAAAGTTTCCAAGTATGTGTTTATTACTCAAATCCTTTGAATCTCTATTAGCTCACTGAGAACAGACCATATTAATTTCTTTAATATCTTAAGTATCTCTTGTCATGACTATGTGGTTTCATAATATTATTATCTTCTGAAACCATTTACCCAGCTCACGGCTAATCTTTAGTTTGAAGTAATTAACTTCAATACGGATGATTAAAGATTTCAAGAAAGACTCCTTTATTATTTGGTTATAAGAAAAACTATAAAGCTTAAAATATTGTGCCAAAGAAGTTATGCCAAAGTGGCTTCTCTATTTCATTTATTTTATTATCGCATTTTTGGGAGTCATCATGCTCATTAATAACACTGAACCTTCATGAGTTTCTCTCATTTTCAAATCAATTGCTTGTCAACATAATTACTTTTTATAATCATATAAAAATGTTTAACTATATGTTAAAAATCACCTATGTCTTGTACATTTTAAATGCATTAATAACTAGGGAAGAATTAAAAATATCCTTTTGGGAAACAACAGAATTTAAGACTGCTAAAATGTATCAAGATTAAGGGAATATTCTATGTTGTCACGAATTGTATTTTCCAAAAGAAATGGCCACAACAACATCCTAATTCTTAACCACTCTGATATATTGCCTCTAGAAAATGGCATCTTGAATATAAAAGAGTGGTGTGTCAATTCAGACATAAATAAACTAAGACACGCTTGACCCAAGAGGTCTCTCAAAAAAATACAAAATTAAATGCATATACATATCACAGAATCCAAGGCATATGTCGGTAAATGTATATGATTACAGGAAAGGTTGTCATTTTACAATCATTACTGGGGTTGACAACATGGGAATGTTTTAGAATAGCTGTGTTGCTATTCCTCAGTGTGGAATAATACAATATGACAAAAGAAAAATGACAACCGCCTTCTCATTTGTTTCAGTATCAATTTAGAAAATAATATTTATTTCTGTTTTACCACCAAAGAATCCTGTCAGAGTCTGTCTAGAAAGCAGAGGCTAGAGTCCGTGAGTGTTTTTGAGTGTTTAATTTAATTATATCCATTATTTTTAAATGTATTTCTTTTGGGTAAGAGGAAATGTATCAAGAAGGAAGCCATATAAATTATTTCCTTTGTAGACTCATCATCAAAAACTATATAGAAATATAAAACCGTTTGTAGTTCTTGGCAGAATAAACTAAGACCTCAGAACAAATAGACGACTTCTTAAGCCTTTTCTTTGTCCCCTGAGCTGAGACATAAGCAGTGAGCAAGCTCTATGTGCTAGAAAAGCATTACATAGCAGTCAGCGCTTTACGCCTTACCTAATACATATGGATGGAGCAGCTTTTCATGAAAGGAGTAGCGCTGCTATTGGTATGAGAGGGAATATGTTATCTAACACTAAGCTAAGGCCAGGAAGGTCAGCGAGAGGAGCAGAGGAGCGTACTTCATTTCACTTTTAGGACTAGCTCGAATGGTAGCAACTGTGCCTGGAAGCTTAGGCTTCAATTCAAGCATGACAAGAAAAATACAAAAAATAAATAAATAAAAGTGAGACAGCAAAAACATGGGGGAAATCAATAGACTAAATGGGGTAGTGTTTGTTTTTCATTTAGTTTTGTGTATTAAGGGAATTGATTTGTCATCCAGACTATAAAATCCATGAGAGCTAATTAAATGCAAAACTCTCATTACCTAAATTTTCTCTCAACAAAGGATGGTATTAAAATGTCAGTAACAGTAACAACCTAAGATGCCAACAGAAATGGAATCAATGACCCAGATGCAGAAATAATATTAGAGTAGCTTAGGTGTCCAGAATTTCTTCTATTATTGAGGGATATTATCGCACATCTATTATACATTATTTTAAAAACAACTCAGGAAGAAAACACTGCCAAAAGTTCTTTCAAAACATTTATGGTTTTAGCATAAAATGTCTATATTATTACCAAGGCATTTTGAAATAAAAAAGCTTAAACTTCTCTGAGTATCAATTTTCATAGCTTATGTCAAAATGTATGTGTTAGGCTGTATCATGTTTGATAGTAACTTTGATGTAGATATTTCCAATATTTAAAGTAACATATTGGACCTTTAGGAATTTTTTATTTTTTAATATATATTATGAAACTTACGTTTCATATTTGACACAATCGTTAATAATGACTTTTAATTAAGTTGTATTTTTTATTTGATTTGATGCTTAAAAATAAAATGCTAAAATGTTTAAGAATGTTTTATCTTATTTTTTATTTTTTAATGTATTTATTTAAGAGTGAGAGAGCACAAGAAGGGGAGAGGGGCAGAAGGACAGGGAGAAGCAGGCTCCCCGCTGAGCAGGGAGCCCCACATGGGGCTGGATCCCAGGACCCCGGAATCATAACCTGAGCTGAACTTAGATGCTTAACTGACTGAGCCACCCAGGTGTCCCAAGAATATTTTAGATGTGCTTATTACAATATGCTTATTATTTTTAATACACAAAATATGAAATGTTTGTTCAACAAATTGAACACCTATATATTAATATTGAATAATGTCATAACTTTTAAAATTTCTAACTTCATAGCCTGGATATTATAAAATTAAATGTTGAGTTTTAGCCGACAAAATCTCATACAGCTGCATACCAAAAGACATTATATTTAAAGTTGGGAAAGAAAAATTTAAAAACTAGACTAAGAATATCAACTCTGTAGTTGTTCTGACACAAAATAGAGGGGATATATTAAAAAAAAAAAAGGCAAAGCAATAGATTATTCCTGGGTAGTTAAATAAAACTTCTGAGAGGAAGTAGTTATTTAAACTAAGCCTCGAGGAATAAATAGCTTTGTCGACCTATGTTTTAGCAAGTTAATTCTGACAGCAAGGTGAAGAATGTATGGAGACTGAGAAACTAGAGGCAAGTATATTTTAATTTCAACATTTTTAAATAAATAAATTTAAGTTCCCTAATAGTTACATACTTTATTTGAAATATTTAAATAAAAAATAAAATTTCAATGAACACCCATAGGCACATCAAAAAGATTCAATCATTTTTAACACACTTCCACACTTGCCACATATACATGAAGCACCAATTCTAGCAGCATCTACTGAAAATAGGGATATTTTCTAAGTAAATGATACCATTTAAGCAAAAAAAAAAAAAAAATTAAATTCTCTAAACAGCTGACATCCAGTCCATATCAAATTTTCGTAATTATCTCAAAAAATCATTTTTACTGCCTTTTTCAACATGCACACATTGTATACTGGATAACTTTTTAGCTTTCTTGAAGCTAGAAAGAGACCACTCTCTTAGATTTTCCTCATGGCATTACCTTTTGAAGAAATAAAGGTTGTCTTCTTGTAGAATGTCACGTAGTCTGGATTTGTCTGATTGTGCACCTGGGTATTAAACTGATTTCTCCATCTCTTGAATTTTCATGAAATTGAAAGTTGGGTTTAAAGAACTGATTAGGTTCGGGTGAAACTTCATCTGGCCTGGACTCTTTGCAGGTGACGTGACATCGGGAAACACATTAGGTTGGTGGACCCTCTATTAGCAAACTACACTATTGTGTGTATAAGGTAAGTACTGAAAGATACTTTAAATACTTTAAAATATTTCAGCTTGTGAAGAGCAAAAAACTGTATATGGTTTTGTTCTGGCACTATGTGACTATCTAATGGTTGAAACATCTATTGATGATCATGGCCTGAATCAATTACTTATCAGGGGCTACAATGTTTGCTTTCTTTTTTTATTTATTTTTTATTTTTTAAAGATTTTATTTATTTGACAGAGATAGAGACAGCCAGAGAGAGAGGGAACACAAGCAGGGGGAGTGGGAGAGGAAGAAGCAGGGTCACAGTGGAGGAGCCTGATGTGGGGCTCGATCCCATAACGCCGGGATCACGCCCTGAGCCGAAGGCAGACGCTTAACCGCTATGCCACCCAGGCGCCCCTGCTTTCTTTTTTTAAAAATTCTGTTATCTTTTCTATATTAATTAGTTGGCATTCTAACATTAGAAGAGCTGTTCTCATCAACCGAGGATGAGAATTAGAGGTTGATTTGTTTCCTTTAATTAGCAATTTCTAGAATAAGGAGATGATATTATAATCACCACAAATGCGATCAGGTAAGTTTTTTTTCTGTCCTTTCTCTCTTTTTGTATATCAATATGGACTCACAGTGTTTTTTACATTTATTCCTACTTGACAGTCAGTTGAAGACATTATTCTTCTTGATACTCAAATTGTCCCAAATTTTGTAAACATGAACTCCTTCAAGCTTGATCCTGTATGCTTTGTGTATGTCCTCACTACTCGTTGCTCTCTTACTTGCTCTCAAGTAAGAAATATCCCAGGATCTCTTTGTACCTTACCTGCCCCAGATCCTGTAATTAGTCATTAGTGCCCAGTGTTCCTTTTACTAGAGAATGGACACTGGATTCCAAACTCTAGACACTAGGTTAGATTCCTAAGTAAAGACTCATAGGCACATTATTCCCTGTGTTCCTTCACATTTAAATGTGGTTCTTTGTAACCTTAATGATCAAAGGGGGATTCAACTGAGTATGTAATGCTCAGCTCACTCATTTTATGAGTTTTGGAGATGTATTGCTAAACTGCTGTGTTTTTTTATACATTGTCCTGGAGATAAATATTGTCATCGTGATTTTCTTTCTTTTATCTATGATTTGAGTATATATTTTTTAACTTGGAGGCCCAAGGTATCTTATTTTATTATAATTTTCTTTTCTTTTTTTTTTTTAAGATTTTATTTATTTATTCGACAGATATAGAGACAGCCAGCGAGAGAGAGAGAGGGAACACAAGCAGGGGGAGTGGGAGAGGAAGAAGCAGGCTCATAGCGGAGGAGCCTGATGTGGGGCTCGATCCCATAACGCCGGGATCACGCCCTGAGCTGAAGGCAGACGCTTAACTGCTGTGCCACCCAGGCGCCCCTATAATTTTCTTTTAAATATTTAATTCTCATAGCTTTATATATGTTTGAATTGGCCAATGCCAGTTAATAGATTTTTTTTCTATAATAGTGTTTCTGAGTTTTGTGAGTTCTCCTAGTATATCATCCATCCCACTTGGGAACCCATACCACAGATATTATGCCTTTTGCACATAAATCTGAAATCAGAGATAGACTGAAGGGATGTGGCACAAAGCAGTATGATGTTTTTAACATATGACTACGTCTTTTACTCTCCTTCCAAGAAAGGGTGTATGTTCTCTGTCCATTTTACCTGAACCTTTATTCTTTGCCTTGCTTACATGAACACCCACTCTTGGAGCCCTCAGCCACCCAGTAAAAAGTTCAGCCTCTAGATGGTCACACAGAGAGGCCACATGTAGGTCACCATTCACAGTTGACTGTGGTCTATAAATCATCTCAGCCTAATGACAGAAATGTGAATGAAGCATTGAGATAACTCTTGCCCTCTGTTGTACAATTCACCCACAGCAATTTGAGTCTCTCCTACTGAGGTCCCAGGTATGAAATAGAGATGTCTTCTCGGATGTGCTCTATCACGATTCCTGCCCCACACAATAAAATGGTGGTTGTTTTATGCCACTCATTTTGGAATGATTTTTAAACCAAAAACTGAAATAAATAATATCTGCTACTCTCATTAAAACTGCCTCCTTGTATTTTTCTTGTTTGCATGCAGTAGTAAAATGATATAATGAATTAAAAGAGGGTTTCTCCTTCTATTTTCTCTGTTAAAGTTTCCATACATGAACTCTCTGTTCTTGAATGACCTTACTTACTCAAGACGGACAGTTATATTTGGCCTAAATCATCTTTTCTTGTTTCTATATTTTTTCTAAACCTGCTGTCTCAATTATATTTTCCCGTGTTATGAAGTTTCATCTTTCCAGTGCCTAATCTTCTGAGAATCAAGAAAAAAGAACAAAAGACTTGTAATTGCAAGCCAGCATCACTTCACTTTTTAAAAAAGTATTTTATCTATGTCTTGAACATTCCTAATCATAGGAGACATTTTTTTTTTTTGAGACTTGGTTATTTTTTTTTTCCTTTTAGGCAGGCATTCAGTATTGACCTAATATATGTAGCATAGTTATAAACTGATATCCTTGCTTATATAATTTCCCTTTGAATAACCCTTAGCAACTGGCTTTTTTTTTGAAATTTATATTAGCTTTAACATTTAGAGTAGCAGCAAATTTTAAAATAAATATAAATATTGAAACTATTGACTTTTAAAAATTAACCAGGCTTCAACCTATTCCTGAAAATTAGAAATGCTAATTAAAGAGAACACATTTTTTACCAGGTAGTTCCGTGTGTATTGTGTCGTCTAATTTAGACACCACACTTCTTGCTATTTGCTATTATCACCACACTTTAGAGATGATTTTCACAAGTAGTAAGTTATTGCTTCAGACCATAGAGTAAATGGCATATGTGAAGCTTGAATATAAAATCTTCTGATTCCCAAGACTTACATATAAAACACTTACCCCAGTTACTGCTATATAAAAAGCAGTCAAAATGTGTTAACTATCATTTATAATGTCACTATTCAAAACAATATTGCATTATGCATATTTTACTGTCAGCTTTTCTAATTTTTCTAGAATTCATATAACAGGAAGTACATCATCACTCAGACAGATGGTATTTCCATGTTAATTTGCTTTTTTAGAAATTTCAACCAGTTTAGTTTCTCATACAGATACGTATGTCTTTTATACTTTTAACATTATACAATTTAATGCCTTATGAAATATTTAGAAATTTTACAATTTTATTTTAGTTAAATAACCAAAGCTTTATATCAGAGTTCTACATTTTCATTTTATTAATGGGCAACATCCAGAGCCCACCTTCTTCTTTTTTCTTTTTATAAGTGTGTAGAGATAAAAAAAATTAAACACTTTGTTTTTCCTGAGACATTAGTTGTTCTTACTGATTTTACCTAAACATTTCTTTTCTTTCTAGAGAACATGTTCCTTCTCTTTATGTACAGCTGCATGTAAACTTGTTAGTTTTCTTAGAAAGTTTTTTGAATCTTTCAATATTGCTTTTATTCAGAAATAAGGATCTCTTTATATTTGAATTTGTGATTATAAATCATGTTTACTTTCCTAGTTACAGTGAGATACTGTTTTGTTATGATTTTAAAATTAGAAGGAAAACTTAGCAAGTCAGTATACAAAGATAAATTTGATGCCATTGCCTACACTGGTGAGAGGAAATAAAGTTTTGGGTAATCCATTATTTTTTGTTTATAGATTAGTAATACTTCTGTGGAAGAAAACATGGAATGTCAGGGAAAAATGACTGATGCATATGGAATTTTGAATGAGGAAAAATTATTTGGAAAAGTAAACAGAAGATTGAGAAAGTTTGAAAAAGGACAGAAAAGAGAAAACTGCCTTTCACAGAACTCTCTCACTTTGGAGCGGAGTATAATCCTCTGAGAGGCAAAGTCTATCATTCCAGGCAGTGATCAGCAACATTGTCAACAGTGGACTGCATCAAAATGAGGAGAAATAGGACAAGATGTAACGCTGAAGAGAAATCTTCCAAGAGGACATTTGAAGAGAAATTTATGATCCAAGTATTGGCTCTCTCCCCCAATGCTGAAGGAAGTTCATTTGAAATGTATGAGGGTTGCTCTTACTTATTATATTCCAATTTTGTGATCTTTAAAAATGGTATTCTTTTTTTTTTTTTAAAGATTTTATTTATTTATTTGACAGAGAGAGAGACAGCCAGCGAGAGAGGGAACACAGGCAGGGGAGTGGGAGAGGAAAAAGCAGGCTCCCAGCGGAGGATCCTGATGTAGGGCTCGATCCCAGAACGCTGGGATCACGCCCTGAGCCGAAGGCAGACGCTTAACAACTGAGCCACCCAGGCGCCCCTAAAAATGGTATTGTAAGCTGACTTATATTTTCCTATCTCATGCCCTGTGGAAATTCTTTATTATCTTTGGAATATTTACACTATACCACCCTGGATTTCATTATTTCTCTCTTTTTCTCTGAGTGTTCTTATTATTTAGTTGTGTTCTTCATGAGATAATCTTCCAAAGTCTCTTCTAAAAGTTATATTTATGAAGAGATTTAAGATGTTTCATATATATTTGTCCAGTAATTCTATGTATAGGAAATTCTCTTTAAATAACCAAAAAATATGGAAGATAAATCTCTATGGCATCTGTCTATCTATCCATCAATTATTTACTCTACCAAACTTTCTCATCAAGGTTTTATTTATGATACTGTAACAGGAGGTTACACAGGAATATTTTTGTCTTAGTGTTTAAGTACCTTCTCCTTCTAAATAGAGATGTTGTTGGCATCTATAGGATATGCTCTGAATTAGGAAAGTTTGCTCTTCTGACATGTCAGTCATGATTCTTCTATGTATATAAATACAAGAAGTTAAAAATAATTTGGTTCTTAAAAAAAAAAGGTTGCTGTCTTACTCCACGGGGAATGCTGTGGTATCTTCCCTTCTCTCCCTGTGTTCCAAATAAGTGATAATTTAGGAGAATGATTCATAGAGACAGCTGATGCACCAGATATCACTCAGCTGCAAATACATGTAGGACCACCACATCGTGCTATCAGAGAAGAGTGCAAAACATGGTTTGGGAATGCAGCCAGCTGGTATTTTCAGAGTTTAGAAAGGCAAAGATGCCCGTGGACTGCAAGGAGAGTAGTACAGCTCAGATTGCCTCAAAAGGTAACCTAGTAAAGTGTGGTGACTTGAGCAGAAAGAGGTTATGCTAAGGGAAATTACCGGAGAAGAAGCTGAGGGGGAATAGTAAGTAAAACATATTAGACCTTGAGACAGGACCACCGCCAGAGTGGTAAAAATACTCGTGTGTGTGTTTCCCAAGTCTATAAATACAATTTGGTTAAAATGGTATTATTACAAACTACCTGATGTCATTGGCTTGTCTGAAGTATTGTTATCCCTGGTTTTGTCATGGCTCATTTCTGCACAGGCAGAACCTCAGCTTATATGCTACTGTGTTAGGCAGGCTCTAAGGTGGTCCTCAATGATATCCATGTCCTGGTATTTGTGCCACCATATGAGAGATGAGTGAGCCGCTCTGTGTTTGTATTTGAAAAACTACACATAGGAATTTATTTGGAACTTTTGAAGATGCAATTTTTCCAAGATTGAGTCAAGAAATCTTAAATTTTTTTTTTAATCTTAAACTTTTTTGGGGCGCCTGGGTGGCTCAGTCATTAAGCGTCTGCCTTCGGCTCAGGGCGTGATCCCGGCGTTCTGGGATCGAGCTGCACATCAGACTCCTACACAGGGAGCCTGCTTCTTCCTCTCCCACTCCTTCCTGCTTGTGTTCCCCCTCTCACTGGCTGTCTCTCTCTCTGTCAAATAAATAAATAAAATCTTTTTAAAAAAAAGTCTTAAACTTTTTAAAAATGAAGTTAGAATCAGCCTGGATATACAAATATAACTCCAATTCAACTTAAAAAACAAACAGAAAATCAAAACAAACAAAAAACTTATATTCAGATTGGGATAAGATTATAAAAAGGAAAAAAAGAACAGGGCATAGACCAGAGTCAACTATTTTGTGGGGAGATTATAATAGAAAACTTCTTTTGTCTTATTTCTTTCACACATATCAGAAAAATGGGATCGATTACAGAGTATTCCATTGTTAAAAATATTTCACTGGGTAATTGCCGTTTATCTTTTAAGGTATAATCCTTCATCAGCTCTTCACAAAACCTTTTTGGCTTCAGATTCCATATTGCATTAGTTGTATGTTCTATATTCCTTGAACATTTCTTTACCATGGGCTTGTCTCTTTTTATCACGTTTTATCTCTTTGTAACCCTGCTAGTTTGCACTAGGTTATACTAGGTTAAAAGAAAGGATTCAGCTAATTCACTTTAGTATCCCCATGTCTACTATATCATAGATACTAAATAAATAAAAAATGTAAAAATTGTAAGTCCTTTATCTTTCTAGTATATAAAAAGGCAGGCCTAAGTGGGTAATATCAGTTGAAGATCCAGAGAGTAGAATCATCTATGGAGAAAAAACCATCTCCCACCCCTGGACAGGGTCTCACAAGGACAGCTGTGACTTAGAAAAGCAAGACCTTGTAGGGCAGTGATTCTTAGGTGTGGGCCCTGGACCAACCGCATCAGCAGAGCCTGGGAACTTCCTAGAAATGTAAAATCTGAGACTCTACCCAGAAATCCTGGGGTTGGGCCACAAATCAGTGTTTTAACATGTCCTCCAAGTGATCTGATTTGATCCCCAACATTTGAAAAAACTAGTCTTTTAGGGCAATGACTCATTGTATAGAAGTACTGAAACCAATGTGAGGGTTTTTTTGTTTTTGGAGGTTTTTCTGCTTTGTTTGGTTTTGAAAGATTTCATTTATTTACTTGACAAGGAGAGAGAGAGAGCGAGCATAGGCAGTGGGAGCAGCAGGCAGAGGCAGAAGGAGAAGCAGACCTCCTGCTGAGCAGGGAACCCAATGCGTGACTTGATCCCAGGACCCCGGGATCATGACCGGAGCTGAAGGCAGACGTTTAACTGACTGAGCCACCCAGGTGCCCCCAATGTGAGGTTTTTAAAAATTGTCTGTGTGCCTTGCGTTCTCCAAGGAGAAAATTCTCATATGCTCCTCTATGGGTTTATAGGCCATAGTGACAACTGACAAAAATATCCTGCCCTGTCACAGAGTGGGTTCCTCTGATAATTCCCATCATGTAGGTCTATCACATTCAGTCCTTCTCTGATCAATAATACAATTTGTGCATTTTATTCATGTCTTTTCAGTTCAGTACAGGTGGCCTTTAGCAGTCAAACATAATACAAAAAATTTTCTATAAAATGAATATGCAAAGAAGTTTAAAATCAACATTTGATCTAAATCTAAATATTTTAATGATAAATCTGGCAGCTGGTTCGATTTTTAAAAGACTGAAGGACATAGTTTGTATGTATGCACAAACAGAACAAAACTAATATTGAAATTAGTCATAACTTAATGGTATAAAACATTTTCTCACCTACGTAGTTGCCTGGAAGGCATAAATGAGTTTCCTCAGATACAACTAACCTCCATAGCCATTAAATAGTGGTTTTGAGGGGCGCCTGGGTGGCTCAGTCATTAAGCGTTTGCCTTCGGCTCAGGGCCTGATCCCAGAGTCCTGGGATCGAGCCCCACATCAGGATCCTCCACTGGGAGCCTGCTTCTTCCTCTCCCACTCCCCCTGCTTGTGTTCCCTCTCTCACTGGCTGTCTCTCTCTCTCTGTCAAATAAATAAATAAAATCTTAAAAAAAAAAGATAGTGGTTTCAACATCAAGAGGCTTTTCCATTGATGGCAATGTGATAAAACATTTATGCTCCAAAATGTGTCTTAAAGTTAGTTTACAGTGATAAAGAATATTCAGGTGATCTGTTGTACCATATAATTGTAAATGTCATCCATTATGTTTAAGTGATGCATTTACCAATATGTATTAGTTTCTAAACTTTTACCTTATTAATAAGAGCTATTAATGACCTTTGAAATGTTGATAAGACAGAGGTCAGAGACTAATTTGATTTATTGGGGCATTTCAAGTGAAGCAACAACACATGTATATCTTTGTACTGTTTTAGCAAAAGCAAATATTTAAAAACTACCATTTAAAATATTGATGTTACTGACGAATGTTTTGTTGTTGTTGTTAAGAAAGAAGTAAGTGTTCTTCAGAATTGTAGATGCTTTTATCTTCTAATGTATTTGACAGACTATGTTACCATCCTTTAAATTAATCATGGAATTGTCTTTAATTTTTGTAGACTGAAAGCAAGTGGTACAAGTAGGGGAAGTTGAATAGAGACATTATTAGAATCGACATCTACTGTAGGTTAACCTGGGATGTTAGCATATATCTCTTTTATTCCTCTTTTTCTCTATGTATTTCCAATGTGCAGTGACTATATGGAACTAATTTTGATGCAGTGTCTGTGTATCGACTTAATATATTTCTTTAATTATCTAAATATTTCTTTCCTTTTAAATCAAGTCTACCTAGAAGACATATTAGAAAGTATTGAAATTGTACTTAATACCACATGAATTTTTTTAAGCCTGAAATGACTTTTTACTTTCTCACACAAAAGTCAGAGAATATAACATGGAAGAGTGTCAATGTAAAACTAAATCATAATATTTTAGTTTAAACAGTATGAATTCCTTATTTTACATACTCAGGACCAATATTTTATCACAGTAAAATTTTAGACACAAAATAATCACCTACTGTTAAATGAACATGAAGATTAAATCCCTCATGAAAACAACCATTAATTTGCTCACGTATTTTCCCCTGTTAATTGTATCTTGCTTCACATTTCAAATGAAATTCTGCAAACTTGCATTATTTTAGCTACAAATTAAAAATAAAGCTCTTGGCAAGATAGTTAGTATTCCTAAAACAATGGAATTTAGTTAATATGCTTAGTGTCTATCAGTGAATTCAATATGAACTAATTTATAGAGTCTTAACTATTTTATCATTTCACATTTAATGCCTAATTTTATCCACTTTTATTTTTAATGCACAAACTACGGACATATAAATATATTTCCCACAGCCTAGTCTATTAAATATTGTTATATGTACTCTTAGGCTTTTGTAAGTAAAAACCCTTTTATGTGTATAACTTATGTGCTTATTAAAGTAGTGATTCATACAGAAGTCATGATTATATTTTTTATGTGTAAACTGTGTTATATCTTATCTAAGGAAGTTGGGTTTTTAGAACTTAAGTATACTGCATAAGTTAATGTGGCTAAAAATTTCACAGTTAAGAGGCAAACACATTTCACTCCAAATGTATGGCTCTTTTCCTATAGGGCATTGTCTCTGTGCCTCCCTTTAGCACTTATACAGGTCACTAAAAAAAAAAAAAAAAAGCAAAAAAAAAAAAAGCTAGGGGCACCTCAGTGGCTCAGTCAGTTATGCATCTGCATTGGGATCAGGTCTGATCCTAGGGTCCTGGGATTGATCTCTAAGGAAGGCTCCCTACTCAGTGGGGAGCCTGCTTCTCCCTCTCCCTCTGCCTGCAGCTCCCTCTGCTTTTGCTCTCTCTCTCTCGTCAAATAAATAAATAATATCGTAAAAAAAAAAAGCTAAAGTCCCAATAAATGCAGGCAGAAGCGATTCTTCAAAATTAAAGCATAAAAAAAGAACAATTTTGAGGACAACGGTAACATACAATATTTGGGCTGTTTTAGCTGGATGTATTTACATTAGACCACTCCCAAGTAAATATTATTAAAATGGTTGAAATATATTCACTACATTAAAGGTCAAAAATTATTTGGATGTACAAGGAATATCTGAGTGAAGGAAAAAAAACAGACTTGTTGAAATATTAATGTTCCATATGCTTTCATAATGCTTCAAACTTTGAAGACCACCAAGAAAATAAAAGTTATTGAAATTGTTATTGTCATGATCTCTATTATAAAGCAATGAACAAGTATCGGGACTAACATGCAAAGTCTTAATACTAAGACTAAGGAATGCATTTTTCCATTGCATTTTGAGTTGGGTGATATTATAAAACAAGGTTTTTGGGATTTTTAATATTGTGAAGCAATACTGAAGTGTGAACAAAGTGTGGAGGAAATTAAAGTTGTGTTGACATGTTTTTAAACTAATATACTTCCTATGATCTTATGGTTTAAAAATCTGTTGATGAGTAGCTGCCTACATAGAAATCAACAATCTGATGGAAGTTAATGCAGGGCAATTTACATGGAGAAAAGAACAGTAAAATACATGCATTTGGATCAATTTCTTCAAAGCATGCTAGTTGACCTTAAACCACATCATAATCTAATCGCAAACACAGATCTCAAGGTGTACTCAAAAGATTTCTTCTGAATTCATGATTCTGAATAATGTATTACCAATCTATAACTTTGCGTCCTCTTTTTCAGAATTTAAACAGCTCTGAAAATGCCGTTCATCCTTCAATGGAGAAATGTGATGTGGTTGATTAGGGTGCCGAGGTACACTGGGACTTGTATAGAATACATATATTTATATTAAGTTCATTAGAGCTCAGCTGACTGCTTTATATAATAATAAAAATAATAATAATAAATGAAATTTTTGTGCTAGTTTGCTTTTCCACTTCAGCCATACTGTCTTGGGTCCTGTGTAGGAATTATCCCTTTCCCCTTCCCCTCTTCTTTATTCTCTCTTCCCCCACATTTAAAAAAATTTTTTAAATTTATTTTTTATTTTTATTTTTTGGCTTTCAGGTACTAAATGTTCTGAACTACCATTTTCCTTCAAGCTTTCTCTCATGTGAAAAATTTTAAAGTTGTTATCGACGCATAACATTTAATAAGAAATTTGGATATATTTTTAAATTCAACAAGTCATTAAACAGAAGTTATGAGAATAATTATGCTTCTATTATCTTACACTTGTGTCTTGCCTTCCCAGTTAAAAAGTGAACTCATATACCTCATCTCACTTCATCACTGCACAGTCTAGTTGGCTTGATTAGTTTTTGCATTTTGCTTTACACATTCTGCCCTAGGACCACAGATTGCCTTATCTATTGCCTTCATCAGGAATATTAGCTCCTCTGCTGCATAAGTGGATGCCTGGTGACTATGTCTGGTAATTCAGAAGACAAATAGGCTGTAAGCACAGAATAACTGTTTCATTCCCAAAGTACCTGTTAGAGCAAAATAATCAGTAAATGCTCCTTGTGGGGAAAAAAAAAAAGCATTTCATTTCATAGTCATTTTCATCTTTGAACACTTTCAATAATTAAAATGGTGAAATGTAATAACATGAGAAAATAATCTATTTAGCTTCAAAATTAAGAACCATAAATAAAGAAATTCTGCTTTACATAGAGGATTTTTAAAACTGACATTTTAGTTTTCCAAGTAAGTCATTTCTAAAACATTAACAAGTTAAATGATGTCATCATAATGAAAAAGATTATTAAAGATTAATTTTGAAAGCCTGATAACTGCCATAAATACTAAGAATATTTGCATTTGTTCTGAAACTGTAATAATGTGACACTAAACTGTAATAAGGATCCTCGTAGAAGTTGTATTTGTCAATATATTTTGAATGTCTACTATGTGCAAATCACAGCATTAAACACTTTAGGGTTTCAAAGAAACACAAATACTCAAGGAGCTTAGTTTCTTTTTGGGAAAACAAATAATTTTTTAAAAAGCAGAGAAAAATGCTGATAAGCAAATGTTTGTCAAATTTGAGGTGCATGCTATACACATTCAAAGGCAACTGATCAGAAATTGTATAGGATAGGGGTGCCTGGGTGGCTCGGTCGTTAAGTGTCTGCCTTCTGCTCAGGGCCTGATCCCAGGGTCCTGGGATGGAGCCCACATCGGACTCCCTGCTTTGCTGGGAGCCTGCTTCTTCCTCTCCCACTCCCCCTGCTTGTGTTCCCTCTCTTGCTGGCGTCTCTCTCTTCTGTCAAAATAAATAAATAAAATCTTTAAATAAAAAAAGAAAGAAAGAAAGAAATTGTATAGGATGACATAGGACACGAATTTGGAAATCTTGTGTGTATAGAGCTTAAGTCACATAATGGAAGGAGTTTTAGGAGGCAGAGACTCTAGAGACTGATGGGGCAAAGAATGCTTGGGGCCAAATTAACACGTAGCAGTAAGAGCTAAAAGACACAGTTGGTCAACAATTTCAAATACTCCGGAAACCCAAGTAAAATTGGAACAGAGAAGTGTCTTTTCAATAAAGTGATGTGGTCTTTGATGATTTTAATTTCAATTACTGTAGCTTCAAGTTCTAAAATATACATTTGGTTCTTCTTTTATAGTTTCTAGTCCTTTGGTGAAATTTTTTATATTGTCCTTTATTTCCTTGATCATCTTAACCATACTTATTCTAAAGTCTGCATGTGATGATTGTATTATCTGGATTACTTATAAATCTGTTCTTATTGACTGTTGTTCTTCATGTTCTTTTGTCAGATAGTTTTGGCTTATTGAATTTCTAGTTATTTTTGTTATTGTTCTTGTTTTTGAACACTTAAATTTTGAAATAATTTTAGATATGCAGAAGAATTATAAAGATAGTAGGGAATGATTCTATGTACTCCTCACTCAGCTTCTCCAAATGTTAACATCTTACATAAACACTACATTTATCAAAATTGAGAAATTTTATATATATACAATTTATATATGAAATGTATATAATATATATTATATAATACATACATAATATATATAAGTACATATAAATATATGCCATACCATGTTTTAGTAAGAAAGACAAATATCATATGATTCCACTCATAAATGGAATCTTAAATAATGAATAAATAAACAAAAAGCGAATTGTAACTATAAATACAGAAAACAAACTGATGGTTGCCAGAGGCATGGGGGTTGAGCAAAATGGGTGAAGGGGAGAGGCAGATATAATCATCCTGTTATAGAATGAGTAAGTAAGGAAAGTAAAAATGGAGCATAAGGAATATAGTCAGTGTTAATAGTGATGTAATGGGACAGATGGTAGCTACACTTATGGTGAAATGTATAAACTTGTTAAATCACTAAGTTGTATACCTGAGACTAATGTAACATTATGTGTCAACTATAATGAAATAAAAAATAACAAAAGATGGTTTCTCCTCTCTAAAGTTACAATTTTTCACTTTTCATACTTCACTTGTTAGAACAATTCACCAAGTGCAGCCAATATTCAAAGAAAAGGTATTTAAAATTTATCTCCAGAAAGATGAGTAATAATGAACTTGTAAATACATGTTAAAATTACCACATAAATTAATATATATTTTAAGTTTATTTGAGGGTATGCAGATCTCTTGTTAGCTTGCTGATACAGTATTCATCAGCGGCTCTTACCTGCCGTATTCATTACTGTGATGTGCCAATGGTGATTTTCTACGACCACATACCTTCTATAATATTTATTTGAGATTTTTCTGTAATGAAGAGTTGCCTTTTTTCCAGCTTCTTTATTTTTCAATAGTATATCTATATTATTTTGGACCCATGAATATATGTGTATTTATTTGATTCTTTGAGTTATAATGAACATTATTTATTTTGCTGCTCTAGTTTTTCCAACTTTGGCTATTGGGAGCGCTTTTGTGGTTGGCTCCTGTGTCCTTTTGATATGCCACCAATCCTTTTTTAACTATTTATCTGTTTAAACACTTCTTGATACTACAAGATGCTCCATGTTCATCTTGTCTTTTCCTTTTCCTAACTAGAGTCAGTCATCTTGTCAAGGAATCCTGGTTCTTTTTATTAGAGAATACATTTAGAAACCAAGATCTGAAAACAAGATGTATTCAATGTGTTCATCACTATTATGTTGTCACTGCTTGTTGGAGGCCTTCTCAAGAGAAAAAGCTAGCATGTAAACGTGTGTGTATATATATATATATATATATATATTCATACATACGTATATATTCATTATATGCAAATATGCAAATACCTATATTTTTATATTTGTCTATCATATCAATCTATTAAAAATAAGTGTATTCTGCTAGTATTTTGTGGAGAATTTTTGCATCTATATTTATAAAATTTATTGTTCTGTAGTTTTCTACTAGTGATTTTATCTGCTTTTAATACTGTATTCTAGAAAAATATGTAAAATTTGTATTATTTATTTTTTAAATATTTAATAGTATTTTTCAGTGCAGTCATGTGAGGCTGGAGTTATCTTTTTTGGACTATTTTAGATAAAAATTAAATTTCTTTAGTAGATATGGAACTGCTCAGTTTATTTACTTCTTTGGTGAGATTTGATAGTTTGCACTTATTGAAGAATTGGTTCATTTTAGCTAAATTGTCAAACTGATGAGCATAGATTTGTTAACAGTATTTCTTAACATCTTTTGAAAGTCTTTGAGATTGGTAGTAACGTACCTCTTTCATTCTTGATTTTGGTATTTTTATTTTCTATCTGTTTTTCTTGGTTAGTCTGGCTAGAAATGGTGAATTTAATTATTCTTTTTAAATAATTAGAATCTTTCACTGACTTTCTGTACTGTTTTTGTGTTTTTATTTTAATCGATTTCTTCTTATTTTCCTATGATTTTCTTCCTTCTGCTCACTTTTGGCTTTTTTCTTCTTTTTTTCAGATTTGTCCTATTTTCTAATACAAGCATTTTTATACTATACATTTCACTTGAGTCTCTGCTTTAGCTGCATCTCACAGACTTGATATTTTATTTTTTTGTGTTTGGTTAAAATAATTTTGATTTTCTTTTTTTTGAAATTTTTGGGGTTTTTTGTTTTGTTTTATTTTTAGATTTTATTTATTCATTTGAGAGAGAGAGAGAGAGAAACAGAAAGAGTACAAGCAGGAGAAGAGGCAGAGGGAGACGAGGAAGCAGGCTCCCTGCAGAGCATGGAGCCAGATGTGGGACTTGATACCAGGACCTGGAGATCATGACCTGAGTTGAAGGCAGACGCTTAACTGACTGAGCCACCCAGGTGTCCTAGTAATTTTAATTTTCTTTGAGTCTTCTCCTTTGAGTGCATGAGCTACTTAGATGTGTATCATTTAATTTCACATTACTTGGAAAGTTTCCATGTATCTTTCTCTTACTGGTTTATGGTTTAATTAAATTACGTCCTGAGAAAGGCTTGATATGACCTATATTCTTTTAAATTTGTTCAGGTTTATAATAAAATTACATACTACTCAAGAATTGCAATGAGATGTATTGGATAGATGTATTAACTTTCTATAGTCACTGTGATAAGTCATAACAAATTTAGTGTCTTAAAATGACACAAATTTGTTGTCTTACAGTTCTATAAGTCAGAAGTCTAATATAGATCTCACTGACTAAGATTAAGGCATTGTCACGGTGCGCTCTTACTGGAGGGAGGATCTAGTCTCCATTTCTTTGTCTTTGTTATTATTATTCTAGTGGTTCCATTTTCCTTGGCTCATGGCCCTCTCCTTCCATCATCAAAGTTAGCAACATTGGGCCAGTCTTCAAGCTGCCATCTTTCTGACTCTCCCTTCTAATTACCTCTTCCACTTTTAAGGACCCTTGTGGTTACATTGGACCCACATAGATAATTCAAGATAACCTCTATTTTAAGATTAGCTGATCAGCAACTTTACTTCCACCTATGGCCTTAATTTAACTTTGCCGTATAACCTATCATATTCACAGATTCCGGGGATCAGGATGTAGACATCTTTAAGGAAAGGAAATTATTTTTAACTACTATAATAAATAATGTAGGTATTTATCTTTTTTATGCATTTCTTTATGCAAGAATAAAAAAAACACTAGAAATATATCTGAAGAATATACTTTGATATGGCAACAGCACATGGGTGAAAGATTATATTATCCCCATAAAATTTTACAATATGACAATTTTTGAAGACACTCAACATATATTTTTCTATTTAGTCTACTAAGTACAAAGGTTTACTTAGGATTTTTTCAATTAGCAGTATTGTTTTATGATTCAAGGATTTATTAAGTCATACATGCAAAACATACTACTAATTGCATTAGCAAAAGATCAATGTAAAACACTCCACAATTCTACAACTGTCAGTTTAAAAAATTTTGTTCCAGTGGTTGAAAGGTGTCTTCTTGCCAGTGTGTAAGTCGTACAGAACTTTGTTAGCCTCACCAAGGGCTTACAGAACCTCACAGACCCAAAGGAACATAGTTAGGCAGAGTAGCCGGAAGGGTATGTCCATTGGGGTTAGCCCAAGAGGAGGGTCAGCATTAGTCAAGGTACAAGTACAAGTTACAGCATTTGGCAAGACAGTGACATTAAGAAGTTCTTAGTTTAGGAATATCTAAAATACTTCAAAAACTATAAAGCTGCCGCACATGATTTTTACACCAACTTACTAGAAAACTAAGGAAAGCAACAAGGAAACAGGAATGCACCTTTACTAACCTACAAAAAAAAAATTCCTACTGCCTTCTCAGAAAGATTTTATAATACAAGGAAGCATATTGCTCATTAACAAGGGGTTCTGCAAGAAAAGCACTAAGTTAGCAACTATGGGAATGACCAGTTCAAAGATGAATTAAATGCCCAATTTCAGGAAGGATAGCAAGTCTAATAAGGGAAAGCTTAAAGCTACTTAGTGATAATACCGACCTTTCTTTGTCATTTACTGCATTTGACAGAGATTAACCTTTTAAAATTTCACCCATGACACTTTTACTCATTTTGATTCTGGCGTGTACAATACAGTGTAAATAATCTCCATAATCTCCACTGCACGCACCCCACCCTGGTGCGCCCACGGCTAGAGCAGATACTTCCCCAGAGGGTCAAGGGAGTAAGAGGTGTGTTCAAAATCTCAGCAAAAGAGAATACTCTTAAGTTTTTTTCCTTTTTTTTTTTTTTTAAATCTCACTGCAAAATCAATAAGATTGATCTGAAGAGTTGAGTCATTACACTCATTCCATGATGACATACAGTACAGTGTTAGGGGACAGACAGGGGTTGATATAGGGGTGCATTACACGGCAACATTTCATGAAGGACATCAGAAACTACTTTGGAAGTGTTTGCTTTTCCAAAGAGACACTGCAGTCTCTTCTTAAAGACAAAGGTCATGAAAGGTTTAGTGCTTAGTGTTCTCAGCACAACAATGCAACTTAGTTCACAACGCACTTTGACAACTCTTAATGTGAGAGAGAATAGGGGCTTTTGAAAAATATGTCTTTAAGAAATCTTGTCATTTTAGGGCTAAATTTTAATATAATGTGAAAGTTTGAAGTCTTACACTTAAACAAACAAAACTTAAAAATTACTGATTCGTCAAAATGGTTTTATGGAAAAACTAATCTGTCACAAAAACTTGGAATTGCATGTGAAGTCTATACCATTTTTGAGCACAGTGTACAAAGTTTCCGAGGGGCACTCGGCAGCAGAGGGCCCAACCAGTTACAACAGCAGGCATTTTCTTTTCCTCTTCCTGATGCCAGTGGAGCAGAGAATTCCTCTAACAGCTTCATCACTGTCTTGAGGCCTCCCTGCATGAGAGGGCAGTACTCTAGGTACTTTATTATTTATTTATTTATCTATTTATTTATTTATTTAATAATTTTTATTTTGTTATATTAGTCACCATACAGTACATTCCCAATTTTTGATGCAATGTTCCATGATTCATTATTTGCATATAACACCCAGTACACCATGCAATATGTGCCCCCCCTTTTTTTTAAGATTTTATTTATTTATTTGACAGAGAGAGAGATAGCCAGCGAGAAAGGGAACACAAGCAGGGGGAGTGGGAGAGGAAGAAGCAGGCTCCCAGCGGAGGAGCCAGATGTGGGGCTCGATCCCAGAAAGCTGGGATCACTCCCTGAGCCGAAGACAGATGCTTAACGACTGAGCCACCCAGGCGCCCCGGTATGTGCCCCCTTTAATACCCATCACCGACTCTAGGTACTTTAAAGCACGGACCTCCTCACTATGGCCAAATCCTGCAGGTAGGTGATGGAAGTCAGCTTCTTCTTCCTCAGTTTCTCAATCATGTCTTTGTCCTCCCTGAGATCAATTTTGGTCCCCACTAAGATGTTGAGGGTGTTGGGACAGTGGTGTCCCACTTTAGGATACCGTTTTGCTCCAACATTTTCAAATGATTCGGGACTCACAAGAGAAAAGCAAATTAAGAATACATTTATTTGCGAATGGGATGGGCTACATAATCCGTTAATCTTCTTGTCCTGCTGTATCCCATAGACCCAGATTCACCGGTTTCCCATCTACCATAACAGGGACAGAGTAGTTGTCAGAGACAGTGGGGATACATTCTCCAGGAAATGCATGGGTTGTGTAACTGATCAATAGGCAAGTTTTACCTACAGTTCTGTCTCCCACCACTACACACCCCATGGCCTGCATCTGGGCGCTTCTGCGGGCTCTGTGCACCTCAGCCTGGCAGCAAGGCGCAGGGTGGGGGCTGCCATCCAGGCTGTCTCACCCTCCAGTGACCTGAAGCCAGAGCCCAACATAATTAGCAATATTTCAATGTTTCTTTTATTAATTCTCTTTATATAAAGCAAATGAATACAATGGTTAGATCTACATTTATAGACCTCATTGAGAATAGTATTTTGGTCATATATTTTTCTAACCAATCTGGAAAAAATATCCAAAAATGAATTTTAAATGATTTCAAAATCATTGCTAATATTTGCTCAATGTTACTTTCTATGTTGCATTTGAGTAAGGTTTAGAGTCCTAGAAAGAATTCTGAAATTAATTACTCAATATATCATTTATTCCTTTATTACAATCTGTTACTAACCAATTCTTATCATGTACCATTGACAATAACAATGCTAATGACAATTTTGGGGGATGATATTAAGGCGTTTGTGAAGTAAAGAAATTGTCAAATGAGTTTATTTCAATCATACAATTTTAGCAATTTAGTATGTGGTATTTTGATAATCACCAAATCCAAATAGATAAGTAATATAAATTTAATTACAGTCAGCTGATGCATCTTACTTTCATCTGATGTATTAAAATATCAAATATTAATTTTACTTTATGTTCTGTGTCAGGCTGAATTAGTTTATTATGTTCAGATACATGGACACATATATTCTGGGGGAGGTTAAATTACATAGGCTTAAATACTTCCACAAAATGAGATACACACATGAATCTCCTTTGAGGTGTAATTTATTTAGATGTTGCTATGTAGAAATCTGGTTTCTGATATTGCTTATTGAACCATCTGGAATTCATGAACTGATAACAATTCTAGTCTCAGTGACTTTCAAAACAAAGATGTATTTTCTCTCATTACATGTAGGCTGCAAGTTTGCTGTGCTTTTGTGTTCTATGCCTTCGATGGGATCAACACTACTGAAACATGCTGACTTTGGAACAGATGGAAAAGTTCAAGGAAGCTACGAAACATGTAATGGCTGTTAAAGGTTCTCCTCAAAACTGTCGTATGTCACTTCTACAAAGATTTTTACCCTAAACAAATTCACATGGCCAAGCCACACAACAAGGAAAGGAAGGGCAACTCCTCCCACAGGAAAGCACTGCAAGTTACATGGCAATGGGCAGCGGTGTACAATCGTTACAGAGTCTCAGAATGAAAATAATCGAAAAAAATATATATGCTAGCTGCCTCTCTTGGTCCCAGATTTTCCCTTTCTCCTATCAGCATCAAAAATACATACTGCTATATAGAATGTATCCCAAATCTCCCTCTGAGCTAGTGTTATACTCGGTGTGAGTGTTTTGGTAGACTCAGAGATATACAGAATATTTGATTTGTAGGGGTGCGTGGATGACACAGTCAGTTGAGCATCTGTTCAGCTCAGGTCTAGATCTCGGGGTCATGGAATCAGGCCCCACTTTGGGTTCCGTGCTCAGCTCAGAGTGTGCTTGGGTTTCACTCTCCCTCTCCCTCCACCCCTCCTGCTTGGGCTTCTCTCTCTCTTTCTCTCAAACAAATAAATAAATCTTCAAAAAAAAGAGTATTTGATTTGTAAATAGGTTTTGATATCATCTAGTCAATCCCACTTCTTGTACTGATTAATAATCAGAGAGTTCAACATATTTCCTTGATGTCCTAAAGTTAGGGAATAGTATGACTAGAACATAGGTCCTCTGTCTCTAACTTTTTTATTTTTTCCTTTGCATGAGATCTTTATCCTTAGAACATTTTCCAACCTGAAAAGAGCAGATTAGACGTATATGGGAATAGACTTTGTATGAAGACAAAACAATCTAACACCTCAATAGAAAATAAGAAGCAGCAACTATAGGAACCCTTGGCAGAAGGGAATTGGCTTTAGGTATCTCCAATTAAGTCCAGTGCATAAGCTTGATAAGATCTGAAAAGGAGTGGTTAAACAACTGTCCTGTAGTCTTTCCTCTAACATCAAGAACGCCTGAGAATTTGACTCTCCATTTAATCTTCCTTGTATTCCTTAGTCATGCAATATATAGGAATAGATCAGATACAAAATAAATGACAATCCTGCTGAAGTTGCCATCTGGCTGCTCAGATTGATAATTTATAATGTAGAATTGATGAGTAACCATTAAATGATGAAATTTGCTAAGCTAGAGAATAGGGGCTACTCACGTCATTCTGAGAAGGCTGTGTGACCAGCAAAGTAAGACCTAAAGGGATGTCAAAGAGGACAATTCCCTAAAATGAGGAGTTCCTCATCTACTTGGCTGAGTCTCTTTTGATCACATATGTCTCAGTACCAAGTAATTGTCTTACCAAGTAATACAATCAGAAGCTGTCCTCAAAGTCAGGAGACATCTGCTAGTCTGTTATGTGTGCTCTATTGGCTGTCATCTGTGTTTCATTAAAGCTAAATAAACCTCGTCTACTGTGTCCCAGGAGTGTGAACATTTGTTCAAGACCAAGACTACTATTGCTGGTAGAAAATAGTGGGCATTTCAGCATATATGCCCATTAGTTTTGAAGCAATTTTATGTATATAGTTCTGGCTTTCTCCCTTAAACTATATGAGATATTCACTGCATAACAGATGTCATTACAGTATCACAGATAATTCAAAGATTAGTGATCCTTGATTCACATTTAAGCTAATCCACTTATTAGATGAATTTGAAAGTCACTTCATTCTGAATATTCTGACCTACAAAATATTACTTTTGTTTTTGCTGGTAAATAGAGTTTATTCATTTTTTTTCTGATGCATAGTAGATACTCATCAAGAGGGAGCTATTATATATTTTCCTTAGTTTCCTGCAATTTTAAATAAAAAATATATACATGTATACATAAATATTTTCCTATCTCCCATTTTATCCATTGGGTTGGATTAATTTCAGTAATAGTTTACAGTGCACAAAACTCCCAATAGTTAGTTGATGATCCTCATATTGAAGTTAGATAGCTAGTGTCAGAATCAAGATAGAAAGCTGATTCAATTCAAAACAAATTGAATTTATTTTCCATGAGAGCATACTGCCTTGTTTTGGGAAAAAAAAAAAGCGAAACTATTTTTGTAAGAATTGATTTTAAAGGATGCTTATAGCTGAATAATGAAGGTTTTGTAAAATTTTCTCATCAATTATGTTAATAGTCATAATGATATAATTTAAATTGAAAAATTTATTACAACTAAAAATTCAGTTATCTTATGATTACTTTTACTTTTGCATATTCCTCCACATAATTGTGATTGTAGGTTGAGAGTTATTTATGCTGAACACTTCATTATGGTTGCTGCATGTTTGGAGAAATCCCATCATAAAAAAGAGGATATAATTTTTTTGGTAGATTTGACCTTGGAGGGAGTCTGAGAAGGAAATACATGACATCTGTGAAGCACTCTGAGATCTTTGAAGTAGGAGTTGTAATATAATGTAATATCACAGAAATCTAAGAGATTATGAAAGAGCCATGTATTAAAGACAGTTTATCCTTCAGCAGATTAATCTTTGACAGAGCCCCAGGCAATGCAGGGACGCTAGCACCATTGTCAATTGTACTCCTGACGAGAGATGGAGCAGCCCCAGAACTAAGGCTTCTGTGCTACTTTTTATTTTTTATGACTCTGATACTGATAGAGAGAAAGAGGAAAAAAATGATACAAATAAATCAAGAATTAATATGCTACATTCCTTAGTCCTTTTGAAAACTTGACCATTTAACTATTCCACAAAGTAAAAATAAATAAATAAATAAATAAATAAATAAATAAATAAATAAATAAAGGAGCCATTTTAAAATGGAAAATTGTATGCTTAAGTTTATAGAATGTTTTCTAAACTACATTTTACACATCAATGTTTCTATAAACAATACATATTTTTATTCCAGAAAAGAGCCTCAATATAAAACTCCAATATAAGTGCACCTGAGAAGTTATTCTCAACTTGAAAGTGTAATATAAAATTTCATATTAGTGTATCTGGGTATCTGGATTGGCATTGAAACCAATGCTTATAGTTTGGGGATTTTATTCTTATCATTTGTGCAGTTCTAATTAATTTTAGGATTTATAGCATGTAATAAAGGGCAATAGACTTCGAGATGAAGGAGTATTTTTCAATATGCATTTTGTTTAAAATTTACTATAAGCACCTACTTGTTTTTTAAAAGAGCTTATTTTTCTCTTTGTGATACAAAGATAGTGTCAGTGCTATGGGGTTTTATTTTGGTTTTTGGGTGTGTTTTTTTTGTTGTTGTTGTTGCTGTTGTTTTTTTCCTACTGCTATAATATATTGTTTATAAATGTAACTAGTACAAGGAAAGACAAACTTACGGAAAAGGATAAATTTCACATTTTTAAAAATATTCAAAAAGGGTTTTATATGGGTACCAATCTAAATGCAAAATACTATACAGATTAAATGTGAAGACTATACAGTATACTATAAAATAGATAAACTCTGAAATCCAAGAGAGTTAATTTGACAGATATTTATTTCTTGCTCATGGTGTTTCTAATAGAAGCTTGTAGGAATCTGGTATGAGGGGAAGTTTTCTGGTTCACATAGACATTCTGGAATGCAGGCTGATGAGAGCTCTGCCTCTTTCAGCTTTGGTTTCTGAATTTGTCCTGTGTATTAATATGCAACCAGCACATTAGGCAAGGTAGATAATGGAGGAAAATGCATGGGAAGCTTTTACTGGGTAGCACTGGAAGAGCTGTACATCACTGCTGCCCATATATATTTTCTTAAGATTTTCTTTATTTATTTTAGAGAGCGACAGAGATAGCAAGAGCAAGCACTATTGGGGAGGAGTTGGAAAAGCAGGCTGCTCGCTGAGCAGGGAGCCTGATGTGGGGCTCAATCCCAGGACTCTGAGATCATGACCTGAGCCGAAGGCAGACACTTAACCGACTGAACCACCCAGGTGCCTCACTGACCATATTTCACTGGCCGAAATTAATCACATAGTCATAAGTAACTACAAAGGATGTTAGAAAATGTATAGTCTAATTTTATGCCAAGGATTTAAGATAGTTTGAAGGCAAATATTCTCTGTCACGGGAAGTGTAAGTACCTTCTGCAATGCCATATAACTAATAATGACAAGACTCACAACTGATGTCTTCTGACCCAGTAAAAAGTACATCTATCTCTTAATAATTCGTTCAGGTTTTTAGTGCTTTCCAGCTAGTAAAGAGGATTCACTTTTGTTATTCTGTTTGATTTGCACCATAATTCTATGTGAAAGTGATATTATTATCATAGAAATTTGTATTTTAAAGTATCAATAACACAAATTGTTAGGCAAACAGGCATGGACACAAAGCCTTGTTCCATCACTTGCAAGCTGTTAATTTTGTGCAAATTACTAAGACTTTATCATCTATACTTTCCTTAGAGATTTAAATACTATCAACATAGGTACCTAGCAAAAAAATACAATATAACAAAACATGTGCAAAGCATACAGACAAATAGACTACAGAAAGATAATCGAAACTTTAGAAAAAGACCTGAACGTATATATAGTCACCAGATTTATGACAAAAGTTCCACTGAAATTTGGAACATTTAAAGATTTGTATAGAATGAAATGAACTTTTATTCCTACCTCAAATTAAATAGAAAACATAGTTTGAGTAGATTATAGACCCTAATAAAATAAACATAAACTATAATGCTTCTAGAATGAAATTTTCTAAAATATATGTATGACCTTGGAGTAGACAAAATTTCTTAAACAGAATATAAACACACTAGACATAAAAGAAAAAAAATATTTTGGATTTTACTGTAATTAGGAACTGTTTTTCATAAATGGACAACATTGTCAGGATGCAAAGACAAACCACATACAAGAGCATATGAACAATAGATATATTTGAAATGCAATATGTATGTCAAATATATACAGAATTTCCTATAAATAAGAAAAATAAATGAGACAACATAATAAAAACTGGGCACAAATTAATAGACACTTTACCCCAGAGAACAGTCAAGTGGTCAGACTTGGAGTTCCTCAGCAATATACTCATTAGGAAAATGCATATTAAAATCTCAATAATATGCCTATACATGTTGGCCAAGGTGGCTACAATTAAAAGTACTGAAAGTTTCAAGTACTAATGAAGGTGTGGAAGGCCTGGAGCATCCATATATTGATGCATCTATTTTGGAAAACTGGATGTTTACAAAAGGTAATATATCTGGTAGATGGTCTCCAAACATGGCCTCTCAATCCTAGCATTCAAATCTTATCTTTATTGCTCTTGAATCAGCCTGCCCTTTGCAACTGGCTGGAACAACTGAATACGGTAGATGTGATATTTTGAGATATCAAATCTTGGCCACCAGAAACCTTGCAACAACCTCTTAGATCTCCTGGACGCTAATAGACCCCAATGTCCATTTTTTGAGAATCCCAAACAACATGTAGAAGCAAAAGCAATGAGTAAATGATTTATTTGAAATAACTCCCAATTGGCAAACAGCATTAACTGTCTGTTACAGGATTGAGTCATTTCAATTTCTGGTTCAGTTGCAACTTTAGATGATTCTAGACACAATCTAAAGATAGCACCAATAATCAAACAACACATTTAAATCAGTAATCTCGTACCTAAATAAGTTCCTAAGATATTATGTGTATATCTCACAAAACACATGTGCACAAATATTTATAGTAAACTACTCATTACATTTTAAAACTCAAAACAATTCAAATGTCCATTAAAGTGGAGAAACATGAACAGGAGTGGGAAGTTGGAGAATTAATTAATTTGCTTTAAAATTGAAAGCATGTGTAGTGGCAATAGACTGTTCAATGAGATGTCAGGTATACCACAGACATCGAAGGCTGCAAGATAGTAGTGATGTCATAATAAAGTGACTGTTTTTGCAGCTAACTGCATACTTGACAATTTATAGCCATAATAATGGTTGGGATCTCTCTGTAAGGAGAAAAGAAAGGGAGAGACTTCCAGGAAAACATATTTTATATGTTCTTCTTTCCCCAGTCTTATGAATTGGTATTAGAGGAACAAAAGTGTTATACTGCAAAGACAACGAGAACTAGAGAGAGGAAAAAAGTGAATAAAACATTTAAAATTTTTTGACAGATATAAACTAGAAAAAAGAATGCGAATTGATTTTTGATAAAAGACAAAAACTAGAAAAAAAGAATTTACAGTCTAAGCAGGAAAAGGGACTAACATAGGTATCAGTTTCTTTATAGAATTCCTGAGATATTCAAAACTTGAAGAAAACAGAGTAACATGTACCAAGTAACCAGATACCTAAACTTCCATGTCCTCCATAAGAAAACAGAGGTTTTCTCACAGGGGAAATTGAACCAAAGGACTCCAGACATCACAGGACACCAAACTCACAGGCATGGGACATGGGATTTGAAGCTATACTTAATGACATAATACAAATGTAGCTATTAACTTTTGGTATCTTTTTCTCCATTGTACGTTCTTAACAAAAGTAGACAGCCACAGGTAGTTCATGGTCCCCATCCCCAAATCTTGCAAAAACTGAACTGCCCCAGGAAAAACACTGTCACATCTGAGACATGGGAATCGCCAAATGAGAAGACTCACATGTAAAATCGTGAACATGTCCTTCACACACTCTTGCACAGACAGACTCCTTCACATTTCAGTGCCTCATCTTAAACAAGAAGAGTTGAAGATCACCCGATATTTAAGTAAATCCTTAGGGATGAAGAACAAACTGAAATAAAGAGACAAACCACATATTCAGAAGGAAGAAGGGTAGGGCAGGGAGCAGAACAAAACTACTGTACTGAGTGTATTCAGAGATAAGCTCTATTAATGCCATAAAACAAGAAAGAAATGCCATGATGAAGGTTTTGAGGATAAGAGACACCTTTAAAGATTTAAAATATGATAACTAAAATTTAGAAAATAAAATTAGCAGAAGGGTTCAAAGATAACAGCAGAGAATCAAACACATGGAAAATAAGCGAGAGAAACACACAAAAAGACCTAAGGGAACAAAAATAGGAAACAAAAAGCAAAATAAAGACATTTATTATATTTAATATGTAATGAATGTAACAGATACATATTTCGTAAACTGACATATTAGGCCAAACAATTAATAGCAAGGGTCTAATAAAAATATTTTTAAGATGTAAAAAGACTAATATTTTTATATCCTATGTAGTCTTCCTTGTGGATTAACTGAAGGAGTCTTCTTCAGAAGATAAAACATGAAACCAAGAAAAAAATAGGGCATTGCATTTAAAAATAAATAAGCATCCAACACAGGAGAATAGTAGACAGGAGTCTCAGAACCACAATTTAGCATCAGACTGGTAAATCTACTTCCTGCTGCAGATTATAAGAGGAGACCCATGGCCCTTGCAATGGGCAGATTATCTGATAAATTTAGGCATTTGTAAAAAAATAAGATATTTCTATGTATTTGAAAAGCTGATGCAGCAAATTAAGGGAAAAAATAGTAATTGATAAAAATTAAGTAAATGGAAGTAAAAGAATTACTACCTCCCAGAAAAAAATATGTTGCTGAAAATGGAAAGATCATTTCAGAAACTAATATTAATATCCTCACCATATTTTCACAAAAAAGTGTATATACAAATATATTTAGTTAGAAAAACAAAAACAGAAAGCAAAAAGCAAATAACATATATTATCTTTTTATCATATAATTTAATATAACAAGAATATATTTCATAAGTTGGCATAATTTGCCAAGCAACAGTTATAAACATAGAAGTTGAATTTTACATTGCAGATGTTTGAGACAGTCTAGGACAGAAAATGTAATTTATACTATAATTTATTTTTCTTTTACATTTAAAGAAGGATATCACAAAAGAGTAATTTGCCACTTGAGAGATAGATAGATCAGTAAATAGATGATAGCTAGATAGCTAGATAGATAGATATTTGCTCAACTGCAGTTCATTTATAGTTTTCTTATTACCTCACGGAACAGTATTTGACAGAATACCATCAATCCAAATAAAAATATCTACAAGACCAAGGCATCAGTGTCATCTCTGAGTATGAATTTTTGTCTTTGTGTTTTCTTCTTTTGAACAGTAGGTACAAGAAAACATGTAAAAGTTACTTGAGATAAATTAAAACCCCAAATAATTAGAGGCTAGAGAGTTTCGTAGATTGGAAGGCACATAGTAGAAAACTCAATATTGTGAAGATGTCAATTCTTTCCAAAATGTTCTAAAGATTTGATTCATTAATTCATTAATAATTATCTCAATAGATCATGTGTGTATGTTTCCTCTTCCACATTTAAAGACTCTTATGATTACCCTGGGCTCACCTGGATAATTTGGGATAATCTTTCTATGTTAAAGTTAATTGATTAGCAAGTTTAATTCCATCTGCTCCTGGCATATACATATGTCAAAATAACATACAACAATCAAAAAGAATGAACTACAGAAAACACAGCATGGATGATTAATACAGATATAATATTGAGTAAAACATCCCAGGTAAAAAAAGTACATACTGTATGATTCTGTTTATGTAAATAAGGTTCAAAAACTGGGGTGCCTGGGTGGCTCAGTCAGTTAAGTGGTGGACTCTTGATTTTGGCTCAGGTCGTGATCTCAGGGTCATGGGATCAAGCACCACTTCAGGCTCTGTGCTCAGCAAGGGGTCTGCTTGAGATTCTCCTTCTCCCTCTGCCTCTGCCTAGTTCACATACAATCTCTCTAAAATAAATAACTAAATAAAATCTTTAAAAAAATAAGTCTCAAAAGCTATCAAAACAAATCAAAGGTACTATTCAGAATAGTATTTACCTTTAGCAAGAGTATCTTCTGGGAAGAAGAATGTAAAAGGCTTCTGAGTTTTCTGATAATATTCTAAATCTAGCTGAGTTTCTAAAAAACAATTAATGCTCTAAATGATTCAAAATTTAAGTATTGATTGAATGCTCGCTTCAGATTTATGTAATTGATTATGCTGATGCTATGTATTACACCTCAAAATTTTCTTTTTAATTTCATGTAAACTAGAAAATATGAAACAGTAGGTTTATCTTGAGTTTTTCAGGAAAGGTCAGATACAGAAGGTCAGAGTCTTAAAACATGACTAGATATAAAAATACATTTTGGGAACAACCTAATAGATTTAATTTTTTCTACTTTATTATATATTAATTTATACAAAAATAAATTAGAGTATAAATTTAACTCAGAAAATATTTTCTTTTCTTTAATATCTATGTTTGGTAAATGTATTAGTTTCCTATTTCTGCTATAACAAGTTATCATAAACTTAGTAACACAAATTTATTATCCTCATTATCTTACAGTTACATAGGTTAGAAATCTTATATGTGTCTTTCTCACTGGGCTAAAATCAAGGTGTCCGAGGGCTGCATTTCTTTGTGGAAAATCTAGGAGAGAATCCCAATTCCTTGTATTTTCCAGGTTTTAGAGGCTGCTCACATACCTTTGGTTCCTGATCCTTTTCTAGCATCAAACTCAGTAATATCTGGTGGAGTCTTTCTCATATAGCATTATTCAAACACTGAAACTTCTGCCTTCCTTTTTCACATTAAAGACTCTTACAATTACATTGGACCCACATGGATAATTTCCTTGTGTTAAGCAACTGATTAGCACCCTTAATTCTATCTGGTACCTTATTCTTCCTTTGGCATATAAGGTAACATTTATAGGTTCCAGGGATTTGGACGTGGACGTCTCTGAGAGGCCATTAATATGCTTACCACATTGGGCATATGAGGTTGCTCCTTGAAATTTAAGTCTAGAATATCAAAGATGAACATGTCTTAGTTCATTTACAAAATCTAATTTCATTGTTAACTCTGGTTACTCTCTACCATTTACGTGATAGTTGGCCCATGCTTGTGGAAGACAAACTCCACTATAAAATTTTAATATGAATCCCTCCGACTTTTTAACATGAAAATATTTAAACAAATTGAGTAAAAGAATAAAAGATCTTAATATATCTAGCCAGAAATGCTAATTTTGACCTTTATATTTCTGCTTCTGCATTTACCAACTTGTTCATTGAGATTTATCTCTATTTTTCCAGCCTCCCTGGTTTCCACAAAAGAGTTTGTAAATACTGTTAATCATAAAAATATACTATTGGTGTTATAAGAATATAATAATTATGTCAAAGCCTTTGGTTTCTTTATAAAGATAAAATACATTTATTTACGTGAAACAGTATTAATGTTTTTTAATACTAGATAATATCATTCAGATGCTCTTAAGAAAAATATATGTTTCCTGAATTCCCTAAAAATATTTATTTCTTGAAAGCCAGACATTTGCCAGTCTGACATTTAACTTTTATTTCCAATTTTCGTTGGTTTTTACTCAGTTCTAACCTGGAATTGATAATCTTCTCAATGAAAAAAATTATCAAAAATAAGACAGAATATAGTGAATTGAGAGAATTCTAAATTCTAGAAAACCTACAATAAAAAAGTACTCTATTTACATATTTGTCCTGGAATTATTATTACCCAGAAAAGTGCTGAATAATGTTAGTGTAGGCAACACTGAACAATAGCATGTGGATTAACTCACAGAAAAAGCTGTGATTATATTTGAAAATGATAAATGAACTTTCCAACTTGCTAAATAATTCCTCAAGTTTTAGAAAAAATAATTTACCTTCTGCTATATATTCTTACCCACTGTATATTGGTGAATATATTTGTGTGTGTATACACGTGTATTTATATATTTTTCCTACTCTAAATATAAATATATATAATAAATATATATAAAAATAAATATAAATATGTTTATATATATTTATATTTACAGTGGGGAAATAATTGTGGTGTCAGAAACAGTAATAACAGTGGTAAGAAATTTCACAGCCTGTGTTCTTTTGGCTTCTTTTTCCTTTAATATGTTTCATTCCTTCTGAGATGTAAATAGAAATGAAATAAAACCTTCTTTTCTATTTTTGAATTTTTAACATGTCCAATTTTAATATTTACGTAGGCAAACATATATGCACAGACCTTCCTATGGGTGCATCATTTACAGTGTCATCCTCCTTGTAAGTTTACATGTGTTACTTGGAAGTAGATTTTCTTGGATCCTATAAAACAGAGGACAAAGAATCTCTTTAGGGATACTTGCATTCCTCCTCTGCTCTTCTCACCCCTCCTTCCCATGCCCAGGGAAAAATATGTATCCTTGCTGATAAGTTCCTACTGTCATTAACAGTTTATTGAAAAAGTATAACATAGATTGTTAGTGTCAGTTCTTCCAAAATACTGATAAAAGGGCAATGACACAGCCAGAACTCGTGTTGGGGCTTGGAGGGAATTCACCACACAGCGTGCAGCAGCTGTATGATCTTGTAAAAACCTTGGGAGACCTGCAAAGTGCATCTCTGACTAGGGCTATACTGCACTGTTTCCCACTGAGTGGATCCATCCCCGTGCAGCAACACTAGCTCCTTTAAACCATTTGTATCTTTCTGTAATTACTCCACCACTGCTGATGCCCATGTGGATAATCACTGCAACAGTTTAGAGAATCTGGTCATTTTATAGTATCTTAATTAAACTAGATCATAAAAATAAAAATGGGAGGTATCATATTTAGTTACTCACTGAAAGAATTGAGTTTTTTTCTGGCTGGTCTAAAAAAGGTATGATAAATCTTTCTGCAGTATTGGAAAATATGGAATATGATTTCTTGTATGTCAAAATCTGGCCCACAGAAAGCAACAGGTTTGAACTTCATGAAGAACCTAGGAAACAACTTATTTCCTTTGTCATGTTTTCCTCAACTAATTCATGAAACACATGCTATTCATTCCACTTTTAAAATAAGTGTTCTATGCCACATTTTGTTTATATACTTTCTGTACATGTTTAATGTTCACCAAATATTATATATTTTTAAAATGCTTCTATAAATCCTCAAATTATCTTGCCCTTGAATTGACCATAACTAGCAATTGTTAATATAGTGAACAAATACACATAAAGTATTTTGAGTTCCCATTGGAATCGTTCATTATTCTTTCAATCATTCCTCCACAAAATGTTTATTGAGAACCCGTAATTTGTCAGACACTGTTATAATTGATGAGGATGCCACAATGAAAGAAATATATTTTGTCCCTATTATGATGTTCAGATTCTATTATGGAGAGAAAATAAGTATAATAATACACTAAATGTTAATTAGTGGCATTGAAAAAAATAAGGCATGGAAGGGGTCTAAGTGAGCCTCTGGAAAGTGATTGCTAAGTTTATATAGGGTGGTTCGGGTAGATTTCACTGATAAGGAGACATGAGCAGAGACCTGAAAGAAGCAAGGGAATGTGCTGTGTGGGTATTTGGGGTAAGTTTGTTCCATGCAGAAAGAACAGGAAAGGTGAAGACTCCGGATGGGGAGAGTGGCTGGCACGTTTGTAGTAAGTGCGATTATAAAATCTGACAGTTCAAAACTCCCTTAATCATATGCATTGTCCTTAAAATAAGAAGTAGAAATAGTTAACAATGAGGAAATAGGTGGGATCAGATTAGAGATCAGCAGTCCAAAATCATAAGAAAATACTTTGCATGTTACATGGAACATTAAAGAAACAAATAAAGGTAGAAGATAGTATTGTTACATGCCATATGATCATCCTAGAAAATGCAATAAGGCACCAAAAGAAATGAAAATATTAAATTGGAACAGGATAAAAATCTGATTTTTTTTCCATGGAGGATATAATTGTACATTTAGAAAATCTTAACTAACCTAAAAAAAATGCCTCTAGAAATAACAAGTGAATTTAGCAAGGCTGCAAAATACAAAGTTATTACACAAAGGTCATTATTTCTATATACTAGCAATGAAAAATTTGGCAAATGAAATGTAAAACAAACATACCATCAGCAATACTCAAACATGAAATATTTAAGGTTAAACTAAAAAAGATGTGCAAAATTTATACACTGAACACTATGTATTTCTGAATTATATGTTTTAAAAGCCTAGATAAATACTGGGAAAGAGATGTTACATTCATGAATCAGAAAACTCAATAATGTTAAGATGCCAATTCTTCCCAAATGCATCTACAGATTTAACACAACACCAGTAAAAATTCCAATAGGTTTCTTTTTTCTTTCTTTCTTTCTTTCTTTCTTTCTTTCTTTCTTTCTTTCTTTCTTTCTTTCTTTCTTTCTTTCTTTCTTTCTTTCTTTCTTTCTCTTTCTTTCTTTCTTTCTTTCTTTCTTTCTTTCTTTCTTTCTTTCTTTCTTTCTTTCTTTCTTTCTCTTTCTTTCTCTCTCTCTCCCTTCCTTCCTTCCTTCCTTCCTTCCTTCCTTCCTTCCTTCCTTCCTTCCTTCCTTCTTTAAAGCAGTTAACCATCTTACTCTAGAATTTATATAGAAAGGCAAAGAACCTTGGGGCACCTGGGTGGCTCAGTCAGTTAAGCATCTGACTTCAGCTCAGGTTATGATCTCAGGGTCTTGGGATCAGCCCCCAGTGGAGAGGGAGCCCTGCAAGGAGCCAGGCATAGGGCTCTGCGCTCAGTGGGGACTCTATTTCTCCCTCCATACCCCCCACCCATGCACATGTGTTCCCTCTCTCTCTCAACAAAATAACAAATTTGAGGATTCATAATACTTGATTTGAAGTCATACTATAGAAAGGTACAGCAATCAAGGCAGTGTTGTACTGACATAAAGACAACCATACAAACGTATGCAACAGATTAGAACAAATTGAAATGTGAGTAGGCTTTTCTCACTTATTCTCTATCTTTAGGAGAAAGGATTCAGCTTTTCACCATGTAGCATGATGGCAGATTTTATATATGGTCATCATTAATGAGATTCAGGAAACTCCCTTATATTCCTACTTTGCTGAGATTTTATAATGAATGAGTATAAAATTAATCAAGATTTTCCCATTTATTGGGCATCAAGTTTTACTTTTTTAAAAAATATAGTATGGTGAATTACACTAATTTTTTTTAAGTTAACCCAAACTTGCTTTCCTTAAATAAACCCCACTTGGTCATCATATCTGATCCATTTATATATGGCTAGATTTCACTTGCCAATTTTGATTTCTTGGTTCGGGTTTATGAAGGCTATTTTCTGTAGTTTTCTTTTCTTGTGATATTTTGTCTGGCCAGAGAGTTATTGCCTCATAATATGAGTTGGGAAGTGATCCACCTTTTTCTAATTTATGAGAGTTTGTGTAGATAATGGTACACAAACATGTATTTTTTTTTCTTGAATACATTTATTTTTCCTTAAATGTTTCATGAAATTTTTATCAGCGAAGCCATCTGTGCTTGAAGTTTTCTCTGTGGAAAAATTTTAAATTATAAATTCATTTTATTTGATAGAAGACTATTCCAATTTTCTCTGTGTTACATTTGTTTGGTAATATGTATATTTCAAGTAATTTATTTCATCTTTGCCAGAAGTCAATAGTTTTTTTTCTTTAAGGGACCAGATCATAAATATTTTAGGCTGTGTAGGCCAAGACTCAACATCAAGGTAATTAAATACTATCATAACAACAGAAAAATTCAAAATGTATTAACAAGAGATTATTATTTTGTAATACAGATCTACTATACTTTTTAACACAAACTGACTAATGAGAAGTATTAAATTCTTTTCTGGAAGATTACATTTCACTTACATGGAGTTTAACTTGAAACACTATAAAGTGGCAACAGTTTCATTGTAATTCGTGTTGTGCAGAAGAGCACATATGAAAGCATTATATAAGTTTTGTGTAGCATCTACTCTACTCTGCCATTATAGCATAAGAGCAGTCATAGACGATATATAGATGGACATGTGTGGCTATGCTCCATGAAGTTGTACTTATGGGCACTGAAATGTGAATGTCATGTAATTTTCATGGGTCAAAATGTTATTCTTCTGTTGATTATTTTTCAGTCATTTAAAATTAGCTCATAAGCCACATAAAAATAGGCAGTGGGAACATTTGGCCTATATGCTCTGTTCTGGGTTGTCAAAAGTATTGAAATATATATGTTAATATTGCCTAACATTTTAGCAGCTGTAGGTTCTCTTGTGATGAGGCACTTTTTGCTTCATATTAACAATGTATTTTCTTGTGCTTAATCTATCCAAAACAATCATCTGAATGAATTTACAATTTCAGATTGATTTGATTGAAATTTAATTGATCAAATTTTTTCATATTTTAAATTTCAAATTTATTTTAATATTTTAAATATATTAAAGCAAAATAAATCTAATTTTTTTTTTAAATTTCAAACTGTGATGGTTAATTGTGTGTGTCAACTTGACTGGGCTAAGAGATGCCCAGAGAGCTGGTAAAACATTTCTCGGTGTATGTGAGGGTGTTTCTGGCAGATCAGCTTTTGATTCGGTAGACTGAATGAAGATATGTTCCCTCACCAACATGGACCTGAATCCTCCAATCCACTGGGGGTCTGAAAAGAACAAAAACACAAGGGAGGGGCAAATTCTTTCTGTCTTCTTGAGCTGGGACTTCCATTTTTTCTGTGCTTGGCCATCAGAACTGCTGGTGCTCAGGCCTTCAGCGCTGGAGTGGCATTTAAAACCATTGGTTTCCTTGGTTTTCAAGTCTTCAGACTCAAACAATTATGCCATGTTTCCTGTGTCCCTAGCTGGCACACTGTAGATTGGGGGATGTCATGAGCTTCGTAACTTCATGAACCAGTTCCTATGGTAATTCACCTCTTACATATATTTCTTAAAATACCCTATTGATTCTATTTCTCTAAAGAACCCTGACGATTACACAAAGTTTTGTTTTTGGATGAATCTTTTTGATAATTGAATGTTAAATAAAACACACCTTTTTGCAGTTATTTCTTTCCATAAGTAAAAGTCTCTAAGAATTATAGAATATTTCAACCAGTAAAGGTCACAGCAATCCAACTTAAAGGAGGTTAACCCATGTGCTATGGCAATGGAGGATTGAATGAAGAAATGAAAACAGACCTAAGGATTATTTTAGAGGTAAAATAAGATGTCTACAAAGAACATGTAGAGCGTATGGCAAAATTTATGAAGGCATGTAAAATCTTGAATGGAAATGGAATTATCATTCAATTAAACCACAAATTGGTGAGATGTCAAATAGTTCCATCTAGAAAACAAAAGGAAAAAAACTCCCCTAAAATCTTTTTATACTCTGTAATAAAGACATCAATTTGACATTTTAAATTGAGTTCTTCTAAATAAAACTAAATGGAGAGCATTACTTGAGCTAGTCGTGTTCATTAGTCTTTCAAGCCTGGTGTGATATTGTAACTTTTGAACATTTCTAAACACTTAAAAATGTAGAGAAGTATTTATTTCAGAACAACGTTTTAATGTTATATTTTAATAAAAACAATTATGTTCCCTGGGAAGTAGAATTTCTTAATTATTTTTATTATAAACTCATTAAAGCTTAATTCTTTTCAAATAAGTAGAGAAATATATTTTAATTAAATAATCATCACAAAAATTGTTGTCCTTAGTCCATGACCTTCACATTCTATTATACAGACTTTGAGCTTAGGTCATCTTTCTTAGAGGCAAGAGAGAACAGGGATAGTTTTCCATTTCAGGAGGTAGGCATGTGAAACACTAAATAGCTGATTACTTTATCTAAACCACGATAATACTCAAGAACAGCTTTGAACTTTTATGAATGTACTCTAGCTAGTCATTGTTTCCTTCCGTTTTTCTTTGTCCCATTTTCTTGTGACCTTAAAAGTAAATTCCAAAAAGGTAATTATTTCTAGTTTGATTTAACACACTTTATGCAGTCCAGGGATTATATACTTATATTTCCAATTATATGTTGAAGTTCTTGATTTTCGTTTTCATTATTGTTCACTGCAATCTGACTCTCAAGAGATATAGACCCACAATTTTTTTGCCTGCAGCTACAAAATCTAAAAGTCTCTAAAAATATAACAGGCATTGTGCTTAAGTTTGGTGTAACTCTAGTAAGTTAGAAAACCTGACCTAAATTTACACATGACTCTTTAAGTCTTTACTTACCTCCTGAAGTCATGTGAATGTTTATGATTACAAAGTGTTGTTTCAGAGATTGTCAGAGTTGTTTAGTAATAATATTTAGTGCATGCATCATGTTACCTTTGTAAAATCTGAAAAAAAAAATCTGAATTCCAAAACATCTCTCAGTATGTGGTTTGGGCAATGGTTTGTGGACTTGGAAAAGCAAACCTACAGCTGTTGGCTCATGTGCCCTGGAGTGGGAGATTAGCGGGGTCTAGAATGTGTCTTTGGTGGTTTAGAGTCCTTCCCTACAACCTTTCATGTAAGAGAAATAAAGAGTGTATTTACGTTTCTCACACATCAGTGATTGGAAGATCCTTTTAGAGAAACAATACAATTATGGTAGACTTCCCATTTTAACTTAAAATATTTTTGTTAAAATATTAAGTTTGTGTAAATATGACAAGATAATTAAAATGTTAAATTACATTTTGTTTAGTCTCCCTCTATTTTCTCCTTTCTGGATTCTTCCTCACCAAGATTATTTCCTCTGGGATCTATGGTAGGACTGAACAAAAAGATGCTTCTAGGAAACTTTCTGCATTTTGTAAAACACCATTGGAGTTATGCTGGAGATCCCAGGCATATAGTGAAGGATTGGTGAGTGGCTCCTCATGAGAGTTGAGAAGTAAGAACTAAAGGTTCTCACTAACTGGACATTGGTCCAAGGTCAGTGGCACCTTAGGGCAAGGGGAGGGGGAGGATCTGTGCCCTGATTCCTGGTAACATATACAGAAAATGCATTTTGCACAATTTTACCAAAATTTCCTGTAGTTAAATCTGGTTTAGAAATATCAAAACTGCAAGAAGGTCTTTTAATTGCCTTAACTATTTAAGGCATACAGACATGAACAAAATTTAAGAGATATGTAAATTATGAGGTCACTTTAGTATTTGTAATAACTGGAACTTATAAGAACTGAGATGAATTTTAAGAGTTGTGCAAACCCAAGTGGAGATGTCCATTAGGTAGTTGGTTATATAGGTCTGGAACCCATTAGATAAATCTGGGATGAACATATGCATTTAGAATTTAAGAGCATTCAGATACAATAATTTAAACAGGAGACAGACAATACACCCAGAGAAATGGTATAGCATGAAGAGAGGAAAAGCAGTATTTTACACAAAGAAACAAACAAGCACTGAAAGTATAATAAGAGAAAAGCAAACTTATTAAGAAAATGAAGTGCTTGGAAAAAAAAACAGAGTGGTGTAAATGGAAGTGAAAACATCAAGGCAAAATTAAAACTACTAAAAGCTAGAATCTGGTTTGGTAATAAAATATAAAAATAACCAGGATGCCTGGGTGGCAAAGTCGGTTAAGCATCTGACTCTTGATTTTGGCTCAGGTCAGCCTCTCAGAATCCTGAGATGGAGCCCCCTATGGGGCTCTGCACATAGCAGGGAGTCTGCTTGGGATTCTCTCTCTCCTTCTCCCTCTGCAACTCCCTCCACTCACATATGTGCACATGCTCTCTCTCTCAAATAAATTAATCTTTAAATATATATATTTATATATTTAAATATTTATATTTATATATATATATATATATATATATATATATAAATTAATACCAATCACATTTACCATAAGTGAGGGACTATTTCAATGATGAGGTGGTTGGATGGGGAATGAAGAGGAGAAAGAGAAGAAGAAGTATTTGAAGAGTTCATTAGAAGTGTGGAAGTAGAAACCTCAAGTAAAGAAGATAATTTCTGAAAGGAGATAGAGGAATAGGCTGGTACCTTGAAAGGAAGAAAGAATCTGTTTTTTCACAAAATTTGCGAGAAATTTTGTGTTTAAATGTTGAAGTGATGAGCCAACAAAAAGTGAAAGGTTGAAGAATAAGACATTTGGAATAATTTCTCAGATTTTTGTAGTGAAGAGCCTGGCATAGATGGTAGATTTGATCTGGAGCAAATGGTGGGAGACAATTTTCATCTGTTAGGTAAGAAAAAAGAATGGGTGGACAGGTGGAAGGATAGAGCCAAGCTTCCACAAGACCACAAGAGCACAGAGGAATGACAAAGTGCCTGATAGATTCTATCTTTTGTGTCAACTGGGGATCATCCATCCAGGGTGAGTAGAAAGGTAATGCATAAGGGAATTGAGTAAGTGAAGAAGGTTTGAAGTAGCCTTGGAAATAATGGGAGATTGGACTTATTGGGAAAACAGAATGATTGTCTGGTAGCTCTAAAGGGCCATGAACCTTGGAGACTGAGAATTTTTGGAGCTAACAATGCTTTATATATTCAATGGCATGTTTCTCTGTTTAGGTCTAGCTACCTTAGTAAGGGGGGGAAATGGCATATATCTTGGTTACTCTGTCCTTGCAGTTTTGCATATTGAGGTTGTGGGTATAGACAGGGGTTTGGTTGAAGTGGCCCACATGGAGAACAACATATATTTAAAAAAGAACATATGGCAGGGTTTATAGTTTGAGAGAAAGGAGAGGAGTTAAAAACCGGATGTCTAAAAGTTAAAGAACAACTGTAGTGTGAATAATTGGTAAGAATTCAAAGAACAGTGTTATTGCCAGATAGCAATTTTAATTTTAAGATTTCTATATAAAAGATTCACTCAAAAATATTTATTGAGCATCTCCTCTCCATGAGACACTGTTCTTAGCATTGTGGAAACGAAGATGGGACAGGTTTTCTGCTCTTGTGGAGCTGAGATTCTAGCCAGGTGAATAACAACAAAATAAAATATAATTGGGTTTGATAGTCCCTACTGCAGAGGTGACTGAGTGAAAGAGAGGGCTTCCAAGCTTCCTCCGCCAGGGCAGGTATCTAACAAAGCCTTACTGACAGGGTCAGCTTTTCTGTGCTGTCCAATTGGGAAAGTCAATCATTAGCTTCTAACACAGGGAGGTACGTTTCATTGCTGACTAGAATGAGAGTTAATCCCAACCATCGCCACAGCATAGGCAGGACATTGTATCCTGACCCTGGGCTTAGAACTAAGATCGGAAAGCCGCCAGGTCACAAAGCTACAAAGGGGGGCGCCTTCTAAAGCTAACTGGTAGTAAGTGGCCAGCTATTTCATAGAAAGTGGGAGGCAGTCAGTCTGCTTACAATTAATTGATTGAAACTGTACTTTAGTGAAATTTTGTGATGTTTAGTAACATATGGGTCTTAGAGATGGGAGGGATAGCCCAACATAAATTTACATGTGGTAAGAAAATCAAAGAATGGAGATAAAAAAAGGAACAAAACTTAGAAAATACTTGAATGTGATCAGAATAGAGACATTTTCCTTTGGTGTACTATATTAGGGATTCTTTGCTAATTCCTTATTGAGAAGATAACTATAAATTATTATTAGAACACAAAGGTTTTTTTTTTTTAGGATTTAATTTTTTTTATTTGACAGAGAGATAGAAACAATTGTGGTGGAGCAGCAGGCAGAGGGAGAGAGAGGGAGAAGCAGGCTCTCCACTGAGCAGAGAGCCTGAGGTGGGGCTCAATCCCAGGACCCTGAGATCATGACCTGTGTTGATGGCAGACACTTAAGTGACTCAGCCACCCAGGCACCCCAGAACACAAAGGTTTTGACTGTGTTGATTTTGGATATGTTTATGCTTATATTATTGATATTGTAATGTGTTTCTAGCCTAAGTCCATTGTCTGTGTTAGTCATTCTCAACTACACTCTTTACCAATCCCATGATATCGCTAATCTCTTCTTGATATTTAATAGGTATCTAAAGTATGTCAACCCACCTGGCTTTTTGTGTCTAAAATGGGTATATCAGTATTTCTGGCTACATAACAAATTATTCCAAAAGTTAGTGGCATAAAACATTACACAACATTTGTAGCAACATGGACGGGACTGGAGGAGATTATGCTAAGTGAAATAAGTCAAGCAGAGAAAGACAATTATCATATGGTTTTACTCATTTATGGAACATAAGAAATAGGAAGATTGGTAGGAGAAGGAAGGGAAAAATGAAGGGGGGGTAAACAGAAGGGGGAATGTACCACGAGAGACTATGGACTCTGGGAAACAAACTGAGGGCTTTGGGGGCGGGGCGGAGATTGGGATAGGCCGGTGATGGGTATTAAGGAGGGCACGTATTGCATGGAGCACTGGGTGTTATACGCAAATAATGAATCATGGAACATTACATCAAAAACTGGGGATGTACTGTATGGTGACTAATATAACAAAATAAAAATTATAAAAAAAAAAAACCACACACACAAAAACAACCTTTTCTAATGCTCAGATTTTTGAGGGTAAGGCATTCAGACAGGGGATAGCAATGTTGCTTGTCTCTGTTTCACAAGGTCTGGGGACACAGATTGAACTTGAAGCCTGGAAGCTGGAATCATGTGACTTCAAGTTAACTCACAGGTCCGGGTGTTGATGCTGTTGGCTAGAGGTCTTCAGTTTCTCTTTTCATGTGTTCTCTTTGGGAGGGCTACTTTGGGCTTTCTCTCAGAATGGTGGCTATTCTCCAGGGGCAAATGTTCTGAGAGAGAGATAAAGAGAATAAGGGAAGGAGAGGGAGAGAGAGCGAGAGGGAGAGAGGGCAAGAGAGAGCAAGAGTGAGAAAGCGAGTAGCCATACCATCTTTATGACCCAAATTAGGAAGTAATATAGCATCATTTCTGTGTATTTCTTGAGGCACAGAATTCTGTGCAGATTCAAAGGGAAAACATATTCTGCCCCATTTCTGTAAGATCATGTAAGGTCGCAATATTCCTGTGGCCATTTTTGAAAAATGTAATCGGCCCCAGTGGCTAATATTAAGCAGTATTCCTTAGAATGAGTTATTTTAAGAAGTGAATTTCTTTTTGGTTTTGCCACTAGTTACTTATGCTTTGTGCTGTAGGAGAACAGTGTGGAAATGCATTCATTTTATCTAATGCCATTGAATGTTTTAGAGTAGGTAATAGCTGAGTGGTCTACTTAAGGGAAATTTCGAGTTCATCAAGTAAAGAAAATGAATTCATTCTATCATCCTGTACATGTGTGAGAGAGTGATGGCCTGTTCAGAGAAGGGTTACTATTTACAGTAAAGAAAAATGAGGCGGGAAGGTCACATGTAAGTCCATTTAAGCACTGTTTAAAAGAATAATCAATAACTTCTACTTTAGTCCGGATATGCTAGGATTCACATATACATGCATTTTAGGTGGAAGTTGTTCTTACTCTCTGATAATCTGAAATTTAAAATGCTTCTTAGTTTCAATTAAGCTTTTTAGAATTTAAATGCACTATAATTAATAAAAAGTAAATGTTTATTAAGGGTTGTTTGCAATTATCATGCATATCTTGGTATATATATTTTAATGGTAGAGGTGTCTAGTTATCAATTTGCAATCTCCCACTCATGATATACAATTGTAGCTAAAAACAGCCGAGGACTACATTAACAAGCTTACATTTCCCATGGTTAGTTCTCGACCATGTAAGTAGTTCTTATCACTGTAATATGAATAGAAGTCATAATGTGCTCTTCCAGTCTAAGGCTTTTAAGGGATAGCTGTGTCTCTTCCCCACAGCTGCATGCTGATAATAAGGCACTGGGAAATAAAAAGCTGCATGGAGAAAAATCTATATCCATGTATGAGTCAACATGTGGAATAGGGCCACCTACTGATCAGTAATCCCAAAACTAGATGGCAATATCAGTAAAAAATTAATGTGTATTATGTTTAACCCAATATGCATTTTGGGTCTATTTGTTATAGTAACTTTATCTAACTAATATAACTGAACCATAACACAAACTGAAGATTGTTCTAACAATGGCTTTGTCAATTTATATTCAGTTTAATTCTTAACAGTCAATTTTTATGTAAATTGTTGATCTAACATTTTTCTTTCAAATAATATTTTCTTCCTTGTATGACCTATTTTTTCAAAAGTATTTCTTTTGGAGATAAAAGACATCATTAAGATAGCATTATTTCCATTAAACAAAACTGAATATCAGTGGTGATTTTTCAAATATAAGCTGTGGAATCCTTCATAAGCATGTGGGATTTTCATTCCATAAAGTGACAGATGTCAGGAACAATCATGGTATCTATGTAATCAAACAGTGACTAAAAATTCATATGTAACAAAAAGAAAAGAAAAAAAAAGTAGTGACCATTTCATTCTCTTGAATTTTCTGGATTTTGAGTTAAAAATATGAATAAAGAAATATCGTGAATGAGGTAAGCAAAAAGTTACGTTCGAATTAAACACATATGCAGATACATAATGTCTTCCTTATAATTGTTTTTGAATGAATTCTTTATATTCACCTTTTTTTCTTGCTTTCTTACCCCCCCCCCGCCCCGCCCTCTCTTGTTTATCTTGCAAGAAAGGCATTTCTATAGGATTAATATTTGAAAGAGAATGATAGTCTTGTTATAATTTCTGAAGCCTGTAGCAAATATAATACTTTTTTAAAACACAATTTAACTATTTGTCTAAGTATAATAAACCTTTTGGTGTGCCTCCAATTAAATATCCAGGATTTAGATTTTTTGGAACTATTAGAGCTGAGTACTAAGCATTGGACTGTATCTACAGACTATAAACCCTAGTTTAAAATCCTCTGGTCTGTGGGGCAGCTGGGTGGCTCAGTTAAGTGTCCAACTCTAGATTTCAGGTCAGGTTATGATCTCAGGGTTATGAGATCAAGCCCAGCATAGGGCTCCATGCTGGGGGTGGAGCTTGCTTGAGATTCTCTCCCTCTGCCCCCCACCCTTCTCTAAAAAAATAAAAATAAAAGCCTGTGTTCTAGTTCCTATTCCACCCCTGATAATGTAGTCCCAGGGAGGGAACCTCATTCTTAGATTCAAGTTATCTCACCTATAAAATGAACAGCTTATAGTAATATTGCTAATACTACATCTTGTGCTACCAAAAAGTATAATGAATGTTACATGAAAATAAATTTGGAAAACAGTCAGTTAAACAAAGTTAAAAATCTCCAATTTTTTAGTCCTTAAAATTCTAATGTAATTATAAATCTCTAAAGTTAAAGAATACTATGTGGTAATTCCTGAAGTGTTATATTATATAATAACAAAGCAGTGTTTTCAAAACACTGATTTTTATACAGACTTAAGTAGAAGATCGATATTTTTTTCTTTAACTATAATATTTTGTAATTCCAAAAATAATTTTATTAAGAAAAAGTTTGGATTAAAGAAATTTACATAAAATTTAAACACAAGTTTTACAATGATTTTTAAGAGTGATTTAAGTTTAAAATGTTTTCCTGATATTATATTTATGTGTTATAGATAATTGAGAAAACATACACATTTTCAAAATACAGTAAAACTCACTCCAAAATCCTACAACACAGATATAAACACACTAACATTTTTCTCAACTTCAACATATTTTAAATTTCTATTCATTCTTTTAGAAAATTGAGACCTGTTGCAAATACATTTTATATCACGGTTTTCTTAAATATAATGTCAATGGCACCTTTGTATTTATAAAAATGTTATGTTAATTATAATATCCTATTTAATAAACTATTATACTAACTTTAGACGTATTTTCTTAGGAAGAAAAATGAGAGCTATGGAAAACACTATCACTTAGCTAAGTATTGGTTTATTCCACAGAGCTTTGAAGAGATTTGGGGGTCTGCACGTGAAGGAATTAGGAAGGGCTGAAGAGGTGGGGCTTAGGACAACTACCAGTGCTTTTACCGGAACATAGTAGATTTCATCTATTTTATTATGAGTTTCAAGTGACATTTTCTTTGAATGAAGGATTCTAGGAAACAATTAGGGAAAAATAATCAATGATCTATATATGTTGATTCATAATAAAAATTCAGCATCATGTTGTTATTTTTCTTGCTATTTAAATTTTCTTCTATTGGTTATATCCATAATTGTATATATGACATGTTAGCCATACTCCTATTTTTGTGTATAATAAACTTTTTTGAATTTTAAAAAAAATCTATGTGAACCAATACCTATTTTAATTATGCTGCTTTCTAAAGCAGTACTTTTCAGTTAAAAACGATAAATACGTTTAAATATAACTATTGACAAAAATATTGGGCTGGATTAACAAAGAGAATTTAAATATGACCTGAAGTCAAATTCTCAGCCAGGTGCTAAAACCTAAGCTAAATAATGAGAGCTAGCATAGAGGGGTCAGCTTGTTCACTCTCGTGGATACAATGTTGCCCTGATTTAGAAACATTGATTCTAAAAAGCAAATACAAGTATCCCCAAAAACTGCAAAGGAGGAACTGCCTTTGTTCTCTGATGTTTTCTCTCAGACACTAGAGCACAGAATCAAACAAAGAGGGGGAAGAAGGGAATATGCGAGAGTTCTCCAATCCTGGACTTCACTCTTTGGAGCCACAATCCTATATTGTCCTGCAGGCAGGAAGAAGCTTCATTAAGTGGACAGCTGTAAAAACTAAAAGCGATTGAAAAGCTATGAACTAGACGGATGTCAATAAGTAAACTGGCTTTCCACTGGGAGACAAAGTGCACATTACATGCTGATAGCAGTTATTAGGGAAAGATGAAAATAACAAAACAAATAACCAAAAAGCAACAAAAAAACCATCTCATCCAAGCTGCAGCTCAAAGACCTGAAACCCCTCCATCAAATCAGGTTTTACTAGAAATCAGTTAATGCTTCTCATGCAGCTGGAGTAAAATCTAAGCCCAGACCATGCACCGCAAAACCCTAGATGATCTGGTCCCTATTTATTTCTCCAAAGTCATCTTGGTTCTTCTCCATCTCGCCCAATCTTTCTCCTTCTATATGTAAAAACTTTTATGTGTTTGCAAATTTTGTTATTTTATTTCCAAATTTATAGAACAGTTGCAAGAATAGCGCAAGAAGTTCCAATATACCCTCTTTTCCTGATTCAGACATTGTTGCACCATTTGGTTTTTATTCTCTCTATGGCTTTTTCTCTTTTGTTCTTTTCCTTGGCATGTGTGTATACATATGCACATTCACATTGTATTTGTTTCTGAAACACTTTATGGTGTGCTATAAGCCTCAGGCTCAGCTGACAACACCCATACCATTTTAGGGTGGAGAACTCTAAAATAACCTATTTTCAAACAACCTAAGTCAATTCCCTTTACTTGTTCCTTTTTATTCCCTCCCTGGGAGATCCTGGAAAACAGGCAGTGTCTTTATTCCAAAATGATTAATATCATTTTGATAGATTTGGGCTCATATAGAGCTCGCATGCAGGTAATAAGAGCATAGAATCCATATTAGGGTAGATTTTTTGGTGGGCAAAATGCCAAGTTATTTTTTAAATTATTCAACTGGCATGTTTGAGGTCACCTAGAAGATCAGGTACATTCTACAACCCTGATTGAATTTTAGCTCCTACGAGACAAGTACATTATCCTCATACTATTTTCACTAAATTACCCCTCAAAAATTCCAGCAATAATACCAGTACTATACTACTCTTTTTAGGATATATGCTCTTTTTTATTTTGGTGGGGGGGAGGGGAGAAGAAGATGGAAAAAAGAGAGAGAACAAAAGGGAAAGATTTAAATCTGCTTCTTATTCATATGGAATATAGAAACACTGGTAAGAATAAAGCTGATCAACTATTTTGATCAACCTTAGATCAGAATATGAAACACTGAGTGAGATAGAAGCATCTACTGTAAATACAGCAAAGAACTAGGAAAATACAGTATACCCAAAGCCAAAGTAATGACAAATTCCATGGGAGAGAGGCTTTGGATTTCTTGGACAATTATACAGGGGAAAAAGAAAAGGGATTGAAAGAAGAATGGAGATATTTAAAATAAACCACATTTTCCCCAAAACTATTAGCAGTGAGAAAAGAACAAATATACCTTTAGCAATGGGATTAAGTACATTCCATCTTTTCCTTCTTTCCTTCTCTTCCCTCTCTCACTTCTTCCTTTACCTCTTCTCTTCCCCACCTCCCCCTTCCTTCTCTACTTCCCCCTTCTCCTTTGTTCTCTCCTTCTTTCTTCTTCTCCACCTCCTTCTTCCTTTTCCTCTTCTTTTTCTTTCAAATTTGTGCATTTATGAAGGCTAGTGGCTCAGGAAAGGGAGGGATTAAACATACAGGCAGAACAAACTCCAGCAGTGCTGAGAGGGACAGATATTGTTTGTTGCCTTCTGCCTGCTGGCCTCATATATAGATAATGCTATGGTCCCAGAAAACTGATTTATGGTTGTTATAATATTTTAAGGAGAGATCAATAACATATCACTGTAACCCAACATCATACTGATTTTAAATATGTATGAAAATTGATTTTCTACAACTGCTTATGACAGTATAAGCTCCTGTCTTTAGTGTCAACATTGACACAGGTCCACACAAATTAATATTTCCATATTAGCAAATTTTTGTATAGGAACGTGCACCTTTTAGGCGAGTAAGTAATGTAAAAAAATACGGAACATAAAGAAATAGGACAGAAGATATTTATCAAGATATGAAAAAACAAATTCATACTTTACCTCTCCACAAAAAAATTACATTTTTTAAAAAATTACATTTTTTTAAAGTTTGGAAACTAAAGTTTCAAGAATTTGGGTTTTAAATAGGCTATTTAAAAATGTTATTTGGCGGGGTGTCAGGATGGTTCAGTCGGTTACACGTCTGATTCTTGTTTTGGCTCAGGTCATGATCTCAGGTTTCTGAGATCAAGCGTGGCATTGGACAACACGCTCAGCACAGTCTGCTTAAGATTCCTTCCCCTTCCTTCTCCCTCCTTCTCTGCTCCTGCCCCCATCTCTCTTTCTCTCTCTCTCTCAAATAAATAAATAAATAAATAAATAAATAAATAAATAAATAAAATCTTTTAAAAAATAAATAAATAAAAATGTTATTTGTGGTTGTGCTATATGCTTAAATATCAGCATTTTTCTGATGAAACTGAAACCTCTTTGGCTTTATCATATCCATATGAAGTTGGAAAATAGCCAGTTTTTATTCCTTTTTGTCTCTGTATTTTAAATTATATCATTCAGATATTATATACTATGCCTATTTTCTTCACTCTTGGTTTAGGCTCGTTCATAACTCTGCCATAATAAGACAGTACTAGAATTTAGGGCTTCTCCTCTTGTTCAGAATGGACTGTGCTCTCACACAGACAAACGAATAAGTAAAATGACTGAATGAATTCCAAGCTGGTTTTTCATTTAATCTTCTCTGTGCTTTAGCCATAAAATACAGTTCATTTAAAGGCCTCTTTGTTGTTTCACTTCATTTATTTGGCATAATAGCAATAAATGTTCTACTTCGTGTGTTTCACAATAGTGAAACAGCTCCCGGCTTTACAATAAAACTGGAGGGGTTTATTATATAAGAGTAGCTTATTGTGCCACTGGAACATGTACTAAAGGTGTCATTGTTTAATATATTAGTGTTTGATAATAGCACACTACCATTACCTACCAGCAGGAAATATTTTATAAGCTCACAATAGAGACTTTAAGTGGAACAATATATATATTTGTGACTTGATTTCATATCATAACTTGTAGTAATTTTCCCAGAGGTGTTAGCACTTAATTAATTTATGGTTGAGTATATTTATGAAAAATGTTATAGAATAATAATAATAATGTCATTCTTTGAGATTATATGCCACAATACGAATAAAACATCTAGTGGTGTCTGGCATATATTTAGTTTCCATCTTTCTCACCTTCTTTGTGTTTTATAATGTTCAAGGTTTCTGTGTTTTTAAGAGTAACAAAAGCTAAAATAAACAAATGGGATTACATCAAACTAAAAAGATTTGCACAGAAAAGGAAACCATCAACAAAATAGAAAAGCAACCTGTTGAATGAGAGATGTTATTTGCAAATCATCCGTCTGGTAAGGAGTTAATACCTCAAATACAGAAACAATTTACCTAACTTGCTATTGAAAAACAACCTGATTACAAAATGGACAAAAAGGACTTGAATAGACATTTTAAACAAATAAAGTTGAATCAGGGCTAGTATCAGACCAAAAGTGTGATATCTGTTAGATCTTTTTAACCAAAAAAAATATTTCAGGGCAAAGCCCTGATTAAACCTCTTCCACAGAATCCCACAGCTTTAAGGTAGTCCTATTTACACTGAGAAAGAATAAACTGCCCCAAGAAAATAGGAGGAGAACCACAGCGTGCATATTCAAGAACTAAGGTGTGAAAACAACTGTAAGGATAGCTCCTGGCAAATGAAGATGCCAGGCATCAAAGAGACATAAATTCCACAATATTTGTGTGAGAGTTGCACTTCCAGGAAAAAACAGGCTAGCGGTTGTGGTTGTGACTTTGAGACTTAGAATTCTGGACCTCAGATATCCTTTAGGTTGAAGTAATCTTAAAAATATGCAGGCCATTTCAAGAGTATATTTCCCAGTGCCTACGTCATCCTGAGTTTTAGAAAGCTAATGGAAAAAGGAGTTCTCCCAGAGACCACAGAGAAAAATGAACAAAGCAGTGCAGAAAGCAGAAGTTGGATGGAATCAAGGATTGCTCTCTGCCACAGGGTTGCAGCCTTCACGTGTTTTCCCACTAGGAGGATTTCAGAACTGTCCTATTTCCCATAAAAGAGAGTGTTGTGGTTATTCTGTCCTTGTCTGCTACTTTTGTGTGGGTGTGTATGAACTGGGAGCAGACTATTTATAGGTCTCTCTGTACAAAGAAGCTCACATCCATACCTGATATACAAATTATCACTACATAAAAATCTCTCCTTACTACAGCTGAAATCTTTATCACCTGAGAGTATCCCTTTTTTGCTGAGAACACAATAGTACATAATTCCATACACTGAAAAGTCTTTCTACATACTCGGTCCTATGTTCCTTACTTCCCAATCTTACCAAAACTTTTGCTACAAATATTTTTTCATCCCAAACAGTAAATATGGAATACTGTATGTTACTATTAAAAAGAGAGGGAAAAAATTAAAGGTACATAAAAAAGATTCTCAACATCACTAATCATCAGGCAAATATATATAATTTTTTCTTTTGTAAGTAGGATCCATGCTCAGTGTGGAACCCAACATGAGGCTTGAACTCATGACCCTGAGATCAAGCCCTGAGCTGGGATCAAGAATCGGACACTTAACCGACTGAGGCACCCAGGTGCCCCTATATCAGATTTTCTTTAACCATTCATCCTTTGATGGTCGTTTAGGTTGTTTCCATGTCTTGGCTATTGTAAATAATGCTGCAGTGAACATAAAGATGCAGATAGGTTTTTGAGATAGTGATATTATTTCTTTCAGACAAATACCCAGAAGTGGAATTGCGGGGTCACATGGTATAGTTATACTTTCAATTTTTTGAGGAACCTTCACACTTCTTTCCATAGTGATGGTACCAATTTTCATTCCTACCAATAGTGCACAAGAGTTCCCTTTTCTCTACATCCTTGCTAACACCTGTTATGGTTATATGGTTATAATGATATGGTTATATGGTTATAATGATAACCATTCTAAAAGGTGTGACGTGAAATCTCACTTTGGTTTTATTTTGCATTTCCCTGATGATTAGCGATGGTATGTGTCAATTATATCTCAATAAAGCTGGAAAAAATTAAACCAAATCACAAGAGTGAGTTGGTAAATCCACGATTGTATTAAAACATTAACCATGCCTTTATTGTTATATGTTAATAGAAAAATCTTGAAAAGTATAGGAAATTTAAATGACATATTATCATGTTTGCTCATAAATCTACATTTATTAAATTGATTTTATATTCCTGATTACATTTACATTGACAATTTTCCAAAACAGTCATATCTTAGGTGAATAAACACTTTCCATGTTTTGAAGTTTAGAAGTAATAATTACCATAATTATCAAGGACCTAAAAAAAAAAGAAAATAAATAATAAAATATTCAATCAAATTGAAAAGAATGTTAAACACTGAAATAAAATTTTGAAAATAACAAAATTAATGATGGATAGAAAAAATATATCATAATGGAAAACTATTAAAACTAAATAACAAAAAGTGCCTAATAACCAAACTCAAGGGATATCAGAAATATTTAGAGGCAAATGTGTAAATTTGATTTAAAAATGTATGTTGAAAAATAAATGACAAATCAATTCATTAGTAAAACAATAGAATTAACAAACATAATCACTGATTTTTTTTGTTTGTTTAATATCCGTAGATTATGCAAACCTGGATATATATATAATTAGAAACAAACAAAAAGTCAAGTTAACTACTTAATAGTGAATACTTTGTAACTATTAGAATCTGTAGTTTACTCCAGCTATACCACATTGAAATTAATTTTTGTGAAAGTATAAGCTGCATTCCATATCATGTCATTCTTATTCTTGAATACGGACTCCAGTTTTCCCATTACCATTTGTTGAAAAAGTGTCCTTTCTCCATTGAATTACCTTTGTACCTTTGCCAAGGATCAAGTAACTAAATTTGTGCCACTCACTTTTTGGGTTATTTATTTGATTCTATTGATCTGTATGTCTATTTTTTCACCAACCCCAACTTGTATTGATACACTATGGCTTTGTAAGTATTGAAAGCAGGTAGTGTTAGTAATCTTAGTTCTTCTTCAGTATTGTGTTGGTCATTCTCAATCTTTTGTGTTTTCATATAAATTTTGAATCCATTGTCAATAACTACAAAATAGCAGGGGTTTTTATTTAGGATACCCCCCCTTTTAAATTACATTCCTTTTGTTTGAAATGAAAGGGAACTTAAGAAACATGTGATTTAGAGTAAAGAGAAATGTTTTCTCGCAATTTGGTTTGATCAGAACAGGCTATCTATGTTCTTTGAATATTCTAATACAGAGCAAATTATAATTATGCTTGTCATGTGCATGAGCCAAACTAAGAAAAATTAGTATAAAAAACAGCAAGTTGAAAACACTAAAAATAGGAATGTATAAAAAAATGTTTTAAAACATCAAGTCATGTGAAGATGTTTTTGCTTTTAACATTAAAGTATATATTTTGATTCGTTGCCATGGACGACACAGTTTTCAGATGCAATAGCTAAGTAAAGTTAAAATGGATTACTTTTATCAATCTGAATGCCTTCTGCTACAATTAAATGGCAAAACTAAAGAGCTGTCACTTATCCTGGATGGGTAACATTCATTACCTCCATGAAAACATTTGTAACTCATGACAACACACTTGCTTCCTAATTAGGATCACAAATTTGGTTAAGGAAAAAAGAAACCTTAAGTATCGGAATCTCAAATTTATAGATGCTAAACATCTCAGCTGCAACTATTTACTATTTAAGTAATGTAGTCCCTCTTTAATAAAAAATCTTGCTAATTATAATTATCAAAAGTCAGATTTATTATCTTCATGCTATTTATAAATTAATTTACCTCAAAATTCTCTTGAAGCTGCTTGTTTTCCTATATCTTTTTACCGTGTTGTTTTTTTTTTATTGCTTATTTTTATTTCTATTTCCTAATAGCGGTAATAAAACTCTTTTAATGAAACAATTTTCTAAAATTTCATGTTGATATTTCCAGTGAATATCAGTTGTAGCAATTTAGAGGAAAACAGTAACAATTCAATATTGCATTTATTATCATCATTAAAACATTTGACATTTTGCACATATAAACTATGTTAACATCAAATTAAATATTTTAATTCAGATCATTTCCATAGTATCCTTAGGCTACCACCCACTATTTGGAAAATACATTTTAGATTTCTGCCATTTGTGATCTATTCTCCTCTCCAAAGCAAAAATTGAAGTTGTGTATTAAATTCAGTCTTAGCCAACCTATTTTATGCAGGCATATTTGAAAATGCTACAATGAAATTGGAAGCAAATATCACATTGGAATGTTTACAGGCTCAACATGTGAAATATCCTTGGAAAATCGTTCAGAAACTGCTAGAAGATAATGACTTTGCTATGAAAGTGACTATAAAATTAGTCATAGCAGAGGTCATAGACCATTTGGCAACCATCCTAAAAGGAAAGCGAGGTCAAATATTAAACTGCATGAAGCTAGGAAATCTCACCAATAAACATTTTCACGGATATGAAAATATAGTATTAAAATAGACTCCTACTATTGCAATGGCTGAATATTCCAGTACATATTCATAGTAAAAGCCCAATATAAATGCTGAATTGTGCCCCCCCACCATTCATCTGTCGAAACCATAACCTCCATGTGACTATATTTGGAGATAGGTCCTTCAAGAAGTAATTAAGTTTAGATGAGGTCATAAGGGTGGAGCTCTAATCTTTTAGGTGGTCTTGTAGGAAGAGAGAGAGATCTCTCTCTCTCTGCCCCTGCAGAAAGAAAAGGCTGTGTGAGCCCAGTGCAAGATGGCAGCCATCTACAAACCAAGAGAACAGGCCTCAGAGGAAACCTATTTGCCAGCATCTTGATCTTGAACTTCCCAGTCTCCAGAGCTGTGAGACAATATTTCTGTTGTTTAAGTCACCTCATCTATGGTATTCTGTTATGGCGGCCTGAGCAGAATAATAGAATAAATTATACTAAACTTGAGTTTTAAAAATTAAACACATTAGTATGTAAAACAAAAACAAAGCCTTGATTTCCAGCTAGGATAAATGTATTCAGAATTTTTGGCTACCCATTCTAGAAAATTAAACAAATGTTGCTTAATGTATTATATGCACTTCGAAAAGTATTTCAAACAAAGTTTTGCTCTTTTCTTTGCAAATATGTTACATGATTTATCTATATATATAGATGTTATGGATCCACGAATCTAGAAAGAAAATGAGATATTTTCTTTCTCATTAGTAATAAAAATGGCAACAAGATGAAAGAGCAGAAATTTAAAAGATTGTTAGAGTTCTAGAAAGAAACTGAGAGGTATTATTTCTGGAAATCCAGACTGTGTGGTTCTGAGCTGAATGACATTATGAAAGCAACAAGTAGAAAGAAATAAGAATTTGCCATAAAATTTGCTAGATACATCTGATCCCAGGACTAAGGACTGTCTTCTTGCTTGTTTCTCTCAGGGTGACTATTCTGCTCTACTAGTGAGGCACTGAGTGGAGATGGTAGTCCTGATTTCAGCTTGCCCCTCCTGGATCGGAACACCCATCCTAAGAGTCAGATAGACTGAGAGCAAGCAAAGCCTGGTGTCCTTGGCCTGCCATGTCTAGGTTAGGGCTTCTACCTTACAAGTAGAAGTTGAGTGAAAGAAGAAAGCCTAATACATCTCAGCTGTACTTTCCTAAAATAATGCTTCTGCAACATGGGGCTGAGGGTCATAAGACATGCTGGTCACCTGTCCCTCCCACAAGAACCATCTCTGTAGACTGGGAGCTGTGGGGGAAGGGAGCCTCACATTCTTGGCTATGTGGGCCTGGGTAAAGCTTCCATCACACTGAGATGAGGACAGTGTAAATCAAAGAGCATGCAAGATGGACTTAAGGCAGGAAAAAGTAGAGAATATTTTTTAGTATGTCTGAAACTATATTGGCAGAGGAAAGGGAGCTTAAATATTCGGGTATGGTAGGTAGGTCTGGTGGTTCAGATGAATGTAGGCCCTGTTAACAATGTTTAAGCAAAGATGTGACTGACTAAAACTCCCTTCCTACCCAGAATTTTAAAAATATTAATAAAATCCAACTAATTGAACAGTATAGTAAGAGAGAATTCTAGGTCAATAATAGCAGCTAGTAAATAATTTGAGTAAAAGAAAGGCCTTTGACCATTCTAAAATAGAACAGAAAAATTTCTCATTCCACAAAAATACTAGCTAGTTTTTTGTACAATCAAATACAGTGATCAGTCCAAAGGATGGGAAAAAGAACCCTGGAAAGGGCTGAAGATAAATTTTAGATGATTTGTTCCAAATGGGAATTTGGAATCAGAATATATTCTATCTAGTGGAAACCATGTAGATTTATATGGATTGCCATATGTCTTGCCTCAAAAGATGATGGCGGAGCTACATACATACTACTATATGGCAACCTTACATTATGCTGCTTTCCAGAGGACAGTAATTTTTTCTATTTGTTAACTAAATCCCTTATTTACTTTCTAATGTGATATTCATCCAACAAACATGTATTCACTGCTTAACTAGTGCAAATGTTACATAGGATAAAAAGATCTGTCTGATATGCATAAAGAAATTTCTAAATAACATATTAAGAAAATCTCATAAAGATCCAATTTGAGCAGTTTTGCCTAGGTACAATTACATGTTTGAAAACAGTAAATACATTCTAAGATATTCAGAGACAGAAAAAATTAGTTAAGTTGTGATACTTTGTGCTAACAAAAATGGACATGAGTCCCTGTATTTGCATTTTTATCATGTCCTTTTCACCTCAATATCATTTTGAGATAAATTAGGCATGCCACACATGTGCAAGTATTAAGAATTATAATAAAGGTGATATAGGACAGTGAGTTCCCGTTGTAACTATGAGGTGGTGAATGTAGACCTTCAGTTGTTATGGCAACCTTCAATTAATGAAAGTATCATCAAAGTCATCTCTCTACAATATTTAATAAGTTATTTCCATTAAACATGATTGAATGTTCCTTTTTGAATCCAATGACACAGTCGAAGTTAAAAGCCATATTTTAAAAAATGAAAATAGATATATCCTCAATTGTTTAATGGAGAAAAATCTATCAAAAACTTTTCTTAAAATCAAATTTTTGTAAAGACAGCTACAGCTATGTTGCTAATAAAATATTAATGGCTTCTACATAGTTAGGCTTTCATGTAGATTTATGGATCATTATGGATTTTCCATTAGGCCTGTGGGGAAAGATTTGATGATGATGATGATAATGTAGGTTACTGACAAAATTATTCCAATATTAGAAATGTTAATTGACATAAAATACTAACAGATAATTTTATTTTTATAAAAATAATCCTCTCCAACTCTCTCACAAGCCCATTAACATAAACAAAAAGTTGAAAATCCGAAGACTATTATTAACAATGGATGTAGTGTTAGGAAATAAAACTTGAATTTATAATGACTACTAATTATGGAATGAATTTTCATATATTACCTCAAATCCTTGACATATGTAGGGTAGATTTTATTAATCCCATTTTATAGATTGGAAAAATGAGACACCAAGAGCTAAAATTAAAGTATTATTTTAAAGGTCACACAGTGAGTATGTGGGTAAGACCAAGTCTGTCTAATGCCGAAATCTGTCCTCTTTCCATCAGATTATACTCTCTTCTTATGTCCTACAAAATACTATCATAAAATTCCAGTGTTTTTATTTCACTACCTGCTGAATGATAAAAATGAACATTTGAGCTTATTAGCTGTAAGCTAATAATGTTTCAAGTTTAAGGCTCAATTCCTAAAATCTCCTTGGAGCACAACCCAGGATGATGTAAAAAGTAACTGGAGCATGATTAGAAAAGAAAATATTCTGTGATTCAGTGATCAGCAATGTGAACCTTGGGAAAGAAATTAAAAGCTACAACTTGAAGTAATAGGATTGCTTAGTGTCACAGATGTAAATAAAGTCTAAGAGGAAAGTTCTTGCAAATGATGGCAATTGGGACAGACTCCTCATCCGTCTGGGACTCCCAGAGATTCCAAAGTATCACACCAGTCCACTCAGCCCTCAAAAACTTGCTAAATCTTTAGTTATTTTATTCTTACATACTTTTTATGGTAACTACTTCTTCCTTCCATGATCTTCCCAAAGTGAAACAGTATGCATGTCTCTTTCCATACAGTGAGGCTTTGTCACCATTTGGAATTCAGTTCACCTAGTAAACTTGTGACTTTAGCACTCTGATGGGCTCAAAAAATCATGAATTTGAAGAAAATTATGGTTTTCTTGTTTTTTAAATCAATTTTAGGATAGGACTGATGTTCCCTTGTGCCCTTCTAAACCCTAAACAAAAGCAAAACCACTTGATTTCTTATATTGTATTTTTAGTATTACATCCCTTCAACATACATGAACCAAGGAACTCCTAAAACCAGTAAGTCACACTACATCTGAAGCAGTTAAGTCTAAGAGTTTCAATCAAGAATTATTACATCAAACAGAGGGCAATATAATGGCTTAATCAGAGAAAACATTAGGAAATCAGATTTTAGATGGATTTTAAACTTTCAGCTTACAGTATGTTACATTAAATTCTATTATTCTACTGCATAAAGATGGCAGCATGTCCAGATACACTTAGTTAAAATTGAAGTGAGATTTGTTGAATGATTACTATGTCTAAGGAACACTCTCTTTTTAATTTTTAGTACAAATAGATCGTTTAGATAACGTTATATATCACTTCTGTAGATGTGAAAACGGAAGCAACAAGAATGTAAATAATACCCCAAATTTTATAGCTAGAAAGTTGTGAAGAAAATATTCAAATTCATACATTTTGATTCTATAGATGGTTGTAACACTCTGCTCTACTACAATTGGCAGATAAATATGTTTCCTATGTATGTGTGTGTGTGTGTATCTAATATATAATCACATATAGTCCACACATATAGTCATATATATATATATATATATATATATATATATATATATATGATATATATTGCTTACTTATATCCATGTATTATAAAATATATCCATAAAGGAATCTGGAAAGATTAATTTAAAATTTTTTATCAGTATAAACTTTTGGCTTGGGTTACACTTTAATTACTTTTATAAGAGCAATTATTTCTCCCCAAACCAATATCCCATTTTCTTTTATCACAATCCCTTATCATTCAAACTCTCCCAATCTCTTACTTCTCATACTTCTATTCTCCAAGTCCATCTTCATTGTTTGTGTGTGTCTTCTGCTGACTACCTACTGTACCTACCATTGGTGGTCTCTTTAGCATGGGATTCTAATATGAATCACTTTATCAAGTGAGCCTTTTTTCAGCCCTTTGCTTCTCTGTGTTATAAGTGAGCAAAAGATTTAAGAAAGAAACAAAAGGTGAGGTGGGCAGGAAAGAGACAAATATAAAGACTTAAGAAAGCAAAGATAAATCAGTTTTTTAAAATACTTCTATCTTTACCAGGGAAAAAATTACTTTTGCTAGTAGGAACTTCTTATTCCACAAGAAATGTAGATTATTCAGTTAAAAAATTAAAAAGAGAAGAGTTATCATAGGATTTATATGGAGCAATAAATAAGCTTGGGCTAATTCAACATAAACTTTATGCCCCAGAGAGTATGAGATTAAAGCGTCATTCTAAAATCTGAAGAAATTTTGGAACCTCAGTAATTAGAATCTGCCAATGTTCATTCAAGCAATACTGCTCTTAATCTGATCCAGCTGTTCTTTTCATATGTATCTCTAGTTTGGTCTTTCTGTTCACCCTTCAACTAACATGTGACTTTACCTCTCTCTACTGTGTATTTGTTATTTACTGTGATGTAACTTATTTAAAATTTTTCTTAGTTATTACTTCAGCTAATGTGTGATTGGATTAAGTGACCACTTAATATTACTTCATCTTAATTTAATTAATTACATCTTCAACAACTCTATTTTCAAATGAGATCACATTCTAAGGCATTAGGTTTTTAGGACTTCAACTTATCTTTTTGGGGAGAGACACAATTTAACCCATAACACCATAGAAGTTTGTACATTATGGCTTCTCACAGAAGGAACCATAGTATTGGTAAGATCAATAAGTGAATCATGTTAGTAGTTCATTGTTCATAGGGTCATGAAATATTTGCTATGATTACTTCAATAAAACTGGACTTCCCATAAGCCTTAATTTATACCATCATTCTTCTTGGTGTAATTAAAAAAAAATAATTCCAGGATTTTTAAAGTTGTTTAATATTATGGGACCTTTTATATACTTACTTTTTAAGTGCATCTTTTTGATGGGCATTGAGCTACATTCTTTATATTCATTAATTTTATTTAATTATCAAAATGAGCTTATAACTACATAATGCTATTTTCCTTGTTTTGATATATTTACCCATTAAGTACCTGAACAAACATCACAATGCTGATAAACAGTAGGGCAAGATTTATAACATATATTTTTTATTCTATTGTTCATGATTCCTTTTGCCTAATGAATTCTTACTTATATTTTAAAATCTAAATTAATGTGTGTATCTTGTTTGTAGCTAGCTTCAACTATAATAACCAGAGTCCATTGTTCTGAGGAACAGTACATATCAGTGCTACAAGAATTGGCTTTAATGTCAGATAAAGTTGTGTTTTAGTTCCATATTCAACCACTTAATAATTTTGCAATATTAGACAAATTACATAATCTTTCTGAGCATAGATTTTCTAGTTTATAAAACAGAAATAAAATCTCATAGAATTAAAGAGAGATTTGCAAGTGCTAATCAAAGTGTCTGTAATGGAGAAAATATAAAATATTAAGAGCTCTTATTATTATTATTGTTGTTACTATTATTCCCTGTCTGTGCATTATGAATTACACATAACTTATCAATGTCATTGTAATCTTATTTACATGATTTTCATTCCCAGAGAACAAGTTGAGTGTTAAATGGTCTGGAAAATAATCAATAAGTTGAGCCCAGTAAAATGAAAGTTAATTCTAATAGTTATTAATGTGTGTCACTCAGATTCAAATTCCACCATGAATTACAACCATCTTAAAACATGATTGCAAATTTTGTGGTAGCTTGAGCCATCTTGCTATAAAAAGTTTTAGTATAAATGAATGAGCAAAAGTAAATACATTATAAGTATATAAACTACATAAATATACATATGTAGAGATATTCATTATATATATGAAGCCATTTGGAAGTATATAATAGAAAATAATAATTTTTAAATTTTTGCTATATTCTAGTTTCTCAGTAAGCTGTTACTAATATAGGAATTAAAAATGTCTTACTGCCAATTTAAATAGATTTTATTTTTTACTTTTAGATGGAAAATAAAGGATTTTATACCAATTTCAGTATCTTTGGTACAGGAGGCATGCACCACATCTGATGGCATTATTGGAAAATATTGAGATTACTAAGAGCAGAGTCTGGGAAATTTTGCCACAGCCTCATGGAGTGGTAGCATAGGAATGTTTCCATGACAACACTCTAACTAATCTTTCAAAATGTACTTGTAGATGTTCATATTTTGTGATGAGAAAATATAACATTTTTACCTTGAAAATTGTTTAAAAATTGTCAGTTTTATCCATCTTCACTATTATGGCTTGAAATTTAAAAAAAAAGCTCTACATTTAAGATACCTTCCTTAAAATAAATATACTATAATAATAAATACACTGGGATGCCTACAAAAAACTGTGCTTAATGTGGGTTCATTTTTGAAGCTAATAATAAATAGATTGCACATAATTCTAGTTATTTCTGATAGCTTTAAATGTTATTATTCAAGCAATAAATGTTATTCCAGAGCCTAAATTAGGGCTTGAAACCTATAATCCAATTATTGGAGAGATGCTGTTTTTTCAAGTTACAATTTAAATGTCATATTTGTTAATATTTTGCTGTATCATCAAATTTTAACTGATCAGGCATTCTGTTTAAAAATCTAAATAGGATTGTTTCAAAAAAATAGCAGTATAGCCTGAACTCACCAAATCCCACGGACAAACCACAACTACTGTTACTTAAGGAACAATTCCCTCTGAAAAAGACTAGAAAACTAGTTAAATAGCTAGCAGGCTTCATGTTTACCACATATCCAGAGGCTACAAAGGTTCTCTTAGGGTATGCAGGCTGAGGGATGCCATCACTGTGCTGTCCCTTGGCCTTGCTGCAGCTCACTGGTACCTCCCAAAAGGGGCTTATATACTTGTCTGGAGCTTGTTTTGATATATTTACCCACACAATTTTTGCATCTATTATCCAGAGGTCACTTTCAGATTGCCAGGTCTGGAGACCAGCAGAGTTTATGATCCCATAGGACTCTATACATTTGTATACTTTAAAAGCTTTAGCCTGAAGTTCTGGCTTCCAATCAGCCTGAAATGAGATTCTGACTGAGATCCTTCTCTTTAGAACACTGACAGGTCTTGGCACACCTTCAAGAATTAGGGCCTAATAAAAATAAATCAGGCTACTTAGACAATCATGAAGGTTTGAGAGACAACAAAGAACTAGGGCAGTCTTGAATAATAACTTCCATCTCCTACATGAGGCCATTCTTTCACGACTGGAAGACGTAACTTTCATTTCCTACATAAAAACAAACACAGAGTCAAGCAAAATGGAAAACAAACAAAACAAAACAAAACAAAAAACACAGAGGAATATATGCCAAACAAAAGATAAAACCTCAGAAAAAAGTACCTTCATGAAACAGAGATAAGTAAGTTACCTAATAAAGAGTTCAATGAAATGGTTATAAAGATGATCATTGAACTCAGGAGAAAAATGGATGAGCACAGTGAGAACTTCAACTAAGAGGTATAAAATATAAGCAAACGCCAAACGGAGGTCACATAGCTGAAGAATACAATAATTGAACTGAAAGATACAGTAGAGGGGTTCAACAGCAGACTAGGTGAAGCAGATAAAAAGGATCAGTGGTCCAGAACACAGAGAGATGGAACTCACCCAAACAAAGTAGGGGGGAAAAAAGAGAGAGAGAGAGAGAGAACTTTAAAAAGTGAAGATAGCTTAAGGCACCTGTAGAATATCACCAAGTGGAAGAGTAGTCACATTCTAGGGATCCCAGGATGCAAAGAGACAGAAAAGTGGCAGAAAACTTGTTTGAAGAAATAATGACTGAAAACTTTCCTAACCTGAGGAAGGACACAGATATCCAGATCAGGAAGTCCAGAGAGTTTCAATTAAGATGGACCCTAAGAGATCCACACTAAGACACATTATAATTAAAATGTCAAAAGCTAAAATAAAGAAGGAATCTTAAAAGCAGCAAGACAAAAACATGTTACATACAAGGAAACCCCCTTTAGACAGATGTTTCAGCAGAAACTTCTGAAGTCAGAAAGATGTAGAATGGTATATTCAAAGTTCTGAAAGGAAAAAAAAAATCCATCAAGAATACCTGGCAAGATTACCATTCAGAATTGAGTGAGGGATAACTAGTTTTCCAGAAAACCTAAAGCTAAAGGAATTTATTGCCACTAAGCCTGTTTTATAGAAAATATTAGCTATTATTCCATGTTCATAGATTAAATGAATTAATATTTTTAAAATGTTCATGCTCTTGAGAACAATCTACAGAATCAATGCAATCCCTATCAAAAGTCAAAGGGCATTTTTCACAGAACTAGAATAAATTCTGAAAGAACAAAGCTGGAGACATCATACTTAATGATTTCAAAGTATATTACAAAGCTATAGTACTCAAAACAGTATAGTATTGGCATAAAAACAGACACATAAATTAATGGAACAGAATAGAGACCCCAGAAATAGAGATGCACACATATATGGTCAATTAATTTACGACAAAGGAGTCAAAAATACACAATGAGGAAAGGACAGTATTTCAATAAATGGTGTTGGGAAAACTGGACACCCACATGCAAAAGAATGAACCTAGAATACTATCTTATACCATACATAAACACTAACTCAAAATGGATTAAAGACTTGAAAGTAAGCCCTGGGGGCGCCTGGGTGGCACCACGGTTAAGTGTCTGCCTTCAGCTCAGGGAGTGATCCTGGCGTTGTGGGATCGAGCCCCACATCAGGCTCCTCCGCTATGAACCTGCTTCTTCCTCTCCCACTCCCCCTGCTTGTGTTCCTTCTCTCGCTGGCTGTCTCTATCTCTGTTGAATAAATAAATAAAATCTTAAAAAAAAAAAAAAGAAAGAAAGAAAGCCCTGAAACCACAGCACTTCTAGAAGAAAACATAGGCAGTAATCTCCTTGACATTGGTCTTGACAATGAATTTTTGGATTTGATTCCAAAAGCAAAAGTAACAAAAGCAAAAATCAACAGGTGAGACTATATCAAACTAAAAAGTTTCTGGAGAACAAAGGAAGCCATCAATAAAATGGAAATGTAATCTACTAGATGGGAAAAAGTATTTGCAAATCATATATCTGATACGGGAGTGGAGAGTGGGGGGAGGTTTATATACAAAGTATATGAAGAACTTATACAAATCATAACAAAAATCCAAACATTCTGATCCCACTTTTTTTTTTTTAAGATTTTATTTATTTATTTGACAGAGAGAGAGACAGCCAGTGAGGGAGGGAACACAAGCAGGGGGAGTGGGAGAGGAAGACGCAGGCTCCCAGAAGAGCATGGAGCCCAATGTGGGACTAGATCCCAGAACCCTGGGATCATGCCCTGAGCCAAAGGCAGACGCTTAACGACTGAGCCACCCAGGTGCCCCTGATCCCACTTTCTAAATTCAGCTGGAAGTAATGGGTGAGTGCAGAAAAGTAAGAAATTATATTAGTTTCCTAAGGTTGCCGTAAGGAAGAACCACATATGAGGTGGCTAAAACAACAGAACTTTATTGTTCCTACAGTTCTGTAAGCTAAAAGTCCAAAATCAAGGCTTTTGGCAGTCCTGGTTCCTTATTTATTTATTTATTTATTTATTTATTTATTTATTTATTTTTAAGATTTTATTTATTTATTTGATAGAGAGAGAGGCAGTGAGAGAGGGATCACAAGCACGGGGAGTGGGAGAGGGAGAAGCAGGCATCCCGCTGAGCAGGGAGCCCTATGTGGGGTTTGATCTCAGAATGCTGGGATCCTGACCTGAGCTGAAGGCAGACGCTTTATGACTGAGCCACCCAGGCGCCCCAGGCCTGGTTCCTTCCAAGGACTATGCTGTTCCATGCCTTTCTCCTACCGTCTGGTAGCCTTGGGTATTCCTTTGTTTGTAGATGACATTCTTCTTGTACTTTTTATATCATCTTTCTTGTATGACTCTTTTTCTTCATGTGGCATTCTTGATATGAGAACAGAAGTGACACAAACTAGGGGTCTATTTACTTTAATATGGTTTCATTTTAACTAATTCTTTATGCAGTATTTCCAAGGTACTAGTGGTTAGAACTTCAACATATAAATTCAACACACACAAATCAATCCATAACAGGAATCTGATTTCATTTCAGGTGATATTTTCTAATCAAATCTTACAATTAATAAAGCTGATATTTTCATCCTTATATATCCTCTTTGACTACTTTACAATTATATCACAACTTGTAGAGGTAGAGGGGATATGATTAGTATCCACAGCACCAACCACAGATAACTAAGTTCATGAAGATCTGAAGACCTGCAATTGTTCAAGTCCAACAAACATTACCATGGTCTTGATATATGTGATATTTCAAACTTTGTATATAACTGATAGTTTCATTACATCAAATGTGGCTGTTAGAAAAAGGCTATTATAAAATTGGTAATGGGGCCTGTTTTCAAATAGATGTTCTATATATTCAAATGCATCTTGAGTAAGGATTATTATTTTTTCCAGTGGGGGGAATCTGTTGGCAGTTTCTTTGTATTCATTAAAGATGCCTTCCAAATGCCAGAAGTATGGCTGATTTGTTCTCTGCGCAGTAAAAAATTTACCTTTCAATGGCAAACACTTTGGCCACCATTTTCCAGTTGTTTTGAAAATATATCACTTTTTAAATTGTGTACTGCACTAGTCTACTACTATTCCTACTAAAATGAGAAAAGATACTGCTTATTGTACTTTTCATAGTACACTGTTAAGTCTCAGATTTGAAATGTGAGGATGATTTGAAATAGATATATTTTTACACAGAAACATTTGTCTTCAACGTGTTGTTTCCTGTAACAAAAATATTTCATGTTTTTAACTGTCTTTTCAATGCTTATTACAATTTTCATATTGTCTTAAATTATCTGCTAACTTAATATGGTATATTATAATAATAGCTTCATGATACAGTCTTTCCTTAATTCTAAGATGTGCATTTTTAGCATTTTTAAGTTTCAACTTTACGGATTTATCTTATAATTGATACAGAATTGCCATAGGGATCTTTATTTTCTTTCTTTCTCCTTGTTCTTATAACTGATTATATTGTTAAATGAATCCTGTATCTCACAAACAACAGTTGAATCGGGGTATTATACAATTATTCTTGTAGTCCTGGCTTGGAAGTGATGAATTTATCCATTCAACTAATATTCTAACACTTCAAGATTACATAAGTATGGTGATCATATGTTCTGTTTTGTTCAGAAACCCTGAATTTTATGACTGTTTTCTTATCATAATCATTAATAGCACATAATTTTATTCTCAAATGTATCACAGTTTGGATGAGAAGTATATGCTTACCCTACACATAAGTAAGATTAATCTAGTTTTTATTCAGTATTATCTTTGTCAGGTTATATCATAAACTTATACTTTGAACTGGGTCACTTTCAGTTTTCAGAAGATGATAAATATGTTTTTCAAATATATAACTTCTCATTGTTTATACAATGTAGACTGAATTAGAAAATCATTAGTTCTTCTGTCAGAAAAGCTTAAGATTGTCACCAAGAACATTATAAGTTTGAAAATATCATGGAAAACTGGTACTTAAAATACAATTCTGAAAAGGACATTTTAGAATATAGTCTTCTGTTAAAAATCTGTGACAAATTGATCATTTTGAAAAGATATACTAAGCTGTAACTATATCAGAGTAATTTATTTGGCTATATCTCCAAATTCAGAGAATGATTTACCAAAGAAAATGTCCAATAAACCTCTCCTTTATAAATTCATACAATCTAAAACAAGAAACTTGTAAATGGGGATTAAAAAAAAAAAAAAAACAGAAAAAAAAATGTCCCTAATCTAGTTTTTCTCAAGGAAGAAATAAAGTTTTATTAAATAGATAGATTGTTGCATAAACTAAAGGTTTTATAAGGTGAAAAACATGTCAGTCTCATTAGAGAGAGTGGCAAGTAGAGAGGACTGGAAGAATGTAAAGAGTAACATTAATCAACATGTTTATTTCAGAACTCAGAAACTGCAATCAAGGTATGCCACTGTAGGGGAGGAAAAAATAATTTTCCATTTACTTTTCTAGGCTCCTGGCTGAGACCACCCTGTGATAGAAGACAGATTATAGGAGAAATATAAACAGAAGTTTAATAACACGTATACTTCCTGTATACATGGGAGACACCCAGGAAAACTGAATAACTCCCTGAAATGGTGTAAGCCTAAATACCACTCTAAATAACATCTTCAGCTAAAAGCAAAAGAAAGATATTGGGGATGGTGGGGGGAGGCAGTTATGAGAAGTTACTGGGAAAAGCACGTAAATAAGATTATGGTTGTTATGCAGATTTATGTTGGTGCCTTCTCCATTGATGAGAGTTTCTAGATTTAATCATCTTCCTTTTCCTAGTACAGAGAGAGACAGCCTCACAAATGGAGATTTCCTTTTAAATGTAAATGTGCCTTACAAAAGAGTAACTTCTACTAGGTTTTCAGAGCTTCTCCTGTGTCTGCTGTTTCTTAAAAATAAACAGTTCAAGGGGCACCTGGGTGGCTCAGTCAGCTAAGTGGCTGCCTTTGGCTAAATTCATTATCTCAAGGTCCTGGGATTGAGCTCCGAGTTGGGCTCCCAGCTCAGCGGAGAGCCTGCTCCTCTCTCTCCTTCCCACTCCTGCTTTCACTATCTCTGTCTCTCTCTCAAATAAATAAATAAAACCTTAAAAAAAAAAAATAACCAGCTCAAGATAATCCTTATGCCAAAGAGTCATATATTGGGGTGGCAAATTCTCCTCCCCTTCACCACCAGGAGACATGTTTGCACCAACACCTGGGACCTTAGTGACAAATGCTGACAAGTGCATTTTCCAGTATCATGGGGAGTAAAACACACAAAGGAGAAGAACATAATTGCATAGTCTCTCAGAGGGTAGTAAAGAAACTACTTTGAGTATTAGGCAGCCCAAATTCATGTGACTCAAACTGGGACATCATTTAAGAACAAAGAGGAGGAGCGCCTGGGTGGTACAGCGGTTAAGCGTCTGCCTTCGGCTCAGGGCGTGATCCCGGCGTTATGGGATCGAGCCCCACATCAGGCTCCTCTGCTGTGAGCCTGCTTCTTCCTCTCCCACTCCCCCTGCTTGTGTTCCCTCTCTCGCTGGCTGTCTCTCTCTGTCAAGTTAATGGATAGAATCTTGAGAAAAAAAAAAAAAACAAAGAGGAATCTGTGGGACAGTACTAACAGGTGCACCTTAAATATCCTAGGGAAAATCTTCTTTGTATCCTGATAAACAGAATTTTAAACTGAAAAGAAAAGCTTACTTACTTACTGAAAATAAGACTCACTCCTCTCAGTAGGGAGTTATCTGTTATCACAAGAAAAACTCAATTCAGATTTGATTAAAAGTCCTGCAATCATTAGAGCAAAAGACTTTCCCCCAATTCTAAGGCATTGCAGATAGGACAGTAAGGAGTGGCAAGAGGCATGGTTGTTCTGTGCGTCTGAGCAGAGGAAGCAAAGTTATATAACTATATTGGTACACATTCTGTCATCAGCAGAAAATGGAGCAGCAGCAGTAAAATGTCAGTGATAAGCAAGGAGCAGATGTTAGTTAGGACCCACTGTGAAGAGAAATTAGCTGGAGGACTAGCAGGAATATTAGGGGGGTAGAAAACCAAGTAGGTGGGGACTGGGAATTAGATCCCAAATAGTATTGCAATACTATTCATATAGTTGACCAGGTTCCCTGAGGCCAAACTATATAGTTGTCTTGGGACTATATACCATATATATGCTTTCAAAATTCTAAGAAATGCTCTAATTTCAAAGTTCTAATGCCTATTAACTTACTACAATAAGATTTAAACATAGCTATCAGGGAACTCATTAACATTTTAATTTACCTACATGAAAATACTTTAAATCCAATTTTTCTTAATGAATTCTCTTATGTTAACAATTTATCCTTGTTAAAAAGAAACAACAGGTCCAAAATGTAGTCACTCATGATACAGGCCACCAAGACTTAATACCTAACCTAATTGCAGTGTCAGCCTCTCTTAGGAGTGGAATTTTAAACCAATTAGTCTAGAATTTGTGATCAGCACTTGTGAGGTAATCACAGGATAAGACCTCTGCCCTTCCCTCCAAGGGTAGGTGACCTCTCTTTTCTTTAGCTAATAACTTCTTTGTCCTACCCCATTTGTGCTTATAAAAGCCTGCATGTTATACACCTCCTCAAAGTACCTTTCTGTTGCTGCCCAATTCATAAATCATTGACAAAAGCCAGTCAGATCTTTAAATTTACTAGGTTGAATTTTCATTCTTTAACATGTTTCAGTGCACAGAACAATTTTAATTTTCTTTAATTTGCATTTATATATAATATATATCTTTTAATTGTATCTGACACACTAACTTCATCTTATTTATTGTTTTTTACTTGAATTTTCCAAACTGCTAAATTGGGATCCTCAGATTTTTTTAGTCAGTTATATTAATATATACTACCATATGTAGCTTAAATTTTTTGCAGTTTTTATTTGACAAGATAGTGCTGGTAATAGTTTTAATTATTAGTAAACTACTATAAAATTTTGGGTTCTACAGGAAGGAAATTTGTGGAGTAGCTTTCCAGGAATATGCCTGATTCAATTAATATTTATTACTTAGCAAAATACCAATCCCTATACCAGTTATTAGAGGTTATTTAAATATCTAAGTTCTAATTTAGCAGTTTAGCAACTGTGTTTATAGAAAAGTTTATCTTAGAATGGAAGCAAAAGTTACCACCCCAAAATATGTCTCTTGGGCATATGGATTATTATAGGCTGCCCACTTAAATAGCAGACAGGAAAAATTCTAAAAACTGTGTATAAGCTATCCTTTTGTAAGAGACATTTACATTTAGAAGGGAACTCTCCTTGTGTAAGTGTGTCTTCCACTCTGTACCAGAAAGAGAATCTATAGAAACTCTCATCAATGGAGAAGGCAATGGCCTGAATCTAGGTAACAACCTTATCTCTGTTTACTGTGCTTTTTCTGATAGCTTGCCATAATTGGCTAGCCTGCCGCTCCCCCCCACCCACAACATCTTTTGCCTTTAGCTGGAGATAGTTTTTAAAGTGAGAGTTTGGGCCATTTTGGGGACTAACTCAGTTTTTCTGGGTCTGTCGAATGTATACAGGAGGTATACCTGTTATTAAACTTCTGTTTGTCTTTCTCCTATTAATGGTCTTTTACTGTAGGGGTGGAACTTAGCCAAGAACTCAGAAGAGTAAAAGGAAAATTATTTTCCTCCCCCACACCTATATAAACAGGTTGATTTATTATTAGAAGTGTCCATATGCCTGATGGAAATCCTGTTAACAACCTGAGTTAATAATGATGGAACAAACAGTGTAAGGAGCAATATCATATGAGTTCTAGAAGTAATATACTTTCCCAAATCAGTGTGACATTTTCTGCTGTCTTTTCACTGTTACAGTTTCAGGCCATATTCTTTTTTTTTTTTTTTTTTTTTTTTTACCTTAAATTCAACTAATTTACACATAGTATATTATTGGTTTCATAGGTAGAGTTCAGTGATTCATCAGTCTTATAAAACACCCAGTGTTTATTACATCACATGCCCTCCTTAATGCCCATTACCAAGTTACCTCATCCCCCCGCCCCAGCAACCCTCAGTTTGTTTCCTATGATTAAGAGTCTCTTATGGTTTGTCTCCCTCTCTGACTTTGTCTCGTCTTATTCTGTCCTTCCTGCCCCCACAATCCTCTGTTTTGTCTCTTAAATTCCACATATGAGTGAGATCATATGATAATTGTCTTTCTCTGATTGCTTTATTTCACTTAGCATAAAACCCTCTAGTTCCATCCACATCATTGCAAATGGCAAGATTTCATTCTTTGGATGGCTGAGTATATATATATATATATAATGTCTTATCACATAAAGGGTTAATATCCAAAATCTCTAGAGATCTAAAGATCCAATCTAGAGATCCAAATCTAGAGATCCAAAATCTATAAAGAACTTATCAAACTCAACACCTGGAAAACCAAATAATCCAATCAAGAAATGGGCAGAAGACATGAACAGATATTTCTCCAAAGAAGACAACCAAAGGCCAACAGACACAAGAAAAAAACTCAACATCACTCGGCATCAGGGAAATACAAATCAAAACCACAATGAGATACCAACTCACATAAGTCAGAATGGCTAAAATTAACAAGTCAGGAAATGACAGATGTTGGCGAGATTGCAGGGGAAGGGGAGCCCTCTTATACTGTTGGTGGGAATGCAAACTGGTGCAGCCACTCTAGAAAACAATATGGAGTTTCCTCAAAAAGTTGAAAATAGAGCTATTCTATGACCCAGCAATTGCACTACTAGGGATTTACCCCAAAGATACAAATGTAGTGATTCGAAGGGGCACCTCCACCCCAATGTTTAGAGCAGCAATGTCCACAATAGCCAGACTATGAAAAGAGCCCAGATGTCCATCGACAGATGAATGGATAAAGAAGATGTGGTATATATATACACCAATTGCTTCTTAATTCCAAAACTGAATTATTTTCTTTAATCCTCAGCTTTCTTGATTTCCTGTAGCTTTTGAATATGTTAAATATTACCTTTTTTCTTTAAATATTTTCTTAACTTTTCCTTCACCTTATACTAAAAGGCTGCTTCCTTTTATTTTTTTTCATCAATGATTTTTTTTTTTCTTTTGTAACCTAATGTAGCCATTGCCCTAGATTTTCCCCTTACCTTCTTCTAAAGAGAAAAGTCTCTCCAGGTTCTCTCCAGGTTTCAGATATGATCACTATAGAAAGACACTCGGTTTCTCCTTGAGATTCACTCTTGCTGTTTTCTATTTGCTTTTTTATCAGTTACTAAGCCTTTTAAAAGGTGTTGGCTCCATCCCCCCTCTCTCTGAGGATTAATCATCGGTCTTTCACTTCTCTGCTTTCGGTCCTTTTTCCTCACACTGACATTTCCTAATTAGTGGTCTTGTTTTAGCTGCACTATTCTTCAATTTTTCAGTGTTATTTTTCAGTGTTACTCTATACTTTAATTCTATATTCCTTTTTGCATGATGAAGTTAAATTATTTTCCCAGTTGGCCTAAGAATAATAAGATTATACAATATTAGAGATCCAAAGCACATTAACGCAAATATCGGCCAATCCCCTTACTGTTTGACAAGGCAATAAAAATAGCATTTAATAGCTTTATAATATAAATACACATTAGTGGCTTAGCCAGAGTTAGAAGCCAGAGTTACAATCATTCCAGGCTAGTATCTTTTTATTCCTACAAACTAGACACTATATTTTTCTATTTATTTCTATTTATTATTTATTTATTTATTTATTTACTTACTTACTTATAGATGGGGGAGGGGCAGAGGAAGAGGGAGAGAGAGAATCTTAAGCAGGCTCCACACCCAGTGCAGAGCCCAACATGGGGCTTAATCTCACAACCCTGAGATCATGACCTGAACTGAAATCAAGAGTTGGCTGCTTAACTGACTGAGCCTCCAGGCACCCCTGAAACTATGTTTTTCTAAAATAGTCAAATGAAAAATTCTAAATCCAGCATTATATACCTGACCTATTTGATAGGTTGACCAGTAGCTACATTTGGGTTTTGTGCATGTAAAAGGTGTGTTGTCTCAATTGAAATGTCCTAAGATCATACCCTATTTAAAATTCTTATTACAAAGAGAAGAAAGCAAATGTCTCTAAGGCTTTAAAGGCATTGATTACCCACTTAAATAATAATATATGAATATTATTGTGGAGTGAAGAAAAATATTTTTCACCTACTTCTTTTTACTTTTTTTAAATTGAAAGTTTTATATTTGGCTCACTTTTGTAGTTTAAATTTAATTCTATCAGATAGTGTTTTTCTAGAAACTCCATGAGTTAATACTTTATATAACTCAAGACTCCACACACAAATTTCCAGTCTAAGCAGACCAGCCTGCCTTAACATTTCAACATGCAGTAGTTCATATTATTGTCATGTATGCTCCTCTTTCCTGTCATCTGCAATATCCCTGTGGATACGCTTTCCTCCCATCTCTATATGGGTGTATTTATTTCTTCAATGAGGCTTTGTTGTTTTTTCCCTTCAAGAAATAGAACCCATTTCTACATTCTCTTGCATTACGTCTTTCTTTGACCAGTGAAATTCAGAGGAAGCAAAGTTGTGGGAATACGAAACCTAGGTCTTTAAAAGTCTTGCAGATTCTATTTTCTCTTTCTTGGACTGCTGTCCCAAACACTAGCTGGGCAGATGCCGGATCTAGTGTACTAGAGGGTAAGGAACTGAGTGGAGCAGAGACAAACCAACCCAGATAAACTTCCTTATACCAACCATCTGACAGCAAGCCTCAAGCATCAGACATGTGACTGGGAACATTTTGGACAATCCCATTGCAATCAAGCCTTCGTATGTCTGCAGCCACACAAGTGACTCTAGATGATATCAGGAAAGAACCATCCAGGTGAACTCAATCCAAACTGGCAACTCACTGAATCACGGAGAATTTGAATGAATTCTTTTTAGCATGGGGCTGTTTTGTTATTCAGTAATTGATCATTGGTACCACTGCATTCCTTTTAATACTCCAAACATGGCACTACATTTAAAGCTATTTGAACAGATAAACTTCATGCAGACTTTTCTAATTTCTGTAGACTTGTAGACCTCTGACTACTTTCCTTTAAATGCATTGATACAGGGGTGCCTGGCTGGCTCACCTGGTAGAACATGTGACTTTTGATCTCAGGGTTGCAGTTTCAAGCCCCGTGTTGGGTGTAGAGGTTACTTAAAAATAAAATCTTAAAAAAATAATAAAAATAAATGGATTAGTATAATCTTTGAATATGTAGTTTTTCTATAATTTTAGAATAATTTCACAAATATAATACTTGTCTTCATAACAGTTAGTAGGGCCAAGGTCTGAGAATGGTCGAGTTACCTGATGCTAGAACTCATGCTCTTAACCATTTCAGGCTAATGCCTTCTTGTAAAACTACTGCATAGCAAAGATCTTGCCTAAGGGAAACAATGTATTCCAAATTAAATAGTTGACATTGTCTAGATTCCTAACCAAAGTTTTGTAGTTTTCCCTTCCCCACGCCCTCCACTATTTTTCTTTGTCATCTCTTTGCATAGTGGGAATTAGCAAGGCTAATTCTAAATTCCCAGATTTCCTCAATCAATATTATATTTCTGAAGGAGCCCATACCTATAATCTTAATTACTTACTAATGTCAGTATTTCTCAAATTTCTACCTCCTAATTAGGCTTCTCTAAGTTCCATCATCTTGCCAACTAAATCAATCATAACTCCATGTGCTTCTGTCAATTTTCATTATACCAATCAAATAAAAGTGATTATCATCCTGGGCTTGATGGCCTTGTTCACCATTTTTAATCTATTATCCATACTGTAACAAGATATAGCTTTCAAAAATACTGATCTAATAATGACATCATAACATTTAGCTGCTGAAACCCTTGTAAATATTTAATACATAGACTGTGTAGACTGGTTACTGTGTATTCCTCCAACTTCAACATTTGCATTTCACCCATGCTGTCTTTTTCTCTGCTTCCTATCCACACTGGACTTTTATTTACTCAAATAAGCCATGGTCCCCACCAATTGAATGACTCTGGGCAAGCTGCTGCTTTTGCAATAATAGAAATTACCATAAAGAAAAAAATAAATAAATAACAGTAGGCTAAAACAAAAGTGACCTAAGTTTTGTCTGTTTCTAGTTGCAAAGAGAATGGGAAAAGTAGCTGAAAGAAGATAGGTGAATTAGAGGAATGGACTGGTTGTCCCTGGCAGAAGTAAAAGCTTATTGTTGCATTCACTATTTATGCATACTCCAGTACTCCAAAACACAATGGCTTTCCCAAAGGACTCTGGCAGTTGAGAGAAGAGTAAAATAAGCATATATGTCCCCTATCCTCTGACCTGATATCCCTTAGCTATGTAGGAAGTAAACACAGAGGGGGGCCTGGGTGGCTCAGTCAGTTAAGCATCTGCCTTTGGCTGAGGTCATGATTCTAGCCCCGCATTGGGCTCCCTGCCCAGTGGGAGTCTGCTACTCTCTCTCTTCTGCCCACCCACCCCCTTCTTGTAAAACTACTGCAATTCCCCCCGCCCTCCCGCTCATGCTTGCTTGCTCGCTGTCTCTCAAAATCTCAAACAACACAAAACAAAACAAAACAAAACATAATAAAGCCCATCAGCCCACAGTCTTCAAACTGGTGTTTTGAAGTAATTGTACAAAAACAACTTGTTATGGTAGTAAACACAAAGAGAATACACCAAAGATATATTTGGTGAGAAAAAATATTGAATTAAATAAAAAATTACCAGAAAAAAGTAGCAACCACACAGAAACAGTACAAAATATTAAAAAGTAAAAAGTAATATAAACTAAACAAGACAGATCAACAACTTTTTTTTTTTTATGTACAGAAACAAATAACAATAAATATACTCTCTTAGGAACATTAAAGGTTAAGAAGATAACAAATATAAGATTATTTAAGGGCTAGGAAATGTGACATTGATGAGTAAGATCCAAGTTGAGGAATAGCTAAACTGAAGGAAAACTATTATAGAACTTAGAAATAAATTTAAAAAAATAAAAAGAAAACCAGGAAGAATAGAAGAAAATCTAATAGTGAATCAATGACATGAAGAAAAGGTCTGAAATAAACATGGAAACTATGGAGACAAAAATCACGTAGATGAGAAGGTTAAGGTATAGGGATGGTTGTGACAAAAGCAATACCACAGGAACTCATATAACTCAAGTAAAGAAGGAAAAGATGACCAATTGACAGACTCAAAACCAAAATAGAGAAAAGATATTTCCTTTTCTTTTCTTTTCCTAAATTTATATGTGATAACGAGAGAAAGAAATCTGTTGAAAAAAAATAAATGATCCAAGAAAAAACTACACTGAAAATCAGCAATATGTAGATTTATTTGGGTGAAGTTATAAAGCTTTGGAACATTGGGACAAAATAAAACTATCAGGGCAAGAAAGACCATGAAGCATACCAATGACAACAGGTAATAAAATTGATTGACCTCAGACTTCTCCCCAATTATATTTAAAGCTGGGAAATAATGGATCCATTATATGCATTTTTTGAGGGGTAAAATGTGTACTCTAAGAAATTAATATTTATCCAACTTATAATTCATAGAAAAATATTCTAATGTGTTTAGCACCTCAGATAATACAGGTAGAACTCATAAGGATTTCTTGGAAATAGTAAAGATCTTAATAAAGACATAGAATCTGCCTTATTTGTTTTATACATAATGTAAAGGATGTTTCAGGAATCCAAGAGATGGGGTTTCTGTTTGTAGTATTTTAAACAGACCACTTGTTTCCTTTTCAGGTAAATGCTAATTAGATGTTATTAGCACTGCTTTTGGCCCTCTACTGCAGGAGAGACTTTCCAAGTACTCACAGCAACCAAACTATCAGAGCTAACTTTAATAAATAAGTGGACAAAGAGGGATTTATCTACATTTACTCGACAAGCTCTCAAGGTAAGTCTGGGAACTTCTTTCAAATTGGGTACATTTTTTGATACATTCTTATAAAATTCTTGAGACAGAAATGGCAGACCCCAGGCATCACATACTTCCATTAACATTTGGAATGGATTTATTAGTGACATCCTATCACAATTTGCCTATCTCATTTGCAAGATTAAGTGGAACATCCTGTTCTATCCTAATACACACACACATACACACACACACACAATCACATACATGTTTACACCAGAATTGTGACATTATTATTATTCTTTCCCTTGTCACACAATTATTTGTATATTTTACTTAATATGTATCAGTTATTAATCCTATATTTCCCTCAAGGATAACAAATTAAAAGTCATTATTTGAATGGCAAGTGATAAGATATAGATGCCCACGGCCACAAAATGAAATTTTCCCATCTATCTCCAGTAAAACTCACAAATTTGATATCTGGACTTTTTTCTGAGTTCTATCCATAAATATCAAACCATCTACTCAAAATCTCAACCTAAATCTCACAAAGATACCTCAAATTAAACATGTCAAACTAGACTTACTACCTTCTTCTAAATCTTCCCCACTTCCAGTGTTCAGTTTAAATAAATGTCACCATTATTTACCCAGTTGCTCAAGCTTGAAACTTGTGAGCCACGCATGATTTCTTCTATCTATCAGCCCCAAATCTCACAAATCTGCTTAATACGGTCCATCTTTATTGCCACAACCATGGTCTAGGTCACCATCATTCTCAATTTATTGGCAATCTTCTAACATCTATTTGCTAGTAACATCTTTCCTCCTTCAATCCAGTCTCTACAATACAGAGCGAATAAACGTCAAAAAAAAAAAATGGAATTTCTCTATTAAAAACTAGGCAGTGGCTTCTCATTGTCCCCAGAATAAAAGACAACCTGTTTCAGATGGTAGAAGACACTGCTTGAATGGGGCCTAGATACCTTTCCAGGAACACCTTGCATTACTCTGTCAGTGTCATCTTCATTCCAATGCTGGAATTTTAGAGTTTTTAAAATGCGTATTATTCCAGTTTTGCATCTTAGCCAAAGCTATTGTCTGTTCAAAATGCTATTTTATTCTATATCTATTCAATTCATTTTTTTGTCTCAGCTTAAATGTTTTTCTCTGAGAAGGCTTCACAAAATAGACCCTTCCTTCCATATATGGGTAGGTATACTTGTTGTGAGTTGTTCTGTACTTGAAACTATTTGATAATACTCTGAATACTTGAAAATATCTTTAAACTAAAAAATGTCTACTCTTCACCATAGTACATAACCTATGGGATATACCTGTTTTTTCTTTTTTCTTTTCTTTTTTTAAATAACCACTGAATTCTTACCTCTGGCATGTTACCAAAAATTGATATTTCCATGGGTAGTATTGAATTTGACTGAGTACATTTTAATATTCTGAAACTTTGTACCTAATCGTTATCTAAAAAATTGTGCAATCTCTTAATTTCTGAGTCAAAACTTTACAGATCTGCAGGTCTCATACTATCATTTACACAATTCATGTAATACTAAATTGGCATAATAGAAATACTTTGATTATTGTACAAGCTGTTGACAGGTCAAACTATGTTCTGTTATTCAGTTTTTAAAACAACAGCAATTATTTGTATTTTTGCTAATGTTTATGATAGAAAGTTCTAAAAGATAGGGCGCCTGGGTGGCTCAGTCAGTTAAGCATTTGCGTTTGGCTCAGGTCATGATCCTGGGGCCCTGGGATTGAACCCCGTATGGGTATCATCTCTCTGTTCAGGAGGGAGTCAGCTTATCTCTCTCCCTATGTCCCTTCCCCCCACTTGCGCTCACTCTCTTGCACTCTCTCTCTCTCAAATAAATAAATATCTTAAAAAAAAAGAAAATTTTAAAAGATAGAAATGTGCAAAGGGTGAGATATACCTACCTATATCCTCTTCTCAGAAATAAACACTATTAACATTTTGCTTTACATACATCAGGGACAGATTTCATTTGTGTATGTGTGTCAGTGTGTGTTTGTGTATTCTCATTGTGCACTGGAGTGGGAGGTGATATTTCATAACCTTTAAATATTGTTGCTATAATTTAATTACTCATTACAATGTAAACATTTTTGTGGTGTGATTCTATCCTGCACTGCAGCTCTCTAGAACAGTAGTCATTTTATCTCTGCCCACCTTCTATCTTACCTGTGTGCCACTACCACATGGAAGATTCGATGGATGTGGACATGAGCCCCCTGAGGCCCCAGAACTATCTTTTTGGTTGTGAACTAAAGGCTGGCAAAGATGATCACTTTAAGGTATAATGATGAAAATGAGCACCAGTTATCTTTAAGACCAGTCAGCTTGTGGGCTGGTGCAAAGGATGAATTACACGTTGTTGAATCAGAGGCAATGAATTAGGAAGGCAGTCCAATTAAAGTCACACTGGCAACTTTGAAAATGTCTGAATGGTTTTCCTTGGAGGCTTGAAATAACCCCACCCATGGTCTTAGGTTGAAATATGGTTCAGGGCCCCTGCATATCAGTAGACAGCACTTAGTAGCTCTGGAGGAAGATGCAAAGTCAGAAGATGAAGAGGAAGAGGATGTGAAACTCCTTAGCTTATCTGGAAGTGGTAGCAGGTTTCCACAAAAAAAAGTAAATCTTGCTGCTGATGAAGATGATGTGAAGATGACGACGACGACAATGACTATGATGATGATGATGATTTTGGTGATGAGGAATCTGAAGAAAAGTCTTCAATAAAGAACTTTGTATGAGATACTCCAGCCAAAAATGCACGAAAATCAAACAAGAATGGAAAAGATTCAAAACTATCAACACCAAGATCAAAAGCTCAAGAATCCTTCAAAAAACAGGAAAAGACTCCCAAAACACCTAAAGGACAGAATTCTGTAGAAGACATTAAAGACAATATAGAAAAAGGTGGTTTTCTTCCCAAAGTGGAAGCTAAGTTCATCAATTGTGTAAAGAATTGCTTCCACATGACTGACCAAGAGGCTGTTAAAGATATCTGGCAGTGGAGGAAGTGTCTTTAAGAAAATAGTTTAAACAGTTTGTTAAAATTTTCTATTATTTCATTTCTGTAACAGTTGATATCTGGCTGTCCTTTTTATAATGCAGAGAGAGAACCTCCCCTACCATGTCTGATAAGTGTTGTCCAGGTTCCATTGCCAAGAATGTGTTGTCCAAAATGCCTGTTTAGTTTTTAAAGATGGAATTCCTCCACTCTTTGTTTGGTTTTGAGTATGTATGAAATGTTATGATAGGACATAGTAGTAGTGGTAGTTAGACAAATGGAAATGGTGGGGACACATAAATATACCTGTGAAATAAACTCAGTATTTTAATAAAGTAAAAAAAAAAATAACAAAAAACAATGTAAACATTTTCTCTATGTGATTTAATAGTCTCTTCTAAAATACACACATGGACACATGGTGCGTTATATGGATAACCGTATTTAACCATTTGGCTTCTTTACAATTTTTCACTATTAGGAATATCATCAATATATGACTCATCATATTTGTATATAAATCTTGTACATCTCTGATTCTGTCCTTAGGATAAGGTCCTAAGAATTGAAATATCTGGATCAGATTATTTTATTTTATTTATTTTAATATTTTTAAGAAGAATATGATTTTATTTTTAAGGCAGTAATTGATTTATAAATGGACTAAATTTCATCTGAATAATTTCAAAGTAATTTTACACAAAGTTTAAGTATTTTAAAAGAATTTTAAGCACATACAATAACCGAATTCTCAAAAAAATTAATATTGGTAATCCTATGAATGTATGAAGGAAAAAATCCATTAATAATTACCACCTACTTGAATTAGTGATAAAATTTAGTTTGTAATTTTAATATCTCATTAGAAAGAGATGTGAGCAGATCTGTAATAACACACATAGAGATGTGGTATTTAATTTTTATTCTGTAAAATATCTGTGATTATCACTGTTGTCTACAACTTATATTTGCAAGTATGACACATGATGGCAATGCTTCAGTGAGTTTTGAAATGTTTCCTCTATTTCACCAATGATCTAGAGTGTACATTTAATAGGAATCTTTTCTAAGTGGGTACGCATAAAGCATGAAAATGTCTGAATGTTCAAAGGAAGCAAAACGATCTCTCTTCCAATTCTTGAAATATATTCGTGGGTTTTTGCTCTAGCAACTGCAAAGTCAGGCATCTGTTACTGTTTGGTGTGGTGTTGAATTTCATGGTTTGTTAATTTTGCAGTTATGTCTACAAAGCTAATAAAAGGAGAATGGGTAAGTCTTTTATACTGCAAAATTCGGACTATCCCTTGGGTAATTTTTCTTCATGAAATTCATTTCACATTTCTCTTTTAAGTGAATGAGATAAGTTTCTTGCTTTTTTAAGTTATCAAAAACTATTATGGGTTACTCAAACTTTAGACCTGTTAAAAATAATAAAACTATGGCTGCACACCATTAATTCCCCAATACTGGTTACAGATTCTTTTACTATACAGAGGGCAGGATAATATACAATTTTATATAAAACATATCTCTATACTTCTTCCCCAGTCCATGTGGATACCTTTTTTATTATTTTCAAAATATATAGCATAATAGTTGACCCCTGGGTAAAAATAAATTCACTTAATGTTATAAACATTTCAATAATCATTCAAAAGACACTAAATGAGCATTTACTGATGCCAGGCAGCCCAGCAGTTCCAGAGACTGAGATCCAAAGGTAAAGATCTCTGTGTTTAAAAATTGTGGGTTTAATAAAAGGAGCTATATATATAAGTATATAGAGGTGTGGGGAAACACAGTAAAAACCTACGAATGCACCTGAAGTAGTCTTACATAGTCCGATAAAATCTGAAAGTAGATCTCGAATTGGGGCTCCACCAGGAGGAGCAGAAAATATTATTTGCATTTCAAGTATACAGGTTGCATACAAGGGATTAGAAACTTAACTCACCCATTATATGGGTTGGACGGAGTACAGATCAAGGAAGCCAGAAGCTATCATTAAAGGATTCTTCCTGTAGAAACAAATCAGTTGGTTTCACAAGAGGTCTTCCCAGCAGCTGTTTTAAATATCAAAAAAGGGGCGCCTGGGTAGCTCAGTTGTTAAGCATCTGCCCTTCGCTCAGGTCATGATCCCAGAGTCCTGGGATCCAGCCCCGCATCGGGCTCCCTGCTCGGCAGGCAGGAAGCCTGCTTCTCCCTCTCACACTCCCCCTGCTTGTGTTCCCTCTCTTGCTGTCTCTCTTTGTCAAATAAATAAATAAAATCTAAAAAAAACCCCAAAACCTCTCAATGTTAAAAAAAATAAATATAAAAAAATCAAAAATACATTTTCTTAGCCACGTAGTATGAATAATGTAGGATCTTAATATAACTTAAATTAATTCTAATGATAGAGTTGAGATTAAGTGGTATTTAGAGAATATAACTTTAATATATTCAAAGAGACCTGCCCAAATTGAACAAATGTAATTAATTTTCTTATTAATAATTTTATTTTCTCTAAACAATGAAAATACTTTCTCAAGTTCTCAGTCACTAGGATATGTGTGAGTGAGATTTCTTACAAATAGATTTTGGCAATGTCCATTTATCTTCATTTCCACTGTTCTGGTCCAGACTGTAGTCGTTTGCTGGATAAAATACTGAAATTAGTCTGCTATCTGGTCCTTTTACAACTATCTGTTCCCAAACATCCTTTCAACCTGCTTTCCACATTAAAGTTAGAATTTTATTTTCTTTCTTTCTTTTTTTTTTTAAGATTTATTTATTTATTTGAGAGAGAGAGTATAAGTGGGGGTAGGTGCAGGGAGAGAGGGAGAGAATCTCAGGAAGATTCCCTGCTGAGTGGAGAGCCCAACACGGGCTCCATCTCAGGACCCTGAGATCATGACCTGAGCTGAAATCAAGAGTCACATGATTAACCGACTGAGCCACCCAGGTGCCCCTAGAGTGATATTTTCAAATTGTACATCTGATGGTGTCATATCCAGACATACCAAGTACATTCTTAGAGAGATACACATTTTATTAGAGAAGTTTAGTTCAGCAATTTTCAAAAACTTTCCTCTAACATTGTTTTGTAATTTGCAGTGTTACCTGCAATTGCAAATTTCTCTGCACTTCTTTTTTTTTTTTTTTAAAGATTTTATTTATTTATTTGACAGATAGAGACAGCCAAAGAGAGAGGGAACACAAGCAGGGGGAGTGGGAGAGGACGAAGCAGACTCATAGCGGAGGAGCCTGATGTGGGGCTCGATCCCACAACACCGGGATCACACCCTGAGCCAAAGGGAGACGCTTAACCGCTGTGCCACCCAGGCGCCCCTCTCTGCACTTCTTTTTTTTTTTTTTTTAAAGATTTTATTTATTTATTCGACAGGATAGAGACAGTCAGCGAGAGAGGGAACACAAGCAGGGGGAGTGGGAGAGGAAGAAGCAGGCTCATAGCGGAGGAGCCTGATGGGCTCGATCCCCTAACGCCAGGATCACGCCCTGAGCCGAAGGCAGACGCTTAACCCCTGTGCCACCCAGGCGCCCCTCTCTGCACTTCTAACTCTATTTCTAAAATAAAGTTACTGCCTCAAAGGGTAGTAGTAAGGATTAAGTTGAATAAGCGCTAATACACTGCCTGACAGATATTTGTTCAATAACTGTCTTTAAAAAAAATGTCTTTTGTATGCTAAAATATCTCTTTAAAAAATTGATTATTGGATGCCATAAATCAAAATAACAACATGAAGTATGCTTTTTTGCCATTATTATTTAAAAATTTTTATAGATCGAAGTATAATTGACATGCCATAAACTGTACATATGTTCCAAGAAACCATGCCCCAAATATCAATCACTTATATCTTTGCCCAAAAATGTGATCTTTCTTTCTTATCTCCTAATTATAAGACAATGATTGCTTTCTTTTTGGGCACTCTAGATTAGTTTGTAATTTCCAGAATTTTATATAAATGGAATCAGCAGTACTTGTTAAAAATACTATACCTTCTCTATTGTTACGCTTTTGCACTTTTGCTAAAGACCAACTGACCACATTTGTGTGGATTAATTTTTGAACTCTATTTTTTCCCATCTACTTTTTGACCATACTTTTGCCACTACCACACTTTCTCAATTACTATAGCATGCAGCACTATCGGTTGTTTGATATTGCTTAGTGTGAGTTATTTGACTATATTTTTCTTTTTCAAAAATGTTTTAGTAATTTTGGTTCCTATGAATTCCATATAAAATTTGGCATTAGCATGTAGATACTTAATAAAAATCCCTAACTAATTTTTATTGTGATTCCACTGAATTTATAGATTAATTTGGGGACAACTGACTTATTCAGTATTCTGAATCTTCCAATCAATGTACATAGTATATTTATCTATTTATTTGGGTCTTCGATTCCTTCTTTTCGGCCCACATTTCATGCACATGTTTTGTAAGATTTGTAATTTAGCATTTCAATTTTTTAACCTATTATAATTAGTATCTACTTAAATTGTGGTTTCTACATTTTCAGTGTGAGATATAGAAATAAGATTTTAAACTATGTTTGTAAGTTGTATTTTAGGACTTTCCTAAACTCATTTATTAATTTCAAGAACTTTGTAGATTATTTAGTATTTTTAAGATAAATCTTACCATCTGTGAATAGGGACAATTTTATTTCTTCCCTTCCAATTTGCTTGCATTTATTTTTTATTTCTTGCCTTAAAGCACTGTTAAAACTTTTAATACAATGTTGAATAGAAGTGATGAAAATGAACATTTGTGCTTTGTTGCTGATCTTAGAGTTAAAACTATTCAATCTTTAATCATACAGTATGATGTTGAGTGTGAGTATTTTTTAGATACCCTTTATCAGGATAAGAGTGTTTCTTCTATTTCAAGTTTGCTGAGAATTTTTAACATGAATATGTGTCAAATATTGTCTAATTTTCTTCTAGACCAAATGATATGATCATAGTTTGAGATATACAGAAATATTGTGAAGATAATGTAGAGTTTCTAGATGGCTACACTCATTTTCCTTTATTAACATCTTATATTAGTTTGCTAAATTTGCCACAGCTAATGAATCAATATAAATACAATTATTATTTAATAAAGTCCATCTGTTTACAAATTTCCTTAATTTTTATCTGTTATCCTTTTTTGGTTATAGGATCTTATCTCCATATTACATTTAGTTATCATATCTCCTAAGGCTCCATTTGGCTATGACTTTTTTTTTTTGATGATCTTGATAATGTTGAAGAGTACTGATCAGACATTTTCTAGTATGTCCTTCAACTGGGATTTGTCTTATGTTTCCTCATAAGTAAATGGAGAGAAGACCAAAAGACTAAGTTCTATTCTCATCATATCATATCAATGTACATGTTATCATGATTTTTCAGGTTGAATTAGTTTTGTTAGATTTCTCCATTGTAAAATTATTCTCTCCCTCACCCCTTTCTATAAATGGGAAGTTATGCTACACCTGCTTGAGGGAGGGATATTTACATAAATTATTTGGAATTTTTCTGCACAAAAGATTTGTCTATTTTTCAGACTTTTATTTATTTAATCATTTTTATATCAATATATTCATTTTATAGTAATATAGTAATGTAATGTAGTATAATACAATACCGCATTATTGATATTGTTGCTAAAATTGTTCCAGATTCGGCCATTGGTATCTCTATCAATTGGCCCTTGTGTCCCTTTGGCATAATCTGGTCATTGTGTTTTATTTTGTTTTGCTTTTGTGAGGGGTGGGGACACTTCTGTATTTTCTGGCATTGTGCAAGAAGTCCAAACTCATCTTGTATATTCCATACCCTAGTCCTAGAATAAGCCATTTATTCAAAGACCCTTGTTTCCTTTTATTGAAGAATGATTTTTTAATTTTAATTTTTGAACATTGAACCAGGCTTGCTTTCTATTATGAGTCCTACTTAAATGTGAGGTTTTTTTATACTGCTAGATTTGATGGACTAATTTTCTTTTTCAGAATTGTTGGTCTATACTTGTGATGAATATGGGTCTATGTTTTTCTTTTCTTACGCATTCTTTGAATTTAGTATCAGCGTAAGTCTGGCCCCACAAAATGAATTAAGAAGTATTCCCTTCTTTCTATTTTCTGGTGAATCTTGTAAAGAACTGGTGTATTATCTATATTTTAGTGCTTTGTGGAATTCACCAGTGAAAAATCTGGACCTAGAATTTTTTGGAGTGGAAGGACTGTAACTGTGAATTTTATTTCCTTAATACGTATAAGCCCAGGGGTGCCTGGGTGGCTCAGTCAGGTAAGCATCTGACCCTTAATTTCAGCTCAGGTCATGAGGTCAGTGTTGTGAGATTGAGCCCCGCATCAGCCTCTGAGCTGGGCATGAAACTTGCTTAAGATTACCTCTCTCCCTTTCTCTCTGCCCAATGCCCCTCTTCTTTCTCTTTCTCTAAAAAAAAAAGAAAAAAGAGAAAATAGATACAAGCCCAGTCATATATACATATATATGCAATATATAATTAAATTATGATATATAATAAATATATATAAATTATATAATATATAAATATAAATTATATATACATATATATAAAATTTGTGTCTTTCAAAAAATTTGCTCATTTCACCTATGATTAAATTTATGGGCATAGAATTGTTGTAGTATTCCCTTATTACCCTTTTAATATCTACAGAATCAGAAGTGATGACTGCTTTTTCATTCCTAATATTGGTGATTTGTGTCATTTCTCTTTTTCTTGTTAAACTGGTTAGAGATTTATCAATTTTACACATCTATTGATTCCTTCAAAGACAGGGCTTTTTCTCCCTCATTTCTTCCTTCTATACCTCTCTTGGACAAAGATAGAAAAAGAAAAATCCTAAACAGAAATCATATTTGCTGAAATTCAACAGCAATTTATTTCAGCAAATATGATTTCAAAATATATTGAGATGATTGCATGGCTTTTTCCCTTTGTTCTTAAATGTTAAATTATTCACAAATTTAAAGAATAAACCCTAATGGTCATGTCAAATTATTTTATTTTACATGTCAAAGTTTTTCTTAAATTGCACTTTATATAATACTTCATTTTTTTTAGGATCTTTGCATCGTGGCCCATGAGAGATACAGATCTTTAATTTTTCTTGTAATGGCTTTGTCAGATTTTGATTTTAGGTATGCTGGATACATAAAATAGCTGGAAAGTATTCCTCAATATTTTTTTTAAATTTTTTTTTTAAGATTTTATTTATTCATTTGACAGAGAGAGAGAGACAGCCAGTGAGAGAGGGAACACAAGCAGGAGGAGTGGGAGAGAAAGAAGCAGGCTCCCAGTGGAAGAGCCTGACGTGGGGCTTGATCTCAGAACTCCAGGATCACGCCCTGAGCCGAAGGCAGACGCCTAACGACTGAGCCACCCAGGCGCCCCCCTCAATATTTTATTTTTTATTATATTTTTTTATTACTGGGAGGTTTTTAGATAATATTGGTAGTACTTTCTCCTTAAATGTTTGGAATAATCTACTGGTAAATTAATTTCATCAGGGATTTTGTTTATGGATAAATATTTAAGAATGTGTTTAGTTGCCTTAAATGGTAGAATATGCAGATTTTCATTTTTCTTTCTGTCAGTTTTGAAACATTATATTTTGGAGAAATTTTCCATTTTAACTTCACTGACAAATTTGCTGCCAAAAACAAGTTCATAATATTATCTTACTAACTTTTTAATGTCCATAGATTGTGTGGTGACTGTCTTTTATCTTCTTGATTATAAGAAATGTTTTATTTTCTTTCTAAAGTAATAGATCTAGGGAATTTATTAATCTTTTTGAAGAAGTAAGTTGTGGCTTTGTTGATTATATATATAGGAATATGTATTTCTGTTTCACTGATTTCTGTATATATTTTATATTTCCCTTATATTATCCATTTTATTTTATTATATTTCTTCATCCAGTGTTTTATTAATCAACCAAGATCACAGATTTCTAGTCTCTTTTTATTTTCATATATACACACACACATTATATATATATATATAAAACACTGTACATTTAATTCATAAACATATGATATAAAAAGACTCAGAGAGGTGGTACCTTTGCTAAAAGCAAATATATCTACTAATCTATATAATTAAGTAAACTGATAGTATATTTAAATTCATTAAAATTAAACATAATTGGAGAGGAGATATTGCTATTTATTTAAAAATGGAAGATAAGGTTATTACATTTTTTGAAAGTAAGTGGCATTTTATTTTCTTTAGCATTTTATATTGTCTTTATTTTTCAAGGTTAATAATGCTTGACCTCCATGTTATGGCCTCAGAGAATATGCTGAAGAAACTATATGATAAATTTTATATTTTAAGGAGCTCATATGTCTAAAGCATTCCATTGTAATATGACATATTAAAGCTCTCTGGTGATATATAAAAAGAATTATGCCATCTGTGATTTAGCTTTTCTCTATAGTAATGCTAAAATCTAAAAGTAGTAACCTTTTAGACGATTTTTAAAAGATAAGCTCCAGATGTTGCAGTAGGTTATGACCATCAGTAGTTTGAGATTTTGCACTGTAATTAACACCCGTGATTCTTCTCTCGGTGTACTTTATATACTCCAGAACACTCCCACAGGAAGCATCGCTGATGGTCACTGGATTGATTTACAAAGAAAAAAGTACAAGGAGCAGAGGAGGAAATAAGCACTTTTAGGAAAACGGTGAGTATAAAAGAGGCATATGAAAAGACACTGTTAAGAAAAATATTTCTGTGAACAAAATATGGATACAGAATTGTGAAGAAGATCTTTACAATAACAGTGGTTTAAATTCTAGATGGTTAACATGAATATCCTCCCAATATTCCCTCACATTTTATGAGTTTCCCAGTCCACTTTATTTATGCTTTCTCATTCTATTAACTTCTAGCAATTGGTAGAAAGGATGTCAGGCCTAGAGAAAAATTTTTACCGAGCGAAGAGTCATTCATATACAGTTTATTTACATAGACTTGGAAAATCAATATTTTTACTACAGCTCTATGTTATTTTGATAATTTTCTTATTACTTAGATTTATTCCAGTAATAACTCATAAAATGGTACATATAGATTGCAGTATGATATGCCTGTTGCCCCTCCTCTCAATTTTACATTCTGTGGCACTTTAACTGTCAGACAACAGTAGTAATATCTATATTTTCAACAAAAAAGATGCATGTAGTGGGGAGGGATGTGTGTATGCATATAACGTGTATCTAAATTTATTTACTTAATTCTCAGTGACTACTTCTCCAGTGGGTGTTCTCTCTAAGTTGAACTCCTGTTTTTATTTTCAACACAGTTCAAGCATATTTGAAAACAATTTTGTTTTCTGACACAATAAAATTGAGAGTCATCTTCTTTTGTCCTTGTTTGTGGTGGTATGCTAACATTCCACCAAAGCTCTGATTTCTATCATGATGTAAAAGTGAGTTGGCCAGAGTTCGGATGCTATGCATATATTGATAAAATAACTAGAGGAATTTCCAGCAACTATTTTCTTGTGTCACTGATGGAGTATTCGCATAAATTCTTACAGTCATTAGATCACGTTGATGATCTCAATTGATTTATAATGTCTCCTTACACACACACACACACGCTCCATAAAATTTGGTATTGTGTGTTATATACTGTTATAAAAATGTAATTAAATTGCAACATAAAGGATTCAAACTACTTGATTTAAAGGCATATTATAAAAGTTATATAATCAAGACAGTCTGGTGTTGGCCAAAGAGTGGACACATATATCAATGGATGAAAGTAGGGAATCCAAAATTACTCCTCTGCACACAATTGATTTTATATAGCGTGCCAAGGTAATTAAACGAAGAAAAGTTAATCTCAATAAATGGAAATGGTACTGGAACAATTGGGCATCAATATATAGGAAAATATAACATAAAATTTAACTCAAAATGGAAAATAGATATGAATCTAAAATATTAAACTGTAATAATTCTAAAAGAAAACATACACAAATGTTTCTTAGGAAACAAAAAATAACAACTATGGTTATCTTAATTGGTTCATAAAAAATCTTGAAAATAGAAACTTTATTTTTACCTTGATAAAAGATGTCTATAAAACCTCCACAGCAGAGTACTTGATAATAAAACATTGGAAGTATTACCATTATGGTCAAGAATAAACAAGTGCCCCCACTATTATCATTTCTACCCAGCATTGTACTACTTAGGAAGCTATGAAAATGTATGAAAATTAGGGATGTTAGAAAAAAAGGGAAAAAAGGCAATGCTGTGGAGTTCCCTACTAATTCCAAACAATTTTCCAGAATAGTAATGTCATACACAGTCATTCTTTGTTCGTGATGGAATGAGACAAAAACATAATCACTCTGTAGTAATGTTTATGAAGACAAAATTAGAGGATAAGCTTTATCATATATCCTGATGTATTAGAAATCTATAGTATAAAAAAAAGAAATGGCATATTATGCAAATAGAACAATTAAATAAAACATCAAGCCAGAAGAAAACCACCTACATATGAACACTTGTTATGTGACAGATGGAGTTGCAGATCAATCAGGAAACATGAACTTTTAAATAAGTGATGGAACCATAGCCAGCCATGTGGAAAAATAGAGTTCTACCTCTCATCATTCAAAACAAATACATTCCACAAATAATATTACTAAACATTAATAAAGTAAAAGTTTAGAAGATAGAACAATTTCTTTATGATATTGGTGTGTGAAATGATTTTTTTAAATAAAATCCCAAAGTGTAAATAATAATTGAAAATGCTGATGATTTTGATGATATTTGATTATGAAATTCTGTTAATCAAAATCCATGTTCAAACAATGAAAAGATATTTGTGATACGAGTAACCAACAAATGGGGCACCTGAGCGGCTCAGTTGGTTAAGTGTCTGCCTTTGGCTCAGTTCATGATCTCAGGGTCCTGGGTTCAAGTCCCTCATTGGGCTCCTTGCTCAGCAGGGAGTCTGCTTTCCCCTTCCTCCCTCCCTTCCACTCATGCACTTTCTCTCTCTCAAATAAATAAATAAAATCTTAAAAAAAAAAAAAACCCAACAACCAACCAAGAAATGATAAATGTCTATAATATACGGAAATACAGAAGACATGAGTCAAAAAAGTTATGACCTAATAGAAAGTGAACCAATAAAACACACAGATTTTTTTAAAGATAAGCAAACTATCAATAAGTATTTGAAAATGGAAATGCAGAATAAAGTCACAATATAACAAAATTTTACAAGCAAGTGACAGGAAGAAATCAGATAATTAGGAATGATGGTAAGAATGAAAACTAGTGTACTCTCTTCCTCTGCCAGCCTAAGTGTAAATTGATATATTCATCTTAAAAAATAGTTTGTCATTCCCTAGTAAAGTTAAATATTTGCTTCCCCTAAAAGCTATAATAACACATGGACATAAGAAGACATATATAAAAGGATTTATATCATTGTGAAAGTAGAAAAAACTGGAATTGATAAATATTGATAGTAGATTGGAAGAATAAATTAGGGCATCTATAGGAAAGAGTAGGCTATAGTAGTAAAAAAAGGACCACAACCATCAATCTCAAAACAAAATAAATGTAAGTCAGAAAAAATATGTGAAATAGATTTCATTTATACAAACCTCAAAAAGAGGTAAAATAAACAATATACTTGGGGAGGAATACACACAGTGATGATAAACACTATAAAGGAAAGCAAGGAAATAATTCATAGAAAATTCAAGATAGTATCTTGTTATTTGAGGGAGAAAGAGGCTATCCTGATGCGGAGGACACCTTGGGGTCTTCTGAGATATGGTAAAGTTCTCGTTCATAGGTCTGAGTATAAACAGTAGAAGGCCCAGCTATTATTATTCTTTAAGTTGCATAAAGTTTTTCTTGTGTGTATGCTATGTTTATTTCAGTTTCATAAGAGAGTATGAAGCAAAGTACTGGTAGAGGCAGAGATCTGGAATTAATTCTATATATTTGGCATAAATATCTTCTTGGGCATAAGTTCTGAGAAACTAAATTTTGGAGACTGTTTCTTAGAGTTTGGGTAGTTATTAAAATAACTATGTAATATGAGAAATCTTTCCATTATGCAGTTTAAGGACAATCAGATACAGAGATGACTATTACATTATAAATCAATGACATAAAAATTACTGATTTATTGCTAGTTTTGTGCAGGAAAAAGCATATGCAAGAAGAGCAAAGCTGAAAAAAAGGCATGTTTTCAGGAGTAAGTTTAAAGATTATAATCAAGGATGATTTGACAGATTATGGCAACTATGATAAAATATGTAAGGAGACTTTGAAAACATCATGTGATACTGCACCATCTCTCCGTACCTCCTTTCTGTTGCTCACATTCCTTGCAACAGAAACACAACTTCCTTTCAATTTGGCCAAATATTTCTTTTTTTTTTTTTTTTTTTTAAAGATTTTATTTATTTGACAGAGAGACAGCCAGCGAGAGAGGGAACACAGCAGGAGAGAGGGAGAGGAAGAAGCAGGCTCCCAGCCAAGGAGCCCGATGTGGGACTCGATCCCGGAACGCCGGGATCACGCCCTGAGCCGAAGGCAGACGCTTAACGACTGCACTACCCAGGCGCCCCCTGGCCAAATATTTCTATGATAAATTCAGAATTTTTTTTTCCTAGTAATTTAATAAGGAAACTCAGACCCACTATCAAGGGATTAAATATGTGTAAACTGAATTAATCTTAATCATAGTAAGATAATATTAATTCCTGTGGGTTTTTTTGAAGGACACAATATGTGTGACATATGTTTAGTTATATGAGAATTCATAATATTTGCTTTATATTTACACATTATTATTCTCAGACATTTTTAATCTATACCCAAAATGCTTTACATAGACAGAGAAACTGTCATATTTGTTTTCCTGAGCTCTCCAAAGTCTTTGCAGTTCATAATGCAGCATTCTTTAGTAATAGTACTGTCATGCTGAGATAAAAAAAAAGACATATTTACTTACACAACATTAAACACCCCCTACATCCACATACGCAGACACAAATCCAATTACCAAATATAAAATTAGCTACTGTAATTGAGATATTCAGGTAAAAAAATTCACCCAAAGGTTAAAAATAATAATTCTCTTGGTTAAAAATGTCTTGTATTATTTCCACCTTTTATTTTTAATTTAAAAATAAAATCACTTATTGAGGTAATTATTTCTAAATAAGGGAGGAAGTTGTTTCGTCTCCTATCCTTGACTCCTTGAGCCATCTCGCAAGATTCAAAGAGGTGTAAAAGTATTTACCTAACTACTGAGAGAGAGCAGTTAGACAGCAGATAGAATGTGTTCAACGTTCCCTACTCTTTACCTGTGGTTGATTTCCAATGCTACAGATCAATAAACTCTGCTTTAAAAGGCAAAAAAAATCCTTACTGAAAGGCAGGGGAAATTATTCTTGAAACACAAATGATGACGATACTAACAGTGGCTGCAGCAGCATCAACAAATCAACTCAAAAATCAAGAAATTATGGGTGAAGTGCAAAAAGAAATTGCCAACAGAGGAAAGTTACGATCGAATAAAAAAATAAATTAGTGATTAAGCATATTTAATTAATAAAAATTTGGTGAAAGTCCATTTTTTTCTTCAGTTAAATTAATCCACTAATTACAATAATCATATTAGTGTGTGTAAATTTTTACTGATCAAGTCATAGCTCCATCTTATCCGAGAGAGGAAGGTGAGAAATTATAAATGCACACAAACAGCTAAGGAGAAGATGCAGAAGATACTGAGCAGGAAACACATGAACCAAACACAAGCACAATTCATGGTTTCATGGTGAGAAAACTCATAATTTTAACAATGAGGTTTTCTTTTTCCAGTAAAGCAGTGTTAATCATTCATTTGAAGGTAACTTTCCCAAATTAACTATTTTTAAACTCTGCAATCTCTTACTACTGGATTTTGTGAACAAATTTAAATTTTTTCAAAGGTAGGGTTTCTGTAAGAGAAACATATTTTGCCATTACGGCAAAAAAAAAAAAAGTTAAATTCACAGTCTTAAGCAGATTCTTGTAGAATCAAAGAAAATAATATCACTTGCAACTAGTCCAGGTACCACATGAGAGCATTTTTTAAAATACTCTTCTGTGTTCTTCTCTTTGTTAGCTAACTACATCAAAAAGGTCAGTGAAACATTCCCTTCTCTAAAACACTTTCCACTTTTTTGCCCTTGATCTTTTGATCCAAGATTGGCAGATGTGAGACCCTGAGGCAAAGCCATTGACTTGGAGAATCCAACAGAGCTTAAGACTCATACATTCTATTTTTGGAATGTTAAACTTCCCAACTGGGTCGTTTACTTTGGTGACTGTGATCTGTGACATACAGAATTCACCCCGGCATAACATGAGGTAGATTTTCTATTCCATATCCACCAGGGAATCCCAATACTTCCTCTATCATGTCCTATCTCCTGGTTTGCTTTTCTTGCTTACTCTCAGCAATGGTTACCTGCTATCACCCCTTCTAGCAGCCACCAGTACATTTTTTTCCCCCCTGTGTTTGGATGGTATGTATCTGTTATAGGATTTTCCTACCTCATTTTCAATGATAATTTCTCTCATAGCTGTGATTGGGTCTCAAACGGGTTGTTCAACCCCACCCCCAAGAGGAGTATGTTCTTTGCCTAAACATACACATACTAGTCACCCTTTCAGAAAACTCCCACACTACTTCATTCCCAGTCTCCCTTACTGTCCATTATATATATATATATTTTTTCAATGGAGGAAGTAACTTCTTTATCTTTTTAGCCTTCTCCTATTTATTCCTTAGCATCTTCTTGTTTTTCTGGCATATTTTAATTCTTCAAATAACCAGTCCATAAGCAAGGCTAATCCTCTTAAAAGTCCAAGGCCACTAACTTTTGTTCTCTGGGTCCCAATTTTTTGACAGTTCCCCTGGGAAATATTCCTGTTAATCATGTGTGGGATCTCGTCTCAGTTATAACTGACCAAGTGTTAAATATAGAATATATTTTCAAGAAACTCCAATATGTACTAATGATTTGCTCCGGGAGTAATACTATCAGAAGTTCTGAAGTGACACCAAGAAAAGATAGCTGCTCACAGCTCCAGGAAACAAACAAACGAACAAAAAGTATAGCATGTGTTTTTCAAGGCTCAAGAGCATCTCTCATGTCCCTACTTACACAACAGAGTATTAGAGGCTTTTAAAAACATTCCTGAGTCAGTGCCAGCTACACACCATTCTGTCCAATGCAGCCAATCAAGGCAGTGTAAGCTTGGACCACAGCATGCACGTCTGTAGATCAGGCTAAGAAGCCTTAGAAATCTTCAAATACTGTCAAGGCCCGAGCTTTCTTTATTCCCACCTATACTTGGGCAACTCACTCCAAGAACTTAAAGGACTTTACCAAGATTCTGTAGCTACCAAATTTCAAATTCAGGAAGTCTACTTAAACATACTTCTTGAATTTACCTACATCACAGTGAGCTGAATCCATCCCATGTAGAAGATAACCTGTCAGGGACCTTAACGGAAGCACTAAAAGCTTGCTTTAAGACTCATATTTTATTTCATTTCCTGCTCTTTCGCTATGATGTGCTCTTCAAATGGTTATCATGAACCTATATCCCCACTTTCTGACCATAATTTATATATATAGAAGGAGATATATTAGATAAATAGTTGACATGATATAATATATTATTGACCTATTCTAAGCGTAAGGCAGCACAGGTGATGTTAATTTGCATTAGATGTGGACTCTATATTCAAGGAGCATGCAGTCTAATAAGAAAGATCAGATTGGTGCATTCTTATAATAGAAGGTAAAATAATATAAAGCTGCAAGTATAGTGCTATAGATTTCAAGTCAGGAAGGAATTCCTTCTAGTGTTACTACTAATAAAATCTCACTTCTTAGTTTTCTTGATAGGAATAACTAATCTGTCGATAAGCTGTATAAATTAAAATACTCAGTATAATTTTGCTGTTCAGAATTTTGAAAAAAGAGGTTAGCAATTTATGATGTTAATAATATCAATTTCATATGAACTTTACCTTGAATATTTCAGTTGTCTTTTAAAATAATGACATCCAACTAATTCTAAATAAGAATGTATGAATAGAGTAATCTTAGAGTTCATTATAAGAATGTATTTATATATGTGTACCTAGTATAGTTTTGTTCGTTGTTTATTTCTTTTCTTTTTTGAGGAGAATGTAAGAAAATCAAGATAGTCCACTGGCAAAAATGTGGAACTGAATATAGCACAGGAAAAGATTAAAAAAAAAAAAAAAGACACTGCCATCATTGCATTACCTATAAGTTAAACATCTCCTTGGAATTTATCTCAAGTTTTTCTTCTTCTAAGAACTTTAAAAGTCTTTATATGTTTCTTAAAATTATTGTTCCCTTGGCAGCTACTAAATGAGATGGTTGCAGACAGGTGCTATTATCCTTACTGTAGAAAACACAGTGTGGAATATAACCCTAAACTCTGTCTCCTTTTCCCCACTGGGTGAGAAATTAATCAAATAACATGCATCTGTATACAGCATTTTTATCTTTTATCTAGAGTTCCTAATGCTCCATTACACAGGTGAGGAAGGGGACAAATGCCAACCAAACATATGAGTTTCGAAAGAGCTGTCAGTTTTAGTTCATAAAGAAAATCTAGACAATAGTCAAGGTCAAAGAAATGAATGCATTGATAGAAATTTCTCCATAGCAGGAGATAATTTCTAGGCATGGCACGCTCAGGTTGTAGAAGAAATGATGGCTGGAAAGCATATAGATATTATCCTTGGTGTCAAATATATCCTTAGGCCTCTAAAGCATTAATAAAAAAGACGAGCCCAAGATCAAATCATGTGTACAAATGCTTCCATTGTAAAAGAGAACCCAAGTCAGCAGTATCAATAAGACAAAGCAGATTTTGTTTGGCTGAAGAAAAGAGTGATCAAAGTTGGTGAGATTAATTAAATACATGTTCATGGTTAGTGCATAGATAATAGAAGCAAAAGCCAGCAACTGGTTTTTAGAAATTGTTTAGAAACCAAAACCACAGGTGTCTAATGTGCCTGCCTTACTAGGATATAAGAAAGTAGACTGGGAGCTGATATAGTAAAAGTAGGATATAAAGGATGAAATTTATAACAGATATATGGTAATAAGCCTGAGGCACCTCTGTCTCAAGAGATTAATCTGAGACTCAGACTTGTAAACAAAAAAAGGAGTATATTTGACCCAATTTTCAAAATGTGATGTCTTTGATCTGCAGGGTTTTGGCCAGGCTATTAGCCTCCTGCAGTGAACTAGCCAGAGAGCATGGGACTTAGAGAAGTTAAAAGGCTTCAATGATTCATTGCACTCCAGTGCAATTTCAGAATTTCAGAAACTAGGAGGTAATACTGAACTAAAAGTTTAGGATGAAAGCTCAGCCTCAGTTAGGTGGCACAGTTGTGCAAGTTACACACATTAAAAATATCTTTTCCACATTGCTGCTAAGTTATTTTCATCAATAAAGGTCTCCTAATCCAAAGACTTGACAAAAGGATTGTTTCTCCTTTTGAGAGATAAACACAATATGCATTGTTAGAAGACACAGGTCGTAAGTACTCTAAATAAAATTACTAACATACCTAAAACAAAAAGACCATCAGAAACAATGCTGGCACAGATAAGGGAAGGTTAGAAAAGTAAAAATAAATAAATAAATACCCAAGTAAATTAAAAAAAAAAGTAGTGTCTCTCCAAGCCCTGATTAGGGTGGAGGGTGCTTTAAATATGAGTATGTGGCCATTTAAGCAGCTCTGCATCTTCTCTAGGATCTGTGAATAGAATAAACTTTGTTTTCTTGTGCCTCTTCTTGGTCCCCTTTTGCGGTTGTACTTGACTGACCATTATCTAAAAGAACACAGAAAACCATTCCTTTGCCTCCAAGTTTGCTGAGAAATCTTCTGATTAGAATTAGACTTTCTATGTGGATATGCCCACAAAGAGAAAATAAACAAATTGGTAGCGTGGATATCCAGTCCATTCAATTATCATGCTTAACTATGTATAAATTCATAGTCAGTATTAAATTTTTATCAGTCTCTTTGAGTTTTGTTCATGTAAATGAGTGAGTACTCCATGAAATTCTAATAATCTCTTGACATAATAATAGCAGAATTCTTGAGACTGCAGAGATGAGGTCCAGCTCCTGGACTCTAACAGCCCAGTTCAGCATAAGGTAATGTCACAGGGGTGGATCAGTGGGCAGCCAGCTTCCTATAGGCAATGCTCTTGTCTTGGTTAGGCATCATATTCAAATAAAACTATAGTTTTAAAACCCAGCAAAACAAAATTTGACTAGGCAAAATGTCATGCAGTAAGTTATTGTAAAAAGACCTAAATTCAAGAAGGAAAAATTGAGCCTAAAGATCCCAGAAATTCACAGAAAGAAAGAAAGTCCTGGAGCTGGAGTCAAGAGCTCAACTTAGCTAGTCTATATTGACTGTAGACTATGTTGAATTAACTCTATTAGTCATTCTCTCTTTCTAAATGTTCAGTATGCTTTAAATTGCTACTAATAGAATTATTTAATTGCTACTTATAGAATTATCTAAAATATGTTTGGAGAAAAATAATAATAGTTATTTTAAAATAATAATAATAATAACCTTAAAGTATAAGCTGTGGGTATAAATGTGCTAGAACGAATCTACAAAAGGTGTAAAAAAAGAAGGTCTATAAGCCTTCTTAAGAAGCTCCTTGAGTGACTATAGGAAACATTTAAGCTCTCTGAGATTTACTAATATACCTATAAAATAACATGTGGCCTTAACTTCTTAAAGTGCTAAGTTATCGTGTAAATTCCTTTCTAACTACATCCTAAAACTTTATGAAAGTATAGTGGGAATCCAAGTTTAGCTGGGAAGGTTTAGGGCAACAAAACATTTCCAGCATATATCAGGCTATCCTAAAGCAATGATTTAATAAAAACGTTTTTGGTTCCAAATTGTTTAATTGACTAATTTTTCTATTTTAACCTGTATTGGGTAAACCTAGCCAAATTATAGAGCCCTTAAATCCTCCTACCCTCAGGAGAAAATAGTATTTTGGAAGAACACAGTCACATTTAACCATATCACTTTCAAATATTAATCCACCCACATTTTGGAACCAATTTTGTTAATATTGTCACTAAGCACAAGAAATATATAAACCTGAGGTTTCTTCACAAGAATAACAAAACAGAAAAAGGGAAGATAAAAAATGAGGTAAATGCATACAAGTATTGGTAATGAAAGCTGGCCAAACACTGGATCCTGTGGCAAGATACATCACAATTTAAAGGGGAAGTTAATGCCACAAAATAATAATAATAATAATAAATAATAATAATAATGTAGTAAATACAATAAATTAAAATAAGTACAACTAGAATGATAAAAAAAGAGTCAAGGTTTTTAGAGTTTGGAGTAATAACAAGAATAAAAGTTACACTGGGGGGGCGCTTGGGCAGCTCAGTGGGTTGGGCATCTGCCTTTGGCTTAGGTCATGATCTGAGGGTCCTAGGATGGGACCCGCATCAAGCTCCCCTGCTTGGCCGAGAGCCTGCTTCTCCCTCCACCCCCACCTCATCCTCTTTCTCACTCTCTCTCTCAAATAAATAAATTCTTTTTTAAAAAAGTTATACTGGGAGGGAAAAATATGAAAGAGACAGGTAGGAAAGAATAAGAAAAAGTAAATAATTTAGAGCACGGTAGATCAGTAGCTGGAAGATGAACAGCACCTATCCTAAGGAATAGGACAGAAAACTGACTTGTAACTGAGACAAGGTATTTAAGAAGAAGTTGAGTAAAAAATCGAATATCTGACCTTAGTAATTTCAATGTTTCATCAGAGGGAAGGTGCCTTTAACATCCTCTGTGATTCTAAGAACCCTGAGGATACCAGTGTGGCCTCAATTTCATTTAACTGGTATCTGGACGTACAAAAACATAGGTGTAAGTATGAGGTGTGATGTATCTTTAATTTTCACATATACCTGAAATAAGTATTTAAAAATTTATGTAAGGTTGAAATGAGACACTTTCTAATTTTTTTAATATACACATATTTGGTGTGGATCATTATTTCAATATTTGAGGATGGGAATCTATCCCATAATACTTAAACCTGGTTGTCATTCAGATCATCTGGCATGCATGTCCTTAGGCCCATCTGTTAGGTTGTCATGGTGCCACACTGAGGAAGTGGCAAGCTAGTTTCAAGTAGACATAAATGCCAACCAAAGATTAATTTAGCAGGAGAGCTTGTTGAGTGCAAAAAGTGACATCTCCTATAAGAGGAAACTCTTGACTAGCAGTGCCAAATTGGGGCCTTGTGCTTCATTACATGTGAGTGCATCTGCTGCCACTTACAGGCCTAATGCCATAAAAGAGAATGACTTTCACTGTGAAAGCTACTTTGAAAAAATAGAAACATAGGTAATTGCATATTTTAAGAAAGATAGACCTAACTGTTGCATATCTAATGAAGTTGCTGAGATGGACACTTCTGAAAAGCTGATGAAATAAATGAAGGTACAATATTTCCTTACAGTTTAAAACATTTGATCAAGAATTTAAAGGGACTGTTAAAAGAAAAGAAGTGTATAGAGGAATGTGTAGTTATTAATGCTATATTAGAATTAGAAAAATGGGTAATATATGGAATGGATGTTAGCATTATAGAATTAAATAAACACCATGCTAAAAAGAGAAGGATACAAACAACAGTATAACTTAGGACATCACAACTTGTGAAATTTGTGCATTTTGGAAACCAACATAAATCATTTAAGATGCCAAATGAATGAAGAAAAGGGTTAGTTGGAAAATTAGACCCAAGAAATATACAAAGGTAATAGATGTCTATTTTATTTTGTAAAATGCAAGATTAGTAAAGTGTTTAGAATGAAATTAACAGAGTAAAATTCAGAATGTCATAGATTTTATGAATATGGCAAAGTTCAGAAAAGTTACCTCTTCAATTCACTGATAATAATTTATTGACAGATTCCTTCTGAAATATTTAATGAATGCCTAGAAGGTGTCAAACTCAGTGATTGAGTTACCTTAATGATTGACCTGAAGTAAATCTATATTAAATGATTTTTTTTAACTTCTAGATGACAAGTTTTCTTAGACTTTTGTAAAGATAGGTAGCTATTGTTAAATGACAAAATAAGTCATAACCAAATGGAAAATAATAAACTATTTTTCCCTCCTTTGGTTTCTATAAACTGATGCTTTAGAGATTCACATTTTACATTATTATTCTCTTAAAATTACGTTAACTTTGACTTGAAATCTCAAAATATTTAACTGGAGAGATCTATTGGCTCCATATCATCATACTTCTCTATTAACAGACATGTATCATGTGACAACTTTCCAGATAAGAACATGCTTTCTAAACTGGCATCAAATTCACAAAAATGCTTTCTTTTTTTTTTTTTTTAGAAAAGTGGTCTATAAGAAATATGCCATAGAAGTCGAGGCTTTTTCATATGCATAAAATACATAAACTAATAATTTTGAGAAATAAACCAAGAGCTCTGATTCCCACCTTTCCAAAGTCATAAGCAACTTAATAATTATTTAATACTGGAAAGCTTCATTCCAAGTCTTTGAAGTTAAGAATCCCTTTTTTTTCATATGATGTCTTTAAATGTATTGGAGGGCAGAATTATTTCCTTTAGTAATATAGCAACTCTCCACCATACTTGCTGATTAAAATGAACATGTTTCTCTGAAATCAAGGCAACTCTACATAATGGACCAACTTGAAATCATCCTTATCCTGATCTCAAGAGAGCTGTTTCTACTTCCTAAAATCCTCATGCTGGATTCAAGTAGTTTATTTTCTGATTTTGATTCTGAAATCTGATCGTTTTATTATATTGAAAAAAAAAACTGAAACTTTCCATTTCCAGCAATACTGATTACCAAGTATTCCAACAATATCAAACATTATTTTATATAAGTTAATCATGCATTTTTCACAGTTAAGCCTTGATGCAGTTACTATTATTTTTCTCTAATATACAGATGAAGAAACTGAGAACATTGGAAGTTTTATAGTTTGTTCAGGGTGTTATAGCTGATAAATGGAAGAGGTAGGATTCAAACCTAAGCAATCTGGATCCATACTATTAGGCTAAATTAAATCTTAAATGATGTGCTGAAAGACTTCGGCAACCACATTGGATAAAGTACAAGAATCATGGCTTTGACTGTATTACTGTGTTGTAAAAGAAAGCACAAGGAAATCAGAGCCCCAGAGCAGCATGAAACCAGAAATAAAGGGAAAGGAACTGCAAAGAATCTGGCAGTTGCCCTGGAGGCATCTGCTAATTTCTGGTGACTATCCCAGACTATTGTTTTCACTGGGAGCAGAAGACAAAGCCTAGGGCCAAAACAAGGACTAAGCTTGGTTCTGTGGTTCTCCAATCATAATTCACCTTTGGTGTATAAATCCACCAAAACACACACACACACACACACACACACACACACACACACAAATCCTGCTTCGCTGAGGGTGATACCTGTCTCACACTGGGCTCTATGTGAGGATGGAAAATAAGTATCTCCCTACAGTTTCTAAGAAAAAAATGTACTCTTAAAAGGATTCTACACCAGAATGCGTAATACCTTATGGTTTTAAAATAAATAAGCTGATGATTAATTTAAGTTGGTCATAGATTTTTAGCTCCCCTCTGGTACCCGGCAGAAGCAAACCACATCCTCTTTCAAGTATTATAGCTTATAAGTGGAGCTCAAAAAGTGTCCAGTAATGTGAGCTTACGATAAAATATGAAGCTCATGAGAAAATAAGCCACTATTTATAGCTGGAAAAAACAATGAATTTAGAATTATATTTGCCAAGACTATGGTCACTAGACTTATCAGTTACAGAATATTAAGTGTGTGTGTTTGTGTGTGTGTGTGTATAATGATATTATTAAACAGATACCTAAGTGAGTTAAGCAGATACAAAAATGCAACTAATTTTATAGAGATAAATATATGGTAAAAATCATAAATGAAATAAGCACCATAAAACAAATGTTAGAAATATCAGAAAAGAGAATTAGTGGACCAAAGATAAATTGTAACAAAGTACAGATAATTCAGTATAGAGAGGAAAAAAGATGAAATATATGTGAGAAGTTTAGGGATTTAGAGGTCAGAATGAAATGGCCTAACACCTACCTAACCACATTTTCATAAGGAAATAATAAAGAAAAGAGGAGAAGCAGGGCACCTGGGTGGCTCAGTCATTAAGCATCTGCCTTTGGCTCAGGGCCTGATCCTAGGGTCCTGGGATTGAGGCCTGCATTGGGCTCCCTGCTCCACTGGGAGACTGCTTTTTCCTCTCCCACTCCCCCTGCCTGTGTTCCCTCTCGTGCTGGCTCTATCTCTGTCAAATAAAAAAATAAATAAAATCTAAAAAAAAAAAAAAAGAAAAAAGAAAGAAAGAAAAGAGGAGAAGCAGCAAGTGAGATTATGATGAATGTGAGTATTTCAGAAATTCTCAGGTTCAAAAATCTCAGTAAATATCCAGAAGCAGTAATATAAAGAAATCCACATCTACACATCTATATGAAAACATCAAATTCCAAAAACAAAAAGAAAAAATAGATTTCTCAGAAAAAATAATATATTTCTTAAAGATAACAGACTTCTTAAAGATAAGTTATAATCAGATTGATAATAAAATTCTCACTATCAATATGGAAGCTATCACAAAGTAAAAATATATTCAAGTACTGAGAAAAAGTAACCACCAACCTAGAATTTCATATTTAGAAAAAACATCCTTTTTAAGAATGGAAACAAAATAGACTTTCTCGGATAAATAAAATCAAGCAAGTTTCTGCCAACAGATCTTTATATGCATAAACAAACAATACTCTAAGAAGGAAAATGATACCAGAAGATGATATAAGATGTGTATATAATTTTCCAGTGGGCTTTATGGCTCACTACATTTAAAAAATGAAAATTAAATTATTTGTAAGCAATTGGCAAACTGGACCCTGGAATCTATTTTAGCAATTGCTGCATTTTCTCTTATATAATCAGTCAATATTATGCAAGGATATCTGATTATGAAAATGGAAGACTAGATAATCTTACAAACTGTCCTTTACGTGATAGAGTAGGAAGTTAGCTAGATAAGAGCAGGAAACAGGACTTTCCAACTGTTGAAGAAGACAGAAACTGCCAACCACCCCCGAAATATGAAAAGCCAGGGAAAACCCCAGGGAACACTCATGTGCTCTTCCCTATAACCACTACCCAAAGTAAGCTATAGCTTTATTACAATACATTTATATTGATGTTTTGGCCCTTCTTGTGGAGGATGGCTACCATAATAGTTCAGACAAGGACCATATAGGGCCCAAAACTCCCCCTCTCCACTGTTAGGAGGAGTCCTTTAGATGGCTGGAGGCAACTTTGGTCAGAGACCACCTTAGCTATGACCCATAACAAGACAGCCTTGACCCTGGCAGAGTTGCCACTTCTGGCCCTGCTGGCTCTTCCACCTTGAAAATGTACTTTTGCTTTGAGCACTATTAAATGCTTGCTTGCTTAAGATTTGGCTCTGAGTTCTTTCTTAAGAACCCAGGCCAGGGAACAGGACTTTGCGCTAACGTAAGGACCAATGGAAAATATGAGAATTAAAAAAAAAAAAAATGTATGGAGGCATTGGCTATTTGCAAGGTAGTGAGGAATTACAGAACCAAGAGCCAAGAGAAGATAGTGATCCAGAGAGTTAAGTTGGCTAATGTGGGCTATTTTTCCTCTAGAGCTATTTTTAATTCTGGATGAAGTAAAGTCAAATTACACACTTAAAAGCATCTCAATAATAGACAGGCAAACATTGGAGCTTGACGTCTTTCAAGATTAGGAGGTACACTTGCAAAGCCTGTTTCTGATTTGGAATCCCGTTAAGGGCAACACTCTGGGACTAAGAGTGAACCAAATCCCAACTTCCCTTGGGGCTTGCAGGATGCAAGCAGAAACCTCTTAAGAGAGAGAGAATACAATTCTAGGCCTCGAATTATATTTACAGTTTTCATGAACAATATCTAAAACACAATAAAAAATTACCAGGCACAAAAGGTGGAAAGAACACATAAATGCAACAAAGGAAAAGTAAGGACAATAGAAAGAAAACTAAGGGATTCCAGGTGATGGAGTTATCAGATGTTATAGACTCTAAAATGTTCTTCTTAACTTAGGTTACTTACCTAAATAATATTTTGAAATGTTCTCAACTGCATGGATATCCTACCTCTACCTAAATTATTCCTTATATGCTAGCCAAGTACTGTAATCCTAGTCTGAACTGAAAGCATGGATTGTACATGTCCTTGGTCCCTTATTTAAAAAACTTGGGGCATGATGTGATTTGCTACTCAGAATATATCAGAGTTGAAGAAGGTAATATAGAATAGATTATGTAACACTGCCAGGGAGCAGCACTCCATAAGCAATCACTTTAATATTTCTTCAACAAAATGATGAATATTCACAGCTGATGAGATTTCCAAAAGACTACAAATAATCTAGGCCAGTGCAAGACATATTTCACCACCAAATAAATGTACTACAAAGCTTTGAAACAAAACTTCTAGCTTTCAGAGCTTTTTGGATTTCTGAACTATAAATAAAGGATTTGAGATCTGTAGTATATACACTATGGAAAGAATGAAGCAATATGAAAAAGTTCTGTTTTGTGAATTTCTTTGTTAAAATTATACGCTAAGAGAAAAAAATGAATTACGTATGTTTATAAGTCCATAAAATTTACAATTTTAAATTAAAAAGAACTTTGTACAATTTAAAATCCTATGAAATATGCATATTTAAAAATTAAAGTTTTGAAGTTCAAATCTAATTCTGGTTTTAGGCCATAACATTTTTCAACCTTAAGGGACATTTGGGATTCATTGTAAACATGTGGAGTTAGAGTAGGAATTTATATTTGCATTTATTTATATTTATATTATCCCACAGAGAGAATACTGAGTATTTATTTTGAATGCTGGAATATAACCTTAGGACATTACAATAGCATTTCAGCATGCAAACTTGATTTACAATATCTTTTTTGACTGGGGATTATAACAAAATGCATTTTATTGTTTCGTTGACAAGTGCATAGATCCCAGTACATTTTATTTTGCTATTTGACATGAAGCACCAATGGAATATGTGTGTAGGCTTTGTGTTCATTTATCCCCTTAATGAAATCTAATATGACTGTCTCTTTTAATTTAAATTTTTAATATATTGAACAAATTTCAGGTCTCTTGTATAAAACCTTCTTAGAGATGTTTGAAGATTTTCCTTTCCCATTCAATTATTCTTGCATGAAAAATTTGTAATGTGCTCATAAGAAAAACATAATTAAAAAATTTGAAGAATCAAACACTTAGGCCATGACTCTACTAATTAATGCTTTTCTTTGGGCTCTCATTCTCCTTTTACATTATTTGTAACAAATCATTTTCCATGAGATATAATTTCTAATGATACATATTATTAAGGACTTTGGAATAGGGGTAAAACCTTGTTGGATGATAAAGAAGTTTTATCAGGGCCTTGAAGTAGGGCTGAAGTAAGATAGGATCACATAGCTATGAAGAGGTCTTCTTAACGACTTTGGCAAAAACTCTGTGAGGGAAATATGGTGGATATGATTTTTTTGCCTACATTTTTAGCTATGACAAATATTGGCAATAAAGTGATTTTCCCAATATCCCAAGGCATTTTAAAGTATCAGAACCAAGACTAAGCTCAGGCCTTCTCATTGTACATTCTTTGCCATTTTAGCAAAACTGCCAGAAAATTAACTTTGGACAGGGCTTTCCAGTCTTTTATTCTTGTAATAAGACTCCTTCTAAAAATGCACTAGACAATTGCATAATGCAATGGAGATTTATGTGTTGGTTTGAGGTTTGAATAGGTATAATTAATTGTTTGCTGTGAAGTAGAAGACTGAACCAACTGAGCACATATGAGTGTTAGGAAACAGAGCCGTTCCATGTTAATATCAGAAAAAAAAAGTAAAAATAAAAAAGGAAGTATTGCACCTCCTTTTAATTCAGTTATATTGATTGCCATCACTGCGAGGAGCCATTGCTAAATATGCTGCTGATCCTCTGACCAGCAAATTAGACATGATGAAGTGTAAGCTGATATTACCAGAATTTTAATACTTACCCTTTTGGCCAGTGGAAACCCTTTCAAGCTGGTTCTCTGACCTTTTGACAGACTCGCCTTTATTTATTTTTTTTAGCACCTACTTTAGTTTCTTCTATAGCAAGATGTTGCTAATTTATACGATGTTTTCTAATGACCCAATTCTGGAATCATCTAAATCTTAAGAGTCAGATTCCTTATTCTAGAGAATGTTATTATAAACCATGATACTCATGCTAGAGTACTCATTGCTACTTCTATACCATTGCTTTTAGGTCCTCTTAGCAGACAGAGTAATTCAGGATATATTATATCATGTCAACTATTTATCTAATATATCTCCTTCTATATATATATAAAATATGTATATAGTATATGTTTATATACACATATGTATATATTTACATATTTATTTATAAGTTATTTATATATTTAACTACCTACACTTTTTTTTTTTTTTTTTTTTTTTTGCAGATCGAGAGCACGGGGGTGAAGGGGCAGAAAGAGAGGAAGAGAATCTTAAGCAGACTCCACACTCAGCACAGAGCCCGACGTGGGGCTCAATCTCACAACCCTGAGATCATGACCTGAGCCGAAATCAAGTCGGAGCCTTCACTGACTGAGCCACCCAGGCACCCCTTAACTATTCACATTATTTATTTATTTATTTCTTAAAAGATTTTATTTATTTATTTGTCGGGTGGAGAGAGAGAGAAAGAGGGAGAGCACAAGCAGGGAGATCAACAGGCAGAGGGAGAACAGGCTCCCCACTGAGCAAGGAACTGTATGCCGGACTTGGTCCCAGGACTCTAAGATCATGACCTGAGCCAAAGGCAGACGCTTAAGCGACTGAACCACCCAGGCATCTCAAATATCCACATTTAAAGCCATGAATTCACATAATTTCAATCCAACATTGCAAAGTTCATTGTAATCTTTTTTTTAATTTGTAGCCCCTTTCCCCAACAATGAAAAATCTGCATCTCATTTTCTTTAATGTACTTACTTATTTGTTCAAACTTAAAATATGTAAAAATTTCAAGATTGCTAACCCATACCACAGGGAATACCAAACTAAATAACTAGAGAGCAATATTTGTTTACAATTATTTTATACTTAGCTACTTGTTTATTACTTACTGTTTAACATATTGTGAATTACACATTATTTATTATTAGGCATTTATATGCTTTGAGTATAATGCATAAAACTAAAGTGTGCTATTAGGTGAAATTTGGAATATTCATTTGCCTATGTAAGATTTAGAGTATCTATACCAACACAGAAATTTCCCTCATGCCTTTCTCTGTTAACCCATGCTCTTACTTATTCTTCAGGAGTATACAATGTAGGTATCTTCTGGTTCTAGTTTCTTTCATTCATCCTAATGTTTTTAATATTCTACCCATGTTTGTGGAAAATGACAAGAGTTTATGTCTTTTAATTGAAGGAAAATAGTCCATCGTCTGAATATACCATGCACATTTTATTTATTCTTGTGTTGCATAATGTGATACTTATTTGGATAAACTACACCCAAAAACATATCTTGAGCTCAGTTTAACATTTTACTTTTATTTCTTTATTTTTAAAGATTTTATCTAATTATTCGAGAGAGAGAGAACAAGCGGGGGGCAGAGGCAGAGGGAAAGGGAGAAGCAGACCCTTGCTGAGCAGGGAGGCAGACACCTGAACCAAAGGCAGTCGCTTAACTGACTGAGCCAACCAGGTGCCCCTCAGTATAAAATTTTACTTTTAAATAAGCACCAAATAAGCACCTTGAATTAGCACAGCTAAGTTGTGCATAGGTTCTCTTAAGAGAATAGTAATATATAAAGAATTCTGAAAGTAATAGATTACTTAATCCATGAAACATATAAGCTCCTCTATTTAATACTGTATTCTACAGTGTTATATTTCATTCACAATGTGACTTAGGATCAAGAATTTCTCTACTTGAATAGATAGGGAAATTAATTTATGTAAATCTTAAAATGTATTATATTTTTATTTTGTTGAGGGAAATTTACTGGAATTAAAGCTCAAAGCAGGTGAACTATCTCATGACTGAAATAGTTTTCTGCTAATCAGGTTATCATTGGCTCACTCAGAACGTCTCGTTTTTAAACTGCCTATATTCCTACATAGAGGCACCTGAGGAATCTCAGGGCATGATTATTTTGGGCTAGTTTTATAAAAATGAATTTAAAAAGCATGTGTACTCTTATTTGCTTTCTATTTTAACTCATTTGCTTATCAATTCTCTGCATATTGCTTGACACAATTTGATGCAAAATTGCAGAAGTGGTGGATTGTGTTCCCATGTCTTTAAAGTCAATTTAAATCCTTTTACAGGGATTTGGTTATTATCTTTGGTGAATTACTTCTGCTAAAATCATTCTTTCAGCTTGCCAGATAGGACTTTTTCTATTTGTATCCTTTTTTAAGGCAAAATATCACCACCAACTTTTATTTACTCTTTCTAACATATGTTTACTTAAACATATATTACTACTAAAGACAATAAATTTAATTAATGAGCTGTGTCCATTTTAGTACCAGAAGATCCATTCTCTATCCAAGACCTGTAATTTTATATTTCACTTCTGCCTCCTGTTTAAAGAATGTGGATGATTTTAAATTATAACCTTCTTGCTAATTATGCTTATAATTAACAATATTATAATCCATTTATCTAAACTCTTAGGAGTATTTGGCAACTCTAGAGATTATTTTCTAAATATTTTTAAATGGTATTGTGGTGTTAAAAATTACGACTGATTGTGATAGATTGGCTTCAAACTGGCTCCAGTTCTCCACATTTCCATTAATCAAACCCTTTGTAATGTGATTTTGCATCTCCTCACATCAAGAGATCAGGTCTCTTAGAATTTCCTACTCTTAGAATCAGGTCTAGGCTTATAACTTGCTTTCACTAAAAGAATGTGGCACACTTGATAGTGTTCCCATTCCCAGCATGAATCTCGAGAGGTCTTATAAGCCTCTAAAAAGTCTTCCACTGCCCTGCGAACAAGCCTGGCTAACCTACTGGATAATAAGAGATATACTGCTAAGTTATTTGAATCAATCCAATCAGCAGACATATCTATAAGGTCATCATAAGCCATCTATCCCCCAAGCCAACTGATAAGTTAGCAGTTGCCATATGAGTAACTCTGGCCAAAATCAATGGAAAATGGACCACGTTATCAAAACCTCCCAGATAAGCTTCATGAACATTAATAATGCTTATTCTTTTAAGCCACAAAGTTTGGGGGGACAGGTTATGTAGCACTAGTTAACCAATACACTGGTTATTCTTAAAAACATGCCTTTTAGGGGCACCAGGGTGGCTCAGTTGGTTGAGCATCCGACTCTTGATTTCAGCTCAGGTCATGGTCTTGGGGTTGTGAGATAGAGTCCTATGTCAGGCTCGGAGCTGGGCACGAAGCCTGCTTAAGATTCTCATTCTCTCCCTTTCTTTCTGCCCCTGCCCCTCCCTCCCTCTCTTAAAAAAAAGAAGAAAAAAAGAAAGCTGACTGATAATGTGTGAAAATAATATGTATTTCCAGATACAGAATTTTAACAAATAAACATTTTAAATAAATTAATATATTCAGTCATACTTCAAGATGTAATGATATTGTAAGGACTTTAGTATCCTTTACATTCAAGATCAGATCATATGTATTTACTGTAGTACTATTAAATTTTATGAAGAGATTGACTCTCTTAAAGGGTAGGACAAGTATATGTTGATAATTGGGATCCTCCTTAGATTAGTCATTTGTAGTTACAAGCTATGATTTTATAATAATTAATCTCTATGTCTTCCGGAATAAATGAAATACTTAGTTTTGGGCATTGTGAAGTGTACTAATTATGCCTCTTGAATGACACTTTATTGTATTTTCACTCAAACCCAAATAATTTTCTCCATCAGTTGTCTACTGTGGTATTATAATCACAATAAAACTGCATAGCTCTATAAACATTTTATTTAAAAAAGAAGTCAGGTTAAGAGAAGAAAATGATGTTGAGACTAAAGTGGGAGACAGGGAGAGTTTGTACAATAATAAACTCTGAGAGTGATGCTCAAGGATAACTTTTAAATGCATTATTTACTGTAATCATTTTTCTTAGTTGGCAGTCTAATTTAGAAAAAGTTAGATATCTTTGGAAGACTATACACACTCTATTTTTCCAAATCATTGGTCCATGATTCAGTAAAATTGTACTAAATAATTACTTCACGTGAATTGCCTTTTTTGGGGTTTTATAAGAATGTTTATTATTGGGGCGCCTGGGTGGCACAGCAGTTAAGCGTCTGCCTTCGGCTCAGGGCGTGATCCTGGCGTTATGGGATCGAGCCCCAGGTCAGGCTCCTCCACTGTGAGCCTGCTTCTTCCTCTCCCACTCCCCTGCTTGTGTTCCCTCTCTCGCTGGCTGTCTCTATCTCTGTCAAATAAATAAATAAAATCTTTAAAAAAAAAAAAAGAATGTTTATTATTGTAGCATAAAGATAACAAAGTTTGTTCAAATATATGTAATCCAATTCCTATTTTAAATACATAAGAATAGATAACGTATCTTTCAAAGGAATTGAGTTCATCCTATTTACAGATTTTTACTGCATTTGTGCAAATGCAATTATTTTCAGTTGAAAACATCTTAAGAAAGTAGAGTGACATAAAAATTATGTAAATATGTACAATATATTTACAATAATACAATGGAATAAGAACACCAAATGTGGTGAGTTGAGCTAATCCATTAAAATATTTTAAAATGAATCATGTGTTTTTGATTCCAAAAGAATTTAGCCTATAACAAAGTGGATTATTTGTATGTTTGATTAAAAAAGATTCAAATGTGTCATGACATGATTTTATCTATCCTCGTGATGTTTTCATCAGAGCAATATATCCATGATATACTCCTATCAAAAAATTGTGTGAAGCTTTCTCTTCCTTCTTCTGTTTTCCTCTTTCTTTTTTTTTCTTTTTTCCCCTCTCTCTCCCTCTGGCTTTCTTCCTCATTCCCTCCTTCTTCCTTCCTTCTTTCTTTTCATAGATGTAAAATATGAAAGAAGTCCCATTGCTATTTAGAGATCACTTAAGCATGCTGCTTCTCCTGGCTCAATTCATTCTCAGCCAGCATTTGCAACATGACTCACCTACTTACTGAGTGCTACTAAATGCCTGAAGCAAGGACAATAGTAGTTTAGATATTTACTCAAGCTCCATGGAACCATAGAAATTTAAGTAATCTAAGAATTGAATATTGTATGATTTAATATGTATGTTTTCATTAAAGTAAAAAAAATAAAAAAGTTTAAAGTAAAAAAAATTTATTTCTTCATTTGAATAATTTTGCAGGTGTTTTGCTGAAAAAAAAAAAAGGTCTCCAACTGCTCATTGGAGGAAATATTAAATTCCTGAAGCGTAGTGTGATGGTTTCTCCTTCTACCTCTCTCTTTCATTGTCTCTTTCTTTCTTTTCACTTTTTATTCTTAGATGGGAATAATGAAAAATGTCTAAGGTGGCTAACATTTGTATTAGAATAGATATCAATTGTAAATCAATATTATGAAGGCAAATATATGTTTCTTTATTTGATTACTACAATTATTTATGCTTTACATTTTTGGGTCCAGAATATTCTGGTCACTTTAAAGAACAAAATTTGACTAGTATAAATGGATTTTAATTGAAAGACAGAGACCATCAAATATCAGAAAAGAATAGTAATGAATTGATGATGATGACCAACACAGAAAATGTTAGTACATGTTATAATTTACTTTATAAGAAGTGTTTAAAAAGGCTTTTGATGGCTTCATCAATAGCTTTTCTTTGAAAGGTAAGAGAAGATTTTGGAAAGTGTAGTGCAGTTTTTCTCCAACTATGGTGAAAGACTGTGCTTATTCTTTGATTGAAATCCATTGAAGGTGGATACTTTTGTAAACTGCAGTAAGATGAATTTTTAGAAAAGTGTAATAAAATCCCCATTTATGTTAGATTCAATGCTCTTTAGTTGAATTGCTCGTTTCAATTTAATTCTTTTTACTGACCAGTAACAAGAAGTCAATGGACTGTCACCATTTATTGTATCTGTTTTTGTTTATTGTCCCTTTCTTCTTTTTATGATATCCAAAGTTCTCAGTTACTTGTGATATTGACTCTCTCCCAACTTACACTGCTCTTATCTCAATCCAGGGAGGAGTATCTGAATCAAACTGACCAATCCAAATACCCAATCCAAATGCCACTTCCACCTCTGTATTTAACTTGCAGATTGGGAAAGAGTATGGAGAAGAACACTGGAGATTTATTTCAATCCCAGAAATGTCATATATCACTTTTGCCTAAATTCTACTGGCCAGAACTCAATCACATTGCACCTGCTAACTGCGAAGAAGACTTAAAAATGATGCCCAGTGTGTTTAGGAGGACATGGAAAGATGTTCTGCCTCAATGGTTAAGAAGTATACAAATGAACAAGCAAAACCACATAAAATGCAAGTGAAAAGAACAGATGTTGAGATAGCCACAGAGTATGAAAATAAAAGGATTTGGGCTTTGGGATTTTGTTCCCCCATAAGAGTGCATGAGTGAAAATCTTAATTCAGCAAGGTAGAATGAAGAGGACATGTACTTTACATCCTACTCCTGAGATTTATGATCTGTGAAAAAGCAATTTTCTTCCTCTTGATAAAAAAACCATGAAAACTGTGTCCTCAGAATGGAGACAATTTTCAATTAAGTTGTAGTAAAGTGAAGCCTTCAACAAAATGGCTGAGGATGCCAGCTGTTGGTTTATAAAATAATAGGGGTTTGATTTAGCACATTAGATAGTGATGGGGCACCAAGGGAAGGTTGGGTTGGAAGAAAAGTAATAAAAAAGTAATATGACAATGAGTACATAAGGGGATACATGCCCAGGGTGGCTTCTGTCTTGTATAGTGACCACGGATAATAGTGAGATGAGGATGGCACACTCAGTTTGATGATGTAATATATCTGAATTATCTAATGAAAAAAATAAATGATAATAAAAGATTAAATTATATGTTCTAAGCTTATGTAGATACTTAGGTGGTAAATTAGTAAGAGAAAACACACTTTCTTGACTATATCAAAAACATTAATTTCAGGGGCACCTGGCTGGCTCAGTCAGTAGAATATGCAGCTCTTGATCTCGGGTCGTGAGTTTGAGCCCCAAGTTGGGTGTAGAGATTGCTTAAATAAATAACCTTTAAAAAACACATTAATTTCAACAGTGATATATATAAATAAAATCAATGAAAGTTTATCAGGCATAACAGTTAAATCAGATGGATGAAGTAATAGCAAGACCTATTTGAATGACACACACAAGAATGTACCATTTTGAAATGGTGCAAAATTGGGGCACCTGGGTGGCTCAGTCAGTTAAGTGTCTGCTTTTGGCTCAGGTCATGATCCCAAGGTCCTGGAATCAAGCCCCACATAAGGCGCCCTGCTCAGCCAGAAGCCTGCTTCTCCCTCTCTCTCTCTACTGTTCCCCCTGCTTGTGCTCACTCTGTCTCTGAGAAAGAAAGAAAGAAAGAAAGAAAGAAAGAAAGAAAGAAAGAAAGAAAGAAAGAAAGAAGAAAAAATGGAAAAAAGAAGAGAAAGGAAAGAAAGAAAGAAAGAAAGAAAGAAAGAAAGAAAGAGAGAGAGAGAGAAAGAAAGAAAGAAAGAAAGAAAGAAAGAAAGAAAGAAAGAGAAAGAAAGAGAGAAAGAACAAAAGAAAGAAAAAAGAAGAAAGAAAGGAAAGCAGTGGTGCAAAACTGTGCAAGGAATTAACTGAGAAGTAAGTGAATGAAAGTAGAGAATGGTAGTATCAGTAGAAAGAGAATTTAGCAAAGTTTAACAGATAAAGTACATACTCATCCAGATGGGTGTAAATAGCAGCACCAGGCTTTGAAATTAAAAAGACTGAGAGAGTAATCCCTTCCCTTTGAATTCTACTGAGATCTCTTAAGTTTCCGCTTAAATAAATAGCCCACCAACATTTGTGTGCAGGTGTTTAGTCTGTAGAAGACAGAAAAAAAGTGAAAGAAAGACATTAGGAAAAATGTTCCAGGGAACAAGGTAAAAACGATGCTAGGGATCTTTGTCAGTTTTCCTCAGATTGCCAGGTGAGAGGACAAAACTTGGAGAGAACGCTTTGATTGCACAACAGTTGAATAACTGAATATATTCATTTGATTGAATTTTTGTGCTAAAGAGATGAAGTTGCAGAATTTTAGTCTTGGAGAAGTGACAGTGAGGAATAAATTATACTTAAGATCATCAAACTAGTTCATGGCAAAACTGGCGTGAGTACTTGGTCTCTTCCGTCTTGAAATAATTTGGTCTAAAAAAAATCATTACAGGGGCGCCTGGGTGGCACAGTCGTTAAGCGTCTGCCTTCGGCTCAGGGCGTGATCCTGGCGTTATGGGATCGAGCCCCACATCAGGCTCCTCCGCTAGGAGCCTGCTTCTTCCTCCCCCACTCCCCCTGCCTGTGTTCCCTCTCTCGCTGGCTGTCTCTCTTTCTGTCAAATAAATAAATAAAATCTTAAAAAAAAAATCATTACATCTTGTCTCTCCCCACATCTTCAAAGAGGCAGCTACCCACTGACAACTCCCTTCCTCGTGCAACCTAGACTTGATGTTTCCACCCTGACAAGGGCAATTAGTTTCACTTCCTTTTCATTATAAAATGCCTGGCAAAACATTGAACTTGAATTAATTTATCTGTCCTATACAATGTTTGCTGGGAGCTGATGGGAAGAATATACGAGTTTTCACACCAGTACAAAGAAAATATATTCTCCTCTAACTAAAATTAGGCTTTGAAATCTTTCTATAAGTTTCACTTGTATCCTTAGGCAATTATTTCTCATATGTTGTAAATTGATTTGTTCACACCTTCTATACTGAAACATCCCACATCTGTGCACACTTGGGAAATTTGCCTCTTGTTAAAAGCTAAACTCTCAATCGATGCTTTAACCCTTTCTTATCATTCTAGGTTCTTACTCTACAGCTATCAGCTCGCCCTCCTGTCTTCAACTTCTCTTTTTCTACTAATTTCTTCTCATTAGAATTTGAAATGCTCAAGTGTCTTCTACCATTGTAGCAACCACATCTTACCTGAAATACTTCCTCTTGGTTTCCTGAACTCTCACAGATTGTCTACCAAGTTTCTGTACAGTTTTTTTAAATTATTTTGTACAGTTTTTTTAAATTATTATTTTGTTAATATTTATTTATTTATTTCAGAGCGAGAGAGCACGAGCAGGAGGGGCAGATGGAGAGGAAGAGAGAATCTCAAGCTGACTGCATGCTCAGTGCGAGACCCACTAGGGGCTTTATCCCACAACCATGAGATTATGACTTCCGCAGAAACCAAGAGTCAGAGGCTTAACTGACTATGCCACCCAGGGTCCCATGTAGAGATTTTAGATAATCTCTTAAACTCCTAAATGCATGTTTGTGAAGTGGATGCACCAGAATTACCTAATTTTAGTATGAGAAAATATAGGTTCTGTGGCCCCACACCATATTTACTGTGTCCTGGGGTATAAGGATTTGTTCATTAAAACTCCTCAGGGTTCTGGTGCACTGCCAGGCTTGTGACCATTGATAAAAGGCTTTTCTTCTTTTGCCTATCTTTTCTACGTTGGTGTTCTTCAGGATTCTGTTCTGAGCCCCCAGTCTACTTTTCTCTATGGACCATTTCACACATTCCTATCCATCAATTATGATTGAGAGGTGAAATCCCACTTTATATTATATTCTATATTATATTATATTATATTCTATATTATATTATATTCTATAATATAGCCAGAATATATATATATTATATATATATTCTATATTATATTATATTCTATAATATAGCCAGGTTACATCTATTATTTCTTTTGTGATTTTGGGCATGTCTCTAATGTGTTTGTTTCAGTTTCCATTGCTCTAAATAGGAGTGATAATAAAACTGCATAAGAGTTTTCAGGAAGAATTATAATCATTGTAAAGCTCTTAGAGGAGTACTCAGCATGTAGGAAAAATAGATAGATCATAGATAAATAGACAGATGAGCAAGCTCTTAGCTGAACTTAGCCTAAATGGCTGACTAGAAAATCATGGACAGGTACATTGCTTATGTTTTAAGATGTTACATTTTGGGGTAGTTTGCTACTCAGAAATAGATAACATACAAAGTGCATGTTTTGTTTTGTTTTTGTTTTTTTCTTTTTAACTCATGTGTTCTGTGATCAAAAGTTTTGTGATCTTTAACCCATAGGATAATGCCACACTCTAACTTAGAACTGAATGCCCTCCACAATCTGGAGGAGATATTAAAATAGGTCACACATTTGTTGATAGATCAAAGATACCAAGTTATTTCTCTAACCTATTTTGTTTCCCATATATTCCATCTTTTTGCCACCAATAATGTTTTATACACTACTCTTTCTATAGTATTTTAATATCTCATATTATTTTCCTATTTAGATTAGCCTTCCACATCCTTTTTTACCTAACTGAATTCTATGTCCTTTAGGAATCCAGTTCAAAGTTCATCTCCTTTGAGGACATTTCCCTTCAAGGTACAGAAATATTTTTTCTGTGATCTGTTATAACAAGGATAATTGTCAGTCGAATCTACCCCAAGGCTTATTTTTCCAGAATCTTCCAGAAAGTATTTGCCTTAAGAACTCTCTCCGCTTCCTTTGCCCCAGGCTCAGGCCATGACCCAACACTTTCAGAGAAGCAGAGGAGAGATTTCTGACCACTTCACAAGAGAAAAATAAATCATGTGGCTGGGAAAAAAAAATTATGACTACTGATTTATTTTGCCCCTAGCATGTTGGTGAGATTATAAAGTTTTAAAATCCTCTACAGTAAGTAAAATATACCCCAGCATCTATAATTGTAGTAATAGTTCACTGCTGAAATTTACTTTAAAAATGCATTAAAACTCTCTTAAAATAAGAAAATGTTACAAACGTATTCTGATTCAAATGCACCTAGTAATAGAAAAATTTCAGTTTTATTAAGAAAAGAGGCAACATGGAAATCTTTAGATTTTTCTAGAGTTCACATAAAACTACATAAAGCATATGTTTATAGTCCATTAATATAACAGAAATTAATATTTATCAATGACTGTCTAAATAGCATGAACTTTAAAGTATATTTGTCTCATATTACATGGTTAAATGTTTCAATTGATACTTGGTGGATGTTTTTTTAAAGTTAGATAATGAAGTTGGCCATTAACACAGACCCTACTATAAAGCCAAGGTTTTAGTGTTTAGGCCAGTTCGGCACTTTTTGAAGACATTTTTCCTCCTAATAGAGCCACTAAGGCAATATCTCATTTTTCTGATTGCATATATTTCAAATAACATTAAAAAAGGAAATGTGTAAATTTTTAAAATTGAGTTTTCTTGGGGCATCTGGGTGGCACAGTCTGTTAATCCACCGACCCTTGGTTTTGGCTCAGGTCATGATCTCAGGGTCCTGGTGTGGAGTATCCTGTACGGCTCTGTGCTCAGGGGGGAGTCTGCTTGTGGATTCTCTTTCTCTCTCTTTTCCTCTGCCCCTCCCCCTGCACACATGCACTCTATCCCTATGTCTCTCAAATAAATAAATAAATCTTTATAAATAAATAAATAGATAAATAGATAAATAAATAGAGTTTATTGTATTTTCTTAATAGACACAAGATCTATTAAATACAGGCAATGTTCAGTATTTCTCTCCTTATCAGTTGAAAACCTTGTAATATTGTGGATGACAAAAATATTGTTAATTTCAGTTTATTCCTGATTTGATGATGTTGCTTTGGTGATTATTTTTTTTAATAGAGGATTTGAAGTACTTTTAAGTGAAAGAATTAACCATGATCATATAAAGAAGAAACTCACTAAATGACATAAACCAAACTATTTGATGCTGCTTTTATTATTGCCTAGAGTTCTGAATTCTATAGATTATGAAAATTAGAACTCGTACTAATGATACATTTTCTAGTTCTCTCTTGTAAACTTTTATAGAATTACAGATTGGAATGAGCATTGGATGTGCCATTCATATAAATGTGTCTTGAGTCAAAAGCCCCACAGAAACTGCTTATCTGCTCTGCATATATTTTTTTTAATATGGAAACATCTCTTTTGCAAAGGTTTAATAACTACTTCCTGTCTTGCCATCTCTTCCAGCCTTTAACTGCACAGATTTAAAATGTTTTCACATCACCTTCTGCTGAGTATCATATAGTTATTTATTTAGCTTTCATCTAGGAAATGGTATTTTATAAATGATTAACCACTTTATCAAAAATCTATATGTTCTTTTATATTTTAAAAGCCTCATTTCAGGTAAAATCCATGTTCAAAAATGTACTAAAGTATTTTTTTTTTCTTCTGGATAGGAAGAGGCTCCTTTGCCGCCCCCCCCCCCGATTTTAACGCTATGCATGTAAGTTTGACAAGACAGTCTATTGTCTTTGCAATTTCCAGGGGTAAAAGCTATAATTTTATACTGCAGGTCACATTGAAGGGGACACCCTGTACTTTCATTTGACAGTAATAAAATGATATTCCTTAGGAAATTTAATTAACAAGTTGGGGTTATAAAGTACTTAATGGCATTTCTCATCAAAATATTTCAAATTGCTTTTTAAACATTAACTCATTAATTCTCATAGCACTCATGGGAGGTAATTATGTACTCAAGAATACTTCTTCATTTGAGCTCTATTCACGGTCATTTGTAAAACTCCTTTCTTATATCTTAAAACAAATATTTGTGAATGTGTGATTACACAATTAATTACCTTATATTCTCGTATTATTTTTCCTGATATATTCAAAGAGCTATGTTAAGTTGAAGAAAGGACATTGGTATAAAAATAAATAAATTATGGCATTTCTGCCCTCTAGGTTTAGACTTTGTACTGATTCAGTCTCTCCCTAGGTGCTATCTGTGTTTTACTGTGCTTTGAAAGAACAGAAAAGATAATGAATTTGGCATTTAGAAAGATGATAAAATGTCTGGGTTCTGGAAGATAACTGGATAGGACTGAAACATGTGTCCATTTCAAAGCCCAGAGGACTCATGTTCAAATACATCCCTTGTGAATTTCACCAATAGAGATCTCATTAGATTAAAACACTGAAAAAGCAACTCTACCATGGGTAACAGTTTGAACACTTATAATTTAATATAAATTATTTTAATATAATTACTTTATTCAGTTTTAAGATAATGTGTCCATGGAGTAGGGTAGGATGGGTTAATAAATATTCACTTAACAAGTGGCTGAAATCAGTAATTACTAATCGGTAAGCTCAAGCAAGACACAGGCCTATTTTAAAGCTGGAGGAGCAGTTTGTAGTGGAATAAAATGGAAAAATACAGGGTAGGAGAGGGACATCAAAAGAACTGAAAGTATTAAAAACCTTTGCCTTATGCTTTTTTACTGAACATGCATACATCGAAGTAAGTCAGTACAATGTGACAAATAGGCTCTCATAGGTCATATATATGATTCGGAAAGTGTTTTTGAGAGCATACTCTATACTCATTCTTCCATCTGCATGTACTTCTCTTCCTCACTCATTAACCTATCTTTTCTACCAACACTTTAGTGAAACAGCACTCATTAATATATTCAAAACTTCCTTTTTAATATGCTCTTTTCTGTACTTATTGACTTCTTTATTTCATTGCTTTCACTTGACCATACCTGCTGCCAGTTTCTGTGACTTTCTTGAAGTATTCTTAAAATGTCTGTAGAGGGCTATCTATTCTTAGTTTCATCCATGGGACCATCACACTTTACACTGCCCTTGAATACTGATATTCCTCCCAAGATCTTATTCTTACCTCTCTCCATAAAATTTGTAGTAAACTTGATCTATAATCAGCATTCCAAATACTACCCATAGTCTCAAACTATTACTCTTGTCCATTCACAACCTGGGTACCTACATTTGATTGTCCAGAGACATTTAACACTCAGTAAATACAAAAAGGAATTTGATTTCTTTCTCACAGTATCAGCTTCACTTTTTGTATTTTTTATGTTTTAAATGGATTGACTCTCATTCATCAATCCACAATCATGACAAACATCCTAGATTTCTTCTTATTATCTCCTTATCTACTACTTATTATCTGGTCATTTATATATTCAATAGATATAATGTCCTTAATATGTCTTAACTATATTTCACCGACTCCAATCATATTTTTTTCTATTCCTATATCCGACTTTTCATGACTTCCCACCTAGCATTTGTCGGGCATCCCTTTATTTCATCCTCCATATTCTATAAGAATGATCTTTCAGTAATGCAAATAAGACCATGTAACATTTTGTTAAAGGTATTTTAATGTTTTTCTGTATTTTTACTCTAACATTCAAATTCCTTAACTTACTCTAGAATACATCTCATGGCATAATTCTTGCTAACCATTCTAGCCTCAAGTCATACCACTCCAAACATCTCCTTTTTGTTCACCCACATAGAATTAGTTATAGATTTACCCAGGGCTCATGGTTTTTCTTAAAAGTAGTACTCTCCTCGTGCAATGCTGTTCTCTCTCCACTCCCTGTATACACTTAGACTACACCCTGCTTGACACTAAAAACGAAACTCAAACAATACCTTCTATTGGATTTTTAGATTTTTCTTCCTATGCAGTAGAGAATGAGGATGGCTCATACACATCGATTCCCAATGACTTTTTCTTTGTCTTCCTCTGCTATAAAGGATGAGAATTGAAGTGTTAACTAATCAACACTTCTGTTAGAGTGAGCATGTAGTAATGCTGGCTGATGAACTGTTATCAGAAATCATATAGAGAGGATTTTCCCTCAAAATATCAAGATAAAGGTGTGGAAAGTGTTTTCTTCTTTTTGGAACACAGAACGGTACATGATTCCTAGAGCAGCAGCAGCAATCAACCTGTGACTACAGACCAGAAGCAAGAATAAAATGGAAAAATGTATTCCCAGGATCTAACATTGTTGAGTTCCAAAATCATTGCCAGAACCACTACTAGTAAACATTTATTTTAAACACTATTAGTTCGATTTCTCTCATTTTCAGGGTAATGCATTCCTAGTATACCCTTTTAGTTGATGTATTTATCTTACCTCATAAAACATTCTACTCATACCTCCTGTCACACAATAGCAAATTATAGTGTAACATATTGTAGCGAACGATTCACTTGTCTATACCCTCCACGTGATTTGTTAGGGTCCAGAGTAATGTTTTCCCTCTCAAGTACTTGGTCTTACATTATTTATATTGATTAAATATGCAAGTGAATTAACCAACAGTGTTGTATGTCTTGACTGACCAAAGTAATAGCTCCTCAAAGAGAATCACAAACTATACAGACGAACTCTTAATTTTCAACAGACTATGTCTGGCTTTTATTATTTTATTGGTGTACCTTCTCCAGACCTAGCTAAGTGTACTTAATGTTCATTCTGCAGAATAAATATGAGGACTCATCTTCATGGACTGGGCAGTATACTTACTAAACCTCCCCAGTAATATCAATAACTAAAATATAAATTTTTCCATTAATATAGTGTATCAGGTGCAGGAGAGTCAGTACTAATTCTTAATTCATGGTACACTATTATATTAGGTGCTCCCTTCATTACCCATTTTTAGTCTTATTTCTCACCAATAATATCCTTTCTGATTTTTTCAATATAGGTCCTTAGATATCTATGTTGAAAAATATGTAATACATACTCTTTACATAATTTTACATACATTGAAAAATATGTAATCATGTTTTATAAATGCATCTGCTTAAACTTCACACAAACTTTTCCCCCAGCTAATATCTGCCCCAATAATGGCTCTTATTTTTTTTAACTTTCTCATTGAAAGCTTTTTTCCTCCTAACAAATGTTTTCACTGTTTTTATGCCAAATGAACTCAATGTATTGTTTCTTTTGTTCAATATTACGTTTGGAGATTCTTTCATCCTGCTGCATATATTAATAGTTCATTCTTTTTCACTGCAAGTTGTATTCCATAGTGAACATTCCAGGAATTTTTATTGACTATTTTTGATAGACATTTTGTTAAATTCCAATTTTAGTTAACATGAATAAGGTTCCTATAAACATTTTTTTTGTGATTTTTTTTCTTACAGATCTATGAATGGATTTCTGTTAAATATATTCCAAAGAGTAGAATTGCTGGGTCATAGGTCCTATGTTTAGCTTTAGTACAGGTTTCTGGTTTTCTAAGCAGTGATACCAAATACCAGCAGTAATGAGAGGTCCTAGTTTTCTATATCTCTAGCAAAAAATGTTTTTATGATAGCTATCTGGTATCTTGTTTTGGTTAAAATATCATTTCCTGAATGACTAATTATGCTTACCAGCTTATATGATTTTTGTTGTTTTGAATATGTTATTTGTGAAGTCCCTGGTCAAGTAATTTTCCAATTTTTAATATATTTTTTTCATTCTTTATTCTGCAAGCATTCTGAAATTCATATCTGATCATGTTACTTCTGATATGTTTTCTGATTTATCTTAGGATAAAGTCCAAATTTTCAAATGTGGCTTCTTAGGCAGGATATAAACCGGTGCTTGCTTTACTCTCCAAGTATATCTCTCACTCTGCCCCACTGGTACTTAACCTTTCATCATATTGAATTTTCTCCAATTAACTGAGTGCTCTGTGAATCTCGGAATACTATATGAGTAATAACTACTACATATAAAGAACCGACTGAATTAGACACATACATTATATGCCTACACAAGTTCAGCAACTATCTTTTTATCCCAGAGGCATAGCTTGAGTCTCACCTTGGCTGAGCCACCCCAGCTAGCTAAAGTTTCCCCAGCTAACATGCCTCGCACGTCCACAAACTGGATGGAGTCAGTTCTCCACTGCCACTGAATAGGAAGCATATCACGAGACAGTATGTGGTGGACACTGCAATGAGTCACTTGAATGCCCCTCCAAAGACAAGGAACTTATTTCTTTAGTGTCTGGAAATATTGTGTACTGACGACACAGCAGGGGCTTTTCTAAGTGTTTCCCTTGGCCCCTGTAAGGTTATACATTCAATCTGGATGCAGACTGCCTGTAAAGACCAGTGGATACAGAAATACGAGTCTGGTCCCTTTGCCTGGCTTGTGATTGACTAAGGGGCTCTGGAGCTGGGCTGAGCATTTTGTTGTAACTGCATCACTGTTCTGCTTTCTCCTACATAGCTGTTGTTCTGAGGAGCACTACCCACTAAACTGTCTGCATTCAAACTTCCACTTCTGAGTCTATTTTCCTGGGGAAACTTACCTGTATTCCTGAGCAGCCATTGGTCAGAATGAGGTAATAAGGAAGTGTCTGTGAGTTCACTCCCTCTTAGGGTTAACTTGGAAATGGGAAATTATGAACAAGAAAGAGCTGAGCCCATGAAGTGCTCTTCCTTCATCCTTATATATGTTGCTCCTTGAAACCTGGCTTATCAAACTTGAGGTGAGGGGGAGGCAAACATCTCCTCTTTTCACTGGGAGAGGAGAGTACATACTATAACATTCCAAAAATATCTTCTGTGTAAATTTCCCAGCTTCTTTCAACATAAGCCTTTTTAGAGTAGGGTGAACTAATGCCCAGAATATTGGGTTTAGGGCATTTCCTTGCAGATTCTGCTTAGACAATCTAGATTAATCTGTGGGTAAATGGCCATTGTAACCTCAGCTAACGATGAGGACATACACATGTGTGCGCACATAGATAGATAGATAGATAGATAGATAGATAGATAGATAAATGGATCTTTTTTTTTTTTTTCATTATTTTTTCCCCAAACCCTTAAATATGCTATTATGTTTGCCTGGAAAACCTGCCCCATATAATTAGTATTCATACTCTTCCTTCAAAACTTCCTCAGGGAGGACATTCCTGACCTCACGGAATAGACAATATGCCCTGTTCTGTATCTCAGAGCACCTTTTCTCTTCTTACATAACACTCATAACAATTTATTGCTATATCTAGTGCCTGAGGTTTTCTTAGGGGATATGAAGAGGAAAGGAAGTGAAGGAAAGCAGAGAAAACACTGTAGCAAGTCTCCAAAACATTTAGAACACTACACACATATTCCCAGAAGTAATACTTCTCTGGAGATTATTTGAAATTGAGGTTTGTTGTATGATTCTGAAGCCAACTGAATTCTTAGCCAAATCTAGGGATGTTCACAAGGACTAAAAAGGGAGTTTACAGAATCCCTAAGCTACATTTACTAATTTATTTTATAAATCATATCTGAAGAATAAAATTGTTTGGTGATAGTGATTTACATATTAAGAACACATGTGGTTCAGAATATAACATACTAGAGAACTGAAACTTTATCACATACCCAAAGAAAAAGAGATGACCTACTGTGTGAATGATAATATAATAATTTTGATTGACCCTACATTAATCTTAAGATTGTATTTTAATATTTCTCTACTACTTAATGTTTTAAGATAAATGATAAAATAAGTTGTAAATATTAAATATGCATCAATTTTTAAGGTTATAAACAAGATCAACCCTTATCATAATGTAAACAGGTCCCAGGTTTTTAAACATGCCTCATTTAGTGCTATAACTATGACATAGAGTTTACTACTTTGACTTCCAGAGAGAATAAATTAAAGACATTACTTTATAATATAACAAAATATACAATTACCCCTAAAGACAGCAAACCTAAAATACTATAAAGGGTTTCTCCAGGAATTTTGAAAATCTTAAAAAGAAAGACAACTTATCTCAATTATTTTTTCTAGATCACATAATGAATCTTCAGTGTGGGATTTATTATTTTTGTGCTATACTCTTTCAGTTCATTAATTTGGATCTTTCTAAATAATCATTTATGGAATTCTATTTAACATTAAACCAGGCTTTTGAAACATGAAAATGAATAAAATATTTTTCTGAATTTCAATGAGCTCATGATCTTTGGTGGGAAGGGAGAGGGGTAAGAAAATGAGTCATTATGTGATTTGATTAAGGAAGGTGTTTTATCAGTACAGACAGAACTTTATTTAGACTGCGGAGGTATAAAAAAAAAGGCTTCTCAAGAGTTAGTGATATGAGTGGGATCTTGAATTATGAGTAGAAGTTATCCAGGAAGCCTAGGGGATGAGACGAAAGTCAAGGAACGCTAGCATAGAATATAGTACTAGAGAGAACATAGCACATTTGGGAGTGATTCAAACTTAAATCCATGAGGCTGAGAAGTTAGGAAAGATCAAAACACTAACAACCTGTCTGCCATGCTAAAGATTTTGGATCTTTCACTGATATAAGGGTGATTCATAAAGGGGTAATACTTCTGAAAATGATCATAATAAAACTTACCAGTTTCCTATAGATTTTACAAGCTATTCACTACCAAATTGATAAAAACAATGAAACTTCCAGTATGTCTCCTCATTAAGAAAAATCTATTTTAAACATCTTTCGAATTAACTTGTTTACAAATTAAGATTTCTATTTAATGTGGTTTTTAGAAAGTATCCTTTTTATTTTTTAAAATAGATTCCACACAAATATATACAATAATTTTGGGTTATTAATTTATATGGAAATGATGAATGCAGGCAGTTTGAAAGCATTCTAAAATTAGGGTATCCTCCACATAGGTAATTAAATTGTATAATGATCTACACTTCAGGATAAGTAATATTTAACTGTCACTAAAATGACTAATCTCCAAAATGTAATAGTTCTTATTTAATTTTTATAAAACAGTTTTTATAATAAAAGTATTAAATGTACTTCATGAATGTGTAAATTGTTAATAATTAATCTTTTCTATTGATATTAAAATTATTAATGGCCTAACTACAGTCTTGGTTTGAGTGAGATGTACCTGAAGGTACAAGATAAATAAGAAAAATGTGTGTATTTAAATCAAGAACAATAATCAATAATAGTCCTTAAACAGTGGTCTGCAGGCAGGTTTTGCTGGTAAAAAGATTCTTGGTTTCCAATGCTTACATTTTATAGATGTTTATCTCTAAAAACTAATAATAAAAAATAAACTGGATGATTCTGGCTATTGTTATAAGAAAAAGTATGGGGGCACCTGGGTGGCTCAGTCAGTTGAGGGTCTGCCTTCAGCTCAGGGTCCTGGGATCGAGTCCCTCATTGGGCTCCCTGCTTGACGGGGAGTCTGCTTCTCTCTCTCCCTCTGCTCTTTCCCCCTCCACCCATGCTTGTTCCTTCTCTCTCTCTCTCCAATAAATACGTAAATTCTTTTTTTTAAAAGAAAAAGTGTGCATTTTGCCTAATTTAATACATTTTAAACAAAATGATGACCAAGACAATTCTCAAGAGTCACCCTAAAAATGAATGTTGACATTCCAAAAGACGACTAATATGTCTAGCAAATGAATGTGCTTCCTGAATTTGGCTAGTGGTAAGTCAGGCACCACAGAGTAGTCGACTACTAGGACTCAATGATACCCATTCCTGGTACCAAACTCTGCATTAGGGTTCTCCATAGAAACAGAAACAATATATATATATGTATATATACATAAGAGTTTGTATGTGTTTGTGTATGTGTGTATTGGGTAGATGTATGTATACACACAATATATATATAAGATGCATTATGAAGAATTGGCTCATGAGATTATGGTGTCTGCAAGCCAGAAAATCAGGAACATTGGTAATACTAGTACAAGTCCAAAGGCCTGAGAATCAGGAAAACCTAAGGTGTAGTCCAAGTTTCAGGGCAGGAGAAGATCCATGAAAAGCTAAATCAACCAGGCAAAGAAACTAAATTCTCCCTTCCTTTGCCTTTTTGTTTTATTCAGGCCCACAACAGACTGGAGGATGTTCACTCACTTCAGAGCGCAATCTGCCTTACTCCGTCTACCACTTCAAAATGCTAATCTCATCTGCACACATCCTCACAGACACACTCAGAAATAATGTTTAAGCAAATACCTGGGCACCCCATGACCCAGTCAAATTGACAAAAATAATTAACAACCATGAACATGAAAGTGATATGTTGAGATGACTTTTGTTTAAAAAGGATGTAATATCTTTCATCAGGTAAGGAATTTACAAACATAAACACAGGTGTACAAAGGACAATTTTGAATTTTTTTAACCCTAATGGTACATCACTTTCCCAGAAGATTTTTCATAGCCTTCCCTTTGACAGCATCAAAACAACAAAGATTATCTACAGTTCCTTTGAGTCTGGGAGTTTGCTTGAAGTTAATCATTGCATCACCTTCCACAAGAATGTCAACCACTGCTTCTATTCTTCTCCCTTCGTCCTTCAACTTACTGCCTCTTTATCGTCCAACTTACTTGGTGAGGAACAATAAATTGCATTGCTTTTTACTTAAATATTTGACTCGTTTTCTGATGTATTTACGTATTTCTCTGTGTGACGATGCTTATAACACAGTGTGCAAACTGTATGTGTTAAAGCACACAAGCCAAAAGTTTAACAACCCATTTTAATCAGTCATCAGGAAACAAAGTTTTAAGTATTTTACATAATAAATTGCTACACAGGTGCTTTATTGTTTTTAATTACATTTTAGGAAGTTAGTTGGGGATTTTAGGCTAATGTGGAATTCTTAATAAATGTCCCATTTAGAAGAATGGGAAATAGACCATCTGATAGCATCTTGTGGCATAATTATTGTTTTTCTAATGGATTACTGGAGTTATGTGAGGGAGGCTTCTATATTCACGCCAGGAAGCTGTTATTTTTATTGACACACTAATGGCCTTTTATTACATACAAGAGTTTGAGCAAGCAAACAAAATGATCTGATTTTCATTCTGAAAAGACATGTGCCCCCTTGAAACCTTTCAAGAAACAAGATTTTATATATATATTTTACGGTGGTAGTGGAACACTTAGTGCACCTTTAATAGATATTCTTCTACATGTAAAGCATAAAATGGTTCATGTTCAATCTGTAATTCAATAACAATAATATAAATATTTAAACTCAAAATTGATCATCACAAAACTAATATTTTGAATATCACTTACAACTTACCATTCCATTCACCTATTTTATTACCGATAATAATTACAGTATAACTTTATTTCAGAATTCCAAAAGAAAATACCTGTTTGTGAAGTGTCTTGCAAATTTTCATTTACATATTTATTCCCCTTTTCCTTCTGGGACTTGAAAACTAATGGTCTTGCAATATATAACTCATAAGTGTTTTTCAGATACTTGTGTTATAAAATGAGACCTCTGAAATGAAGTGTCTCTCTTCAATTCATTCTACATGAAATTATCATTTCAATATCTGTATAAAATGTTTATCATATATTTGCTCTGTTTTCTAAACTGAAATATCTCCATATTGTAAACCAAAGTTTCCTACTGAATTTTACTCCAGGTTTTCTATCCAAAAAAAGTTTCTCTAATGATGGCTCTATATCAAACACTATTCTCCAATGTTTGGCTTTGTTTAGAATACGCTTACATTATTCATTCATTCCTGTAATCTATGCATATTTATTTATTAATAATATTTTTCTTCAAGATTCAAATAGTCTAAAAGTAGAAGAGTAATGAGTTACTCATTAGCAATATGGAAGGAATATCCATCATCTATCTTCTATTTACCATATAGATATATATAGACATCAGAATCACCTCTAGAGAAAAAGCAAAACAAGACAAAACAATATAAGATAGAACATAAAAGGAAAAAGCCAAACTTGGTCAGCTGGGGTGAGTATGCAGACCCCAGGAAGGGTGCCTAAGGGAGACAAATGATAGTTCAGCTAATATTTGGACTTCTGTTTTGCCGAGTCACATATGCAAGATGAAGCTGATAGCTGAATTAATAGGATGATAGAGGGTACTATTTCAAAGACTCAGTGTAGGAAGGGGAAATGTCTGAGCTGTCTGTTGGAGCAGGGTTATGGAATTGACTGGGTATTGTGTTTTGTATATCCTGCTTCATATATCCATGACACCTTTCTTAAAATATCCATTTGGTGGTTATTCCTTGGGGTCTGAATCTTTGTTTCTTTCATTTTTGTTTTGTACTTTTTAGATGTGGGTCAAAGTGCCAAGCCCTCTTTCAAGGGGGTTGCAAAGCAAACACTGTCCCAAGTATTGATTCAATTTTTTGTTTATAGTTCTATTGAAAGATATGAAATGCCAGGGTAGAGAACATAATAAGTGTTGAGGTATAATGGTGATGTTCAGCAAAAGAGGAATGTAAGAAGTGTCCACTGAACATAATGGAAGGGATGTTTCATTATCAGAAAGTTCTTTTCAAAATTTAATTTTAAAATATTACACTGCCTTGCTATTTTTTTATTGTTTCAATTTCTTTTGGTGTATGTCATCATTTCAAATGTATGTATTTTACAAATATTTTACATATTGTTTTGTCATGTAGGTGGTCTTATTGTTTTTCTGCTGTTTAATAATTATTAAGGATCATCTTCTCATGCATTTTTGGGAAGAAATCTCTAGGAACAGGCATAATGATATGTTTATATAGAGTGGTTTGGGGATTCTTAGAGTTTTGACAGTCTTGGAACTTAGCTTATGCTTACTAAGACTACCTTAACATTCCCCTTAGACAGGTTTTTTCCTAGCTATAGTCTCCTGGCCTCCCTTAGACTATTTTCTTTAGAAAACTTGCAGGTATAAATTCTTTCTCTGCCTCTTCAAGATGTAACTATTCTCCAAAACTTTTGCAAGTTTCATGACCTAGAAATATATTTCTCCAGGACCCAAGAGCTGTATCTTTGAAATGTAACCACCAGGAAAGAAAGTACTGCTACTTCCCTGTCTTTGTGGGAGGGTAGGAGCCCAACCTCAGTAAGTCCCAATTGGCAAACACAGATGGATACTCACATTGTTCAACCTTCCCACTGATGTCCTCCGGTACTTTGACACTAGCTCATCCCAGTGCTTAAAATTTCAATCTTTCTCCCCTATTTCAATAGTCTAGAATAAGTCCCTCCTTGCCTGTTTAACTTGTCCATTTTTTTTTGACAATGTTGACATTCTGAGTTATAAGAGTTATAAAAGTTTAGGCACAAACCTGCTTAAGCTATAGTTAGGGATTTTTGGATACTGGGTGTCGGGGGAAGACTGTTCTTCCAGTTAAAGACTATTGCCTATAGGTAGATTTTTCTTATTTACCTTTTCAGTGAGTATCACTTCTTGAGGATGCTGGCTTTATTAAGGAGTATCATAACACAAAAATATAAGGGTTTCTATTTTCATTGCCACTGTATTTGTCACCTCTGACTGCTCTCAGAAAGGTTTTCATTTTCTATTTCTAATCTGTTTTTAAATTAAAATATATTTCAAATCCACAGCTAATCTTAAATGAAAATATGTTAATAATATCTAAGTGTATGCCTGAGGTTGATTTATTTAGAACAAATTGTTACATGTGTCTCCACTTCAGGTAGAAAAATTATGAAAACTGTATATCTCTTCATATATTCAGAAAATTTACAAATATATATGTTTTAAAGTTAGATTTTTGTAAAGATTTATTTATTTATCTGAGGGAGAAGGCAGAGGGAGAGAGAAACTCAAACAGACTCTGCACCCAGCACAGAGCCCAACATGGAACTCAATCTCATGACCCTGAGATCACAACCCAAGCCGAAACCAAGAGTCAGACACCTAACTGACTGTGCCACCCAGGTGCCCCTTAAAGTCAGATTTATTAAAATATAATTTAAATAAGAAAAGAATTCACTTTTCTTAGTTGCACAGTTCTGTGAGTCATAACAAATGTATACAGTCACATGCCCAACCAGACTAATCAAGAATTAGAATACTACCATCATGGCAAAAACTTTCCCTTCTGCTTCTTTATACTCCATTTGTTTCTCCCACACCAGCTTGTGAACTCTACTGATTTGTTTTCTTTCCCATAATTTTGCCTTTTTCTAAAATGTCATAAAATAGAACATATACTACATATACTGTGCGGACTTTGCATTTGGCTTTTGAGTCTGGATTGAATTTGAGATTCATCCACCTTATTGAGTCTATCAGTAGTTAGTTCTTTTTATTGCTGAGTAGTATTCCACTGCATGGATATATTATAATTTGTTGACAATTCACCAGTTGATAGGTCTTTGGGTTGTTTTTAGTTTTTGGTGATTACAGATAAAGCTATTATAAATATTCACATAAAGGTCTCTGTATTGAGCAAATAATAATATAAATAATAATTTTAATTAAATGTGTGCTATTTTCTGCTGTTAAAACATAAAAATGCAAATAAAGTTTCAAAAGAAAGGCGATTAATGGTGTTTTAGTCTTAAGTCTAATGGCTTAATCTTAGATTTCTCATTTTCAAGTTAAATATATTTGGATAATTCTTTAAATTTTATGACCTACTAATTTTTTTAAACTAGATTAAAACAAATTATTTCTAAGAGATGTTGAGGAAGCCAAATGAGATTATGTTTATAAATATGCTTTGTAAAATCTCTTGTTCAGGTAACAGATATTTTCTGAGTTAGGAGTAACCACGTACAAGCCTATAACATAATCATCTGGAATGTTAATCCAAAAGGTTTATGTCAGATTTTAGGCAGATAAACACCTAAACAATAATGTAGATTAGTGATAGCCCTTAAACATTTTACCTAGACTGTAAGAATGAATCCTTTGTTTGCAGTGGCAACACTGCACTAATATGGCATATATCACAAATAAGGTAGGATTTCAAGGGAACTACCACATCATAATGGCTAGTAGGACAAGTTAGAAACAATTGCATTTATTAAATTTTGAGCCAGGTTACCATGCTCCGTAGAAACAGCTTTTAACATTTTCTAAACTTTAGATTAGAGCTAAGTCCATGACCTCATCATGTTCAATATTAGTTGTCCACATTACAGATTTTTGTTTTTCAGGTTACTTTGGCTTTGCTGAAATATCGTGCTAAACCAGATGGCAGGAGAAAGGAAATTACTTTCCCAAATGATAATTCTTGGAATATCAATGTAAACTGTCTAGTTAATGACCAAGTATTAAGCCAAACCAGCCAGGCACAAAGTCATTCATATTCTTTGCAGCTCAACTTATTTTGGTCGACTAGCTAAAACACAATTCTATGAAGAAAGAGTCCTAGGAAAGTGAGCAGAAAATAAACCAGTAACTAAAGGGCCATCGATCTGAAAGTATAGCCACTATCCAGATTGAATCTCTTTTCTGCAAATTTTCTAAAGATGATAAGATGCTGTTAACACACCAAAAAAGAACAAAGTCTACATGGTTAAAATAATGGATGGAACAGAATTTAATCAACTGCTGCCAAATGGGCTTTTTAAAAATGGCTTTTACTTTGCTCCCAGAAAATTGCAATCCAAATATAGTATTTAGAATCTTTTAATGTTTATTTCTACTGTGATGAAGACTGTGAAAATAGCAGTAGGTGGACATTAAATGAGAGAAAACTTTGTTTCTAGGAAGTAGTGCCATGGTCTTAATCATACTTGTAGTAGATTCTCAAGAGTATATTGAGTATGTGGATTTTTATCTTTTGACCACAGTAAAATCTTCTCTACCAAGTAGACTTCTGCCAGTTATAACATAGACAAATCAGTAGATGCTAATTGGGGTCTCACTTTTAATCTATGAGAAATCTTTTTTGCCGGACAAAATGTTTAAATGGAATGTCAATCTTGAGTATTGCAAGAAGCCTATTGATAGATATTTTATCTAACCTTCTTATATTTCTGGGAGTAGAATGTGCATGCAACTTATTTATTTTAATTCCTACTGGTTTGATAGATTTAATTGATGTGGACAATTTTTTCTTACTGTGTTATTGATAATTGCCCTTTATCTGTTTGCTTTTTTTAGGCCATTGTGCCTACATAATATAATTAGTTAATTCTGCTCCAGATTGTTCATGGGTAACAAAATAGTTTTTCAATAGTAATGCAACAAAATCTTTTGTGTCTTTAGAATACAATGCAGAGTTCAGCAAATGTTTGGAATTTTTAGTAAAATTTTGAAAATTAGCTTAGCAATATACTAGAATAATTCCAGGGGAACTATGACTAATCTACAGATTTTAGAGATATGGTTTAACTAATTTATTTATCTTCCAAATTATAATGGATTTCATGTACTTTTACATTATCTGAATTATTGCTTTATTTCTCCCTACCTTTTAAGACTATATGATTTTAGCTCCCCTCCGCACAATCTGACATAAGAACAATGGCATAACCTTTTCAGATCGCAGGCCAAATCCTTATTTCTTATGAAATAATTATTCTCTAATTTATTAATTTCAAAACGTAAAACAATCCATAACATTATTTTCCCCTCACTTATTAAATGCACATTTGAAAAAATAAATTTGAAATGATAATTAGATGTTATTTTTAAAAATATTTTCATATGTATATTGATATTCATTTATAGGTCATAGAAACAATAATGAGAAAAAAACAAGCAACTAAGAAATGGAAGTAGTAGATCATAGAAACAATAATGAGAAAAAAACAAGCAACTAAGAAATGGAAGTAGTAGGTCTTAACACATAATTATAAAAGAAAAAATATTTGGGTAATGCTTTTGCAAATAACAAGATATATCTTTTTTTAAATAATAGAGTTGAAAATACATTAGGCTCTATGTAATTCAGATATTTTGACTAAATGAGATGATTGTTAAATATGGAAAGGAAGAACACAGTGGATAGAGCAGACTTAAATGAAAAGAAAAAAGGCAAACACACATGCAAGAAGATACATTTAGTTTACAAGGGCTGTAAGGACTAGAGTAAGGATTATACCCTTTAATGGGCTAAAACCATGCGGTAGCAGTGCATGGTAGTTGTCACAGAAGACTGAAATTTTTTTTAAAGATGTTCTGGTAAATAGGTATCTTAGTAACACAGATATCTGATGAACTGTAGTGTATGGCTAGAATTCCAAATGACTGTAAGAAATTATATAATAGAAAATGGCCAATCTTTGTATTACATATATATGGGTGGCAGTGATTTATAATGTTCCCATGAGCTTCCTCTAAGACAAAGGAAAAATAAGTAATAAAATCAATTTCTATTTATTAGGGTCTCTAGAAATCATTTCAAGTTTACATAAGAACTAGAAGAATTGAAAAGGACATTATTACTGAATATTCCATTTAAAATTAAGAAATCATTGACTTCTATTTTGATCTAGGAAAAATGAAAAATTTATTTGCTTGGTAGTAAGCTTCCTTTTTTAACTTTTTTGAATTTAAATTGATTTCTTTAAAATTTTTCTTAAAGTAGAAAGAAATCTAAAATTATAAATTTAAACAATAGGCAAATAGTTAAAAAAAAAAAAAGCATAATAAAACTCTGACATCATTGAATCCCCAGTGTTTATTCCAACACCTCAGAAACAGCACTAGCAGAACTCGATGTATAGCTTTCCAAATCTTTTTCAATATATATTGAACATCATATTCAGTATAGGTATTTCTGTGCACACACACACACACACACACATATAAGGTGCAAAAATACATACTAAATTTTATGTTAAAAGTAATCATCTATCTATTCTTGAAATCAAACTTCTCAGAAATAACTTATAATACATCTCTATATAATATATAATATATAAATATATATACATATAATATACATATATACTATAATATATATCATAGTATATATATTATATATATAATACATACTATGATATATATTATTACATATATATAGTGTATAATATATTATATATATTTATATAATATATAAATATATAAATTTATATATTTATATAATATATATTATACACTATATATACTATATATACTATACTATAATATATACTATATTATATATACTACACTATATACTATAATATATATATTATATTATACTACAATATATATTATAATTATATATACTACACACTGTACTATATATTATACTATATACTATATATATACTATAATATATATTATATATATACTATAATATATATTATAGTATATATACTATGCTATAATATATTTATAGTATAATATATATATACTATATACTATATATACTATACTATATACTATATATACACTATAATATATATTATATATAATATAATATAATATGTATATTATATATAATATAATATAATATATATTATATATATACTATATACTATAATATATATTATACTATAATATATATTATACTATAATATATATTATAATACTATATATATGCCATAATATATATTATACTATGCATTACTATAATATATATTATATATACTATATATATATACTATATACTATATATACTATACTATATGTATTATAGTATATATAGTATATAGTATATATGTGTATATATATATGTATATATATATAATAGTATTATATATACTTGGATTAAAAAACACAAATGCCTTGAATATCATGTACTCAAAACCCAGCTTAAGCAATTGAACATATCTACATTTACCTGCCTAATCTTATCACTAGAAGAAAACTTTCATATATTTTTCATTTAATTTCTTTGCTTACACAACAATGGTTTAACAGATGTGCACACTGCCTTCAAACATAAATGACATTGAACTATATGCATTTTTCTCTATATTATTTTTTCCACAATAGTAATGTAGGTTTTATTCACGCTGATTTAAATAAATTATATTATTATATTTTCTTATTATTAAATGAGTTGTAAAATTTCCCTTATTCCATGACATGGCACAATTTGGGGGCAACATTTTCTTTTGAAGCAAACATGGCAGCTCCATTGCTTTAAAAAAATTCTAATAATGTAGGACTTTGGCAGATGTGGGATGGGGTAAGTTTTTTATTACTACCATTTTTATCGGCCATTAGTTAAATTACATCTCCCATTTCTTATTTCACTTTGCATTTTACATTTTTTTCAAGGCATTATTTTATAATTTGTTACACTGAAAAATTAATGACATGTAATTTTATAGTATTTTATTATTTAAAAGCTCTTTTGTCTAAAATTATTCCAATATTTCATTTTAATTTTATTTGTCTTATATTTTTCTTATTTTAATCAGTTTTAAAAATAATTTCTGCAATAATCAGTGTTTATGATATCATGCATATATCACAATATATGTAAATTTTAATTATACATCTAAAACTAAATAATAAGTTGTTACTGTATGGCATTCAACTGTACTTTGTGGACAAAAATAGAACTTTAAATATGGGAAAAGGCAGGAACATGAGTAAATATATCATAACCTTTAATGTGTCCTTATTACACCATGCTCCAGTTTTGTACCAAAATCATTCAAATTATTAATTACAGTATATTAATGGGAACTTAATTTTTTTAGGGTGGGAGTATACATAGTTATTTAACGTTCTATTCTACTCTTAAATTAATAATTTAATGGTGCCTAGTTATTATGCTTGATTTTCTTTTTGTATTTCTTTCTATGGCTCTTCTAAGCCAAGTCTTCTATTTCTTGAATCTCAAGTGTTTTTATTTCTTGGGTAAGGTTTTCATTGTATGAAAGTATCAGAGGTATTAGTCCATGTAATCCCTTAATCATAACTGACTGATATTTTAACTGAGCACTCCCTATTCTGAATATTATGATCTATGTTTAAATTTGACTCAAGCATTTATCATAATTAGGATGAAAGGTTTGAGAGTTAAATTAGCATATGTGTTAGAACAGATTGTTGTTGGTTTTAAAATTTCACATTAAAAACTCTAGAAAGAGTGAGATTTCCAATTACAGAAAGATGGAATCGACATACTTTCCCCATCCTCTCATCATGTATGAGAAAAAAACAAAAACAACAAAACCCTCCATATATATATATATATATGTATATATATATATATACATATACATATGCATGTATATATATGCATGTAAAAGAAACATAGATATGTATAAAGAAACATATAAAGAAACATAGGAAGATTCAAAAATAAGGAAAGAAGGTACCCTGGCTAGGGATATAAGGACCTAAGGAACAGAACAGTGATGAGTCCCCCGGGTTTTCTTTTGCCTCATATTTCTCAAACTGGGAGCTGAAGATGCTGACAAACAGGAAACACCAACAGGTACAAAAAAAGAACCCCCTATCCCAAAGACTGCTTATTCTAGCAAAAGGAAAGGAGCAGCCTGTCAAAACAACAACAAAAAACCTATTAGACATAAGCACTCTACTCCACCAAAACACAAGAGAAAGGTGTCCCCCATCTCACACCATCATAGGCTGAATGTAGAGTGAAGCTGTAGGAAGAAAGGTGCAACAGCCTAGCTGGAGGGATGTGAGAAAAGGCCATGTAGATTGCTGGGATCCCATCCCCACTGACTGGAGAATATTATCAAAGACTTAAAGAGAATCAACATTTTTTTCTACACAATCTCTCTCAGTAGAGGAGGGAACTTTTCCTAAATCATTTAATGAAGCTAGCATTACCTTGATACCAGAACCAGACAAAGACAAGATAAACAAGGAAATAAACAAAAGCCCTTGCAGACAATTATCCTCCATGGACGGAGTCACATTTTTTTTTTTTAAAGATTTTACTTATTTATTTGAGAGAGAGACAGAGAGAGACAGAGATAGTGAGAGAGAGCACAAGTGGGAGGAGAAGGAGAGGCAGGCTCTCAGGCAAGCAGGGGCTCCATTCTCTCACCTTGGGATCATGACCTGAGCCAAAGGCAGATGCTTAACTGACTAAGCCACCCAGGCAACCCACAAAAAATTCTTAACAACAAAATATTAGCAGATAGAATTTAGCAAGGTATAAAAAGAAGTATTTACCATGAGCAAGTGGGATTTATTACTGGAATAAATCAATCTGTGTAGTAGAATATTAATAGGCTAAAGAAGAAAAATTATATGATCATATCAACTGATAGAGAAAAAAAGGACTGGACAAAATAAATAAGCCAGGAAATGACAGATGTTGGCAAGGATGCAGAGAAAAGGGAAGCCTCTTACATTGTTGGAGGGAACGCAAACAGGTACAGCCATTCTAGAAAACAGTATAGAGGTTCCTCAAAAAGTTAAAAATAGAGCTATACTATGATCCAGCAATTGCACTGCTACGTATTTATCCAAGGGAGCAAACATAGTGATCTGAGGGGGCATCTGCACCCCAGCGTTTACAGCAGCAATGTCTACAATAGCCAAACTGTGGAAAGAGCTCAGATGCCCATCAACAGATGAATGGATAAAGAAGATGTATGTATATATATAATGGAATATTATTCAGCCATCAAAAATGAAATCTTACCATTTGTAGAGGGTATCATGCTAAGCAAAATAAGTCAATCAGAGGAAGACAATTATCATATGATTTCACTCATGTGGAATTTTAGAAACAAAACAGAGGATCATAGGAGAAAGGAGGGAAAAATAAAGTAAGATGAAATCAGAGAAGGAGACAAACTGTAAGAGACTCTTAAATATAGGAAACAAACTGAGGGTTGTCTGAGAGGAGGTGGGTGGTGGTATGGGGTAACTGGGTGATGTATTAAGGAGGACAATTGATGTAATGAGCACTGGGTGTTATATACAACTGATGAATCACTAAATCTACCTCTGAAACTAATAATACACCATATGTTAATTAGTTGGATTTAAATTCAAATTAAATAAATAAAATTTTTTTCAAAAGCATTGGACAAAATTCAATACCAATTAATGATAAAAACTGTCAAGTAAATAGGAAGAGTAAGGGACTTTCTAAATTTGATAAAGAACATATAACATCAACCTATAGCCAACATCTCACTTATTGATGACAGACTGAACACTTTCTCCCTGAATTTGGGAACAAGACAAGGATACTCACTCTCACCCCTCTTATTCAACATACTTCTCAAAGTTCCAGCTAGTGCAATAATGCAAAGCAAGAAATAAAAAGGCATATAGATCAGAAATTTAAAAAAAATAAAATTGCCCCTAGTTGTAGAATGACGTTATTGTTGTTATAGTTAATTCCAAGGTATCTACAAAAAAAGCAAAACTGGAATTAATAAGTAATTTAGGCAAGTTGTAAGATAAAAATATACATACTATTTATATATAGTAGAAACAAACCGATGAACACCAAAATTAAAAATATAATCCCTCAAAAAGTTCAATACTTTGGTGCAAATCTAACAAAGTATGTACAGAACTTCCATGCTAAAAAATACAAAATATTGATGCTCAGAAGCTTAACAATAACATAAACAGTCAATTAACATATATTTTGTGTGTTATATGTATTATTTACTGTATTCTTACAATAGAGTAAGCTAAAGAAAAGTAAAATAAAGTAAGCTATATTATTATAATCAAAAAGAAGATAAAGTTCATTTATAGTACTGTACTATATTTATTGAAAACAAGATCTGCACATAAGTGGACCCACACATTTCAAACTCATATTTTTCAAGGTTTGACTGCATTAACCAGAAGTTATTACAAAATAAAATCTTTCTTTTTCATAAGTCTGTGGGGTATCATAGTTTATTCAACAATTCTAATAATGGGCATTTGGTTTGTTTCCAAAGTCTTGTAATTACAAACAATGCTGTAATGAATTATGTGGTACATAGGCATTTTTATATTGTTGCATATATAACTTCAGGGTAAATTCCCAAAAGTGGGATGCTTGAGTCAAAAGGTAAATGCATTTATAATTTTGTTAGATATTTCCAAATTCCTTTCTGAAATAGTTACACCAGTTTGCATGCTTATCAGCAATATTTGAGAGTCCCTGTTTCCCCAAAGCCTCCCACAATAATGTGTTATAAAACTTTTTAATTTTTGCCAATCTGTTAAGAGAGATGTGGTGTCTCACTATATTATACATTTGTATTTTTCTTACTGTAAGAGAGACTGAACATCTTTTAATATGTTTGAGGGACATTTTAACACATTTTTATATAATTATAAATGAGGTTTTGGGTAATTTTCACTATATATGTATATATGTAGAATATATATATATTGCATACATATAAATTACTCACGTATACTATATATATTGCATATATAGTCATGTGTTATATATATATGTGTGTGTGTGTATATATATATATATATATATCACTATTTATAAATTAATATTTTCTCCCAGTTTGTTGTTGGCGTTTATGCACTGAACATTAACTTTTGGCTTGCATATTTTTAAAAACTTTAATCAACTTTATCAACTTTCCAACTTTATCTATTTTGTCAAAAAAGTTTAATTGCATAGAAGGAATAGGCATGTGAAGGCCAATTAAAAAATTGGGTAGAGGAGAGGAAGATTTTCCTACATGTAAGAATGTCTGGCACCTGCCACACTACATACCAAAGCTAGACTAAAAGATCTCAAATGAAAAGAGCAAAAATACAGTTAACAAAACCAAAAGACAACTGACAGAATGGAAGAAGATATTTGCAAATGACATAGCAGATAAAGGGCTAGTATCCAAAATCTATAAAGAACTTATCAAACTCAACACCCAAAGAACAAATAATCCAGTCAACAAATGGGTGGAAGACACGAATAGACATTTCTGCAAAGAAGACATACAAATGGCCGACAGACACATGAAAATGTGCTCAACATCACTCGGCGTCAGGGAAATACAAATCAAAATCACAGTGAGATACACCTGACAGCAGTTAGAATGGCTAATATTAACAAGTCAGGAAACAACAGATGTTGGTGAGGATGTGGAGAAAGGGGAACCCTCTTACACTGTTGGTAGGAATGCAAGCTGGTGCAGCCACTCTGGAAAACAGTATGGAGGTTCCCCAAAAAGTTGAAAATAGAGCTACCCTATGATCCAGCAATTGTACTATTGGGTATATACCCCAAAGATACAAATGGAGTGATCTGAAGGGGCACCTGAACCCCAGTGTTTATAGCAGCAATGTCTACAATAGCCAAGCTATGGAAAGAGCCCAGATGTCCATCAACAGATGAATGGATAGAGAAGATGATATATATATATATATATATATATATATATATATATATATATATATATGTGTGTAATGGAATATTATGCAGCCATAAGAAATGAAATCTTGCCATTTGCAACGACGTGGAAGGAACTAGAAGCTATTATGCTAAGTGAAAATAAGTCAATCAGAGAAAGACAATTATCATATGATCTCGCTGATATGCAGAATTTAAGAGACAAGGCAGAGGATTATAGGGGCAGAGAGGAAAAAAAATGAAACAAGATGAAACCAGAGAGGGAGACAAACCATAACAGACTCTCAATCTCAGGAAACAAACTGAGGGTTGCTGGAGGGGAAGGGGGTGAGGGGATTGGGTGGCTGGGTGACGGACACTGGGGTGGGTATGTGTCATGGTGAGCACTGTGTTGTGTAAAACTGATGAATCGCAGAACCGTACCCTTGAAACAAAAAATACTTTACATGTTAATAATAATAAATAAGAGCAAAAATATTGATGCTTACCTCATATGCCAGTTGTATGAATTAAGAATATTAAGGCAAATATTCGTACAGGAATATTATAAGCACTGAATTGGGGTTAGCTGTTTTTATTCACAGTGCTCTCCAATACATGTAGCAACCAAATGAACCCAAATATTTTTTAACCCTTATTGATTGCCACTTAACCACACTCAAAAGCAGAACCTTCTAGTCAACAAGGCGAATCCTTTTTACCTAATGTTTACAGCAGAATTTCTATTGCCTCATCATTAAATATGTTTAGGTAATTGAGAGCCATAGATACTTGAGGAGACCTCACAATGTGAAAGAGAAAGATCAAAATATAAAAACCGTAAAGATGATCACACAGGAAACCTAAAACTAAAACAACAACAACTAGGACAAAAAGAAAAACAACAACAACAACAACAACAACAAGGAAATATCAGATAATGATTTTAGGGTAGGGCATGTTAATTAAAGATGCATATAATAAAATCTTAGAAAAACACAAAAAATTAAAAATTAAAGTGTTATATTGACTAATTCAATATAGAACTACACAGTGAAAAATGAGCAGCTAATTAAAAAGGCAAGAAATAGGGAAAAAAGAACATGAAAATAAAATAAATAATTCAATGGTAGTCTTAAAATCAAACATATTGTTAATGACATTGAAAGCAAATGGATTAAATACTATAATTAAAATAATTAAATACCAAAATACTGACAAACTAAATAGTGCCTAAAGAAACCCTTATAAAACACAAATACACAGAATAATTTAAAATACAAGGGTGGAAAATGATACACCATACAAACCTAATGGTGAGAAACTGAATTAATCCTATTAATATGAGACAAGAAAAACTCCGGGAACACGAATAATTTCAGGAGTTAACTCTCAAAACAAATATTTAGAAATGTATCATGTAGGACATGAAAGTTTGATTGGGAAGTGGTAGGGCAGAGTTCTATTTCCTTATTATGAGCTTTTCTTAATCTTCGATTCTTTCTTTTTTAAAAAAATTAAAAATTTTATTTACTTGAGAGAGAACATGAGCATGGGGGGAGGGACAGAGGAAGAAATAGACTCCCTGCTAAGCAGGGAGCCCAATGTAGGCTCTATTCCAGGACCCTGGGATCATGACCGGAGCTGAAGGCAGACACCTAACTAACTCAGCCACCCAGGAACCCCAATCATTGATTCTTTCTGATTGTGTATATGCTTCACATTAATAAAAATAAAGAAACAAATGCATAAATTAGAGTGTATAAGAAATTTCCAGAGTAAGTATAATTTTTAGGGATCTCAAGTCAATCCACTGAAGAAATCATTAAGCTAAAATTAGATTTAGTGATGAGAGAGAATTTTATTTTTATTTGTATTAGTCTTTGGGTAATACCAATTTTTTAAAAAACATATATATATATATATCACATTGATAATTAAAAATGGTTAAAACTATTTTTTTTCCAGTGAAGATAGGCTAAAAAACCACTGGAAAAGTACCCCAAGAAGACTTCAGCAATATCCATCATTTTTTTAGAGATATATGGGTTAATCACACAGTCATGGAAAACTTCCTTCATGAGAATTTCTATTGTAAATACAATTCTATGAATTTACAGTTTATTCAAAATATTACTCAAATTGATTTGTCTGCAATTGAATACATAATTTACAGATTTTTTTAAATGGAAATAATCTTTAGACTATGGCCCCAACTTGGAGAGCATAATGTCTTACTCAGTAGCTTTCAAGTGTTTGTTGGATTACTAAGTGACTGGAAATGTAATAAATCAATCATGTTACTATATGCAGAGGTCATTTTTTTAATATATCTTCAAACTTTATTTATTTTATAGAACTTATTATAACTGTTGAGGAACGAGCAAAACAGGTATTTCAGGGATACTTCTGGATTTCCTTTTTCTGTTTTTAGATTTATAGCTAAATTAAATAGTTGCAATCTCTTCAATACGAAAATATATCTGGTGGGTCTTCTGTGAGTGAGCTTTAGATGAAATCAGGCACAGCCCATTTGCTCACTCCAGTAACACTTTGGTCAATAAACATTCAACACTTGGTTGGCTATTATTTGCTATAAAAAACAAATGGTTTAGTAGTGTCCCAATAGAAGACTTTAATCAAGCAATGTTATAATGGGAAATTTTTAGAAAATTTTTCATTATGCCACTGGTAATATATTAAATCAGAGAAATGATAGAAACCTTCATTAATCATCTGTTAACTGGCTTTATTTTCATTTAAATAATGAGATAAAACTACCAAAAATGTGTGATTATTTTCTTCTGGAGAAATTTGGGGATAATTATTTGTAAATCCTCAGTGATATTTTCCAGAATTTTTTCATCTTGATAGACACTTTTCTTCTAAATTACAATATATTTCTTTCCTACATTAATGAAAGCTGATAGTTAATTATCTCACTTTCTCTTCCATGAATTTGCATAATGCCTTATATATTTTTTTTCTTAAGATTTTATTTATTTGACAGAGAGAGACACAGCGAGAGAGGGAACACAAGCAGAGGGAGTGGGAGAGGGAGAAACAGGCTTCCCGCCAAGTAGGAGCCCGATGCGGGGCTTGATCCCAGGACCCTGGGATCATGATCTGAGCCGAAGGCAGACGCTTAACAACTGAGCCATTCAGGCGCCCCTTATATTTCTTATATTAATCCCCCAAACAATTGAAAGCCCTTAAGGATTTTATTTTTGTTTTCTGAATGATTATAATCCAAATTTCTGGTATCTTCTCTTTAACCATATATTCTCTATCCTCTATATTTTTCTGATACAATTAAAATTGGAAAACCAATAATGGTTGACTTTACAACGTACATTCTTTCTCTCTTTAAGCCAGCCTAAACACTATGTGCTTTAATTAGATATAGTAAAACAGTATCAAATTTTGAACTTGTTCCTACCTTCTACCTGGGGAAAAAAATCCCATCCTTTGGCAGTTCACATTACACCAGGTTAGAGTCAAAGGACTATAACAAAACCATCACATATGGAGAACAAACTGTAAACGGAACAGGTATCCAATCTCTTCCAACTTATATGAGCTATTACTTAGATTGATCATATTCCTGAGGTTGTTAGAGGATAACAGTAGTATTCCCAAGGCCAGGATCCTAAAGATCAGTTAACTTGAGGAGCTGGCACTTGAGGAGTTCATTCCTACATCTGGCTCTTTAACATTATATGTTTAGAGAATTAGTGAGGCTAGCCCTAGCTTTAACCTGTTACTGTGTCTTTCTCATTTAGAGTGTTCCAGGAAAAGAGCACAGCAATACCCCTGAGAAATAGCTAACATCCTCCAATGCCAAGAAAAAGCAATGTGAAAGTATTTGGAATTAAAAGAAAAATCTACAATTATCAAATTGCAAAAGGGAAAATCCCTCTTAAAAACTTAACAGCTTTCCTTAACACTTAGGCCTGGTTTGGAGCCAAATAATTTGAATTGTATTTTAGAAAGACTTATCAAAATAAGCATTCCAATACATTCATGCATACATACTAACTAATCGGTTGGTTCCAGGAGAGTTCATGGTTTTTTGTCTTTTTTTTTTTTTTCTTTAATGGACAGGAGAAAAAAATCTGTCTAAATATACATGGTGATGGACTTGTTGACCACCAGCCAAGTTAAAAGCTTTTAGGGTTGGTTGAAAAATTCGTATGTTAATATAAATGAAAAACAAATCTCATAATTTGTAGGGATTAGTCCTTGGCTAGTTGCATAAGAATTTGACAAAAACATTCACTGAAAATATCTAAAATATCTAGAATTTGATGTGTCTGTTGAACAAAGCAGACTTTTCTTAACTTCCTTGTGCATTCTCTTTGTTTCTTTCTACCCTATTATGCAAAATGTCGGATAAAATAGAGAGGAGGGAATCATCAAGAAACCTTGCAAACTGACGTCTACTCCTATTCCTTCTTATTTCATATATGAATACATAATGTTCATAAACTTTCTGTTGTTTTATTTCCTTTCTTCCTTGAAGTTGTGGTACCCAATTGATAGTCTCCTCAAAATGTTCTTCTCTTAGGCATGGTCAGCAGCTGTCTATTCATAGTATTGGAAAGACCTCTCTAGACCCACAGTAGTAAAATCTCTGTCCTCGCCTCTAATGATAATCTATTTTCCCTTAATGAAGCAACAATGTTATTTAAGATGAAAAAGATAAAAAAATAGAAGATATATTTTCTCTCTTTACTTCCTACTCTTCTCTTGGTTCAAGCCATTATCATCTTTCTTCCTTTGACCATTACAGTCAGATTTGTTAAGTGGTCCCAGTTGTTGAATCATAAATGCTTCATTCATTCTTCCTGCCTATATGCTCAACATTTTTCTAAAACAAAATGTAGTACATGTTTCTTTTCTATTTAAGGGTTCTCTCATTTTCCGACTGTCTCTAGAACAAAGCCCAAACTTTTTGATTTAATATAGAAAACCTTGCAAAGATTAGTTCTCACTTACCTGTTCATATTCACTATACTCTCTTCTCTCAAAATATACATTTATAATAACCACACCACATGGAAACTCAATATTTTGCATATCATTTGATCTAAATCACAGTTCTGTCCTCTTGGACAAAATTACTTATTTTGTTGAAATATATTTTTCCTTTCATTTTGCCTAGTTAATTATTGTACATTCATTTAAAATGTATTCAATTAGTAGCTCCTTTGTGAAGCAATGAGGCTTTCTGTAGATAACTAGTCTCTGTGCACTCACAAGCACTCCATATGTGACTTCTTTATACATACCTATCCAGAGGCATTAGAATTTTTTAAGTTTTATTTTTATCTGTGAAACTTTGAAGTTCTCAAGAACAAGAACTGTACCTTATTCTTCTTTGTGTATATAGTGCCTAATATATCACCTGTGGTATGTGGTAGATTCTCAGTGTGGGATATGGCAGATTTCCTCTTACATATGCAGGTTGGTACAGCCTTAAAGCATTTTGAAACTGTTGATACAGATCTTTTATGATGAGGGAAACATGAAGCCATTGGATACTCAATAGTGGCAGTGTAGGTTTAGAGAGAGGAAGAATGGCAAGAGGCAGCATATTAGGGGGCACCCAAAATAGCATGTGGGTTTTTTTTCTCTACTTGAAAATTTGCCTTAGTGACTTTCACAAGAGAGTAATTAATTACTTGAGAACTATTTTGACAGAGAGTGAGGTAAAAAATGTGAAACCCATTACTCTTCTGTGTGTGGCATTTTAAACCAAAGGGAACAAGAAATTATTATTTTCCCAAACAGAATTGAGTTAAATATGGAATAATTGATGTCAAACATTGAGAACACAATGTGTGTGTGTGTGTGTGTGTGTGTGTGTGTGTGTGTGTATTGCAGTATTTTTGGCCTTAGATAGTGTGAGAAAATAACACATAAAGTAACTAGATGGTTAAGGAAGCATTTCCATAAATATTTATTTTTCAGATCTTCTGAGTTAAGAATCAAATAGCAGTAATTAATAGCAGTAATTAAAATGTTATGCAAAATTATAACATTTGAGATAACCTCATAAATAAGAACATAAAGGCCTATCTAATATATATTTAAATACTTTTGGATGCTTATGTACTTGATTCAGCATTTCTGCTGCTAAGCATTTATTCTTATGGATAATTAAAATGTTCACAAAGTTTTATATAGAATAATTTATTTGAAGCATTATTTATAAAACTCTTCAGATAGAATATTAAATCTAATAATAGAAGATTGATTAAATGAAATATGTATTATTTAGTACAATTGGCTATTTTATAGCCATTAAAATTCATATTCTGCAAGAACATTTGATGACATGGAGAATGTATATGTTATTTTTATGGCATATAAAGTCTAAATCAGAGACTGAGAAAACATGGTCAACTAAACACACGTCTCCCAGCTCAAAAAACTCAAAATGAGAAAGCATATTTTTTTATAAATGTTGTCAATAACAGGTTTGGAGAACAGCATAATGTACACTAATCATCCAGAGAATTGGGAAAATCCTTGAAAGATAAAAAAAAAAAAGGATAGGAGACAAACCATGAATATATAGCTGAAAGAAACCATACAACAATATGCACATAGAACATCATTACAGAACATTATTATGGGATTGGAGGTAGACAAGACTAGTTTTGGACCAGTGATAAACTCAAAATCAACTCAAGTTCAAAAATAAAAAGTGGGAGTAATCTCTTGGGGAAAAATGTATATTTTATAGTAGCATTAGCAGAACGAGTCCCACTCCACCTCATAGACACAGAGAGAATGCCATGTGTAATGAACAACAAATAGTGGCTTTTGTTCATAGGCTACAGAATTGAGTGTGGATTCTGGAGACTGAATGTGTCCAAAATGTCCATCACTGAGTAACTGACTTCAGAGACTAGAATATACAGGGAAGAACTTTGCAAAAATAAATCTTTAAAGTTGCAATAAACTTTTGAAATAGAACTCAATTAATTTAACTAAACAATGATATCTATAAATTCTGGAAGATGTAATAGTGAGAAACCACACACACACACAAATGTTCTGTGGGAAAAAAGCACAAAACAAATACAATTACAGAGTAATAGAACTAGAAATATAGGGGAGATTAAAAAGTTAAAAATTACTATATTCACTTATTCAGATAATTTTACAATAATGTTGAAATGGCTGTTCCTCAATGCTTCATATCTCATTTTTTAAGTGCTTGTGTTATTGATTAAATATTTGTGTTCTCCCAAAATCCATATGTTGAAATCCTAACTATCAATGTGCTAGCATAAGGAAGCAAGCCCTTTGGACTGTACTTTGGTCACGATGGTGGAGTCCTCTCCCCTTCTACCATATGTGAGCACACTTTGAGAAGATGGTCACCTATGAATCAGGAAACTGGCTGCCACCACACACAGAATTTTCTATACCTCTTCCACTTTTATAGACATTCTGTTTAATTCTGGGTTCACATAAAAAAAATTAGGTGTGTAAATAATAGAGTAAGTCATGTGTATGTGTTAGCTTTTGGTAGTAGATTAATAATAACAATAAATGTATTTGGCATTTCAGTGTAAAAAAAGTTGGGTAACTATAATAGATATTTTAGTTTTTAAAAATTCAATTTTGATCCAATTAGATTCACCAGTTAAATGTCCATTAAGATACAGTCCTTGAGTATCTCCCACTGAATAGCTATAATTTTATTAAAAAGAAGAAAATTGTAGACAAATATGTAATCAAGATTTCATGAGAAAAATGTACATTATCTGATGAGTGATATTAGAGGAAGTTGATGTATTTAGGTTTCAAAAGTTTCTCATCACAAGGAGAATTTTTTTTCTTTTCTTTTTATTGTATCTATATGAGATGATGGATGTTAACTAAGTGTATTGTGGCAATAATATCACAGTATATGTAAATCAAACCATCATGTGTACACCTTAAATTTATACAGTGATAGATGTCATTTACTTCTCAATGAAACTGGGGAAAAAAGTTTCAAAAGGGCATTAATAATTTAATACATAATATTGTTTTGCAATTAACAGTACTATTGTTTCTAAATTTACATAAATGATCTTTACACTGCTTACCCTTTTGCAACTTTTCTTTTTTACCCAAGATTTTTGTGATTTCTTTGTATTTGTGAATAAAAATGGACCCATTTATTTCTAATTGTTTTCATTGGTCATATAATTATCATTTTAAATATCCTTTAAATTTTTTTCAGTTCTTTTACTACAGCAAACAATTTTGCAATGGACATTCTTGTTCATGTCTTTGTGCATACATATGAGGCCGCTATGGCAGTGTTTTGATTGATGATTGATTGATTGCTGGTGTTGTCTTGACACAAAAACAAAAAATAGACTTGATATATTTATATCATATTTGCAAACTGTGTTTGGAAGTTTTTCTCTAAGATTCACATCCTCAGAAGTGGGATATCTGAGCCCTAGATGCTAGTTACACCATGGTTATAATAATCTACACCACATTCCAACATATTTTCTAAACATTTGATATTACCCAACTTTTATATTATTGGGTGTGAAAGAATAAATGATATTGTAATTTTTGCAACCCTGATTAATAGGGTCTTAAATGTTTTCCAGGTATCTTTTCTAACCTGGCTTATTTAGCTAGTATTATTTACCTTAGTGGCAAAGGTTATAGTTTTAAAGTAGCTAGGTGTGCTAGAATTATTACTTATATTTTGTGCTTCTTATATTATTTCAAGAGGGCTCTCCTACTTGAATGTGATGATAAATATACTGTCATATTTTATTTGGTGTGATGGGCATGGATTTTTGATTACTATTCACTCAGGAGTGAATTACTTGATTATAGGTTGTGGTAGATTGTATTTTCAAAACATGACGTTGACAATCCCTCTTCAGAAGCAGAGGCTATATTCTCTTCCCTTGAGTATGAGTAAATCTTTGAAACTTTCTCCATCAATAGAATGTGTTAGAAACTATGCTGTGTAGATCATAAAAGGCAATATGATATCCACCTAGTTCTTTCTCTTGGACCATGTGTGTAAGGAGTCTGAACTGATGTGTAAGACGTCTGCTTACTCTACAGTCAAAATGTTAAAGAGATTATAGAGACAGCCTATGTTAAGATAAAGAGAAATGATTCATTTCTAGTTCTTAGCACTTGCAGTCCAAGCACAAACCATCTGAGTGAAGAAAATCTTGAGATGATCCAGACACCGTATGTCTGCAAAATCCTACCAATTCACACTTGAATCCCTTGCCCCCCCCAAAAAACACCAAAGAACATCAATGAGTATTGTGGTTTTAAGCCACAGAGTTTGAGGAGACTTACTATGCAGTAATAAATATTTAATATACACAGTATGTATTATTTGATAAAGTCAGACTGTTTTTCAAAAAATGCTTAAAACTATGTACCCTAACCAGAAATGTTAAAGGCTCTGTTTCTCTTTTTTCCAAATGTATTTATTCATATAAGTAATCTCTACACGAAACGTGAAGCTCAAACTCATGACCACGAGATCAAGACTTGCATGCTTTTCCAACTGAGCCAGCCAGGTGCCCTTTACCAACACTTTTAATTTTAGCCATCTTTGTGTATGTTCCCCTGTGTAATTGTTGATTTACTTTGGATATCTTAAATCATTATTGAGGCTATGCCTTTCATTGTATGTGTGGTAGACACTATCACTGACCTTGCACCACTTTGTTTCCATAGATTTCTATTATTGTATTACATAGTCAATAGTTATTAAAAGATTTTCAGCACTTTATTTTTTCCATTTTTATTTGTTTATTTATTTATTACTTGAGTATAGTTGACACATAATGTTACATTAGTTAGGTGTACGGCATAGCAATTCAACTTCTCTACACGTTTTGTTATGCTCTCCACAAGTGTAGCTACCATCTGTCATTATACAATGCTATTACAATATCATTGACTATATTCCCTATGTTGTGACTTTTATTCCCATGACTTATTCATTGCATACCTGGAAGCCTATATCTCCTATCCCCTGTCACCCATCACCACTCTAAATATATTATTTTATTTCCTTTTCTCACCTATTATGTTTATTAAGGACAGAGCATTCAGTTTTATTGTGTTTCAGTGAATGCAATTTGTCCTTTATTCTCCATCTGCTTTTTGGTTAATGTATTGAAATTTATGAAATGCCATATAAAGTATAATATTTGAGAAGAACTAGAAAGATTTAGTCTAATAAATTCTGAATAATAGATGTATCTAGCTCAATAGTATATGTGGCTTATTCTTTTCCATACCTGTATTATTCTTTCTTTAATCAATATGCTCTGGTTTTGTTTTTTTTTGAATTTTATTTTTAAATAATTTTTGGTTTATAGACAGGTTATAAACATAATACACAGTCATTATTGCCTTTCATCCAGCTTTTCCTTATAATAACACCTTACATGACCATAGACCATTTATAAAAACTCTCTCAATTGGTTTGGAATTATCACTAAGTTCATTCTCAAGGGGTCCCAGCTTGTCATATTCCCTTCCAGATTGCTTTCCCTGTGGGCTTTGGGCTTCCTTAACCAGGCCCACAATTGCTGTGAAAGACAATTCTCTATAATAAATACCTCTCTTTGTCCATCTTTCTGATTCTTTCTGTCTCTTCTATTTTTCATATATATGTGTATATACATACATATATGTGATAGATGATAGATAGATAGATAGATAGATAGATAGATAGATAGATAGATGAATGATAGATAAAAGCCAAATGGGAACTGTGTGGTAGGTGAAATAATAGCCTTCAAAAGATGTCTACATTTAAATCACCAAAACTTATGAATATTATGACCATGTTATGTTACATGGCAAAGGGGAATAATAGTTGCAGAAGAAGTTAAGGTTGTTATTTAGCTGACCTTAGGATAAACAAGTTATCCTGGGTTATGTGGTAGGCCCAATGCAACCACAGGGACTTTACAACATTTTGAGATGTACAAGGCTCAAATGTCCATTACTGGCTATGAAGACGGAAGAGGACTGGGAGCCAAGAAATGCAAGGAACCTCTAGAAGCTGAAGACACACACACACACACACACACACACACACACACACACACACACAAATGGATGTTCATCTATAGCCTCCAGAAGGGAAGAGTCCAAACCACACCTTGTTTTTAGTTCAGTTGACCCATTTTGGACTTTACCTCTAGAACTGAGAGATAAGAAATTTGTTTGTTTTAAGCCACTGAGTTTGTGGTAAGTTTTTATAGCAGCAATAGAAAACCAATATAAACCATAATTTAAAAGGAGACTATAATATTAGAAGGGTTTATATGTCTAGGATGATAAACATTTATAAATCTCTCTGCATAATTCATCACATAAATGAGCCAAATTATAAAAATTACATAACCAATTCATTAAATAGAGATAAAATATGTTTTATATTCAAGATACATTAATGATAAAGTTATTTTTAGCAGGAATTCAAGAAAATGTCTTCTATTTGATAAAACCTATTCAACCAAAACCCAGAAATTCACAACATACTTAATGGAATATCTTGGATGCATTTTCTTTAAGATCAGGAGTAAAAAAAAAAAAAAACAAAAAAACCCCTACTACCATCACTATTGTGCAGTATTTACTAGATCAACCAAGAAAGCACGGTCTGAGATGTAAAATCAATTATATTATGTTAATCTGGGATTACTTCACACTATATTACTTTTTGAGAAGAAGAGTTTAAAATGTTCCACTTTTAGTCAGTTTTAATATTTTAAGCCTATTTTATAGATTATAGTTATTTTCAATATGACAGGTTCTTAATGGAATTATATTTTAAATAAACATGAGTTTTTTCAAAGGATACAAAAATAATGATTCAAAGGGGCACATGCACCCTGATGTTTATAGCAGCATTATCAACAGAAGCCAAATAATGGAAAGAGCCCAAATACCCATTGACTGATGAATGGATAAAGAAGATATGGTATGCATACACAATGGAATATCATTCAGCTATCAAACAGAACAAAATCTTGCTATTTGCAACAATCTGGATGGAGCTAGAGTGTTTTATGCTAAGCAAAATAAGTCAGTCAGAGAAAGACAAATACTATGTGATTTCACTCATATGCGGAATTTAAGAAACAGAACAGATGAACCTAAAAGAAGGGGAAAAAAGAGGGAAGCAAACCATAAGAGACTCTTAACTATAGAGAACAAACTGAGGGTTCCTGGAGGGGAGGTGGGCAGGGGGGGTAGGCTAGATGGGAAATAGGTATTAAGGAGGGCACTTGTGTTGAGCACTGGGTATTATACATAAAAAATGAATCACTAAATTCTACTCCTGAAACCAATATTACATTATATGTTAACCAGAATTTAAATAAAAATTTGAAATAAATAAATGAACAAACAAACATGGGTTTTTTTAAGTACTTTAAGAGAATCATGTCATGAATAATTTTAAAAATCAAGTGTCTTTTGTTGATCTTTAATCTGTATTTCCTATACATCTTTCTTTATTAGAGTTCTTGAATTGTCTTATTCTTCCATGTGGCAATGAGACTATTGAAAGTAACCTAATGAATGAGATCATGCCACTTGAGACAGCATGGATAGACCTAAATGGTATTGTTAGGTGAAATAAGTCAGACTGAGAAAGCAAATACCATATGATTCCACTCATAAATGGAATCTAAAAAAAATGAGTAACCAAAAGCAGAAAAAATAACCTAATGAAATGCACAATAAAACCATAATTTTTAAATAATTGATAATATAAAATTATATAATTTTAATCAGAAAATCAATACTTAGAATTGGTTATTATTTATGCTTTTTTATCAATGAATAAATTGGAATTCAAACAAGTAGCTTGTCTAAATTTACACTGCTGGCAAGTAACACTGATAGGAGAAATTACCAATTTCTTTCTTCCATATCCAACGTCTTCATCAAGGCAACCTTCTATACTTAGAACACAAAATAAATGAGTATCAACATTTCAAGTACCCTCTTGTCATTAAAATCTTAATATGTTTTTATTTAACCTATGACTATACTTATCACGATGGCACTTGACTACAACTTTACTTGAGAAATGTATATTTCATATACATTAACTTATTCCGTTAACATCTTGTTTCAAAAGGATTTTATCCAACTAGAAAAATAAAAATTAGAATGCTTTAATACAAAATGCAAAATGTGTTTGTATTTAAAGAAATTTCATATATTTTCCACAATCTATTGCTTCTAAATATTTTCTTTTTGAAATAAGAATGTGAATTGTTCTAATGAAGAAATGGAGTCTATTTACAGAATCCTATACAATGTTGAGTCTTCAAGGTCAAAATTCTCAATACAAGGATGAAATAAGAAATAAATGTGTTACCATAATGAATATGTACTCCTAGCCTAGCCAAGAAATTTCCTGCTTGAATTTTGTGCTGTGTGAGAAAAAAAAAAAAATTGTGCAATAACTTCACAATCAGGTATTGATTCTTATTCAGGTTTTAGTTCCAAATTCACACTTGTTTGGATAGTCCCCAAACGGTAAATTAAGAGTTTCAAGTAGTGCCAGATTTTAAGTGAACCTGGGCAACTGGCAGAAGTAAATACAAATCCTCTCTGAAGGAACCCAGATTTGACATGGGCCTCAAATATCACAACGAAGTGCCAAGAAGCATGAGTTGAGTCAACTATCAAATTAAAAAAAAAAAAAAAGATAGTATGAGAAAGATTTAACAAAAACCTAGTTACATTCAAACTAAGAAGCTGAAAAAAAAATAGGAAAACTCAAAGAAAGTAAAAGAAAGGAAATAAGAAAAATGTCATTAATGAAATAGAAAACAAATACAAAATATAGTTTTAACGGATTCCTTAAAAAGACTAATAAAGTTGATAAAGCTCTGAAAATTTGATTGATTAAAAATAAGACAAAGCACAAATAACACTAGAATGAGTAGAGGAGCAAAGTTGAGTTGCTGTAAATTTAAAAATATGATTAAGAGAATGCTAAAAAACATTTTGTGTCCATTTTCTAACCCATTATCTTATGTTGAAATATAGAAAAGTGGAGATCTTGATATTTTGCTCCAAAATAATGTGTTTGTGAAAACAAGAACAAATTCTATTTGAAAAAATGACATTATTACATGTGATAAAATTAATGATAATTAGTTAGCATCATATAATTCATTCCATATTCACATTTTTTCTCTTCTTCCAAATTGTTTTTTATAATAGTTTTTCCTAACTAATATTCAATCCAGACAATGTTAGCTTTGTTCAACAATTCTATTATTTTCATGTAAACAGCCTATTTTTAATGACACTTGGTAAAAATCCCCAACTTTTTGTAATTTTATCTTGTTTCTCTGTCTCATCTATTTCATATTATTTATAAGATGGATTAATTAGATTAAAGGTTCTTAGTTCAAAACAATTTATGTGACGTGATGTAATTCATACTGGACTATATCAGCAGACATATAATATGTTCCTTCCTACCATTATTAATACTAATATTAACCACTGGGTTGGGGTGACAACATCCTGATCTCTCCACTAAAAGCATATTTTCTTCTTGTAACCAAAAAGTATTTTGTGGGGTCATAATTAGGTATTAATAAAATTTCTATCTTGAGAATTACGGTTTTATCATCACTTGATAATACATGTGGAACAAAAATTTCATTAGGTGCTGAAAAATTATGGATTTTTTTTCTTTAACTTATTTTAACTTAAATTTTTTAACCTTATGTTCTTTTCCATAGTAAAAATTCCATTAAAAACTGGGATTCTTTGTTTTCCCTAATTAATTGTTTCTAATTTGAAATACAAAATAAATGCTTAATTTTTGTTTGTTTTACTTTTAATGATTTTTTAAATACTCATTTTATAACTATTTCTAATCTATATCTGTCTATCTATCTGTCTGTCTAAAATGATCTAGAAGGGATGAAGGCAGTTTGGTAAAAAATAAGTCAAACTATATTGAAATCTATCCATGAGAAGTTGTGCTTTTATTCGTTCATAAACAATATTCCCTTGACACCTAAAGTAAGCATTTTTTCCGGTTTCCTGGTTTTTAAAATCAGCATTTTTTGAAGAGTAAATTTTAATTGTATTGATTACATTTGGTTTCAATGGCTACTATAACAAATAAAATAAACTCAGTGGCTTAAAACAGCATACATTTATAACCCTACTGTTCTGAAGGGCCAAAGTCCTAAAATCAAGGTGTTGCCTTTACTGCATCCTAAAGGTTTTGGACTGTTGCGTTTTCGTTGTCATTTGTCTCCGTGTATGTGTATATGTGTGTGCGTGTCTGTGTATTTCTTCTTTGATTTCCTGGTTAACCAATTCATTCTTTGGTAGGATGTTCTTTAACCTCACGTATTTGTGGTCTTTCCATAATTTTTTCTTGCGTTTGACTTTAAGATTCATAGCGTTGTGGTCTGAAAATATGCATGGTATGATCTCAATCTTTTTGTATTTATTGAGGCCTGATTTGTGACCTAATATGTGATCTATTCTAGAGAATGGTCTATGTGTGCTAGAAAAGAATGTGTTTTCTGCTGCTTCAGGATGAAATGTTCTGAATATATCTGTTAAGTCCATCTGGTCCAGTGTGTCATTCAATACAATTGTTTCCTTGGTGATTTTCTGTTTAGATGACCTGTCCATTGCTGTTAGTGGGATGTTAACATCCCCTACTATTATTATATTATTATGAATGAGTTTCTTTGTGTTTGCTATTAATTGATTTATATGTTTGGGTGCTCCCAATCTGGGGACAAAAATATTTACAATTAGATTTTCTTGTTGGATAGACCTCTTTATTATGATATAGTACCCTTCCTCAAGTCTTGTGACAGTCTTTGGTATAAAATCTAGTTTGTCTTGTGGCACCTGGGTGGCTCAGTTGGTTCAGCATCTGACTCTTGATTGTGGGTTAAGTCATGAACTCAGGGTTATGAGATAGAGCTCTGCATTGGGCTCTGTGCTGGGTGCAGAGCATACTTAATATTCTCTCTCTTCATCTCCTTCTGCCCCTCCCCCCTCTAAAAAATAATCTAGTTTGTCTGATATAAGTATGGCTACTCTGGCTTTCTTTTGATGCCCATTAGCATGATAGATGGTTCTGCATCCCCTCACTTTCAATCTGGAGGTCTTTAGGTCTAAATGAGAGTCTCTTGTAGGCAGCATATAGATGGGTCTTGTTTTTTAATCCATTCTGATACCCTATGTGCTTTGATTAGAACATTTAGTAGATTTACATTCAGAGTGATTATTGATAGATATGAATTTAATGCTATTGTATTTCCTGTAAAGTCATAGTTTCTGGAGATTTTCTCTGTTTCTTTTTAGTCTTTGTTGCTTTTGGTCTTCTCACTCAGAGTCCCCTTTAATATTTCCTTCAGGGCTGGGTTAGTGGTCAAAAACTCCTTCAGTTTTTGTTTGTCTAGGAAATTCTATCTGTCCTTCTATTCTGAATGACAGTTTTACTAGGGAAATTTTCTTGGCTGCATATTTTTCCCATTCAGCAGTTGACTATGCCATGCCAAAGAGGTAAAACGTCTATACTGCAAAAACCATAGAACACGTATTCAAGAAATTGAAGGTGACAAAAAGAAATGGAAAAACATTCCATGCTCATGGATTGGAAGAACAAATATTATTAAAATGTCTATACTATCCAAAACAATCTACACATTTAATGCCATCTCTATCAAAAAATACTAACTGCATTTTTCACAGAGCTACAACAAACACTCTTAAAATTTGTATGGAACCACAAAAGATTCTGAATAGCCAAAGCAATCTTGAAAAAGAGAACCAAAGTTGGAGGCATCACAATTTCAGACTTCAAGCTATATTACAAAGCTGTAGTCAACAAGATAGTATGGTACTGGCATAAAAGCAGGCACATAGATCAGTGCGACAGAATAGAAAGCCCAGAAATGGACCCACAAGTATATGGTCAACTAATCTTTGACAAAGCCAGAAAAGATATCCAATGAAAAAAGACAGTCTCTTCAATAAATGATATGGGAACACTGGATAGCAACATGCAGAACAATAAAACTGGACCACTTTTTTACACCATGTACAAAAATTAATTCAAAATGGATGAAAGACCTAAATGTGAAATAAGAAACCATCACAATCCTAGAGGAGAACACAGGCAATAACCTCTTTGACCTTGGTGTAGCAACGTCTTACTAGACATGTCTCCAGAAGCAAGGGAACAAAAACAAAAATGCACTATTGGGACTTCATTCAAATAAAAAGCTTCTGTACAATGAAGGAAACAATCAATAAAACTAAAAGTCAGCTTACAGACTGGGAGAAGCTATTTGCAAATGACATTTCTGATAAAGGGTTAGTATCCAAAATCTATAAAGAATTTATCAAACTCAACACCCAGAAAACCAAATAATCCAGTTAAGAAATGGTTAGAAGACACAGATAGACATTTTTGCAAAAAAGACATCCAGAGGGCTAACAGACATATGAAAAGATGCTCAACATAACTCATCAGGGAAATACAAATCAAAGCCATGATGAGATACCACCACATACCTGTCAGAATAGCTAAAATTAACAACACAGGAAACAACTGATGCTGGTGAGATAAAGGGGAACATTCTTAACACTGTTGGTGGGAATGCAAACTGGTGCAGCGACTGTGGAAAACAGTATGGACGTTCCTCAAAAAGTTAAAAGTAGAACTACCTTGCAATCCAGCAATTGCACTACTAGTATTTACCCAAAGGATACAAACATAGTGATTCAAAGTGGCCCATGCACTGCTCAAGTTTATAGCAGCATTATTAATAATGGCCAAATTATGGAAAGAGCCCAAATGTCCATCAACTGATGAATGGATAAAGAAGAGGTGGTATATATATGCAATGGACTGTTACTTAGCCATCAAAAGGAATGAAAGCTTGCCATTTGCAACAATGTGGATGGAACTAGAGAACTAAAGTATATTATGCTAAGTGAAATAAGTCAGAGAAGACACAGAATGATTTCACTCATATGTGGAATTTAAGAAAAAAAGAACAAGAACATAAGTGAAGGGAAAAAAAGAAAGGGAGGTAAAGCATAAGAAAATCTCAACAATAGAGAACAAAATGAGGGTTGCTGGAAAGGAGGTGGGCAGGGGGGTGGGCTAGATGGGTGATGAGTATTAAAGAGGGCAGTTGTTATGATGAGCACTGGGTGTTATATGTAAGTGATAAATCACTAAATTCTACTCCTGAGAGCAATATTACACTATATTAACTAACCAGAATTTAAATAAAAATGTGAAAAAAAATAAATGAGATAATGTAAATAAAAATGTAATGTTCATCATACATTCAGATAAGTAACTTACATTAAAGTAATGATGTATATAGCCATTATTCTTAACTCTTTCACACTGTTTTTTCTTCTATTTATGACTATTTCTCACTTAAGATAGCTTAACAGAAAATAACAAAATGAGTTAACTTGAATCTGTTAACATTTAAAATAGTGAGTCTTTACAGTATTTAGCATTTTAATTAGTAATAAAAATAAATTATTTGTGACCATGGCTCATAATTTACCACAACACATAAATATATTTGTATGTTGTGGAAAAGTATAAAGGATTTTGCAAATGCTGGGCATCAGAATATTAATTTTAATAGTTATATACAGAGTCCTTTCTGATCAAGTAGTTATCTCTATCAGTAGTTGTAATAATTATTAGGTTGCATACATATTATAATATAAATACTATTAAGTATACACATCATGAATGAATGACAGAGATACTATAAGATCTCATTTATTTTCCATTCTATAATTGGTGAAAACCCTAAAGCCATATGACTAAAATAATATTTTCTATTTTGATGCAGTCTGTTTTTTATTTTACAAATCTCCCTCATATGTTTTGTTCCTATTCCATATCTTATGACAGAGACCTTATTAGTCTAGAAGGATGGCCCTGGCTGGTCCTAAATTAACACTAGTTATCAACTTGCTAGGATCTATTTGCATGACTGATTTGCATAAAATGAAGAAATCTTCCAGGAAAAAAGTATATCGTACATGTGCTGAAAGAGAAAGACAAGAAAGAAACAAATATGCAAAGATTATCCTGACATCATGGACCTGTGAGTTTTGAGTTTGACAGAAGAGAAACACATATTTGTGTTAAATACAGGGTGGCCCCAGGGTTCTAAATACAGAAAGAAATGAAACATTATTTTTGATTCTTCAAATCTTTTGCAGGTTGGTCCTGAGAGGTGGCACTATGGGCAACATAGCTGCTTTAGAGGAAATAATGACAGACTAGCAGTGGAAACTTTGGTGTCCAGGATATAAAATAAATGCCCATCAGAAAATTGGCAGCAAAACAGCAGTGGCCACCTGCTTCTGATTTAGGATATAAATACTAATATGATATCATTACCTCCCACAGACTCATAATGACTGAAGAAATTTGAGTTACATTATTTTTTTAAATTCATTCTTCACTTTCAATTGCTCTAATTTCACATTTTTACTGCCAATTTTTCATAAACAAGGTTTTTAAGTTTGTTTATTTTCTTCCATTACATTAATCAAAATATTTGCTACTAATTATACATTTGTAGAAAGACCTCTCTCAGTTTTCATGAGGCTACATATGTGCTTTATTACTCTCTAAAATATTATAAAAAGCAATAATATGTCCTTTGGTAAAGAAGAGCTAGATACTAACTTCTCCCTTTTCTCTTCCCTGTGTATGCAAAAAGGTTACACCCCAGCTTCCTTTGCTGAGTCATCTATATCTGTATCTGTATCTAGCAACATCATCTAGATATTATATAATTAATTCTAGTCAATATACATTTACAGAAGTGATTTGAACAAATTTCAGGACTAGCCTGTAAGATCATCTGTTAGATTTTGCTTTACCATGCATATCCATGCAGCTGAAAGAAATAATCCTAGATGCCAGAATTGTAAAATGGAAGAAGCAGGATTCCTAAAACAGAGCTTAGAATGAAAATCCTCAGGGGAGACACCAAGCTTTGTTTGTTTGTTTTTGATGTTATATGAATGAGAAATATAAACTTTTATTATGCTATTGTCACTGATATTTTATGGGTTTTTCTCACATTAGCTAGCATTATTTCTCCTAATACATGTTCCTTCGTGTGCTTTTCATTCTGTGGCAACTTTTTGATTTATGGTCACTTTTTGATTTATGTATAGGAGTTTTTCCTTCTCAGGTGGTTGTGAATCCACAGTGATCAATATGGTAATATTTCTAATTATGGTAAAATTTTCATACAGCAAAATATACAAATATTAATTATAAAATTAAATAGTTTTGATAAATATATATACTCATGTAGCCAATACCCATCCACCAACACACACAACCTGATCAATATATAAAACACTTCCATCACCTGAGAAAATTATCTTATGCCTCCTCCCAATTAATTCCCATTCCCATGGTACCAATCACCACTACCACCACAGGCAACCTTTCTTCTGATTTCTATTACCATAGATTAGTTTTAACTGTTCTTGAATTACATATAAATGAAATCCTCTAATCATATTTTATGTATCTGGTTTCATTCAATCATCAAAATACTGTTGGATTTCATGTTTTTGTATATACTGATAATCTACTCTGTTTTATTGCTGAATAGTAATCAATTGTATGAATACACAGCAATTTGTTTATCCACACATCTATTTTTGTGTATAGCTTTCTTCCTCACTTTCTAAATATTATGAATAAAACAACTATAAATAGTCACTACAGGTTTTTGTGTGGACTTCACTTTTTTAGGAATGAAATTGCTAAATAATACAGTAGGTGAATGCTTAACTTTATTAAAATAGTTTTTGAAAAGTTTTCTATAATTTCTTACAACATTTTACACAACCAAGAGCAACGTATGATAGTTCCATTTGGTCAGCATCCTTGACAACAACTGATATTCTTAGTATATGTATCTTTAAATATTAGCCATTCTAGTTGGTATCTATGTTGGTGTGGGTTTAATTTGGATTTTCCTAATAATTAATAGTGTTCACTCTTCATGGGTTTATTGGTCCTCTGTATATCTTCATTTGTGAAATGACTGGTCATACCTTTCTCTATTTTTAAAAATCGGTTTCAATCATGTTGTTTGTATTTTTGTTATTGATTTTAGAAATTATTTGTATAATCTGATTAGAAATCCTTTGTTAGATATATGTTTGGATAATAACACTGGTTATCAACTCATCCATCTTTGTTGAGGGTTTATTGACATAATTTCTGGGAGTACTATCAAACACTGCCTTTGTTTTCAACTTCTTCAGTAATTGCTTCAGCTGTAGAGACCCATTTCAAGATCATGTTCATTTTTGGTACAGGCCCCACTCGAAGACTGATCAATGTGGGAGTACACAAATAGGAGCAACTCTGAAAGTCCAAAACTTCCTATGGAGTCAGCTAAGCCACAACACATTGGTTGTGTGCCTTAGATTTTAATTTTGGCTCAACTTCTTTCTCTTTACAACTTTGCTTTCTTCCGTTCCTTTTCACAGGTGTTGGTCCCAAAGATGCTATTAGCGCATTCTGTACACTAAACTCTTCTTAGATTCTATTCCTCAGGTACATAAACCTGTGACATGTGGGTCAGGAATGATCAGAGAAGGAAAGCACAAAGATGGGATATTTGATCTGGATTATCTGACACCTGGCTGACAATGAGGACTTCATCATTGGATATAGGTGAAACATAGATATCCCTTTGCACAGGTGATAACTAAAACTTTCACTATTGGTGAACTGGAATGGTAAACTGGTAAAAAGGATACATTATCAGATGTGATTGTTTAGGCTTTTGGAATGTATGAGACAAATAGTAACTATGACGGCAATGGAATATTTGGATATTTCTGAGCTTGACTGATGCTTTCAAAAATGATAATGAAAAGCTAAGTATAATTAATTGCTAATTAAAAGCTAAGTGTGAGAAGTGGTGAACCTTCTTGGCAGCTTGCAAATAGGCTTGTATCTATTGCAACTGAGAAAGAAATATAATTTGTGCCCACTTCATAATCTTCAGAATATCCAAGTTTCAAGGAAGTTAAGTTTTCTAACAGGAAGGTCAGCTATGCCAAGTTCATGGCCACGTTCTGCCCGGAAAGGAATGAGGTACTAATATGCAGCATGGACACAATTTAGTTAATGACTCAGAAAACACTGAATCTCCAGATTATCCCCGTAAATGTTCTGAACATACATAAGTGACCCACTCTTCCATATTAAGAGCTAGTATTCACCACTTGCTTGGAAATAATACTGAGGTTTTTGCCCTCAAGACATTTGCATGGTCCTCCCCTGTCCCTGAATCTGTCACAACATAGTCTCAAGATTGTGTTAGGTCTGGTAAGGAAGGAAAGAGAATATGTTCCAAAGATGTTACAAAATCTAAAGCTAAAAATATATACCAAAGAACTAGAACAGTGTATGTGCAATTTGATTTTGAGGTTGACTGATGAGGAAGGTTTTGAACAAAAAAATTAGATGAACAAGAGTTTATTCATTTTGGAGTAATTTCCTGGGCCACAGAATTCAACATTATAATAAGGATCTTTCAATGTGGTGTGAACTCATTACTAGGGTAGCTCTGAGATGCATAAAATAGTGATTGCCACACTTCGTGGTGGTGAATTACTGTAGCAATCAGTGGAAGAAAGGATTAAAGGCTCAGGGTGGTCAATATAAAGTGATAGTCCATGTAATTTTGGGAGACCCACAAGATGACTTTGTTCCACAAAACTACCAAAATGGCAATTTATGAAGGCCATAAGAAATACACTAAGGAGAAGGGCACAAGCGTTACTAAGAATTTCAGTGGTGTCTCTCCTGTATAGATCATGGCCAAAGGTAGGAGACATCATTGCAAAATTAGGCCCAGAGATAACAATGGGTCTAAAACAACACCGAAAACGATGAAACTCAGATGGTGGCACCTAACTGACTAAAAAATTGAAAATATTAAAATATAAATATGATAATCAAGGGTGAGATCAGACAAGCAGCTGGCAAAGGGTGGGGGGTGCTGCATAAGTATAGAGGGTCCTAATTAGCATTCTTATAAGCAAATCAGATGGACCCACAAGGAGATTACTCAATCTGTATCATCAAAACAAATCAATGATGAAGGCTCAGTAAAATGGGAGCAGTGCTCCAGTAAAAAAAGTCATAACATCTCACCCAGTTAAACCTGAATCAGTTTCAAAACCTGAAACAAAATGATTTATTAAAAATCCTCATTTCCAAGAGGAAGAAGTTTGTAATTCTACAAGTCTACATGATAATGATCACCTAGTCCTTCTCCCTTCTCCGAGGCATTACAGTCATTTACTTAGATAACAGAACACTAGGGAAAGGGGGTCATCCAACTATTTTAAGGACTTCTGGATAAAGAGTCCACATTAGCACTGAAGCCCAAAGACTCAAAACATCACTATAGTTAACATCTCAGAATAAATTTGGGGGTGGGAGGGAAAAAAAGTTCTGGCCAGGATCTGGCATCACAGTGATTCCATTGGATATTCCCTCAAATGTAAAATTAGAATAAACATATACTTGGTAACTGGTAAAAACCTCATACTGAGTCCTTGGTCTTTAAAATGAGTCATTTTTCTTGGATGATTAGCCCATCTTTAAATTAGGTTATTAGCTTTATTTGCTATTCCATTATACATCTTTATATATTTTGGAGATTGACCTCTTATCAGATACATGTTTTGCAAATTTTTCTTTGATCTCACGGGTTGACTTTTCACTCTTGATTATTATTACTTTGATTATTTTCTTTTTATTTTGATGTAGTCCCACTTTTTAATTTTTGTTGCCTATGCTTTTGGTGTTATATCCATGAAATTATTGTCAAAACCAACATTATGAAATTTTTACTTTGTGTGTTCTTCTAAATCTTTACAGTTTCATGTATTACACTTAAGTTTTTAAACCATTTTGAGTTATTTTTGTGTATAGTGTAAGATGAGGGTCCAATTTTATTCTGTTGCACCATAGTTTTCAAAAGACTTATGAATGGCCAACAGGTATATGAAAGATGCTTAACATCACTAAGAATCAGAGAAATTCAATTTAAAATCATGAGTTATCACCACACACCTATTAGGATTACTACTATTAAAAAAAGACAAAAAACAACAAAAGTTGACCAGGAGGCGGAGAAATAGGAGCCCTTCCACACTGGTAGTAAAAATGCAAAATGGTGCGGCAGTTATGCAAAACAGTATGAAGAGTCCTCAAAAAATTAAAAATAGAATTACTATATGATCCAGCATTCCACTTCTGGATATTTATCCAAAAGAATTGAAATCAAGATCTCAAAAAGATGTACGAGAACTCTCATGTTCATTGCAGCAACATCTGCAATAGCTAAGATGTAGAACATCTAAGTGTCCATTGACAAAAAAATGCATAAAGAAAATGTGGTATACACATAGAAATACTGTTCATCCTTACAGAAGAAAATCCTGTAATATACCACATGGTGAACCTTAAAGGCATTATGCTAAGTAAAATAAATGAATTATAAAAAGAGAAACACTGCACAATGCCATTTATTTGAGGTATCTGAAATAGTCAATCTCATAGAAGTAGAGAATAGAATGATGGTTGTCAGAAGTTGGGGAAGGAGGAAATGGGAAGTTACTAATCAATAGGATAAAAGTTTCATTTCAGCAAGATGAATAAGCTCTAGAAATCTGTTATACATTACATTTATACTCAACAATGAGTTGTACAATTACAGATTTAAGAGGGTAGATCTCACGCTAAGTGTTCTCACCACAACAAAATACAAATTCTTAAAAAAGAGTCATATTTAGTATTTCCAAGTGAAAGTTTGTGTTGCTCATGTGTTTTGTTGACTCTTTTACTTTCTTTCATAAATAGCCTAAAGAGATATGGGTCAACTGGATATTCCAAAGAATGTCACCTTGATCTATTACATTGATGATATCATGTAAATTGGACCAGAAGAGGAAGAAGAGGATATTACATTTCAGGCCTTGGTATGAAAATGTACTCCAGATGGTGGGACACAAACAATAAGATTCAGGAGTCTGACATTTCTGTAAAATGTTTAGGGTCTTAATGGTTATGGGCATGGCAAGAAAAACTAAAGAAAGCATAGAATATGTTATTGCATATTGCACCTGTCACCATTATGGAGGAAATACAGCATCTAGTATGCATCTCTGGATTTTGGAGGCAGCATACCACACCTGGGAATATTACTTTGATTTAGGTACTGCCTGACACAAAAGCCTGCCTGAATTGTATGGGGACCAGAATAGGAAAATGTTCTATAGTAGGTTGAGGCTCCAGAGCAAATATCCCTGGACTTGAGCTATAAGGCAAGAGAGATCCTAGTATTAGATGTATCAATAGTGTGAAAAATTGCCATGTGAAAGGAACAGCAAACTTCTAGGGGAATATCACAATACATACCCCTAGATTTCCAGGGAAAAACTAAGCATCTATGGAAAAGAATTACACATCTTTTGAAAAACAACCCCTAGCATTGCTACTGAGTCTCAGTGAAAATGAGGTGACTGACCATGTGGCCACAATTGCTTATCATGACCTAGCTCTGTCAAACTCACTAAGTCATGAAATCAGCCAAACCTGATGACAGTTTACTGTAAGTTAAAAGTGACAATTATAGAATCTCAAGATAAATAGGACCAGAGGGTGCAAGTGAGCTCCTGATGTATGGAACCCATCTTCATGTCATCCATTCATATGTCAATGTCCTTTTGTTACAAATAAGGTTATATGGGGAATCTTTCCAACTTATTGATGGAAGAGGGAAAGCTCAAGCTTGGTTCACAGATGAGCCAGTTTGATATACTGGTGCAGGCCAAATAGACAACTGCACAACCACTCTATTTAGGGATGACACTGAAAGAGGGAAAATGGTAGACCTGGCCATTTAGCTGATGTGGAAAGGGAAGTTGCTAGAATTTAGAATATGTGTGGATTCAAAATCACTTGTGAATGTCTTGGCTGGATAGTCAGAGGCCATAAGGAGAAAGATTGGAAGATTAGAAAGATTACAAACAGACCTCCTAATTTATATGCATATATGTTAAAAAGTGTTAAAATCTTGGTACCACATGTTAGCCTTTGACAGAGAATATTCTCCATGGAAGAGGCATACAAGTTAGTAGACAAAATGACTTGGTCATTTTTTATTTAATTTTTTATCTTAAAAATGTAAATAGCATAATATAAGAAGTATGGACAATGATATGAACTTAAGAAAAAACAGAGATGACTACTAAATAGAAGCCTGAAAGTCTGCAGACTTTTCAAGTTCCTGGGCTAGTAATCAATTTTCAGGCTCCATGTAGCTTTAAAATCTGGCAAATATTTTGAGATGAGATAACCATGGATTTGGGCTCCTCATTTCCAAATTTATTTCCTGCCAGGCTCAAGTAACTGCTGAAGTTTGTTCGTTGGTTTTATTTCCTTCAGTGTATTTCCTCCATTAAGGTCAGCTCCAACTTCAGCTGGCATCCATAATTGGCAGATGAAATCGGGGAAGAGAATGGGGCAGGTCAGTTCACTCAGAGGGTGTTTCTTTCTTTGAAACTTTAGTTCTTATCGCTTTGCAACTCTGAGATACATTTAAAATACAATTTTGGTAATATGCCTAATTGTTCCTAATTTTTGCAGAAAAGTGTTGCCTTGTCATGATAGGCCATATTATAGATGGAAATGGAAATTTCTATTATTCATTATAACTTCAAAGTTATAAATATTTGATTAGCAGATATTTTTGATATATTAAAACATCCTTATCTTACCATGGAACTAGAATGGCTTTTTTCCCTGCATTGAAAAAGGCATGGACTAAGGACAAAGTCAACAAAATAGCCTCTATCCTCAGAGGTTATTAGGTATAAAGGGACTTCACTGCTTTCACTGAAACTCTGCCTCAGTGCTAGCCATTTAAGGCATTTCTGGAGTAGAAATGTTAAAAATTACACTTTGAAGTATTTTTTTTAGATCTGTACATAGCTGAGATGGTCCACATTCTAGAAAGTTGAATATAATGAAGTTCATTACTTATGTGCTCAGGAATTGCTTAAGAACTGATACATTAAAGTAATCTAGAATTTGAGGCCAAACAAGTTCCAAGGAGAAAAAAATATAGAAAAAGAAAAGGACCTAAAAGATTAAAGATAGAAGACAATATAACAGGTTGATGATATGGTCTAACTATATAGTCAGTCCTACACCTGTAGACCACTTGCAGTACGAATGGAAACTAAGAAGACAAGCCACAGCAAGGAAAAGGGGACAGAGGGAAAATGAGTGGGAGTGGTGAGAAAAGGACGGATAGGAGGCAACAATGTCAGTGTTTGTTGCAGTTTAAAACAAACAGGAAACAAGCTTTGTGAGAGGCTAAATTTCCACAAATGTAAAAACTGATGCAAAATAACAAAAAGGGATTACAACTAAGACTTTTAAAAAGTGATATTGTCTTCAGTGTTTTAGAATAAAATGCTTTAATATTCTTTAGCTGTCTCATGTCCACAAAAATGTCAAAAACCTTGACTGAAAACTCAGAAGAAATGGTTGAGAAAAAAGGTTTAAGTCCTCACAGAATAAAACAGGATTGAAGAGCAAAATTAACATTAATTTGTAACAGGCACAAGTTTATTATGTTAAATATTTTCAAATCATGTCAAAATTCAAGGAAAGTTTTGTTTTAAATTTATTATTTAAAAGTTATTGGTGGAAGGAAAGAAGATAGTACTTATTTTTTAAGGATATTAAAAGGTTAATTTAGAAAATAATCTCAATTGATGGAATAAATTATACAAACCTCTGGAATTATAGTAGAAGACAAATGTACTATATAAAATGTATAATGTTAGAATCCATAGTAAATTATAATTTTGATTCCAGTGTAATTTCCTAAAAGACTGATTTATATAGTTGGAAGAAATAAAAATAAAAATAAATAGAAGAAAAAAATATTTTTCAGTTAGTTTACTTCTTAAATATATTTCATAGTTAATTTTAAAAGTTAGAAAACAAAATAGTGGCAGTGAGAAAAAATATAATAAAGTAATATAGACATATGGAAACAAAAGAGAATTCTTGAATCCTGGATGCAAAACATGTATGCATAAATCAATTGCCTTCATTTCCACACTCAAAATAAAAGTTTAAAACTTATGACAAAATAACTATAAAAAGATAAGCATTCTGCAAAGGAAAAATGAAAACATAAAATCATGATTTAAAAATAACCCATGAGAAGGGGTGTCTGGTGGTCCAGTTGGTTAACTGTGGGACCCTTAGTTTCAGCTCAGGTCATGATCTCAGAGTGTAAGATCCAATTCCCATTGGGCTTCCCCTCTCTGAGTGGAGTCTGCTTAAGTTTCTCCCTCTCACAGGAGTTAAGATGGCGGAGGAGTAGGGGACGCCTTTTTCAGCCGGTCCCCCGAGTCGAGCTGGATAGGTACCAGACCAGCCTGAACATCCACGGAATCAGCCTGAGATGCAGGAAGATACATCTGGATCTCTACAAATGAACATCTCCAGCGCTGAGTATTGAGGTACGAAGCGGGGAGCCATGAAACCGCGCACAGATATCGGAAGATAAACGGAAGGGGGAGGGAGCCGCCGCGTTCGGGTGCCGGGAAGCGGTAGCCACCTGCACGGGGGAGCGGGCGGGCTCGCAGACCGGCACCCGCAAAACAGCAGACTGAGACCGTGAGCCGGGAGCACGCGCCGCCAGGCATCTCGCGGAACTCCAGAAACCCGGTATGCTCACTGGATTCAGACAGAGACCAGGAGCTCCGGAGCGCGGGGGCGGCTGGCGGCTGCCAGAGTTAGAAACACAAAGGACAGAGACGCGCCGGCCCTGGAAGTGAGGGCTGGGACGCCGGCTGTGGGGCGCACATCCCAGGATGCTGCAGGGTTGAGCAGCACCAACAGTAACGGAGTTAAAGTGGCCAGAACATCAGTGGAGAACGGGCCGCAATCCCTCTGTTCTGTGACAGAGGCTGAGATTCGGCCACTGCTGCTCTGACTCTCAGAAGAGGCACAGCAAACCGACAGGGAAAGCCGCCAGAGAACAAAACCCTGGAAAGACCGGCTCAGAGAGTGCCCATCCCCATCCCCCCTCGCAGGGGACACGGAGACTCTACCCAAACAGGGTTGCCTGAGTATCGGCGTGGCAGGCCCCTCCCCCAAAACACAGAAGGCAAGCTGAAAAATCAAGAAGCCCACAACCTGGGGCGCCTAGGTGGCGCAGTCATTGAGCGCCTGTCTCCAGCTTTGGGCGTGATCCCGGAGTTCCGGAAAGGAGTCCCTCATCGGGCTCTTCCGCTGGGAGCCTGCTTCTTCCTCTCCCACACCCCTGCTTGTGTTCCCTTCTCACTGGTTGGCTCTCTGCCACATAAATAAATAAATAAAATCTTTAAAGAAGAAGCCCACATCCCTAAAATCCCTATAAAATAAGGGGCACGGCCTGGGCCCCAGTCAATAATTTGGGCTCTGGACAACCCCGCAACCTCTCCTCATCAGAATGACAAGAAGGAGAAGCCCCCCCCCCCACCAAATAAAAAACAGTGAATCTGGCCTCTGCCACAGAAATAATGGATATGGATGTAACCAAATTATCAGAAATGGAATTCAGAGTAACGATGGTCAAAATGATGAGTAGAATTGAAAAAAGTATTAACGAAAAGTTTACTGAGAATATAGAATCCCTAAGGACAGAAATGAGAGCGAATCTGACAGAAATTAAAAATTCTATGAGCCAAATGCAGGCAAAACTAGAGGCTGTTATGGCCAGGGTCACCTAAGCAGAGGGACATATTAGTGAATTGGAGATGGGTTAATAGAGGAAAAATGAAAATAGAAGCTGGTCTTAAAAAAATCCACGCCCACGAATGTAGGTTACGGGAGATTACTGACTCAATGAAATGATCCAATGTCAGTATCATCGGCAGGGGGTGGAGAAAAACAGAGGTCTAGAAGAGATATTTGAACAAATTGTAGCTGAAAACTTCCCTAATCTAGCGAGGGAAACAAACATTCGTGTCCAAGAGGCAGAGAGGACCCCTCCCAAGCTCAACCACGACAAACCTATGCCACGTCACGTCATAGTGCATTTCGCAAATATTAGATCCAAGGATACAGTATTGAAAGCGGTCAGGGCAAAGAAATTTCTCATGTTCCAAGGCAAAGGCATCAGAATTATGTCAGACTTGTCTACACAGACCTGGAATGAGAGAAAGGGCTGGGGGGGCATTTTTAAAGCTCTTTCAGAGAAAAACATGCAGCCAAGGATCCTTTATCCAGCAAGGCTGTCATTCAGAATTGATGGAGAAATAAAGACATTCCAGAATCGCCAGTCATTAACCAATTTCGTAACCACGAAACCAGCCCTACAGGAGATATTAAGGGGGGTTCTATAAAAGTAAAAAGGCCCCAAGAGTGATACAGAACACAAAGTCACAACTGATACAAACACTGACTTTACTGGCAACATGGCATCATTAAAATTCTATCTCTCAGTTCTTAGTGTCAATGTAAATGGTTTAAATGCTCCCATTAATGCCACAGGGTTGCAGATTGGATAAAAAGAAATGACCCATCCATTTGCTGTCTACAAGAGACTCATTTCGAACCCAAAGATGCATTCAGACTGAGAGTAAGGGGATGGAGTACCATCTTTCACGCAAATGGACCTCAAAAGAAAGCTGGGGTAGCAATTCTCATATCAGATAAACTGGATTTTAAACTACAGACTATAGTTAGAGACACAGAAGGGCACTATATTATTCTTAAGGGAAGTATTCAACAAGTGGATATGACAATTATAAATATATATGCCCCCAACAGGGGAGCAGCAAGATACACAAGCCAACTCTTAACCAGAATAAAGAGACATATAGATAAAAATATATTAATCGTAGGGGACCTCAACACTCCACTATCAGAAATAGACAGAACACCCTGGCAAAAACTAGCAAAGAATCAAAGGCTTTGAATGCCATACTTGACAAGTTGGACCTCATAGATATATATAGAACACTACACCCCAGAACCAAAGAATACTCATTCTATTCTAATGCCCATGGAACATTCTCAAGAATAGACCATGTTCTGGGACACAAAACGGGTCTCAACCGATACCAAAAGATTGAAATTATCCCCTGCATATTCTCAGACCACAACGCTCTGAAATTGGAACTCAACCACAAGGAAAAATTTGGAAGAAACTCAAACACTTGGAGACTAAGAACCATCCTGCTCAGGAATGACTCGATAAACCAGGAAATCAAAAATCAATTTAAACAATTTATGGAGACCAACGAGAATGAAAATACAACGGTCCAAAACCTATGGGATACTGCAAAGGCAGTCCTAAGGGGGAAATACATAGCCATCCAAGCAACACTTAAAAGAACAGAAAAATCTAAAATGCAGTTTTTATATTCTCACCTCAAGAAGCTGGAACAGCAACAGAGGGACAGGCCTAATCCACTCACGAGGAAGCAGTTGACCAAGATGAGAGCAGACATCAATGAATTAGAAACCAGAAGTACAGTAGAGCAGATCAACAGGACTAGAAACTGGTTCTTTGAGAGAATCAATAAAATTGACAGACCACTGGCAAGACTTATCCAAGAGAAAAGAGAAAGGACCCAAATTATTAAAATTATGAATGAAAAAGGAGAGGTCACAACCAACACCAATGAAATTGGAAGGATTATTAGAAACTATTATCAACAGCTTTATGCCAAAAAACTAAGCAATCTGGAAGAGATGGAGGCCTTCCTGGAAACCTATAAACTACCAAGACTGAAACAGGAAGAAATTGATTTCTTAAACAGGCCAATTAATTATGAAGAGATTGAGTCAGTGATAAACAACCTTCCAAATAACAAAACTCCAGGCCAGGACGGTTTTCCTGGGGAATTCTACCAAACATTCAAAGAAGAAATAATACCTATTCTCCTAAAGCTATTTCAAAAAACAGAAACAGAAGGAAAGCTACCAAACTCATTCTATGAGGCCAATATTACCTTGATCCCCAAACCAGGCAAAGACCCCATCAAAAAGGAGAATTACAGAATGATTTCCCTAATGAATATGGATGCCAAAATCCTCAACAAGATCCTTGCTAACAGAATCCAAAAGTACATTAAAAGGATTATCCTTCATGACCAAGTGGGATTCATACCTGGGCTGCAAGTGTGGTTCAATATTCGCAAACTGATCAGCGTGATACATCATATCAACAAGAAAAGACTCAGGAACCATATGATCCTCTCAATTGATGCAGAAAAAGCATTTGACAAAATACAGCATCCTCTCCTGATTAAAACCCTTCAGAGTGTAGGAATAGAGGGTACATTTCTCAATCTCATAAAAGCCATCTATGAAAAGCCTACAGCAAATATTATTCTCAATGGGGAAAAGCTGGAACCCTTTCCCTTAAGATCAGGAACACGACAAGTATGCCCACTCTCACCACTATTATTCAACATAGTACTAGAAGTCCTTGCAACAGCAATCAGACAACAAAAAGGGATCAAAGGTATCCAAATCAGCAGAGAAGAAGTCAAAATGTCTCTCTTCGCAGATGACATGATACTCTATATGGAAAACCCAAAAGAATCCACTCCCAAACTATCAGAAGTTATAGAGCAATTCAGTAATGTGGCAGGATACAAAATCAATGCTCAGAAATCAGTTGCATTTCTATACACGAATAACGAGACTAATGAAAGAGAAATTAGGGAATCCATTCCATTTACAATAGTACCAAAAACCATCTGTTACCTTGGAATTAACTTAACCAGAGATGTAAAGGACCTATATTCTAGAAACTATAAATCACTCTTGAAAGACTTTGAGGAAGACATAAAAAGATGGAAAAATATTCCATGCTCATGGATTGGAAGAATTAACATAGTTAAAATGTCCATGCTACCCAGAGCAATCTACACGTTCAATGCTATCCTGATCAAAATACCAAGGACATTTTTCAAAGAACTGGAACAAATAGTCCTTAAATTTGTATGGAACCAGAAAAGGCCCGAATATCCAAGGAACTGTTGAAAAGGAAAAACAAAGCTGGGGGCATCACAATGCCGGATTTCGAGCTGTACTACAAAGCTGTGATCACAAAGACAGCATGGTACTGGCACAAAAACAGACACATAGACCAATGGAACAGAATAGAGAACCCAGAAATGGACCCTCGGCTCTTTGGGCAACTAATATTTGATAAAGCAGGAAAAAACATCCGGTGGGAAAAAGACAGTCTCTTCAATAAATGGCGCTGGGAAAATTGGACAGCTATATGCAAAAGAATGAAACTTGATCACTCTCTCACACCATACACAAAAATAAACTCCAAATGGATGAAAGACCTCTATGTGAGACAGGAATTCATCAAAATTCTAGAGGAGAACATAGGCAGCAACCTCTACGACATTGGCCAAAGCAACCTTTTTCATTACACATCCCCAAAGGCAAGAGAAACAGAAGATAAAATGAACTTATGGGACTTCATCAAGATAAAAAGCTTCTGCACAGCCAAGGAAACAGTCAAAAAAACTAGAAGGCAGCCCACGGAATGGGAGAATATATTTGCAAATGACACTACAGATAAAGGACTGGTATCTAAAAGCTACAAAGAACTTCTCAAACTCAATACACGAGAAACAAATAAACAAATCAAAAAATGGGCAGAAGATATGAACAGACACTTTTCCAATGAAGACATACAAATGGCTAACAGACACATGAAAAAATGTTCAAAGTCATTAGCCATCAGGGAAATTCAAATCAAAACTACTTTGAGATACCACCTTACGCCAGTTAGAATGGCAAAAATAGACAAGGCAAGAAACAACAATTGTTGGAGAGGATGTGGAGAAAGAGGATCCCTCCTACATTGTTGGTGGGAATGCAAGTTGGTACAGCCACTCTGGAAAACCGTGTGGAGGTCCCTTAAAAAGTTAAAAATTGAGCTACCCTATGATCCAGCCATTGCACTACTGGGTGTTTAACCCAAAGATACAGACGTAGTGAAGAGAAGGGCCATATGCACCCCAATGTTCATAGCAGCAATGTCCCAATAGCTTAATCGTGGAAGGAGCCGAGATGCCCTTCAACAGATGACTGGATTAAGAAGTTGTGGTCCCTGTATACAATGGAATATTACTCAGCTATCAGAAAGAATGAGTTCTCAACATTTGCTACAAAATGGACGGCAGTGGAGGAGATAATGCTAAGTGAAATAAGTCAAGCAGAGAAAGACAACTATCATATGATTTCTCTCATCTATGGAACATAAGAACTAGGATGATTGGTAGGGGAAGAAAAGGATAAAGAAAGGGGGGGTAATCAGAAGGGGGAATGAAACATGAGAGACTATGGACTATGAGAAACAAACTGAGGGCCTCAGAGGGGAGGGGAGTGGGGGAATGGGATAGACCGGTGATGGGTAGTAAGGAGGGCACGTATTGCATGGTGCACTGGGTGTTATACGCAACTAATGAATCATCGAGCTTTACATCGGAAACCGGGGATGTACTGTATGGTGACTAACATAATATAATAAAAAATCATTAAAAAAAAAAAAAGTTTCTCCCTCTCCCTCTGCCCCTCCCCACTGTGCACACGCACACTATTTCTCTCTCAAATAAAAAAAAAAATAAATAAATAACCCATAAGGAAAGGAAGCAAACTTGTAATGACTTAAGAATTCATGAGGTTTCTATATGGTACAATTTGTGGCTACTGGGGGACACCAAGGAAAAATCAAACAAATTAAAAGACCTCCATGTTTTTGGATAAAAAGATTTTAATTAATAATATTGTTATATTTCCCTAATTTAATATCTACATTCCAAACAATAATAAAAGCATGATTTTCTACAAGTAGATTCTAATGTTCATAGACAAATTTAAATAAAACCAGAAAAATTCATTTAAAAAGACTTACTGGATAAGGGATAACTTTCCCAGATTTTAAAAATGTTATACATCAAAATATTTTTTAAAATGTATCATATTTTTTAAAATGTATCAGAGTACATGAATATCCAGCTATGTTGATTCATCCCCTCCCCCCCCAAAAAAAACTAGAATTAGGCCAAGATATGTAAATGGTGTAACTCAAAACAGTGAGGAAAGATGGATTTTTCAAAAACTTTTTGAGACAACTAGGTAGCCATATTGGAAAAAAATTGAATTTGTGAAGACAACATACCCTAAAATCATTTTAAATGGATTGAAGATTTTTTTTTAAGATTTTATTTATTTATTTGACACAGAGAGAGACAGCCAGAGAGAGAGGGAACACAAGCAGGGGGAGTGGGAGAGGAAGAAGCAGGGTCCCAGCAGAGCAGGGAGCCTGATGTAGGGCTCCATCCCAGGACCCTAGGATCAGGCCCTGAGCCCAAGGCAGACGCTGAACGACTGAGCCACCCAGTTGCCCCAGGATTGAAGATTTCTTAAAATGAATCCAGGAAGATATTAGAAAAGAACACAGACAAAGACATCTAAATGTGTAATGACTTTGAAAGTATGACCAAAAACAACACTTAGAAACAATAAAAAATTAACATTTTTATTACATCAAGTTTTTAGATTGTGTCCACATGAAACTAAACAGAAAAAAAAATTCAAGGGAAAAATAATCTTCAGAAAAAATGTTTACAAGTAATAATACAAAGGACCAATTTAACATATAAATAATTTTTTTACATCATCGAGTAAAGGGCTAACAACAAAATGAAATTTAAATTATCAGGAAAGACATGAATAAAAGCAAATCATCAATGCATATAAATGTCTAAATGCATATAAAGGTACTCATATATGCATATAAAATTACAATTAAATATCATTTTCAAACTATCCAACTGAGGAAAATAAAAACATTGACAACTGAATTTGTTAATGTTGAAATAGAGTAATTTTACATGTTAGTAGTAAGAGGGTAAATTTGTGTAGTTTTAATGGAAGGCAACTTGGCAATATTTATTAAAATAGAAATATGCCAGCAATTATACCTCAAGAAATTTCTTACAAATTTGTTTGCAGATGTGTAAACTTTGTGCATGAATGTTCATTGCCACTTCTTTTGCAACAGTAAAACTGCAAACAATCTAAATGATTTTTAACAACTGATTAAATCATTGTAATACAACTGTAGTGCCTAATGGAATACTAGACAATTTTCGAAGAATGAGGCAACTCTACATGTCTTTATTTGGAATAAACTTCTAGAGAGTGTTAGTTGCAGAAAAAGAGAATGGTAAGTATAGTATATAAACATTTGGTTGCATGTGTGCATGTGCTTGGGCCTGTGTTTATTTTTTTATAATTTTTGAGCTTTGTACCATACATAAGTTCAGTTTTGTAATAAACATAAGGTAACTTTGTATTACTAAAAATTAATAATCTATTTAAAAATATTATAAGGATCTGTAGGGCTTGAACCCCAATTTATACTTAAAATTGAACTTGTTCATTTTATAACTGAGTATTTTATAGTTTTATAAACGACAAGTTGCTATGATCTCTCATTTAAGTTTTCTTAAAATATGTGAGAACTGTTGAAGACCTGATGTTTATTTTATTGAATTATATCAACCACATACTTCAGATTAGAATGCTTTTATATTAACTGCATCTGCTATTTATGCAGCACATGATTGTTTACAAAGTGCTTAACAAAAATATTATTTTCTCATGTCATGACTGCTTAACTAATGAATTTGTGTATAAACTTTTCATTTAATATCTTTATGCATGTATATTTTTATATGAAGTCATAAATGTGACACTAAATTTTCTCAATTCTAAATCATGATAATAATGAGTACAGACTGATATTTTGTAGTCTTTTATATAAAACACAGCCTTCACAAGTCATTAAAGCTATTCCTCAGCTTAAAAAATTGGAAATTCTGCTGTTTCTCAGACCAAACAATTTCTTGGGTTATAATGGCTCTCTGCTGACCAACAGATGGATCAGTAAATAGCAGATGGTTTTATGAGCAGTTCTGTCATCTTAGCATCTAAAATGTTTTACATGCCAAAGCTGTAGAAGTTTGGATCAAAATATCTGCTCTTGTGCAATAAGCCTGCTGTTAGCCTGGTTCTCTGACTAGGTTTCTCAGCCAATTGCGGCCTTCTGACTGAGCACTATGACCGTGCATATACATCTTCCCTCTATATTCGCATATGTTCCAGAGTGCCTTCTTGTTCAAAGCAAAAGTCTTTATGGGACTTTATCTTAGGCAATAATGCAAATTAAGTCTTTGTATGTTATTATATAGAGTTACTTGCCTTTTATCACTCTGCTCTTTACGATTGTGCCAGTTTTAAAACAGAATGTTAATATTTTTTCTTTTAAATTTAATAAACCCAACTAGCTATCTTGTGAATTTAAGGATATCACACACTCATTCTAAACACATGTATACACATAAATACAAACACACACACACACACACACACACACAGAAGGGTTATACTGTACTGAGGATGTTACATGCGTTACGTATGTATTCCTCTCACCAAATCTGTTAAATAGGTAGTATTATTATTTATTGACTTCGGTAAGGAAATTGAGTCTTACAGAGGTAAGGTGTAATTCAGTTAATTGGGATACAAATTTTGTAAGTGGGGAAACTCGATAATCGGTTCTACATTATTACTAGTTCAAATTTCCATCAACCTTAGGCAGTTAGCCAAGTTTAGTGTTTTGTTGATACACCTCTGAATACTTTCTCCTCAAAAAACTTTCTATTTTTTCATATTAGTCTGCCACAAACTACCACTTCATTTGCCAAATTTTATGTTTAAAATAGCTTCTATTCCTGGTAGACATTGTGGCACTTTTTCACATTAATGTAGCTTTTGCTCACTGAGTTGGCCTGTGACCTTTGCCATTTGGCAGAGATGCTCTTCTTGTTCTAGACTGCATTCTTGTTTAGGGGCAAACTCCTCCATTGCAGAGAATTTGGGTTCAAGAAAAGTCTGATGGCATGAAGTCAGTTCCATGTAAATAGGTTTCCTCTCTCTATCTCATACACATTTTGACCTTGTTAGAAAAGTTTTAGCTATGAAACAAAAAAAAAAAATCATATTGCGACTATACTTTATTCTTTCTAGTTTTGTCCCTATGCATCAGTATGTTATTTTATCATATAAAGTAACATGCTAGCAGATAGATGTCAAAAATCTCTCTATCCCATCCCTCCAGAATATGTTCTTTCATTTTTATTAAGTGCTGTCAAGAATGCCCCCCATTCATTTCTCACAATATTACAACCAGAAGAGGGATTGTTTCTCCTCCAAGTGAATGGGGGGTTAAAAAATAGAAAACTAAAAAAACAAAAACAAAAACAAAAACAAACAAAAAAAACCAAAGCTGTATTTGTATCTAACAGTATACTCCCAAGTTTCCTATATGACAGGCAATGTCCCTGAATTTTTGTCTTGGAAAGCTCTACCTTTGATTCTACCTGTTTTGTTTCTCAATAAGAATTTCTAAACATGTATTTATTAAACTTTTCTTATGCCACTATCTTTCCAGTTTGACTTCTGGATGTCAACTCTCAACAGCATAAAAGAAATGTCTTGGTATCTAAATTCTGTGTCTAATTCAAGTTGGTTTCAAGAGAAAAAAAAGCAACAGAATACTATACTAGTACCTCAAAACCCATGAAGTACCTAAGGGAGCCTAGGGAATAGTGACTGTAAACATCTTTAACAAAATTATGTCTGAAAAAAGAAAATGAGTAAATCACATTGCTATTACAGCTATTTTGTTCTTTTATAGCTTCAATGAAATCTATAAATGATACAAAATAGGAAGAACTTACTATCCATATTGTATGAAACTTCACAAATATGTTGTTAGATATAATTTGAATTGGATGGGACTGAAATAAAACTTCAAAGTCTTATTGTAACTTCCTCCTTATAAAGTTGGTGGCATCATCTTGTATGTGGTTTGTCCAGAAACAACACTAATAAGTGATTATTCCATAAAAAGTTCCAAAACCTATAGAACTTATGAGGTGTCATGTTGCCCAATTACAGGGGTATCATTCACAGTATGTTGATGTGAGTAGTGTTCCCTGGAGCACCAATCAGGTAGGAAAAGTTACTACACATGAAAAGGGAGTTAGAAGAGATGCCAAGGCAGTTGATTGGGAAGAAAAGATCTGATGCCAGTAAAAAATTAATGAGATTGACTTGAAAGTGAGATCAAACTGTTTCCACATAAAAAAGGAGATTTCATGAATTACCATCATATCAGAAATTGCAATTTATAAGATTTATAGGAATTATTAGCAAAAGATCATAATTGTATGCCTACAGTGAAAGATAGGGTACAATTATTGCTTTTATATTTATATTAAATTTGAGTAGTATTAAAGAAGCACAAGGTGAAATATAACGACAAATCATTAATTTCTACACATTTAGTTGATCCAGGAGTTCCTGATATACCAAGACATTTTTCCACTACTATTGTGAAAGATATATATGAACAAGGACTCCAGTATACAAAACAACAAACTGCTCAGGAAAGTCATGTATATCATAGAATATTAATATACCAACACCCAGCTTATGCAAAAACAGAGGAATGATCTCTTGAGTTTGAGTTAGTAAACATAGGTTTGCATCTCAATCAGCTGATTTCTACCAATATGGAACAGTTACATTACTTAACTTTCATCTACTTTTGTATTCTCTTAATATAAGATAGCAATCCCTGTACACCTTTGTTATAGAGATAAAAATAGTGTATGTTGCAGTGCCTTGAGCATTATTATTTCTCAAGAAATACTACAAACAAAACATGTCACCCGTTAAAACTGTATACCTATAAATACGACATGCCTCTTCAGGAGGATCAGTGATCACCAACACAGTCAGAAGCACAGCCACAGTAACCACAATTAATTCAACCAGAAACGGTAGTCTATGATTCCAGAAATAGCACAATGCAACTGGGAGAGTTCATGCCTATCCCCACTACTTTCATTTTTATCAAATAAAGGAAGCACTTTGTAGCATACCCATGTTGCCACATTGATTCTGGAGAAATTCAATTTTGATAAGTATCTTTTGATTTCACAAGAACATAAACTTCCTTAATTTGATAACTATAATAAACTGTGTCTATTTCCAATATGCAAAACCCTCAATTACTTATAGATAAATTTTATAAGTGTTAAAGTTGGAATAGTAAAAGAGAATATATTCATTGACTAGGCTTTTAAAGGTTTTTTTTTTTAAATCTTATTTATTTATTTTAAAGATTTTTTTAAATTTATTTATTTGACAGAGATAGAGACAGCGAGAGAGGGAACACAAGCAGGGGGAGTGGGAGAGGAAGAAGCAGGCTCATAGCGGAGGAGCCTGATGTGGGGCTCGATCCCATAACGCCGGGATCATGCCCTGAGCCGTAGGCAGACGTTTAACAATGCTGCCACCCAGGCACCCCTAAAGGTTTTAATCATAAACTTTTAAGTATCACTAATGGTTGTGGTCATCATGAATTTAACAAGTTCTCTTAAATCTTTGTTTATTCTCTGAAATATATTTCAGCCTGGGGTCTCTGAAAGCTGATTCTAGACATAGCTTGGATGGAAATGATTTACTTGAAAAATCATTCCAGAGTGAAGTAGTGACAGAGGACGTAAGCAAAAAGGGTGGAGAAAGAGTTCAACAAGGCCTTATGATGATTGCCAACTGCTCTAAAACCAGTGTTCCCCTCCATGAAATCTTCTGAATAACCCAATGAACATTTCAGAATGATATACCCACTAGCCTCCAGTTTCATCAGTTGGTCAAGGGGGCCTCAAAGGTGGCTGTGAACTTCCAACTTGCTCACCTATTAGTCCTGAATGGGTTATCTCAGGTATCCTACTTCTCTATCTCAAAGATGTGCAAGAACAAGAAGCAGGAGTTACATGGCTCTGGTCCAAATGCAAAGAACTGTTGGGTTGCTTTGAAACTGGCTGAAGCTGCAGCAGTGGTTGGCAGGAATAGGAGGAGGGAATAAAAGGATTTGAAAGGATTACAAGAGCTGTCCAATATAATCATTAGTTTCTCATGCTAATCAAGGATATTAACCATAATATAGATTATATTATTTAGGCTAGTTAAGGAAAACTGTTTTAATATGAAGGTTAAAACTTCTTCTATAATTGGATTCATATGGAAAATTATCATCTAAATGCCTATTTATATTCTTCTTGAAGCATTATAATTCTTCATATTTTTCTGACCATGGGGCAATTTCTAATGTCTCTTATCAGTCACTTTCCATCATTGGTTTCTAGTTGAAATTCGGTGAATGTTCTATATGGGGTGCAGTACATTCATTTTAACACTTTTAACCAAGAGACAGCTTCCTTTGTAACTCTGTCCTAGATTTGACTTAGAATCTAATTCAATATTCTAATTAAAATTAAATGTTTCAGTTTTGCTTAATATACTACACAGGGGTTGCAAAGAAACGTCTACCCTTGTAGCCAATTTAAAGCTTACATCTGAGTATTTTTCAATCTCACCAGCAGTGCAAGTTTATAGTGGGTGATCTTTCATCCTGAAAAATGAATCCAGCTGTGTTGCCACTAAGAACTGGTGGTGTGCAGTCTGTTAAATAGCTTGCAATTCAACTAAATCCTGATTACTATGTGCAAATAATGAGATTACTATAACTATGTTAAGCATGACAAATTTATGGGATACATTTATTAAAACATATTTTGTGCATTTTTAAAACAAAGTTTTCTCCATTATAAGATTGTTTGTCAAGATGGAAATTTGTTTGAAGAAAACCATAATAGGCCCTTGGCTCCTTTAGGAGAGATATCTCTCATTTTGAAAAAAAAAATATAGTGGGTATTGGAGAAGCACAGTCTGTGGTTATTGGGCTCATTTTTAAAATTAAGTGATAATTATGAAAATAGATGTATGATTTGGATTAAAAACTAGCAGGTATGTAATATTAAATTTAGTTCAGTTAAAATGCATACAGAACTCTATATTAATCATAGAATTAGTATTCTAAGTTTCCCACATCTTGCATCAATACCTAGGTACAGGGGCAGCCTCCACTTTCTAAACATACCACTATACAGTTCTATGTAAGTTAATATTAAGATCCATCCTGTCCACACTGAGAGTTTTATGTGACATGACAATATGCATGAATAGCAACCAGCAGAAGAAGCTAAACTCCTCATACTCTTCATGCCAGCTGCACTTACAATGCATGTATTTTTTTTTAAAAGATTTTATTTATTCATCTGAAAGAGACAGAGAGCACAAGCAGGGTGAGTGGCAGGCAGAGGGAAAGGGAGAAGCAGGCTTCCCACTGAGCAGGGAGCCCAATGTAGGAATCGATCCCAGGACCCTGGGATAATGACCTGAGCCAAAGGTAGACGCTTAATGGACTGAGCCACACAGGTGCCCCAGAAAGCATTTAAATATTTCACAGGACTGAGTGGTATTCACAAAATATTGATAGCAATATGCAAGTAACTGGGCAACTTGCTCATATAATCATTTGTATATTAAAGTAATGATTATGGAAATAAAATCCATATGTTCAATATGAATTTAAAGAAATAAATGAACTTGGTTATATGGCATTTGATTAATTGAATCTCTATGAACAAGATCTCCATTTCTTCAATTCAGTTAGAATTATATTACCCTATATCTATACTAATGGCCCCAAAGTAGTCTAAAATGTGAAGTCTGGAAGGTTTAAATCCCATTATAGTTTATCAGATATCAACTATGAGTCAGTTTTATTTATTTATTCATTGTTTTTCCTGAACAATACTCTATAGGGGCACTATTATTTTCATTTTGTTAATGGAAGAAAATATAAGGGTCACAAATAAAGACTTGTCCAAATGTGCATAGTATTGGAACGAGTTTGTGAAATCAAATCCTCTTGTATTCACCCTCTGCCCTTTTGCAGTACTACAACCCTTGGCAAATTATAAAAGTAGTAAACTATTTGTTGGCGACTTTGGAATAAGATGAATTAAGGAATTGTTAAAGAGAACAAGAAAACTGGAGTATAATACAATAGGAGTAGATATCTGAAAAGATAAAGAACATTGAGACAAAGCATTCAGGCACTGGCAACATATATCTAAATGTATAAGAGCAAGTGTGAGAAGTGCTTTCTGATATAGTCAGATTTACTTTGGCACAAACCAAAACAGATGGAGCAAAACCTAGTAGTGTTAAAAAGGAAGACCAGCTTCTGAAATTTTGTCTCTTAATGGCTAAAATAAAATGTTGAAAAAAATTACCATGTAGTTTTATCATTGTATATTTTCATTTATATTGTTACCTAACAGTTTTTCATAGAAAAAGAGATAATACTACATAATTATTATGTAATGCTACATTACATAAGTTTTTGCTGAGGAATGAGTGTAGCAAAGGGATATGGGATAAAGCAGAAGGAAATATTAAGAATTGCATATCTTGGGGTGCCTGGGTGGCCTAGGCAGTTGGGCATCCAACTCTTGGTTTCAGCTCAAGTCATGATCTCAGACCTTGGGATTGAGCCCTTCATGGTATCCATGCTTCATGCGGAGTATGCTTGGGATTCTTTCTGTTCCTTCTCCCTTCTCCCTCTACTCCTCACACTCGCACAAGCTCTCTCTCTCTTTCTCTCAAATAAATAAATATATAATTAAAATATATTTTAAAATTGCATATCTTAATTCTGTGGCATAGGCATCCAAATGGAAACAGGTATTAAGGCAGAATTTACCAAAAATTAAAAACAAAACACAAACAAAAATACAAACTTTAATTTGATTTCATGAGAAAGAACAGGAATGGTAAGTGAAACTATAAGATCAACTTCTGTACAGAGTTGAAGAAGTACTGCATTTAATATATATCATGCAAAGATTAAGACTTCCCCAACCTTGGTGCATGTGGGTGGCTCAGTCATTTAGGAGTCCAACTGTTGATTTTGGCTCCAGTATGATCTCAGGGTCATGAGACAGAGCCCTGACTGGGGCTCTGCACTCAGTGGGGGGTCTGCGTGAGATTTTTTCTCTCTCTCCCTCTTCCTCTGCCCATCCTCCCCCAACATGCTCTCTGTCTCTAAAATAAGTAAATAAATTTTTTTTAAGACCTTCTTCAGCCTTGAAAAAAGTGTTAATTTTGGTAGAAACTTTGTCTTGGATACTTTCAAAGAAGAATTTGTAATAATTAAGCTAAAGATATTGCAAAGGGCAGAATGGCATGTTAATTTTGTGCTTAAAAAAAGTAGTTTTCTCAGGGCACCTGGGTGGCACATTTGGTTGAACCTCTGACTTTTGTTCCACTCAGGTCATGATTTCGGGGTCTTGGGATCAAATCCTGAGTTGGGCTATGAGCTTAACATAGAGTCTGGTTGAGATCCTTTCTCCCTCTCTCTTTCCCTCCCCCATACCCCCCCACCAGCTCTCTCAAATAAATAAATAAATAAATAAATAAATAAATAAATAAATAAATATTTCAGATAAATAAATAAAATCTTAAAAAAAAAAGTAACCTTCTCTTTGGTGGGATGGTGACAAAAAATAATTTAAAATAAGCCCTTGAAAATCTAGAGAGACAGAAAAGTGTCCTCAGCCTGTTTTGTTTCCTTTTATTATCAATATATAATAAATAATTAACTATTTTTAAATATTTCATTTTCAGATATTTTATTAAATATTTCACTTTCAGATATTCAAAAAGCAAGAGAACAAAGAAACCTCTAACTACCATTGATAATCCCCTGAGCTTTCCCTCTAAACCGACAGGATTTTGTAAAACATCATTAGAAAATAAATAGCAATCTGGAGCTAGGAGGAAAGCTTCTGGTGCTCATGTAAAAATTATAAGATAATGTTCATTTGCCTGTAATCATCCACTAAAATGATGCCCCAGGGATAGCTAAACAAAATAATATATTCCAAATTGTTTACCGATTTTATTGAGATGATTCCTTTATGCATCATCCAACACACAGTCTAACCCTCTGAAAGAGACCTTTATTATCAGCTTGTACCAATTCTTTGGGAATCCTACTGGAAATAGAATTTGTGAAAAATAGATAATTCTGTAAGGCGAGTTTGGTGTGATGATAATTTCTAGCAAATATTTCAATCTGGAAGACTTTCTGATTCTGTTTAAGTTACACTCCCTCTTTGGGGACTTTTCTTAGGGAAAAAAAAATGAAGCAAATGAAGGGCCAGAGGTGATTGTTTTATTGTTTTGGTTGTGTAGTTCATCTGTTCTGGTAGCATTAGCTTGTTGTTAAGTAAAATAAACATAGTACTGCAAATTGCATCTGATTTTTGTGTCCAAAGAGCACTGTTTCCATCTGCATACAACAAAAGCTTCATGTAGAGGGACCAGAGGTTTGATGATTAAGGTTATTTCTATAAGTAATGCTCTCAAAAAAAGATAATCCTGTCTACATCACTAGTCTAATGGGTAAACTTCATTTTCTAACCTGCTTACTGCAAAGCAGCACTTAGCACAGCTTATCTTTAATCAGTCTTCCTTAGTCTATAGGGTCAACACAGGCTCCTGGTTTTCCTCTTACTTCTCTTGATGAACTTTTCATGTCTCTCTTGCTAGCTCTTCCTCAAGACAATCCTCAAGTAATAGAACAGCTCAATTATTTTTTCTTGGTATCCTTATCATCACAGAGTTGATTCCTCTTCTCGGTGTTTATTAGAATTCACATGTGCTTATACGCAATCCTATATTTCCAGTCTACACTGTTCTGAATTTTAGATTTCTATATCTAAGTGCATAGTCAAAATTTTCATTTGGATGAATCAGAGGATCTCAACATACTATATTCAAAACAGATGTCATATCATTGTACAATGCCTCTTCCCCAAATTACCCTTCTCAATGCTTCCCATTTCACAAATTCTGTCAGTATTTACTTATTGCTTGATCCACAAAACTGAAAATTTTCATTAAGAACTTCCTTTAGCTTTCCCTCACCTCATGCCCAGCTGTATTGCTTCCCCATTAAGATATCTGTCTGTCCATCTTTCCACTTCTATTGCTAAAATTTAGTTTTTAAAAACCTATCCTTGCTTGATGTACCGTTTAGTCATTTAATTGGTCTCTATACATCCACTGTATCTCCCATTCACTTCTCCATATAGAAGTTTAAGTGATATTAAAAAATTAACAGTCAATCATGTCATGCTTAAAGTTTAGGTGAATAAAATCACTAGTTTCTCCCTGAATGAAGTAAAAAATTTAAAATTTTTAGTAAGGCCTCTAATGACTGGTATGATCTCATCTTCTGCATGACTTATTCCCAATGTTTATATCCTAGTCTTTCTGAAAACCATTCAACATTTCAGACACACCTCTACTCATGATTTGTACACACTATACTTACTGCCTAAAGACTTTTTAACTCATATTATGCACCATTAATATTTTCTTAAGTGTCTGCTAAAAACCCAATACATGATCTAGTAAAGTTAACATTGCTTATCTCTTAACACCAAGAAATTTCACATTTTATACATGTGTGTACCAGCAGAATATTCAGGTAACATTTTTTTTTAAAGATTTTATTTATTTATTTGACAGAGAGAGAGACAGCTAGCGAGAGAGGGAACACAAGCAGGGGGAATGGGAGAGAAAGAAGCAGACTCCCAGTGGAGGAACCTTAACATGTTAATCATAACTGTTCTAAATTCCCATTAGATAATCCAAAACTCATGTCATACCTCTCCCCTTAAAATGATTACTTTTGCTTCTGACTGCTTTAGTTTTTTTTTGTTTTTTTTTTTTTTTTTTTTTACCTTTTATCAAGGCTTGTAAATTTTTGTTGAAATTCAGATATGATATTCCTGGGTCATAGGAATTGTGGTAAATAGTCTTTTAATGTGAATTTATATTGATCTGGCTGTGATTTGTTTAATGTGCTGTAGACATATATGCCAAAGGCTTTAAATCTGTGTCTGTACATTGCCTGTATTTTTATTTTTCCTTTGAATTTCTTTCTCTCAGCTTTCATTACTCATTTGTTCTTGTTATTTTGGGGTTTCCTTAGGAACTTCTTCTCAGATACAGTGTGGCTTGTAGATCTTTCAGCTACTATCCACACTTATTACCCTGGAGCCCTATTAGTATGGTAGTAAGGTGTAAGGGAGAGAAAATGTCCTATAATATTATGACAAATTCTCAATCTTTTAGTGGACCTGTGTCCCTGAGATGCGAACTGCACATGTACTTCATAGCTTCTTTCTTCTCCTCAAATGAAATAGGAAGCCTAGAGTAGGCTGGATTTGGAGAAATGTCTTTTCGTTAGGTAGAATAATGCTCCAATAAAATCTTTTACACCATGTTTATTCTTCCCTTCCGTTTTACAGAGACATGAGAGGATCTTTCTTGGCCCATCACCATGAGAATCTGCTGGGATTCCTGGAAGTAAAATCTACAAAAGCGTAGGACTTTCCTAAGATTATGACCTCTGGGAGGTCCCTAATCTCAGTGTAGCCTACAATTAAAATCAATCCAGAACTTCATCAAAATTAGCATTTAAGTATTAGAACATGTTTATGCTCTAGCTGATCTCTATTATGACTGATTTGTCAATGTCTCCAGGTTTATGGGTGGTGGTTTGCCATGTTGCTTCAGGTCTCCAAAAAGTCCAAGAAAAGACATTGATTTTCAACTTGTTCAGTTTTTTCTTGTTGTTAGGATGGGAATGACAACTTCCAAGTTCTTTACATGTCAGAGCTGAAATTAAAAGTATTTTTCAAGCATTTTTCATTATAAATCATGATTCTCATAATTTCATTTGAAAATCTCCAAACTGGGATAGATAGAACAAATTTTCTATGACACTTTAATAGTCAGAGTGCTGATGGAACACCTCTATTTCCCTCATATTTTTGCATGTGCTATCAACTTCATAATGAGAATCCTGTGCACATTTATCTTTTTTATCTCATTCTTCAAAAGCCACCTGATAAGTCTACTTAATAGCACCAGTTATTATTCCTTCTTCTGTTCTCATTTCTCACCCTTGTCCCCCTTTCATTTTGATGGCATGCACCCTTTATGTCCCATCATGCAGCCCCTTATGCAGAAAGCTGAAATAGCCTCAGTATTCTCTTGGCTTCCAAAGAGCAAGTTTACATAAAAAGCACATGATTAGAGAGTTCTTCTGATCACAACATCCATTATCATCTGCATCAATAGCATTAAATTGTTTCCCTCAGGTTATTAAAAATCCAGTTTAAATCCACTTGGTATTCATAGTACTCCAACCACATAGGAAGAAATAGTTAATTCACACTTTGGGGGGAAGTAGGGAATTATTGCCGCCAGACCACAGCAAAAGGTTAATTTTCTTACCATTAGAAATTTGTCCAATTAAAAAAATATTCTTCAGAATTAATCATTTTAATAAATCAGTTTTAGAAACATGAATGGTTTGGAATTTAACAACTATTTAGCCATGCTATTTTACAAAGCTAAGATGATTTAGGAAAAGAAAATAAAGTTGTAGTAGTATCATTTCCCTAGAATAAAGTAGTTCTCACTTTTAAGTATATCAAATGGTGTTGAATTTCCAGATGTATGTCAACCTTGACATAATATCCACAAGATCCCAATTACCTTAGTCTTACTTCTTTTTGCCTCAGGCAATGAGAAGTCCTGGGTCTTCATGAGCAAAGCTGTCCACTGATCAGCTAAAAATATTGCAGTGAGGAAAACCAGTGACATGATTTTTAGCAGAATAAAAAAATTGTAGTGGAAATAATTTAAAAAGTAACTTCATGGTTGAATTATACATTGATTGCTCTTGTTTTATTAGAATAATGTCATTATTTTGTGAATCTTGCAAAGTTTTCAGTATAATAAAAAACAACATAAGAATGTTGAATAATAAAAAGCATATGACAAAAAACTGGAAAAAACTTCTTTTTAAAAAGTAATTAATTAATTTTTTAAAAAGATTTTATTTATTTATTTGACAGAGAGAGAGACAGCCAGCGAGAGAGGGAACACAAGCAGTGGGAGTGGGAGAGGAAGAAGCAGGCTCCCAGTGTAGGAGCCTGATGTGGGGCTCGATCCCAGAACGCTGGGATCATGCCCTGAGCCGAAGACAGACGCTTAACGACTGAGCCACCCAGGCGCCCCTGGAAAAAACTTCTAAAAATACCGTGAATAAAAACAGTATATTGACTAAAATCTGTGTGCATTTATTTAAATTTTGAAATTGGTTAATTTATTCCATGATTTAAAATCTCTATATAATACATGCTTATAATTTTGCTCTGCTATAATTCCCATCATTCATTATTAGCTATGAAGGATTATTTCTGTGTTGTATACAGATCTGTAATGTGTGTGTTTATGTATGTGTGATTATGTGTACACATTCAGTTGTTTCAGGTCATATTGATAGCAAGTATTTGATAAAGTAAACATTTTATCGGAAAGACTACATTCACAAACATGGCATTGAATTTGGGTGTACTGCCTTAGCTTTTGCTTATAGCTTTTTACTTATAGAGTTTTCATTTTATATAAACAAATAAGAAAATATCATTTTGAACGGGCTGATTATTACCTCAACCAAAGCTAGAGGCATCAGGTAATAGATAGCATCTGTACCAGCAATGTTAAATCTTTTAAAATCACCTTTACTTTTGACAGTAATATTTTCTGAATGAGTCCATACCTTTTGTTATTTCCCATTTCACCTATGCCTTGGTTATATCCATTTTCAGGAAAAAGCAATATGTATTTAAGAAATGGTAAATGCCAGGAAAGTAACAGAAAATGGTAAGAAGTTGTCTAAGTCTTTATTAAGACATTTTCTCATAGATCTTCACCAACATTGATTTAGAGGATGAATCTTGAGAAGAAAATGTTTCCTTAAAATATAGCTTGTATCAACATGATGTTACCAAGATATTGTATAAGTGATGGTATGGCAATAAAAACCACATCTTTTCATTGTATCTATAGATGATGATGTCAGATTCAAGGCTTCCCTTATGTGTATTAGTTAATCAGAAGTGATATAGAATGTTGGATATTTTACGTGAAAAATGAAATATTAATGAATTTTGCATCATATGTATGTTTATTTTTGCTGCAGTTTTTGTTGTTTATTTGTGAAATTTAGATTTTCCATTAATAAGTTCCATTTCTAAGAACATACTGAGATGTTAATCATATGCAATTTAATGTAGTATAAAAAATAAAAAATATACTAAAATTTTTTTGTGAGTGCAGATATTTTAGTAGTAAATATGAGATGATGTACTTAGAAATCAGTGCTATGTTGCAAGAAAGAGTTCAGAATGAAACTGGTTATAGCTGTCACACAAAACTGTTCCTTCCTTCAGCCCTGCTTTCCTTTTATTCCCTCTTGCTTCTTTCCAATCACATTCCTATATAAAAGTTGGTACAAGACTAATCATTCATGTATAAATTTGTTTATATTTTGGCTAGAAATCAATTTAAAGCATATATGTTTCAGCGTAAGCATATCAAATCACTAATAATTTATGTAGAACATCAAATTGCTGATTTTTTTTAGTACAATGAAATCTGTTCATTAAATACTAAATTGTCTACAAAGTTTACACCGTTTTAGAGCAGGTCATTGTTTATTACCCAAAGTCATTAACATGATACTTCTCTCACAGTAGGCATTTAATAAATGTTTATTTTATTAAGAAATAAATATAAGAGCTTCTTCAGAATTAATCTGATGTAATAACTTATGCTTCTGATTACATCTTAATTTCTGGTAAGTTTCCCTCAATGTTCTAGAGCTAAACTGAATATTGGACATGATCATCCCCTTAAAGATGTGCAAACAAATGCACTACAGGCATTACAATATAAGACATAGGGCAAAGAACAAATGGCATTATGTGAAGAAGAAAACATTACATTAATATCTAACTTAGAATAATATCTATCTAAACAGCTTAACGTTAAGCTATCTTCACAGGTCTGAGTCAAGTTAATGGAAGAAGATACTGGTGCCAGCATCTGATTTAGTCCAAATAAGGCCAATTCCTATACCAGGTAGCTCCAGTTGTTTACATAGTCAGCTAGAAGCTGTTCTTTAACCATAAATATTTTGAGGGTTATGAAAATTAGATACTTCCATCAGCACCCTTTTCAAAACAGATGTAGATTTGCCTGACCTGAGTACATTTCTGTGCAGGTTTTCCCCAAGAAAATGTGTTTTATATTTAGCGGTGTGGTTTGTCTGTCTCTGCTTTAGTTTTGGGTAGTTTACGTGATCATATAAATTGAATCATACAGTATGCAGCATTTTTAGCCTAGCTCCTTTCACTTATCATAATGTTATTGTTTTAATTGTTTTATTTTATTTATTTGCTTGATATTTTTCTGATTTGTTTTCTCTGGGTTTCTTGGATGCCCAGATTTTTGTTTTGATGTCTTTCTTTTTGAACATTTCTCTGCTGTATTGATTTAGGTATTTCTTTTGAAACTTTATCTTCCTAATTGCATTCTGGAAATCCAATCACATGTAGACAACTTGATGTTGTATCACAGCTCTTGGGAACTGCTAGCTTTTATTACTTATTTCTTTGTGTTTCAGTTTGGGCAATTACTATTAATCTATCTTTAAGTTCATTGATTCTTTATTCAGCTATGTCTAGTTCAATGATGGGCTCCCTAAACGTATTCTCAATCTGTTTTACCATGGAGTTCTTACTTCTACATACTCAGTCTTATAATTTTTATGTCCCTACTGAAATCCCCCATCTGTCAATGAATATTGTCTATCTTTTCAATATAATTTCTAACAAATCACTTACAGATTCACTTCCCTGTCTGATAGTTCCAACATCTATGTCTTACTAAATCTTACTAAATCTTGTTCTGTTAAATGATTTGTCTCTTGATATTATTTTTGTCTTGCATTTTCATATGTTTCCTAAAGTTTGGATCAATGTCAACTTTGTGTGTAGGATAACAGAGATTGAGGCAAATAATACTCAATGCTTCACTTGCTGGGCCTCAAGTAGCCAGTGCTTGCATCCCATCTCTTTGTTATTCCCTATATTTCAATGGCGTTCATTGTCTTGCAACTTTAGCTCTCTGCTTGGTTCATAAATATGATTGCATTTTACATTACCTAGGTTTTCTCATTGTTACATAGAGATATGTATTTATATCATATATCTCTAGCTCTATCACCTATCTATTTATATAATTATATTGGTCTTTACCTATCTTTTTTTTTATTTAATTGAATATATTACTAATCTGATTTTCCCATATTACTTTTGTCAGAACATATCAAAGCAGAATGTGTCACTCTGTATCAGAGTGCTTTATGTGACTTAATTATCATTGTTGGAGAGAAATATTTTTATCCATGTGTATAATACTTTATCATTTATTCTGCTCTCAAAGACATTTTAGGTATTTCTATTCTAATAACTTTACTGAGATAAAATAGCAAAAGAAGCAGAAATCAATAAAATGGCAGATCAAGAAGACAATAACCAAGGCCTGTTTACACTAAGATTTTATAAGAATTATGAGTTGGCTTTGTCTTTTTTATATTTGCTAAGCAGACTGCTGAATGCTGGAAATTGAAATGATTACAGAGAATGAAAACTGTTTAAACCTACTAAATATTTGCTCTTGTTCTTCCTAATTTCTATTTTTTTACTCATTCGTATTTTTATATAAAAATGGAAAAAAGGAAGTGCATACCAATTTTATCATGTTGATGACATTCTTTATACTATTTAGTAGTTGTTATAGTTCTTATTAATTACATTTTTTAAACAATGGCAATGCTAATTAATCCATCAATTCAGTCATAGCTAAGAAATAGACTTATCTGTTTAAGGTAAAAAATTTCAAAGTATAAAAACTTCAGAGTAAAAACTTTCTCTGTATTCTTTAATTAAGATCTGTGGCTTCTAGAGAAAGTGACAATTAGCGCTCCATAATTCTGTTGTAATGATTTAGGTTAATTACCATTAAACATATTTCAGTAATCGTTTCAGATTTAATTATAAAATGGTATCCACTCAACATGAGTATTTATTCCCAAGTGAAATATTTTCTTCATAGTATTGTCATGTCTACATTTAATTCTGGGAAATATTTATTGCATGTGAGATATAAGATAAAGCAAGAATGCAGTGTGCTTTCGGGGTGCTTGAGTGGCTCAGTTTGGTTAAATGTCCAATTCTTAATCTCAGCTGAAGTCAAGATCTCTGGTACTGGGATCAAGCCCTGAGTTGGTCTCCCTGTTCCGTGGGAAGTCTGTTCGAGGAGTTTCTTCCTTTGCCCCTCCCCTGCTCATACACACTTTCCCTCTCTAAAATAAATACATACCCTCCTTAATACCCAGGAGGGCACATATTGCCTGGTGCACTGGGTGTTATAGGCAAATAATGAATCATGGAACTTTACATCAAAAACTAGGGATGTACTGTATGGTGACTAACAATATAATAAAAAAATATTATTATAAAAATAAAAAAATAAAATAAATACATAAATAAAGAATGCAATGTGCTTTAAAACTTTAACTTTTTGAGAAGATGTTGACCTAGTCTAAAATTTTGTGCCATTTGTAAATCACTTGTGCTTTTAATTGCTAACATCTTTAATTAAAAGAAATTTCATTAGTCCCCTTGAATTATCAAATTCATTAAGCCCCTTGAATTAAACTCTTGCAATATCCTTAAGTACCTAAGAATTAGGCAGGAAAAATCTCACCTTTTAAATAGACTAAGGTTTAGCTCAAATCTCTAAAAAAATTCCTATAGTCATGTGTAGAATTCAGTAACATACAAAGTCGGAGTAACTTTTTTATCCCTTTAACCTAAGTAATGGCTAAAATGGAAAACAACCACCACAAAGAAATATACAAAATGTGGATAAGTCCATCACTAATATATTTTCTCACAATTCTAAAAATCTCACATCAAAATTCTGTAGGAATGATAAGATGGACCGAGCAAATGTAAAAGTTAGGCAAGAATTATATCACGCAAACTTAGATAAGATATTTAAGTTTTCTTGTAAGTATATCATACGTCCTTTGAAGAATTTTAAAGAAACATTTATGTACTTTATTCATGCTTGAGAAATATCACTATGATTGCTGTATAGATTATGGAAAATGGAATAGAAGATACTAGTAAAGAAAGGGAGAAATATTAGGAAGAGTTTGACATAGCACAGTGAACAGCGATGGTGTTTAGACTCAGGCTGTACAATGGAAATAGATACGTGGTCAGATTTGGTATACTTTAGAATTATGGCCAATAAGACAAAAAATATGTATTCTCCACGTTTGCTGGGAAACTTGAAGTTTTCTCCAATAGCCAGGCGTGAGCCTTGTGGAAGAGAAAAGAAATATGAAGTGTTCTTGTGGTTCATCAAATTTAATTCTTAAACTCGTGGAAGAACTGATGAGGTGAGAAGCTTAGGTTACTAGAATGCTACAGAATGAGATACCTCATGTATGTAAATACACATACATACATATATATATAGATACAGATATAGATAAATATTTAAATATATACATGTACACACATATAGATATAAATATATATACAGATATAGATGTATCTTATATCTATATACGTGCATAGGTCAAGAGGATTCCAAAGCAAAGTTTTTCACAAGGAAACTCTAAAGGAGCCAATAAAGTGTCCAATGACAGAGTCAGTTTTAAAGTCTGCATTATGATAGAAGGTTATCAAGATCGCTCTAAGTAATAATTTTCTGATCACTGACACTCCTTACTTTTCCTGCTCAGACGTGGCCCCTGACTCTCTATACATTTTGAGCTTGCAGTAGGTCCAACACTATGACAGAGAAGGGTTTCAACCAAAATTAAATATTATACTGGCAAAGTATCAGCACTGATGGCAACGCTGTTCTATATGACTTTGAAAACCTGCTATATTTTTAAATCAACATATCCTTAGGGCAGATATAACATGATAAATTTTTCATGTCAATCTAAATTAGAAAAAAACACTAATATTTTACAACTTAGAATTTAAAACTTTACTAAAAATAATTTATACAATATGGAATTTTGTTCACTCTGAATGAAATGAGGAGTAATTAAATAGGTATGGCTATTAATACTTTAATTCAAACTTCCTTTATGCTAGGGCATGTGAGTCACATTTGATGCTGTATTAAATTATAAAATAAGGACTTCATAATTGAGGTTTTCTTTAAAGTATTACTGGGAAAATTTACACTAATATGAAGATAAATAGAGACGCCTAGGTGGCTCAGTCAGTTAAGTATCTGCCTTTGGCTCAGGTCATGATCCCAGGGTCCTGGAATTGAGTCTTGCTTTGGGCTCCTTGTTCAGTGGGGAGCCTACTTCTCCCTTTGCCTGCTGCTCCCCCTGCTTGTGCTTGCTCTCTCTCTCAGACAAATAGATAAATAAAATATTTTAAAAATATGAGGGTAAATAACGGTGATTGATATATAGAAGAATATAAGGCATCAGGTGTTCGCTCCATTAAATGCAATGCAAATAAAGAAGGGGGAACTGTGGCTTAAAATAAGTAAGATTGGAATAAATAAGGAGACACTTGAGAATATCATTGCTGTTTATAAAAATTACTCATAATTAAAATTATGAACAACATTTTACCCAGTAATATTTTAAGAAATACAGTCATGTAAATTGTCTCACTTGTGTACAGCTATATGCAATCAAATGTTCCTTGCAATATTGTTTATAACAGCAAGAAAACAAATGTAATATTATAAATGTTCATGTTAAGGGGAGTGGTCAAATCCTCAATTTATAATGTAAAATGCTATGAAGACCAAAGATAATGAAGGAAGAAAAGCTGTATATATTTACAGGAAAATATTCCAGACATGTGGTTAAGTTGAATAAAGAGAGAAAACAATCTTTCTGTGGTAAAAGGGAAGAATTTTTGTATGTGATCAAAATGAAGTTGTTATTAGATTAAAACAGACTGTTATAACTATAAGTACTTTATGTAAATCTCATGGTAACCACAAAGCAAAAAGCTAAAGTGGAATAAAAAAGATGAAGAGAAAGGAATTAAAATAAACTACTTTGAAAAACAGTCAAATCATAAAGGAAGACAGTGAGAGGTGAAAGAAACAAAGGAAATACTGGAGTTCCTGGGTGGTTCAGTTGGTTGAGCATCAGACTCGATTTTAGTTCAGGATGTGAACTCAGGGTCATGAGATCAAGCCCTGCATCAGTTCCATAATCAGCATGTAGTCTGCTTGAGATTCTGTCTCTCCCTCTTCCTCTTACCCTCCCCACTTTTGTGCTCATGTTTGCTCTTCTCTCTTTAAAATAAATAAATAGACTCTTTAAAAAGAAAAAAAAAAGAAACAAAGCAACTATAAATGGCCATAAAAAATTAACAAGATAGTAATAAGTTCTTAGTTATCAATAACTATTTTTATTATAAATGGGTTAAATTATACAATTAAAAATGGGGAATGGATAAAAATGGGTTGAAAAAACAAGAACAGATAAAAACTAATAATGGATAAAAATGGAAAAATAAAATAAGAATGGATTTAAATAAAAGACTTGATTATATACTGCCTACAAGAGATGCAATTCAACTTTAAAGACATATGTAGTTTGAAGGTAAAGAGATGAAAAAAAAAATACTTCAGGTAAATCAAAACCAAAAATGAGCATGACTAGCCATAGTCATATCAAACAAAATACACTTTAAATAAAAAACTGTAACAAGGGACATAGAAGGTCATTATAAAATGATAAAGGAGTCAGTTCATCAAGAGGATATAACAATTATAAATATATATGTACCCAACATAGAGCACCTAAAATATTAAACAAATATTAACAGATTCAAAGGGAGAAACAGACAATAATGCAATGGTAGCAGGGGAGTTCAATACCATACTTTCAACAATGAAAAGATCATCCAGGAAGAAAATACATAAGTAAATGTTGGAATTAAACAATACTTTAGATCAATGGACCTAACAGACATTTACAGAACTGTCCACCCAATAATAGAAGCATATACATTCTTAAATGCATATGGAATATCATCCAGGACAGATTATATGTTAAGCCACAAAACAATTTAAATTTAAGAAAATTGAAATCATATCGAGATTTTTTTCCAACTTCAATAGTGTGAAACTAGAAGTCAATTAGAAAAGGAGAACTAGAAAATTCACAAATATGTGCATTAGACAACATGTCTCTGAACAACCAATAGGTCAAGAGGAAATTTAAAAAGATATCAAAATATATCTTAAAAAAATTAAATGTAAACACAACGTACCAAATTTATGGGATGCAAGAAAAAGTATTTTTTTTTAAAGATTTTACTTATTTATTCGACAGAGAGAGAGACAGCCAGCGAGAGAGGGAACACAAGCAGGGGGAGTGGGAGAGGAAGAAGCAGGCTCATAGCAGAAGAGCCTGATGTGGGGCTCGATCCCATAATGCCGGGATCACGCCCTGAGCCGAAGGCAGACACTTAACCACTGTGCCACCCAGGCGCCCCAAGAAAAAGTATTTTTAAGGAGGAAATGTATAGCAATAAAGCTCCTACAAGGAAAAAAAAGAAGATCTCAAAAAAAACCAAAAAACAAAAACAAAAACAAAAAAAGAAAACCAAACAACAACAAAACCAAAACCAAAACCAAAAAAAACCCCTAACTTTACACCTAAAAGAACTACAAAGAGAACTAAACCCAAAGTTGTTAGAAAGAAAGAAATATCAAAGAACAGAACAGAAATAGATGAAATATAGACCAGAAGAAAGAAAAAGTAAGAAAAAATCAAAGAAACTAAGGGCTGGTTTTTAAAAAGATAAACAAAATTGACGAATCTTTAGCCAGATTAACTGAGAAAAAAGAAAGGAAACTCAAAGTCAGAAGTGAAAAACATTATAAATGATGCCATAGAAACACAAGAATCAAGCTATATTACAAAGCTGTAGTCATCAAGACAGTATGGTATTGGCACAAAAACAGACACATAAATTGATGGAACAGAATAGAGAACCCAGAAATGGACCCACAATTATATGGGCAACTAATTTTTGACAAAGCCAGAAAGAATATCCAATCGGGGGGTGGGGGGAACAGTCTCTTCAACAAATGGTATTGGGAAGACTGGACAGCAACACATAGAAAAATGAAACCAGACCACTTTCTTACATCCCACACAAAAGTAAATTCAAAATGGATGATAGACCTAAATGTGAAATAGGAAATCATCAAAATCTTAGAGGAGAACACAGGCAGCAATCTCTTTGACCTTGGCCATAGAAACTTCTCACGGACACGTCTCCAGAGGCAAGGAAACAAAAATAAAAATTAACTATTGGGACTTCATCAAGATAAAAAGCTTCTGCACAATGAAGGAAATAATCAACAAAACTAAAAGGCAGCCTATGGAATGGGAGAAGCTATTTGCAAATGACATATCAGATAAAGGGTTAGTAGCCAAAATCTATAAAGAATTCTTCACACTCAACACCCAAAAAACTAAATAATCCAGTTAAGAAATGGGCAGAAGACATGAATAGACATTTTTCCAAAGAAGACATCCAGATGGCTAACAGACACATGAAAAGACACTCAGCATCACTATCATAAGGGAAATACAAATCCAAACCACAATGAGATACCACCTCACACTTGTCAGAATGGCCATAATTAACAACAGAGTAAACAACAGGCATTGGCAAGGATGTGGAGAAAGGGGAATCCTCTTACACTGTTGGTGGGAATGCAAACTGGTGCAGCCACGGTGGAAAACAGTACGGAGGTTCCCCAGAAAGTTAAAAATAGAATTACCCTGCAATCCAACAATTGCACTACTAGGGATTTGCTCAAAGGATACAAAAACACTGATTCAAGAGGACACATGCACCCCAATGTTTATAACAGCATTATCAACAATAGTCAAATTGTGGAAAGAGCCCAAATATCCATTGACTGATGAATAGATAAAGAAGAGGTGGCATATATACACAATGAAATATTAGTCAGCCATCAAAAGAATGAAATCTTGCCTCTTGCTATGACGTGGACAGAGCCAAAGTGTATTATGCCAAGCAAAATAAGTCAGAGAAAGAGAAATACCAGATGATTCCCCTCATATGTGGAATTTAGGAAACAAAACAGATGAACATATGGGAAAGGAAAAAAGAGAAAGAGGGAAGCAAATCATAAGAGACTCTTAACAACAGAGAACAAACTGAGGGTTGATGGAGGGTAGTGGGTGGGGGATGGGCTAGATGGGGGATGGGTATTAAGGAGGGCGTTTGTTATGATGAGCACTGCATGTTATATGTAAGTGATGAATCACTAAATTCTACTTCTGAAACCAATATTACACTATATGTTAACTAACTAGAATTTAAATAAAAATTTGGAGGAAAAAAAAAACACAAAAGACTACTATGAACAATTAGAACAAACCAATTGGATAACCTAAAATAAATGGATACATTCCGAGAAGCATACAAACTAAAACGATTGAGTCTGAAGAAATAGAAAATCTGAATAGATATGTAACTATTAAAGAAGTTGAATCAGGAGTCAACCCCCACCTCCAACAATAACAACAAAAGCTCAGGAAAACTGGCTTCACTGGTGAGTTCTATCATACATTTAAATAAAGAAGAGTAAACACTAATCCTTCTCAAACTATTCCCAAAAAATTGAAAAGAAAGGAACACTTGTAAACTCATTTTTTATAGGCCAGTATTACCCTCATATCTAAGCCAAATACGATCATTACATGAAAAGAAAATCTACAAGCTAATATCTATGATGAATAGACAGGCAAAAATCCTCAACAAAATATCAGCAAACCAAATTCAACATCATATTTAAAAAAAAAAATCATACATTATGATCAGATGGGATTTATTCCAAGATGCAATAGTTCGATACACACAAATCAATAAATACGATTGAACACATTAACAGAATGAAAGATAAAAATCATATGATCGTCTTAATAGATACAGAAACAGCTTTTGACAAAATTCAACATCTTTTCATGATAAAAACTCTCAAAGAGTTTGGTATAGAGGGAACATACCTTAACATAATGAAGGCCATATTGACAAGCCTATATTAACATCGTACTTAGAGGTGAAAAGATAAAAGTTTTCCCCTCTAAGATCAGGAAAAAGAGAAGGATGCCCACTTTCACCAGTTGTGATCAACATAGTGCTGGAAGTCCTAGCCAGAGTAACTAGGCAAGGAAATGAAACAAATGGTATCCAAATATGAAAGGAAGAAGTTATATTATCTCTGTTTGTAGATGACATGATCTTATATACAGAAAACTTTAAAGATTACACCAAAAACTGTTAGAATTCATAAATGCATTCAGTAAAGTGGCAGGATAAAAAATCAACATGCAGAAGTCAGTCACATTTTCATACACTAATGAAAAGCTACCTGAAAGAGAAATTAAGAAAGAAATCCCATTTATAGTAGCAACAAAAACATAAAAATACTTAGAAATAAATTTAAACAAGGAAGTGAAAGATTTATACACTGCAAACTGAGACAATGATGAAAGAAGTTGAAGTAAACACAAACAGATGCAAAGACATCTTGTGTTCATGGATTGGAAGAATTACTTTAAAGTATCTATACTACCAAAAGTGATCTACAGAGTCAATGCAATATCTATCCAATTCCAATGGCATTTCACAAAAGTTGAAAAAGAATTTCTAAAATGCATGTAGAAACACAAAATACCCCACATAGCCAAAGCTATCTTGAGAAAGAACAAAGCTGGAGCCATTACACTTTTTGGTTTCAAACTCTATTACAAAAGTATAGCTCAAAACAGTACATTACTGGCTTAAAAACAGATATAGACCAAAGGAACAGAATAGAAATTCCAACAATAAACCCAACTATATAGGATCATCCTTTGTGTTTGGCATTTGTTTTGATGCCAGAAATGCAAATGGAGAAAATATTCTCTTTAATAAATGGATTTTCAAACTGAATTAAAGACTTAAATGTAAAACTTGAAACTATAAACTCCTAGAAGAAAACACAGGGAAAAAGCTCCTTGACATTGGTATTGGCAATGATTGTTTTGATATGACAAAGTTGAAACAACGAAGCAAAAATAAACAAGTAGACTGTATGAAACTAAGAAGCTTCTGTAGAGCAAAGAAAAAAAATCAACAAAACGAAAAGTTTATCTATGGAATCAGAGAAAATATATGCAAACCAGATATTTATTAAGGGACCAATATCTAAAATATAATTCAATAGTGAAAAAATAATTTAATTGAAATGGGCAAAGAATCTGAATAGACATTTTTCCAAAGAAGATATACATTAGTAGGTACATGAAAAGATATTCAATATCATTAATCATCAGGGAAATGCAAAACAAATCACGCATTATACCATTAGAATGGCTACTATCAAAAAGAGAAGAGGTAACAAGTTTTGGCAAGGATGTAGAGAAACGGTAGTACTTGTGCACTGTTGGTAGAAATGCAAAATGATGCAACCACTATGGACAACAGCATTTTAGAAACAGAACTACCTCAAAAAATTAAAAATTAAATAAAATACTTAAAAAAAGAAAAAAGAAAAAAAAAACTACCATGTGATCCAGCAATCCCATTTCTGGGTATATATCTATAGGAAATGAAGTCACTATCTCAAAGACACATCTGTACCCCCTTGTTTATTGCAGCATTGCTCACAATAGCCAAAATATGGTAATAACTCAAGTGTCCATCAACACATCTGTTGGATGTGTTGGATAAACAAAATAAATATATATATTATATATTCAGCCATGAAAAAAGGAAATCCTCCCATCTGTGATAATATGAATGAACATGGAGGGCATTATGCTAAAGTGAAAAATGACCCAGAAAAAGACAAATACTGTATGATTTCACTTTTATGTGGAATCTTGAAAAAAGAAAGGAACTCACAGAAATAGAGTGGACTAGAAGAGTGGAAGAAATGGGGACATACTGGCCAAAGATACACATTTCCATTATAAGATGAGCAAGCTTTGAGAACCTAATGTATAAAATGGTGAGTATAGCAATAATACTGTATTATATACTCAAATCCACTAAAAGGAGATCTTATGTGTTTTTACCACACACACACACACACACACACACACACACACACACACACACAGTTAGCTATATGTGGTAATGAATATGCTAATTATTATAATTAATTGTAATAATTATTGATTGTAATAATCATTTCACAATAAATATGTATACTAAATCATTGCATTGTACATTTTAAACATACAATTTTTGTCAGTCATACCTCAATAAAGTTAGGAAAAAAAGAAATTTGACAATTTGTAAATGATTGAGCATGGCTCTGTTCCAATACAACTTTATTTATGGACTCTGAATTTCAAATAAAAAAAATTAAAATTAAAAAAAGTCTTGTTTTTTAATGCAGATGTAGATGACAATATCATATTATATATATGAGGTATATAAGTTAATATAAGAAGTATAATTCTATATTTTTGTTTCGTTCAGTAATCTTGTTTCTTTTTACTATTTTTATTTAATTTATTCTCCTTCCAAATTAAAATATAGATTCACTAGTATCACATTCATTGATTTTCTTTTTTTTATGAAGATTTTATTTATTTATTTGAGAGAGAGAAATTGAGGGAAAGAGTAGGGGAATGGGGGAGGGGCAGAGGGAGAAGCCGGCTCCCCGCTGAGCAGGGAGACTTACATGGGACTCCAACCCAGGACCCTGGGATCATGACCTGAGCTGAAGGCAGACATTTAACCAACCAAGCCATCCAGGCGGCCTTGACTTTCAACAAAATTTTATTGAGTGCTTGCAATGTAATAGGCTAGAGCTAAATGCAAAGACTTAAAGATGATACTTATATGGTTTCTGACCTCAAATAGTTCACAAATTTGCCAGGGATGGAGAGAATAAAGGTTCCACAATAAAACAATGTAGATAATATCCCTGGAAAGGAACCATCTAATTCTGAGTAAATTAAGCTTCAGTTTTATTTTGACAGAGAAATGGACTATTTTAAGAATTCACCGAGGCCATAGCTATTCTTGGATAGTCATAGAAACTGTATCTACACAGGAATAGGCAACATCAAGATAATAAATATACAGTATTTCTAATAATTAGGTGTGTTATGTGGAAAGAGTGTTGTAATGAGATTAAAATCAGGGGAGGCAGCCAGACTCAAAAGGGCTTTGGTATGGTATCTGTCCTTTGTCCCTTGGCCCACTGGTTCTAGCCTCTGTGTGGACTAATGCTATTTATCATTAGAGAGGCACGTCATTAGCAATTACTTACAATAGTCATTAAGTTATATGTGAATAATTTACTTTTAGTTTTGTTGTTATAAAGGAAAATGATTACATTATTGCAATTTGAATAGTTATAAAACAAAAAGGCCTTATGTTTCACAAGTTAATAAATGATTTCTTACCCTTCTGATATTTCAATCAACTATTTTCTTATTCATCAGAATACAAGGTGAAAGGAGTAAGCACTTCTCCCAGTGTCTCTTTTACAAGAAGTTGAGTTTAAAAAAAAAAAAAAAGAGGTAGGAAGGAAGGAAGAAAGGCAGGAAAAGGAAGGAAGGAAAGGGAGAGAGAGAGAGAGAGAAAGAAGAAAGAAAGAAAGAAAGAAAGAAAGAAAGAAAGAAAGAAAGAAAGAGAGAAAGGAAGAAAGAAAGAAAGAAGAAAGAAAAGAAAAGAAAAAGAAAGAGAAAAGAAAACAAAGAAAAAAATTCCATTGTATGTATATACCACATTTTGTTTATCCATTAATCCATCCAGAGACACTTGGGTTGTCACAACAGGCAGGAGTTAAGAAAATATAGAAATTAAGTATTTACAGAACACCCCCCTCCACATTATGAAGCATTATATGTCTTTCTCACCACGTGAATTGTCCCTTTGAAGTATGTAACACTTATAAAAACACACTGAGAAAAACCAAAAACATAATTTTTTGATGCCAGGAAGTTTATTCATTCCCTTTTGATATCACTAAATTGTACCTGTTTACTAATGTGTATGTTACCAAGTGTTCACATAACTCAAATACCTGTCAATTGTTTCCTCTCACTTGACATAACTTTAAAAAAATGTCAAACCTTTAACTTCTAGGTTTTTCTCGTCCCCTGGTTATCTATGAAATCTCAAATGATTAATAGGAATTTCACAAAGACTGTTAATAATTTTCTTCTTTGTTTTCATTATCATATACAATAATTTTTTATATCTGTCCAATGTCTTAAAGATTACTTTTCAATCTCTGTCCTAGCAGATAATTCAGCAAATGACACAACATAAGAAATCTGAAGGACACTTCACAATCATGATGCTAAGGATTCTGAGCTGTGTAATCAGGATTTGGTCAATAGGGAAGGGTTTCCTTTTGAACAAGTGAAGGAATGGAAAAGGGTATGAATCTTTCACCAATCCAAATGAGACAATAGTTTTGGATCCCAAGTAAAAAGTAGACATTTTTCTTGTTAAACTCAAAACCACAGGATTTATATTCTCAGGCATATGCACTCTTAGCCCCTCCACTTGTGATATTAAATAACATGTTAACTAGGGGTGCTTAAGTGTCTGCCTCTTGATCGAAGCTCAGGTTGTGATCTCAGGGTCATAAGTTCAAGCCCCACATTAGGCTCCACGTTAACTATCTTAGAGAATCATCTGTTACCCTACTTTCCCATTCCCTACCACATATTCCTATTTTTTTATTTTCCTTTTTGCTGTGTTATGGCTGCTCTATCCCTCAGGTCAGTCATCTCTCGAGTTTCTCCTTGCTTGCAATGTGCAGTGTTTGGATCTTGGCCACAGTGTGGTAAGCTTTACCTAAGTGTGCTCTGACCCACTTGTTAAATGAGACCTGATGCTATTTGCATTAGAACTGAAGCTTTGTAGAACTCTATGGTCAGTGGATGTGGTACATGTCAGGGGGTTTGTGCTGGTCTTCTGGGGAAGGAGCCTGCTGTGCTGGTCCTTAGGCACACTTGCCTGAGAAAACCAAGTACCAGCAGAGCACAAGTGGACAGGACTTGGTGTAAGCAGGTTATGCAGTCAGTGGTGGCACTGTGCTGTTTACTGAAATTGCTTTATGCTGAGGGGTGGGGGAGGGAAATGGTGCCAGCCAGCTCCTTTGTCCCTGGAGAGGGGAGTGCATGCTTGCAAATAATTTCCCCTCATGTGTCCCAGGTGTTTTTCAGATCACTGTTTTCACACTATCTGTCTCTGGGTTGCTTGCCTGCCTGGAGCAATGCAGTGCACTGTGGATTCTATCCCAGCCAAGCCTACTACCTTTTAAAACTCCAAACTTTAGGGGCTTGGTGTGGTGGGAACCTGCACTGGTCTTTGGGAGGGCAGTCATGCCACAGCATAGGGGTGTGGGATTTGGAGCAAAGTAGGCTAAACAGCCAGTGTCTGGGCTAGCCACTTTCAGCAGGTGCCTCTGTGTCAGTGCCAAGGGGCAAGGGAGCGAAATGACATCTACTGGTTCTTTTGTCCCCAGAGAGGCAACACCACCTCTCACAGATGCTCTCCAAAAAGAGGGACCAATCTCTCCTGTGCACCTTAGGAGATCCTCAGATCACACTGTCTGCCCTGGGTTTGTTTGCCTGCCTTCTCTCCAGGAGTAGGGCAGCACCCTCAGGTCTCTATCCCAGTCAAGCCCACAGACCTCTAAAACTCTAGTCATTGAGCTCCACTGGTTGCAAAGACTCATGATAATCACCCCTCTCATTTTCCCAGCCAATGCTTTGGAGAAGTGTTCTCCTTGTGTCTATCCCTGTGCTCTCCACTCTCTCTCTATTTCTTTGCAACCAGGGCTCCTTACCCTCCACAGCACCTGCAATTCCTTTCTTCCCCAAACACAGCACCTGCAATTCCTTTCTTCCACAAACCATGTCTCTGCACTTCATACTTCCCTTATGTGGCCTCTTCTCTCCCTGTAGTTGTGCCATTTGTTCTATTAGTCCTCAGGTCAATTTCTTGGGTGTTCAGAATGATTTGATAGTTATCAAGCTGTGTTCAAGGGACAAGGTCTCCTCCTACTAGGCCACCATCTTGGCTTCTCCCCTATATTTTAATTTTTAAATAACATGGTCTCAGAATGCATAACAGCTATTTAATCAAGCTCAACAGTAAAGGATATTTGCTTTTTATCAGATACACAGTCATCTCAAAAATGGCACATTACCAAGGGATGTTAAAACTAAGTTGTTATGCTAAGTGAAGTACGTCAGACAGAGAAAGACAAAAACCATTTGATTTCACTTATATGTGGAATCTAAAAAAAATGAATAAATAAACAAAAATCAGAATCAGACCTATAAATACTGAGAACAAACTGATGGCTGCCTGCGGGAGAAGGATGGGATGATAGGCAAAGTGGATGTAGGAAAGTGGGAGATACAGGCTTCCAGTTGTGGAATGAGTAAATCATGAGAATAAGAGGCACAGCATAGAGAATATAGCCAATGACACTGTAATATGGTTGAATGGTGACAGATGATAGCTACACATGTGGTAAGCATAGCATAATGTATGGAGTTGCTAAATCACTATGTTGTGTACCTGAAACTAATGTAACATCGTGTATCTACTAACTCAAATTTTAAAGAAGAAGAGGAAGAAGGAGGAGAAGAAGAAGGAGGGGAAAGACTAAGTTGTTTTTAAAAAAATCTTTCTTTTCCATAGGACATTATTCCCAAGTAATATGAAATTATGCCATACATGTTTTGTTTTGCTTTGTTTTGTGTGTAGTTGTTCTTGGCTTACTTAAAAGTTAACAGTTACACATTAATAATAACCTCAAATTTTATTTGTTTAGAAAGGTTTGAAGAATATATTTAGAGCTGCAACCCTGCCCCACCATCCCCTTTCCTACCTTGCTAACTATTCTCAAAATTTCAAAATGCTGAAATTTGTAATGGTATGGTTCAGTCCAATAGAAACGTATTACTTTATCAGCAAAGATATATGGGAAGTGAAATCAACAGCAAGCAAATACACAAGAATATATTTGTGTATTTCCTTCTAGCTATAAGTCTGCTATACCTAATTAGTGAATTGTTAGATACATTTACAGAAAATGTACTGACCAAAGAATGGAAACAATATCTTATGTTTTTTCAGCATATTGAAAAAGTGACCCCATTGATAAAATGAGTTTTCTGGCTATCACTGAAGAGTATGAAAATATGATTTTAATTTTGGAGGGCTTTCTTATCTAAAACTGTCTGATCACATTTAATCTGTCAGAAAAAGGGCACTGTTGTTTTTGTACTTAAACTGCCGACTCCTATTTGGAATATCTTTCATGCACACATGCATCTTGCACTGTGAAATCATGGTGATGGTACATGATTAGAACTGTCAAAGTTTTATGTGTTCTTTTGAATTTATAATTTACCCCTTTTTAACTTGACAGGCGATGATTCTTTTTCGTATCTTAAGACACTGATGAAAATATTTATATATTAACAAAATCCCACATTTCCCCACACTTTTTACAAATGATGAATACACAAAAGTGACACTGTGTTTGAAGTCACACATCACAGCATTTGATTCATCTTTTTTCAGTCCTTAGCCTTGACAGGTGCTGATGGTTTGCTTCCTATCTTAGTAACTGCTGCAAGCTGTCACATCTACTTCCAATTAATGCATATCTGTTACAGTCCAGCAGCTCTAACAAATGCAAAACTACAAAATATTTCTTCAACTTTCACTAACCAGGTGTTGCCATGGTATCTGGTCTAGCTGGCAAAGTGATGTGGCCTGTTTCTAACAAGCATATTGTCAGTCATTAGACCTACGTATTTTACTCATACACAAAAGCCGTCAATTTAATAATAGAACTTTAACTTATAATGTAACTCATTGAAAAATCACAGAAAAAAATCAGTAAACATTTTTATATGCTTCTATACTGACTGATATTAATTTAAATAATTTTTTTTTGTGATTCCTTCTTCAATTTGAAAACTTGGTCTTCAAGAATAGCATTCAAGCTTTCATAAATTGCAAATGTTATACTACTTCATCATTATTTCAAGAACATTAAAGCACTCAAGTTATTGGGATTTTACCAGCATGTATTAAATTTTGACTACAAATTAGAAAAAATAGCCTAAAGAAGCATATTTTATTGTTTTGTCAGGAAATTTCAAAGTAATATTGCAGGAAAAACAACAGAGAGAGAGCAAGAGAGAGAGAGAGAGAGAGAGAGAGAATGATAGCTCGATCCTGGATATTTTTAAATGAGAAGATTTTTTAAAAATAAAAGCCCTTAAATCATTTTGAGTGATGGTGTATGCTACTCATACTCAGCCAAGGAAATATCAATTAAGCTCTTTATAATTAAAATAAATAAATCTCAGAAAAAATTTAAATTAACTAATGATGACACTGTTCATGTTGATGTGAAAATAATTATTTTTCTTGTAAATTATATTGAAACAGCACTAGGTCTGAGTGGACTTTTGTTTTTTTTTTTTTTTTAGCACTTTATTGTACACAAGTAAAAGAGAGATATATAACTGTTTAGTTCTTCTCCGAGCAAGAGAACCTCAATTTGATGGACATAGCAATATTAATTAAATTTTTCTTTTTATTGTGTCAAAATAAGTGGTTCCATAAGAGGCTAGAATCTGAACAAGTTGCTGATTGTTACTGTGCTTGGGAATGTGAGGTTTGACAAGATAATGTCTGTCTGTGTCATTTTGAAATTGAGACTATTTGATTAATATTGACAATTAATAATATTGCTTAAATGAAATGGAGCGGAAGAGAAAACTAAACAATAGAAAGAAAACAGAAGAGAAAAAGTTCATATGATTTAGAATATGAATACAGAGAGTTTTAATAGAGTTAAAAAAAAGAATACTAAATTATGTGATGCCGGAAAATATATTTCATAAGTGGTTTCTGTGGCTAAGTACATTTTGCTCAGGTGGAGTACAGTTCAGAATGGTCACACAGTTCATTGTATTCATTCACTCACGTTTCCATAAATACTTCAAATCACTGTTGTATTCTGAACCTGTGTTCAACATTGGCTGAATAGTGACAACATAATATAAGTAACAACTCTATTGATTCCCTCAATAGATGATATTCATTGACTTCTGCTTTAGACATTTGGATATATCAGTGAATAAATCTAACAAAGATCCCTGTCCTCTCACAGCTTATATTTTCAGCATGGAGATATAAACATTAAAAATTATCAACAAAGAAGTAAATAATTCAGGATATTTGCAGGTAATGCATGCTACAAGAATCAAAAGGATGAAAAGAGTGAGAAGTAGTCAGATTCAGGAAATACTCTGAAGGTAGTATTTACAGGATTTTCTGCTTGGTTGATTTTAAGGAGACAGAGATAAAGATGGAGGGGTGTGGGATGTGTGGAGAAAATGAATGACTGACTTGCAGATGAGTCCAAGGTTTTTGGACCAAATCCCTGGTAAGATGGTGCTTCCACCAACCAAAATGAAAATGTCTGCAAGTAGAGATGGTTTTGGAGAATCATCAGAAGTTCAATTTTAGATGCATTGAATTTGGCATAGATATTACTTAGATATTACTTAGAGAAGATATTCTGTAAGTGACTAGATATAAAAAGGTAGAATTTGTAAAGAAATATTTCAAGGTCTAAACTTGAAGCTTACCGGCATATAAATTCTATTTTAAGTCACAAGACTGGATGACTTCACCATATGAGTGTAGATAGATTAAAAAAAAAAAAAAAGAGGATCTAGGTTTAAATCTTCACAATGGATACAAACTCCAAAAACACATAAAGCATATACCATATGTACATCATTGAGTAGGGGCTATATTAACAATCACATCCCATGTCAGTAGGTTCCTAAGATTTTTTTAATAGCCTTTTTCACCCATCATCATAAGGCAAAAGAATCATGAACATTTTGTGGCATTAATACATTTATCATTTATTTTGAGAAATTTTATTTAAATAATTAGTCCATTTTTTAAAGTAGTATATAGCAACTTTCATCATTCTCACATGTCCATGTCTGACATGTGAGTGCCTCTTGGAAGGATTGTTCTTTACTGTCTTTTTGTCTTAATATTGGGATTGCTAAGTATGCCACAATATAAGAAAATACTTCATGTTTAAAATTACAGATTCTTTAAAAAGAGACCAATTGAATGTAAACATTCAGGATGAAAACAGGACTTAATATGTATTTACAGTATTTAACATATTAACATTTTTACATATGATATTTAGAATCATATACTGTATAACACATTCACTTAGAAATAACATTATTTTCCCTTTCCATGACCCGTTTTTGAGACTTTTCACAGTTGTTTTTGACATTGTCTTTATCAACATTATAGTTATTTTCTCAGTGATCTAACAGTATTCTCAAGAATCTTATTTTAGGAACTGAAAAAAATATGTCTTGAGAATCCCCTATTCTTTACTGTCAAAAAGATGTCCAAGAAGAAATCATTTCAGTTGTTGTACTTACCATGAGAGGAAATACGGTCCTGTGGGATAACATTCTGTACTTCAGAAGTTTATGTAACACTAACAGATATGTATGGTTATTATTATTGATACAGTATTGGCAGAAATAATAAGAGCATTTATTATTGTGTTATATATTTTATATGATTATTGTTATAGACATGGTGAAAATCAGCAAACATTTCCTAAATTTGTGTAATGTCAATTATGGGTTTTGATTTAGAATATGTGGAACAATAAATTCCATTTTTTTCTGTCTAGGCCATTTGAATTGGGTGAAATTCTAATTCATGTTAAAGGCACACTGGGAACTACATATAAAGCAAACATTTCTGTTTTCTTAAGGAACAGCTACTTTAGAAATAACAGTTCACACTTATATAACTGAAGATAAAGTTTAAAAAAATAAACTTAAAATGCTCAATGATCTAAACATATTTTTGGAAATTGTGGATTTTCCTTATGTAAAACATAAGTATATGCAGCTAAGTAAAACCAAAAATTTTCAAAAGAGTCATAAACTTCTTGGGAGTAGTAAGAATATGAAAAATAAATATTGGAGGGTAGGTAAAGAAAGCCAAGAATCTTTTATTTTGTTTCCATTTTAAAAAATAAATCTATAATAAGGATTTTTTCCAATAAAACATTAAATCTCAGTGTTTTTGTCAACAAAATAGATGCTGCTTCCTTATAATGGTATATGGCATATATATATAATAATCACATGTAACATTTTATAGTATATACATAGGGCACTTTTTTACACATTATTTAATTTGACATGCACTATTTGAATTAAAATAAAGAAACACTACAGTTTACTTTCTGATCGGTGAAGAAATTAACAACTTAAATTAATAAAATATAAGAAATGGCTCCTGCACACATAAATGCATAGTTCAATTTCTGATATTAGTATGAGTTTTTATTTAAATGCTCCCAGGATTTCCACACATTTTTCTTATGCATTTTGTAACTTAAACCTTTAAAATAATTCCACCTTTTTGCATAGCATACGTTACCTTCTCACACTAACTGTAACTTTGACTAACTGTAAATAATTTTGTAGACTTACAAAACTATCTATGAAAGAAGCAGATATGATTAATTTGAAGTATTCCTAACAACTTACTATTTATATCCCTTACTCATTTTCCTTACAGCCATACAAACCTTCATTTATTGTGTATGTAATCACACATCTCTAAGATATTAAACTTTCCTTTAGGTTATTAGCTTTGTGTTATTACATATATCTTATGGCATTTTTTACATGACCTAATTCACTGGAAAAGTATTTTGGTGTAATGGAGCAACCTAGAGTATAAAAATCACAAGACCTGTTTCTTTCTGCTATATGTATCTAGAAAAGTTCTTTACACTTAGTTCTCAATTTCTGAATCTTTACCACAGGGATATATAACTCATCTAATTGAGTTGTTGTTGGAATAGAATGCCTTTTAAACTATTTCTTAAGCGAGTAAATAATATACAAATATTAGACATTGTTATTATTCATAGATTAAATTAACCGAAGAAAAATAGCTGTGAGTTGTTATTCCACATACCAGTTTTGTATATTTTGTTATTCTTTTCAACATGCTGTATCTTAAGAATCATGAGTTACAATGGACAAGAGGAAATTTGGTAAAATAGAAATAACATAGGCTTTGTGCAAAATCAATCTGCATTTTAGTCTCCATTCAACTACATACAAGTATGGGCTTTGAAATATTTCTCAAACTTTTTAATTCTCATTCTAAGTTGTAAAATGAAGAAAATAATGTCTATTTTAGAAAGTTATTGAAAAAACTTGTCCTTTCTTAGAAATTGTTAAAGCTCAAGTAACCTGTGTAAAAGTTGTGAAACATGCTAGTGCTAACATAAATGAGAATCAGAACTTATTATTAGCATGGAAATGTGGGTGTGTGTATAAGGAATGAGGTTGATTTATAAAATAGACATAATTTTCTTCATATATAATAAAGTTGATTTATTCTACCCATATATTCTAAAGTTGACTTATGCTCCCACTTTCTCACATACCTGCCCAGCTTGGGTAAAATAATTGTATCATCAAACATTTGTGTATACCCTTTGCTCTTTTGGTCCTTTTTTATTTCTGCAAACCAGCTTGTCAAAATTACAATCCTAATGAAAATAGATTTTCTCTCTATTCTACATCTATGTAGCTGATTAAGGTTAGAGAAATAAATATACCATGGAGGCTGTTCTCATTTTAAATTCATGACCATTGTCTTCAAGAAGCCATTTAATGTGGTCTGAAAAACACAGTTTCCCTAGTCTACATTTCCACTTTTCTATAGGGGTATTTTATATAATCTTTATCTTTTAACTCCTGACACCTCATTCTCTATCATCTCTCTCTATCACCTCATATCTCTATCCCCTTTCAGCAGATGGTACTGCTTTGTATTATTATGAGAAAACTGAAGTAATGAGAGAGAGCTCACAAAAAATCCTCTCTGTAATATGTTTGTTCATTCATTACCACCTGTTCTGTTATCATGGATGAACTATTTTTACACCTGATGATGTTAACCCCTCCTATTGCTCTCACTCAAGAGCCTGGCTAGAACTTTCCCCTTTTCTCCCTAATCCTCAATACCTCTCTAACAATTTCCATAAATATACAGATATGCTGCGACAAATTCCATTATGGGTTAAAAAATCCTCCTTGACCCATTTACTCTCCAGCTATTTTCCCATTTCTTTGTTGAGTATCATAGCAAATTTCCTGGAAATAATTTTCGATATTTAATGTCTTCAGTATTCCTTTCTTTCCCCTCTCTCTTCAACTGACTATAGTCAACATTTTGCTGCCATCACTCCAGTGAAACCACTCTAGTCAGTCATCAGTTACCTATATATTGCTAAATTCAGAGGTTAACTCTTAGTCCCTATCCTATTTTAGCTGCCAGGAGCCTTCACTGTGGTTTATCACTTCCACTGGGAAATAAATTACTTCGTTGGCTAGAGTTTCACCACCTGGCTTCTAAGACTCCATGCTCTTGTTTTACTTTTATGGAATTGACTTTTTCTCAGACCACTTTGGTTGTTTTTCTTCCTTACTCCAAACTCTCCAATCACTGGAGTCCCTCAAGACTCAATTCTTGAGCTTCTATCCTCTGCCTACACTTATTAATTTAATTAACCTAGTCTCATAGTTTTAAATAATAGTTCTTTACTGACAACTTCCAAATTTATATCTCCCACCTGAATTACAGCCTCTTCCCTGAATTCCAGACACATACATCCAAATTTGTATCTTCTGCTTAATATCTCCACATGACATTTAAACTGAACATGTGCCAAAGAAACCTTCAGAACTTCTCTACCAAATCTCCTCCACAAATGGTACCAATGGTATCATCTCAATGTCAAATCCATCTTTCCATTACCTCTGGTGCCAATTCTTGGATTCATTCTCCTCCTCTTATTCCCTTGCACTCCATAGTTACTCCATCAGAAATCCCACTGATTTTACATCAAGAATCTGACCACCACTCACCAGCTCTGTTGCTTCCAAGCCATGTAGCCACCATTTCATATGTGATATATTTAATATCTACCCTGTTACCTAGTCTCTTCTTACTCCACAGTCTGGGTCATTCTATAAAATATAAGTCAATTGTGTCACTTTCTATTCAGAACTCTTCAGTAATTATCTCATAATAGAAGCCAAATACTTAAAAATGGCCAGCAAATCACCAAAGAGTCCGATATCCTATTTGATTTCTTTTTTTCCTTGGGCCCCCTCACTTTGTATTTCCCAAATATACTCCTTTCTTGCTTTATTTCAAACATGCCAGATATGTTCCTTCTGCCTCGAATATTCTTTTTCCTCGATATAGTATTGCTCACTCTGTCACATCTTTTGAGGCCTCGATGAAATTTTACCTTTTCAGTAAAGCCTACTTGGATTATACTAGCGAAATTGGAAAACTTCCATGAGCACTTCTGAACCCCTTTAGACTGTTTTACTTCCAAAGCACTTAGCACTTCCAGCACACAATATATTCTACTTATTTATAATATTTATTGTTTTTTGCCCATTACACCAGGATGTAAGTTCCACATGTGCAGATTATTTTTATTCACAGATGTTTTGAACAGTACCTATTAAATGTTTAATAAATGTTTATTTAATGGACAGACCATTGATAAGGCTACTATTACAATTGTAGGAACAAACACAGAGAAAGGAAGTAACTTGCCAATGTTAACACAAGGGGTATGTAATAAACATAAAATTGAGATTGCAGACAATTATATTACTAGATATCAATCCTTTAACCATTTCATTATATTTACCACCAAAAGATATATCAAAATTTCCATAATGCATGTTTCTGCTCTACCGCAGTGTCATCTCACACTGTTACACTGATTATTTTATTTTCTTCATCTGCTTCAAATAATAAACTCTATAAGGGAATATTTAGAGATTAAAGATATTTGTGGATTGAATATAACTTGGCGATATATTCTTTAAACAAATATTGATAACACTATTCACATCTCAACCAGGCAGCTTGTATCTGGAAGCGAGTTAGTTTAGCTTTGGGTATCAAGAATTATATGTGCTCCCGAGTCCTTGACTTCTCATGAGACTTTAGCAAAATCTGCCTAAAGAACAGATCATTTGTGATATACAGTGAAATTCTGCATATCTTTCAAGAACCATCCTAAATGTCAGCTGTTTAAAGTCCTGCTTGTTTCTACCGGAAACCCTCAGTGTCATCACTGAAGCCCATAATACTTTTACCCTTTCATATTGAAAGGATTATATTTTTATTTATATTATATTTATTTGAAAAATAATCATATATCCCTAAGCAGATTATAAGCTCTTTGACGTTTGTTTTTGTGCCTCACAGCACCTACTGCTTATATTTTATCAAAAGTAGAGCTTTAGTAAATATTTGTTGAATTGAGTGCATAAAAAAAAGAAAGTACACTACAGTTGTATGATAAGTAAGTAAAATGAAATTGGTTATTTTTAAAATGATGAGCATGATCATCTGTTTTCTATACCATCCTCCTCAACCAACTGAGAAGATGAGCTTATGTGACTGAGAAATTCTGCAAAGTACAAGTACTGAATCTAATCAAATACTTGAAGGAAGATTTTTGTCTTGCTTGTTACGAGAAGAGAATTACAAATGAGCCACATGATGCCCTGGGTTTATTTCAGAATTTCAGTGTTTGTTTGGTTGTTTCAGAAGAGCTTAAGAAATTTCTCCCTGCATCAGAAATCTTTAAAATCCCATGTACTTTGGGAGTTTTCACACTGTGGATAAGGTAGGATTTCCAAAGAAGTAACAAATAACATTTTAAAGTCATTAAGTTTAAAAGTAGTTGAACTCTTCTTTGTAAGACTGCTAACGTACAATAAGTTATGAGAAAAAATACAGCACTTCTTGTAAATGTTGGCAGTTAGAGAAAATCCTTAAGTTTCTGAAGTTTTAAATGCTTCATTTGCTAGATTATTATAATTTTTTTGAGATTTTATTTTTCAAGCTCTTCATTAGAATATTCAGTTTAGATTATTACAAAATTATAATATTACAAAAATATTACAAAATGCTCAGTTACATTCCTAACCCTTCTAATTGAAGGGTTAATAGGAATTCAGATGCATATCTTCAATTGCAAAAGTGGTACATGTTTATTTTAACCAAAATTTTTCCATAAGTGTTCATATGCCAACTACAAGGAACATTTGCTTTTTGTCTAATATTCTCAACTGTGAATGCCATGACTGTATGAGTGGTGTATGCTTTCTGTAATTTCTTGATCTTGGTCATAAACCATCAGAATTCTGAACAAAGGATGATTATAAAATGGAGAATTAAATGCAAGAGAAATGTAAACTATTGGTCTCACTGAGAACATTCCACTAATTCTAAAGTTATGTTGAATTCTAAATGTTTGAAGAATATTTGTTAATCATTTTCTATTCCCAGTTTTAAATGTCATTTTATCTCTGTATGTATCTTCTCAGGAGCTTTTCACTTTTCTATTTCTTTGAGTTAGAATTATACATTTCAAAACATAAAAGCTTTTTAGAACTGAAAATGCAATGTCAATTTTCAAATTTTATTAGAACTGAATGAAAACAAGGGGCTTTAGACTCTGAATGACATACTTGTCAATTTTGAAAGTGTTATATAAACTAGTGACACGTATGAAGATGCAATAGAATATTATGTCTAAGGTATCACTAGCTTTACATTGTATTAGTGTATGAATCCTAAAAATGACATATTTTCATTCTCTAGGCAAAGTCATTCTTTGTCATGTGGTCATTGCTTATATTTGATTTTCAAGTAAGTCATTATTGTGTCTATGTTTAAATGTTAAAAATAGAAGGGAGGGGCGCCTGGGTGGCACAGCGGTTAAGCGTCTGCCTTTGGCTCAGGGAGTGATCCCGGCGTTCTGGGATCGAGCCCCACATCAGGCTCCTCCGCTATGAGCCTGCTTCTTCCTCTCCCACTCCCCCTACTTGTGTTCCCCCCCTCGCTGACTGTCTCTATCTCTGTCGAATAAATAAATAAAATCTTTAAAAAAAAAATTTAAAAAAATAAAAATAGAAGAGAAAGCTATAGAAGTTAGCCTAAAAATTTAACAGAATCTATGTGTTTATTTTCTTCTACTATAATCAGTAGATAATTGTCTTATTGTTTCTCTTCTAGTCCAGCTTTCTTGTGTAAATAAATAGTAAATAAATAGACTCTCTTCTCTGCAATGTCAATGAAAACTGCATATATGCCATTTGAGTGCTGTAAGTATTAGAATTTACGCCTGTATAAGTAAATTACTTAGATTACTCCACCTATGGAGATCCAGTTAACATTGTTTCATGATCTCAATTTCATAAACCAAGGTGTTTCTGTCTCATCAAGTTTTATTAACATTTCTTATGTTTTCAGGTCCCCTCTACTCTTGACTCTGGGGCTCCTGTGCTTCTTCATGTCATTATTGCTGTGATTAGAAAGCTCAATTCAGCTCCTACAGTAATAATCCCTCTCAGTATGCATTTGTATTTTCAAATTTTGGACAATTTCTTCAGGCAGATGAAAAGGGGGTTTATATCACTGTCATAAAGTCAATAGTAAAAGGCGCTATAAGCATCATATTTCTTAAAATATCTTTCGCTTTTGTAATCTTTGAGAAATTTTACTTGAATGTGATCTCTGCATCTTGTCAATCATTTGCCTCTTTTTACCCATTCCTTCTACAATATATGGTGTCTCCCCTTCTTTCTCTCATGATCTCAAGAGGAGAACAAAAATGTGGCTTCCCCTAAGTCATGCTGAAACTTACTCTTACTTCAAGATCAGGATGAGAAGGGTGAGGTTTTTTTAGCATCAACTTTTAGTATTTATTACTGTTCCCTTCTAAACCATTTCGTATTCTTATGAAATAAAATTATACTGAATATTTTTTTCTATTTCATTTCAATTAAAAGTGAGGTCGCTTTGGGGTGCCTGGGTGACTCAGTCAGTTAAGCGTCCAACTCTTGATTTCGGTTCAGGTCATGACCTCGGGGTCATAGGATCTAGCCCCTAGTGGGGCTCCACACTCAGCTGGGAGTCTGCTTTTCTCCCTCTCCTTCTGCCCATCCCCCAGATCATGCTCTCTCTCTAAAATAAATAAATAAATCTTTAAAAAGAAAGTGGGGTTGCATTTCCCTGAAAATAGCAAACACATATGAATGTTTAAAATTTCTTTAAAACAATATTAATTAACTGGTAGAAATACGTTTTAGAGATCTTTGGGCCAATTGTATATACAGAGAAGATTCTGCACTATCTTGGGAAGCACTTAAGTTTGTCAGAGTATTTTGCACTAAAGTAGATAGATAAAAGATAATGGAATAGTTTGTGTTTAAAAAAAAAAATTCTGTTCCAAACTTGTTTACATTTACCAAAGAGCTTCAAGAGATAATATCATGGACTATTATGTAAATAGTAAATATTCTGATTAAAAAGTATAGCTTCACACAATAAAAGATGAAATATAAAACATTTGTTTTCAAGACAGTGGACATCAAGTGTTGGAGGACAATGGTTCTTGAGAGAGGAGAAATATCCAATGTGAGCAGTTTAATAACCCAGTTTATGTCCTTGAGACAGTTTCTAGGCCATAGTATACAACAGGAAAATACTTCATTCCACTTTCTTCTTGCTTGCATGATTTCTGAAAAGAAGTTGGAGGTAATTCTTATCTTTGTGCTTCTATACGTAAGGTGTTTTTTGTCCCCCACTCAGGCTTCCCCTAAGATTTTTTTCTTTACCTTTAATTTTTTATAACTTCAAAATTACATAAAGAGGTGTGTGTTTTTGTTTGGCATTAATCCTGCTTGCTGTTCTCTGAGCTTCCTGGATTTATGGTTTGTTGTCTGACATTAATTTGGGAAAATATTTATTCATTATTGTTTCAAATATTTCCTCCATTTTTTTCTCTGTTTCTTCTTCTGGTATCCCCATTGTTCATGTTTTATGCTTTCTGTAGATGTCCCATAGTCCTTGGATACTCTGGTTTTTTAAAGTCTTTGTTCTCTTTGTTTTTTAGTTTTTAAGCATTCTATATAATTTTAAGGATTCTATCTATATATCTAAATCAATAAATTTAGAATTGACATATGTAAATATATATATTTACCTTAATATATTTTACCTCAGAGATTCTTTCCTCAATTGTTTCTAGTCAACTGGTAAGCCAATCAAAGGCATTCTTTGCTTCTACCACAGTGTTTTCAATCTCTAGCATTTCTTTTCTTCTTAGTTCTTTTTTTAGGATTTCCATCTTTCTGATTATATTGCCTATATGTTCTTGCATGCTGTATATTTTATCCATTAGAGACTTCGACATATTAATCATAGTTGTTTTAAATTCCCGGACTGATACTTTCAACAATTCTAGCATGTCAGGGCCCACCATTTGCTGTATCTCTTCAAATTGTGTTTTCTGTTATTGGTACGCCTTCTGACTTTTTCTTGATAGCTGGAGATGACTGGGTAAAAAGAACTGTTGTAAATGGCCTTTAGTAATATGCTGGTAAGGCATGTGGAGGAAAAAGTGTCTTAGTCCAATGATTAGGTCTCAGTGTTTTGGTGAGTCTATGGCCCTCAACTATGAACATCGTAAGAGTTTCTTAGTTTTTCTCCCCCCTTGGATGGAAAAGAATGCCTAGGTGGGCTAGAGTTGGGTATTTCTTCTCCCTTAGGTGAGTTAGGGTCTGATAATACCCTAAAAAGTTAGGATCCGGTTAGCCGGTTTCCTCTAGGGGCAAGCCTTGTTGAGAAACGAGCACTCTGGTGTATTTCAAAATCATTCCTTTTTCCTTTCCCTGCCAAAAGCTAGAGGAAATTTTTCACTGATACTTACTGTGGGAAGCTGGTCAAACTTCTTGAGGTAAAGCTCATTATACAGTGGGGGTCTCCCCAAGACTGAGTCTACCTGGAAATTTTAACTTTCAAACATGTCTACACTGAGCCTCCACAATTTATCAATTACTGTTCAGGTTTTCCTGCCCCAGCTCTGATTCCTGATTTCTCAGTTCCACTTGAAAGCCTCTGCTCTGATAAGCTGTGACACCCTGTGTATGCCCATCTGACTCTCCAATTTGAGGGGCAGGGTTTTTCAGTCTTTCTCTTTCTTAAGAATCCAAGAAGAGTTTGCAAAACTGAATAAGGGAAACCTCATATAAGGAGTTGAGGTCAGATAAAGGAGCTCTCACCCATTACCACTCACCATTAATTGCAGACCCCAATAGGAAGAGATGTATCTTATATTCCGAATAGGAAGAAGGATACTTTACTACCCCAGCAGGAGGAAGAAAGATTTTCTCCTTACCCAGCAACAGTGCAGCCAATGAAAGACTGTCACATCTCAGCCAATAAAGTCACTACAGTTTGAATTCCTAGTTTACTCTAATGGACTTTTGATTTATAACAGGCCTGCCAACTCACATCTTTCCTCCATAAAAGTGTTCTTCTTTGTTCTCCAGACTTACCAATGGTTTTTGCTATAGCTTGCTCGTTCCAGATTTCAATTCTTGTTATTCCAGAATAAACCCTTTTTATTGGTAAAACAACAATTTTTTACTTTTAAGATCAACATTACTTGATGTCAGAAGTGGGAATCAGAGATGACCCCTCTAACAACTTTGAAGTTGGTGAGCAAACAAGTGCCAGTACCCATTGAGCCCATTGAGCCCACTGAACTCATTGCTTTCTCTCAAATTCTAGAGTTTGAGGATAAGTTTTCACCTGGATTTGAGCTCTACTCTGTCTTTTAAGTTCTCCAGGCTTTATTTGGGATCTGTTTTGTTTTATTTTGTTTTAATTGTAAAAGTTTTATCCCTTTTTTGTGAGTACTCATTTGGTCCAACTCCTTTGGATTCGAGCTATTCCTACTGAAACTGTGCTGATATTTGGCCCAACTCCTTTGGAATCAGGCTGTTCAGGAATTTCTCTTTTGCTCTAGAGAAAAACCTGTGGGAAAAGGGATTATAGTCATCAAATGCTCTGAGGGCATCCCATTTCAGAGACCAAGGCTGGTTTTATGTTTAAAAACTATGATCCTTCCTCATGCACATTTTTAACTAACTGGACCAGCTTAGCTAAATATAATTTAGAACTTCAATGACCATTATGGGGAACTTTCAATTTCCCAAAACTTGTTTTTTTCAAAACTAAATTAGATAGTTGTGGCTCCAAAATTAAACAACAACAGTAACAACATCACGACAAACATGAAGGGGGTGCCTATTTTAATTGGTACCTTGAGGCTTCCAAACATTTTCAAGGTTCTAAAATTGCCTCTGCATAATACTATTTCTAAATTAACTGAAGCAAACAAACAATTGAAAGAAGGCAAAATGGTTTCTGAGACCTCCTTTTCTGCTCCCATCTTCCTTGTCTCCAGACACACAGCAGCCATCTTGTGCTCAGGCCCTGTTTCTGGAACCATTTTCATCTATTCCTTCTGCACCATCTCCACTCTTCGCCACCCCTTCCTTCATTCTAATCCTTTCACTGAACTTCCTTTTCTTCTGAACCTCCTCAGCTTTCTCCTCTCCTGAGCATATTAAAAGGTTTAACTCTTTAAAGTTAATTCTTCTGAGGATCCAAACAACCCCCAAATTCCTTATATTCCCTGGACTAAAGGTGAACTGTGAGCCATAGTTAGAGTTTCTGAAAGTAACTGAGGACCCCCATAGGTTTGCTGAAGAATTCAACACAGTCATTCAAACTTATCAACCTGGTTTCATAGATTTATAGCAATTAGTCCACATGCTTGTTGATGATGACCAGGCCAAATATTGGATGAAACTAGGGAATATCCTTGAAGGGAATATCCTTTTTTTTTTTTTTTCTTTAGAGAGGGAGAGTTGGGAAAAGGGTGGGGGGAGAGGAAAAGGTAGAGAGAGAATCTTAAGCAGGCTCCGTGCCCAGAGCAGAGCCCAATGTAGGGCTTGATCTCACAAACCTGAAATCATGACCTAAGCTGAAATCAAGAGTCAGACTCTTAACCAACTGAGCAACCCAGACACCCCAGGAACATCCTTTAAGGTATTTAGAAAAACAGACCCCTAACTTTTGGCAAGATGCTAGCACACTCACTGGAAATCTCCACAAAGCAATTCCAACAGCTTTTCCTAAACCTTGTGATTGAAACAAAATTCAGGCTTGCACACAAAAGCCTGATTAACCTCTTCATGACTTTTACAGTCAACTTCAAATTGTCTTTAAAGTAAACTCTGGTCTTCTTTTAGATGTTGAATCCACTTAGCATTTAGCTCTGTGTTTATTAATGCGCTGAAATACCATCTTTCTCTTTTAGTTAAAAGGATCGGGATGGACTAAGAAACTATGCCCATAGCAGATTTAATAAATTTGGCAAATCAGCTTGCCTACACCCTGGATATCCAACTAAAAGGAAGACTACTAAAACTCTTAATTTTCAACTCCAGCAAATGGAGGCTCCCAAACAAAACCAAAAACCTCATTGTCTCTGCTAGTATTGCAAAAAGCCAGGACATTAGAAAAAAGTTACGAACTTAAGCACTCCAGGTGTCCAGAGTCCTCTAGCCAGCCTTTCCAGTGCTCACCTAATATCCAAACAGGGCTCCAAGGAAATACAGGCACTTTTCCCAATCCTCCATCTTAATTGGCTCAGACAAATGACAATCCCGATTGGGAATGAACTTCTCTCTGTCCTGACACTGGAGCTATACACTCGGTGCTCAACCCATTGCTATAAAACAGTCCCTGCCTTAGAGTACTAAAATGGTTCAAATAGTGGGATCTCCAATAAACCTCAACAGTTTTCTGCCTCTGAACCTATTCCCTCTTGTTCAGGTCCTTTGAGATACCCACACTTTTCTCCATAGTTCCTTCACCCTTATTCATTTACTGGTCTGAGATTTGTCAGAAAACCATCATGCTGGAATTCTTTCTCCCAAAAGAGGAAATAATTATAGAATTTGACAGTAATAATCAAAATTGCCAACCAGGTGAATTTAATGACACACAACATCTTTTATTTGCTCTGACAGCACTAATGCTGAGTCTGGGGACACGGATCATTTGTCTTTACTAGATTAGGTACCATCCTCTTTATGGACAAAATCTTCAACTGATATTGGCAGAATCCACACCGCACCTCCATTAAGATTCAAATACATCCCTCAAATTTCCTCAGAATTAATCAATACCCTATAAATAAAGAAGCCCTTCAAGGCATCAAGCTCAAACATTTACACTGATAGTTAGTATGCCTTTTGTGTAGCTCATGACCTTGGATGATATGGAAACAGTGAGGTTTCCTTAACCTCCAATGGGGATAAAATTAAAAATGGCTCCTATGTCCAAATTTATTAAATACCATATTTTTGCCAGGTGCTCTCTATTATTAAGGCCAGACTCAATTTGCAGGAGGCCAAAAGAAACCACCTCATTGATATTTCCACTAAAAATGCTACTCTCAAGGAAACCAATAGCTAAACCTTTGTCATAGTCCAGAGGAATGTTCCTCCAAATGATAATTTGGACAAACTGACCAGAGATAATTTGGTAAAATTGACCTCAACAAAGGAAAAACAATACTGGAAATATTATAATTGATTCAATAAAAAAGAGAGGTCTGGTTTGGATCAAATAACAATCTGGCCCTTCCAGATATTCTGAATTTCTCACTATTTACCATTGTACATTCATTAAACCATTGGTCTACTGACAAAATGATACCATACATGAACTAGTATTTGTTGGAAACTTCAATAAGGCCAGAAAGAAGTGCCCACCTAGTTAGTCTCACCTGCCTAAAGTACAATCCAAGGAAACTATAAACTGCCCAATGGAGCATTCAAGGTTTGGCAAAAGGATTTCATACAGCTTTCCTTGTCTCATGGATATAAATATGTTTTAGTCATGGTTTGTATGTTTTCTTACTGCACCAAAGCTTTTTCTTATGGACAAGCCACTGCTTCTTCTATGGCTAAAATCTTGTTAGAAAATATTATCCTTAACTGGAGAATCCCTCTCAAACTTCAGTCAGGTGCTTTGACAAGTCCGTGCTGTTTGGCCAGTTTTACCACACATTCACTGTGCTTATCATCCTCGATCCTCAGAGCTGGTCAAACGCACTAACAGCATCTTTAAGACTCAATTGGCAAAATTTGTAGAGGTCCTCCAAATACCCTGGGCAAAGGCGCTGCCATTGGCCCTTCTAAATCTCCTTTGGAACTGAAAATACATACCCTTTGAAACTTCTAAACTCTCACCCTTAGAGACAATGACAGGATATCCAGTGCACCTGGTCCATGCCTCTATGATCTTCAGTTGATAAAAGATATGCCTCAATATTGTAAAGGCCTAATTGCTTTTACTAAAACTAACCATGCTTTAGTACACTAATCTTTTCATAGCACAATCCTGGGAAATTAAGGCTTTAAGTGTTACACCTTGCAACCTAGGGATTTCATCTAGTAGAAAAGAAACCCCAGAAAGATTCTCTTCAACCTCTCTGGAAAGGCTTTTGTCAGGTACTGTTAACCTACTCTTGTGCCTCCAAACTCCAGGGAATAGATTCTAGGATTCATATGACACATCTAAAGAAGTCACCAAACCCTGACTAGACCTGCTCACCTTCTGGTGGCCTGAAAATAAAGATTCCCCATAATTGAAGAAGACACCATCTAATGAGACAGCTTTCCCAAGATATCTGGACCAAGCTTATCTACATTTTCCTCACTGTTGCTTCTTCTATCTCTTTTTCATGGAGAGACATTTCCCTTTTCTGCATTTCCCAGTTCCTTGAGAAAAGGGATAACCTTTCTGATTGCTGGATTTTCCATCAGAAATCTTGATCTGCCCAAGACAGCAACGAGCCCTTAATTCATCCTATAAGTAATTTTGCTGAAATTTCAAATGTCACTGTATGCTTGAATTGTTCCACAGGTCCTTTTTATAAGGTTAGAGTATTAAACCTCCTTAACCCCGTTCCTTGCTTCAATTTAACATAACACTGGGATGGAAATATGAGATTTCTTGACACTGCAAGGCAGTCTATATAAATTGAGCCATTTGTAAGCTTTCTGACATACCCATACTTTTAAGATAATCTTTCAATATTTAATAATACAGTACCAAAGTCTTGGTTGAATGATGCTAATGACTTTATACTGGCCAATGGGTACATAGATGCTAATACATATGATGGGGTCCTATGTACACTCCCTGGGTCCTTTTAATTCAAAGTCTTAACAATGGTGTCTATGTTTGGGCAATTCATTTTCTTCATACTGGAGGATAAAAGACTAATGTTCTCTTCCTGTATTTACCATTCTACTTTCTCTTTTGTATACTTTACAATGTGGGAAATGACACACAGGAAAGATCCTTCTTGGCATCAAGGGACAAAGGCCACTGAATTTGAAAAACCTGATGCTTGATAACTGATGCTTTTGGGAAAAGATCTTGATCAAAAGGGGAAAATACGAAACTGGGTAAAGGGAGCTTCATTTAAAATAGAGTCAGAGGCCAGAAGGGGAAGTTCTCATGTCCTGCCACTCATTGTCAATTGCAGTCCCTAAGGTACCCTACATTCCCAACAGGAGGAAGCTGACTTTACCACCGCAGCAGGAGGAAGGGAGATTTTCTCCTTACTTAGCAAGAGCCCAGCTAATGAAAAACTAACAACTCAGCCAGTGAAAACCCACAACATTTTGAACTCCCAGTTTACTCTGATGGACTTAATTTTTTTTTTTGAGTATAGTTGACACATAATGAGTATTACATTAGTTTCAGGTATGCAACATAGTGATTCAACTTCTATATATGTTATGCTATGCTCACCACAAGTGTAGCTACTATCTGTCACCATACAATGCTATTACAATACCATTTACTATTTTCACTATGTTGTGCCCTTTATTCTGTGATTTATTCATTTCATAACTGGAAGTCTCTATCTCCCACTCCCCTTCACCCATTTGCCCATCCCCCAATGGGTTTTGTTTGTAACAGCCCCTCTCAACTCCCCTCCTTCCTCTATAAAAGAGCATTCCTGTTCTTTGTTCTCTAGACTTGCCTGTGGTTTTGGCTATCCCTTGCTTGTCCCAAATTACAATTCCTCTGCTATTCCTGGATAAACCCATTTTGCTGATAAAATAACTGGCTGTTTTACTTTTAAGATTAACAAGTTGTTGATTTTTCAGTCTGCTCAGCTTTTTACTTCTTAGGATGGAATGGTGACTTTCAAGCTTATTTACCAGACCAGAAACTGGAGGAGGTCCCTATCTTAGTTTTTATAGTTAGTACTTTTAGGGTCTCTTGGGTACTTTAGGGTCTCTCACAGACTTCAGTCAAGATGTCAGCTAGGATTACAGTCACTACAAGAGTAGACTGGGGAAGGTTTTACTTCAAGCTCCCTCATGAGGTTGTAAGCAGGATTTTTAGTTCTTGCAGTGTTAGAAATTCACATGGAAATGAAAAATATCTAGAACAGATGAAGCAAGTAAGAAAAAGCAAATTGGGTTAATACTACCTGACTTCAAGACTTACTATAAAGCTATGGTAAAAAAAAAAATCAGCGTCATATTGGAATTAAGTTAAATACATCAATGACACAGAATAAAGAGTCCAGAAATAGACCCATACTTAAATGGACAATGAATGTTTGATAAAGGTGCAGAGGCAATTTAGTGGATAAATGATCATCTTTTCAGCAAAATGATACTGGAACAACTAGAAATCCATATTTAAGAAATATAAAACATTAAGTTACACTCAGGAATCATGCTAAGAACCTGAGGACATGTATTTGCAAACTCATGCTTTACTTTTATGAAACATCTTTAGTTTGATACTTATATTAAATTAACGGCTCTTCTTCTGGGTTTGTGTTCAGGTTTTGGTCTGTTAATTCTTAAGCCTTCTAGGTTTTTAGTCTACTTCCGCCTCAAAGGTCTTTGTGCTGATTTTAAAAGTCTAACTCTAGGGGCGCCTGGGTGGCACAGCGGTTAAACGCCTGCCTTCGGCTCAGGGCGTGATCCCGGCGTGATGGGATCGAGCCCCACATCAGGCTCCTCTGCTATGAGCCTGCTTCTTCCTCTCCCACTCCCCCTGCTTGTGTTCCCTCTCTCGCTGGCTGTCTCTATCTCTGTCAAATAAATAAATAAAATCTTTAAAAAATAAAATAAAATAAAATAAAATTCTAACTCTAGCAATTGCTATATTAATAGTTTATCTAGGGGTGCTTGGGTGGCTCAGTCGGCTAAGCATCCGACTCTTGATTTCAGCTCAGGCCATGATTTCAGGAGTTGAGAGATGGAATCCTGCATTCGGCTCCCTGCTCAGCAGGGAGTCTGCTTGAGATTCTTTCTCTTTGCCACCAACCCCCCGCTTGCACTCTCTCTCTCTCTCTCAAATAAATAAAATAAATCTCTAAAAAATACTTTATAGATAACTAAATTTATATTCATAGCTGTACACTTGTTTTCACTGTCATGTTGAATTTCAACATATTTATAGCATAGGGACACATATCGAAAAATTCTATAACTTAGGATTATCTCCTTGTGAGAATCTTCATTACATTTTTTTCTTCAAATTTTTACTTAAATTCTAATCAGTTAACATACAGTGCAATATTGGTTTTAGGAGTAGAATTCCTGAATTTCAGTGATTCATCACTTACATACAAGACTTAGTGCTCATGATAACAAGGGTCCTCCTTAATACCCATCACCCATCTAGCCCATCCCTCACCCACCTCCTTCCATCAACCCTGTTTGTTCTCTATCTTTAAATCTCATATGGTTTGTTTCCCTCTCTCTCTTTATGTCTCTCCCATATGTCCATCTCTTTTGTTTCTTAAATTCCACATATGAATGAAATCATACAGTTTTTGTCTTTCTCTGACTGACTGACTTCACTTAGCATAACACACTCCAGCTCCACCCATGTCTTGGCAAATGGCAAGATTTCATTCTTTCTCATGGCTGAGTAATATTCCATTACACACACATACACACACACACACACACACACACACACACACACACATGATACACCACCTCCTTTTTATCCATTCATCAGTCAATAGACATTTGGACTCTTTCCATAATTGGCTATTGTTGATAATGCTGCTATAAGCATTGGGGTGCATATACCATAGCAAATTTATATTTTTGTATCCTTTGGGTAAATACCTAGTAGTGCAATTGCTGGATTGCAGGGTAATTCTATTTTTAACTTTCTGAGGAACCTCCATACTGTTTTCCACAGTGGCTGCACCAGTTTGCATTTTCACCAACAGTGTAACAGTGTTCCCCTTTTTCCACATCCTTGCCAACACCTGTTTCCTGTGTTGTTAACTTTAGCCATTCTGACAGGTGTGAGGTGCTGTCTCAACATGGTTTTGACTTGTATTTTCCTGGTAATAAGTGACGTTGAGCATCTTTTCATGTGTCTGTTAGCCATCTGGATGTCTTCTTTGGAAAAATGTCTATTCATGTCTTCTGCCCATTTCTTAACTGGATTACTTGGCTTTTTGGGTGTTGAGTTTGATGAGTTTTTTTTATAGATTTTGGCTACTAACCCTTTATCTGATATGTCATTTTCAAATAGCTTCTCCCATTCCATAGGCTGCCTTTTAGTTTTGTTGACTGTTTCTTTCACTGTGTGGAAGCTTTTTATTTTCGTGAAGTCTCAATAGTTAATTTTTGCTTTCATTTCCTTGCCTCTGGAGATGTGTCTAGTAAGAATTTGCTATGGCTGAGGACAAAAATGTTGCTACCTGTGTTCTCCTCTAAGATTTTGATGGTTTCCTCTTTCACATTTAGGTCTTTCAACCATTTTGAATTTATTTTTGTGTTTGGTGTAAGAAAGTGATCCAGTTTCATTTTTTTTTTGCATGTTGCTGTCCAATTTCCCCAATACCCTTTGTTGAAGAAACTATCTTTTTTCCATTGGATATTCTTTCCTGCTTCATCAAAAATAAGTTGCCCATATAGTTGTGGGTCCATTTCTGGGTTTTTTTATTCTGTTCTATTGATCTATGTCTCTGTTTTTGTGCCAGTACCATACTGTCTTGATGACTACAGTTTTGTAATGTATGAGAATCTTCATTATTTATTTTTAAAAATCACAAAAAATAAAAATCTTAGGACATCTTAGGACACTAGATAATTTCAGGTGAGCTCCTCTCTTAATTTGAAGCCTTTAACTGGAAATTTCTCTAATTGAAAATAAGAACACAATTTCAACCAATTTCTTTTTTTTATAATAATTTTTTATTATGTTATGTTAGTTCCAACCAATTTCTAACATTAGACATATTTATTAGCAATTTTCACGAGTCCCTGAATTTTCTGCCTTTCATAAAATTGTAAGGAAACATCTTTTTGTTAAAAGTATATTGGATTTATAAACTAGTTACGGTTTAGATGTGACAGTTGTCATCTTTTGCTTTGGAAAAATGTCCCAAATAAAAATTTGGCCCATGGAACTCTATACTCTTTATTCTAAAATGTTTTAAATTTAAATATCAAGTAGGTCATCATAACAACAAATGTTCTGGTTCTATTACTTAGATGTAAACATCTGCTTTTGGCTTTAATGTCACAAACATCTGAGCTTAGAACAAATATGTTCTTTTAAAATATGAAAAATAGATTGCTATTGAGAATAAAGAATGGAAATGGCAAGAGAATTTAGTCATTTCAAATGCAAATTTACATGCATGTATTTCTCATTTGCATGCATGCTATTCCAAAATGACTTTATGTGTTTGATGAGAACAGACTAGAATCATTTGGTATAGAAAAGCATCTGCTACACATACACAGGAATATTATTCAACTTGAAGAAAAATTTACTACATGCATCAAATTGACATTATAGTGGCTGTAAAACAACAAATAATAAAATATTATTGAATGAATTGCATTTGTTTAAGGACATTTACAAAGATAAATGTAGCCATGTAAAAAACATTTCACTCATCTGTTTTTATCTAAATTTTCATACATCCTATATATTTTGTTTTTATTTTGGTATTCCATGATTCAAAAATTAGAAATGACAAGAAAATCACGCTTTTATGTTGTTTTCTACAAAATGGTGTTTTATATTTTCGATAAGGGTCTTATATGTCTTAACACCTCAGTCTCTAACTCTAAATACCTTACTGTCTATAGACACATGCTCTGTAAAATGTTCTATTTTTTAACCTGAAAAACATAGTGTGAACTTGTTCAAATTCAAAATATAGTTTGACACATAAGGAGAAATATTTTTAAAATTTTAAAAATCAAACAAGTAAACAAACAAAAAAGCCAACCAATCTAGAAAACCAACCTAGAAAACAAATTATTTCTAAGAAGTGGACATTTTGCTTTTAAAAAACATATTTTAGTTATTTCCCAAATTATTCAAAATGAACATATTTTATTTTTATGACAGAGAGGAAAATAATAAGTTTGCCTTTAAATGTATTCTTCTGCCTGGGTTTCTTTATAATTTAGCATGGATGATTTGTGTAGACATCTTAATAGGCACTCTGTATATAAACAGCTAAATATTAGGACTATAAAAGACACACAGTTGGAAAAGAAAAACACACATATGCACATTGTAAACTGAGTGAAAGGAACCCTTTCCCCATAAACATTTATAAAGGTATTACTGAGAACAGTTTCGGTTGAGAAAAAATTTACAGAAAAAATAAAACCCATCTTTTAGCTAGCTCTCAGTTGTAGACAAACATTGTTCCATTTCTTTACCTGGAACAATAGGTAAATCAGAATGTTAAACTGAGAGTTAGAAATGAGTGTTCTATTTTTAACTCTATCCCATGTTAGATATAGGTAAAGTATACCACCCAGATTCCTTTTGAAAGGACTTGTCACTGTAACTGGCATATGTGTTTGGGTTTGACTCAGCTGTACAGATGAACTCACTCAAGGCCATGCTTTATTTGTGTGGCCCATATCCAGTGATGGATCAACACAGCCAATCTCAGTGTAGAACAATGCCAACAGGACATATTCATTCCAGATGTACTCATGAGGTTGGCCAAATTTGTCAGGCCTGTATCAGTTTGACCTCTCCCTCTGCCCAGTGCTGCTTCCTCCCCCATCCTTCCACAGGTGTTGATCCTTAATTAAGACACAGCATGATAAAGCCTTTCTCAACTTCTGCTTCCTCAGAAATAAACTAGTGACAGTAATTCTCAAGAGTGGTGCAAAAAAGAGAGTGACAATATTTAAATGGGCTCTCTTGCCACCCTGCCAGAGAGTAATGAGAAACCCTTCCTTGGTAATGAGCAGAGCACAGCGAGCCCATGCCATAAGGTAGTGGTCCACTTGTTAAAAGTCTCACAGGGATTAAGGGGTACCTGGGTGGCTGAGTCAATGAAGCATCTGACTTGATTTCAGCTCAGGTCTTGATCTCAGGGTTGTGAGGTCAAGCTCTGCATTGGGCTCCATGCTGGGCATGGAGACTACTTAAAAAAAAATCTCAGAGGTAATGAACTGTCATGGTTTGACAGTGAAAAGGGATGTGACAGCTGATGCCATTATCAGACATTTGAGAGGCACAGATAAATAGTAAATACAAAGATATTTTATGCTAAAGTCAGGCATTGTTGGAAAAATAACTTGATACAGGCTTTTTCAAAAATGTTGAATCCTTATATTTGCAAGCCCTGAGCCTGAAGAAGTTGCCTGACTTTCCCTATTGAGAGCTAACACTCCCTTCTCATTTAAAGTCAATGTAGAAGCTTCTTTCCTATAAGACAACTGTTCCAGTTTGGTAGCAACTCAAAATGTGAAATGTAGACTGATCATTTGATTTAGCAAGTCTAGCTCCAGGTACAATCTTAAGAGAACTGTAAATATATGTCCACACAAAACCTTGTATAATTATGCCATAGTAGCATTATTCATAATAAACAAAAAGTGGAAACAACCCAAATTTCCAACTGATTGGAAGAGATTTTTAAAATGTGGTTTTGTTATCAATTTATACAACAGAACACCCATATGATGGAATAAAAATTAATGAAGTATGATACATGCTCCAATGAATAAAGCTTGAAAACATTAGGCTAAGTGGAAGAAGCTAGTCACAAAGGACAAATTGAAAGATTCCATTTATATGTATGAAAGGTTTATAATAGCCATACTTAGAGACCGAAAGTAGATTAGTGGTTGCTGAAAGTGGGAAGAAATGATGGTGGGAAGGAATGAGAAATGAATGCTAGTGGATAAAGGTTTTCTTTTTGGGGTGACACAATGTTCTAAAATTAGATTTTTATGATTATTGCATAATTCTGTAAATATACTAAAAATACTTGAATTGTACATGTTGGAATTTTTGGTATACAAATTATATCTCAAAGCTGTTTAAAAAATGGTACAGAAATTATATGTTCACATATAACTTTCACCCATCTCCTAATGTTAATTTTCTTACAATAATCAATACCAATAAAATCACAGACTTCATTTCCTGAAGTCTTGGTTCCAAGATCCAATTCCGAATCCCACATTGCATTTTGTTGTCATGTCTATTCAGTCTCCTTCAATCTACTAGTTTTTCTTTTTCATACTCTACTAGTAAAAGGTATTTACTAAGCGCAGCCCAAAGTGAAAAGGTACCTGAATTCTCCCTTCTTGATAGAGAGATAACAGAATTTATGATAATTTTTTTAAACTATCAGAGTAACTAGGAACTTTGGGGGAAAGCTATATTAAGGTATGCAATAGCTAGTTTCTCTTTTAAGTTTGTCTACTACTTTTGTCATTCATCAGTGAAACTTGCCTGCATCATTTATTACTGTGGTATTCTCGTGATAATTTTCTATTTCTTTCATTTCTTCTACTTGTAGGGGAGGGGAAAAATCATTTCCTTTTATCCTTCTCAGTTCTTGGGTAGGGCAGCTCTGTAACAAAATACAGATTAGTAACAGAAAAGCACACAACTCTATTTAAAATCAGTTTTACATGACACAAGAGCTTTCCTAAAGAAATGAAGGCCCACAGAAACAATTAATACTAAGCATTTTTATACTAGGTTTGATGAAAAGTAGAAAGTTCTGGGAAAACGTGATAGGACAAAAGTGTGGTAAGCCAGGAGAAAATTAGCAAGGCCTGGTGATGCAAATTCTATTTGGTATCCCTCTATATTTAGAGACAACAATGCTTCTTCCCTCCTGGTGGAGGGAGGGCACCTCTCACGTGAGCATTTTATGACCTAGTTCAGGAGAGGAGGTGAGAGAGTCCTTCCTGCACCTTACATTTTTCAAATTCCTTCAGTTTAAAATATGCAATATGCCAAGGTGACATATATTCCATTCTCTTGGGATTATACCTAGGGCCTGAACCCTATCAGCATTTATTAACCAAAATTATTCTGTAAGAAAAATGTGGTCCTCTTTTCTCCTCCATTTATTTGTCATAAATTTGTATCATGATAGACTCATGGACTTTTTTCCTTTGGATTATAATCCAGTGCTACCACTATTTACTATTTTACTGGAATTTTTTCTCCATTTTGGCTACTGGGGCTTTTGCAGGCTACTAGGAGTGCCTATGTCTTTTGGCATGTACTTCTTTTTTTTTCTTTTTTAAGCATTTCCTTGCTTTCTAGTACTATAAGAACTCCAGTATTATTTTGCATTTTTCCTACCCTAGATGCAGAACTAACCATCTCTCTAAGGAGATCTGGTTTCTTTTATGGGAGAATGATATTTAGAAACAAAGGACAGAATGTTAGGTATTCTCATTGTTTCTGTAGTGTCACTGATTCTAGCCCTCTGAGTGGACAAAGCTGAGAAATATATACGTCTGTATAACAAAACATATGTATAATAATTTCTTTAACTATCTATATACATACATTAAAATTAAGTTTATACTAGCATTCCCAATTCTAATATATTTAATACAAATTTTATGTGACATGGGAGCGAGCATCTGTAAAGAAATGAAGAGCCAAAGAAACAGACTTGTGTACTTTTATTCTAGTTTTGATGAGGAATGGACAATTGTGGAGGAATATGATAGTTTAAGGAGTATGAGGCAATTGTAGTAAACTGTGGGAAACTTAGCAAGGTCTATTTGTTAAGATTCATCTTGATGTCCCTTTGTCTTCAGAGATAAGGATGCTCCTTTCTCTGGGTATAAGGAGAGTATCTCTTACATGAGGGTTTTATGAACCGTTTCAGGAAAGAGTGAAATGGAGGGAAGAAATTCTAGTGACCTTTCTGCTTCTACCATTTTCTCAAACTCTTTAAGCTTAAAATATTCAATATGCTAAGGTGACATATTTTAGGGTAGTGTGTGCTACACCCCATCACAGTAACCAATCAAGTCATTCTTTATGATGTTACCATTCTATGGGTTTTGACAAACACATAGAGTCATGTATCCACCCACCCAATACCATACAGTACGATTCCAACACCTAAATTTCCCACACAAAACTCTTTTGCAGTCAGCCCCTCTCTTCTTCTTCAACTACTGGCAACTACTATATAGTCTCTATAGTTTTACTGATTAAATCTGAGTATATGTTGGCATCCCTTTTTCTGCTCTTCCAACCTTCATCCTGTTCTCTTCTTCCAGGTGCAATGAGTTTTTCACTAGTGGCCTAAGGCTCATAGTGTTGCCCATATATGGACCCAGCCCTTCTCCTCTCTACACAGATTATGGCTTTTGTTCCACAGAAGAGATAGGAGAAGAATCAGGGTTGAGTTTCTTGTTCCTCTTGCAAGATTGCCTTTTCCCTCCCCGAGGTTTGTAGCACAAGACACTTCTCAGAGTTGTTTCTATAAAGACTCAGAAAAAACAGCTTGTATATTTTCACCACCCCTCCAGGGATTTCATGCTATTCTGCCAGCTTGCCCTTGGCCTTCAATAATTTGTCAGCAATTCAAGCTAAACTCTAATGTGTTCAGTTGCATCTATCTCAGTAAGTGTGAATATCTGCTCTCTCTCTTCAAGCACCATCTTTTCTTAGATCTGGAGCCAGTTGTTTGTTCTACTAATTTTGAAGTTAGCTCACCTCTTCTTCAGGTGCAAGAGATGAAGTGTTCCACTATTTAGCTCTTTACGTCTTGGGGCAGAAGCCAGAAGTTCTCAGTTCTATGGCTCTTAGTTTACTACTGTAAATTCACATTTAGTATGCAAACAAGAGTCTACACCCTTAAAGCCACTCCTTAGTGTAAAAATAAATATGCCTAATCTAGTCCCACTGATATAAATCACACACACTCCGTCCTTACTTCGGAGTAAAATTTTCCTCACTTCTGCCTGTGTGCTTACATCCAGAAAGTAAAATCACCAAACTAAATAAGTATTACTTTATTTTGATTCTTTAAGTCTCTTATTGATTGATTGATTGATTTTTTTTTAAAGATTTTATTTATGTGACAGAGAGACAGCCAGCGAGAGAGAGGGAACACAAGCAGGGGGAGTGGGAGAGGAAGAAGCAGGCTCATAGCCGAGGAGCCCGATGTGGGACTCGATCCCGGTACGCCAGGATCACGCCCTGAGCTGAAGGCAGACGCTTTAACGACTGCGCTACCCAGGCGCCCCCCCCCCTTTTTTTTTTTTTAAGATTTTATTTATTTATTTGACAGAGACAGAGAGAGACAGCCAGCAAGAGAGGGAACACAAGCAGGGGGAGTGGGAGAGGAAGAAGCAGGCTCCCAGCAGGGGAGCCTGATGTGATTTATTTTTTAAAAAAGATTTTATTTTTTGAAAGAGAGTGAGAGAATAAGCATGAGTGGTAGTGGGGAGGCAGAGGGAGAAGCAGACTCCCCGCTGAGCAGGGAGCCCAACATGGGGCTCAATCCCAGGGTTCCAAGATCATGACCTGAGACAAAGGCAAACACTTGTTTTTTACTTATCGCTCTCTTCCTTCTCTTGCTGCTATTGCCCAGTTTTCCATTGCTTTTCAATATGATGAGAAAAATGTCCACTGTAATTTCTACAGTTAGATTAACTTCAGGAAAGTAGTCAGTTTTTCTATAGGAACATTTACTTGATGAGATAACATCAAGGATTGTGACTGTTGAGTTACAGAAAACTAGCAATTTAATGGTAACAATACTTTGCATTTGCAACCCACTTTAAAATCCAAGAAAACAACCCCAAGTGATATGTTGACCATACGTTACAAGCAAGTTAAGTAATTTCTTGAGGTGATATCATGTGTGCAGGCTGAAGTCTAGACTACAAAGAAAAGCTTTTGACGTATAATTAAATCAAGTGATTTTTTTTCTTTTAAAAATCATGAAACAAACTGAGGACTTCAGGGGGGGGTGGGGGATTGGGATAGGCTGGTGATGGGTATTAAGGAGGGCACATATTGCATGGTGCACTGGGTGTTATACGCAAATAATGAATCATGGAACACTGCATCAAAAACTGGGGATGTACTGTATGGTGACTAATATAACAAAATAAAAATTATAAAAAAAACAAACCATGAAATGTAAGTAGTTACTTACCCTCAGTAACTATCCAAAAAACAAACCTGAGTTACAAAAGAAGCCAAGTACATATCCCTTTTTGCTAATCGAGTCCAAAATATACTCTGCATTAGCAAAGAAAAGGTAAGTGCTCTTATACCTTTGTGTGTGTGTTTGCATGTGTGTGCATGTGTATAAGCTAACATGGACTTATCGTACCAATAGTAGTTGACACTATATTCAACCAATGCTGAGAGGCGTCATAGACTTTATTAAGGTTTCCAAGAAGGATTAAATAAAATGAAACTAGTGTATACATAGTGTTCTATTGAAAACCAGTCATTCTGTGTTTGAATTTGGGGGGGCAAGAAGCTAAGATGGCAAGAAGAATGTAAGGGTGACAATTTCATGTATAATATTTAGTGATATAGAATATACTGGTAGTCATTTGACATCTGTGCTTTTTGATCCTATGCATGCAGAGACCAGCCTAAATTGTGGAATCAGTGAACATTTTTAAACTTGGAAAGTATAGAGGAGCTCATTTTCTCCTAATTTGAAATGTACATAATTTCAGTTCCTTGGAAAATAGAAAGTAGACTTGCCAGTGGTGGTTTTCATTAAGAGTATATCTTTCATTAGGAGTATATCTTAAATAAAGAGACATATAGACAATAATACGTTAATAGTAGGGGAACTCAACACTCCGCTCTCAGCAATAGACAGATTATCTAAGCAGAAAATCAACAAAGAAACCAGAGCTTTGAATGACATACTGTACCAGATGGACCTCATAGATACATACAGAACGCTATACCCTAGAACAACAGAATACTCATTTTTTTTTGAATGCACATGGAACTTTCTCCAGAAGAGACCATATACTGGGTCACAAAACAGGTCTCAACTGATAACAAAAGACCAAAAGACTGAGATTATTCCCTGCATATTCTCAGACCACAGTGCTTTAAAACTGGAACTCAATCACGAGGAAAAATTTGGAAGAAACTCAAACACTTGGAAACTAAGAACCATCCTGCTTAAGAATGATTGGGTAAACCAGGAAATTAAAGACAAACTTAAGCAATTTATGGAAATCAATGAGAACAAAAACACATCGGTCCAAAACCTATGGGACACTGCAAAGGTGGTCCTAAGGGGAAAATACATAGCCATCCAAGCCTCACTCAAAAGAATAGAAAAATCTAAAATGCAGTCCTTATATTCTCACCTAAAGAAGCTGGAAATGGAACAGAAGAACAGGCCTACCCCACACTCAAAAAGACAACTGACTAAGATTAGAGCAGAAATCAATGAACTAGAAACCAGGAGCACAGTACAGCAGATCAACAAAACTAGAAGCTGGTTCTTTGAAAGAATTAGTAAGACTGATAAGCCACTGGCCAGAGTTATTCAAAACAATAGAGAAAGGACCCAAATTAATAAAATTATGAATGAAAGGGAAGAGATCACAACCAACATCAAGGAAATAGAAACAATCATTAGAAACTATTATCAACAACAATATGCCAATAAATTAAACAACCTGGAAGAAATGGATGCCTTCCTGGAAACCTATAAACTACCAAGATTGAAACAGGAAGAAATTGATTATCTAAACAGACTGATTAATCATGAAGAGATTGAAGCAGTGATCAAAAACCTCCCCCAAAACAAGAATCCAGGGCCTGACAGATTCCCCAGGGAATTCTACCAAACATTCAAAGAAGAAATATTACTTATTCTCCTGAAGCTGTTTCAAAAAATAGAAACAGAAGGAAAACTACCAAACTCATTCTATGAGGCCAGTATTACCTTGATCCCCAAACAAGGCAAAGAACCCATCAAAAAGGAGAATTACAGACCGATATCCCTGATGAATATGGATGCCAAAATTCTCAACAAGATTCTAGCTAATAGGATCCAACAATACATTAAAAGGATTATCCATCAAGACCAAGTGGGATACATCCCTGGGATGCAAGCGTGGTTCAACTTTCGCAAAACGATCAGTGTGATAGATCATATCAACAAGAAAAGAGTCAAGAACCATATGATCCTCTCAATTGATGCAGAAAAAGCATTTGACAAAACACAGCATCCTTTCTTGATTAAAACCCTTCAGAGTGTAGGGATAGAGGGTACATTCCTCAATTTAATAAAAACCATCTATGAAAAGCCTACAGAGAATATCATTTTCAATGGGGAAAAACTGAGAGCCTTTCCCTTAAGATCAGGAACACGACAAGGATGCCCATTCTCACCATTATTGTTCAACATAGTACTAGAAGTACTAGCAACAGCAATCGGACAACAAAAAAGAATAAAAGGTATTCAAATTGGCAAAGAAGAAGTCAAACTCTCTCTCTTTGCAGATGACATGATGCTTTATATGGAGAACCCAAAGACTTCACCCCCAATTATTAGAACTCATACAACAATTCAGTAATGTGGCAGGATACAAAATCAATGCTCAGAAATCAGTTGCATTTCTATACACGAACAGTGAGACTGAAGAAAGAGAAATTAGGGAATTAATTCCATTTATAATAGCACCAAAACCCGTAAGATATTTTGGAATAAACTTAACCAGACAGGTAAAGGATCTATTGGACAGCTCTATACAGAAGAATGAAACTTGACCACTCCCTCACACCATACACAAAGATAAACTCCAAATGGATGAAAGACCTTGATGTGAGACAGGAATCCATCAAAATCATAGAGGAGAACACAGGCTGTAACCTCTTTGACATCAGCCACAGCACCTTCTTTCATGACTCATTTCCAAAGACAAGGGAAACAAAAGACAAAATGAACTTTTGGGACTTCATCAAGATAAAAAGTTTCTGCACAGCCAAGGAAACAGTCATCAAAACAAAGAGGCAACACACAAAATGGGAGAAGATATTTGCAAATGAAACTACAGATAAAAGGCTGGTATCCAAGATACATAAAGAACTTCTCAAACTCAATACATGAGAAACAAATAATCAAATCATAAAATGGGCAGAAGATATGAACAGACACTTTTCCAATGAAGACATACAAATGGCTAACAGACACATGAAAACGTGTTCAAAATCATTAGCCATCAGGGAAATTCAAATCAAAACCACACTGAGATACCACCTTATGCCAGTTAGAATGGCAAAAATTGACAAGGCAAGAAACAACAAATGTTGGAGAGGATGTAGAGAAAGGGGATCCCTCTTACACTGTTGGTGAGAATGCAAGTTGGTACAGCCACTTTGGAAAACAGTGTGGAGGTCCCTCAGAAAGTTAAAAATAGAGCTACCCTATGACCCAGCAATTGCACTCCTGGGTATTTACCCCAAAGATACAGACGTAGTGAAGAGAAGGGCCATATGTACCCCAATGTTCATAGCAGCACTGTCCACAATAGCTAAACTCTGGAAAGAGCCGAGATGCCCTTCAACAGACGAATGGATAAAGAAGATGTGGTCCATATAGACAATGGAATATTACTCAGCCATCAGAAAGAACGATTACCCAACATTTGCAGCAACATGGATGGGACTGGAGGAGATAATGCTAAGTGAAATAAGTAAAGCAGAGAAAGACAATTATCATATGGTTTCACTTGTTTGTGGAACATAAGGAATAGCAGGGAGAACAGTAGGAGAAAGAAGGGAAGAATGAAGGGGGGTAAACAGAAGGGGGAATGAACCACGAGAGACTATGGACTCTGGGAAACAAACTGAGGGTTTCAGAGGGGAGGGGGTTGGGGGGATGGGTTAGCCGGTGATGGGTATTAAGGAGGGCATGTATTGCATGGAGCACTGGGTATTATATGCAAACAATGAATCATGGAACACTACATCAAAAACATGATGTACTGGATGGTGACTAACAGAACATAATAAAAAGTTTTTTTAAAAAAGGAGTATATCTTAAGAACAGTATAGATTTGAACTCCCAAATACCTAAAACCACGTTATATAGAAAAACTAAAGTCAAAATATATCATCACTTTACACCTGATTTAGCCCAGATTATTAATTTGGTTTTAAGCAGTTTGTTTGTTTGTTTGCTTGTTTGTTTTTTCAAGAACAAAATAGACACTTTTTAGGTGGAGAGGATAAACTATCTTTGGAATTTAATTATCTCTTTTTCCTCTAACTAGTCAATGTTAAAGTAAACCATTCTTTCAAAATTCACTTAAAAGCCTTCAAAGTATTGATTCAAAAATTTTCTCTTGGTTCCGTATTCTTAGGTTATGTTAATTTGAAATGTATTAAATTTGTATATTTAAAGCCTAAGGCATCATAATTTCCTCACAACAAAAAAGATTTTTGTATTGATGTATTGTTTTGACATGTTATAATCTCAGTCTTTCACTGAGCAATAGACTCCACAAAAACCTCATATCTAGCTTTGGTTTTACATTTTTTCAGTACTGATTTAATATATTTCGTTTTGGGATTTTGCATATTGCATATGACCAGTGAAAACTGTCAATCATCTAAGAGATTATTATTTATTTAATTTGTTTATTATTTTACTGTTTTGCTTGTTTATTATTCAATTTTTTGCTATTTGGCATCTACCTACTAAAATAAAAGAGTATAACTATTAAAAAACCTATTATTGGCATAGGTCTCGGTGAATTAAAATAAAATTAATATTGTTAGTATTAAATAAATAATATTTCATAACCATGAATAACAACAACAGCCACAGTAAAGCATTTAGAGTGAATAATGTCTGGAAATCTTTAGAATATTTGATATTAACAGAAAATAAGTCAAAGTGAAGACTCAATTTGATCTGTGAAGTGTTCCTAAGAGACTGACCCCTATTTATAAAATAGGTATATATGACCTCAGTTTTACCATTTTGAGTTTATATACTTTATCATGCCTCTTTGTTAAGACTTAACTTCTCATCACTAACAGTACTACTGACGGCACTGTGACATTAGTCGGCCATATTCATCCACAGATAAAAATGTTAAGAATTAAATTAGAAGATAATTTAGTTAATAAAAAGTATGGTATAGATAAGATCTGTATTTTATTTGGAAACATTTTGTAAAGTCATTAAATATGGGACTTCCTCAATCCAAATTTTAGACTCACACCTATTCTTACTCTACACTCTTCCTCAGTTATTTTATGCACATTTGGGCTTCACAAACCATTTGCAAAAAGATTTTATACACACTATGTTGTTGATCCACATCCTTTCACTCAAAAGCACCTAGAAAACTACATGATTGAAATCAATGATGTTGTGTGAGTTCAAAATGCATTTTAAAACCTTTCATTTTAAACAATCAAATAGAAATAACACTTAAATAAGTATGCCATCGTGGCCTGTTTGTATAGTTTTCCCTTTTAGAGATTCAAGTTCCTCATAATTAGAGATGAACAATTTGTCAAATGTAATGCTTTCTGAACATTATTAAAGGGACTGAGAATATTGTTTTGAGATTAACCTTAATAATTCGAAAAGTGAAGTATGTTTTCAGGATCTGCAAAAATATGTCATTTGCAATGAATAAATAAGTTTCTAATATTATTTTCTTTCTAATATTTTCTTCAAGTAATAAAGTGTAAATAAAAGATAATTGAGTAGTCAAAATAAACACATAAAAAGTTTAAAATATTTTGTTCTCTTTATTATTAAATGAGAAAATATAGTTCTAGGGAATAAGATTCTAGGTTGTGGAACTTCAAAAAACAATACAAGTATTTGTACATGTATGCAAAAATAGCAGAATATTAACTGACTAAAAGAATCCTTCCACTTTATTTGTTGTTTCTATCTCCAACTATGGACAATGATTATAGTTTTTTTTTTAATTTTTTATTTATTTATTCGGCAGAGATAGAGACAGCCAGCGAGAGAGGGAACACAAGCGGGGGAGTGGGAGAGGAAGAAGCAGGCTCATAGCGGAGGAGCCTGATGTGGGGCTCGATCCCATAACGCCAGGATCACTCCCTGAGCTGAAGGCAGATGCTTAACCACTGTGCCACCCAGGCGCCCCAATCATTATAATTTTTTAAAGATTTCAGAAGGGATGATTTTAATGACTAGTTTGGCTACCAGTGTTGGGATGTGTCAAGAATGTTAAGCTGACATGAAAGATTATTTTTTCTACTAAATTGTGATTTAGAGAATTATTTTAAAAAGCTCTTATTTTATTAATCAATATTGTTTTTTTAAACACACGTGTGTATTAATATTTGTAAGGAAAATAAACTTATGTTAGTTCCAAAAAATTTACTGACATTCTTTTCTCAATCTATTTTACTTCGTTTACTTATATTTCTAGATTTCTCTTAATCTTTGATAATGTACTTTCTTTTTTGATTTTGACCATTTTAAAGATTGTATCAACTATTTTAAAATAAAATACTTCTAGCATAAATTAGTGAGCTATGACATATTGAATGTCTATTTTATATTATTATTTAATAATCAATTTTTATGTCAGTATTTTGGAATTTTATTCTTGTCCTCTGGGAAGACAAGAAGAAATCACTCATATTTTCACTACTACTGTAAGTCATATTGATATAAAAAGTTATAAAACCTGCATATTGTAAGAAAATTCAAATACAACAGAATACTGTAAAATATCTTAAAAGTTTATCCTCCCCTCCCTCCTTTTTCAACAATATACCCTCTGCAAACAAAATTTCTTAGGTATATTTCTATAAAAAATGAATATGTAGGAAGATAGGTAGGAGAAGAAAGGGAAGAAGAAAGGGGGGGTAAACAGAAGGGGGAATGAACCATGACAGACTATGGACTCTGGGAAACAAACTGAGAGCTTCAGAGGGGAGGGGGGCGGTGGGGGAATGGGATAGGCTGGCACGTATTGCATGGTGCACTGGGTGTTATACGCAAGTAATGAATCATGGAACTTTACGTCAAAAACTAGGGATGTACTGTATGGTGACTAACATAATATAATAAAAAAATTATTAAAAAAATGAATATGCTAGTTTAGTTATACTAGTTTATTTATTTATGCTATTTTATACCATTTATTTTCATAAAAGGAAATATGCTATGGAAATTGATTAGCACATTGTGTTTATGTGTTTTATATCTTAGAAATAATTTTATATCAGAACTTAATTGTTAGGGGCGCCTGGGTGGCACAGCGGTTAAGCGTCTGCCTTCGGCTCAGGGCGTGATCCCGCCGTTGTGGGATCGAGCCCCACATCAGACTCCTCCGCTATGAGCCTGCTTCTTCCTCTCCCACTCCCCCTGCTTGTGTTCCCTCTCTCGCTGGCTGTCTCTATCTCTGTCGTATAAATAAATAAATAAATCTTTAAAAAAAAAAAAAAAAGAACTTAATTGTTAGCCTCATTATTTTAAATACAGAAGGGTATTTAGGGTTTTTTTTTTTAACAGAGATGAAAAACATCTTTGTATATGCATTTATTAATTTTGTAAGTGAATCCATAGGTTTATTTTCTACAAAATAATTAATATTTCCATTTTGACATACATTGTCAAGTGTAATTGATTATAGTATTGTTCTAAATATTCATGGCTGTCCCTATAAATCTTGTCCTAATCCCTGACTAAGATGACAGGTGAATATGAGAGATATGGACCTCAGGTTTTAGAAAAATTTCAAGAGGGTGAGTTACAACTGGTGAAGTACGGAATGCTGTGGCAGCTTAAAAGTTGCTGAGGGGGCTGACCTAGTTTTAAGGTTAGAAAAGATATCCCTTATGATGTGATATTTATGATTAGTTCAAAGAATGAGTAGGAATAAAATAAGGAACAGTCAAATTTATGTTACTCTTAAGAGATACACAGTGATTGCAGAATCAACCTTTATATTTATACACAATCACAAAAAAACAGTGAATATGACTAATATCCTACATACATTTTTCCAAGCAAATAATATTTCCATAGGCTTTTTAGATCAACTCTTGCTCAATATCTCTTAAAAGAATGTCCCTAATTTTTAAATAGTACTTTGTAAAGCATAAAAAATTGTAAACTATTTCAAATTCCTCAACTAGTGCATAAAGTCATAAAAAAGGGAAAGTTTGCTAGGTTGTAAGAATAAGACACAAAATGACAGCTAAGGCCTGTCTAGCTTTTGCTATATTTAAAGTTCATCTTGTAAACCAAGATGAAAAACATGTTCAATTTGTGTTTGAAAAGAAAGAGAATAAAAAACATAATCCCTGAGTTTGGGGAATTATAAAACATAAAGTCTTTTAGAGAAAATTGGTCCTATAACCAAGATTCATACAGCTATGTTGACTTGACAGTTTGTATAATAAAATGAAAATACTTTACCAAAAATTTTGTTTACATTATGCAAGTTAACACTTTGAAATGACTGAGTTCATTTTCTGCCAACTTAAAATACAGCTGTTATAATGTTTATCCAGAGCTCATTTGAAAGCTTCTACTGAATGAGCTAGAATGTGTGTGTGTATATATTTATGAATAACTTACTAGAAATAGGCAGAGGGTCTCGTTCCTTTACTTCATATAGTGACTCTCTAGTAAATGTTCTATATGCCAGATACTTAGATACCTAATGAAATTTCTGAAATTTGACTCATCTTTTCTTCTTGAAGAATGTATTAAAAAAATAAAGCTCAAATAAAGGGGAAGTTTAGAAGCAAAGTTACATTAATAAATAACTTGGTCTTTTGGTGAAAGTTTTAAAAAAAGGAAGAGAATTCATTTACTTGAACAGAATATCAAGCACTATTTTCTCAATTACAATACACAAGGTAGGTGTTAGCTTTGATAATATTTTATATCACATTGTTCAAAATTTAATATCAGAATATAAAAAATTCAGGCATAAGAGGTTACTTGGTATTTTCAAATTACCATTTACTTAATTCTAGCTGCACATCGGGCAAGGAAATAATTTGGTAATATTTTTTTTTTCAGATTACTACATAGAAAATGGTTTTATATCCCTTCTACATTCTATTCCAACAATACTACACAATTGCCAACTATCTATAAATAATTAGGTGTGCATGAACATACACATATACACTCCACACTCCATCTCCACATTAACACAAATATTAAGATGAAATATACTGATATATCCCTATCACATATAAGGTGTTCCGAAACCATCTCCTTAATATTAAAGACTGTTAGCATGCTTGTGTTAGTCAGAATTAAACTTTAATACAATAAGACCTAGAAATTACTTTTACATAAATTTTCCATTTTATCTATCAGCAATCTCATAAATACTTTCTCTTTTTACAAGGCTTAAACATTTAATCTATTTATGGTACCTTAGTATAAATACTATTAAGATGTTTCAACACAATTCAGAAAAAATAAAATTCAAACTTTCCTTTGGTGGAGTCCAACTTATTACCAAAATTTGAAAAAGTAATATGACACTGCCTAGAAATTTTGTTTGAGAGTTTTACTGAAGTTTATATTATTTGATTAGTTTCTTTCTTTAACTATGATTATATAAAAAACTTCTAGCAGTGATAAAACAGTAAGAATGAGTCTCAAGAGAATTTGTAGAAATAGAACTATGGAGTTAAGAAAGGAAACTTGGAAAAGAACTGGTTTATTATTTTACCCAAAGAAAACACTCCTTCACAAAATCTCAAATAGGTCTATTTCAATATAATTTTTATAAGACTTGGAAACCATACGAACTATTCTCTCATCTTAAAAACATTTGGAGTACAGAATAACTAAATTTTTAGAATGTGTGCTTATTAAGTACAAATAAATCCCATGGGTTATTTTTGCTTAAACGAGACGTCGTTAAGAGAAAATAATGCCTAATACCTTATGGGTTACATATATATGAAAAAGCTATGAAATACTAAAGTATATTAGAAAATATTAATAAGAATGTATATGAAAAAATGCAGAACTCAAGAAGTGAAGATACATCTTTTCTTCTGATTTTTTTTTTCCTTTAGGAGACTATTACAAAATAATAAAATGAAGCCAGGATGCATGTCTTTGTGAAAAAGCAATATTATCTTCAATAATACAATATGTGAGCATATTATGAGAAAATAGTGTAATAGGTGAGAAATCAAAACATCAGGGAAAACAAAAGTACAGTACTCAAGCATAAAAATAAGAACATTTATAAGACTATAAATTTAGGGATAAAGAAAGAAGTATCTTTATAAAGATTATACAAGCAAAACAGTTAATAAGGCCTTGAGGGAGAGATTAAGAAGGCATTTGAGTTAATGCCAAGCTTCACACTGGTAAAATTGAGAGTAATGGAGTTAGGAAGAGTGGAAGGGTGCTTAGCAGAAAATTTCAAAAGTCTGACCTAGTCACATTGAGTTAGATGGCAACAGAACATACCAGAAGATGTCACAGGTAAAGGTACAGATAGTAAATCGAATAAAGCAGAACATGTCATGGGTTGAGAGACCCATGGAACTGCAATTGATTGGATGGTAAATGAAGACATGGGAAAAGATACAGACCAGTGGTAAGAGAATAGAAGAGAATATGAAAGGAAAAAAAATGGTAAATAGATTATGTAGAGTGAGTAAAATATAGAAATCGCTGGGTAAGTTGCTGATATTATAACTAAAAAGAGAAAGGGAATTCTTTTACGGTGAACAGATATCCGACATTTTTGAAATGGAGTAAGAAGATTAAGAAGATTTATGGGATTTCAAGTTGGAAAAATATAGAGATCTGATGACGACAACAAAGTACTGACAATTAGTACTCATATCTCGAGTAGGGGTATGGAAGGAGGTTGAGAGCTTGGGAATGTATAAAAAACACAGACCAGTTAATTTCATAAGGGCAGTAGCTACCATACAAAAGGAGTCTTAAATGAAGACACTGGCTAAAAGTGGGTTGTAAGAGATCATGACGAGAATTGGATGACTGAAAGCCTAGGTACTTTTGTAAATTGCCTCTTCGGGGACCAGATATAAAGAAGATAATAGTAGTTGGAAAGAAAAAACATGCTTTGCAGCTGCAAAATCAAAGCAAGACTGACAAGAGGGGAAAAAATGATGAGAGTGATAAGAAAAGAAGAGGCTGCGTGTTTAAGGATAGATGCCATATAAAGGTAAATGAATTTACTTCTGAAGTTTAAAAATACTGAAAACTTTTCTTAAGAAATCTCTTCTCTGTGACCATGTTATTACTGCATCTATGTTTATTCACAGCTTGACATCTGTTTATATTTTCAAGATAATGAAAAGAAAACCCCCTGCCTATGCCAAACCACACTGTCTTTTCTCTTTCTCTCTCTTCAAAAGAAATAGCTGAAAGAAGTAAAGCCAATGATTCTTAGAGAAAAATTCAGCCAAAAGTTACCTTTATTAAATAGGAGTACCAAAAAATCAGTACAGAGCATTGTTGAGACCAAAAGAAATTTGTACAAAGGAAAACTTTTGGCTTGCTTTCTCTTTCTTTCTTTTTCTCTTTCTCTTTCTTTCTTTTTCTCTTTCTCTTTCTCTTCTTTTTTCTTTCTTTCTTTCTTTCTTTCTTTCTTTCTTTCTTTCTTTCTTTCTTTCTTTTTTTCTTTCTCTCCTTCCTTCCTTCCTTCCTTCCTTCCTTCCTTCCTTCCTTCCTTCTTCTTTTGATCTTCTAAATAATGAACAATGTATTCAGTAATTTAAAGTTTAATTTTACTGAATTTTTATTTAGAATATTTATAAATCGAAGTATTTTCAGAGAATAATGCATCATGTCCCTCAAACAGCTAGCATTTCGACACTTCCTTCATACCCACCAACCAAAGCAATAATCCTAATTTATATAATTTGTCCAATCAGTCCATGACCCCACACACCTTCTTCCCCATTTCTCATTTCTTTGTACTTTCTGAAACCGCCCTCCCAAACCAACAGACTACTTACTCTATGTCAAGGCTCTCTCCTCTTTCCTGCAGTAAATTAATCCTAAATCTTCCCCGAGGAAATTGCTTCCTTGCAATCTCCTCAGAAGATGAGTACTTAGATTCACGAGGCTCCTCAGAGATGGGATTTGTACTTACTCCTTCTTGATCCCTGTTACTTCACCACAATTATAAGATAACAAAACCAGTTCTGTTGCATGCTGAGACCTTCAGCTACATGACCACTTTCTATTCTACATTTTGCCTTCTCCATTCTTTCTTGCCATATACTCCTGTCCACCACATCCATTGAACCCTGGTTCAGTTTTCTTCTTCACCTCAAGACCTGTCATTGTTTTAAGGGACTCCAAATCCCAAAGCCTTCTCTGTCAATCTCTTCACAACCTTATTTCAACTGACCTAATTTCTGCCATTTTAGTAACCCATTCCTACAGTCAAAATTTAGGTCACAATCACAATAGTACTGACCATTTTACTTTCTTTCAATAAACCACTCCTCTGTTATTGTCACTTCCTTCCTACCTAATGAGATAGCCATGGCCTATCATTTCAGCAACATATCTTCACCAGTATCCTAAACTCCCTTGCACCTCTAAATTTGGTTGCATTTATTTAATAAAACTTCAACTTTTGATGAATCCAAATATTTTCCCCCTGATGGCTCATTTAAGGTAATCAAAGTACCAAATAGGTTCCTTAATGCTTATTTCATCTTTTAAGATTTTACATTAACAAACAGAAATTCTGGGTTCCGTTCTTATCTCTGATAGATAAGATAGATAGATATCTATCTCTGATAGATATAACCTTGGTTAAGTCATTCGACTCTTAGTTTCAGATTTCTAATATATAAACCCAGACTCCTATTATCTCAAGAATTTTTGAGATTTATGTGACTATCAAATGTGATAATGCATGTGGAAACTCGTAAGAAAAAATTTAATTATTTGTACAATTTCAAGTTGTACAGTGTGGGAGGGACAATGATTCAGCCTTCTAATGCCTGGTGCCAGGTAGCCACTCAGCAGTATCACTTTTACTCAGTGTAGATATAACACCATACATCTCAATTAGTTGATTCCACAGATAGCCCCATGTACCTGCTGTAGGTCCTATCAGAATGTCTTAGGTATAATGAAAAAACTAGGAATGGGAAAACAGCATGGTTCTAAATATAGTGGAATACTGTCTACTCCAATATTGCACAGAGCTGATCTACATGATTTGATTAGCTTGGAGTAGGTGATCTTAAATATTTTCTATTTATTTAGAGTCATACTTGAGAAAAATTGATTGAAATAAACAAACTGAGTTGGACTGTCAGCATAGGATAACTATAGATAGGACAAGGTAGTTGACTTCAGATGTGATCCAGTATAGGTTACACATCAATTTTTCCAACTGCCTCAAAATCAATGTACCTCTTAGGAATCCAGGAAAAATATTCACTACTTCTTAGATAGATGATGCCAGGCTGTTGTTTGTATGTATCTTAAGCCTGTCACCTATTAAAAATAAAATAAAAATATTTGATAGTATGTACAGAGAATTCTGAATATTTATTATTCAGAGTTACAGTATCACTCGTTATAAGGGATAAAAGATTTTACTTCTTCAAATACTTAAAATTATACCACTATGTAATAAACATGACTCAAGAGAACTATATCCTTACAAACAAAAAAAAATAAAATAAAATTCTTTCCTATAGATATCTCCCACTTAAAGTAAAACAAATCTGCAAACTTTTGTATTCAAAAGAGAGGTAGCCAAGTTCAGGGGAAAGAGTCTTAATAAAGATGACCCAAGTTTACTCCTAGATTTGCCTGTGAGAAGTCATGTGACCTTAGGCATTTTCTTTAACTTCTCTGAACTTCAGTTTCCTCACCTATGATATGGAGACAGAAAACTCCTACAACATAGAGTTGTGAAGATTAAATTAGTCAGAAGAGTTGTAGTGTTTAGCACATAGCAAGCAGTCAATAATTGCGAGGTATTACTATGAAGCAAAATTAGAAAACATTTTATAAAAATGGATGTAACTGGATTTTCAAAAAAAATCAGTTCTCTTAGTGTATTTATTTATAAAATTATTTTTTTTTGAGAGAGAGAGAGAGAGAGCATGTGCACTGAGGGGGAAAAGGGCAAAGGGAGAGGGAGAGAGAGAATCTTAAGCAGGCTCCACGCTCAGCATGAGCTGAGCCTGAATCAAGAGTTGGACACTTAACCAACTGAGCCACCTAGGTGTCCCTTATAAAATTACCTTTTTAATTTTGTTTACACTGATAATTTATGAGCTTCACCATTCATTTATTTACTTATTTCTTCCTCAACCTATTTTGCAGCATAAAATGTGATAAGTACTTGCTCAGTGTTGAATTTATCATAGTAAAATGCTCATACTCCCTTACCCAGAAGGAGCTCAGATGCTCCCAGTAGGGAAGATAAACAGATTAACACACTCATCCAATACAGAATGATGGAAGATTTGACAGCCCTACTTGTAGGATGCTTTGAGACCTACACCAGCACCTCAGCCTTATATTGACCTTAAAATCCTATTAGAGGAACTGATTCTAGTAAAACTAATCCTTAAAAAAAGATGTGGGGTGGTGGACTGGATTTTAGAAAATAATACAGCATATGTAGAAAAGTAAATTAAAAAATGAAATTCAAAGATCCAGGAAACTAGAATTTGAAACAAACAGGAAAAGAATTATGAAAGGTGATGTTAAAATGCAGATAGAGGTGGGGGTACAAAGTGGTCTTTCTATGTCATTTAAAGTTTTTTCAACTTAATGTGTGGACAGAGAAACACTGACATGTTTTAAACATAGTTTGTTCATATTTTTGAGGGTCATTCCGGGTCTAAGACAGAGAATGGTTTCAAATGGGAACAATCTAGAACTTATTCTACCTAAGTAGAGCTGGGATGGCTGACCTAATTAGAGCTTGTAAGTCATCTCTCTCTCTACCTAAGTCCTCTCCACATGCTATGTTAGCTTTCTCACAGCATGGTGGTCAGACTTCTTACATGAGTGTTCTAACAGATAGTAGAGACTGCTCTTAAGTCCAGGTCCTGGAAGCTGACACTTCTTCCATATTCTGTTGGTCAAAGCAGATACCAAACCTTACCCAGATGAAAGGTGAGGGATCATTGACCTTAACTCTTTATGGGTATATCAAAAAATTATTTTTGGCCATCTTTAATTTGCCACACCCATTATTGTTACTAATTTATTTCATGAGAATTGACAGAGAAAAAAAAGTGATAGAACACCAGGGTAATTGTTAGATTTCTAGCTATTGAAACTCCAAAAAGGAAAATGGTTTGAAAAGAAAAAAAAATGAATTCTATCTGGGTAACTGTCAGACTATTCAGGAGAGATAGACAACAGTTGCATTTGGATCTGGAGACCAAAAACTGGGAACTCCTTTGGAATTAGGCTTACAGTTACTCATCCACATATTATGCAAATGGCAACTGAAGATCTGACAGTGAAGATGAACATTCACGGAAATCAGAGAGAACAGAGTAGGATCCTCAGAAAATGGTAGAAGAAACGGCCACTTTTGTATGGGCAGAGAAAGGCCAGTGACATATACTGGAAAAGAGTAGTCAGGTATGTAGGTAGAAAGGGAAGAGAATCTGTTACCACAAAACCCACAAAAAGATAGCATTTTTTTTTAAAGAGAGATGTTCAATCATGTCTTGTGTTACTGAGAGACTAACTGACAGTTTATATATATATTTTCCGTTGTGTGTTGTTAAAGCAAAATTCTTAGTGAATTTAGTAAGTGCATGGTAGTAGTTCTCTAAGAAAAAGAAATCAGATCATAATGAGTTTAGGTAAGAATGAAAGTTGAAAAAAAAAGCTAAAGATAAGAGAGATTCTTTTTTTTTTTTTTTTAAGATTTTATTTATTTATTTGACAGTGATAGAGACCGCCAGCAAGAGAGGGAACACAAGCAGGGGGAGTGGGAGAGGAAGAAGCAGGCTCATAGTGGAGGAGCCTGATGTGGGGCTCGATCCCATCACGCCGGGATCACGCCCTGAGCCGAAGGCAGACGCTTAACCACTGTGCCACCCAGGCGCCCCAAGAGAGATTCTTGACAATGTGCTATTGTCAAGAATAACAAAGAATGTTTTTATGTAAATTCATTTATCACATAAAAACATAAGAATACACAGCTTAATACATTCTAACAGAGTAAGTGCTAATGGGGTGCCTGGGTGGCTCAGTCAGTCCAACACTTTATTTTGGCTCAGGTCATGATCTCAGGGTCCTGAGACAGAGCCCTTGGTTGGGTACTGCGCTCAGCGGGGAGTCTGCTTCTCTCCCTTTCCCTCTCTCTCCCCACTTGCTCACTCACGCATGCTCTCTCTCTCAAATAAATTTAATAAACACATAAATAAATAAATCTTTAAAACAAAGTGAGCACTAGTGTAATGTACACCCAGATAAGAAAGCTATCGATGCTATAAACCTCCCACCCATACCCTTTGCTTTATTCCAGTCATATCTTTCTCCAAAAGTAACCACAATCTTGACTTCTAACATCATAGACTAGTTTGCCTGGTTTTGAATTTTATGTAAATGGAATCATAAGGCATATATACATCTGCATCTGGATTCTTTTACAAAATACTGTGTTTGAGAGATCCATCCATTTTGTTGCATGTAGTTAACTGCATTTATTCTCATTGCTCTTGCTGTGTAGTATAGATAAGTGTATTTTGAAGAAAAAAATTAGAAGTTCTCTCATGTTCTGAAATCACAATAAATAATTCTGTATAACTTTACACAGTGAAAAATACCTGTGATACAGAATAGCAAACCTGGTAATAGTTTCAAATATATATGAAAAGATGATGTATTATAGAGAAGGCATTGCAAACCAGTGGAAATAAGATTAAATGTTCAATAAGTGATGCTGAAAGAATTGGTTTTCCATATGGCAACAAAATAAAATACTCTTATACACACACACAAAAATATTTAGGTAAATCAAAAGCCTAATAGAAAAGGTAACATTTTAAAATACCGTATTTTATAATAAACAATAATTTCTTAAACAACATAAAGAAATAGGCAAGAATAAAATACTGATATAATTACATTAAATTTCAAAAATAGACACAATAATAAAACTTAACAAGGATAACACATACTCAAATAATACATCTGTAATACATATAACCAACAGAAGTTAGTATCCTGTAATTATATATACAGCCCAAAAGAAATCAAGTGAGGAAGAAAAGTCCGAAGGGAATGTAAACAACATGATAATAATGATTAACAAAGGTTCCTCCAGTGGTCAATAAAAATTTGAAAACATGTCCAGCCTATCACCAGTGAACTAAACACTACCAAATTCAGGTTCTGATTGTCTGATGAAGGAAGGACAGGAACATTATTAGGGAGAGGGGTCTATAGGTCTTGACTACTAAATAAACCATGTCACATATTTAATTGTAAGTATTTAAGTATGGAAAATGATAGCATTTGATAGAGCTGAGTAATAGGTACACTTTTTCACATAGTTTTCTTTTTGGTATATTTCTATATGACTTAAGCATTTATATTATAAGTTATTAAAATTATTTCTGGTTTGCTTGATTTTAAATGAAAGATAACAGTATATGTATAAATACTGATTTGAATAAACCAGAAGAAAGATAGAAGATACAATTGAGAGATATATTAATTAGAATGCAATTTCCCTGAAAAATATAGGGAATTTCAAAGATATTTTCCTTGAAAATTGTAGGGTATCTTCCTTTATTGTGGATCTGGGTTAAGAAAATAAATTAATGACAGAGATTAAGATGTGTTTTAAATTGGAACTAAGTTTGGAACCTGAGAATGTTATCATGTTTGGGAAATGTTCGTTTTAAAAGTCAGCTTTGTGTTTGGACTTATTTTTCTTTTTAATTTTATTATGGTTTCAATTTCATTTTAAATATTATATTATATAAATATATAAATGCTATGTATATTTGGTCCATCAATATTTTCTTATAATTTTGTGACTTGAGAAAAGTGAAAAAGTTGTAGGATGTCTGACAAATTTTTGTAGTAAACATTTTAAATGTTAGACCTTCAAAATACTTGAAGTTTCTTTAAAGTGCCCTCTTAGAGGTTTCTCTTTTAACATTTTAGACACATTTGGCTTTTCTAAAGCTAGGTATCAAGACAAAGAGATCCTGCAGAACATGCGATATCCAATCTGTCATGGGAGGCTTTGCTGCCATTTCTAAGAAATCTCCCTTTTTGGGTATGATCTTTCCTAGAATAGAAAAAGATTTCAGCCAGAATACAACCTGCAATCAAATGTCATTTCACCATTCCAGAATTACTTATAAGTCTCATTAGAGTTATCTCTGTTTCTGTATGAATAGTAAATATGATATAAATTTTCATGCAAGTAAGAAAGTATGAGTAATAAAATAAATTCATTATAGTGAATATTTTAAAGGTAAAAACATGGAAAATATGCTTTATTTCCTTAAGATGAACAGATTTGTAGTTCTAGAAGGAGATAATTAATCTTCCTTTATATACTGACTGCCATCGAATGGGCTATCGTTAACTTGGGTTGTCACTGTCTAGTTTTATATATATATATACATATATATATACATATATATATATACGTATATATATATGTATATATATGTGTGTGTGTGTGTGTAGAGAGAGAGAGAGAGAATATGTGTATATATGTGTGTATGCATGAGACTGTATATGAATACATACAGCTAAAGAACCACATCCAACTTTAATAATATATGGATATTTATCTGTGCTTTAAACTTCAAAATAAAATGCTTAGAGTTTAACAGTTTAAAATATGTGGCCATCTCTTTCTAAAGGAAACAGTATTTGTCTTCTCAATAAGAATAACTGAAATAAAACACTAACAAAACCTTGCATATTTCCTATTTCAGATATTGCAACTAATGCATATCTAAAGTATAAAGTATAATTATTTTTTAAAAAATGTCTCAGAAGTAAAACATCTAAATATTCATTACCAGTAGCTGAAATATTTCTCTTAGATCTCAGTTTCAGTACTGATCAAATTGTAAGCAGTAATAGGCAGGAAAATCTTCACAAACAAAAGCCTTTATGTACAAATAGTGAAAGGGCTTATAATAGAAATTATGACAATACTAAAGACACAATTTCCTTTTAACAAAATCTAATCAGAAAAAAATAAAAATAGAAAACAAATATCAGACATAGGATAAATCTGATGATTTGATTTTATCATATCAAGAAATTTCTCATATTATCCACTCAATAACAGAGAATGATATTATTAATTTTCAGAGGTATCCTTTTAAAGGCATCTTAATCAAGATGAAAATTAATTATTAAATTATTTTATTCATAAGCCAGTATAAATAATTAGTAAAATATTTTTAGCTCTACTGCTTCATCAAGATTTATATGATGCCTTGATAACTTGGCCACAGAGCCTAGAGAAAGAGGTATGGATATGTTTACAATCAGACTTATGAACAGGGAGTGAGTGGACCTCTTCATACTCCTTAATAACATGGAATACCCATCCTCTACAGGAGAAACAAGCAGCCCTGATGTGGAGCCCAACAAAAAAATAACGTGGGACGGAATTCATTACAAGGATGGAATTCCTCAAATAATTTCTGCATACTGGATAGCACACATTTGTTGTTCTAAATGCTCAGGTTGAGAGAGGGGATGAACAATCCTAAACAATCCGTGAGGATATTCTTCAATGACAGAAATTAGAATGATCTTTCAGAGAGGGACATGCTTTAAATTTGAAAACCTTAACAACGGTATTATATAATAGGAGTCATAACCAAAGCGATGGAAGAATTTTGGAACAGGCTTTTAAGAATAGACACATGTAAACATATGACCTCTCATTACTGTTACTTCTCTGTAATTTTAAACTGAATTGTGAGGCTAACAGAAAAGCACATAAACCAATGAAATGAATGTTGTCCCCAGCATGAAAAATGGCATGAATATAGTATAAAAGGAAATTTTTCACCCATGGTGAGAAGATGATGAACATAAGAACAATAACAGAGGTTGATCCCATCATAATTGTATTATAGCTATTTCCACAAAAAACCCCTCATACACCAGGTTAATAAGGACCCAAATTCTGTGGAAAGATAGATTAATGCTCATATTTTAGTTAAGAACCCACAGTAAAAATATGAATACCTGTTATATTGGTTTTTTGTCTGCTTTTTGAATCACATTGAATTTGTTTCACAGGTTAGTAGGATGCAGTCACATACTAGGCTAGTTTTCCATAAATGAAAGATAGATTTAAAATAATTTCATATATATGTTTAATAATCCACAAATTAAAATTGTCTAAATATCAACAAAACATTCAATAACGAAATTTAATAATCAAAATAGAGGATGCAGTTGTATCCACTTATGTATGGAATTCAATTAATGGGATCCAATTGATATTTTTTCCTAATTTGTGCTGTAGTTTTCAGTACTCATAACCTCTGATGACATAAATGATAGCTCAGACTTTGAGCTTACTGAGAATATAAAGAAGATTTGAAACTTTGATAGACTTAACAATTGTCTTATTTAAATGGTCACTGATAGATTCAGAATCATTTTAATACTTGATGAACTATCCCTTTTTCCTATATCATTATAATTATCAATGAAATACCTTAGAAATGTTTCAAAAAAAAATCAACACCACTGCTGAATTTCACATACACAAAGCCAAAATTAAGTCATGTCCTAACATGTATCAGTTAGACTACAATGGACAATGACTATGTAGTTTGCAGTTTCCAGAAGTTAAAATATACATTACACCATGAGCAGTGTTGACACTGTAAACAGAACCAGGGTTTGACATATATATATGACAATTATATAAATATAAATATATTTATGTATGATATGTAAAAGACTATCTGTAGGAACACTTGAATTATAGAGAAGGCTTTTCTGTGATTTCCTTTAAAAGCAATTTTCCCCATGCTTGTTTTCCTTGTCTTTTTAAATATCTCCAGACCATTTCAGTACTAAGGCTGCTAATTAACTGTCAATATAACAAACACTCTTTCCTCTCCTTACAGGGAGATCACAGTGTGATAGCTGAATCCTCAAACATAATGACCTAATATGTGTTGAACTGCAACTGAAAAGGGAGTAACCAGGAAAGGCTTTAAAATGTGATATTTTTATTTTTTAATAAAATGTTTAATATCAGGTAAAATATCAGAATACTGCCAGCCAAGAGTATTTGAACCAAGATTAGAGTCACACTGAAGGTTATAGTTAATAGGAAAATAGGAATAATTGAAACAATAGTATGGATCAGTTATTTTATTTTTTGAAATCTGAATCAATTCTGTTGAAAGCATTAAAAATGGGATAGGCTGGTGATGGGTATTAAGGAGGGCACGTATTGCACGGTGCACTGGGTGTTATACGCAAGTAATGAATCATGGAACTTTACATCAAAAGCTAGGGATGTACTGTATGTTGACTAACATAATATAATCAAAAATATTATTATTAAAATAAATAAAAAGCACTGATAAAATGAAAAAAAAAGAAAGCATTAAAAATGACCAACTATGTACAGGATTATATGAATTAATTATTTCTAATCTTCACTGCAATATTATTTTAATATTTTAGGCCCTTATTTTTTCCTACATACGGGACAATTTTCACGGTTGATTTATAATAACTTCAAAAATTGACATGTGTCCCAAAACATGCAAACAAATATATAAAAATGAAAATTTTCCAGATCAGTATGTTAATAATCTTCTTTCATCCTGAATGAATACTATTGCTAGATGCTGAAAAAACAATATTGAAGGAATGCTAGATTTGTAGGATAAGTAATGAACACCTTTTAGTATTGAATTGGAGGTCCCTTTAAAAAAAATCTAAGTACAGAAAACCACTAGCTAGGTTAAATTGATTAGCACTCAGTATGCTATCTGGGCTAGAAATACAAATTTGGAAGTATGAGCACATAGATGATAGAAAAACAAACGGGCCTATGGAATTGCCTGCTGATGGTATGCTGAGAAAGAAGAGAAATGGATTACAGACTCCTAAGAGACAGCAATCAAGCCTGTAGGGATAGACTAAGGAAAGAAAGCCAACAACAGGAATTAAGAAAGAAACAAAGAGCTATCTTTGCCCTTTCCATTTCTTTAGCTGCACATTATCACCAGCCAACAGGTGTTAGGGTTTCTTCTGTTCAATGTCACTAGTATATTGTTTCTTCTTTCAGGATCTACTAATACCTGTAACTTTACATACATCAGCAAACCATAAGGTCTCTCCTCCAGTTGCAGTTAGCTTTCATCTCTTCAATCCCAAACTCTACCTCATGTTCAGTTCCTGCCTTCTCTGGAAAAATGCATGCTGTTGTTATATCCTACACACTTTACTACTTATTATTTCCACTATATAAGGCAGAATTTATGCTCACTACCTAAAAGAGAAATTGGCAACAATTACAAACAGAATACTTGCCAGTCTTAGTAAATGTGATATTGAACTCACCTTGTTTTACTAAATGGGAATGGTTGAGACAGTCTTTCATAAGAAGAAAGCATACATCCTTGGGAATTAACACGGGCAGGAGGAATGTAACAGAATAGCACACATGGATTTCAGGTGTCAGATAAAAATCAATGAGGTCACCAGCTCACAGACATAAGGACATGGCCCCTTTCAGTTTTATAATTTCAGAGCAAAATGTTCAAATCAATACCTGATGTCACTGGAGTTAGTGCAATCTTTTCTGCTGTAGGATATAAACTGATTTTTAATAGGTGGGATATAAACTAATTTTTAATAGGTGGGAGAACATTATTGATCTAATATTAGTTTGAATATGTATACATTAGAATCACCAAAATATTATATATAGATCATCTAATTAGGAAAATCTATTGAAGGAATGCATTAATTTCTCTGAGAAAAAGTGTCAAACTCATTCCTGTCCACCAGTCACTAAAGACAAAAAAATTCAATTCATTACTTATTTCATCATAAAACTTTTAGTCTAGATGTGGAGACAAATACAATATCAAGTTATGTTTTGTGTATGTACAGAATGATGACAGCACATAGGAAAATGTGAATATCTCTTTCTTAATTAAAAAAGTAGACATTTTATTTGAAGTTAAAAACTAACCTAATCATGGAATGGGGTCCACGTAGTCTTCATCAATGCAACTTGCTCACTTGCTGTTCCTTTCAATGTCTATTATCAGACATACTGGAACTTACTCTCTCACGTATAAATCTTGATTTTGAAAGTAGAGTGGTTGGATTTCTAGCAGTAACATTATATTTAGTTTTTTTTTTAATTTTCTATCCATATTTAACAAAGTCTTAATCTTTACAGGAAGTCATTGAATTCATATTACATTTATTGGGCAAGTTCATCAGGATCTCAAAAAGGGAGGAGGCAGTCATCTTGCCCACTTCACATTTGGGGGACTCCAGGGAAGAAACCGAGAGTTTCCATATAATGAGAACTGAACCTCAGATACAGAATATTTTCAAAGACCACAGAAATTCAAATTTGATTTGAATTCAAATTCAAAGAAAAGAAAAGAAAAGAAAAGAAAAGAAAAGAAAAGAAAAGGCATAAAAAGGCACAGTGCAACTGAGAGTAAAATGTTAACCTGAGAAAATCTCTAATTTGACTTGGGTCATTTTCTCAGTTTCTTTCAGCTAACTATTTGTTCTCCTTTTTCTTTCTCTCACATAAGAGGAAATAAATCAAGAGTGAGTTCATCAAAAATTCTCATATTTGCTCTTCCTTTATTTAAACTTACTTATTTCCTCCTTGTTTTTTTTAATTCTTTTTAACATCTAGTGAGTTTAAATAATATATTTTATATCAGCACAACCATTGCCTACAAATAATGCTATTACTGTTCTTCATTCTCTCTACTTTTCAAAGATTAGCCTCAGAATAGAGGTAGAAGCATGGAAATAAGTCCTTTTAGAACTGTATTTAACCCAGGCAGAAGTTCATCATACCAGGTTAGTTCTATGAGGTGACCATACATTATTTTACATATAGAAATAATGAGTTCTCACTAGAGTTAGAGAATGATTGGTCTATGAAAACCAAAAGCAGAAATGAAAATCAGTTGGTGATATATATTTATTTTTACTCATAGAATCAGATCATATTAAAATTTAGTTGTTTCATAAATACACATAAATACTTATTTCATTGAGGGAGTGTGTAGGATCTACGTTAGATTTTATGAAATGTGTTGCATATTGGAATCAGCTGCAGAGCCTTAAGTAAGGATGATCCCTAGGTTGCATCTATACCTTCATTAAATTGATCTTCACTAATTAAATTAATTTTCAAAATCTCTTAAAGCTATTCAGAAAAGATTCAGACACGCTAACCAAAATCATGTAAAGCACAGCTCTTAATATCATACTGGTTAAGCTATGCATATAAAGATACATAAATTAAGGAAGTATGGGAAAGTTCACTATGACAGTATTTTATGGTGACATTTTGCCAGATAATTCATACATATCCAAGTCCTGTTCACAACAATTCAACCTATTTCTCAAGGTACTAAACAAACACATATGCACAGAAAAAGAACAACGAAACTTTACTCATTTATTATCTGGGGTTTTAGAAAACTAAGCTAAATTAAGTGAGAAAGAGTAAATAATGATAAGAAGAAAATAATAAAATTACAACTGAAAATGTAGAAAAACATAAAGGACACTAAAATCAAGTTCCTTAAGAAAGTCAAAGAATTTGATAAATATTTAACAAGAAAAAAGATAAAAATTCTAATACTGGGAATGAAAGAGGGAATACAACTGGATTCTACAGACAAAAGATAACAAGAGCATATTATGAACACTACATGCTCAGAAATTCAACAAATTGCTTAAATCAATAATTTTCCCCCAGATCACACATTTAGAGACAGTTAAGATAAAAAATTAACACATACACACGCACACACATATATATACACACATCATGAAGAAGTTTAGTTGAGTTAAAAACATTTTGAAAAACATGTATCTGGCCAATGATGTTTTCAATGGCAAATTCAGACAAATGTATTTCTTTATTTGATATACATTATATCAGTTTCAGGCATACAACATAAAGATTGAATATCTGTATACATTGTAAAATAACCACCATAATAAGTCCAGTTAACATCTGTCACCAACATAGTTATGAAAAGAATTTTTTTCTTGTCGTGAGAACTTTTAGGATATACTCTTTTACTAACTTTCAAACATGCATTATGATATATTATTAACTTAGTTACCATGCTATACGTTACATATCCATGACTTATTTATTTTAATAACTGGAAAGTTGCACATTTTGACCACCTTCACCATTTCACCCACTCTCTTATATCCCTCGCCACCCCCCCACACTTCTGGCAACCACCAATCTATTCTCTTTATTTTAGAGCTTGTCTTTTGTTTTTAGATTCCACAAATATGTGAGATCATATGGTGTTTGCCTTTCCCTGATTCACTTACTTCACATAGTATAATGCCCCCAAGGTCCATCCATGATGTTGCAAATAGCAAAATTTCATTCTTTTTGTGACTGAATAATATTTCATTATAGATAAATATATATGTATTTATATATATTTATCCTCCATTTTATTAATGTGGTATATCATATTGATTGTGGATGTTGAATGATCCTTGAATCACTGGAATAAAACCCATTTGATTATGGTGTATGATCCTCTTAATATATTTTGAATTTGGTATGTTAATATTCCGTTGAATATTTTTGTGTCTATATTCATTATTTTTCTGAAATTTTCTTTTCTTCTGTTGTCTTTGGTTTCAGTAACAGGGTAATGTTGGCCTTGTAAATGAGTTCGGAAGTGTTACCTCCTCTTATATTTTTTGGAAGAGTTTGGGAAGGACTAATATATTCTTTGAATGTTTGATAGAATTCACCAGTGAAGCCACTGGTCCTGGACTTTTCTTTCTTAAGAGGTTTTTAAAATTATTTTTCAATCTCCTGCTAGTAATTGGTCTGTTCAGATTTTCTTTTTCCTCACGATTCAGTCTTGACAGGTTGTATGTTGCTTGGACTTTATTTCTTCCAGATTGTCAAATTTGTTGGTGTATAATTGTTCATAGGAGTCTTTTATGATCCTCTGCATTACTGTGGTTATCTGTTGTAATGTCTCCTCTTTCATTTCTGATTTTATTTATTTGGTTACTCTCTTTTTCTTGGTGAGTTTAGCTAAGGGTTAATGAATTTTGTTTATCTTTTCAGAGAATCAGCTTCTAGTTTCAGTACCTTATTCTATTGTCTTTTCAGTCTCTCATTTATTTCTGCTCTGACCGTTGCTATTTCCTTTCTTTCACTTTTGGCTTTGTACATTTTCTAGTCCCTTGAGGTGTAAAGTTAGGTTGTTTATTTGAGATTTCTCTTATTTTTTGATGTAGGCATTTATCAGTATAAAATTCCCTCTTAGAACTGCTTTTGCTGCATCCCAAAAGTTTTGTTATGTTGAATTTCCATTTTCATTTTTCTCAAGGTATTTTTCCTCTTTTTTGATTTCCTCTCTGACCCATTGGTTGGTCACTAGCATATTGTATAACCTATACATATTTGTGGAGTTTCTAGTTTTCTTCCTATAATGATTTTTAGTTTCATAGCTTTGTGGTCAGAGAATATGCTTGATATGATTTCAGAATTCTTAAACATATTCAGATTTGTTCTGTGGCTTAACGTGTGACCTACATCCTAGAGAATGTTCCATGCACACTTGAAAAAAATGTGTATTCTGTTGCTTTTGGATACAATGTTCTGTAGATATCTTTTAAGTCCATCAGGTTTAATATGTCATTTAAAGTCAATGTTTCTGCATTGATTTCCTGTCTGGTTGATCTATTTACGATTGGACATGGACTATCAATGTATCTACTATTATTGTATTGCTAATTCTCTCTTTAGGCATGTTAATATTTGCTTTATATATTTGGTGCTTCTATTATGGATGCCTAAATATTTACGAATGTTATATCTTCTTGTTAGATTGACCCTTTTATCATTATGTAATGCCTTTCTTTGGCTCTTATTACAGTCTTTGTCTTAAACTTTATTTTGTCTGATGTAAGTATAGCTACCCTAGCTTTCTTTTGATTTTCACTGCATAAGATATCTTTTTCTGTCACTTCACTTTCAGTCTGCGCATGTCCTTATAGCTAAAGAGAGTTTCTTATAGGCAGCACATAGATGTGTCTTGATTTTTATCCATTCAGCCACTCTGTGTCTTTTGATTGAAGAATTTACTTCATTTACATTTAATGTAATTATTGATAGGTATGCCATTATTGTCTCTTGTTAATTGTTTTCTGGCTATTTTGTGGTTCCTGTATGTTCCTTTCTTCTTCTCTTACTCCCTTCCCTTAAGGTTTGATGATTTTCTTGAGTGGTATGCTTGGATTCCTTCTCTTTATTTTTTGTGCATCTACCACAGGTTTTTGCTTTGTGGTTACCATGAGGCTTACACATAGCAACTTATATTTATAACAGTCTATTTTACGTTGATAACATAATTTTGAATACATTCTTGCACTACATTATTTTCTCTCCCCCACCATGTTCTATGTTTTTGATGTCATAGTTTATATATTTTTAAAATGTGATATCAAAAGCTACCAAACTTTTAAGGAAAAAATAGCACCAATTCAACCACATTATCATTTATAAAATAGAAAGGAAAGTAAAGCATTTTATTTGGCCAGCATTACTCCAATAGCAAAACTGCACAAGAAGAGTATTAAATGAAACAAACAAAAAAATAACAACAAAACAAAAATTCAAATAACAAAAGAGAAAGTGTAATGGATGTAGATACAAAAATTCCCCACAAAATATTAGAAAATTGAATCCAGCAATACATAAAAGAATAATATATCATGACCAAGTGAGATTTATCTCAGGAAAGCTAGCAGGTTCAATATTTGAAAATCTATCAATAACATAATCATATTCATAGTCTAAAAAAACAAAAAGGACATTATCATATCAATTAATACAGAATGAGTTTGACAAAATTCAACACTCAACACTCTCATCAATCCAAAAATAGAACTTCTTCAACCTAATAACAAATACCTACAAAAAAAATCTTAGTGATAACATAATTAACAGTAAGTGACTGTATGCTGTTCTCTTGGGGTCAGACACAATATGTCCTTGCTCACCATTCTTATTCAATATTGTACCAGAAGTGTAGGTCAGAGCCATAAGGCAAGGGGAAAAAAAAGTAAAAGTCGTACAGTTTGAAAGAAAGACCTAAACTGTCCCTATTTAGAAAAACAACTTTCTACATAGAAAATACCAAGGAATCCAGGAAAAAAGAAAGAAAAAGAAAGAAAGAAAGAAAGAAAGAAAGAAAGAAAGAAAGAAAGAAAGAAAGAAAGAAAATCCTCCTAAAATTAATGAGTTTAGCAAACTTACAAAATAGACTAGAACACACACAAATCATACGTCTAAATGCTAACAAATACATGCCAAAATAATAATTAAAAAAAAACCAATCTAGCACAGATTTTTTTGTTGTTGTTCAGAATTCAACTTTACAAAAAAAATCTATAGGCACCACATGCTAAAAATCGAATATGTAATGAAATTAATGAAAAAGACCTTAGTAATGTATATGGATTAATTATTCTTGACTTGAAGGTCTACACCTAGTACTGATGTCAGTTCTTTCCAACTTTTTATCTATAAAATCGTAAGGATTATGTACATATTTACAAGCTGACTATAAAATCTATATAAAAAGCCAAAATAGGGAGACTAGAATAACATAGCTAAAAATAGCCATCTGATTACTGATTTCCTCTACAGGAATAAAGGCAGTGTTACATTGGTAAAGGAGAGGAACACATAAATGAATGTAATAAATTAGAAAAAATGGAAATATGCCCACAAAAATACAGCCAAATTAATTTTTGACAAAAATGCAAAAGTATTCTAGTAGAGAAAAGAAAAATCTTTTCAGTAAATGGTGTAGAATAACTGGACATAAATATTCAAAAATAAACTTTGATTTAATCTTCATAATGTATATAAAATTAATTCAGTGGATCATTCATGTAAATTTATAAAGTAAAACAATAACTTTTTAGAATAAAATATAGGAAAAAATACTCATGATTTTGCACAAATTAATACCAAAGCCACAAACTATGAAGGAAAAAATCTTAATAAATTAAATTGCATTAACATTATAAAAATTTTATTCTCCTAAAGATAATGTTAAAAAATGAAAAGTTAAGAAACAATTTTTTTTGCAAAAAAACATATCTGACAAAAATTGTATAGAGAATATAAAAGATCTTCAAAAGCTAATAGGAAGAAAAATTTAAAATGTTAGTAACTTCAGTGAACTGGACAGAGTGAGGCCCTCCATAAATTCTCTCCTCTGGTAAAAATTGTCAGAATGAGCTTTTTCAAAACTCTGGAGATTAACCAAAGACTTGCGGCAATCTGAAGAATGTTTATGAAAAATAAAAGTCGGTATTCTATTATCATAAAGCAATAAAAATAGAAACAAATAATCTTCCAGTCTCTAAAACTACACAGAAAAAAGTAAAGTTTAAATAACTTTTATCCTAACAAACATTAAAAATAATAGATATGTTAAAGTAATAAAAGCAGATAATTTATGCAGCAAAACCCATGAGATGTTATTAAGTACTGAAGAATAATGAAAATAAGCTAAAATATAACAATTTTGCAGAAATAATAAAACAAGAACAAATGAAAAACAAGATAGAAAAATAAAGATTAATGTAGAAAGAAATGTATTAGTAGGAAGAATATATATGAACTGAAATATTTAAACACTATTCCTCCTCCACAAATAAAATTGAGGAGGAAATTTTAAAAATTTATTATAATAAAATTATAAAGATGATTTAGTCAAAATTATAAGTCACAATTTATAATTCACAATTATATTGTAGTAGTTTGAAAAATTATTATAAAGTTATCTACAGGATTATAAATTTAAAATGGGAACAAAAAATAAATATCTTAATATAAACATAACTAAACCTAGAATTAATTGTTCCTACAGCCTCTTGCTCCATTTGTTTCCTTAGAAACATTGTTTCTATATATTTAAGGATGAGTTACAAATCATGCAAAGAGGTTTAAAGCCAGTGAATTAATCATATGAAATTATTAAAACACTGATATCAAAACTTGACATTTATTGTACAAAAATGTCTACAAAAGCTATTTTATTCCAAACTATTAACAATAATCAGAGCTACCATTTTGGGGCATTTACTATGTATCACTCACTGCATTAAGACCTTTATTCATATTAACTCCTTTAATTTTCATATTTGGCCTCTGATAATAGATACTATTTTTATCCACATTTTACAGATGAGGCATTTGAATTACAGGAAAGTGAAGTTACTCATAGGCATAAAGTGAAGTAACTGGATTATGAATCCAGAAAAATATGGTTTCAGAATTCTTACTTTTACCACCTATGATTGTTTATTTTATTTTATGTGTTAACTTGGCTAGATTACAGTACCCAGGTATTTGGTTAAACGTTATTCTAGATATTTTTTTTTTTTGTTTTTATTATTAACATATAATGTATTATTTGTTTCAGGAGTACAGGTCTGTGATTCATTTCTGTGAAAGTAATTTTTAGACAAGATTAACATTTAAATCAATAGACTTTGAGTTAAGCAGATTATCCTCCATAATGTGGGTGGACCTTATCCAATCCAAGGCCTTAACAGAAAAAAATGACCTCCCTGGAAGAGGAGGAAATTTTGCCAGAAGACTGTCTTTGGACTTGAACTGAAACTCCTCCCTGGATCTCTAAGCCACTGGCCTACCTGAGGATTCTGAACTTGCCAAGCCTCCACGGTTGTGTGAGAAAACTCCTTAAAATTTCAGCCAACGAATCATCTCCCCCTCCTCCCAGCTTTCCTTTGCATTACTGTAGTCCAGGACTGATGTATTATCTGCTATGAAATTTGGCTTCCTATTACCAGTGGGAATAAGAGGATTTCAATAGCGCAGACTAAGTGGTAACACTTAATTGTAAAAGGAATGATAGACGTGATGGATAGCAATGCCAGAATATAAACCAGGGGAACTTGACCTACAGGGATTTGTGACAATTTAAAATAAACCATGGTTCTTCAGGAGACAAGAAAAATATGGACCCCATACAAGTAGTTCTTGACATCTATAACCAGAAAAGATCAGGACCTCTAGCTGTGTCAGTTGACAATTACAAAGCACTATCCCATGCCCAGCTTCTAGATACAAACCACTTCTGAGACCTAGAGCTCATTGATTTAATGGAAGGCTAGATCTCCTTGAAGAAGGACCCTACAAAACCACAGGAAGTATGCATCACAGTGGTCAATAATTTTTCTCCACAGGAACTACCACCATCTTTCATAGTAACTAAATACTAGAAAGGTCAAGTCTTCACAGGGCCATTGGATGCAGAGTGTGAGCGGACACTGAACTGATACCAGGGAATTCAGAAGTCATCCATCAATCCTCATTGTCCCTTTGGCCTCTGTTTAGAGTGATAATTCAAATACCAATCCAAGTCCATCTCACAGTTTTTCAACAGGTCTGTGAATCTAGGGTATTTCTATGGTTTCTGAAGGCATGATCAAGATGGATACACTTAGGCACTCTCAGAACCCTCATTTCGGTTCCGTAACTTGTGGATTTCAGAGTCATTTATGGTAGGAAAGGCTCAAAAGAAGCCCATGATACCTCTGATCCCCACTCAAAATCCCCATTGTCCCAAGAGCAACACTAATTAGAATGGCACAGTGTAGTGCAAACTACTTAGACTTTTAGGATGCAAGGATGATAGTTTCTGTCATATTCTCACTTAATTCAATACTTTGGTCCCTGCAAAAGCAGATATTGATCATAGCAGAGGAGACAGTCTATTTTTAACCTTAACTATGTGATAGTCCCAGTTCTAGTGAATTTAGTGTCTTTTTTAAAACATGCCCCACAACTTGAGCACTTGCCGAATGGCTACTGATGTGTTCCTATCAACCTCAATCCAGAAGGGAAATCAGAAGCTATTTAGGCTCCCTTAGGACAGAGAGCAGTACACATACATTTAGCCTCAGAGCTATATTAATTTTTCTTTTTTCTGTCATAATAAAGTTTGAAGGCTAGATCCTATGGACAATGTACAGAACATTCATTCCTATCCTCCATATTGATAATATCTGAATCGATTTTGGAGCTCTGAGCAGGCCAAGAGCAAGAGAGAAGCCTGTATCTATTTCAAACTATGGTACTAAGTAGTAGTGTCACTTGAGTCATACGGTTCTGTAGATGCCATGACCCGAGATACTTCTAGGGAAAAAAGGTACTATGTGGAATTTCTGGCCAATTTAGTAAGAACTTGCAGCATAGACTTCTGGGATTCTTTAGCAACTCTATGCTGTGTCCTGCAGAGAATTATTCTTCAATTGAAAAACAGTTTGTGAATCTATCACAGACTCTAAGCCCCTGGCATTAGTCTTGAGACATTAGGTAACAAGAGGGCTCGGAGATGCTCATCACAAATACATATTTTCCAAAACACCAGATAATAAGTTTGAGTGCCTCAAACCAATTTATTATATAACAAACATGGTGTCCTTGGGTAAAGCTCAGGCAATTAAAAAGAGCAAAAGCGTATTAATAAACAGGTGTCCTAGACCCACTTTTTACATACCACTATTGCACTGGTGTTTATCCTTCTCACTTTAAAGGTAGTTGCCTAAGACCAGATATCAAAGAAAGAAAAATACTAGTTCCATTTAATGGCTAGGCTAGCTCAGTGTAATGCTATGAGCTAAATATAGACTGTTTCAACATTACTGGCCTAGAACCAAGGAATGGAAGTTATAATAGCGCCTCTCAGTACACCCTGAGGAACTTATCCCCCACATTTTCAACTGTTAAAAAATTCCTTTTTAATTTGGCTTCTTGGTTTTGATTTCCTGGGGAAGAGTTTTTCTACCTGGAAATACAGTAATGGTTCAACTAAACCTATATCTGTTGTCTGGTCACTTTGGGGTATTTATGCCAGGCAAAACAAAGTTGTTCCAACATTAGTAGGGACAGTTGACTTTCATTATCATGATGAAATATAGCTATTGCCATAAAATCAAGACAAGGAAGAATACGGCTGCACCTTAAGAGACTTACTGATGTGCTTGTCTATGCTTCCATATTTGGAGCTCACCATAAAGAGAAAATTACAGAAACAATGACAACTGACAACATCACAGTTGTCTTGGAGATAAAGTCAAGATTGAATGGTCTACTGCATTCCCACCTAGGAATTTCATTTTAACACCATCTTTACACATTAAAAACTAAAATGAAATCCTTGAAGTTAAATAAAAAATATTGAGGCAGAGATATAGAGTATTTGAAGATTATTCTAGGATTGGAGATTAATATGTACACACATAAGGAAAATCTGAAGCAAGATCAATAGTCCATTTGAACTTCTATAGAGTAAATAGTTTAAACAAATTTAAAATGAATTGGCAAATTAAACAGATTCAATTTTCCTGATAGTCAACAAACTAAAGCAGCACTCTCCACATTGTATAGCTTTCTTAGGTATAAATGTGATTAATATATGTAATACCAAGTCAGTTGGGGTTCATTTAATTATTAGCTTTTGTCCGATACCGTGAAAAATATTTTCCTTAGGATAAGATTTATAAAATTTAAGTCTCCTAGACTATTTTGTTTCTAAAAGATACAAGCGTAAATTTCTGCTCTAACATGTAAGTAGTGAGGAAGCAGCACTCTCAGCCTCACAATAAGATAAAACTAAACAAGCTGCAAAATAACTCCTTAAAGATTCATCAGATAATCAAGGCCACAAGGTAAGCTATTGCCCCCAAAACTGCAGAGAGAGGCAGATATAGAGAACCATAGAGAATAACTTACCGGTAGCAGAAGCCACTGTTGGTGCCAGTGTCAGTAGGTTAACTTACAGTGTGCTTGAAGAACTGCTGGCAGCTCAGTGTGGAGTATCTTGGAAGTTAAAATCTCTGGGAAGCTCAGTGTTAGGAGACCCCGCACACCTTCACGAGCTTCACCTCCAGGATTCCCACTTGCTTCTCCCTGTGAAGAATGAAGGAAAATCCCTTAGTGCTTCCTGAATACTGTCTTGATTACTGTAGCTTTATAATAATATTTGAAATTAGGTAGTCCGAGACTCAAATTTATTCTTCTTTTTGAAAAATGGTTTTGGCTATGGAAAAACAGTTATGGAAATTTAAGGTCCTTTGATTTTCCATATACATATTATAATCAGCTTGTAAATATATCCAAAGTATATGGTAAGGTTTTGATTGGAATTCCATTGGATCTATGGATCAAAATGGGGAGATTAACACATTAGCAATATTGAATTAAAGCCTTTCCTCCTATTTAACTAGGTGTCCTATTTCTTTCATAATATTTGGAATTTTATTTTTTTTATTTTTTTCCAATTTTATTGAGATATAATTGCCTGATAACCTTGCATAAAGATTAAAGTGTACAACAAAATGATTTGCTATATGCATACATTGCAAAACGATTACCAAAATAAGTTTAGTTAACATTCGTTACTTCAACATTTATAATTTTTTTCTCCTAAGGTATACTTTTCCAATTTTTAAATATACAACACAGTATTGTTCTCTATAGTCATCATATTGTACATTATATTCCCAAAACTTATTCATCTTATTGAAAGTTGTATCTTTTGACCACTTTCACCCAATTCTCCTACCATCCATCCCAGACTTCTGGAAACCACCATCCTGATCTCTGTTTCTATGAGTTTTTTTAGATCCCACATAAAAGTGAGGTCATGTAATATCTGTTTTTCTCTGTCTGGCTTATTTCATTTAGCATGATGTCTTCAAGGTTCATCCATATTGTAAAAAATGGCAGAATTTCCATTTTTAAATGGCTGAATAGTATACACATGTAAATATATATAATATATATGATATGTAATATTTTGTAGCACTTTATCCATTTGTCTGTTGACAGATTTAATGTTTATTCTATTTTTACAGAAAGTGTGCTAGAAACACTTCTACCAGATCTTTAAAATCATGGTGGAAGATGAAAATGTATATATATATATATATACACATTTTAATTAGTTTATATATCAAGACAATATATATATACATTTTAATTAGTTTATATATCAAGACTGAAACATTGATGTAGCTCATCAGCCATATATAATTGAATTCAATGAACTTTGTCTATTAAGACAATTGTTCCCTTTTGTTTACTTTTGTAAGTAATTTCTTTCATGGGCTTCACTTAGATTGTTGTAAAATCTTATGGTTTGTAAAATGGGAAACCTAATCTTAAAATATTCCTATATGGTAGGAGTAGTCTCATTTTTAGATGAAAAAATCAATGCTGAAGGAGGAAAAATTTCTGACAGTTTACCTAGAAAATGTGCATTGAAGTTTGTAAATAAACTACTGCTTCCAAAATCCATGTTTTTGTTCCAAACCTACTCTATGCCTTATGTAATAGTGCACTATAAACATTATAATAAAAATGAAAACTGAAGTTAATGGCATATTTATAAAATTGATTAATATACAATTAATTAACAATGAAACTTTATCTGTTATTGTGAGTCATTTTAAGATATACAGTTCTCCATGGATGAGAAATGGTTTAATCTATATATTAGAATACCATTCTTTATGTCATGAATATTGGTCTCCAACATAATATATTTATATGAATTTCTATCAATGTGAACTACTTTATCATTGACAAATGATGGTCTATCCAAGAAATTAGTACTTAGAAGATAAAGATATAACTATTTTAGCCCATTGCCTTCTTACTAGGGAAAATAAAGATTAAACTGTAATATTAAATTCTTTAGTGTTGAATAGATTAATTACTAAAAAAAGAGGAAATATTTTCCTAGAATTTTATTCTAAATATTCTTCCATGTTACTATATTACTCTGCTAGATATCAAGCCAAGTCCCCAAGAAAAGCACTTAACAGTTTCACATTTCACTGACAAGTGTTTTATATGGTTACTTTAAATCATAGCAGGATATTTGGCATTAAACAATTTTATCTTGGCTTGAGAATTAACCAACAGCTGAGAACTTTACCTGTAATCTCATTCAATGTGATTTTAATGGACTAGCTCATGGTGGGAAAATGCCATCACAATTAAAATGAATCTTCTAGGTTTATGAATCCTTGTGGAAACTAACGTAAGAAGGATATCAATGGAGGTTACAAAGAATATTTCAAACTTGAAATTGTCCAAAATACTCTGAGTATGTGACATCTTTTATGAACTCTTAGGGTTTATCATATTTTCTATTTTAACCTATAATAATCATCAACTAAATATTATATGGGTTTTTAAGGTTTTATTTATTTATTTGAGAGAGAGAGAGCGAGAGAGCAGGAGCAGGGGCAGGGGCAGAAGGGGAAGCAGGCTTCCCACTGAGCAGGGAGCCAGATGTGGGCCTCAATGCAGGGCTCAATGCGGGGCTCGACGTGGGGCTTGGGGCATGATTCCAGGACCCTGGGGTCATGACCTGAGAGCCAAAGGCAGATGCTTAATCAACTGAGCCACTCAGGTGCCCCCTAAATATTATGTGCTTTAGTAAGTGCTGTGGACCAAAGGCTAATGCTCTTCCCTTGAAGAGAGTTATTTGTACTTCAAGGCTCTACTCTCTCATGTATGGAACGCCACACCTAATAGTTTGTCAAAGTGCTCCTCATACTTTCACTTTGCAAAATATTTCCACGATAGTATCAAACTTCTGGATGAGAAACAATAAACACAATTCCCTACTTCTGGAGGGTTTCTAGAATTATAATTGAGACAGATTTCAAACCATTTTTTCCTCATGAAAATTTTAGCATAATGTATTACAAAAGATATTTAAAATTGTTTTAATGGCGATAGTTAATCCATTCTTTTCTCACTAAAATCTTAGCATAGCTTACTTCAGAAGAGTATTTAAAATTGTTTTAATGACAATAGCTATTGAGAGCATTAATAAATATACAGATTTTAATGAATTTATGATTGAAAGTTCATAAAGAATACCTTGTCTGAGGTAACACAAAGACAGGAAAGACAAGAAAGACAAGTTGGTGACAGAGGTCTAAGTCTGAGTTGTCCTATGTATTTAATTGGAAAGAAACCTGAGACCAGGGATAGAGATAGCATGTCTTGGACTACAATGAGGCAAATGAGGAACCCACAACACAGAATTAAAGGAGGAACCCTCAGATTCTTGCAAGTGAGTGCCTCCTAAAATTCTGTGCCCTAGACTCGTGGCTTGCCTTATCCTAGTTCTAGCCCTGAAAAAGTGAATTAAATAATGCAAAGATTTCCCAAGTTTGGATAGCTCAAAGGACTCACCATACTTCCCACAGAATAGTCACATAACACTTTTTATTTAAAAGTAAAAATTTGATGTAGCAATAGGAAGAGAATACAGGCAAGTGTGGGGGTCTGAAACATATTCAAGTATAATATCCCCAGGATCCTTAATGGCATATGAGCTAGGCTTCCATATCAATTGAACCATCAAGATCTGTGCAAGTAATATTGGCCTCATAAGAGCTCAAGACATAAATTAGAAAGGGGGTTTAAACACTCTGGCCATATAGTTTAACATGGATGTCTAATTGGCTACACCAGGTGAAAAACATCAGTAAACCCAACCCTGGAATGTGTCTGGAAGAATTTTAGACTTTAAACTGCATATTATAAATCCCATAGCTCTTATCTTGGCCAAGAGTCAAAGCCAAAATCCAGTATCCCCAGAGATGAGTAGAACTTTCCCAAACCAGCATGAATCTACTCTGCCCTACATAAATACCAATATGACTTCCTCCACCTTAATAGGGTTTGTATGTAGAACCATTTTAACAGATGCCATTTGGATTGCAAGTTAGTTTCAAACCAATCTTAAGCATGCAAGAGAGATCTCTACAGTCCTAGACTTGGCCCAAACCTTCTATCAGGGATAAATTAAAGCAACAAAAGCTGACTTTAGGAATTTGAATTCTCTGGATGTTTACCAAATTTTGTCTTTTCATCACTTTTGGTCCCTCCTCCACACACATATTTTTTACAAGTACTGAAGAATTCAGAATTTGAAAAACTTCATTGTTTAGCCCTTTGCATTATGTTTAAGCGATGTTGAACATTCAGCGGTCTGATTCTTAGTGTAGGTTTCTTTGGGATATGCTTCCCAAATCATATATTATCTTTGAGCTCTTATATTTATTTGCTTTTCATAGGTAAAAAGGAAAAGAAATATAGAAATTCACCATAACCAGTTTTAAATGGTTAGTAATCAAACAGGGCAAAGTATTTAGATAAAATGTCAGTATTTGTGAGGTAGTAACATATCAGGGGCAAAAATGGAATGCCATGAAAATTTCTCTACCGTTTATCTCTAATTTCCAATAGTATATGTAAAAAATACTCTGACAAATATCTTTATGTCATTGTCTATATCACTAAATTAGTGAAGCTTTGCTGAAAAATATACCATATTCTAATTTTAAAAGTAAAGCATTATCATTGAAAATATTCTGAATTTATATTTTATTCAGAGACATGACTGCATAATGAATTATTTATGCTTATCTGTTCAGATACATTTTTACTTTTTATTAACATACACGTAAAGCGGAAAATATTTCTGTCATAAAATAAGTTTTATCACAGAAATTTATAATGTCAAAGTGTACATTTACTATTATAATTATAGTGAGGTTACTAAAGTAAAAATGTAGCCATGGAAAAATATTTTGAAATTACATATTTCTGTAAAATTATTTAAGTAGTTGAAGTAGTTCTTCAATATTTAAATGATAATTAGTTTTGTTCATTAAATGAGCTGCTGCATACTCACAAATAAGTATACGCAATGTGATGAAAAAATTCATTGATATTATAAAATCAGAGTATAATGAATAATACTAAAGAAATACTCATAAATAGTACATTTTATTATAAATTCTTGGTAAATGATGTCAATAAAACCACAAAAAAGTTTTGGAAAGAGAAGGATTTTAAATGACTCACAAATATGTGTAGTAATGTGCTACTCTTGGACATATTATTAAGTGCTATCTTATGTTACATAAATATGTACCACTTAACATTATTTATTATAAATTTAATTTTATATGTTTACAATTTTATTTAAGCATTGTCAATATTGGATAATATTTTATTTTTTAGAGATGAATACATCTTTAACTTATAATTTTTATTAAAAATCTGAGTCTATATAGCAGAGGAGGAAAATAATCACTAGATATATGTTTACATTTTTTCATGAGAGAAAATGATATCTATTAATAACAAACATAAATTAAATAGAAGCTATAATATGTTGACATGGTTTTGAATTAATAGCACTTCATCCTTTCTCAGTTTTCTAGACTTGGTTATAGGGGGACCTCAGTGGAAGAAGAAACCATGCATATTATCCTCTTAAATAAAATTAAAACTGTATAAAATAATACCATTCCTATAAATGAATTTAAGGCACTTGGTAGTTCAGTTTTAATGACAAACATTAATTTATCAATTGTTTTCTATAAGAAAGTGTTTTCTTAAGTACTCTATATATTATTTCTTAACATAGAAACAAAGAGAAATTTAAATTTTCTACCATGATAAACATTGATATCTAAGAATATCTTTTTCAATTGTTACCCAAAATCTTTTTTTGTGTTCATAAGTGTGTTAGTTTTATTATGCCCAGAAATAAATTAAATCTGTATATCTAAAACAAGATTAAAAAAAAAGATTAAAGACAAAGCGGTACAGATTTCTTTAAAATGTGGAGTTTTTAACATTATAAACTACCAAACATACAAATTGCTATTAACCGTCTTTTGTATGTAAGAGCTGTCAAAATAGCTCTCCTTATAATTAAAGCCAAAGTTCTCCACTCTAAGACTAGGATAAAACACTAAATTAATACATGACTAATATATTAAAATTTGATGAATAAAATATACACTTAATCTCACTCAGTTTTGACGTGGAGCTGCATGGGGCGAGCCAGGCAAGAATGGCAAGAAGCCTGGAATTGTGTCACCACTTGAACAAGTATTCCCAAAGGTGAAAAATATAAAGATAAGCTCGGAAGACGGTGACGAAGAGGTGCCCTCCGCTCCCTGTGGTGCTGTCCTTGCCTGAGCGTGCTGGCCACACAGTGCTGAGCGACTGACTACAAGGAAGAGGTAAAGTACTTAGGTCTCCGTTAACATACATACCAAGGTACTTGAATGCCTCCAGTAGGAATGAGATTCTGCACTTTACAGACGGCGCAAAGCCCACTGGCTCCCCAATACTCGCGCAGGAGCACGGTGCTGTGATCAGCTTGTTCGCCCGCAACGCGAAGCTGGTCGGGAGGAACCAGAAGGACACCATTGCAGGGTCCCCCACTTCCGGGATGAAGCCTTGCATCTGGCGGTCCTGTAGGCAGCCCAGGACCATTTTCCCAGACAGAGTCCACGCGCGCCAAGTTCTAGGGGCCTCACCTCAGGCTCCCTGTCAGAAAAGCAGTTGAGGCCTGTGAAGGCCGGCTGCCTGGCAATCCTAGCTGCGGAACCGGGGTTGCTGCAGAAGAGGGGTGCTCCCTGCTCAGCCAAGTCTTCCGGATTGTTTCCACGGAGTCCACCGTCGACTTTCTGGGTAGAGCGTTGCTTTATTGGGCCTCCACATCCACCCACCACCTGTCCCTTCACAAAAACTGACATTCTCTCACAAAAGTGGACGTGAAGGATCCTTAGGAGGCGGAAGCCAGCTCTTTCTCTTTCGCCGAGTCCACACACACAGGTTGGGTCTCGCGCCGGCCCTTCTGCAAGCTGAGGTCTCCTCACTCTGGGACCAGCCCTGAGCGTTCTAAGCGCCATTGCTGCCGAGGGACTGCAGGGCTGCATGCTGACGGGGCGCACCAAGCTTTCGCCGCAGAATTCCAGCAAGGGGCCCACCAGGCTCTCGCTGCAGGGTTCTGGCAAGGCGTCTCGCGGCTGCACGACGAGCGCGAAAGGGCCTCAGGCCCCGAACCCGGCATCAACATGAGGCAGCTCTCCAGGAACAAGTCCAAGTTCGGACTGCTGCCTCCGCAGCCCTTCCTCCTTGAGGAGGACAGCCAGCAGCCTAACTTCCTGGAGACCATCTGAGCTAAGGACGGCCGCGGCATCTTCACGGTAAGAGATGGCCTGAGCGGCTCGCCGTCCCCACCCACGCGCTTCCTGGTTGTCTGGCCTTCTTGGGGAGAGGTCTCTTGGACCTCTGTGCGTCTGCCCTTTTTCTCTCTCTGGGCTGGGCCGGGAACAAGGGGCATAGGTAGTCCACTACTGTAAAGGAGCAGGTATACATCAAAAAACAGTTTGTCAAGCAACGTAAAATGATAATTCATCTTGTCATCATATTAGGCGACACTATACAGATATTTTCATTTTCTGCTGGATTGACTGAAATATTCTTTGTCCTGACATCTCCTTATAGAAATTATTTCTTATTACAGCCTACATAAAATATTTTGCAAACATATAAGGCTACATTTTTTAATCCAGTTGTTGAACAAGAATTCATTGAATGTTAATTATGTGTAAGGGTGGGTTCATTTAAAATAATTTTCTGATAGTCCCATAGATAATATCACAACTATACATATACAGTTGTTGACTTTTTCATTGACTAGCAATTTAGGTAAGGCTATCACAACTCTTTATTTCCAAGCTAACTGATGAGAAGTCAATAAGATTCCTAAAATGTAGAATTTATTTTTTATTGTTTTATTTATTTATTTATTTATTTATTTATTTATTTATTTATTTATTATGGGACTAGGCAGGTGACGTTATAGCGAAAGTGTCTTGGGTCCATAAAAAAGTGATTGTACTAGTTCAGACCTTGCATAAATTAATACATGAACAAGAGAAAGGTCCAAATTAGTCTTTTAAATCATGAAAGAGTTCACGGAACTATGTAACTGAACATTTTATAATTGGCTTCAGTCTGTGATTGTGACCAGAAGAGATTCACAGAGTGGAGAAGGTATAAAGTACATCTGCTTTTCTTTACTGAGATTCCTTTCGAAATCAGAAAATTTATGATAATCTATCATCAACTAGGAGGAAAGGCTTTTTATTGATACTTCTATTAAGATCTACCAAGGATCTTTTTCCTCTCCCAAATCAAGCCGGATAATTTTTTTCAATAAGCAAAACTGTTATTCCCTGGAGGTCCCTTTCCACAAAGGGCCTTCTATAAAATGTTCTGAATCTTCTGAAGGTGAGACAGGTCATGGCTTGGGAGGAATGACAGATAAATGAAATTCATACCAAAGCTCCATACTCCTATACCTTGACGCAAGTCCCCTGGAAAATTATATAAGTCATCATCCCCGCTAGCACAACATGTTCTTATTCTTACCTGTACTGTTCATTTGGACCAGCAGTTCCCCAGATTGGCAAATTCTAAAGAGATGGAAGCTGGGGAAAACTCTGACTTCTTTCAATGTATCTATAATAGTTATTTCTTCTTCTGATATTATTTTCTGTAGATAGTTATCTTCTGGTATGGATACATTTCTATATTTATAATAGAAATTTCTACTTCTATATGGTTTTGAATTAAGAAACTTGTTTATCTAATATTGAAGTGTTTGCTCTTTAACTTTTGCTTTTATGTTGACATTTCAAGTCATCTAAAGTATTGATTTTCAAAAATTCTTCTACTTCTAAGACATTCTGTAATCCTTTCATTGACCAGTCTGAATCATGCAGAAAATAGATTTGAACAAAAGTAAAAGAGCTACCTGTACTTCAGTGCCATGACAAATCAAGCCTTGGCCATAGATTACACAACTCCAGCTAATCCTAAAATGAGAGCTATGCTTCGTAAGAGAGCTTGGATAGAGCCATGTATTTAGCACAATACAAATTCACTGTAACTATTAGGAAAAAAATTCAAAGGTCGTAGTGAATCCATAATGACAGAATAACATCATGGGTCATTTACAGAGGACAGTGCACACCATAAGTCTATGTTAGAACGTCAAATTGAGTTTTTATTTAAAATTTCACTGTTACAAACTAACTTCTCAGTTTTCTTAGTTGGAGATTTTTAAAATAATTTCTTGTTTAGTAATACTATTTTGGAATAACTGCGAAGGTTAATTTAGGCCACTTTACTATTAGCATGAAGAATCAATCCATCAAAAGATTTTGAAAATGCGATAAAAACAATTTCATTCAATAAATAAGAAAACTCATATTCAGTGCATAAACTGAGGGAGAACAATGGTAAATTCAAAGTCAATAGTTTGGACAAACATATGAGAATAAAAATTAGGGTCAGTCGGTTAAGCATCTGCTCTTGGCTCAGGTGATTATCCCAGGGTCCTGGGATTGATCCCTGCGTCCGGCTCCCTGCTCGGTGGGGAGTCTGCTTCTCCCTCTCCCTCTGCTTTTCCCCCTGCTTGTGCGCGCTCTCTCTCTCTCATAAATAAATACAATCTTTAAAAAAGAAGAAAAATTTAAAAATGAAATAATAAAAAAGCATGGTAAATGGCAAATAAATAATATGCACAACTAAGTACAAACCTAGTTTTAATGACTATATGCCTAAAGTTTTAAATACTTTTTTCAAGAATTCTTATTTTTATTTTGTTCCATGCTTACATTTCAGAACTAATACAACAAAACCAAATAAGATTTTTGACTACAAAGATTCACTGTTTCACCATGATTTTTTTCTTTAATTTTTTTAAAGATTTTATTTATTTATTAGAGAGAGAGAGCAGGAGCAGGGGGAGGGACAGAGGGAGAGAGAGAAGCAGACTCCCTGCTGAGCAGGGAGCCCTATGTATTTGTGTGTTGGTGGGGGGAGGGCGGTGGTGTTTGATCCCAGGACCCTGAGGTCATGAACTGAGCTGAAGGCAGATTCTTAACCAACTGAACCACCCAGGTGCTCCCCACCGTGATGTTTTCTAATCAGAAGTCTGAAAATATTCAAACTATTCCAGGTGATAGCAGAAAGTGACAAAATTAGAAAACCAAAAATGGTAGACTGTCTTGCAAGTGATTTTAGATGCTGCTCTATTTTTTGCCAGAAATAAATTACCTTTTCAGAGATCATATGGAGTTACTCAAAACTCAAATGCTGGGATGCTTCCTAATTTAGCTAATTTAGATGGCATTATAATAGTCATATAGCTAATGATGTACATAAAGATAAAAAGTGATCTGTTTCTATGTGTTTAACACAAATTCAAAAGAAATATTAAATGATCCTAAGAAACCAGGTTAGAGCTGAAAGACAGTTGATATAAAAAATTAAATACTTTTCCTTGCCTTTTAACTGAGAGAAGTAGCACATCATGAATAAATTTAACAGACAAAAAGGTATGTTCATGTTATGAACGCTGCCATCAACACAGAAGAAAGATTTTTTCTTTCTTTTTCTTCAAGTTTTTATTTAAATTCTAATTAGTTAACATACAGTGTAATATTAGTTTCAGGAATAGAATTTAGTGATTCATCACTTACATATAACACCCAGTGCTCATCACAAATGCCCTCCTTAATTCCCATCACCCGTTTAGCCCATCCTCCTGCCCACCTCCCCTCCAGCAACCTCAGTTTGTTTTCTATAGTTAAAAGTCTCTTATGGTTTGCCTTCTTCTCTCTTTTTTTCTTCCTTCCCCTATGTTCATCTGTTTTGTTTCTTTTTCTTTTTTTTAATGTTTTTTTATTATATTATGTTAGTCACCATACAGTACATCCCCGGTTTCCGATGTAAAGTTCGATGATTCATTAGTTGCGTATAACACCCAGTGCACCATGCAATATGTGCCCTCCTTACTACCCATCACCTGTTTTGTTTTCTTAAATTTCATAATATGAGTGAAATCGTATGGTATTTGTCTTTAACTTATTTGGCTTAGCATAATACACTCTAGCTCCAACCACATCATTGCAAATGGCAAGATTTCAAGATTTCATTCTTTTTTATTCATATACCTATATGAATAAACACACACACACACATACACACCCCACATCTTCTTTCCTATTCATCAGTCAGTGGACATTGGCCTCTTTCCATAATTTGGCTATTATTGATAATGCTGCCATAAACATCAGGGTGCACGTGCCCCTTTGAATCAGTATTTTTGTATCCTTTGGGTAAATACTTAGTAGTGCAATTGCTGGGTCATAGGGTAGTTCCATTTTTAACTTTTTGAGGACCTTCTGTGCTGTTTTCCACAGTGGCTGAACCAGTTTGCATTCCCACCAACAGTGTAAGAGGGTTCCCCAGAAGAAAGATTTTTTTTCTATTGCATTTAAAAGAAAAAAATAGGCATGATGTACCTTAGGTAATTATTAGTTTTAATAAAATAAATTTTTAGAGTGGCTTACAATTCAGGGATATACTGTTTAAGAAAGCAATGAACAAAACTGAATAGAGAGGATAAAATGAAACTAACATATGAAGGAAAAGTTATCTAATAAAAATAAATTCAAAACAAAAATATCAATGGGAACTAAAAAGAACATCTAACATAATGTATGTCACATAAGAGCATTAATTTACTAAGTAATATAGCTTTGATGGGCTCTAAATTAGTGAAATGAGGACGAATCTGAAAACTGCACAATCATAGGAGATAACTTTAAATACTATCCTCAGAAAAAGGTAGGCAGAGTTAAAATAAATGAAGTCGTAGAGGACAAATGCAAAGTTTGGACTGTCATGCACATAAGAAATCCCAGGAAAAGCCATATATGCAGTCCTGAAAACGAACCATTAAGTTCCAAACAGGAAACATTTTACAACACATGTTCACTGACCGGAATTCACTGGTGTTAGAATTAACAACAAAGTGGTGGCCAAAGGAAAATAAATCTTCCCATTCAGATATTTAATGTAAGAAAAGGCAAAAGCCAAATATTTATTTAATGCAAAAATAAAATCAAAACATACATTGAAATGTTTAGAAACAAGTCAAACTATATTACAAAGCTTGTGTGAAAATGTATAAACTTAAATGTTTGTTGAAAATTATGAAAACAAAATTATGTATGTATGTGTATATATGTGTGTGTGTGTATATATATATATATATAAAACCATGTGCCTCAAAGTTTGGTATACATATATACATATATATCTATATGTATATAAGAAATATATATTTGTATGTATATTTAAATATAGGTACATGGTCACATTATTGGCACTTAAGTGTTGAATGGATAAATTAGACTAAAGAGCACTCACTGTAGACAGAAAGTACAAGAATGTTAATACTTAAAGTTTTATATTGGTAGAGAATAACACACATATAAATTTTGGAGTTTAGAGAAAGTTCATTTTAGTGGAAGTTTCCGAGAGGATAATTTCACAATATAGAGGCATAACAGGGAAAGCTGTGTTAATTTTCTGTTTTTTTTAATTGAAAAGTGAGTATAATATTAATGATAATAGTCACTGCAATGTATTCAGTAATAAACTGAACCATACAATGTACTTATTCCTGTATATATGATCTTTGATTTAGTTTGTTCAGAAATTCCTGAAAAAGAAAGTTCATACACATCTAGAAAAAGACTGATTGTCTTATGATACAGGTAGCAATCCAAACCAGTTTTAAGCCTATTTATTCAATAAGCAAAAACTTTCCTTACTGAGTATACTTTTCCATACTGACCAATCAATTACAGCTCCTCATTTATCAAAGTTAGCCAATATCAGACTTACTCCAATAGATACACCTCTGAGTGCCAACCAATTAGCAATTAGTAACCAATTAGTCTTACCTGAGTAATCATGCTTCTACAGATTGTGTCATCCTACTGATGCATTTGAAAGTCCACTGATGCCCAAATCTTACTCTTCCTAAAAAAAATTATATAAGATGAGCAATTTGTTCTACTCAGATTCAGAAACTATACTTATATGACATACCTCTTGCTTAATATAATAAGCAATAAATTTAGCTTCATCTTCTTATTTCAGATACTGAGTAGTAGTCTCATTATCTTTTGACATTCCTAAGCCATGTATTTTTTTTTTAAGATTTTGTTTATTTATTTGAGAGAGAGAGAGAGAGCTAGAGAGAGCATGAGTGGGGGTGGGGGAGAGGGAGAAGCAGACTCCCCGCTGAGCAGGAAGCCAGATGTGGGGCTCAATCCCTGGATTCTGGGATCATGACCCAGGCAGACGCTTAACTGACTGAGCCACCCAGGCACCCCTATTATATTCATTTTTACAGAAAAGAAAAATGAGGATCAGAAAAGATAAGCAACTTGTTTCAGAGATAATACTATATCAATGTTGTAACATTGATCATATTTTAAATATAATTACTTAATCACTCTAATATATTGATATGGGCATGTCCTTGATAAATGCACTTTATCTAGGATTTCTAAAGAAGGATATCCAGTCACCAAATCATTTAAAAGGGTGAAAAACAACAAAACAGAGGAAGAGATAGGAATAGAGGGACGTATCAAAAAAACATAAAAAAAAAAAACAGAAGACATCAAAATTAGAAATAAGTATATCTATTATAAAAAAATAAAAAACAGAAGACATCAAAATTAGAAATAAGTATATCTATTATAAAGACTTATAAACTAAAAGTGAAATGCTTTCAGTTTTTCTTTAATAACATATGCAACCACAAAATACTTATAAAAGACAAACTTGATAGGTTAAATAAGTGATGGGGATTAAGGAGTGCACTTGTTGTGATGAGAACCAGGTGTTGTATGGAAGAGTTGAATCGCTATATTGTACACCTTAAACTAGCATTATACTGTATGTTAACTAAGTGGAATTTAAATTAAAAAATTAAAATAAAATGGCAAAATAGTCATACTTGGTGGATAGAATGAAGTAATAAAATTGAAGTGAATATTAGTTTGACATCATTAGACAATTTGTGTTAATATAAGATAAAAATCTCAATAAAGATATTATAGTTATGAATATTCAGTTAAAAACATCACACTAAGGAAATATTTTTAAATCTCAGGAGGAAACTGAAGGTACATATTTCAGATGAGTTTTTATACACTAATAGGTATGAAAATGATACATGGTTAATTAACTGATAATTTAATATGATATGCTTTCTGTAAATTATAAAGGAAAAAAGGTGTCTAGAGGATTTTTTATAAAATATAATTGGGGTTTTTAATAAACTTTAATTGGATACATAGGTTTTCTCTATACACAATTCCGATAAAAAAAATAGTGAATGTATATTAAAAAGGAATAAATCTGCAAGGATTGATATATGAAGCATGTAGAGATGACCACAGATGAGAAATGTCAACCAAGTTTGCAAGAAGAAAAGTAGATGTACACATAATAAATGATAAAGGGTTTATGTATATCTCCCTGCCTGAGAAGTGCCTGAATGAGTGGCTAGTGGGTAGAGAATGGTCCAAGAATCTTGTCGATTCCTTCCACAGAATTCCTTAAAAATGCTCAGTGATTTAGGGCCAATGTACCATTCTGAAAATATATGTGCGAGGGAGAGTTGCTGGAAGACTGCTTGAAAGTGTATGAAGGGAATTGATAAACCCTGTCACTACCTTATCAAGGGAATGTCTTCCTCCACTCCTGCTGAAAAGAAATTTACTTCTTAGGAAAGGGGAATCAGCAAAATTGTCCTGGGCCTACTAAATCCTGATGAAGGTGGGAAGAGGTGCCTTATTTCATGAAACTCTTTTTTTCTCACTAACTCACTAACCACATTAAGCCAAATTTAGAGTTCTCTTCCGGAAATGGGCTGCAGATAGAGATGTTGGTGTAGATGGAGGGGAAAATGGCTGCTCCATATAAAGCAGCCTGATCTCATTGTATACAGTGGATTTAAAGGCCTATCTGTTGACAAACTCTATTCACACATCTGAGCTTTCTATCAGGTTTTTTATAAGAATGCTAGTTTATAAGAATGAAAAAATAATCACAAAGAATCATCAGATGTTGAAGGAACACCTAAAAAAAAAAAAAGACATTGAAACAGCAATAGAAAAGATGCATAACACATTTGAATAATATATAACTATATTCTTGCGTGTATCCTGATAATAAGAATAATTGTATTATTAGAGATTTTACAGCCCTGATTAAAACATGCCTTTTATACCACACCACAACAGAAGGATCATCAACGTATATTTTCACATGGTATGAAAATTCATTGCATAAATTACAGTCATTAAGACCTATCGGATGGAAGTCTCAAGAAAACATTTTCCCATCTTGACAAGTTCATGTTATTCATTATTGAATGATGTATCAGGATGTTTCTGTCAGGTTTGCTAACAATATGTATTATTCTCCTTTGCAATCAATAATTTGACTGGCAGGCAACTCCCATAGAGAGAAAGGACATTTAACTGCTTGTTTTGCCAGGCTACGTCATTTAACTTCATCTTTCAAGCTTTTTTAATATGTCACAGTACAGAAAATGCCACAGAACAGTGCTTCATAATTAGCTTCCTATTTCCTTTTGGTATTTTTGCTTTTATGAGAGGTAGTATTTCTTGTTACAATATGTCATCCTAATACCTTGTAACCTCTTAAAGATTTTAAAATGTGTTTCCTTTTCTACTTTGAGAGAGAGAGGGAGTGTAAGGTATATTTTCAACATAATTAATAATCCCCAGACCCCCAAAAATATCTGCCTGTAATTGCCAAATATCAGGTCATAATATTTATTTCCAACATTCATTCAAGTCATGGTATTGTTAGGAAAAACCTTTTTACAGATTGTATGTATCATTATAATGCAATGGGTGAATTATGGTACCATTTTATTTTGCTTGCTCCAGCTCTAACCTTGAACTCAACACTAAGAGGTTCATATTTTGAAAACCATATTAAATTATTTTCCTTCAGGAATTTGATATCAGAAGAAAAAAATACAGGTGTGAAAAATCTATGGCTTATAAATCTGGGTTGATCATAGTTAATGGAGGTTTGGTTTTCCATTAGAGGAACATGTTGTAAATTAAATTGTTCTGAATCATTTATATCTTAGTTAAATGGTAAAACCTTATAAGAAGATGCTGATAGAAGTCATACTTCAAACTAGTAAATATAAAGGTATAAATGAATATGCATTCTGAATTAGTAATATCTTAATATTTCCATCACTACTATCTTAATGTGAATCATTGTCCTTGTTCATCTACATGACTAATGTCTCCCCTGTGTGCTATCCTGGCCCCCTATACACCACTTTTCATCAGCAGCCAGTTTTCTAATATGTTATCAGATCATAAAACTTCTTTCTTTGAACTTACCAAAGTATTTCTACAAACTTTCCATTTAGGTATGCTGTCAGGGTTGAACACTTTGTCTCTGAGGAAATATAGCTGAATATAGTGTGTAATAACCTAGCTGCACTTACTATCAGATGCAAGCTTTCGAGCTTTGACGTAGAACCCCACTCAATACTTCAAAACATCTGGGTGTTTATTGATTCCAGCTGTGAAGAATACAGTGGCTCTCCATGTGACCACATGTGGACAATCATTGAGCAAACTGGGTATTGACAAATATATCAAATCTGCAAGTGTTTTAGTGTGACAGATAAGAACACACCATGTCAGGTTATCAAGACCTTGAATTACAGCTTAGTAAATACGAAAACTACTGGGATAGCTTGTGGGGGCTCCATTGTATGCCTGGCAGAACTGGAACACATAATAATGAAGGTCTTGGTCCTGCTATAGTTTTATCAGGTTGGTGAGCAATAGTGATGAGCTTGATGCTAATTATGTATGGATACTTCCTGAATATTGTACTAAATCCTAGTGAAACTGAGGCAGATATTCATAAATACAGATACATTTTGTGGAGATGCTGTGTCTACTTTTCTGCTGTCCTGTCATCAAGGATGGGGTTCCATATTCAACAATATACAGCTTGTCAAATTTGACCTTTGGCCAAGCTGGCTGCCTGATCCTTGAACCCTGGACTACCGAAGGGTACCTGGAACCCATGAAGATATTGAGTTGTATTCAAATTACTGTACCCCTTCAGTTTTGTTTTTCTCAAACCAAGTACTTGCTAATGTATCTTACTCATGAACCTGTTCTACAACAGATTTTATCTCTCTACGTTTTGGACCCTAACTCTGAACACTTTTTCATTTGCCACTGTTGTCCTTAGTGTCTAGCCCACTATAAACATGGTTGTGGAATAATCAACCCTGCCATATAATGTTAAAACAAATGAACACATTACCTGATGAAGTCCCAATAGTTCATTTTTCTTTTGTTTCCCTGGCTTCTAGAGACATGGCTAGCAAGAAGTTGCTGCAACCGAGTTTGAAGAGGTTGCTGCCTGTGTTCTCCTCTAGGAGTTTGATGAATTCCTGTCTTACATTTAGGTCTTTAATCTATTTTGAATTTATTTTTGTGTATGGTGTAGGAAATGGTGCAGTTTCATTCTTCTGCATGTGGCAGTCCAATTGTCCCAGCACCATTTGTTAAAGAGACTGTCTTTTCTTCCATTGGATATTCGTTCCTGCTTTGTTGAAGATTAGTTGACCATAGAGTTCAGATTCTATTTCTGGGTTCTTTATTCTGTTTCATTCGTCTATGTGTCTGTTTTTGTGCCAGTACTATACTGTCTTGATGATTATAGCTTTGTAATACAGCTTGAAGTCCAGACTTGTGATGGCTCCAGCTTGGTTTTCTTTTTCAACATTCCTCTGGCTATTTGGGGTCTTTTCTGGTTCCATACTAATTTTAGAATTGTTTGTTCAAGCTCTGTGAAAAATGCTGGTGATATTTTGATAATGATTGCACTGAATGTGTAGATTGCTTTGTTAGGATAAAAAGCTTCTGCACAGCAAAGGAAACAATCAACCAAACTAAAAGGCAACCTGCAGAATGGGAGAAGCTGTTTGCAAATGACATATCAGATAAGGGGCTAGTAGTATCCAAAATGTATAAAGAACTTATCAAACTCAACACCCAAAAAACAAAAAATCCAGTCAAGAAATGAGCAGAAGACATGAACAGACATTTCTCCAAAGAAGACATACAAATGGTTAACAGACACATGAAAAAAATGCCCCACATCATTCAGCATCAGGGAAATACAAATCAAAACCACATGAGATACCACCTCACACCAGTCAGACTGGCTAAAATGAACAACTCAGGAAAGAACAAGTGTTGGCAAGGATGCGGAGAAAGGGAAACCCTCTTACACTGTTGGTGGGAATGCAAGCTGGTGCAGCAACTCTGGAAAACAGTATGGAGGTTCCTCAAAAAGTTGAAAATAGACGTGTCCTACAACCCAGCAATTGCACTAACACATATTTATTCAAAGGAGACAAAAGTAGTGATTCCAAGGGGCACAAGCACCCCAATGTTTATAGCAGCAATGTCCACAATAGCCAAACTATGGAAAGAGCCCAGCTGTCAATTGACAGATGAATGGATAAAAAGACGTGGTTGTATAGGGGCATCTGGGTGGCTCAGTCAGTTAAGGTTTGACTCTTGATTTTGGCTCAGATCATGATGTCAGGGTTGTGAAATCTAGCCCCTCAGCGGGCTCTGTGCTCAGTGCAGGTCTCCCTCCGCCTTTGTCTCTACCCCCTGCACTCTCTCTTTTAATCTTTCTCTCTCTCTCAAATAAATATTTTTTTAAAGAAGATGTGGTATTTATATACAATGGAATATTATGCAACCATCAAAAGAATGTAATCTTGTCATTTACAACGACATGGATGGAACTAGAGGAGATTAAGCGAAATAAGTCAGTCAAAGAAAGACAAATACCATATGATTTCACTCATATGTGGAATTTAAGAAACAAAACAAATGGACATAGGGGAAGGGAGGGAAAAATAAAATAAGACAAAATCAGGGAGATAAGCCATAAGAGACTCTTAACTATAGGGAACAAACTGAGTGTTACTGGAGGAGAGGTAAGAGGAGGAATGGGGTAACTGGGTGATGGGCATTACAGAAGGCACTTGATGTAATGAGCACTGGATGTTATGTGCAACTGATGAATCACTAAATTCTACCCCTGAAATTAATAATACACCATGTACTAACTAAATTGAATTTAAATAAAAATTAAAAAAAATGAACGCATCTCTTTACTTTGAATAAGAGGAAACTGCACAGAAAGTTTATTTGTCCTAAAGAACAGACTTTATTTACATTATCTCTAATGTGAAACCTCCTTATCAAAGTATAATCTTGTTTCACTAGATTTTATTTATTTATTTATTTATTAATTTTACTTATGTCTTTATTTTTTTTATTTTTTTATAATTTTTATTTTGTTATATTAGGCACCATGCAGTACATCCCCAGTTTTTGATGTAATGTTCCATGATTCATTATCTGCATATAACACCCAGTGCACCATGCAATACGTGCCCTTCTTAATACCCATCACCGGCCTATCCCAATCCCCCACCCCCCTCCCTTCTGAAGCCCTCAGTTTGTTTCCCAGAGTCCACAGTCTCTCATGGTTCATTCTCCCCTCTGTTTACCCCCCCTTCTTTCCTCCCTTCCTTCTCCTACCAATCTTCCTATTTCTTATGTTCCATAAATGAGTGAAACCATATGATAATTGTCTTTCTCTGCTTGACTTATTTTTTAAATACAATATCCTTTCAACATGCACTATGGCAGTTTTCAGCATATCCTTTAATTAAACAAAATGTTTGATTCTCAGGTGTTTCGTTTCATGAAATTTTTATTGGCAGTGGTCTTCTTAAGGGAGTCTTGGCATTTTTTATTTTGTATTTTCTTCTTCTTGAGATAAGGTCTTATTTGCTTGGCACATATATTCTGCTCAACTTCAGTTGTACAACCCAGCCAGCACAGCCCTCTCTGACCATGGCAGTGTGCTGTATTGCATTAGGATCTGTCTTCCTCTGATTGTGGAAATCATGCAGTGCCCCATCCCTCATCCATCCTAGCTTCTTATTGTTGGTCATGATTTCATAAATGAAGGCTGCATTCTGTGGAGGAAAAGAAGCTTTGGTTCAGAACAAATCAATGTTTCAGGTATTATATAGCCACTGAGGTTTCCTGTATTCTGTCTTCCTTCAGCCAGTTTCCTGAGGCATTCCTGTTTTTACTTGCTTTTGCAAATATATTAGGATTTCACAAATAAATCAATAGAAATATATCTTCTAGGCACAATAAGAACTACCGGAGGAAAAAAAATAATGAATACAAAATGAAGAAAAACATGGTAATACATATCACCTGTCAAATTAACAAATAATAATCATAATGGCCAATCATAGTGATGATACAGGAGTAAACTGATTGTTGATAGGCTTATAAATTTAAAAAATCCTTTCTGAAAACCTTCCAAAATTCTGCATAAAATATTTTAAAATGTCCAGATCCTTATTTTCACGAAAATCACATAAAAACATTTTAAGAAATATGCAGTGGCCTACGGTCAAATATGTTGGCAATAGCAAACTTATGACCTTCTTAAATGTTCAAATTAAAGGAATGTCCAAATAAGCTAAAGTTGAACTATTCAAAGTGTGATTCTCAGACAGGCAGCGTGAGTGTTGCCTGGGATCATTTTATAAATGCAAATTCTTGGTCTCTATTCCAGACAGGGCCCAGGATTCTGTGCTTTAATAAACTTTCTTGGAAAATCTTACACATATAAATTTTGAGAAGCATTATACCACAATGCATCTTAAAAAATAACCACCTACCAAAATTTAAGTAGTAAATTAATATATGTTTTAAAAAGTCTATGTTGTATCTGCTATCAAATAGTATGATCCTAGTTTTGTAAAGAGACAAAGGTACACATACAAAATATTGGAAAAGATGGCATCAGATGTATGTGGAAAAGACAGATACTTCAATAAAAGAGAAAAAACATTCTTATTTTATAACAAAACAACACTTTACAAAGTATTCTGATAAGCAGAGTTAATGTAAAATTTACAAAAAGTAATAAAAACTAAGAGGAAATTCACTTGTTATAAATTTGCCTTTACATGCACATGCACACACACACACACGCACACACACACACAAACACAAATGCACAGAAAGGAAAAAAGCAAAAAGTAGACCCCGATAAGATCTAATTGATCCAAAATACACATTTATATCCTTAAATTCTGAAAACTAACTTTAAAAAGATAGCCCTATAAATAAAAAGAAAAAGGAAAGAAGATGATCACGAAAGAGAGAGATAAAAGAATGCAGTAGCATAATGCTGATTAAGCTCCTGCTAAGCATATCTTAATGCAGATAATAACTATAAAATCTGGACCCCTTCAAAAAGTGGGTCTATATGAAGGTTACAACACAGGTGAGTTTCTCATTTTTATGGGTTTTTATTCTTGAGGCTTCTCTTTGTTCTGTGCAGTACGGCTAAGACTGCAATATAAAAGGCAGTTTTTCTGGTTTGAATAGCCAGACATCAGAATTTGGAGAAAGCACAAACACTGAAGTGTGAAGAGTTAAACCGAGAAAGGAAGGAGTTACAGAAGGTGGACCCTGAACCCTGTGCAAAATTATCTGTATTCACTGGCTGACAACAGAATTCTGTAAAAAGCAAACATCTTTCAAAAATGAAGGCAAAATAAAGATGCCTGCAGATTAAAAAAAATTTTTAAACTAAGAATTTTTCACTAGCAGATATATAGTACAAGAAATGCTAAAGGAGGTTCCTCAGGTGAAGGTAAGTGATATCATATAGAAAATCTAATCTTCCTTTGGGATTCCTGGGTAACCTAGTTTGTTAAGCAGCTACCTTCGGCTCATGTCATGATCTCAGGGCCCTGGGATCAAGTCCTGCAACCGGCTTCTTGCTCAGCAGGGAGCCTATTTCTCCCTTGGCCTGCAGCTGTCCCTGCTTGTGCTCTCTCTCTAACAAATAAATAAATAAATGAAATCTTAAAAAAAAAAGAAAATCTAATCTTCCAAAAATAATAAAGATGGTTCGTAATGATAAATACTATCAATACATTCTATCAATAGTTTAAGGAATACACAATATCAGTTATACACAAATCTGTGTAAAAAATATAGGAAGAAGAAACACTTCTCAATTCATTTTTTTATGGCCAAATCTGACAGAATACTACTAAAAAATAAAAATTAAAAAAATACCAATGAATATTCCTTTTGGCCATACACATAATATATTTAATAACTTATAAGCAAATCAAATCCCTAAGGATTTGTGGTGGGAATATAACATTTTTTATTAGAAATACCAGGTTGATTTAACATCCAAAGAACAAAAATTATAATTTACTAAATTAACACAATAAAGGAGAAAAACTATATAGTCATTTCCACACATGGAGGGAAAGCATTTGGCAGAATTTCATATCCATTCATAATAAAATACTCTCAATTTGATAAAGGTTATATACCAAAACTCTACAGCTGACATCAAGCTTAGTGACAAAATACCAAAAGCTCTTCCCCTAAGATTAGCAATAGCAAGGCAAGGGTGCCACTTCTACTCACCTTTAATTAGAGCTTCAAGAAAACTGCAGTAATGCAATAAAAAGAAATGGAAGGCATAAAGATTAAAAATGAAGAATTAAAATTATCTTAACTCAGAGATTACCCCATTGTATATACAAAATATATTAAGCAACCTATAAAATTACAAGCGTACTTCAGAAATATTACAGGTTTGGTTTCAGACCACTGCAATAAAGTGAATAAGGCAGTAAGGCAAGTGAAATGAAATTTTTGGTTTCCTAGTGCATGTAAAAATTATGTTTGCTCTTCACTGTAATCTGTTAAGTGTGCAATAGTATTATGTCTAAAAACACAATGTACATACCTTAATTTAAAATTACTTTATTACTAAAAATGCTAACTGACATCTGAGCCTTCAGCAAGTCACAATCTTTTTGCTCATGAAAAGTTTTGCTTTAATGTTGATAGCTGCTGACTGATCAGGGTGGTGGTTGCTAAAAGTTGGGGTGACTATGGCAATTTCTTAAAAGATACAGTGGGGTCCCTCGGTGGCATAGTCAGTTAAACTCTTGGTTTCAGCTCAGATCATGAGCTCAGGCTCTTGAGATCAAGCTCCATTTCAGGCTCCAAGCTTAGTAAGGAGTTGGCTAAGGTTTCTGTCTCCCTCTCCCTCCACCCCTTCCCACACTCTCTCTGTCCCTCTCTCTCTCTCTAATAAATAAATAAATCTTTTTAAAAAAAACACAAGGATGTTTGCCACATCGATTGACGCTTCCATTCATGAACAGTTTTCTGTAGCATATGATGCTGTTTGATGGCATTTTATCCACAGTAGAACTTCTTTCAAAATTAGGGTCTGTCCTCTGAAAACTCAGCTATTGCTTTATCAACTGTGCTTATGTCACAACCTAAATTTTATTTCAGCAATCCTCACAGCATCTTTACCAGGAATAGATTCCATCTCAAAAACCAGTTTCTTTACTCATTCATAAAAGCAACCCCTCATCCATTAAAGTTTTATCATGAGATTGCAATGATTCAGTCACATCTTCAGGCTCCACTTCTAATTTCAGTTCTCTTTCTGTTTCCACCATATCCGCAGTTACCTCCTGCACTGAAATCTTGAGTCCCTCAAGGTCATCCATGAGGGTTGGAATCAACTTCTTCCAATCTCTTGTTAATGTTGATATTTTGACCTCTTCCCATGAATTACGAATGTTTATAATTCCCAAGAATTATGAATTCTTACCAAAAGGTTTTCAATTTACTTTGCTCAGATTGATCAGAGGAACCACTATCTATGGCAGTTATAGTCTTATGCGGTATATTTCTTAAATAATAAGACTTTAAAGTTAAAATTACTCCTTGATCCATGGGCTACAGAATGGGTGTTGTGTTAGCAGGCATGAAAACAACATTAATCTCATTGTACATCTCCATCAGAGCTCTTGGGTGACCAGGTGCATTGTCAGTAAGCAGTCATATTTTGAAGGAAATCTTTTTTTTTCTGAGCAGTAGGTCTCAACAGCAGGCTTAAAATATTCAGTAAACCATGTTGTAACAGATGTGCTGTCATTCAGGCTTTGTTATTTCATTTATAAAGCTCAGACAGAATACATTTAGGATCATTCTTAAGGGCCCTAGGATTTTCACAATGGTAAACGAGCACTGGCTTTAACTTAAGGTCACCATCTGCATTAGCCCCAAACAAGAGAATTGGCCTGTCCTTTGAAGCTTTGGAGCAAGGCATTAACTTCTCTCTAACTATCAAAGTCTGAGATGGCATCTTCTTCCAATAGAAGGCTGTTTTGCCTACATTGAATATCTGTTGTTTAGTGTAGCCACCTTTATTAATTATCTTAGGTCTTCTGGATAATATACTGTAGCTTCTACATCAGCATTTGCTGCTTCACCAAGCACTCTTCTGTTATGGAGATGATGACTTTCCTTAAACCTCGTGAATCAATCTCTGCTAGTTTCAAACTTCTGCAACTTCTTCACTTTTCTCAGCCTTTGTAGAATTGAAGAGAGTTGGGGCTTTGCTCTGGATTGGGCTTTGGATTAAAGCAATGTTGTGGCTGATTTGATCGTCTATCTAGACCACTGAAACTTTTTCCATATCAGCAATAAGTCTGTTTTTCTTTGTTATCATTTGTGTGTTCACTGGGGTACACTTTTAATTTCCTTCTAGAACTTTACCTCTGCATTCACAAGTTAGCTGTTTGATTCAAGAGGCCTAGACTTTGACCTATCTTGGCTTTCCACATACCTTCCTCACTAAGCTTAATCATTTCTACCTTTTGACTAACATGAGAGATTGTGTACTTCTTTACTTGAATACCTTGAGGCCATTGCAGAGCTATCTAATTAGCCTAATTTGAATATTGTTGTATCTCAGGAAGTAGGGAAGCCCAAGGAGAAGGAGAGAGACAGGGAAACAGCCAGTTGGTGAGGCAGTCAGAGGATTAAGTTTGTCCTTTTATATGGGCAAGCTTCATGGAACCCCAAAACTTACAAAAACCCCAAAATTACAATTGTAACATCAAAGATCACTGATTACAGATCACTATAACAAATATAATAATAATGAAAAAGTTAGAAACATTGTGAGAATTACACAAATGTGACACAGAGACATGAAGTGAGCAAATGCTTTTGGAAAAATGGTGCCAGTAGACTTGCTTGATGCAAGCTTGCCACAAACCATCAGTTTGTTAAAAACACAATTATTTGACAAACACAATAAATCAAAGTATGTCTACATTAGAACTAATGTGGATTTAGCAAGATTGCAAGATGGAGGTCTACATTTAAAAATATAAACTTATATACACTGTCAGTAAATGATTGAAAAGTAGATTTATTACATTATAATATCATCAAACCCCAAAATGGGAATAAATTTAACAAGAGATGTTCACAATGTCTACACTGAAAGCTATAAAACATTGCTGAGAGAAACTGGGTAAAACCTAAATAAATAAATGGAAAGATATATCATGATCATGTATCAGAAGGCTCAATATTGTTAGGATGTCAGTTCTTTTGAAATTGATTTACAGATTCAATGTATTCCCAATCAAAATCCCAGAAGGCTTTTTAAAGAAACTGACATGCTGAGCCTAAATTTTATGTGAAATGCAAAGGAAGTGAAAAAGACAAACAATATTAAGAAAGAAACAAGTTGGATGAATCTACTACCTGATTCAAGACAACATAAATCTTCAGTCAACAGGACAACATGATACTGGCATAAGGAATGACAAATATATGAATGGAACAAAATAGAGAGGCCATAAATAAATCAGCATTTACACAGTTATTTGATTTTTATCAGAGACATCAAAGCAATCTACACATAAATTGATTGAGGACCATGTTTCTATCTGCATTTTTCATCTTTGGAAAAATATTTAAAGTTTGAAAACATCAAATGTTGCACGCATAAGGTAAAATAGTTGCTATATCACTCTAATGGCAGAGTGAATTAATATAGTCAATTTAGAAAACAATTGGTATTATTTAGAAAAAAGAATAGAACTATCTGGCTTGATATACTGTAAGCATATGACAGTGATTTCCTCTGAAGATGAAGAAAGTGAAAAGACACTTGTCAGTGGTAGAGGAAATGTTCCAAGGGAACTTACTTTATCTGTTCTATGCAACTGTTTGTAAAGGAGAAAGTATGCATATATTAGAATATTTAAAATGTATGTATGGTAAAGATAGACTGGAAATAAATATTGAGTTGTTTATTCTGCTGAAAGAAATATGTGTGTTTTTTGACTGTTGGTACTTTTCTATATTTCTGTATTTTAAATATTATACCACTCAAGACCTGCAATTGCTGTAGTCAGTTCTTACAAAGAATACATTCCGTCTTGTTCCTAACTTCTTCAGGTCTTATTCCATTTTTCAGATGCAGGAGCTTTTCCCAAGCCTCAACTGTTAATACTTGATTCTCAGGTCTCTCGCTCCATGTAAACATTCTAATCCTATTACAAAAATGGATTTGCCCTAATCCTTTTATTATCAGGCATTCAATAACCTAGAATATCCCTCCGTAGGAGTTTGTCTTTGCAAAGGGCTTGCTCTAGAGCAAGCAGTTATTCAAGCTCATATATCTTCTCCTTTTCTTTTATTCTGCACAGCACCTCAAGAGTGGGGTCCTTTTATCCCTCCATGATGGCTAATGATTTATCATTCTCTGTATCAGTCCAGTCCTGTGATAACTAAACTCCAGTGTGTTTTATCCAAATTACATGGGATCCACAGATAGGATCAATCTGCCTTTGGAAACTGCAGTGTTTTGTCTTTCCCTAACTAAATCCTGAGCTTTAGGTATTTGGATGTCTTGGAGGCGCTGCTGCCCCTGATTGCTTGTTGTGAGCATTCAGGGTAGGGTTTTCCATGTGGCTGGGACGTGGTCTTGGATCTTATGGTGGCTGAGTCTCCCTCCAACTTTATCATGTCACACATGGACCCTTTTCCTTTTTTCAGGATCGATCATATTTAGTGCACCATGAGTTTGTTGAGACTTTCTTAACCTAACAATGGAATAAATTGCAATTTATTCTTTTAAAAGAAGCTAATTTCAATTGTCCTCAATTAGACACACTACAGACATGTTTAATAAAAATGACTCTGTCCCCTCAGTCACAGTGTTGCATTACTACTGATCCGTGTGCCTAATGCTGTCTATATGGCACCCTGCTCTTTAGCAGAATTGTTACTTTTATGTATCAGAGATTCTATAATGACTGCAGACTTCTTGGTTCCTATGGGTGCAAATTCTCACTATTCACACTTCACTGTCTTTTCTTTTAATGCACTTTGATATGTAAAAATATGGGTTTTGCTAACAGACACTGAAACCCTATGCAGTATGTAAGAAGAGTCACTATTTTTCTAATGATTTTCAGAACTGCCTGCCCCCTATTATTCCAGAAATGACTTCTTTCTCTGTTCTCTCTGTTTCACTGCTCTGTTGACTTTCCTTTTCCTCCAAGTCTGCTGTAGATTGGAAAGGTTATTCAAGAACTGGTTATATTTTGGCTAGAAAAGAAAAACTTCCTCATTTAGAAATGTCAGAGTCACCGCTATTGAATGAAATGTGATTAATTATATAATAACAGTATCTGTTAGAGAATTAAACATACTTTGCCTGGCTTGAGCCCTATGATTTTATAGTTTAACATGATTTGTTAAGTTTAACATGTTCTGTTAAACAAATTCTACCAATGCCCTTTTACTTATTAAAATTCTAACCATCCTTTTGTTTATAAGTTTAAATTATATTCCATGGACATTTTCTTGATCCCCCTTTGGAATTAACTGATCTTTCCCCTGTATTTCCATAAAATGTTTTTTTTTTATTTCAGTAAAAATTCTTACTTCTGTAATATGGAATTAATAGTTTGTTGTTTTTAAAAAAATCTAACACCCCAACCCAATTATGAGCTCCATTTATAATGGGAACGTTCATGTCTTCTCTCTGAGAATGGAACATATTTGAAATAGTTGATATTCAAAATACATTTGGAAACTCATCTTTTACATATTTAAAGTATAAGTATAAAATAAACTCAGAAGCATTTTAAGTGTAGAACTAGGTTTACTTTCAAAGTTAAAATTGAGATAAGAAATAATAAATACCAGCACCACAGAAACCTCCCTCTGACTCTTCCTAATCAATAACATCGTTATAAATTAGTTTTGTCTGTTTATTAAGCTCATGTCATGAAACCACAAAGTGTGTATTTCTTTGTGTCTGTCTTCTTCCATTTAACATATTTCTGTGTCCAATTCTTGTTGTTTATAGTAGGAGCTCATTTTATTTTATTGAAGTATAGTATTTCACTGAATATTCCACATTATATTTATTCATTTTACTCCTAATGAACCTTTGATTTGTTTCAAGGTCTTGGCTATTTTGTACATATATATACTCAGGTTAGTTGAATGCATGTGTATGCCTTACTGGTGTAAGATAGGCATGTGTATATGTTAAGCTTTGGAAGCTTACTGGTCTGGACTTTGTCCAACTTAGGTCTCTAGGCCTTGTATACACTGATCTGATCTGTATATGGTCAAGATATTTCTTTTTTTAAAAAAAAAAGATTTTATCTATTTTTTCGACAGAGATAGAGACAGCCAGCGAGAGAGGGAACACAAGCAGGGGGAGTGGGAGAGGAAGAAGCAGGCTCATAGCGGAGGAGCCTGATGTGGGGCTCGATCCCATAACGCCAGGATCACGCCCTGAGCCGAAGGCAGACACTTAACCGCTGCGCCACCCAGGCGCCCTAGGTCAAGATATTTCTGAACTTCTTGCTTACTTTTGTTCCAAGATAATTTGTGGAAATAAAATCTATATTCCTAAACTTTTTAACATCATAAATATTAAAAAAATGGTATCTGGCACTTTATAGTACTGACTAAATTTGATATATTTCACATTAAATCTGGTCTATTTTGTCTCATTTATTTATTTTACTGAAACTAATATAACATCTAGTATCACTATAAGAAATATCAATATGACCCTCTCCTATGAATTCCCTCCACAAAAGCCAGGCACTTACCACATTAATATTCAAGTCTGGTATAAGTCTTAGTGAATCTCTCAATCCATATCATTATTTTGTTCATACCCACACTCTTGAAATGGACTTGACAGATAAGACTAAGAAAGACAAAAGAATAGATTTGTTTATGTAGAGATTATTTTAAGCTTGCTGGAAGCAGCAGAAAAATCTCAGGGGAAGAAATAAGAAGCAGTCAGGCAATCTGTGTGCCTCTCATCTTCCAGCAGTTCCTAGGGGTTACATATAAGAAGATTAGGAAGCAAAACAGAATACCATTGAAAAGCTTTCTAATGAAAACAAATTTACCATGTCTGATTGCTTATATTTCATCACTTTTTGACAACAGCATAATATGGAGAGATGATTGAATACAATAGAATTATTTACTATATAAACAATTTGCTTGGGACTGTTTGGTTACTGAGACACAGTTAATATTTCCATCACAATTTTAAATTACTATTTTAGTGCCCAAACCTAATTTTAAAAAGAAAGGAAAATAAATAAGACATTGCTCCTAACAAATGAAGAATGTTGTTAGATACTTAATTTTGTATAAATATTTGATGTACAGAATATGCAGCACCTAGCCTTATATATGCTTAAGCATCAGTCATGCTTTTTCTGCCTACCTCTATTACAGGCTGCACAATGTTTTCCAAAATATTCCTTATTTTCATTGACAGCACAAATAAATATGTGAGCAATAAATGACTGTATAATGAGTGAATGCAAAAACGTTAGCAATGTCTGTCATTTTTAGGTGCAGTGGGGACTCAGAAGTATAGCTATTTAATCTGTTGTGCTAAATTCTATTGTCAATTTAGTAAATCTGGGAATCCATTTCCCTGTATGATATCCAGAAATAAAGATTTTGTTTATTTATTTGACAGAGAGAGATTGAGAGAGAGAGGGAGAGAGAGCACACACAAGCTAGGGAAGTGGGAGAGGGAGAAACCCCAATGTGGGGCTCGATCCCAGGACCCCAGGACCATTACCTGAGCCAAAGGCAGACATTTAACCAACTGAGCCACCCAGGTGCCCCATGATACTGAAGTAAAAATAGCCAGAAAATAATTTTCATGAGATTTGGGAGTTGAAGAAAAACTTTCTGTTGTAGTCAGATTATGATGAGAGATAGGTTCCATCCTGTCTTCTTGTTCTTTTGTTTTTTTCCTACCTCTTCCCTGACTGTGGGTCATCTGTGCTGTACACCAGCATCCCCCATACCCACCAGCAGATACTAGGCAGTGGTAATTACACAGAGACAACAGATTCCCATAAGTCACTGCACAAGCTCCCTCTTTGCAATCTGACTTTAGCAACTACATGCAGTTAGTTGACTTGAGCGTGTTCCTGCCTTTTCACCCTTGCTAATGCTTCAGGACAGTTGATGACTTGTCTTCTTCTTCAACTCCATCCCCCAATCCTTCCAGATCTTCTCTTCCGGAGATCTTCCTACATGTACAGAAGACCACTTCCTATAATAATACTTTCCCCCATAGTATTTAGAGAGTTTATGTTTCCCTAAGAACATAATTAATGAATCAGTGTCAGTAGTTTACTTTCTGTTGCCAATGTCAAGACTGGCCAATTAGTAACTTAAGACGTGTGATTGAGAGCAAAATTCAATGATTTTTATTAAAAAAAAAATTAGGAGAAGTCAGTGAAGTTTCAAATAGTCATGGAAGGCTGAAAGGAGAAAGAGATACTGTATTTGGGTATTTAATGATAGAGAGTGGAGGGATAAGGAGTCCAAAGAGGACAATACAGGAGTAGAAAAAATAAGGGCGGGGGGTAAGCAAAATGGGTGAAAAGGAGTGGCCAATACAGGCTTCCAATTATGGAATCAATAAGTCATGAGAATAAAAGGTACAGCATAAGGAATATAGTCAATGACATTGCAAAGTGTTCATGGTGACAGGAGATAGCTACCCTTGTCAGGGAACGTAACATAATGTATAGAGATGTGAAATCACTGTATGTATACCCGAAACTAATGTAACATTGTGTATCAAGTATACTTAAATTAAAAAAATCAGAAGGCAAGAAAAGAGATATAACTAAACTTCATGTTATGTTTGGGACAAACACAAGATCAAGGGGAGATCGGGAAAATTGTTGAAGAATTTTTTGATAGGTTCCTATATGTAGAGAAAGGCCATATGTTGTGTTGTTTCATTATAGATGGGTTTTTCAGTTCAAATAGTTTATTTCCAACTGCCACAGAGATAGACTGCTTCCTGAAAATATAGGTTATCTCTGTGAGCCCATTCTCTGTCTCTGTTAGATAAATCTACTCCATCAGCTCCTTCCTTACTCAGACTCCTTTTGTGGCAAATAAGGGACATAATATTTGTACCTCAGGGTCTACCTCTCTTTTAAAAAATGTTTTCCTGTTGGTTTTTCTATGAGTTTTGCTCTCCCTGATTCCTTCTTGCTCTCAGATGTCCCTTCATCCTTCTCTCCACCTCAATATGCATTGATTTCTGCCTGATCTCAGTCTTTTATGGTATTCTATACAAATTTGAGGATCTGCGGGTTGTACTTACATCCTGGTTTGACCAAATGTAAAGTGTGCAAGGAGATAGATAGATAGATAGATAGATAGATAGATAGATAGATAAATTGGCTATTTTTAAACTTTTAATTTCTCCAGATGATAACTGGTATATATAGCCACATTCAACTGGAAGTGACAACATAATTTTTTAATCCTAGTTCTTTCTCACAGATACTAGTTTCCTGAAACCTGCATAATGTGTTATTCAAATATCAGTGTCCATTGTGCAGCTGTTACTAAGTATTGACCTCATCTGGATGCATTAAAGGAGCCTTCAGTGTACCTTTTGAATTACCTTCTATAATAAGCAGTGAAAATTAGAAGTTTCGTTATTGTTGTTTTTAGAAATAGATAGATGGAACTTATACCTTCAGCATTTTTTTAGGACCTTTAGCTAGTCCCTTATCTTGCAATACATTATTAAAGTAGGTTTGTACCTCATCTATAATGTAACCACTATTAATTCTATTCCTAATATTTTCAGAACTGTTGGCAATATTTACAGTTGTCACTTCTCACTCCCCATTCCCTACTAACAGCAGAATATACTATAAACACATGTTGTATAATCCAGTATATACTTAAGAGAATATTCATAGAATACACATATATGTTGGTATCTTCTCATCAAAATTTAATTTTAAAATCAGCCACCTATAAAATCCACTCTTTTTCTGTACTACTGGTATCTTTTTGTACCTATTTCTATAATTTACTAGTAATCTTTCTATTTACAAATATGATTAAAGATACATGATTTTATCACAATTTATGACAGTTATAATTATTATTCTTGTTACAGTGCTTACATTTTCCCCATTTGGCCAATGAAATATCTTTAAAATGGTTCAACTTTCATTTAAGCACTCCCAGGCATTTTGAAAACACTTTGCTTTCTGGCAATAATGAGCATTACCAGGTTCATCTAGATTTCATACCATTGGATTATCCTAGAGTATAATATACCTAGTTTTATAATTCAGTTAATTTTCAGAAGACAAGGTCATTTAATATGTATTTTGAGGAAGTTGCTATTGCTGCTAGCACCAGTTATACTAGAAATGTAATAAAAAATAAAATTCATTATAAAGCACTTATAACATGAGTTTATTTTTACCTAAATTCAAAAAGCTTCATTGTTTAAAAGTATTTTTAGAACTTAGCCATGATTTAATCTCACATGTATCATTTAGAGATTCTAGTCAACACATTTTTATAGGACTTTGTGCAAAAAAAACTTATATTGATTTCTTCAGACTCAGAATTCTGACAATAATTTATTTATTCATTTGTGTTGAATTTCACTTCTGTGTTATAATCTATGATAGTTTCTAGAGACAAAATTTTCATCAAATCATAGAGTTCTCATGGAACATATAGGATTTGAGGGAAGACAGACATCAAACAAAATATCATTCAACTTAGCATATAATTATAGGAGATTGAATTCTATGAAAGTGAATTACATAGTTCTACAGAAGATATAATCTTGATAGCTGTAAAATAAAGAAGCAAGGATTAGGAAACTTTCCAAAGACTTAAGTAAAATAGATTACATGACCATTTATATTTGAGAAAGCCAATAACAAGGCAATATGAGCTTGCTCTAAGATATAGGAAAAGACTTAAGTACCTTGTCATAATTTCTATCAATGCAACAAAGATATTATCTGCTGATCATCAATAAGAGTAGATAAATGAAGATCATTAATTCATTCAATAATTTACCAAACCATTATTGAAGATGCACAATGTGTAGGTAGAATATCAGGAAAGAGAAAGCATGAATCAAAGTATGTATATGTCAGAGTAATGACAGAGTCAGTGAATTAGAAAGACTCGGTGTGTTGAATACAGGAAGCCTGGGGTTGGAAAGGAACAGGGAATTAGTTATATAGGTGTCTAATTCAAAGTAACATTATAGGGTGGTTAAAAGTGTTCTCATTGGAGTTGGGTCTAAGGCAAGTCTGAACACCTTTTCTTTGTAATCTTAGCAAAGTTACACCCTCAAAAGTACTTTCTCTTCTGTAAAATGAGAGGCTCATAATGTTTTCTTCATATGATTTTTGGAAGATTAAATGAGATAATAACTTCAATGAGTTTAGTACAGTGTCCACACTGTGACTAATGGTTGTTATTAGTATTGTTATTGCCATGCACTATGTTCATTCTGTTCATCCTGACCCAAGGTGGGATAATAAAGGATCCTAGATTTTTGTATTGAATATTTTGGACTCTCTTCACACATTTGAAATAATTTTAAAGGTTCTGAATTTAGTGAACAAGTCATTAAACACTGAATTCCACCCCAGATAATAAAGTGTTTGCCTTAATTGAATTTCCTTTTAATAGAATATATGAACACAACTACAATTTAACAAAAATCATTGGTTGAAAGTGAAGCAAGGTCCCCAAACTTTTAAATCTATAAATGGTTTATTTTTTTTTAAAGATCTGACAAGCATGTGTAATGCATAGAAATAGAGCCACATAGATATTTATTTAGCCAATTTCCTTTATTTTTTCCTCTTTTTCCCACTTTTGGACATCAACTTCACAGCAATATAGTTGCAGTAACTATGGGGCCTGTATAAACTCAACAATGCAACAATCTCAATAAACAGATTCATATCCATAGGCAGAAATTTGAAGGTAACTACACTGTCACAGCATGTGAAACATTTTTAACAACAAAGTGAAACACATCAATCTCTTTTTAAATAGCCAACAATAACCACTAAAACCAGCATGCAGTCATTCCTTGAAATCCTCTTTGGACATGAAAGTACTTTGGTTTCCACTAACCTATACCTCCTCATTACATTTTAGTACTGTAGGTTATGCATCAACACACTTAATTTCTTTTTTGATTTTTAATCAGGTAACCAAGGTCTAATTTACTAATGATTCCAGAATGCCTTTTTTATTTATGGTTTGGGGCTATTTAAATGGCAGTCACTTAGCAAATTAATGTAGATGAAAAACAAAAATTTTACAGATGTTTGTTGCAATCACGCTGTCATCCCATACTTAATATGCTAATCTATTGACATCCACTCATTAGAGATGAGCTCCACTTACTTTGTAACATTAGTATTTTATAACCTGGGGTGTTTTGAAGTAGGCTAAAAGTCAAATTTTTAACCATCCCACTAAGAATGTATTTTTAAAGGGTAAATAAATGTATTTTATTCTTTATTACTTTAGAATTATTCCTCCCCAAACCAACATTACATACTCTTCAATTAACTCTTTGCACACTGCCCAATACTAACTAGGTGTTTACATTAATTTTGTTTCAAGTGGCAGAAATCTGACTAGCATCAGAAAATTGGGCCCTACATTGACGGACAAAATTCTCAGAGGCTCAACAGGTAAAAAGGTAAACAAAGTGAAAGACAGATATGTAGCAGATGCAGAAAGGACTAGGATTAAGACTGAACGTTACCAGGATGTCTCTGACCCTGTCTGGAATATTTCTGTGTAAGTAAGATTTATTCTTCCTGGGATTTTGACCTTGTTGTTGTCAAGGAACTAACTCAACATTCTTAGGCGATGATTCATTACCCCAGGCTAGATAAAATGCAGATCCCTGGACCAATCAACTGGGACAAGGGGGGAAGATGACAAAAAATACTGTAGCTCATCCAGGAGCACTGAGAGTGAAGTGGTAGTGTGGGTGAGCACACTAGCCAGACAATCCACAGAACTCAGTAAATGTGAGCACTAAGATCTTCACTTTTACACATGATGTTGGCTAATGGGGGACTGAATAGATCAACATGGGGGAAGATGGTGAAGATGATGAATTTAGCAGTCAGGTAAATTGACGTGAATAAAATTTTAATTTTAAAGTTAGGCAGAAAAAATCCTACATTGATCCTTTGACCATTTGAATATCATCTAATGCTTAGCATTTGTTTGTTTATTTCTTTTCGGACAGCTGTTATGGACAAATTCCTGCAGTAACACAAAATTATCATATTGGTCTCTCTACTCTCTTTTATTTCTTTTTTTTTATTTTAATTTTTTTATTATAATATGTTAGTCACCATACAGGACATCCGTGGTTTCCGAAGTAAAGTTCAACGATTCATGAGTTGCGCAGAACACCCAGTGCACCATGCAATACGTGCCCTCCTTACTACCCATCACCAGTCTATCCCATTCCCCCACCCCCCACCCCTCTGAAGCCTTCAGTTTGTTTCTCAGAGTCCATAGTCTCTCATGCTTCATTCCCCGTTCTGATTACCCCCCTTTCTTTATCCCTTTCTTCCCCTACCGATCTTCCTAGTTCTTATGTTCCATAGATGAGAGAAATCATATGATACTTGTCTTTCTCTGCTTGACTTATTTCACTTAGCATTATCTCCTCCAGTGCCGTCCATGTTGCAGCAAATGTTGAGAACTCGTTCTTTCTGATAGCTGAGTAATATTCCATTGTAAAAATGGACCACAACTTCTTAATCCAGTCATCTGTTGAAGGGCATCTCGGTTCCGTCCACAATTTAGCTGTTGTACAATGCTGCTATGAACATTGGGGTGCATATGGCCCTTCTCTTCACTATGTCTGTATCTTTGGGGTAAATACCTAGTAGTGCAATGGCTGGGTCATAGGGTAGCTCAATTTTTAACTTTTTAAGGGACCTCCACACTGTTTTCCAGAGTGGCTGTACCAACTTGCATTCCCACCAACAATGTAGGAGGGATCCCCTTTCTCCACATCCTCTCCAGCAATTGTTGTTTCTTGTCTTGTCAATTTTTGCCATCCTAACTGGCGTAAGGTGGTATCTCAGTGTGGTTTTGATTTGAATTTCCCCGATGGCTAATGATTTGGAACATTTTTTCATGTGTCTGTTAGCCATTTGTATGTCATCATTGGAAAAGTGTCTGTTCATATCTTCTGCCCATTTTATGATTTGCTTATTTGTTTCTCGTGTATTGAGTTTGAGAAGTTCTTTGTAGATCTTGGATACCAGTCTTTTATCTGTAGCATCATTTGCAAATATATTCTCTCATTCCGTGGGCTGCCTCCTAGTTTTTTTGACTGTTTCCTCGGCTGTAAAGAAGCTTTTTATCTTGATGAAGTCCCACAAGTTCATTTTATCTTTTGTTTCTCTTGCCTGTGGAGATGTGTCATGAGAAAGTTTGCTATGGCCGATGTCGTAGAGGTTGCTGCCTATGTTCTCCTCTAGGATTTTGATGGATTCCTGTCTCACATCAAGGTCTTTCATCCATTTGGAGTTTATTTTTGTGTATGGTGTGAGATAGTGGTCAAGTTTCATTCTTTTGCATGTAGCTGTCCAGTTTTCCCAGCACCATTTATTGAAGAGACTGTCTTTTTTCAACCAGATGTTTTTTCCTGCTTTATCAAAGATTAGTTGCCCAAAAAGCCGAGGGTCCAATTCTGGGTTCTCTATTCTGTTCCATTGGTCTATGTGTCTGTTTTTGTGCCAGTACCATGCTGTCTTTGTGATCACAGCTTTGTAGTACAGCTCGAAATCCGGCATTGTGATGCCCCCAGCTTTGTTTTTCCTTTTCAACAGTCCCTTGGCAATTCGGGGCCTTTTCTGGTTCCATACAAATTAAAGGACTATTTGTACCAGTTCTTTGAAAAATGTCATCGGTATTTTGATCGGGATAGCATTGAAAGTGTAGATTGCTCTGGGTAGCATGGACATTTTAACTATGTTAATTGTTCCGATCCATGAGCATGGAATATTTTTCCATCTTTTTGTGTCTTCCTCAATATCTTTCAAGAGTGATTTATAGTTTCTAGAATATAGTCCTTTACGTATCTAGTTAAGTTAATTCCAAGGTAACGTATGGTTTTTGGTGCTATTGTAAATGGAATGGATTCCCTAATTTCTCTTTCTTCAGTCTCATTATTCGTGTATAGAAATGCAACTGGTTTCTGAGCATTGATTTTGTATCCCGCCACATTACTGAATTGCTCTATAACTTCTAATCGTTTGGGAGTGGATTCTTTTGGGTTTACCATATAGAGTATCATGTCATCTGCAAAGAGAGACATTTTGACTTCTTCTTTGCCGATTTGGATACATTTTATCCCTTTTTGTTGTCTGATTGCTGTTGCAAGGACTTCTAGTACTGTGTTGAATAATAGTGGCGAGAGTGGGCATCTTTGTCATGTTCCTGATCTTAAGGGAAAGGCTCCCAGCTTTTCCCCATTGAGAATGATATTTGCTGTAGGCTTTTCATAGATGGTTTTTATGAGATTGAGGAATGTACTCTCTATCCCTACACTCTGAAGGGTTTTAATCAGGAAAGGACGCTGTATTTTGTCAAATGTTTTTTCTGCATCAGTTGAGAGGATCATATGGTTCCTGAGCCTTTTCTTGTTGATATGATGTATCACGCTGATGGATTTGTGAATGTTGAACCACACTTGCATCCCAGGGATGAATCCCACTTGATCATGATGGATAATCCTTTTAATGTACTGTTGAATTCTATTAGCCAGGATCTTGTTGAGGATTTTGGCGTCCATATTCATTAGGGAAATCGGTCTGTAATTCTCCTTTTTGATGGGGTCTTTGCCTGGTTTGGGGATCAAGGTAATATTGGCCTCATAGAATGAGTTTGGTAGCTTTCCTTCTGTTTCTAATTTTTGAAATAGCTTTAGGAGAATAGGTATTATTTCTTCTTTGAATGTTTGGTAGAATTCCCCAGGAAAACCGTCCAGGCCTGGAGATTTGTTATTTGGAAGGTTGTTTATCACTGACTCAATCTCTTCATAATTAATTGGCCTGTTTAAGAAATCAGTTTCTTCCTGTTTCAGTCTTGGTAGTTTATAGGTTTCCAGGAAGGCCTCCATCTCTTCCAGATTGCTTAGTTTTTTGGCATATAGCTGTTGATAATAGTTTCTAATAATCCTTCCAATTTCATTGGTGTTGGTTGTGACCTCTCCTTTTTCATTCATAATTTTAGTAATTTGGGTCCTTTCTCTTTTCTCTTGGATAAGTCTTGCCAGTGGTCTGTCAATTTTATTGATTCTCTCAAAGAACCCCAGCTTCTAGTCCTGTTGATTTGCTCTACTGTACTTCTGGTTTCTAATTCATTGATTTCTGCTCTCATCTTGGTCAACTGCTTCCTCGTGAGTGGATTAGGCCTGTCCCTCTGTTGCTGCTCCAGCTTCTTGAGGTGAGAATATAAAAACTGCATTTTAGATTTTTCTATTCTTTTGAGTGTGGCTTGGATGGCTATGTATTTCCCCCTTAGGACTGCCTTTGCAGTATCCCATAGGTTTTGGACCGTTGTGTTTTCATTCTCGTTGGTCTCCATAAATTGTTTAAATTGATTTTTGATTTCCTGGTTTATCGAGTCATTCCTGAGCAGGATGGTTCTTAGTCTCCAAGTGTTTGAGTTTCTTCCAAATTTTTCCTTGTGGTTGAGTTCCAATTTCAGAGCATTGTGGTCTGAGAATATGCAGGGGATAATTTCAATCTTTTGGTATTGGTTGAGACCTGTTTTGTGTCCCAGAACATGGTCTATTCTTGAGAATGTTCCATGGGCATTAGAATAGAATGAGTATTCTTTGGTTCTGGGGTGTAGTATTCTATATATATCTATGGAGTCCAACTTGTCGAGTATGGCATTCAAAGCACTTGTTTCTTTGCTGATTTCTTGCTTAGGTGATCTGTCTATTGCTGATAGTGGAGTGTTGAGGTCTCCTACTATTAGTGTATTTTTATCTATATGTCTCTTTATTGTGGTTAAGAATTGGCTTGTGTATCTTGCTGCTCCCCTGTTGGGGGCATATATAATTGTCATATCCACTTGTTGGATACATCCTTTAAGAATAATATAGTGCCCTTCTGTGTCTCTAACTATAGTTTTTAGTTTAAAATCCAATCTGTCTGATATGAGAATTGCTACCCCAGCTTTCTTTTGAGGTCCATTGGTGTGAAAGATGGTATTCCATCCCTTTACTTTCAGTCTGAATGTATCTTTACGTTCAAAATGAGTCTCTTGTAGACAGCAAATGGATGGGTCATGTTTTTTTATCCAGTCTGCAACCCTGTGTCGTTATGGGAGCATTTAGGCCATTTACATTGAGACTGATTATTGAGAGATATGATTTTAATGATGCCATGTTGCCAGTAAAGTCTTTCTTTGTATTGATTGTGACTTTCTGTTCTGTATCACTCTTGGGGCCTTTTTACTTTTATAGAACCCCCCTTAATATCTCCTGTAGGGCTGGTTTCGTGGTTATGAAATTGGTCAATGACTGGCGATTCTGGAAGGTCTTTATTTCTCCATCAATTCTGAATGATAGCCTTGCTGGATAAAGGATCCTTGGCTGCAGGTTTTTCTCTGAAAGAGCTTTAAGAAGGCCTCCCCCTCCCAGCCCTTTCTCTCATTCCAGGTCTGTGTAGACAGGTCTGATGTAATTCTGATACCTTTGCCCTGGTACGTAAGAAATTTCTTTGCCCTGGCCGCTTTCAATACTGTATCGGATCTAATATTTGTGAATTGCACTATGACGTGATGTGGCGTAGGTTTGTCATGGTTGAGCTTGGGAGGGGTCCTCTCTGCCTCTTGGACATGAATGTTTGTTTCCTTTGCTAGATTAGGGAAGTTTTCAGCTACAATTTGTTCAAATATCTCTTCTAGACCTCTGTTTTTCTACACCCCCTCGGGATGCCGATGATTCTGACATTGGAACGTTTCATTGAGTCGGTAATCTCCCGTAACCTACATTCCTGAGTGTGGATTTTTTTAGTCCAGATTCTATTTTAGCTTTTTCTTCTACTAACCCATCCTCCAATTCACCGATACATTCTTCTGCCTCTGGCCCTCAGAGGCTCTAGTTTTGCCTGCATTTGGCTCATAGAATTTTTAATTTCTGCCAGATTCGCTCTCATTTTCACCCTTAGAGATTCTATATTCTCATTAACATTTTCGTTAATACTTTTTTCAAGTCTACACATCATCTTGACCATTGTTACTCTGAATTCCATTTCTGATAATTTGGTTATATCCATATCCATTAGTTCTGTGGCAGAGCCCACAGACTCATTTTCTTTTCTTTGCTGGCAGGGATTTCTCCTTCTCGTCAGTCTGATGAGAAGAGGTTGTGGGGTTGTTCAGAGCCCAAATTATTGACCGGGACCCAGGCCGTGCGCCCTTGTTTTATAGGGATCTTAGGGATGTGGGCTTCTTGATTTTTCAGCCTGCCCGCTGGGGGAGGGGCTTGCCACACCGATACTCAGGCAACCCTGTTTGGGTAGAGTCTCCGTGTCCCCTGCGAGGGGGGATGGGGATGGGCACACTGTGAGCCGGTCTTTCCAGGCTTTGTTCTCTGGCGGCTTTCCCTGGCAGTTTGCTGTGCCTCTTCTGAGAGTCAGAGCAGCAGTGGCCGAATCTCAGCCTCTGTCTCAGAACAGAGGGATCGTGGACCGTTCTCCACTGATGTTCTGGCCACTTTAACTCTGTTTCTGTTGGTGCTGCTCAACCCTGCAGTGTCCCGGGATGTGCGCCCCACAGCCGGCGTCCCAGCCCTCACTTCCAGGGCTGGCGCATCTCTGTCCTTTGTGTTTCTAACACCGCCAGCTGCCCCTGCACGCTCCCGGAGCTCCCGGTCTCAGTCTGGTTCCAGTGAGCACACCAGAGCTCCGTTTCAGTCTGGTTGTGCGCGTTCCCCAGCTCACGATCTCAGTCGGCTCTCTCGTGGGTGCCAGTCCGCGAGTCTGCCTGCTCCCCTGTGTGGGTGGCTACTGCTTCCGGCGCCTGAACGTGGCGGCTCCCTCCCCCTTCCGTTTATCTTCCGATATCCGTGTGTGGTTTCACAGCTCCCCGCTTCGTACCTCAATACTCAGCGCTAGAGATATTCATTTGTAGAGATCCAGATGTATCTTCCTGCATCTTAGGCTGATTCCGTGGATGTTCAGGCTGGTCTTGTACCTATCCAACTCGACTCAGGGGACCGGCTGAAAAAGGGGTCCCCTACTCCTCCGCCATGTTCTCCAAACCTCTCTGTCTTTTATTTCTGACTAAATTTCCTGAAGCTCTTGTTTGCATATGTTACCCTATCTCAACCCTGAAGACCTTAGCAATTTTAAATGCTGTTTAGGAACTCATTAGCTTGACTTTATATAACCTAAACAAACTTGTTTCTTTTCTGTACTTTCAACTCTATCATCCATTACTCCTTAAACTAGTCACTATTTCAGGCCAAGAAAACTGTTTTTCTCCAATTGCACAATGCACATTGTTACTTTTATAGAATGTAATAATGCCTAGTGTTAGTTAAATTGGCTCTTGCATTAGACAGTTCAGGGTTCAAGTCAGACTTGGGCACTCACTCACTGTGTAAGCTTTGCCAATTTATTTGATGTCTCTGTGCCCCTTTCTCCCTTATATGTTATGAAAATGGAAATAATAAGTGCACCTACTTGATAAAGTTGGAAGGATTAAATGGATCAGGCAAAACGTGAAGATGATGTTGGCTCCTTCTCCTCCTCCTCCTCTTTCCACTTCTTTTCTATATTGTTCATCATTACCTGTCTGCTGAACTCTGCTGGGGAAAACCATAAAGTAAAATAAATTACTCTCTCTCCAAATTCGTCATAAGAAAGCTCAGTTTAGTGCTCAACATATTTACTACACCTATCCTGTAATAGAAATCATATACTTTATCCTCTATTCTTAAAAATATCTGTACCCCTTCTGACTCTTTCACTTTTAGTGATTGCCCTTGCTTACATGACACTGAAGAAACAGAGCTCTCTAAATGTTGTCTCCAAATCTAGACAAACAAGCACACAAACAAAAGCCATATCTACATATGTACTCATTACCTGGAGTACAGATACCATTACGAGTAAATGGAGAAAATATTTCCCTTCCTGTCAATCCCTCAGCTATTCTCTGGATCCCACCCCACTATCCCAACATTCAAAGAAATGTAAGATGAATGTCCTTCCTTTTCTTCTCTATCTGCATGTTCTCCTTATGTACTGTTAGCTCAGCAGCTCAAGAGGTTGCTCTAGTCTTTTCTCTTTTAATGAAAGTGAAAAACAGAGGCACCTGGTGGCTCAGTTGGTTGGGCATCTGCCTTTGGCTCAGATCATGACCCTGGGGTCCTGGGATTGAGCCCTGCATCTGGCTCTCTGCTCATCAGGGAGCCTGACCCTCCTTCTCCCTCTGCCTGCTGCTCCACCTACTTGTGCTCTCTCTCTGTTAAATAAATAAATAAAATCTTTAAAAAAATAAAATGAAAGTAAAAAACATAAATCCCCTAAACAAATCTTACAGTATTCTAAGTTTTCTAGGTATATCAGTGTATCTTAATTTTTTTCTTTCAGAAAAATACTCTATATATTTTCTATACTTTGCACACATAGATGCTTTTTCAGTTTCTCCCCAAACCATTCTAATCTGGATTCTGCCTATACTACCCTACTGAAATGGTTCTCACAGGTTGGTTAGTAATGACCATGTTTCTATATTGTGTTGACAGTTTTTGTCCATATCCTAATGTCAGAAGCAATCAATAGATGAATACTTCCTCCTTGAAATTGCTGATATCTGTGACATCACACCTTGCTAGGTTTCTCTTCCCTCTCTGTCATCTCAACACAGTCTTCATTTTGGGCTTTCTAAAATGTCTTAAAGGTTTTGTCCTTTTGAGATATGGTCATTTCACTTATTGGCAACCACTCCTATGGCTTTAAGTGTTATAATATGCTAAGAGCTTGATGCCAGACCTATATCAATAGTCCCATACATTTACACACAACTGATAATTATCTTCTTGTGGAGGTGTTGGGTAGCAAGAATTCCTGTCCCCTCAGAGGTACTTCTAGTTGAATAATAATCCAATTAACATGAGACAGATTAACAGGAGAAAATCAAATTTAATAGCATATATATAGGGAATCCACACAGACATGGAAGTTCCAAAGACAGTGAGGCAAAATGAGGTATATATGTCATTCTGAACTAAGGAGAAAGAAGTAGAAGTCTGGGACTTCAAAGGGAAGGAATGCAATTCACAGAAAGTTGAAAAAGATGTTTGGTAAACAAATGTTTGCCCTGCTATATAGATGGATTACTCCGGTAAAATTTATCTTTGGTAATAACCCTCATTCTGAAAAGACACTCCAATATAGATTCTTCTGTGTAGTTAAGGGAAGGGCAAAAGTTTCTCTTCAGCCTGCAGTGTCTTTATTACCCTCAGCTCAAAATAATCCCCATACTAAAATGACCCATCTTGGGATAGCCTGTCCTTGGCCCCGACAGTTGCCACGAGAAGTTTCAGTTATGAATCATGTGAAAAATAGAGTTCTCTGTGACCAGACCCCAATGAAGAAAAAATAAGATAAGAGAGAGGAAGGGAGAGAGGGGTAGAGGGAGGGATGGACAATGTGTCTTTCTCTACTTTCTCTATTTTTGGAAATAACACCCAGCATCTCATGCCAGGAAACCATTAGTTAAATTGACATATCCCTCTCTGTTACATTCACATCCTCATAGTCACTGAGAATTCTTATCCCAAGAATCCTTCATTTTTTTCCAGAACATCTAGAAGTCTACTACCTGGTTACTCTCATTTACTTTTTCCTCACCCTCTAATTCTGTCTCACACAGTATCAAAAAACAAACAAACAAACTCAAATGTGTCACTTAAAATGATTTAGACACCACCATCACAACCACCATCCAGTAGCTCTCAGGATCAAGTACAAAATCTTTATAATACTTTGTAGTGCCCAAGGTAACCTTGCCCCTATGTCTCCCTAATAACACTAAATACATCCATCTGTTTTTTTTTCTTGAGTCTATCTTTTTTTTTTCTGTGTTTGGATGTTTTTATATGCTGTGTTTGCTTCCTTTAATATTCACATAGCTCTGCAAATACATGTATACACACACACACACACACACACACACACACACACACACGTACAGGGTTCCTTTCCTGAATTAGTCATCAGCATATATCAGTTATCCTTGAATACTAGTGAGATTTATATTTATTAGTGGAGAATTAATAAAGGAAGTGGAAAGGAAAGCATGAATTAGAGATTCTTCTACCTAGAAGAAAACAAATACCCAAATAGTGTCTTAAAATGCATGACAGTGTATTACTTATTTAATAAGCAATCTGGAGGTAGGTAGTTCCAGAGTTGCTTTGGTGATTCAGCTGAGGAAATTACAACTTTCCTCTCTGCCATTCTCCATGTATCTGGGATGTGTTTCTTTGTAGTTACAATGGAGAATTATCTGAGGCAGAATCTCTCACAAATATTTATACATAATCTTTCCCTTCTCCTTAATTAATAACAAAAATTATTAATTAATTCTTGCATATTGCCTTAGCAGTTTTAAGTTTTGTTACATGTATTGCTGACAAAATTGAATAGTAGGGAGATGAAAGCAGAATAGAAGTCAAATTTTGGACTATCCAACCTGCATAAATGACAAAATCCCATATACTTACTAATACAAATTAGAAAATGTGTTTACATATAATTGCATTTTAAATTGATACAATTTTTGTCACCATAGCTAAAAGCATTTATGAATAATAAAGAGCTCATCATTGTAATTCTCTTTCAATCTTTAATGAATAGGAATGAGTTAATTTATTTTTAACTGTGCCCTTTTCTTAAATCAGTCATTAAAATACATAAGAAGTAATGTCCCTTTGTTATGTCTAAATTCTTTTTTTTCTTTTTCTGACTTTAAAATAATCAGCATATAACAATGAGTACGATAAACAGGTAAATCTGGCTATCAGTTTAGCTAATCGACATACAATTAGGAAATCAAAGATAATTTTTATTTTAAAAATAAAATACTATTCCATTAAACTTTTAAAAAGCATTAATTATTATTATAATTCTCTAGGAGTCAAGGCAACCAGAATTGATAACCCAAACAAAACAAAATAGAACAACTTGATATCATATAATAAATGGGTTCAAACACATACATATACTAATTACTAGCTTATAAAACACCTTCCCTAGCTATCACTTCACTTAATTCTTATAGTGGTTCTGAAGAGAAAAGTTATTTAAATAATTAAATGAGGACCTAAGTCTAGGTGTTTTAGAACCTTTTTGCATTTTGTTCTCAGTAATTCAAGAAAGTCAGTGCCTAAAAAAATTTGTACTTTGTGATCAGAATGCTTATTTAAATCCTAGTTCCAACCTTCTTTATTTTCATTATTTAAGGCAAGTTTCTTCACCTACCAAATGAGGATTAAGTAGAGTTCTGAGGTTAGGGAGTTTTGTGAGAATGGAATTAAAAATATGAAGCAAGTAGATTCCTACCTAGCACATAATATGAAGTTAATACATGTTAATTATTACTATGTCTTCTCTCCTCCCCATCATAAATTTTTTTACTATTATATCTCTGATATGTAATAATAAAGGATAAATGTGGAAAGAAGAAAGTGCTAAAGGCTAAAATTATTAAAAACATATAACAATAAATTCAGTGTATCTTAAGAACACATAATAGAAAGGCTGAAAGGTTATCATATTTTTGGATAAGTTAGATGTTTATTTATTTGAATAAAAAGTAGTTATTTCCTGGGATGCCTGGGTGTCTCAGTCAGTTAAGCATCTGCCTTCAGCTCAGGTCATGATCTCCAGGTCCTGGGATGGAGCCCCGCATCAGGCTTTCTGCTCATCAGGGAATCTGCCTCTCTCTCTCTCTCTCTCTCTCTCTCTCTACCCCCCACCCTCCCATCTGCTCTTCCCCACCACTCATTCTCTCTCTCTCTCAAATAAATAAATAAATAAATGTTTTAAAGTAGTTATTTGTTTACATTGTAATGAAACTTTTGAAGTGGGAATTTATGGGCCATTCTTTGGAAGTTGTAAGTTTCTATCATCATTTTCTTGAATATTGGTTTTTAATAGTCAAGTAAAAGAAATATCCTGTACCATCAAATTATATATAGAAAATACATACATAAAATCAATCATTTTTGGTAGTTTTAAAATTTCCCATTACTTACTTTTTATTAAAATTATGTTGTACCTAATCATTTAGAGAAACATATTTTAATACACATCCAATTATTTAAATTTTATACTAAATAAGAAGAATGTAGTGTGATTTTCATGGTGATCATTAGGTCTCTCCATATTTAGTATCATTTTATGTGTCTCTTAACAAAGATAACGTATTTGTATTGGGACTCTTTTACTAGTTTCAAATTCTTTAAGTAATAATATCTTGTGTTAGGGTGGAGACAACTTGGCCAGAGGAATTTCTCAATTCCTACTTCACTCTACAATAAAGATCTTCCCTTGTGTAGCCCTTGTAACTCTCCATTGCAGTGTTTCACTTTTACTTACTGCTTTCTGCTTGTTAGCCTAGTTGAGAGTGAGGCTGCAAAATTCTATGTTGTTCTTGGTAAACCTAGGTCTTAGGTGAGTACTGAATCCTTGGGTCTTGGAGGTATGTCCTCAGCTGTAGTTCTGGGTCCAATACATATTCCTAGCCTTTTATTTTTATTTTTTTTTCTGTTCCTTTTCTACAATCACATTTGTTGTTTACTTCTGCCTTAGGGCGATCATGTGTTTAGCTCTACCCTACTCCCCGATACTTTTGTTCAATAGGAAAGATAGCAGGGGAGGATCTTATCAGATCTTCCTGCCTTTCTTATAGCAGCTAATGTTCCCCTCCCCCAGGCCTGTGCCAAAGTTGTGCTTATTCGGGATTCGGAAAAATTCTTTTTTTTTAGTTTAGGAGGTCGCTGGAGAAGAGCCTTCAAATGTGTTTATACCACACCACCAGTATTTGAAGCCACCGAAGAACTTCACATTCTTTCACCAACACTCATCCAGCCTCCACCAATTCATTAACAGTTCTAGCTCAATTATTCTTACCAGTGTGTAGGACATCTAGAAAGTGAAAGTTTTCTTCCTATCTTTCCCTGGAGGCACCTTCTGAAACAATATTATTAGAGGTGACAATATTATTGTTAGTTGCTGTGTTGATGATGACAGCAGACTTCATGGAAGTATTAGCAACTGCAACAATTTAAATTTTGATAATAACTTTGGAAATAGTGACACATTTGTAAAGATTTTATATATTTTTTTCTCTTTTTCTTGGAAGAAGAAACTGATTAATCTTTTCCTAAAGTCAGAAGTCCCAAAAGGGTCACTGGTAGACATTGGAGATGCTTTCACAAGGGCTGATTGGCATTCCATTCTCCCATTTTCAGGTTGCTTGCCTATTTAGTAGCTCACCAGTCTCTGAGCCTCTCTATATAAGCAAATAGAATTAGAAGAAATTTTAGAGAGCAGGGGGCAGAGAAATGAAGGAGGCAGCATTTATTTATTTATTTTTGGCAAGGCAAAAATGTGTGTTTCCTATGAGTCAAGTAAATAACCAAGAAGGCTGACCACAGGACAGAATAACCTAAGGAAAAGTGCTTATGGGTAACACTCTCTCACCATTGCCTCAGCTCCAGAGATTAGCAGTAGAGGGTGATTAATTCTCTCAGTTTACCCAAGAATGAGGGCATTTCTAGATTGTAAGACTTTCTGTGCTGAAACCAGGGAAGTACCCCAGCAGAACAGAATGAATTGCCTGCATTAACAACCAGTCAGTTCTTAGACAGAGAAGTTGTGATCAACATAGAGGACTGAAAGTGTGACTAGTCAGTAAAAAGAAACCTATATGTGGAGGAAGGAGCAGGCCATACTTCATTTCCCACTTCAAGTTCATTGAACAGAACTGGAGGATGAAAAACCTTTGAATCAAATATAAGATTAATTAGATTAGTCTGACATGTTGAACATATTCAAGTAACAAAAAAGTTGTAGGATATACCCAAATATAACATTTTTAGTTCATCCCTTCCACATACAAGACTTCTATCTTCCTTCAATGACCATGAACAATGTTTCTGAGATTCTCTCAGGAGTCTTACTTGTGTTTATAAATAAGTCTTGTCCCATCTTCCTCTGCTATATTGCCCTGAGCATATTCCTGGTACAAAGTTTTATTGAAAACATTCAGTTTTCTCTCCATCTTCATGAACTCTTCAATGTTTGGTTACTGCTTCTCTGGTGCTCTTAGAGAAAAAGCTGAAAAAGATGTTTTCCTGAGAGTTATCACAGATGCAAAATCTTAGATGTGCCAAACACCATTCATTTCCATTTAGTTTCCACTTCAACTGCTCCATGGTATATTCTAAAACAAATGTGGAAGAAAATCTCTTAAATATATATCACACATTTTCATCTAGACCATAAGACATCATTATTTGTACCTTATATGTCATATATTCCTGACAGATTTTCTGAATAAAACATAGTTATTTCTTTAGAATTACCTTTTTGGCTCTTGTTTCTTAACTAATGGGCTAGTACAGGGATCACATTTCATAGTATTCTTTCAGTTTCTGTTTCTCTCACATTCTTGCTCCCATGTGTTTCTGCACAACATTTACTTCTTTCCAAAAAGTCTAAAGACTTCCTTGTACTGAGACTTCTAGATCTCAGGAGAGATTCAGCCAAAACCTTACAACATGTGGAAAAACGAGCTCCAGTTATTAATTTAATTATTATAAGACAGATGGGAAAGATATAAGTAAATAATATTTGCTTAAATAATTTGTTTAAAAACACATAATTTGTTCAACATTATAATATTAATGAGAAAGAGTTACTAAGGAATTTTGCTACCATCTCTTCAATTTCAAATTATTTATTTTTTAAGATTTTATTTATTTAAGAGAGAGAGAGCATGAGCAGTGAGGAGTGGCAGAGGCAGAGGGAGAAGCAGGCTCCCCGCTGAGCAGGGAGCCAAATGTGGGGCTCCATCCCAGGGCCCTAGGATCATGACCTGAGCCTAAGGCAGACACTTAACTGACTGACCCATCCAGGTGCCCCTCAAATTATTTTTTTAAGTAGACTTTATTTTTGTTAGAGCAGTTTCAGGTTCACAGCAAAATTGATTAGAAAGTGAAGAAAATCCTCATATACCTCCTTCACTCACACATGTACGTCTCCATTATCAACAACCTTCCAGAATGGTACATTTGTTATGATCAAAGAACTTACATTAATACATCCTTATCACCCAAAGTCCATAGTTTACTTAGGGTTCACTCTTTCTGTTGTACATTCTTTGATTTTTGACAAATGTATCTGTATCCACTATTATAGTATCATACAGAATAGTTTCACTGCCCTAAAAACCTCTGTGCTCTGCCTATTTATATCTCCCTCCCCCAGCTCCTGGCAAACATTGATCTTTCTACTGTCTCTATAGTTTTGCCATCCTCAGAATGCCATGTAGTTGGAATCCTACAGTATGTAGCCTTAGATTGCCATCTTGCACTTAGTAATATGCACTTCATGTCCTATTTCTTTTCACGGCTGATAGCTCATTTCTTTTTAGCACTGAATAGTCTTTCACTGTGTAGATGTACAACAGCTACTGAAGGACATTTTTATTGTTTCTAACTTTTGGAGATTAGGAACAAAGATGCCATAAACATCTGCATGCAGGTTTTTATGTAAACATAAACATCAACTCATTTGGGTAAACACCAATAAATATGATTGCTGGATCATATGGTGAAAGTATGTTTAGTTCTATGAGAAACTGCCAAATGGTTTTTCAGAGACTTTACCATTTTGCATTCCTGTCAGCAATGAATGAGGTTCCTGTTGCTCCACATCCTCACCAGATTTTGGTGTTGCCAATGTTGTGGATTTTTGCCCTTCTCATAGGCATGCAGTATTATCCTTGCTTTTATTTGCATTTCCCTAATGACATAGGAGTTTGAACATCTTTTCAAATGTTTATTTCTTGTCTGTAAATCTTCTTTGGTGAGGTGTCTGTTCAGGTATTTTGCCCATTTTTAATCAGGTTGTAAAATGTTTTCTAGGGGCACCTGGGTGGCTCAGTCAGTTAAGCGTTTGCCTTCAGGTCAGGTCATGGTCGTGACCCCAGGGTCCTGCGATCTAGCTCTGCATCAGGATCCCTGCTCTGCAGGGAGTCTGGTTCTCCCTCTCCCTCTGCTTCACCACCCACTTGTGCTCTCTCTCTCTCTCTCCCTCTCTCAAATAAATACAATCTTTAAAAATAAAAAAATAAAATGTTTTCTAGAATTAAAGATATTAATGACATAGTTTTCTTTTTATACTACCTTTAAGTAATTTGTTATGACATATTACAGAGGTTAGAAAAGCGAGTAGGTCATTGCAAACATTAGAGAAACAGTAATCTTTAATATTGCTATAATTTACTTTATGATTATAAAAATAGTATAATAATGCATTAAATATTTTTATTGGGTATCTATGCATTAAATAATTTTTATTGGATATCTGCTGTGCACAGTCTTCATTTGTGTCAGCAGTAAAAGATAGTGAAAGATTAATATGTAATTTTAGTTAGTGAATTGTACCATGAAGAAAAATGAAGCAAGGTACAGGTAGATACTGATAAGAATGTGCCATTTGAGGCAATATAATTAAGAAATGTTTGACAAAAGAAATGTCTCTGAAATAAAGAATTGTTGAGTAGAATGAGTTAGCTAGCTATATAGAGTAAGTGTGTTCTAGGAAGATGAAGTAATGAGTGCAAAAGTCCTGTGATGGAACAATGTTTGGTATGAGTTATAGGATCAGCAAAGAGTTCAGTGTGATGAGAAGGAAGTGAGCCAGGAAGAAATTAACCAGCAGTCAGCATATGGGCAGTTTGTGTATGTAAAAATAGTCAATTTGAATTATATTTTAAGTGTAATGAAAATGATTGGATTATTTTGTACATGGGAACATAATCAGTTATTCATATTTTTCAAAGAGTCATCTTGGCTACTGTATGGAACATTAATTGTAGGTGTCCAAGGGTATAAAGAACGGGATCATTTAGGAAAACATTAGAGTTGACCAGAATGAGGATGATGGTGGCTTGTATAGGAGTAGTTATGATGTTGGTGACAATGGTTAGATTTGAGATGTGTATGTTAATTGGGTAGAACAATTTCCTGATGTATTAGGTTTAGGGTGTGAGAATAAAAACATGAATATGAAGTGAGCCTAAGGAACCTGCCCTGAACAATTGGGTCGATGGTATTGTTGTTTACTGAGTTTGAACATTGAAGGAGAAGCAGCACTGAAATGAGAAAGGAATAAAAATTGAGTTTTACATATATTCAGTTTGAGTCATCTAATAAATTTCCAAGTGGAAATGTTAAGATTGTACTGGATATATTATACTAGATTTCAAGGTCAAGGTTGGGGTTAGACTTAAAATTTGGGGGTAACAAGTGTATAGATTATATTTAAAGTCATTGGGTGGGATGATATCATTTGGGAATTATTTAGATGCCTTTCCCTAACTCCAATATTGAGAAGTGGAGGACATGAAAGGTTCTAACAAAGTAGCCTGAGGAAAAGCTGTAAAATATGCAAAAGCAAAAAGACCCAACCCAGCATAACCTAGGGGGAGAATGATGACTCAGACTTGAGGGTGTTTAGTTTGTCTGTTTATTTTACTTTACTGTTGTTTTCACTTTAGTTTACTCTCAAACCAGCAAACACTGAGTATAGAGGAAATACAAAACAAAAATGTAAATCACTGGATTCAGAATCTCACCAGTGATGCCCCAATTCTTCATGATGGTGCATGAATACACAAACAAAATGACACAATCTACAGGGAATGAGGAACTTCTCAGGTTGGAAGAAACAAGGAATCAAGAGCTCTGGATTTTATAGCATTAGGCAAGGGGCCAGTCACAGTGGTGCCCAAGGATGTAACTCAAAATAGAGAGGGAGTTACTCAGAGCCGCACAGTTACACATTTCTGTATTCTGTTATCGTTTTCACACCAAGCTATTGGATTTCCTGTCAAGGCATGCCATTAACAACCACTGCAAAAAAGTAAATTCAGGAGTATGTAGTGTCCCAGAAGCCAAGTAAGAATATGTTAAAGAAAAAGTATGCTGACTCTCCAACGAATATGGGAATATACAAACCACCATTTGACTTGGCAAAGTAGATGAAAATGTTGGGAATCTTCTGAGTTCACAATACTTTTATCACCTGATAGAAAAATATTCTTCATTAAGAAAATAACATTAAACTCATCTTGCACACTTGCACTCATGTATTTGCACACACAATTTAAAACTCTGGTGTGATGAATTAACTTTTGAAAGAAACTAGGTAGAAAACTGCAAAGCTGAAGTAATTTGGATTACAATTAAAATTTCTAAAATTATTGAAAATAGTTAATGTTTTTTTAAATAATCCAGTTTGAGGTAAGTTTTTAACCATTAATTAAAAAACTTGAGCCTAACATAGGATTATTGAGCATAAAATAGTAAGTCTAAGTATCCTTCATTTTGGAGATAAGATATACATTTTCAAGTAAAAAGGTATAAAAGGTAGACAAATATTCTATATTTAGTTGGAACTAATACAAAAATAACAAATTTCTCTATAGTACTGGCTCTAACAACAAACTGATCAAACCATAACTGAGCCACTAATTATGGTACATTTGTGGCAGGATAAAACGAACATTTTAATTGCCTATCTCTAATTTGTTTTAATGAGTCAAACAAATATTTTAATTAAAAAACCTTAAGTAACATGGTGAAACTGAACTCAATAAAAGTTAATTATGAAAATAATGTGATAAAATTAAAGTGCCTGTATTAAATTAGAAAATGTCCAAAGGAGATATATGGCTTTGTAGTTACAAAGTAAAATTAATGTTGTAATGGCGTTATGGCCCTTTTAGAAACCATGGGGTTTTAAACACATAAGGTATTATAAGAGACAAATGAACAATAAATATCTAAGATGCTTTTTAAACTATAGTAAGTAGTTACACACAAGTCTTAGTATAAGAGATTCGTACAAATTTCGAGATCAAACTCTCAAAAAGGGTAGGCTTTCTGTCCATTTTTTCACTGATATGTCCCAAGTGTCTAGATCATTTCCTGGCATAGAATGGTGATGCTTAATAAATATATGTAGAATAAAAAAATAAATGGTTCAAATATTCTATAAATATAAAATGAAATAAGCTTTTCGCTTCCTAATACAGCTTAATGATTTATCTGAGCATCTTTTTAGTTTGTTGGTCTGCCTCTTTAGAACTTTAGAACAACTGATATTAAACATGTATTTCAAGGAATGTTGTTCCAAAAAATTTTAATATATTCAATTTATTGCCTCAAAGATTTTTGGAGGTCTAAAACTCAATTAAGAAGGTTTAACAATAAAATAAACTGTCCCTAGAACGAAGAAATGAAATTTTGGGAAAAACAATCTTCAATGAAATATTTAAAATTAGTCCTAGAGGGGCGCCTGGGTGGCACAGCAGTTAAGCGTCTGCCTTCGGCTCAGGGCGTGATCCCGGCGTTCTGGGATCGAGCCCCACATCAGGCTCCTCCACTATGAGCCTGCTTCTTCCTCTCCCACTTCCCCTGCTTGTGTTCCCTCTCTATCTCTGTCAAATAAATAAATAAAATCTTTAAAATAAATAAATAAATAAATAAAATTAGTCCTAGATATGTATTTTTAGTGACATGTTACTGTAAATATATGATATATATTTTTGAAGAGTCAGTATTTTGTGATATTGCCATAAACCAGCTAATCTATGAGAGGAAGAAACCTGACAAAATATTTTTGTATGTCTTGTTTATTTATTAACTATAGCTTAAAATATTTTCCCTGTAGGAATCATATAGATAAAATCTCCCTGTAACATTAGTTTATAAGAGTCTTCTCCAGTAAACTCAGAGGTTGACATTCCATCTGACAGAAAATTTTTGCAACTTATATTTAAAATAAAATCAAGAACTTCTTTGTTACTGTGAGCTCTGTGTCACACAAAGTACATTCAAGGTTGATTTTCATTTTGAAAATGTATAAGTGTATTTAAGTATATATTTGTTAGTATGAACAAGTGTATTCGTATTATAATACATTACATATATTACATTTATATTGCATTTTATTTTAATATATGTAGTTATATTTATATTTTTAATTATTATTTTGTGCTCCTATATCACCTTATTTTCAAATGTACAACATTGCATAATAAACAGTATATTAAACACAAGGATAGTGGCATAGGTATCTGAAAAGGTCTCCTCCCAGAATCCAGAACCCAAGAAAATGTGAGACCTCATAAGAGTAAGACATTTGTGAATGTGATTTTAATTATTATAAAATCATATTTATTTTCCAAATGTTCTACAATGTATTTGTATTACTTTCTTCACCTGAATTTTGTTTATTTAAAATTGAAATTTCAAACTGAAAACTGAAAGTTATGGCTGTCCTAGGAAGTTCTACTTTATGGTCAAGTGTTTTTACAAGCAATATTTCCTTTTTCATATAATCTACACATTTAAATTCCTTTGAAAAACAATACAAAACTTTCTGTTATACCACAGGTGGTTAAATAAAAATTTAGGCATGCTGGATATCTACTTCACACATGAGTTTACTCAGGAAAAAAGAAAACTGTTTTAAGCCTATTAATTATATTAATATGTTACATCAATAATTATTAATGATATTAATTCATATATTGCATCACAATATGCAAAATGCATTGTCACCAGAAACTAAAACAGTAACTCTACAAATTTCCCCTTTGATGTTGCAATCCAAACACTTAGGATGTTAAATCTTTTCTCTTTGTACATCAGTCTGGCTCCAATACTGATGCCCCTCCCTCTTCTTTACCTTATTCAACCTCCAAGTAGCTGTCAGAGAGATTTGTAGATTTAAGAGATTTGCAGATTTCTCTTTTAGCAATCCCTCAAAGTCACTGTTTGCATCCCTTCCAAATGCATTAGCATGAGGCTTAAGGCCTATTATTTATTCTGGCTTCTCTCCCGTATTATTCCCTGCTTTAACCCTAGATACATCTTTCACCAGCGCCTATACTTTCCCATAACTTACCACCTTAAATCTCCATCATTTGAACGATGCTATCATTGTAATAAATATAACATTTTATTTGTTATTTTATTTATAAACATTTTAAAATTACTTATAAACATTTTATTTGTTTACATAGACGTTAATGCCTTTTTCCCCCTTCAAAATTCAACCCTACTGCCACCTTTTTCCTGAAAATATGCCTTAATTTCCCAAGATGGCATAAGATGCTTTTTCTGTTTGTTAATGACTATACACAGTTTATTACATTTATTCTATTAATAATATTACAAAAAGTGTATTTGTTTCTCTATATCTAATATGTTGATCTACCAATAAATAGAGGTCTCAAAATATTTGCTGTTTTTCAACCGAAAAGCATCTTCCTAGGAGTATCTCAGTAAGGCAAAGAAGAATTGTAACAAAGAAATAAAAGGGGCTTGGATGAATACATGAAATCATTCTGAATTTTTTAAAAAAAATATTCAAAAGGAATGAAAACATTGGCATTTCCCTAATCATTAACCAATGCAAAATGCAGAGATTGACACATTTTTTTCAACTGAATCCTGCAATGTAGCTGGGTATACTGGGTCACAATAAGAAAATAGTATGTGCATTTTTTTTTATGATTAACTTCCCTTTTTCCATAGATCCTCTAACTTACCTTCCACTGAAGTAAATAAAACATTTTGCTTTTAATATGCCTCATAAGGGAAAACACGTCTTCTGATTAAGTTACAGAACAAGGTAATCTCATTTAGCTAGGAGGTATAGCAGCTATGCATGTAGCTTGGCTAGAGTGATACACCCAACATTTTCATTCTATCAAGTGACATTAAACTTGAAACATAAGTATGTGTGTTATTTGGAACACAGATGAAGATAAAATTCTGATATTAACATGATAGTAAGAACTTCTATTTCTATTTCTAATGTCTTTTCAAAAGTTAAGTATTTGCAGTTGTGATAATTTAATTATGGATGTTTTGGCTTCCTTACACAAATCATGAATACTCTTTCAGAAAACAAGCCAACTCTATAGACGTGTGAATTCCCACATGTCCTAGAGTGCAATTAACTTTACTTCTAACCACGCTGTGGCACCTGCAGACAATGAAGAAATCTGTTACAAGAAACTATTTCCATAGCATGAATATGCAAGCACAGAAATTAGTGTAATTCATTCAGCTGCAGATTATCTAGACTCTAGCCACAATACGTTTTATGGCCATGTGTCAGTTCACTGACAGCTTCATAAATCCTGCTCAATAAACATTAAATGTTTACTTCATTGTCTCAAAAATAGAGAAGCCTAGGGAAAGTTCTCTAGGATAGAGTTATGTAGTTGTGCTGGCATATAGCAATGAGAACAATTCTCATTTAAAGCTGAAGGTAGTATTTGGGGGCATATATTTTCAATGTTTGACAGATATCGTTATCTGGGACAACAAACTTCTAGCTGGATATAAACTGCTCCCTCAGAAAGAAACGTAGTAGTATTTATTTATTCTCTAAAATTTTAGTTTGAGGTCTGTATCCTAATACAGTGCACGTTATACCAGATAAAGGAGATGAAAATAGGTATTAGCATATTTGATTTAAAGATTAGTTATTCACAGTTCAGTTTCAGGTCAGAATGTTAAAACTGTTTTCCTGAGAATTGCCATTTTTTTTCTTCCAGTGGCTTGAGTGAATATTTTAAATTAATACACTGAAAATAGATGTGAATGGATTTTCTGTTCACAGATACCTCAAAATCAAATATAATCTAGTCTCCTCCATTAATTCCTTCTAACATGAGGAATGAATCTAAACAGTACTAACTCCAGCTCTGAGGCAGCCACACAAGTACACAAATCTCTCTCACAGATTTATTGTTGTTAGTTTTTTGCACGGCTTAGTCTGCATATATAAGAAAGCTTATTGAGGCCTTTACTCTTTGTTTTCTTTCGGGTCTTGGTTTGCATTTTGCACAATGTTTCTGGGATTTCATTTACCCAGCACATAACCCTCTCTATAGTATATGCAGGATAATTTAAGTCTTACTTGTCCATTTGAGTCTTAGGAAAAACCTATAAATTACAAAACTGAATGGAGGCAGGGACTTATAGTTTTCTACTGGTTCCCCTGGTGCTCCCTCACCAACTACACTATTTCTCTATCCTTTTTAGAAAACAAAGCAGGGCTCTCCAGAGTCACTGATCATCTGTTTTTAGACAAAGGCATTCACCAGTCCCTAACGTCAGTAGAGACTTTTGTGAGAAGTGGATTGTAGGCTAGGGGACATGAATGTGTCTCCACTGCTTCATGCTCAGTGATGCTTCTCCTTTTTTCCCCTTTGCTACCACCTAGGACTATGAGGATTAGAAGGAAAGCATTTTGAGGTGTGGAATGAGATTACTAATGCTAGTTCTGCTGAAATGGCCCCAATCTGCAAGCCCCATGAGAAAATGATTGCACCCTCAGACTTACATTTTCTGAACTGATAATGTAAGATAGTTAGCACGACTAAACTTAAATAGTTAATCTAATGGACCCTAGTGGTCATTTTTAGAAGGAAAACTTGGAAGCCCCCACTCCAATCAGTAACTCACATTAATAGAGGTATCTTAAAGGACTGGATTTAGGGGTGCCTGTGTGGCCCAGTCGGTTAACCTGCTGCCTTTGGCTCAGGTCATGATCACAGGGTCCTGGGTTAGAGCCCCGCATTGAGTCCAGCATGGGGTTCCTTGCTCAGTGGGGAGTCTGCTTCTCCCTCTTCCCTTTGCCCCTTCTCACCCCCCACTCATGCTCTCTTTCTCTCTCAAATAAATAAATAAAATCTTAAAAAAAAAAAAAGCATTGGATTTAGGTGACGCTTTCACAGATGAGAAATGACAACCCAACTTCTAGTTTAAGAGTTTATATGAGTGTTTTAACAGCAGCTGGTGAAAGTAAGGAGAGCTGTATATTAGGGTTCTTTAAATGAAATGAAAACTGTTTAACATAAGCAAAAAAGAAAGTCATTAGACAAATATGAATAAACTCAAGATAGAGATGGCAGGGTAGTTTGATTCATAGTGAAAATCTGTATAATGAGGAAAAGGCAGTGCAACAAAAGAAAATTGAGGTGTAGTTAGCACAGTAAAGAAATACTAGACATAGACAAAAGAGATTTCTCTGCAAAAGAAACAAAAAAATTCACAAAAGCTCTTCTATGGGAAATATAGTCCCAATGAACTCTGAGTTTTAAAAGATGAGTAGATAAAAATAAAGTAAAACAGCATCAAAAGAAAAAAAACACCAACCAGCATCAATAATATTACGGAGCTCTTTGTGAAGATTCTGACATTTAGAAGAACTTCACAGTCAAGTTAGAGGATATAAATTTGAAAATACTCCTAAAAAGAAACATAAGAAAATATATTAAAAATTCTGATGGAATTAACATTTTTTATCAGGTTTTTATTCTGATTCCAGTATAGTTAACATACAGTGTTAATATTAGTTTCTGGTGTACAATATAGTAAATCAACAATTCTGTACATTACTCAGTGCTCATCACAAGTGCACTCCAGAATCCCCTTCACCTACTCCTTCCATCGCCCTGCCCACCTCCCCTGTGCTAACCATCAGTTTGTTCTCGTTTTTCATGATGGAATTAAAATTATAAAATAAATAAATGAAAACACTGGAATAGTATGAAAGAACCCAGATGATTAAAGTAAAATAATTTATAAAGTATTTCTAAAATGATTCAAAATAATATTTAGGAAGAAAGACTGAAATGATCCAAGCAAATTTTTAAAAATCCGCATGGCAAAAATACTGTGGAACAATATTGGAAACTGTTTGCAACAAAAGTAATGCACAAAAGGGTAATTCTTAAATATAAAAATAAGTATTAATATATGTCATAAACAAGGGCGCCTGGATGGCACAGCGGTTGGGCGTCTGCCTTCGGCTCAGGGCGTGATCCCGGCGTTATGAGATCAAGCCCCACATCAGGCTCCTCTGCTATGAGCCTGCTTCTTCCTCTCCCACTCCCCCTGCTTGTGTTCCCTCTCTCGCTGGCTGTCTCTATCTCTGTCGAATAAATAAATAAAATCTTTGAAAAATATATATATATGTCATAAACATAAACGATTCAAATACAAACAGGTGATATGCCAGGAAAAGAATGCATGTCAGCTCACAAAAGATGTTTGCTCTCACTAACGAACACAAGGGAAGTGAACAAAAAATGAAGAAATGTTTTGCTTATCATATGGAAAAGAGGTAAATAAATTCCATATAAAACTTGAGAATATAAGATATGATGTTATAAATTGATGCACACATTTAAAAGGGCAGTTTGAAAATATCTTTAAATTTAAAAAAATGCATATATGGCTTGATTAATCATTTCTGCTCCTAAAATTTAGTCTAAAAATACATTTGCAAAATATACATAGTTTCACAACTATATTGTTTAATGTTATTTTGATTATATCAGGAAAACAGAAACAAATTAAAAATCTAACTATACAAAACTATATTATAGTGCATCCATTTATTTGTTTATACACATACTAGACATTCAGAAATGTTATACAAGCATATTATGGTGATTCTGAAAACTGAGTTTGGAGGAAGAAGCTTTCTATGTACTTCTGAAGATATTTGCTTTTTTTAAAAAAATAATTTATTATAAAATTACAACGAAGGAATAATCTGTTCCATATTCTCAATAAATTTTTAAAGAATATAAAAGCATATATATACTTTATATAAAGTGTATATATAAATACACATATATATTTATATATTACACAGTAAGGTAAAAAAAACTAAAACAGAGATAAGTGGCTGAAAGGCATACAGAAATAAAAAGGAAAATTTCAAGATTTTCCCTGCAAGATGAGAACTCAATAATATAACTACAATAATATAACTATCAAGCTTGTGAAAAGGAAACAGGGAGGAGGTCAAGATAGTTTAAATGTACTAAACTCTCATTTTTTATATTATGGAGTCAATAGATATCATCCATGGACATTTCATAGTTTTAGAGTTCAAATATTAAAAGAAATAAAAACTAGAAATATTAATACTTGCAGGTTATTGCCTTAGGGGAATGGCCTTGGAGATGAGGAGGTATGTAGCGAGAACCTGTTTCTCTGGATCACAAGATCTATATTATTTTGATATTATTTTTAATAAAAATAAAACAATTGCTTCATGCCACAAAGAAGCCCTCCTTCACTTCTTTCTTTCTCAGGTTTAGTTACTTGCCCTTCTATATCTATGTACTTCCCATATCTACCAGAGTCCCAGTCATTGCCTTGGGACTTGCTCGCATTGCCAAATACAAAATGGGAGAAAAGAATATGTCTTCATATATGCATGTATAGGTATATAAAGACCATATTTCTAGGAGAAAATAAGAAAAGAAACATCACTTGTCTACTGAAAGAAAATAGAATGGCTTTTTATTTAATAAACCAACTGTTTGGGGGCAGCTGGGTGGCTCAGTTGGTTAAGCATCTGCCTTTGACTCAGGTCATGATCCCAGGGTCCTGGGATCTAGCCCCAAGTCTGGCTCCCTGCTCAGAGGGGAGCCTGCTTCTCCCTCTCCCTCTGCAGCTCCCCCCTGCTTTTGCTCTCTCTTGCTCTCTCACACTTTCTCTCAAATAAAAGAAATAAAATCTTGTAATTTTTTTAAAAGGTTTCCTTTAAAAAAATAAAATAAATAAACCAACTACTTTTTTCTTCCAAGTTTTTATTTAAATTCCAGTTAGTGTACTGTGTAATATTAAGTTTCAGGAGTAGAATTCAGTGATTTATCACTTAATACAACACCCAGTGCTCATCACAAGTGCCTTCCTTAATACGCATCACCCATTTAACCCATCCTTCCACCAAACTCCCCTCTAGCAACTTAAGTTTGTTCTCCATAGTTAAGAGTCTCTTTTCTGGTTTGCCTCTTTTTTCCCCCTATGTTCATTAGCTTTGTTTCTTAAATTCCACATGTGAGTGAAATCGTATAATAAACCATTTATTTTTAAAATTTGTTCTTACTGCCTTTTAAGTGTACCTGTTTAAAATTAATTAAAAGAATAGATAAAATACAACTTTAGCTAGTGATTTGATATTATATCCCTCTAACATTATTAATTAGTTTTTTATTTGGTGTATGTATGATCTTCAAACAACTACTATGTAAATACTAAAACTGTCATTTTTAAACTCAATCATTTTCCTGAAACCTCATAGTAGCTTTATATAAAGGGGAATGGCAAATACATGGTGTTTCAGTTGTTTGTTCTTTAATCACACAACATAACCTCGAGCATAAAGCATAAATAATAAGTGTGAGTACATTTCAAATCTGCAATTTAAGAATAAAGTAACAGGGAAATAGATATGGATATCACGGAAATAGGGGTATGTGGCAATTTTCCTTTAGTTCAAGCTTTGAGCTTGTTAGCAGAGAGAAAATCCATTAGCAAAGTATAAAACATGATTCTCCTTCCTTCATTTGACAGATGAAGAAAGTGCTTATCAAGAATATACAGACATCCAGTATTTCATTGCTGGTGCTTTCATATGCAGTACCTTTCCTTAATTAAACCAAGTATCTTTCTTAGCAAATCTTATTCTGAATTTCATAGGATTTCAAAACATCAATCAGTAAAACACATTATTTACACTTGCCTCTAAGTCTCTGAGGAGGCCTGCAAAACAAAGGGAGTTTCAAAGTTGCTATGAGCCAGGGAGGTGAGGATTTTTATAAAGTTACCTGTGAAATTATAAGTGACACACAAATGGCATTCAGTAATGAAGAGAAATCCTGACCCATTACTGTGTTTGTAAGATATATTGTAGCATTGCATACTTTCTATTTCATGAATGTGTAAATCCTCCTATTATTTCATATTTCACATATCTAATTTTCAGAATATATATCTTCAGTGATAAATTATATACATAATGTCTTCTATTTGGTTATATTTTAGGTCATAGTTTGTCCCCTGTATACACTATAGGGGATAGTGCACATTTCTTTTTGTGAACACTGATTTTCTCTGATCCATATGATGTTTTGAATTGCTAAAATAGTTTTTTTTTAATTTGGAAATAATGGATATATACAAAGAAGCATGTATAATTTGATATATACAAAGAAACAATGAAACAAAGTTATATAAGAAATAATCTGAACCTGCAATTCAGTAACAGCAACAAAATATTATTATAGTGGAGCTGTGGTGCGATGCCTGGATTCCCCTTTTGTATAAGGACACTTACTCCTCCAGCTGACTGTTGACAGCTATGCACCCTCCCTCCCCCCACCAGCAATTCCTGGGGAAATGACTAGTTGATTTGAAATTCAGAGGTCCAATTCACTTGCCTCATTTCAGAACAGTTCTGAATGTATTCAGTGGAATTATTTGATACCCAACCTACGTACATTTTATTTCCACATTGATTACTCACCTGACAATACGTTAGTATAGTTTTGACTTTAAACAACCAAGATCTTATAAAGAATTTTTTTTAATTTACTCAGGTGTTTGCCACTTATGCAGCTGTTCATTTCTTTTGGTAAATCTAAATTTTGATCTGGAATCATTTTTCTTTTACTGAAGAACTTTCAATAGCATTTCTTTCAATTCAGGTTTAATGGAAATCTATTTTCTCAGCACTTTTTCTCTAAAAAATGTTTATTTTTTGTTTCATTTTATTATAAATTTATTGACGTTTAGTGGAGGTATAATAAGCTACACTTGTTTAAATTGCATGATTTCACCAATTTTTATTTCACCAGTTTTGAGATAAATATAAGATATGTGAAACCATTACCACAATCAATATAGTAAACATTTCCACCATCCTCCAAAAGTTTCCTGTGCCTTTTTTTAATCCCTGCACTTTTCTAAAATAATCTCTGAATTACTTATCACTACAGATTAGTCTACACTTTCTAGAAATTTGATATGTATATCATACACAGGTACTGTTGTTTGCTTGGCTTATTTTACTCTACATGATGATTTTTAGATTTCTGCATATTGTTGAATGTATCAGTAGTTTCTTCTTATTGCTGAGTATTATTCTGTACATGGTGATTATAGTTAGTAATAATGTATTGAAAAGTCGCTAAGAGAGTGGATCCTAAAAGTTCTCATCAAAGATTTTTTTTCATGTTTTCTTTTGTATAATATCTGCTATTTCTCTTTTCTTGGTTGTGTTTTATCACTTTAAATTTATGTAGGGCTCTTTATACTTTTGGATAAAAATCCTTTGCTTTTATGTGTGCTACAGATACTTCTCACACTTCAAGTGTCTTTTTACTTTAATTTTTTTCTTCCTTTCATTTTTTTAAAAAAGAGACTATCCATTTCTTACACTCTTGCCCCATCTCCAGAGTGTATTTAGTATCTTACTACTTCTCACCAACAGCATTTCTGCCACCTTGGTCCAAGCTATCTGTATTATTTTGATACCAATGTAACTGCTTTCTTGCTGCCATGTTTAACCTTTTATATAGAAATTTTATCTCCCTTGATTTGCTGAAGTCCATCTAGGTTGTTTATTATTAATTTTTAAGTACTTTCTTTTTCACTCTTCAGATTGCCCTTGTTCGGAAAATAAATCACATGGTCACTCTACCTATGGATGATTTTGTTGCTAGTATGTAAATATAGAACTAATTTTTTGACATTGAACTACACATCTGTTGTGCTCTTACTGACTTTAATCATTTGCCTATACATCCTTTGAGTTTTTATGTATAAGCAATCATACCATCTACAAACAATGAAAGTTAAATTCCTCTATTTTCAATTCCTATCACTTCTTTTCATATGTATGAGTTCCCCCTTGTCCTGAGTCCACAGGTGGACCCAGGTGGATACTTACACATGCAATGGATTACATTACAGAAGAGGAAACTTGACTTTATATTTGGAACCCAAAATTTCATAGTCTTCAGTAAGCATGCCTGCCCTTTACTCTGGAGCAGATACTGTTTCTGTTAAATGCTATAGGTAAACTTGCTTTATACTCTGGTGGGAAACACTATCTTTATTTTTCCAAGGCTATTTGCTATACAAACATCCTTGAAAAGGTAGTTTGGAACAAAGAACAAAGATACTAACTTTGCTTGCAAGATTTGCTGAAACACAAGAGACTCATGGGAAACTCTCCAGTACACATGGTTGCCTCTTCAAATTTTGTCATATTACATTCATTTAGAGGTTATCTATTCATTTTCTAACTTAATTAATGTTTAGATTTTATAGTATCCTCTTATTTTTAATGTCTGAAAATTGTGAAAATTCCTAATATTATCTGTCTGTGCCCTTCATTTCTAAATGAAAATTTACCAGTCTTGCCAATTTTTAGTAGATTTTTGTAATGTACATTACTGATATAGCTTTGTTTTCTAATATATTGCTTTCTCCTCTTTATTATTGGCTTTTTGGGGTCTATCTTTAGATTATTCCATGGGTGTTTTTCTACCATCTAACTTGCTTAACTTATTATTTTTCCATCTTATTAGTGTCTAATATGTTTCGTGAAACTACAGTTCCCCAATAGTCCACTTTAGTCCCATCCTATTAGTCATACTATGTTCTAATGGCTTATTATTCAGTTACATGCAATTCTGTTTTCCTACAGTTATTTAATGTTGCTTTTAATGTCCAAACTGTGTTTTTAAAATAAATTTTCATTATTGATTTTTAACTTAATATTGTCATTTTTCAGAAAATGGAGTCTATTTAAGACTGATTTGAAATTTGTGTCCTTGTCTGACATATATTATTTAGTGGTATAAATTTCTCACAATGGTGGGTGACTTGTCACTTCATGAGAGACCTAGATCAGCAGAAACTACATCATCAACCTGGCTCCATGACCTTGGGAACAAAACAGACATTGCCTGGTGTGCTCCAGCCAGATCTCATGTTAAAAGCTAAGAGTGAAGCACATTCCCTGAATATCCAACCACCTCTCTGAAATTTCCCCACATTATGTCAAACTTACACGATGATTGCACTACTATCCTGTTATTCTCTTTAGCTATCAAATTATTCTGCTTATTATACACAGCTCTCCTGAATCATCTCACTGACTTACCCTTGTCCTCTGTCCATAGATGGATTAAGATGTGTGCCAGCTTATCAGTTGCATGGGGCACCAAACACTAAAAGGTGGCAAACAATTCTAGGATGAGGACAGAGGGACTGAAACTTCAGTGACGTTTTAGCAGAGCAGAAGTTCTCTTAAAGGTCTTCCTGGGTAAGTAGTTGGAGGGAAATCTTTGTACATGTGTGATTGTTGGTGACATATCAAAGAGAGTGCTCCAGTAAGAGGAGATAGCTGTTACACTTGATTTTAGGATTGATAGGTCCAGTTTCTCAAGGGTTAGGTCTGCATAGACAGACCTAAGTTACAAGTCTGTGGCCTGAACTAACTTTTCCTTGGCAACTGAGTAACTGAATTGTCATCGGGGTTCTCCTTCCTCATTGTCACATAGGTCACAGACTTCTCTAATACTGTGCATGAAAGGACTTCATAATATTAACTTCTCTGTTGAGTGGCTACCTTGGTAAGACATCACGCTTTCTAGAATGCCTACTCCATGCAGTGCTTCCTTTAAGAATTTAGAATTACCTCTCATTCTGTGTCAAGTCGTAAGTTTCATAGTGTGTGCCTTTCATTTTCTGAACTATACCTCTTTGAACTATACCTATTCATGTTTATTTTTCCCTTTACCTCAAATATGTTCCCCAGCACTGAACCAGTTTACCTTGTTTAAATTCAGTTTGAGAACCTACTCTAGGAAGTTTTTCCTGAAGGAAAGTTATGTTATTTTTAATTTAGGTTTTATAATTCAGAGTTGCCCTGGAATATTTGCATTCTTTTAATTGCCAGTTTGTCACATGCAAGGAAAATTTAAAACCAGCAATTGACTGGTGTAGTCTATAAATACTTGAATCTGGATGATGTGAACTCTGAAAATCCACTTTTTGCTTTATTATCAGAATATGTTGATTATATTAATGTACTCCTTAATAGATTGTAGGAATGCTGACAAAAGCTCTAAACGTTAGACAGTGATATTAGGCACACACTTTCTTTTATTCTGTTTTTCTAAGAATCCTTTTTTATCTGTCTACCTTTTTGTGATACAAAGGACAGAAACTCACTAACACAGTATTCATCAAAACAGAGGAATCTGTGGCTTATCCTCTGGATTACCTGCTAACATTGAGAGAAGAGGAGAGCCAGCCAGGGTAGTTCTGAAGATATTATGGACAGTTGTGTACAACAACACAAAGTCCCTCTCTCTTTCTTTCTGTCTTTCTCTGTTTCTCTGCCTCTCTGTCTCCCTCATACTGTTTGTCTATCTCCCTCTTCCTTGCCCCCATGACTGCTTTTCTCTGTTTAGCTTTATTCTTTGTTAATAAATGCATGTTTTCTTCATATGGTAGTCATCATGGTTTAATTGAGATCCTCCTGTATTTGACATCCAGAAGATTCTAAAATGAGAAAGTAAAAAAGAAGGGATAAAAATGGCATATTTTGGGTCATACTTGTGAACTCCTCAGTTGAGTGGCCAACGTTTGGTTAGTATATCCTTATCAGGATTGTGTGATTGGAATAGAAAAGAAATAGTTCCTTATGCAACTTCAAGTGCTATTCAGACCTAAAAAGCAGGTGCCTACTACCCATAAACTTCACTATGTCCATCACATGTGTATCTGGAGTTTTGCAAAGTTACAGTTTCAGGGAAGTTGTGGGTTTAGATAACTGTAACAGAGTTGCCTCTTAAATGAATGACATTTAAACTGAACTTGCAAGCTCTACTTAAGTGCATAATACAACTCACATGGTAGAGTTGAGATAACAGAGTGATTGAGATAACAGAGAAAATCCTAACGTAGAATATGTTTATATTCTTCCACTGACCCCTTCACCACCAAGATATTGAGTTTACGTATACTAAGTGCCTTTCTTTGAAAAAAAAATGATGATTGCATCATCATATTGAAATTTCAGCATCATATTGAAATCCTACCTTGGCATTTGAGTATTATAAGAAAGCTATGAAATCATAGTTCTGTCAAAAGGAAATAATTATCACAAAAGAATATCTAAATGCATAGTTATCTACATGCATTACTCTAGTGCTATATTTTGGTTTTACGTTTTCATTTCAATTGCAAGTCTGGTTGATAGGAAAGAAAAAAACAGAACTGTAATTGCATAGCTATAACTACAGTTCACTTTGAACACCAGGCAGAAATTGTTTATTTTATATATCACCTGTGCAGCTTGATTTAGTTATTCTACAAAACAGACATATGTTTTTAACATAAAAAGGAGAATAACAAAAATGAGGTTTATATGCTTCCAAGTTAGTGACACTTTTTTCGTGACTTTCTTTTTAGTTATTCCAAACATCATATTGTCTGTTGATGGACAAGCTGTTTTTCACTTGGCATAAAATTTATGTGATGGCATACTGGTATACTATGTAAGGTGTAGGAATGCTCTAAAAAAATGTTTTATCCAATTCTTGCTTTGTTCTCTTGGCTTATGCACAATTGATCTACCCTGTCCCCCCATATACCCTGCCCCACCCTGTTTCATACTGAGCTGTACATCTCCCTAATACTTATTGCCAACATTTTGTTTTTCAAAGAGAAAATATGCTGTTTCTTATTGGGAAATATTGCTGGATTTAAGTAGAAACAAGGTAAAAAATTATTTTTAGTTTTAAAATAAATTACAATCTGTGGTTTATATTTATGATGTATGTCAGTTTAAAATTTTTAATCTTACCCAAATAAGTGGAATATTGCTTTGAATGACCCAAAACAAAATATAACTTTATGGTCCAATTCATTTAACTTAAAACAAAAAATATGTTTAACTACCTACTTGTTGAACCTACAATGCAAATGGCACAAAGGTGTATAAAAGAGTACATTGTTTATAATCATTCAAATGAATCAAATTGCCCTTAAAAGAAACGCTGCAGCATTTACTAGAATTTACCACAAAAAATAGTAAAGCCCAATTTTGTATCATTTCTGTCCTTACTCTAATCTGTAGAGACACATCCTCAGCTTCCTTTTCAGAAGCATACACTAAAGAACTATATACAATGACTGGAAGCTAATGCATGAAGTGAAAACTTTCTTGTAATTCCTGGTAAATAGTATTTGCTCTTAATCATAATCCATGGTCATAGGTCTTTAAATTTTATTTAGTATTTAGCCTACACAATATTAACATCATCACCATTGTAGATACAGTTAACATTCTCAGGTATTCTAAATTTACTACCTATTTAAGCTGTAATATCTCTGTGCTCAATGCTAAGAACTTGAGTAGATCAAGATGGGAAGAGTAAATATAATTGCATTAGGGGCGCCTGGGTGGCACAGCGGTTAAGCGTCTGCCTTCGGCTCAGGGCGTGATTCCGGCGTTATGGGATCAAGTCCCACATCAGGCTCCTCCGCTATGAGCCTGCTTCTTCCTCTCCCACTCCCCCTGCTTGTGTTCCCTCTCTCGCTGGCTTTCTCTATGTCTGTCGAATAAATAAATAAAATCTTTAATATATATATATATATATATATATATATATATATATATATATATATATATATATATATATAATTGCATTAATAAAATACTTGATAAAAGGACAGCACCTGCTAATCAACAGATCTGGACAGGGGTTAGAAACAAAGTAACCATTATCTGTCAAAATAGGTAACTCAGTCATTATTAAGAGAGTACTAATATTTATGGGATACTTACGTGAATATTTCTCACAACAATTTTATGTGTCATTACAATTGTGTCACAGAAGACAAAACTGATGAGTGGAGTGGTTGAATAACTTTCTATGCTTACATAGATAACAAATTACAAAAGAAAAAAAGAAAAAAACCAACTAAATTAACTTGGCTCTTAAGTCTATATTATTTCCCCTACATCATGCTAGAGCCTTCAAAAATGAAAGTTGAGGAAACCACAAATATTAGAAAGTAGTTAAGAACTTACTCTAAATAAAGTTTGCAAAATTTGAGAGAGTCTAAAGGTGGTAAAAAAAAAAAAGCTTGTAGTGCTCTGGTCATGCTGTGAGAAGAATAAATACTATTATTTTCTAAAGAAGCAGAATTCAACTGATAAAATTAAAGAATGAAATAAAAGATGCCTTGATATTTCAAGCTTTGATCATATAATCAAGCTTATATTACCTAAGAGAGAGAACTTCCTGTTAATTTAATATTACTTAACACTTGTTTTGTTCTGTGTTCTACTCCAGGTACAGATGAGTGAAAATAACAAGTGGGAATTAAAACTGATTCTTGGGAAAATGTTGGGAGACAATGTACTTGTTTCTCATCTTCCCAAATTCCTCAAGGAGTATGACAAATGGAAAATTGACAGTGACTTCAGTATTAGGGTTTAAGTGTTCAGATTCTTACCATTAAGTAGAATACTTCTCATCATTAAAAGGGATATGTTCCTCTATATGCAACAGCATGGATGAATCTCGTGGTAAAAAGAAGCCAGGGAGATTCCATTTAGATGAAATTGACTATTTTTTGTCTTCATAGATACCAATCTTGCAAGACATTTACTTCAAAGTTCACTTCTTTTCAATTCAAAACATTTTCATAAATAATTTTACTTATAAGACATAGATCATATTTTAATTCACTTATTGATTTCATTTGTAAATATTAAGTTACTGTGCTGTGTGTTAGGGATCAGTTTGAATAAGAAAAGTTCCCTGATCTCAAGATGCTCATAGTCTATTGACAGAGACAGATAAAATTAGAAATTACAGTTAAATAAAAATACAAGATAATTGACAACCTGTATATGTATTGTCATAGTAGAAGTAGAACATTATGGTTTTCTAAGGAAAAACATCTAATAAAGATGTCTGGGGGGGCACCTGGGTGGCTCAGGTGGTTGAGCTTCCAACTCTTGATTTCAGCTCAGGTCACAATCTCAGGGTTGTGGGATCGGCCCAGCACATGGGCTCTATGCTCAGTGGGCAGTGTGTTTGAGATTCTCTTCCTCTCCGTCTCCCTCTGCCCCTCCCCCTCTTCTTGCTCTCCCTCTAAAATAAATAAATCTTTAAAAAAATAAAGATATGACTGAAAGATTATAAAGACTTCTCAGTACAAAGGAGAACACTGAACTCTTAAGACTTTGTAGGCTATTAATCACAATAACTGACGTGGTATATAGAAATGTTGAATGAACTTTATTTGTGATAAGAAAATATGTAGGAGGAAAGTATGATCATCTTAACAATTCCAGACAGAAAAGAAAGAACAAAAGAAGTATAGTTTCCTATATATTCAATATAAAGTAATGAGATCAGTTTTCAGAATTCACTTAGAAAAGTAATACGACTATGGGTGATAAGGCTCCATTTTGAATCACTTCCCAAAGTTGTTTATGTTGTGTTACAACTATGTCACTGCTGTGTGCATTTCCATTTAGTCTTGCTTGGGCCAACTGCCTAAGCCACTGCTTTCAATTTCAGACAACCAGTGTGAAAACCAGAGCACTTACGTAACTCATTTGGAAGACCTTATTTACTGTAGTTCCTCTTGACCTGTCCCATATTTTAGGTCATTTTAGGCATTTACACATTTTTATTTTATGTTTGCCTCTTTACTGAGCAAGTATTATAAAATCAAAACTATAGACATACATTATAGGCACACCAAAATAAGGTGAAATAATATAAATTTTCTTTTATTTATCTCAGATGCTACTAGGAAAGAATGACCTTAATGAATTTTAACTGCATTTTTCTAATTGCTCTATCCAAAAACTTGTCTATCTGATTGTATATTCTGTCAGCAAACCCTCTTGGCTCTCTCTCCAAAATTTATTACAAATACAACTGCTTCTCACCATTTCCACCTCTGCTATGCTCATTAAAGTCACCATTATCTCTCATCTGCATTGCCTAATGAGGCTTTCACTTGGTTTCTCATTTCCCATCTTGCCCTCCTACAGTCTGTTCTCCACAGAACAGCCAATGTGATTCTTTTAAATTGTAAATCAAAGAATCTTATTCCTCTGCTTAAAATTATCTAATACCTTCTCATCTTTCAAAATAAAATTCAAAAGTCCTGAGTGAGCGGCACCCCTGCTACCTCACTGGCACCATTTCTAACCACTGCCCCTTTTAGCTCACTCTGTTCCAGCCACACTGACCTTCTTTTTGCCTCTTGAACCTGTCAAACTTACTCCTAGTCGGGCCCTTCTTGTGGGTCACATGTCTCTTCTCTACGGAAAGCTTCCCTGTAAGCATCCACAGAGCACACTCCCTAGCTTTACTCAAATCTTTGCTTTCCTTTCATTTTCCAGATTATTTCTCTGCTTCATTTTACTTCATAACAATTATCACAGCCTAAAATGTTATATCTTTATTTGTTTATTCTTTCTGTCTTCTTTCTTCAACCGTCAAGAATAAGATCCATGAGAATTAAGACTTCTTTTCTGTTTTATTTATATCTCTAACACCAAGAACATAGACATTCAATGATCAATTCATGAATGAATGAATGAAATTATGTATGGATATATTTGTTCAGAAATAAGAGCTGTTTTAAGAATACCTCCCATGTAGGGGTGCCTGGGTGGTTCAGTTGGTTAAGCCTCCGACTTTTGATTTCAGCTCAGTTCATGAACTCAGGGTCATGGATCTAGCCCAACATTGGGCTCTGAGCTCAGCGGGGAGTCTGCTGGAGATTTTCTCTCCCTCTCCCTCTGCCACTCTCCCCTCTTGCACTCTCTCTCTGTCTCTCAAATAAATAAATAAATAAATAAATAAATAAATAAATAAATAAATAAATCTTTTAAAAAAAGAATACCCCCTTACTATTAACATGTATTTAGTTTAGATAATGTTAAGTGCTCATAGTTTTCTCTAGCCCTTTGGTGGTAAGTGCCAAGAGTCTACCTGATGTTAAGAAAGAACCCACGTAGGGAAAGGATTGGCAACCAGAGAAGACAGATTTTGGCAATCTCTAGATTTTATGTTTTTGTGAAGGCTCCAAAAGACCAAATCTAAATAGGACAGTTCTGTTCCATTATGGAGGAAAAGTTAAAATAAAGCTGGGGGGCACCTGGGTGACTCAGTTGGCTGGACGTCTGCCTTCAGCTCAGGTTGTAATCTCGGGGTCCTGGGATGAGCCCTGTGTTGGAGCTCAGTGGGGAGTCTGCTTCTCCCTCTGCCCCTCCTCCACTCATGCACATGCATGAGCACACACACACTCTCTCTTAAATAAATAAAATCTTGAAAAAAATAAAATAAAGCTGGAAATTTTAAGTTAAATAAAAATGTCACTTGATATCAATCATTCATCTATAGAAAATAACTATTTCACTGGACTTTTATGAATTGAAAATAAAGTATCCAGGAAAAAGATAGGCATAAAAAAGAGTACTCTGGAAAGAAATCACAATTCCTATCAGAGATTCTAAGTTAAAATTTCAAGTTCTTCTTTACGCAGGTATGATCTTTGTTAAGTTACTGAAATTCTTTGAATTTCAGTTTAATCAACTATAAAATATGCATTCATTACTATTTCATTGTTTTATAATAAATAATATTTGACATATGATTTTGTTAATATACTGTGAACTGTTATATGAATCTTAGTTAATATTTTAATGTCATAAATTATCGTGATTTGACTCATTCACATTTTGCGATTGGTCAAAGAACCCAGACTCTACTAGAAGAACGGTGCAGAATTTGCTTTTGTTTTTATCTAATACTGGAGATTCTTGTATTAACAATTGTGTCTCAAGAGCCCTGCTTCAGAGGATCTTACAAAACTCACTGAAGTTCAGTCACAGACACAAGTGATTTATTTTAACTTACTTATGTTTTTTAAAAGGTGCCAGATTTATGTAACTCTAAGTAGTTTCTTTGTTACCACGAAAGCAGTTTGAAAGAGCAGTGAATTACTTATCATAGACATCTAATTACTTTGTCAAAATTGTCTAACATTTCCTACACTTAACGTAAATTTGTCCATTGCTGAGGTTAATACACCCCAGTGGTTTGTCACCATTCACAGAGCCAAAAGGAGTATTATTAGGCAAATTAGCACATCACATTTTAAGTGATAGTAGTTACAGAGCTTTTGTGGGTGCTTAGCCTTAAAGAATCGGGAATAATCAGAATTTGCTTATCTCCCTCAGCATATTTAGAATACTTACCAGGCTATGATTGACAAATACTGTATTTTCAAGTACAAGCTATCATTCACAATATACTTTTCTTTACATTTTTTATGGTTAGTATGATACAATAAAGTTCTGTTTGCTTTGAATGTGCTAAATTTTCTACATACATGAAAATGATGGCTATCATTATTTCTAGCTTTATGCAAGTATTTGCTTAAGACTTTATATATTTAATACTTTTAAAAATTTATTGTTACAGATAATTATTTAGATAATACAGTTCATATTTTATAGTAAGTAATAGGTTATTTTATGACAAATGGTTTATCACAATTTTTTGGAAGTTTATTATTTATTTATTTCCTATGAATAAATAAAAATATAGGTTGCCAAAAAATGCTGCTAGCTGATAAAAGTTTATGTTAAAATTGTGGGCTATGGTCATATTTTCTTCAAGATGTTGAAGTTGCTTTTACTATAAAATTATTAAAAATAAAATCATGATAATATTATGGGGAAATGTGTGGTCTTTAAGAAAAAGGAGACTTGGCATCATCTCAGTGCTTTGTTGAGTGTTCAGCATATCAATATAATTAAAACAAAAACTAAAAAGAGTGAACATTTTTTAAATTTTCAAAATGGTAACTGTTAAAGTTTTTGTTATATTTATTTAACATTTTGGAAATATGTTCTTGTATTCTAAATCTCTGTAGTGCTTTATATTTTACTATGGTGATAATGTCCTCAGGTATTTTAAAACACATGCAAAAGACATAATATTGTTATATTATATAATTTTGCAGTAGAAATAATAATGCAGTAGAAACTGCATTAACTTAAATTTCATTTTTAACGTTTACAAATTTCTTTTGTTGAAATAGATCTACTGCTCGCTCATAACTGAAACGAATCTAATGCATCCATAAGTGGCTGCTTTGTCCTAAAACCCTTATTTAAGGACAATAGAAACATGTTGACCATTTGTTAGTGTTTAGAGAGATACCCCAAAGGATAGCACATGCAAAGATGTTTGTGGAAGTCTACTCAGTTTATCTCCTTTCCTAAAATGCTATGATCCATTGCTTCTGGTTCTTCTGTTTTAAGTTTCCCTAGGAAGTATTTGCTCATTTACTTTTAGAAATGCGTGTATTAGATTTCTAATATGAATGAGTTCTGTTTATGCAAATAATTACTTCTATAAATAGAAAGCAGGTAAATTAATAAAACCAAGTTATGATGCACTGTTTTCATATATTTTAATGAAAATATAACATAGTCTTTCATTCTGATGACTTCTATCATTATTTTACTCTGCATTTTTATTCTTTTTAATTTAAAAAAATTAAATATTTTAATTGAGATATAATTGACATATAACATTGAGAAAGATTAAGTTGTACAGTGTGTTGATTTGATATATCTATATATTGCAATATGATTACCACCATAGCAGTAGCTAACATTTCATCATGTCACATAATCATCATTTCATTTTTGCAGTAAGTATATTAAGATCTCATCGCTTAGCAAATTTGAAGTACATAATACAGTATTGTTAACTATTCACATTAGATTTCCAGAACTTGATCATCTCCTAACTGTAAGTTTATATTCTTTGACCTGTATCTTCCCAGTTCACCCACCCACCACCCACCCCCAGGCCCTTGTTATGACCATTCCATTCTGTTTCTACAAGTTTGGCTTTTTTAGGTTCCACATATAGGTGATATCATACAATATTTGTCTTTTTCTGTCTGACTTATCTCGCTTAGTGTAATGCCGTCAAGGTAAATCCATGTTGCAGCAAATGGTGGATTTCCTTATTTCTCATGGCTAAATAGTATTACATTGTATATATATGTAATCTCATCTTTATCCTTTCATCCACTAATGGGCACTTACATTGTTTCCATATCTTGGCTATTGTAAATAATGCTGCAATGAACATAGGAGTGCACAAATCATTTTTAGATCCCGTTTTCATTTCTTTTGGATATATACCCAGAAGAGGGGTTGTGGGGATACAGGGTAGGTGTATTTTTAATTTTTTGAGGAACTACCACAGTTTTCTGTAGTGAATATAACAATTTACATTCCCACCAGCAGTGCACAGAATTCTTTTTTCTCCATATCCTCAAAGGCGCATTTCTTTCTTGTCTCTTTGATTAAAGCAATCTTCACCAGTATGAGGTGATATTTCATTGTGGTTTTGATTTGCATTTCCCTGATGATTAGTGATGTTAAGCACTTTTTCATGTACCTGCTGACCATTTATATGTCATCTTTGGAAAAATTTCTGTTCAGTTCATTCACCCATTTTTCATGGGCCTATTTGTTTTTCTGATACTGAGTTCTATGTGCTCCGTGAATATTTTGGGTATTAACTCTCTTATCAGATTTTTGGTTTACAAATAATTTCACCCATTCCATGGGTTGCCTTGCCTTGCCTTTCTTTTTTCTTTACCTTTTCTTTTCTTTCTTTTTTCTTTCTTTTCTCTTCTTTTCTTCTTTCCTCTTTCTTTCTTTCTTTCTTTCTTTCTTTCTTTCTTTCTTTTTCTTTCTTTCTTTTTCTTTCTTTCTTTCTCTTTCTTTCTTTCTTTCTTTCTTTCTTTCTCTCTCTCTCTCTCTTTCTTTCTTTCTTTCTTCCTTTCTTTCTTTCTTTCTTTCTTTCTTTCTTTCTTTCTTTCTTTTCCCTTCCCTTCCTTCCTTTCTTTTCTTTTCTTTTCTTTTCTTTTCTTTTCTTTTCTTTTCTTTCTTTTCTTTTTTTCCTGTGCAGAAGCTTTTAAGCTTGTGTAGTCCCACTTGTTGATTTTCATTTTTGTTGCTTATGCTTTGGTGTTATATTTTTTAAAAAGTTGCCAAGAACAATGACAAGGAGATTTTCCCCTATGTTTTATTATAGGAATTTTATGGTTTTCTGTCTTACATTTAAGTCCAGAATCCATTTTGAGTGAATTTTTGTTAGTAGTGTAAGATAGTGGTCCAGATACATTCTTTTGTTTGAAATATATGATTTTCCAAACACCACTTATTGAAGAGACTGTCTTCTCCAATGAGTGTTCTAGACTCCCTTGTCAAATATTAGTTGACCCTGTATTAACTGACCCCTGTATGACTCTAGGCTCTCTATTCTGTTTTCCATTGGTTTGTGTGTCTGTTTTTGTGCTGGTAACATACTGTTTTGATTCCTATAGTGTTGTAGGATAGTTTGAAATCAGCAAGTGTGGTGCCTCTAGCTTTGTTCTTTCTTAAGATTGCTTTGTCTGTTTGGAGACTTTTGTGGATCCATATGAATTTTAGGATTTTTTTTTTCTGTTGATGCAAAAAAATGTCATTGGAATTTTGATAGCAATTACATTGAATCAGCTTTGAGTTAATAGATATTTTAACAATATCATTTTTTTCAATCCTTGAAGACAGGATATCTTTCCATGTATTTTTGTCTTCAATTTCTTTCATTGATATCTCATAGTTTGTAGCATATAGCTCTTGGGGCGCCTGGGTGGCCAGTTGTTAAGCGTCTGCCTTCGGCTTAGGGCGTGATCCCAGCGTTCTGGGATCTAGCGGCATATCAGGCTTCTCTGCTAGGAGCCTGCTTCTTCCTCTCCCACTCCCCCAGCTTGTGTTCCCTCTCTTGCTGGCTGTCTCTGTCTGTCAAATAAATAAATAAAATCTTTTTTTTTAAAAAAAGGCATATAGCTCTTTTATTAGCTTGGTTAAACATATTCCTAAATATTTTTACTGTAAATGGGATTATTTTATTTCTTTTTAAATAATTCATTGTTATCGTATATGAATGTAACCTGATATTTGTGTATTGATTTTGTGTCCTGCAACTTTACTAAATTTGTTATTTGCAACAGTTTTTGATGGATTCTTTAGAATATTTTATATACAATGTCATGTCATCAGCAAACAGAGATATTTTTACTTCTTCCTTTCCAATTGCATGAATTTTGCTTCTTTTTCTTGCATAATTTTTCTGTCTAGAACTTCCAGTACTCTGCTGAATAGGAGTGGGCATCCTCGACTTGTTCCTGATCTTAAAGGGAAAGCTTTCAAGCTTTCTCCATGAAGTATGATGTTAGCTTTGTGTTTGTCATATGTATATGGTCTTTATTATGTTGAAGGATGTTCTTTCTATATCCACTTTGTCAAGAGTTTTTATCATGAAAGGATGTTGAATTTTGTTAAATTCACCTATCGAGATGTTCATATGATTTTTATCCTTCATTCTGTTAATGTGTATCACATTTATTTATAGATGTTGAACCATTTTCATCCATGGGAGTTTTGTGCTCATTTCAGCCTATTGATAACCAATGTTGTGGTTAGACCAGTTCTTGTGTTTCTTATTATTACAACAAGACACCCTCAAGTAATAACCATCAGAAAACCTTGGAAAAAGAACAAGATTTGTTACTCGCAAGTCCTGAAAGGTACTTGGCAAATGTGCAGTCACATAGTGAGGTCATGGGTAGAGAGAGAGAAGTAGATCTTGGGCCAGGGGTTCTTTTATTGGAGTCGAGGATGCGGGCCTAGGATTTTATGGATTCCCTCTTTATTGATGAATTTACAACATAAGAGTAGGAATTTAAAGTGCAGGAAGAACAAAACAAGTGACCCAAATGGTCTGTTATCTAAATTAACCAAGATCACCAAAACAAAGGAGCCTCAGGGCAGGAGTGGGGGAGGGGGAGGGCTGGCTCTTTATCTAATTTGCCTGACAATATGTTTATTAAGACTTGTTTGGTGCCTTGACATGTGATCTATCCAGGGTAATGATCTGTGTGCATTTAGGAATAGTGTTCTGCTATTGTTGGGTGGAATGTTCTGTAAATATTTAGTAGATCCATTTGGTCCCAGTATTGTTCAAATATACTGTTTCCTTATTGATTCTCTGTCTGGATGATCTATCCAGTATTGAGAGTGGGATATTAAGGTCCTCAGCTATTAGTTCCCGTTTTATTTCTATTAGTTTTTTTTTTTTTCTCTCTTCAAAACTCTTTATTCTCTGCCAGGGACTAACCACTATTTTTAGTGGCCCATACCAATTGTTAAGGACAAAGCAAGTGGGTTCCTAGTATTTTCTTTTTATATTTATTTATTCCTATGCAGAGGCACATATTTATAATTATCATACCTTCTTGATGTACTGACCCTTTATCATTATATAATGGCGCTTTTGTCTATTGTTACAGTTTTTGACTTAAAATCTATTTTGTCTGATTTAAGTAAAGCTACCTCTCATTTCTTTGAGCATATGTATGTTTTTAAATTTGAGTGAGGGGCACCTAGGTGCTCAGTTGGTTCAGCAACTCTCTTTGGCTCGGGTCATGATCCCAGGGTCCTGGGATCAAGCCCCACATCAGGCTCCCTGCTCAGTGGGAAGTCTGCTTCTTCCTCTCCCACTCTTCTGTTTGTGTTCTCTCTCTCTCTGTCAAATAAATAAATAAAATCTTTTAAAAAATTTAAAATTGAAAAATAAACTTGAAGTGAGTCTTTTGTAGGCAGTATATAGTTGGGTCTTATTTTGTTATTCATTCAGCCATTCCATGCCTTTTGATTGCAGACTTTTATTCATTTACATTGAAAGTAATTATCGTTAGGTAAGGACTTATTAATGCATATTATTAATTATTTTCTGGCTTTTTTGTAGTTCTTTTATTCCTTTCTTGTTGTCTTCCTTTGCGAATTGGTATTTTTCTGCAGTGGTATACTCGGTTTCCTTCTCTTTATCTTGTGTATCTACTATAGGTTTTAGCATTATGGCTATCCTGAGGCTTAAATGACACATCTTGTAGATGTAATAGTCTATTTTAAGCTGTTCATATCAACTGTTTATATCAACTTATCTTTAATTGCATACAAAAATATCTACCTTTGATTCTTTTCCCCCCACCTTCTAGGTTTTTGATGTCACAGTTTACATATTTTTATATCACGTATTCAGTAACAGAGTATTATAGCTATAGCTCTTTTTTTTAGAGAGGGAGAGAGGGGAGGGGCAGAGGGAGAGAGAGAATCTTAAGCAGGCTTTATGCCCAGCACAGAGCCCAACATCGGGCTCAGTCTCAGAAACCTGAGATCATGACCTGAGCCAAAATCAGGAGTTGGGCGCTTAATCAGCTGAGCCACCCAGGGGCCCTACAGCTATTTTTAATATTCTGTCCTTTAACCTTTGCACTGGAGTTAAGTGATTAATTTGCACCATAGTACAGTATTGGAGTATTTTGATTTTGACTTTAAACTTACCTTTACTGGTATGTTTTATATTTTCATATTTCTCACTAAGGTCCTTTCATTTCAGCTCGAATAACTCCTTTCAGGATTCTTTTTAGGCAGGTTTAGTGGTGCTAAACGTCCTTAGTTTTTGTTTGTCTTTCTCCTTTATTTTTGAAAGACAACTTTGCTGGATAAAGTATTTTTGGTTGGCTGTTTGTTTGTTTGAGCCCTCTGAATGCACCATTCCTTTCTGTCCTGGCCTTCGAGATTCCTGCTGAGAAATCTGCTGATGGAATTATGATGGTTCATTTGTTAGTGACAAACTTCTTTTCTCTTTCTGCTTTCAAGATTCTTTCTTTGTCTTTGATTTTGATAATTTTATTATATGTCTGGAGAAGATCTCTCTAAGCTTAATTTGTATGGGGATCTATGAACTTCATGAACTTGGATGTCCATACTCTCCCATGTTTTGAAGAGTTATTGGACATTATTTCTTTAAATAATCTTTTTCCCTTTTATCACTCTCTTTTCTTTCCAGAACTGTACAAATGTGTAGATTATATTCATATAAGCCCTGTTGGCTTTCTTTATTCCTTTTCATTCTTTTTTCTCTTTTGGCTTCTATGACTAGATAATTTCAAATGATCTGCATTTGTGTGCACTAATTCTTTCTTCTGATTGGTCCAGTCTGCTATTAAACCTGTCTATTGAAGTCTTCAATACAGTCATTGTATTCTTCAGGTCCAAATTTTTTGTTTCGTTCTATTTTATGTTTTCTGTCTCTTTGTTGAACTTCTTATTTTGTTTTTGTATTATTTTCTTGATTTTATTAAATAATTTCTCTTGTAGCTCTTTGGGCATCTTGAGAACAATTATTTTGAATTTTTGTCGGACAATTTATGTGTATCCTTTTTGTTGGAATAAGTTACTGGAGTTTTACAGTGTTTCTTTGATGGTGTCATGTTTCCCTGATTCTTCATGACCCCTATAGCCTTGTGTAGGTGTCTGCAAATTTCATGAAGCAGTCACCTCTCTCAGGTGAAGAAAGACATTGGTAAAGAAAGACCTTCAACTGTGTGCAAAGGCACACTGCAGCCTTCTATGACTCCAAGTCTAGAGGTGCAAGGGCACTAATGGAGTGGGGATGTGTGGTGGCTCTGGGTTCAGGGAAACATGGTATCTCATTGGCTCAGGCTGCTGGGATCCATGACTTCAACAACTTCATGACCCTTGTCATGTGCTGCAGGGTGTCCTGTAGCCATTGGAGTGAATGCCAATAGCTAGGGTCCCTATATCTTCTAGTATGCTCACAGTTGGCTCTGGCACTTGCTGCTGGTCTTGATCCTTGCCACTACAAAGGTGTCCGTATCACTACACAGACACACAGCAGCCAGCCCTCACAGCTGAGTCTGTGCACACCACTGGCTCCAGCCACCACCAATGCCTGCCCTGGTCCCTAGCCTAGCCACTGGAAGTGGAGGTGCTGCTAAGGACTCAGAATCCCTCACAGCTATTACAGACCCATTACAGTGCTTGCTGAGGGCCACACAGTTACTGAAGTTATAGACCCCAGTGGCCTGAGCCAATGAGATATCATGCCCCCACAGACCTGGAGCCACCACAAAGGATCACAGTGTAACTTCAGGAGTGGCTGGTGATGGGAGTTTGGCCAGCAGGATGCAGGTGCACAGCTCTAGGGGCTAGCTGCAGATAAACCAAAAAGTACAGGCCAGTGAAAGGAGACAGGGCTGGAGCTAGGCCCATGAGCAGCTGTGGGGATCTTAGCTGTTGTCATGCATGCCATAGCAGTAGGGTCTTGCCATTGGCATGCACAGCAGTGAAGGCCAATGGCAGGAGTTGGGCCAGCAGTGTGCAGGTGCATAGATATAGGGGTTAACCCTCAATGCATACGCAATTGTGGCAGTCAGCTGTGGGGATCTAGACTAGTGTCTTGCATTTGTATAGCCACAGAGGCCAAGACTGTTTGCCAGTGTTGATCCTGGATTTTAACAGGAAGTGAGATAGAGAGAGTAGAGATAGACTGAGCTGGCTGCTGTCTGTGAACACAAAAACCTGTGGGGGAAACTTGGGTGGTCAAATCTGCAGAGGGTCCACAGTGGCTGTGCTAGACACTGGTTTTTTAGGCAGCAAAAGCTGCTGGGGTCTCCTGGAGACCAGGCCACTGGGAACTGAAGTTTGTCTTGCTGTGTGGCTGATACTAGTAGACCCTGCTTTCTTCCTTGTTCCAAACCATCTCTATAAACCTCAGATTTGCCACTTTCTGGGTGGGATAAAACTGCAGCGGGTCCTTTGTCAGTGCCCCAAAAGTACTGGTTGCTCTCTCCACTCTCCCTTTCTTGGTTGGGTGTTGTCTTTTGGGCCAGGGAGTTTTCTCTTGGCATTGAGTAGTGCTGGCTGGGGGATGATGTCCAGGCAGAATGAGGCTATTCTTCCTTATCTCTTTGTGCAGTTATTCTTAGGGATTATTATTTGTTGTTGTTCCAGTATGTTGCTGAAATTTCTGAAGTAGACTCCTGATCTCACCCAGAGCTATTTTTGTTCATATACAGCTGCCTAATTGTTGACCTCTGTGGGGCAATGGAGGCTGGAGTCTCCTACTCTGCCATTTTTAAGTGACATCCTGAAAAAATGATGCTCTTATTCATAAATGAAAATGTATGGCCTTCCAATTATTTGCATTTAATACAAAATATTTGCATTCCCTCAATTATTTGCATTTAGTACAAAATATTTCTCATTTGGAGTACTGTGTTTCATAATGTTTTATAAGCTTTTCTCCTCAAACTTCAAATGTACATAAGGAGGACAGAACTTAACCCAACAAAACAGCATAATTCTATAGAGTCTCTAAAATATATATTAAACTGAATAAAAGGTGAAAAGTTTTTCTACTTTACAATCATTATGAAATCTCATTGTTTGAACCCCAAATAGATAGCAGTCAGCCATTATGTAGCATATGGGATTGCTATAGAAGTCCATATGCTTTGTAACAGTTGGTGTTCAAATGAAAATGTGTGAAGTCAAATAAAAATGTGGCCCAGATGACAAAACCTAATTACCAGCAGCATCAAACTGCAGAATTTCTTTCAAACCACCTATGTCACTTTTTTTCTGGTGTTTTTTAGAAATTTTCTTGGTAAAATAACTTCCAACAAATTTGTAGATTATAATGATATAACCCTCTATTTTGAGAAAATAAAATATAAGATTAAAATATAACTTCCATTCTAATTTTCATCAACAGATTAATAATGATCGTTTCTTTCTTCTCTAAAACTACGCAAAAGCAACAAGGTAAATAGAAAAAGAAAAAGCCATAATCAGTGAGACTAAGAGATACCGATATTCTAAAGTCTCCTCTCTCTCTCTCTCTCCCTCTCTCACACTCATACGTGTATGTGTGTATGTATACACATATGTATCTATAAGTGTATGTGTGTTGTTCAAGTGGGCAGGAAGATACTTGGGATATTCATGACTAAATACAAAAAAAGGCAAATAAAACATTGTTCTTTAAAATAAGTGGCAGAATCTGAAATTAAAATCTAATAATCCAAAATAAATAAATAAATAAATAAATAAATAAATAAATAAATAAAATCTAATAATCTCTCTCTAGAAACATGAAAATATACATGCAGGCTAGCTAGGTATATTTTTTGAGTCAGATTTGGTATTAATCGTTTAGAAGCTAGACAGGGTTATAAAATAAAACAAACAAACAAAAATATTTTCAGGCAGCTTCTTACTGGAGAGAAGTAAAGATGAGATATCTTGCACTGTGAGTAGTTTTTGTGAAAAGTATTTACTGACTGTAAAGACAAAAATTTAAAGAGCTCACATAATCTAAATAGTAGATTATGAGAAGAAAACTTTTCATTTTGGAAGATACCTTTGTTCATGTTTTGACATGAGTATACAGAAAATAATTTGATTAGAAAGCATTAATATTCTTGCTGTAAAAAAGAAATTAGCTAAGAATCAATATACATCTATTATAAGATAAAAGAAAAGATGAGGAAAAAAAATTGAGGGCAGCCAAAAATCATAAGTAAATGTGGCACAGGGGAAATGAAAATTGTCACTTAATATATTTCCATCAGTTAAAAACATTTTACTAAAACAATCTCATTTATAAAATAAGAACTTAAAACAAAAATAAAATTTTGAGGTATGTGTTTGTGTGTGAGGTGGCAGAGTTGAAGAATGAAACTATGAAGAAGGAAAGCACAGTTGGAGGCAGCACAAAGAAGAGAGACTGTTGAAAACAGTAATGCACTTGCAAGACAGTGTTGAAGGAAAAAGTAAAAGAGAGGAAACAAAGTATTTCAACTATTCAAAATTAAAAGATAAAACTGAGAATGGGTTCATCATCCATCAGCTGTTTATATGAATTATATACACACATTTCATTATCCCCAGTCTGCAAAAGTACAATCTTACTTTTTTGCCTTGCCTACAGTCATTCATTACTTATCCATATACTGTTGTTACTCTGCTTTCCTTAAACATATGTTAAATGAAGTTTTATAAAGTCACAAAATAGATATATACTTATTTTTACCTCAATTTGTATAGTCGCATTGTAAGTGTTGTTTCTAATTATAAGCATAAAATTAATTTCTTTTTAATGTAAAAATTCAATAGAAAGGATATTTACTTAGGAAGTAGCTAAAAACTTTAATAAACCTTTGGTATGAAAAGCAAAAACTAATTTAAAAGACATATTTAAGATATATCAAAAAACATAAATGTCTGAAAGAGAGAATCAAATAATGAAAAAATAAAAAGGTAAATTTATCAAAAACTAATAAATTTAAATCTTGAGTTTTAAAAATTTCCATATCTCAGGAAAATTGATATCAAAGCTTCAAAACATATACCCATCATTTTAAGGTACACTCAGGCAAAAAACAAAACAAAACAAAACAAAACCAAAGCAACTATTAAGTATAAAAAATATGGAAAAAATTCTCCATAGTAATATATTTTTTCAAGGAAATAAAGTGTGATGAATATTAGACATAATTTATATATCATTTTCATGCTCGCATAAAACATTCATAATGACACTGATAATTAGACTAAAGAAAATTAATAAATTACAAAAAAATGTTTAAAAATTACAGATAATATGCTTTGGTCATAATGAGGTAAGAGCTGAAATTAATTTCAGAGGAAAATTCCCTGGAAATTGAAAAATTTAGCTCCCAGTAATTAAAATTAAATTAACACACCAACTCAAAACTCAAATTGTAGACTATGTAGGGAAAAAAAGGAGAAACACGGTAACTAGAACTTAATAACTATAAAGGAAAAATCCATAGCCTTGAATAAATATAGTGTAAACTAGACAGAATTAGAATAAATGTGTTAATTTTCCTCCTAAATAAACTTAAAAATGAATATGAAACTACAGAAATAGAAGAAAATATTAATTGAAGTCAAAACATAAAAGAATAAAACAAAAATCAGAAAATGGTTAACACATTGAGGGGCTTTCTTGATGGGGCAAGAATGTAATTTTCAAAAACAAGGGAAAAAGTTATGAAACCACAAGATTAGAAATGACGAAGTGGTCACAATGTCAGAGAAGAACTTAAAGGAATAATAATTTTTTATTACCAAACTGTATGCGATTTAAGGGATCTAGATAAAATGGATAATTTGAATATATAAATTGGCAAAAAGCTACATAAAAGAAAGAGAGTCACTAAAGTGGACCAGGCCTCCCAATTTTTGTCACGGAATTCTAATATAACTTGAAGAAACAGGAAGCTATTACCATGTAAACTAAATCATGTAAGTGTTTCCTAAACATAGAGAGATGTTTGTGCCAAGGACCTCTTTTGTAATCTGGATAGCTACTGAGATTTTATTCTTCTTAAATATAAAATAAAATTCATAAGATTATAAAAAAGGAATTATGCTTTTTATTTGTTTTTTTGTATATATAAAAATATATTACTTTTTAAAAATGTGATACAGAGCTTATGTATTACTTAACACATCACATAAATATCTAGCATCTAATTTAATAACTCCTGTTATTTTAAGGTAATACAGTTAACCATAATTTAAAATATCTGTAGTATGTATAATTTCATAGGAAAGTATCTGCAAAATCTATTAGTGACCAAGTCAGAGTTATAGCTAATACAGCTACCTTTTGCTGTCTACTTTCAGGATCAAAGGAAATACTAAATTTATGTTAGTGGAATTATAGATGTCATTTTTTTGCCAGTCAAGTTTATGAACTCTCTGATATCTTGATGTAAGCTTTTTTACATCATAGAAAGAAAATAAGTTTTTAATTTTATTTTTAGCACTAATATATAATATATACAATATAGAGGGCATGTAAGACTCATTTAAAATAGCAATAACAAATCTAAATAAGCATTATCTATCATAGTTTCTGTCATTAAAGACGTACTGCACGTACTATACTGATAGGGAAAGATTGCTGTGAGTTGCAGAACATTGTATAGAATATGCTGCCATGTGTGTAAAACAATAATAATGTGAACACATATTCATATATGTGAATCATTCATATCTATTTATATACATGTATATTCATGTAGATATATATGTATATATAAGTAGTTATGAAAGTAGACACACAAGGAGGGAGAGGGGAATCTGATGATTGGGGCATTAAAAGATAAGCTGAAGCAAATTAAAATTTTCAAGACTTTATTTGGGCAAACACAGATTCAAATGTGGTAGCACCAAATTGAAGGTGGTTAGGAATGCTTCACCAACAGGAGCTAAAGGAGAGATTTTTATAGAAGCAAAGCAAGGAAAGCTTTTGGTTAGCTATAACTTAAGCAGTTGCTTTATTTGGGAAAGCCTTGTAGCTATTTGTGACTGGTTGGTCTTAAATTTCATTTTCTCAGATTCAGGTTCATTGACTCTGGCTTAGGTTTTGGTTTGCTTACATAGAGTACCAAAGCGTTAGAGCCACTTCAGTCTAGTGGCCTCTCTGTTTAATTACTTAAACAGGGAAGTGAGAGTAGACAACACAATCACTGTGTGCCTTTCTTACCTCCATATTTATAAAATATTCCATTGTTACCACTTTAAAAATCAACAAAACAATTAAAAAACAAATAAAACATTAATGAAATCATAGGAGCCATTCTTTATTTTAAAAAAAGCAATTGTCCTAATTATTGCAAACTATGAAGCAAATAATTTAGATGTACATATACTTCTAAAAATGCTTGAGTATTTTCTTCCACTATGCTAAAGTTTCTATAGATACAATATAGATAGAATTCTCAAGCAAACTGATAAACCAGGGCATGTAGGATGGACAGTTTTGAAAAGGATAAGTAGTCTAAAAAATTCTTTTTTAGGTTTCCATCAACAATGTATTTGACAGTCCAATGATAGCTGAGAGTATGGCCTTGGGATATGTAAATATCTCCACGTGTCACTCTTCTACAAGCCTACAGATTTCAGGCTAGTGACAGTATTAGGCATAGCTTTCTGACAAAAATAAAACATGGCAAAGTACATGTTTCTTCTATGTCTGTTCTGTCAAAGTCCAGTGTGTCACATTGAACAAGAAAGATGCTGCTTAGGCTTTGGATTATGTTTATATCCATGAGTTTATAGGTGTCTGGAATATAGTATTACAGTGAAAAACCAGTGGAAGTAATAGCACACACACCTTGATTTTCTTCTGCTTAATAGTAGAAAATTAACTGTTCCAGCATGAGCCAAATTTCATTTAATTTCTTATTATTATTCTTTTTTTTTTGCATAAAAGTATGCCAAAGAGTTCATTAGCATCTTTTACTACAGAAAGCAGCAGACCAGTCCAACAGATACAGTTGTATATCACAACTGTGCACTACATAGGTGTGAGACACTTCAAAAATTACTGAAACTCTCTAAGCCTCAGTAATCTCCTCTCTAAAATAAGGATAATTATACATACCTCATGTTGTGGTAATGAGAATTAAATGATATAATATACATAATCTACTTAATAGAGTGGCTGACACATTGTGAGCTTTCAAGAAATGAACTATGTAGATAAAAGAATGTATTCTACCCTCAGACCAGCTGAGTTTAAATCCTTGCTTCACTACTTACTAGCTGTGTCACTGTTATTCCATTGGCTAACCCTTTTCTGACTCAGTTTACTTCTCTGTGTTACAGGCACAATAAAAGCATATGCCTCCAAGGACTGTTGAAAGAATTAGAGATTTTACACACACACACACACACACACACACACACACACACACACACACACACACAGAATGATTAAAGCGAGGTCTGACATAGTAAGCACTCACTAAATGTTATGTATTACTATACCTCAAAATACAACATTAAATTCTCAATTCATGTTTCCATTCTGTGTATATTTGATTCAAACTTTTGACTCATCAGTCCCACAAAGACTCAAATAAATTTAAGTATTTTCCAATTATTGCCAAAGTTTAAGCATTTAAAATAGTTTTCTGATTGTTGCTAAGATTTAGGAACAAGTAAATAAATTTAAGATTAAAGAATAGTCGAGACTTGTAGAAATTAGAAAGATAATTCTTCAAGGAAAAGTTACAGTTATTATTGCCAATATTATTTCTGCTATTATACAAAATATTTACCTAAGAAATCCCATAAGAATTTTCTTCCAACCTCAGGTTCACTAAAGAGAAATAAAAGTGGTACAGTACTATAAGTGAGTAGTTTTCTAACATATAATTTATTAACATATATTCTCTTCAACCAAAATATGATTATACATAGGTCTCTTTATATTGTTGCTACCATTCTTATCATGCGACAAATTTTATATTATCATTATGGTAAAATTCCATATTGCACATAAATGAAATGCCTCTCATTATTTGTGTTTTCATTACAAAGGACAATTACCTACTTTCAGAGATCCTAACTAAAGTTATTTTTCTTATTTCAAAAAGAAATAATCACTTTGCCAAGTTGCCAAAATAAGTACTATAACCGATTATGCTATGCCACTTATAAATTATTTTTATATTTTAAAATAACATAGAAATGAACACCTTATTCACAGGAAAGTCCTCACCATTAGACAAGGGCATTCATAGGGACACATGACAGCTGAGAGAATCAATATCTAGATCTTGAAGCACAAATCTGGAGGTTCACAAACAGTATCCACATTGTAGAACTCATTTGTTCAGCATATGGGCCCCAACTGTAATAGACATAGGTACCTGAAATGGTGGGCTGCCAATGCAGTTCTGCAAGAGGTGGCCTCAATTTTGAGGTTGGGAAGCTGGTGAGGAGAAAGCCATTAGAGATTATATAATCATGTCATTCTGTCTAAAACGCATGGCAAGATTTCATCTGCTCTGACTTACAAAGCAGACACTTGTGACTATAGCTCTGAGGGAAGAGTTTGAAAATGGCAAATAAGGAGTAGATGTTGTCTATTACTGGATGGATTTGGAAGATATAAGAGGGAGATGGACTCAGGGAAAGACTTGCCAGTTTTTAAGGAGGCATAAAAGATAATAGAGGGAATTTAGAAAATGTGGTTTTTATAGAATTAAAGAACCCAAGTAATTCTAGATCCTAAATCATAACAAATGGAATTACAGGAAGACTTCTATAGTCTTCTGTAAAAACCCAGTAAAACTTCCAACTAAAATAAGTGTTTTAATGCAAACATCTGACTAAGAATGCTGTTGAACCATGGGAAAAAATGGAACAACTTGATTAGAAATCTATGAATTTTGGAGAAAAGAGCATTACAGATACTATCAACTAAAAATGTTATAGTTGTGTTAGAAATAAAATTCTCTTAATCTACTTGCACAGGTGACAAGTTGCTGAACTATGCAGTCCTTCAAGAATGGCCTAATTGGGATGCCTGGGTGTCTTAGTCCACTAAGCATCTGTCTTTAGCTCAGGTCATGATCCCAGTGTCCTGGGATCAAGCCCCGCATCAGGCTGTCTGCTCAGCGAGGAGTCTTTTTCGCCCATTGCACTCCCCATTCCTCCCTGCTCTCTCTCTCTCTCAAATAAATAAATAAAATGTTTAAAAAAAAAAAGAGTAAGCTTTTAGCTTGAGACAGGTATTAATCTAAACTAGATACTGCTACACAATTAGAATTTTACACCACAAATATTTTTTTATGCCATGGATATGACCTCATCTCCTAGTAGACACCAAATTGCTCAACCTAAGTAAAATTGTTGAAAAATCTTATGATGCCTCTGATTATGGCACTGTCTTCCTTCTCTCACCTAGCTAATGGACAAGTGTAATTATGCTAACAAATTTGGTTCCCCTTTTATAGAAACTTGAGAATAGGTATTATTGTCATTAAACCAATTGTCTAAACTGAGTTGCAGAGCAAAGTTTTGAACTGAGGTATTTGGATGCTAGGTCTTTTGCTTTTCAAATTGCAATAAACTGGCTTTTCAAAATAATGTGGTTACTTTTCAACTATAATTTACTTGTTTACTTGCATGGTTATACTTAATTAGTGTGGACCCCAAAGAACTTTTGTTTATGTGGCTCATATCTATCAATATTATCATAGTAGGATATAAGACAAAGAGTTGAAAATAAATATTTACAAATTTATTTAAATAGCAATAAGAAATTATTAATATATAAATGAAAGTAAGATTTTTTATGAAAAAAACCCTATATATTCCAAAACAAAAAAAAATGAGAAAGTGGTAATATTTTACAGTTTTTCAGATCTCTTTAAAATCTGGCTTAATAGAAGATATTAGGATTCTCAGATTTGCTTCTGTGCTCAATCTGTTGAAATACGTTGTTTTTTGTGTTTGAAGAAAACTTGGCCCCTTGCAGATATGTGCTTAGAAAAGGAAGGCACATTTAATAGAGTTTTCAGATAGTTGTGATACCCTTTTGGATACAACACCAAAATTTGATAAGTGATTACTTTCATAAAAGTTAGTTGCCATATGGAATCTGAAACTATATGAATGGCAATTTTATAAGCTGTTATATTATAATCCATTGGTCTATCTTGCACTTTTTAAAAAGATTTTATTTATTTTATTTGTGAGAGAGAGATAGCACAGGCAAGGGGAGGGGCAGAGGGAGAGGGAGAAGCAGACCTCCCCCGCCCTGCCCCCGGACCAGGGAGCCCAATGCTAGCCTTGATCCCAGGACCATTAGATCATGACCTGAGCCAAAGGCAGACCCCGAACAGACTGAGCCACCTAGGCACCCCCTATCTTGCTCTTTAAATTGGTCTTTTAATTGTGTGATTTTGTAACATCATATTTTGTCATTTGGCATTTGGAAAATATTAGTTCTGGCAGTTAGGTAGATCTTTCAAAACTCGATATACTTTATGATACATCAAAAAATCATATTAATTAACAGTACTACCAATTTTGTAAGTATAATTTTTAAGTGTCCAGAATCTTTTAACTTCATTGTGGCAGTTTTTAAAATTTTTTTCAACTCAAGTTTTACCATTGTTAGCAAATACCATCATCATTTGTTTTCTTTAAAGTAACCAGTCATTTGCAAAAACATGATTACATAATACCTAAGTCTGAATATCCATACTTTTTGCTTGTCGGTATTTCTTTCTAGTAAAAATAATGTTTCATGAGAAAGGTAGCTAGTTCTTTTCTCAACTAAAGCAATCACAGTAGTGCTTTTCCTCTAGACACCATGGCATTTTGGCAGGAAGCAGAAGTGCAATATGCAAGCTTCTCTTTACATCAAAGAGAATACTTAAATGAGTGTGTCCATTTTTGTATCAAAAAAAAAAAAAAACCCTCCTAATTCCTGGGTCCTATAAATTAAAATTCAGTAATTTCAATTATTTTCACTTATAGGATACTTTGCTAAAATAATAAACTTAAGAATATATATTAAAACACTAGGTGATTTTTCAAGGGAATAAAGTAATACAATTTGAAGTTGATACCTTTTGGTAATCTTACCAAACATAAAAATAGGCTTCAAAGTACTTGAAAAATGAGTTGAATATAATTAATTCCGTTTAGCTTCTATACTTATGAATTATTTCAGCCAAGACTTTGCAAGGGCATAGTATGTAGTAAGATATTTTAGTCTCAGAGAAAGAGAATGAATCTTGCTGTGTTTTGCTTATTGGATAAGGTTATAGAGGAGAGGCAAGCAAAATAAGCTTAAAGTGCAATTGTAAATATGTATTTCCCTGTGTTAAATTAGAAGATACATATGGAGAAAATGAACACTCTAGTTACCCAGAGTATATATAGTTATAATCATATATATTTGAGGTCTTTTTAGAGCTATCGGCATTCTTGTATTAGGTATATTAAGATTGTTTCTAGGACAATGCTGAATTCCAAACAAAACAAAAGTGTTACATGGAGTGGTTAAAAAATATATGATTCTCATAGTGACATTTTTATCTTTAAGATAAAATTATATCAAAATAGTATGATATCAAAACCCTCATGAGTTAAAGGTAGCATTTTAAAAATGTGTTTCATTGTAATTAATGCCTTTGTGAAATTCCAATGTTGAAGCCTTAATCTCTTGCTTATTTTGCTTTAAATCTGTGATATATAAATTTTGTTCATCTTGCTTTAACTATGTAAGTAAATTTTTTCACAAATACAGAAACAAGAAGTTATAATCTAATAGAGAAAAAGTTTAGAACTTTATAATAATTACAATAGTCAATCAAAATGATTGTAACTTCTTCCAGATAGGATGTTGTAGGTAGCAGTAGATCAGTGTCCCCAGTAACCACTAGTAAAATGGAAAAAATTATTAAGTAACGTTTAAGGCCATCAGCAACTTGTGGAAGGTTTACTAAAATTTCAGAGATGAAAGAGCAATTAATAGATGAAATAATAACAAGCAGACTTACTTGGTTTTCATTTTGTTCTGTTTTCTGGGAGCATTTGCCAATTTTTTTCATGGACTGAGGAGAAAGGGTTTGCCAAGAATTTGCTGCTGGGGAAAACAAAAGCTTTTAAAGTTATTAGACATTGTACAAAACTAGAGTGGACAAAAATAAGAATTCGAGGATCTCACGTGCACAACTAGTTTTTTCCAGTAATACTTTCTCTGATTTCTGAGGCTATGTGGGAAGCTAAAAAGGTAGAGCCAAAGATTCTATGCAAAATGGATAAAAAGGTGGACTATTTTAACAATGAAGTGAGAAGTATAAAGTGTTGAGAAGTTAAAAATATCTAGAATATTTCAAAAAGAATCTAATGGGCATTCTAGAATGAAAAGTAAAGTACGTGAAATTATAAACTCTGAATTTAAGAGCATATTGGACACAGTATAAAATGAAATTCATTAGTTAGAACAAAGGTTAATAGTAATATCCTAATTAAAGTAGAGAAGAATAACAAGAATGGAAAAACAAACAAAAACAGAATAGAATATTAAGGTGTGTGTGACATATTCCAAAGGTCATTAATATGCATGTAATTGGAAAATGATCTGAGATGGAAGATGAAAATGCAGAAAACAACAGAGGGGTTAATGTTAGGGTAAATATGCATGTTAATGGAAAAATCAATGATCATATTGTCTTACAATGTTTAAATATACGTAGCAGTAAAATATATATGATAGAGATAAGACCAAATATAAGATGGGTAAATATAGTTAAAGCTCACAGAAAAAAAAATAGAAAAACTGAATAGTTAGATATTTTATAAGATTGAATGTTAATATATTTATTAAAAGTCTTCCCACGGAGAAATTCCAATGGCTTAATTGGTGAATTTGAATATATAAGGAAAAAATAATAGTAATCTTTTATAAGATCTTCTACATGACAGAAAAATAGCAACTGCTTCCCAACAGTTTTTTTGAGGCCCAACATGATTTTGATGCCAAACTTATCGGGAAAGGGAAATTGTACAGTGGGAAAATCACAGGCAAATCTCTTTCATGCAAAATATTAAAGAAAATTTACGCAAAAATATTAAAGAAAATATTAGAAAATTTAATTTGGTAATAAAAAGTTAATACTTTGGGGCACCTGGGTGGCACAGTGGTTAAACGTCTGCCTTTGGCTCAGGGTGTGATCCCGGTGTTATGGGATCGAGCCCCACATCAGGCACCTCCGCTATGAGCCTGCTTCTTCCTCTCCCGCTCCCCCTGCTTGTGTTCCCTCTCTCGCTGGCTGTCTCTATCTCTGTCAAATAAATAAATAAAATCTTTAAAAAAAAAAGTTAATACTTCAACAGGAGGTGGGGTTTGTCATGTGCATTGTAGATTAAATTAACATTCAAATAATCAATCAGCATAAATTACCATGTTAACCTAATAAAGGAAAATATACAGTCATCTCAACAGATTCAGGGAAGCCATTTGATAAAATTTCAGGGTGTTTGTGATAATTTTCCTCAAATTATGAATGATATTTCTTAATCTGATAAAGAATACACACATATGTGCATACACAGACAAAACCTTAGCAATGTTATTTTAATGGTAAAATATCAAATTATTTCCTTAAAGTTCTGAAATGAGACAAAGTCTTCTTTTATTATCAGTTATATTTAACTTTGAAATAAAATATTTTCTAAAAGTGCAGTAGGCAATAGAAACAAATAAAAGATAATTGTTTCAGAAAGGACAAATTAAAGTTGTCATTTACAGATGGCATGATTGTTTACATAGAGATCCAGAAGAATCTACAGATGTTCTACTAGAATCAATGAATTAATTTATCATGGTCACTGGGTACAGAGTACAGATAATTTTATTTATACAACAAACATAAGCTTTTCTAAATCATACAACTTACAATAATGTAAGAAATCTAGTCTAGGAATAAATGTAAAAATTACCTCTGAAGTCTATCCTGAAAACTATAACTTCATTAAGAAAAAATAAGGATAATGTAAAAATAAATGACTAAAGAATATAATACATTTGTTGATTTTCTTTGATAGGCAAAAGTTTTTAATTTTGCTGTAGTGTCAATAGCATATTTTTGCTTTTTTTTTTTTAAAGATTTTATTTATTTATTCGACAGAGATAGAGACAGCCAGCGAGAGAGGGAACACAAGCAGGGGGAGTGGGAGAGGAAGAAGCAGGCTCATAGCAGAGGAGCCCGATGTGGGGCTCGATCCCACAACGCCGGGATCATGCCCTGACCGAAGGCAGACGCTTAACTGCTGTGCCACCCAGGCGCCCCAGCATATTTTTGCTTTTGTTTCCCTTGCCTTAGGAGACATATCTAAAAAAATGTTGCTATGCCCGAATTCAGAGAAATCACTGCCTAGATTCTCTTCTAGGATTTTTATGGTTTCAGATCTCACATTTAGGTCTTTAATCCATTTTGAGTTTATTTTTATGTATGGTGTCAGAAAGTGGTCCAGTTTCATTATTTTACATGTAGCTGTCATGTTTTTCTAGCACCATTTATTGAACAGACTGTTTTCTCTATTGTATACTCTTGACTCCTAGATTCATTGACTATATAGGCATGGGTTTATTTCTGGGCCCTCTATTCTGTTCCATTCATCTGTGTGTCTGTTTTTGTGCCAGTACCATACTGTTATTTTTTTATTGAAGTATAATTAGCATACAGTGTTATATTAGTTTCAGGTGTACATTATAATGATTCAGTAATTCTAGGGGTGCCTGGTTGGCTCAGTCAGTAGAGCATGTGACTCTTGATTTCAAGGTATTGAGTTCAAGCCCCATGTTGAACATAGAGCTTATTAAAAAAAAATTCAATAATTCTATACGTTACTCAGTACTCATCACGATAAGTGTACTCTTAATCTCCTTTATCTATTTCACCCTCCAACCTAATGCACCTCAGCCCTGGCATCACCAGTCTGTTCTCTGTATTTGTCTGCTTTATGTTTGTCTCTTTTTTTTGTTTCCTTTGTTCATTTGTTTTGTTTCTTTAATGCCATATATGAGTGTAATCTTATGGTATTTGTCTTTCTCTGTCTGATTATTTCACTTAGCATTACACCTCCTAGGTCCATCTATGTTGGCAAATGGCAAAATTTCATTCTTTTTTATGGCTGAGTTATATCCCATTGTATATATATGTATGCCACATTTTCTTTATCCATTCATCTGTGGATGGACACTTGAATTGCTTTCTTATCTTGGCTGTTGTAAATAATGCTACAATAAATGTAGAGGTGCATCTGTCTTTTCAAATGAGTGCTTTGTAGTATATATTGAAATCTGGAATTGTGATAACTCCAGCCTTGTTCTTTCTCAAGATTACTTTTGTTATTTGGGGTCTTTCATGGTTCCTTACAAGTTTTAGTATTATTTGTTCTAGTTCTGTGAAAAATATTGGTATTTTGATAGGGATTGCATTGAGTCCATAGATTGTAAATTGGTATGGCCGCTATGGAAAATGGTATGGAGGTTCCTCAAAAATGAAGTACAGAGATCCATATGATCCAGTAATTTCACTACTGGGTATTTACCCAAAAAAATTAAAACACTAATTCAAAAAGGTATGTGGGCCCCTATGTTTACTGCAGCATTATTTATGTTAGCCAAGATAATGGGAGCAACCTAAGTGCCCATTGATAGATGAATGGATAAAGAAGATATGCTATATTTATACAATGGATCATTATTTAGCCACAAAACAGATGAGATCTTGCCGTTTGCAACAACATGAGTGTAATGCTAAGTGAAATAAGTCAGACTGAGAAAGACAAATGCCAGATGATGTCAATCATATGTGGAATATAAAAAACAAAGAAACCAACAAAAAGAAGAATTAGAGGTATGAATACAGAGAACAAACTGATGGTTGCTAGTGGGAGTAGGGGTGGAAGGATGGGCAAAATGAGTGAAGGGAAATTGGAGATACAGGCTTCCAGTTATGGAATGAATAAGTCATGGGTATAAAAGGTACAGCATAGGGAATATAGTCAATGATATGGTGGTCGTTTTGTACAGTGACAGATGGTAGCTACACTTGTGGTGAGCATACCATAATGTACAGAGATACTGAAACACTATATGTACACCTGAAACTACTGTAACATTGTGTGTCAACTATACTCAAATAAAAAAAATAAAGTAGCTTAACTCCTCAAAATATTGTCTATTCTGTTGGTTACAACAAAATCTAAGTTGTAATGCTTTAGTTTGCCATTAACTTAAACTGGGGTTCCCAAAATCTGATACAAAATGCTTTTACAATTATATAATTTTTATAAAGAAATTTTAAAAATCCCGTCAATTGTCCTTGGTCTGAAGAAATAAAAGGTACTGAGACACCTGGCTAATCATTTAAAGAAAGAAGTGGACTCATATTTCATACTTTTTAATAAATTTACAGTCTAGACAAAAAGAAATGTAAATATTTATTAGAAAACAAAATATATTTTTAACATAATAGAAAAGAGAGGTCACATTTAGTTGTGATGGTAAAGTCTTTGAAGGCTCAAAATCTAGAAACCACTAAATTAAATATTAATAAGTTGGCCTACATTTTTAAAAATAAAAACTGTTTTAGGAGAACTGCATATGTACAGAGTCATGGCCAACATTATCTATCATCTATCTATCTATCTATCTATCTATCTATCTATCTATCTATCATCTATCTATATCTATCTATATCTATCTGTATCTATCTATCTATATATATCTGTATCTATCTGTATCTGTATCTCTCTCTGTATATATAGATAGCTATATATATATATATATATATATATATATACACACACACATTCATGTTCACTGAGATACAGATATATATAGATAGATATAGATAGATATAGATAGATATATTTTTTCCCCAAAGAGCCAAGCCAATGAAGAAAGATAAATTACTGGTAATGATGGTAAAGTATTTAATATTACTTTATTATTTCATTTATGAAATGCTTCTGCTCTGCCGAACTTTATTATAAATAGGTTGAGTATATTAATTTAATCTTTTATAGAGAAGGAAAGAATGGCACAAAGGGGTGAATTTTTATTTCCAAAATCTTACAATATTGTTTGGAACTTAATAGAAGTGAATTCAAGATTGGATTCTTTTTGATAACTATAAGGTATAATATGCTTATATGTGTGTTTATACATGTACATATATATACATACATATATGATTGTAAAGACTCTTACCTAATGCACTGATATAAATAAGTAAAAAAAAATAAGGCATAAAAAAGGAACTCACAGGAAATGTGAATAATTGCTTGAATCATTGTCATAGATAAATATAACTTAGAAAATAATGAGTTGACGTATTCCATTTAATCAGCAAATTTAAAAAAATCGATAGTATTTATTGTAGCAACAAAAATATGGCCTGAAAAGAAAAGTTTGTGGAATATTTTTGGGATTCTACAATGGGGAAACCCTTTAGAAGGCAACTGATACTACGTACAAAAATATTTTTTAATGTATATTCTTTTCTGTAGAAACCCTACATCTACAAATACTCTCAAAAATAAACTTTGATAAAAGATATAACGTTGTTTCTTTGAGTTCAGGAGGAAAAGAAAATGAGGAGTAGGTGTGGGTGTTGACGGTGATAAACTGAGCATCTAAGACATCTTTCTTCTGAGGAGACCTTTTCTCTTTTACTTTTTAGAAATTAAGAATGGCATGAAAATTTTCCACTGAAAATCATGTCATCTACTTTTAACATTTGTGTATATATGTATGAATTCATGTGTTTTGGTGTGTATTTTACAATATTACAGATACAAACTATGAAAAAAATATACGAATGTCAGTAGTGCCATTACCGAAAAGGTATTCCTTTTGCAATAATCTCTTGTACCTAATGTTCATTGAACCAAGGTAAGAAAACTCCTCTGGTGATGACTCCTTAGGCCTACAGTCTGCAGGGAGTGAGTTTTCTGTGCTATGCCTGAATGAAGGGATAGAGTCAAAGGCATTCATCTCTGCTGCCTCTTAGATAAAAAGAAGAGACTAATATTCAGTATGATATTCATCTTCAACCATGAAGGTTCTTTAAGAACACTTGCCAGCAGTGAGGAATGGCATCCTCTATATTAACTATCTTTTATAAAGCACTACTTCAGGGCCATAGTAATCATCAGTAAATGATGATCAAAGTCTTCCAACTGTAGTGAGGTACAAACCCATTAGATAAATTTTATGGAAGAACTGCAGCTGGTTCTCTCTTCTGTAAAATGATTAATCATAAGTCTTTCATTTTTTAACTATTTTATTTTGGGGTTCAACAAGTATGCAACAATAGCTGGATCTTGTATATACAGACCATTCCACATCTCAATTACTTGGGAACTTCATAGTATATAGAACTTATTATTTTGTTGTCAGACTACCTTTTGTCAATGTCATAAAGTAAATTTAACAAAGTTTGCAATTCATTTGTCACATTAAAGACTTTATACTCTTTCCAAGACATCTATAAAATATAAATATCACAACAGCTTATATATATATAACATCTTACAGTTTTTCTTGTTTTTCCTTACTATTGCTGAATTTCACCTCAGATTTCATAGATTGATGAATTAACAAAAGACTAGAAAAATAATGGGTTGAAGAGTCATAGATTTTTGCAAGTATACCACTTTTCACTTTCTTCTCACTTAACTCCTTTATTCTTAACCCAGCAGTCAAATATCAATTATATACATTATATTATCAGATCACACTCCTGACCCTTATTCTCCTTGCCTTGAGACCATATGTTAAGACCTCCTTTCCTTTATACCTACTCAGATCATCCCCTGATCTCCTAGATCATAGCTTCACCCATGACCATCTTTCCTTTTTCAGGAAGAAATGTGTACTATGAAATGAGTCCTTTAAGAGGAGGGCTCTCTCTGACTATCTAGATTACTGCATATGCAAATCTACTAGTTTTTGGTGATGATTAAAAACAATTAAAAACAAGGAAACCAGAATAGAGAACCCAGAAATGGACCCTCGGCTCTTTGGGCAACTAATCTTTGATAAAGCAGGAAAAAACATCTGGTGGAAAAAAGACAGTCTTTTCAATAAATGGTGCTGGGAAAATTGGACAGCTACATGCAAAAGAATGAAACTTGACCACTCGCTCACACCATACACAAAGATAAACTCCAAATTATGAAAGACCCCTATGTGAGACAGGAATCCATCAAAATCCTAGAGGAGAACATAGACAGCAACCTCTACGACATCGGCCACAGCAACCTTTTTCATGACACATCTCCAAAGGCAAGAGAAACAAAAGATAAAATGAACTTGTGGGACTTCATCAAGATAAAAGGCTTCCGCACAGCCAAGGAAACAGTCAAAAAAAATAAGAAGCAGCCCACGGAATGGGAGAATATATTTACAAATGATACTACAGATAAAAGACTGGTATCCAAGATCTACAAAAAACTTCTCAAACTCAATACACAAGAAACAAATAAATAATAAAATGGGCAGAAGATATGAACAGACACTTTTCCAATGATGACATACAAATGGCTAACAGACACATGAAAAAATGTTCCAAATCATTAACCATCAGGGAAATTCAAATCAAAACCACACTAAGATACCACCTTATGTCAGTTAGAATGGCAAAAATTGACAAGGCAAGAAACAACGATTGCTGAAGAGGATGTGGGGAAAGGGGATCCCTCCTACATTGTTGGTGGGAATGCAGGTTGGTGCAGCCACTCTGGAAAACAGTGTGGAGGTCCCTTAAAAAGTTGAAAATTTAGCTACCCTATGACCCAGCCATTGCACTACTGGGTATTTACCCCAAAGATACAGACGTAGTGAAGAAAAGGGCCATATGCACCCCAATGTTCATAGCAGCATTGTCCACAATAGCTAAATTTTGGAGGGAACCGAGATGCCCTTCAACAGATGACTGGATTAAGAAGTTGTGGTCCATATGTACAATGGAATATTACTCAGCTATCAGAAAGAACGAATTCTCAACATTTGCTGCAACATGGACAGCACTGGAGGAGATAATGCTAAGTGAAATAAGTCAAGCAGAGAAAGACAAGTATCATATTATTTCTCTCATCTATGGAACATAAGAACTAGGAAGATTGGTAGGGGAAGAAAGGGATAAAGAAAAGGGGGGTAATCAGAAGGGGGAATGAAGCATGAGAGACTATGGACTCTGAGAAACAAACTGAGGCCTTCAGAGGGGAGGGGGATGGGGGAATGGGATAGGCTGGTAATGGGTAGTAAGGAGGGCACGTATTGCATGGTGCACTGGGTGTTATACGCAACTAATGAATCATCGAACTTTACATCAGAAACCAGGGATGTACTGTATGGTGACTAACATAATATAATAAAAAAAATTAAAAAGAAAACAAGGAAATCATGAATTTAGAGAATACAGTCTTTACAAACATTGAGTAACATCAGTGTTGGTTTACAAACTCCAGAACATAAAATGTAGTGATAAATCCAAAGTGAGTGAACAATAAATTAAGATTCATAATATTATAGTAAGAAAATACATCAAATGAATATAAGGGATTAATTTATCAGAATTCCAATAAAACTTGAAGCCTGCAAGATTTCTGCATAGTGCTTTGTAGATGTAAGTGCTTAATTTCTTTCTTTTGATTGAGCAATTGCACTCCTCATAAATGCCTTATAATCTTTTGATAACTGCCCTCATATAAAGGATGATTTCACTAATCACACATTTCATCATTTGAATTGCTCCTTATTTGCATCTTACAGCCAACTTTTCATGACCATATATTTATATTTAGTTATCTCTCATAAACACCATTCCACGATTAAGAGATTTTTCACAATTAATAGAAAAGTACATAAGAATAGAAAACATTTGCTTAATGTCAAACAGATTCTGAAAGAGAGTTCACACATTTAAAGTGTTTCTTTTCTACATTTAACTAGGCTTATTTCAGATTTCACCTCCTTAACCATACACAAAGTTCCTAGCTAATGTGCATTTGTTTTTATTATCTAATTTTCTAGGCTTACCAAACTGGAAATAGTGGAGAAATTCCAGGAAATTTTAGAACAGTATGTTTCAACTGATCCTAGCATATATGCCAACAGTGTTTAGGTCTACTGCTTTGAAACTTAAGCAGATCTGTGTCCAACAATAGGTCTGAGATACACAATATCATTCCATCCAGTGGGTTGTAACAGAGGTATGTCTAGGACACTTTACCTATCATTTGTTCCTTCTAAATTATTCTGTTTCTAGTTCCTACGTGCATAAGAAAAGGTTGGTTGCTCTGTTCTGCCTTTAGTCTTACATAACAGTGTTAGCATTCTTTTTAATAACAAATTACCAAATTTAGTGCCTTAAAAGAACATTCATTTATTATCTAATAGTTCTTTAAGTCTGGAGTCCAGCATGGGTCTCATTAGGGTAAAATCAAGATGTAGGCAGAGCTGTTTTTCCTACTGGAGGCTTTGGGGATAAACCCAATCCCAAACTCACTCAGATTGTTAGCAGAATCTGCTCTATGTGGTTGTAAGTTTGAGGTCCCTGTTTCCTTACTAGTTGTCAGCTGAGGGCCTCCTACCTAGCTCCTTGAGGCTTCTCTGTCCTTTCCACAAGGGTCCCTCCATTTAAGGGCCCATAATGGCATGCTGATTCTTCTCCTGCTAGGAATTGCTCTGACTTTACCTCCGGAGCATTTCACTGACTTCCCTCTTCTGCTATATTTCTCTATTTAAAAGGTCATGCAACTAGATTTGGTCCACCTGGGTAATCCAGTATAATCTTCCTATTATAAGGTCTGTAACCTTAATGACATCTGCAATTCTCTTTTTCCATGTAATATTACATTTTCACAAATGCCAAGGATTAAGTCATAGACATCTTTCAGAGGTATCATTCTGCCTATCACAATTATGTAAGGTCTCAGCATACATTCCAACTTTTCTCTATAGTGTAGGGAAAGAAAAAGATTCATTATTGGTAACATTTCTTCCAAGTAGCATAGTGATTCTGAAACAAAATTCAGTGTAACTTCCATTGGATGATTTATCAGAATCTTTTCTCTAAAATGACTTAAGATTTCAGAATATTTTTCTTTTGATTTTTCTAATTAGTCACTAGATAAAAAATTTATATTTTAATTATATTCCTCAATAGCTGAGTTATGCTCTCTGATTAAATGGCATTTTCCATGAAAATCCTGGTATTCACATTATTTGCCGGAAAGTATTTTCATATTTATTGAACATCTTCCAATTGGTTAATTATATGGGAGAAGTTTTAATTTAAATAGAAACTTAAAATCATGAAAATTTTGAGCATCATTTGTCATTTTGAAAGTTCTAATCATATGTTTTTTATTCAGATCTTATCCTATGACTGAAGAGAGCTGAAAAATTATAGGTTATATTACTGAAAATTATACGTTATAAGATATTTAATGTATTGGTTTGATTCATAAGGAACAGGGATATTTATATCTGAGTGATTATCCAATACATGTCATTAATCTTATTTCTTCCTATAAATTAAAAGTGCAGAAGAGTATTAGTTTATGGGAATTATTATTTTAATTTTTAGAATTTTTTCTATGCATAATAAGCTTAAGAAAAAGAAGTTAGAAATGCATTATGTACTGTAAAATATAGTTTTTACTCCCTGTGTGTACATATAGACAAACCCACTCTTTTCATTCCTTGTACATCTAATCTTCTGCACCAGTCCCAATACACACTTATTCCTCCCTCAAAGACAAACAGATGTCCAAAAAAGATGCTAAATAAATGAAAAATACTTGTAATTCCCTATCTAAAGTATTATATTTAATGGGGGTATTTTTTGTCTGACTGCTTCTCCAGACCCAATAAACAGAAGGATGCCCCCTCTCACCACTTACTTAAACAAATGTTGCCTTTACTAAAATATACAATAAAGAAATTCAGTTCAGATCAAAAGAAAGAAAGAAAACTGTTCATCCATAGCTGACATTATCATGTATTTATAAAATCCAAGTTGGCAGGAGGGAGTCACTACTAAGATACCAGACATAAACATAAACACACACACACACACACACACACACACAAGTATCAGTTTTCAGTCCACAATCCAATGCATGAAAGTTTTTTGGTTCTTGTTTGTTATGTTTGTTTTCTCATTTAGTTGAGGGGAGAATAATTTGTATGGTATAAAAAAATTGTGAGGCAAAAATACAGATGCGGAGAGTGAAGAAGGCTGGTTATATTCTGTCTTCAGTTGGACCTTGTGGACTGAATGTGAGGCCCGGTCGTTAAGCAATGAGAAGATCAAATATCCCAAGATCTTTCCTAGAGATGGTGTGAGGTATGGAGCATCAGCAGAAAATGGGTTTCTGATGCTGCCTTGCTTAGTGTCTTTATATTTCTCGTATCTCAAATAGACTTTGTTAAAATTATTTAGACCTATGTCATGATCAAAAATTGCTGAATCTACTAGCATTATATATAAGAAAGGCAATAATTCATCAATTTTTTTCTTAATCTAAATCTTTATTTACTACCACTACTATTTGGAAGTGTCTCTGTCTTACTCTATCTATATATAATCCCATATGTATGTAATTTCCATAAGCCTATTATCCAAACTCTTACACGGCCTAATTTAACCAATAATATTCTTATTTTGGAAAATTGGAAAGTAGGAATACAGATTCCACTTGATAGACTAATCTTTAGCTCTTTTAGGTAACCTCAGTAATTTCTTTTTTAGATTGTTTTCAGTTGGCTGCATTTATCACTTTGCTTAGCTGGGCTAGAAAGTACTTGGAGACTTGATTTACCCGCCTGGCACTGTGGTGCTCCTCTTTTCAGTCTATCCTGTAGTCTATTTGCTGCAGAGCAGCAGGCTTTCCTAGAGAAAGTGTAAATTGCCAGGTCTCTTAACATCTAGGTCTATACAAATCACAGTATAATTTCTACCACATTTCACATTTTATGATCTGTAGGATTTTACTGGAAATAAGGAAGTATGGAACAGTGATTAAGAGCACTGGTACTAGAATCAGACAAATATAAGTTTGTGCTCTGGCTTTGTTATTACTGGCTGGGTCATCTACAACAATTTATTTGAAATCACTAAGACTCATTTTCCTCTCTTACAAAATGAGGTTTAAAATGGTTGATGTTAAAAGGAATTTGGATTGCTTCATCAATAATGGTTTATGGCAGATATATCTTTATATAATATATTTTATTTTAAGAGCCCTAAAATTAACCAACATCATCAACAGCAATTCGTTTTAGCAAATTAACCTTTTTTTTTTTAAATCAGTTAGTCTGAACTGAATAATGTGATTACCTGTATGTTATGTATCTCTTTAAAAGATGAAATCCATGGCCATTTCTCTGTGGTACCATCATCTAGTGTTACTTAAAATAATGAAATGATCAGGGATGACTAAATTATTATTACCATAATCCATAAGACTTTAAATAGTTAATAATTAGTATGGTTGTTTTATCCTGACTCAATTGAAAAATAATACAAAATAACATTCCTTTAGTTCTCTGAATGTTTTGCTATTACTTAGCTTTGAATCAGAAAATCAGCACTTGAGAGCACAAATAGTACTGTGTTTTAATTCAGTTATGTGGGTGAACAGAGGTGTGTCTCATATATACATATATATAAAAAATGGAGACAATTAATATTCTGCTGATGACATTCTATACATTTAAATGTTTCAGAATACATTTTCCAAGAATCTGTAACCCTGGTACAATTATCAAAATTATTAATTAGAACATTGACATAGTAATTTTATTAAATCAGTTGTACATAAATAAGTAATAATGTACTTATTAGCAATTTTTGTTTTCCCAGTGCTCTTTCCAGGTCAGACCATTTATATTTATTTCCTATCTTTCTTTAGTCTTCTTTAACCTATAAGCGTTTGTTAGCCTTTCTTTAGCTTTCATGAACTTGATATTTAAAAAAAAATTACAGACCAGTTATTTTGTAGACTGTCCTTCATTTTAGTTTTGATTCATTCTTGCTCATGATTTCATTCAAATGATGTATTTTTGACAGAAGTGATGCTGTGTCCTTCTCAATGACTGATAAGGGGGCACATGCTGTCAGCTTGTTCTGTTACTGCTGATGTTAACTTTGATGATTTGCCTAAGGTGATAACAACTAGGTTAATCCACTGTAAAATTGCTAATTCCTCCTTGTAAAAAAAAAAGTAATTAGAGGGGAATTACTTGGAGAGTATGAAAATATCCTGCTCCTCATCAAACTTTTACCCATGAGGTTAGCTCCCACTCATGATTTTGTCACATTTAATTATTATCATAGTTGCTAAATGGTGTTATTTTTAACTTTATCATTCCTTTCGTATATCAGTACTTGTGTAAATTATTTTCGGCTGGACTAGGACAGATCAATTTTTTATCTCCAGGGATACCTGGAAGTATGGAACTGACTCTTGGCCAAGAGAAGAGTGAGAGTGCTAACTAATGATTTATAATATTTTAAAGTTGGAAACTTTTCTGGTGTCACTAGACCAGTTTGCGTATTGATCCGTTACACCTGTTGTAACCAGTTACAAGTTTGACTTGGCTATGTGACTAGAAAGGAGAAATGAAGTACATCATGTATGAATAAGAATAATTCTGAAGAACTGGGCCTGGAAGTCTCTCAGGCTATTAATGCTTATGCATACTTTCTATATCCTTTGACTTTATTAAGATGCTTGTCAATATGCTCTCTGAAGTATGTGAGTCTTCAATTATCTAATCATGTGACATCATTATAGCACTTCACAGTAGGGGAGATCTTTACCCTTACTCCCGCTCATTTATTTATTCCCATCAGTGTGCACTCATAGATTCTTTATTTCACAAAAATTCTGTTACTATTATTATTTCTTTTGATACTCAGATTTTCTACAGTTTCTATTGAGAGTTCCTTCAAGTTAGTTTCATTGTCTTATTGACATATTATTTCATTTGCCTTTTCCTGCTTCTTTTGTTTTGCATGGTAAGAAGATGCCCATGTTTATGGTGTGTCTATGTATATGTGTATACATAGGTTTTTAATATCCCAATGAAACTCATAAAAGAGTTTATTCTAACATTCCTTCTTTCTAATAGTCTCTTTTCTACAATGAAAAACCAGCTTCTGATTATCCTCTATGCATTTATTCAATTGCCAAATCCTTAAATACACAGAAAGCACTTTCTTGATTGTTATCCCTTACCACTGTGAGATTTCTAACTAGACTTCCATATTTGCTTATAGACATTTTTTCTTTAGCCTGAGTATATATAGAAAAGTATTATGTTTAATATGTAGGGTAGGTCTTTTCTCCCTTTAGTGTGCTGTTATTTTTTGTTTTGTTTTTGTCTGTATTCTGTATCGGTATTTATTTCCTGTTTCTTGCTTTGATTTGCTTGTTTTTAAGATTGATAATCACATGGGTCCAAAAGTCAAAACTATATATATGAATATACTGAGAGAAAAGTTCACTTCTCTTTTAATTTCTCCCCTCCTGTTCACTCCCACTTCTGTAACTGTTGTACCATTTTGAATTCCAGTCAGCCTATTTCCTTATAGCCTTGCCAACAGTTTGTTGTCAGGTTTTGCAAATTTTGCCAATCTCATAGGTGATAAATGATAGTTCTTTTAGTATTGCTTTTCATTTCTCTTATACATAGAAAGGTTGAACATTTTTAAATCATTAAATGATCTTTATATAATTTTACCTATTATTCGTTGTTCACTGTATTTTCTAATCTTTCCCATTCTTTTCCCCTAAATTTTAAGAGCCATTTATATATTAAAGATATCATGTTTATATGTGATTTATGTTGCAGATATCTTTTACAATTGTTAGTTGTTGGGCTCCTAGGTGGCTCAGTCTGTTAAACATATGACTCTTTATTTCAGCTCAGGTCATGATCTCAGAGTCATGGGATCAGCCCCGTGTCGGGCTCTGTGCTCAAAGGGGAGACTGCTTCTCTCCCCCTCCCTCTACTCCTCCCGTCCTTCTCTCTCAAATAAATAAATCTTCAAAAAAGAAAAAAAATTGTTGGTTGTCTTTGGAATTATGGAATTAAAACGCTTTTCTTTTTAGTTGTGTAAAATTTTTAAATGTATTTGAATATATTGATTTTATCTTTTATTCCTTATGGATTTTAAGTCATATAAGCTCTTTCCATACACCTAGAATATATAAAACCTTACCTATGTTTCCTTTTGCTAGTTGTGGTATTTGTTTTATCTCTATAATATTTAGAGTTTATTCTTACAAATTGTAATGTAATTATTTTTTCCCCACTGGCTATGAAGTTTTCTGAACACCATTTATTAAAAAGTCAATCTATGCCCTAGTAATTTCAGATGTTATCTTTATAATATATCAGATGTCCCTTGACAACTCAGATCTATTTCTGGACTTCCTGTTATATTTCATTGTCTATTTGTCTGTTCATGCATCAGTACCACATTATTTTGAATAACATGGTTTTAGAGAATATTTAATATTGTGTAAGTCTTGTTCCTCCTGTTTCTAGTTATACGAATTATTCTAAGAAAATTATAACCAGCGTGTCTAGAACCATAAAAATTGGTAGGTACATTTATTGGGATTATATTAAATTTATAAAATTACTTAGGGAGAAGAGTTACCTTTATTGAGTCATTCTATTAAAGAGTGACATATTTCTTTACATTTGTTCAAGTCTGATTTGTATTGTTCAGAAGTATTTTAAAGTTCTTCATAAACAATTTCCATGTTTCTTTTTTTCTTTTTCAATTTTTTAAAATTTAAATTCAATTAATTAAGATACAATGTATTATTTGTTTCAGGGGTACAGGTCTGTGATTCATCAGTCTTTTATAATACCCCAGTGCTCATTACAACATGTACCCTCCCCAATATTGTTTTTTTTTAAGTGTATTTCTCAGTTTTCTCATCTTTTGTTTTTGTTTTTGTTTTTTTAGAAGGGGCAGGGGCAAAGGGAGAGGGAAAGAGAGAATCAAAAGCAAGCTCCACATCCAGTGCAGAGCCCAACTCATGGCTCAATCCCATGACCCTGAGATCATGACCTGAACCCAAATCAAGAGTCAGATGCTTAACCCACTGAGCCATCCAGGCGCCCCAGTTTTCTCATCTTTGATGTTGCTATAGTGAATAGATTTTTCTCAACCATTATGCCTTTGAACTGGTTGTTGTTTATGAGTAAGAAGGCATTTTGATTTCTGTATGTTAGTGTTTTCTGCAACTTTAGTATATAATTTTATTTCTGAGTCAAAGTTTTGACTTCAGCTTTGTAAGTATACTATCCAATTGTGTACAAATAGGAAAAGTTGTACTTCTTATTTTACAATTTATTTTTTTTAATTTGATTGGCGGGTATTTCCAATACACTGTTAAATACTAGGGGTCTTAGTTGGCATCTTTAATTTGTGTCTGGTATTAGTGGAAATGCTACTGTTTCCTTATTAAGCAAATACTGATTCTACAACAGATTTGCTTGTCTTTATTGTGCTAAGGATGTATCATTATGTATCTTTTTAGCTATATTTTTGTGAAGAGTGACAATTTAATTTTGTTGGACTTCTTTATCATCTTTAGATGTAATCACATGATTTTTCTTCTTCAACTCATTAATGGTATGTTATCTTAATAGATGTCTAAATATTGAACCAACCTTGCAGAACTGGAATAAATGTCAGTTGTTCATGGTGTTGTGTATTTCTTTCTTAAAGTGACGTTGAATGCTGGTTACTAAAAAGTTCTTTAGGATTTGTAATTAATATTGTAATAGTTAATTTTGTATCGGCTTCACTGGACAAAGATATGCCCAGATGTCTGGCAAGATATTATTTCTGGATCTGTTTGTGAGTGTGTTTCTGGAAGATATTAACATTTGAATCAGTAAACTAAATAAAGATTCACCCTCACCAATATGGAGAGTCATCATCCAATCTTTTGAGGGCCCATAAAGAACAAGAAAATTGAGAAAGGGCAAATTCTCTTTATTTCCTCTTAAATCAGGACATTCATCTCTTCCTACCATCTCATAACAGGGCTCCTGCCTTGTGATCCTTTGGACTCTGAGACTTGTATCAGCAATCCTACCCCTGTGCAGTTTCTTTGGTCTTGACCTTGGACTGGTAGTTACACCAGTGACTCCCCTCATTCTCAGGCTTCTGGACTTAGACTGAATTACAACATCTGCATTCTTGGTTTCTAGCTTGCAGACACCATTTCATGGCATATGTCAGCTTCCATAATCATGTGAGTCAATTCTCATCATAAATCTCCCCTCTCTCTCTATCTAATCTGTCATCTCCTATTGGTTATGCTTCTCTGGAGAACCCTAACTAATATAAATTTTAAATCATTCATTGTAATTTTGATTTTTGTTCTTATTGTTGGTATTTGGAGGAGAGATTTTATCAACTCTGGCCTTTTCTATTTTTTCCTTTTTTTTTTTTCTGCAGAGCCCTAACTTTCCCACTATTTTCTCTCATTACCATTACCATTGAATACGGAAACAGATGTCTCTTGTTTCCTTGCACCTTTTTCTTCTTTAGTCATGATGCCGCTCAAAGCTTACCACCAAACACCATGCCTACTGTGTTCAGTGCTCTGAAAAACCATACTTCTTTTTCAGAATTTTCAGAATTTTGACATTTAAGGTTGGGCTTTTCTTTCTTTCTGACAGTTATTTTTTAAGTCAGTCTCTACTTGCTGTCCTTTCTTTTCTTCTGAGAAAGAAGAGATATGACCAAGGAATGTGAGAAATAGCTGCTTATTTGGCTTTTTTTTTTTTAACTTATGGGTGTTTTGATTGTAGTTTTCTTGTCTTCCAGATGTTCTGAGTGTGAGAGTTTGGTGTAGTTGTACAGCTTCTTATGGAGGATCTATGTTTGTTTATTGAGAATGTGTAGAGAAATGGAAATATTAGAAGCCACCATTTTTCTTGACCAAAAACATTCTCCTATTTTTGCATGAGTAATTGGTGTGTTCTAGTTGAAAAACACATTTTTGAAAGAGAGGATTATTTTTATTTTGTCTATAGTTATCCCAGCTAATATGCTCTCATGAACATGAATCATTACCATATAACCTAAAAGATTCCCAAAACATAGGTTCTGAGAACAACTATAGCAATCTTAAAGGGTGAACATTTTCACTGTGGTGTTGAAATAAAAGTCAGCAAATTAAATTCCTAGAACATCAGCTTGAGTTCCTTCTTAGAAAAAAGTTCCAAAGCAGGTTTATTGAGGTTACCTCTGGGACTTCTCCCAGATGTGCACTAAATTGGTGTTTATAGAGGAGACATGTTCCATGAAATCGGTTCCCCTTTTTCTATTTTTGTCAAAATGACTACTGCATTGAAGGTAAACATCAAATTGTTTGAGACTTTTATATTTATTATTTCTACTTCTCATTTGAACCATCCTTCTGCTTCATCACCCACTTTTTAATATATGGCACTCAAATGTTGAGAGCAACGACAACTATATTCATGAACTCCATCTATGTATAAATGTATAAATAACCATTTAACCTTTAAATATCTTGATAATCATTCAGCAAGCCAAAGGCATAGATGTCACCAGTTTTAATGCACACACTGATTTGCTCTTGGGTTTTATCACTTACAACCATTAAGAATTGAAAGGATAATTTATCTTGAAGGTTGAAGCATGTGTCTTTTAACGAAGTGTTATCTAGGGACAAAAAAAGGAACCATAAACAGATGGATTAGTTCTCTGTGCACTAAATCTAAAGGGTACTGAGCTGCATGATATGTTCTTTTTGCTTTTCCTTTAGCTCAAGGTCACAAGTGGAAAATAGTAATTCTTCTCTGAAAGCCTCATACCCTACGAAGGTAAATTTTATTATGAGCATGCTAGCTTTATATTAATTGTTTTGTTTTTCTGCAATTATGCAGAAAATTATATTAATTATATTTATATTAGCTTATTGCTTTTCCCATGCTTTATGTATTTTTAAAGGGTTACTTTATTAAAATAATATCCAATAAAACCAGGCAAACATATAGTGCTAGATAGAATAAAGAACAAAAAGAAATAACATTTACTGAGAACATATATTAATGTTATTTACTTTAAATAAGCTAGCTCATTTAATACCTACATTACTCCTATAATTTAGATAATTTATGGCAGCTTTATAGATGAGGAAATGGAAGTTATATCCTCTATATAACTTGTACAGAGCCATAGTTTCTCTGTTAAGTAGCATAGCCCAGAATAAATACCAGGTTTATGTGATGTTTTCTATAACCTGATACCTAGTAGAATATTAAATGATCTATACAAAATCTATATATAATATAAGCATTTATAAAAATATAGTTATTATGCACCACAAACTATTTTGAATGTGCTATTGTCAAAGTAGTTGATATACAGATTAATTGAACAAAATAGACAATTCAGAAATAGAACCACATATATGTGGCAAAAGATTTTGATGAGGAGATAAAGGGATAATTTAATGGATAACGTATATCTTTGCAACAGTTGATGATGGAATAAATGGATGTCCATAAGCTTATAATTAAATTCAACCTAAATCTTAACATCTTATACTGTAAGCCAAAGTGGATTATAAATGTAAATGTAAAATTATAAAACATTGGAGGAAAAAATGGGAGAAAAATCTTTGTGCCCTGGTGTTGGACCGAGAGTTCTTAAGACTGAGAGAGAATATTTGCAAATCACATATCTGACAAAAGAATTATATCTGGATGTATAAAGCACTCCCAATACTGAACAGACGGAAAACAAAAACCCCAATTAATAAAAATGCATACAAGACCTGAATACACAATTCATCAGGATGATACGTAAATTTAAAAAGGGACATAAAAAGTTTGTCAACATTATTAGTGAATATGGGTATGAAAATTAAAACCATAACGAGATAGCACCAAAACAACTTTTAGGATGGCTAAAATAAAAATAATTGACAATGTCAATTGATAATAAGGATGCTGAACATTTGAAACTCTCATGCATTGCCACTGGTTATGGAAAATGGTACATCTACTCTGAAAAGTGTTTGACAATTTCTTATAACCAGAGTTACCGTATGGTCCAGAAAACACACTCCTATGTGTTCACCCTAAAGAAAGAAAAACTTACCTTAAAACAAAAACCTGGACATAAGTATTTATGAAATTTATAATTCCCCAAAACTAGAGACAACCTAAATATTCTTAAAGTTGGATGAATCTCAAAAGCATTTTATGCAAATGAAAGAAGTCAATCTCAAGAGTTCACATTCTGTTTGATTTCATTCATATGACATTCTCAAGAAGATAAATCTGTAGTGACAGAGAACAGATCAATAGTTTCCAGTGACTTGGTAGTAGGACAGTATGACTTAAAAAAGGATCACAAAAAATGGATCTTTTCTGTACCCAGGTTATCGTGTGGTTATATATCTATACATGTGTTAAAATTCATTGAACTGTTCACCAAAAATCATATTATAAAAAACTTATTGCAGTCCTCAGAAAACGGTCAGTAATAGTGTCACTAGTTTCAAAGGGATCCATAAAATCTAATTTTGAATAATATTGCAGGTTATTATATGAAAACATAATTCCATATGGAAAAAAATACCATCCTGTGAAATATATCAGTGATAAGGCATCAGGGACACATGAACCTAAGAAACAAATTAAGTATGTAAAAATAAATCAATAGAAATTATCCTTATGGTAATTTTTAATGTTTAGATGAGCAATGCTTCAAGTTTCCTGTAATGTATTTGATTTTCCCATAAGATACTGTTGACATTCAATCTTTTTAAACTCACAATACCAGCTATTCATATGTTTCACCTGAATACACAGATACTTTTTAATTTTTTAAGGAAGTTTATTTTTGAAAATAATTTTAAATATACTGTAAGTTGTTTAATAAGTTCACATCATAAAATCAATTTTTGGACAATAAAAAAAACTTAAAAATAATATATTATTTTAACTTAGCACTCCCTTTCACTTTCAAATGAATCTGTTTGGACAGCATAATGTTTTTTAAATCTGTCTTTAAAGAAATTAGTAGGGATCTCAATTTCTTACTGGGACACAGAGCATTCATTTTCACACCTTATATGATCCTTTCTTCCCTCCATCTCGCTAAAGCTTTCTCTTCATTTGGTTGAAATCCAGCTCCACTTTCTTTTGTTCTTTTTTTCTTTGCTCTGATCCCGTATGGATCTTGTTTGAATGACCTTTTTAGCAGTGATCAGTTGCTGCCTGATATTGTTCTATTCCAACATGTTTCTTATTAAATCAAAAATTTCTTCAGAGCAAGAAGAATTCTTTTCTTTCTTTGTACAGAGGCACAGTGTGTATATAGCATATTGTTATTTTCTATATGATGTTTGATGAATTTATGATGATTCACTAACAACTGTAGGATAATAAGATTAACTTTTTATTCCCCTGGGATTCCACTTAATTGGGGGGGGGGGGCGAGAGATAAGATGTTGTAGAGAGAATGCTACTGCTGATACTCAAAATGTGCGTATCTCTTCCAAAATAGGTTATGATATTTAAAAGAAACAGGAGAACTTAGAAAGTTAAGCTGCTTGAGAGCTGACAGCTGCCCTGTCTTATTATAGAGAGATTTCCTGGACTTGCTGGAATAAGCCCTGAGTGTCAGCAGACTGACTTGCTCTTGTCTCGGAGCAATTGAGCAAGCTCTGAGTAACAAGACACATGTCAAATTACAAGGGTATGCACAGAGCACCCAGGCTCCAAGTTTACCACTGTAGGATGACAAAACACCATGGAAACTAATGAGAAATGGCCCATGTCTATACATGTGTATGAGTTTTAATTTGATACAAACAACAAAGAGAGTCTGGGTGGGGGGATGGGGAGATGAGTTTGAATAAAATTTGAATAAAAAATCCTGTAAATCCATTGGGGTAAACACTTCCTGAAGATAAATTAATAGCTGTGTTGCCTATAAGATTCAGCCTTATCCCTAGTTGTAAATGTGTACCTTTTGTTAGTAAGCAGCTGACTTAGCAGTAGAGAGTCTACTAAGGAGAGAGAGAAAGGTCTCCAGTTGTTTTGAGACAGTCTTTTTTACTCATATGATGGTCATACTTATCTTCAAGTCTTCTAATACCTTGCAACATTATATGCAGAATAGATTACAAATTTTATTGTGTAGAAGTTAAATACACGAAGTGTAATTTCTAGGAGTTGAATTTTTTTAAAGATTTTATTTATTTATTTATTTATTTATTTGAGAGAAGGGGTGAGTGAGAGAGAGCGCGCAAGAGCAAGCCCCTGTGCACATGGGCTGGGGGAGGGGCAGAGGGAGAGGGAGAAGCAGACTCCCCACTGAGCAGGGAGCCAGCTGCCTGGGGCTCAATGCTGGGACTCCAGGATCATGACCTGAGCCAAAGGCAGAGCTTAACCGACTGAGCCACCCAGACACCCCTCTAGGAGTTGAATTTTAAGATAGGGAACGTCTTACACGTATAATAAATTTTAGCACTTGCCCTTCATATCAAAGTGTAAGCATACCGTGAGTTATCTACTATGCTATTCTAAGTCTGAAAAGGTAGAAAACTAGTTGGGATTAGGCGGAATGTACAATGTTACAGTTTTGTTATTGGTGGACACCATAAGATAAGGATTTTGAAGAGAGACTTGACTAGTAAGCTGTTAGGCTTGAGAAACATGCTATTTTAGTTGGTTTACAGACATATTTCCCAGGCCCAACTATTTTCTGGAGCGAGTAGTTACTTTGCCCCGAAGCAGATTATTCAATATGAGACATGTTTTCCTAAGCATGCCTGGTCACAGAATCGCTTAACCCAAGAACAGGAAAATATATTTGGTCCTAGTATTGGTTTGGTTAGGGACAGGGGGTTATGTTGGTTTCAGTTTTCATTATTATTTTTATGTTGTTGCTTCTTATTCCTCTGCTGAGCACTCATTTTTTGAATCTCCATTACACTTGTATTGAATTTTTCCACCCATTCCCCTGTGTCTAACCTTTCCCTTATCATCTTTTTCTGTGACTCATTCTTGTGTTCTGAAAGGATTTCTTGGGCTAATGCTCTCAATCAGTAAATCTATTTTCTACAAAATTCAGTCTTTTATCTACTGTTTCTGTAGTATTTTTAACCCTGTAATCATATTTTGGTTTTGTATTTTTATATTTTAATAGTTAAGCGATATTTTCTGATCTCATACAGCCCTTGCCCTTCATATCAAAGTGTAAGCATCCTAACATTTCATATGACAATATCATTTGGTTAACCAGCCAAACTAGATACTTTGTGTTAAGACTATCTTCTTAAGATAATTATGTTAATATGAAATCATATCTGAATTGTAAGGAAATCATACATTTAGGTTTATGAAAATGTTACATTTTCATGTGTGTTAGTAACTACATTTCCAGTTTTGAAATATGAGAGCTGCAAACTTAAAAGCTATTGTTTCTAAATATTAATTATCTGTCCAAGTGAAGATTTGAAGGAAACTGTTTTTTTTAAATGAAGATGTTTATTTTTCCCCAGGTAGGAAACTAGAAAAAGGGTGAACATTATGCTAGAGAACAGATGACTTTCCCCGAATGTTCTTTAGAAAAAAAAAATAGTAATTTTAACTTATTTTAATGTTACACTAATAAATATATTTAACAAAGTTATTATGCAGACTTTGAAACATTTTATTAAATTAGTTAATGGTGTTCTATATAACTAATACTTAAATTTCCAATGTGTTTCAAATATACCTTCCCAACATCATTGCTTTGAAGTTTTTAATGCACTCTTTTTCTTTAAGTGCTGAGGGAAGAAATATAGCTTAATCTGGCACTGTTACATTTCCATTGAACTGAATTTCACTGCTTTCCAGCTTCATTTTGTCCCAGTAGAGCATTTCATTTTATGGCAGGTGAAACCTGTGTCACTATTTTTTTCTACCCCTGAAGCTGACTAGCTTTGTAATGCAGCATGTTCATCCTCAAGGGAAAGAGGACATACCTTAATTGCTTTACTTCTAGGAAAAGCAAACAAGACCTGCTTATTGAACTTATTCATTTGTTTGTAAAAGCAGAACAAAGGCAACAATATCCAGAATTATAAAATCATATTCTCAGAATTATCAGGTCACATGTGCAACCTTACTTAACTAGAAAGTTTCTAAAATAAAATAATAGCTGGAATGTTTTCCTTCTGTAAAATCTATAAAATTGGGAATCTAATTCTAAAAATTACTAGACTTGCCAAAAAGCAGGAAAATATGATTAAAATGAGGAGAAAAAGAGTCAATTGAAACTGAATCCAAACTGAACACAGATATATACATCTGGGCTCCATTTAGTGGGTAGTTATTTGAATATAGTGAAGGCAAGACGAAGTTGAGGCAGGAGAAATGAAAAATTTTCTTTTTGCCTTAGGCATGTTTTTAAATGTAGGGACATAAAATGAGCATCCATTGAGAAATATTGAGTATCAATTTCTAAAAGAAAGCACACTAGAGGTTGCCAAGGAGGTATAAAACATGAAGTCAGGCACCTGGGATCCAGGTTCTGAATATTAGAATTTCACTTATAGGATGAGTGGACTCCATATTTGGGACCTAAAAAAAGAGGATTATATTCTTTCACATCTTCAATAATACAAAGAACAGCCTAAGGAATAGTGGGAGGTCAATGATGTAGTCCAGGGTTAGATGTAGACCCAAAGTTTTGCTTTTCCTAGATAAAAATTAGAACAGAAGAAAATTCCAAGGGAAGTTGTGTCAACACCAAGGCCTAAAGCAATTATCTGACTTGAGTAGAGTGTGTTATATAGTGACAAGGATATAAAGTCCCCCCCAAAAATTATTTCCTATATCATAATCAGGAAAACATTAAATTGACAGATTGCATTGATGTTTTGTAAGCTTAATAGATAATATTAGAAATGTTTTTTAACCAAAAGAGCAAATGTAATTTCAATCTTATGGGAAATTACAAATTTCCATGTAGTACAAAATTAATTTTAAATTACTATTTAATGAAAATCAACAAGAGAAAGGCAGTATATTCAATAGAAATAAAAATAAAATAAGCTAAATATGAGAGTTGAAGAAGTGAAAAAGAAAACAGAAAACCAAATGCTATTAATATGTGGAAAAACCCTGAACCTTAGTAGAACTCAAAGAAATAAACGCTAAGATTATACCACTTCATACCAATGGTAAAAATTAGAACTTTCTATGATTGAGGGGAAAAGATAACTTTCATATGCTGCTCAAGGTAGTATAAATTGATCGAACCATTCTGGAGCGCAATTTAGAAGTACTTTTGAAATTTGTCATGCATGTAACCTCTGGACCATCTCTTTCACTCTATGGCACATTTAATTTATAACACAAGAAATCTATCACATAAATCCATTAACAGATATCTAATTTATTAATCCAGTGTTTTCTGTAATGGAATATAATTTGAAATCAAATACATTTAATATAAAACAGTATAATGCTAAGAAGTAATAAATTAAAATAATTCAAAAGTAAATTATTGAGTGAATAAATAGGCAAATATAACAAAATAAATTTTTCCCAAGAATATGCATGCTTTAAATAACATCTAATAGCAGTGATTAGACACACATAAACTAAATACACTAAAACTAGGTATCTAATGTGTTGAGTTGATAAGATATTAAGCATTGAGAATGAAATGAACAAAACTGAAAGAAAATGCATTTAGAAAAAAATAAAATAAAGGTTCTTATAATCACAGATTATGACAGGATGCTATGGATTAAAAAGTAAAATCAGTTTAACTTGAGGTATGTCAGATCCTTGTTGAAGCATCCAAGAAGAGCATAGTATGAATTACTGGTATTTTTAATATAGACAGCATGTATATTGAAAGTGAGTATAGTGTGTGCAGCTGAGACATGAAATTTTTTTGTTTTTTTGTTTGTTTTAAGGTTTTATTTATTTATTTGTCAGAAAGAGAGAGAAACAAACAGGGGGAGTGACAGGCAGAGGGAGATGCAAGCTCTCCGATGAGCATGGAGCCTAATGTGGTACTCAATCTCAGGACCCTGGTATCATGACCTGAGCTGAAGGCAGATGGTTACTGACTGGGCCACCCAGGCATCCTGATACATGAGGTTTTTAAGCAGCCAACCAAAATCTTTATGGACTTCTAAGAAACTTATTCTTTATTTTGAAAACTCAGAAGACACAATAAGTATTTCTCAACTGGGAAGTGAAATGATCACATTTTCTGTTTTGAGTTTATTTACTTAAGTAATCTCCACACCCAGTGTGGGGCTTGAACTTGCAACCCTGAGGTCAAGAGACACATGCTCTATTGGCTGTGACAACCTAAACAGATTTAAATGGGCAAGAAATATAAGGTGACCAGATTAGAGTCTGTTTCAATAACTCTTACAAAATACAATAAAGGGATTCAGTAAGGTATGCATTAGCAAGAAAAGGACTAGATATATTTAAGATATATAAAAACTTTAGAAACATTAGAATTTTATGACAGTTTTGTTTGCTAGGTAGAGTTAAGAGAAAGAAGTGAAAGATGACTCTTGGCATCACGAATTGAAGAATTGGATTTATATTCTTAAAGATGGTGAACAGATGAACAAATGGAAGATATATTGAGGGTGAGGTCTCTGTGGCCTATACAAAGTGAAGATATTCAGTAGATAGTTGTATATATGGGTCTTGAAGCAGCTGAAAGTTATTTAGATATATCTTGCTTTCCTAATCTAGGAAGACCTTTTCTTGACCCCACTGAACACATAACAGTTGTGCATGAAATTAAAAAGAGATAATTAAAATATCTGTCATCCAAATAGGTCAATAAAAAGACTATAAATGATCTTTGCTACTATCCAATTTTCTGTAGTTAAATAAGTGGATTTGAAGTAGATATTTAAAACCACAGCATGGTTTCATAGCTAAATAAATGAATTAGTAGATGTTAAATAATTGTCAATTACTATCATGGTCATAATTATTTTGAAAGAAAATTTAGAGGTTGCCTTACTGATTTGGCAGAAATTGATTCCTGTATTATCTATAATTATATACAGATAGAAAAGCATTATAGTTAAGAAGATGGGCTTTAGAGCTAAATTATTAGGGTTTCACTTTTGCCTTAGCAGGTTAAATAATGCCTTTGACACTCATTTCCTCATTGAAAAATGCAGCTAATATGATAATTTTGGCAGTTTATTTCCAACATGGTCACCACTAATGCCTTCCTTCTCGATATCTGCTTTGTATTCTGTCAAATGAGAATGGAGTATGTTCTTCCATCCACTTGAATCTGAATTGGTCTGTGATTGCTTTCACCATTAAATTTCCAAGAAGTGAGGTTATACCAGTTCCAAGCTTAGCTTTTAAGAAGACTGGTAACTTCCACCTGTTTTGTTTTGGGGTTTTGTTTTTGTTTTTGTTTTCTGGAACTTACTCTAGAGAAAGGTAACTACAATTCAAGAAATTTATTTTGAGATTTCCTGCTGTAAGAAAGTCAAAGATAGCAACTTAAAGAAGCCACATGGAGGAAGAAATACCTGACAACCTCCAGCTGTTCATAAATTTTTAGCTAGACTACAGATAGTTTAGTAAGGAAATGTTCATATAATTCCAGCTTCAGTTGTCATCAGACTGTAATATGAGAAACAACCAGAAGAGTATTAATAACCACCAAACAGGTTATAATAAAATGATATGAATAGCAGGGGCAAGAGTGGACATCTTTGTATTTCTTGTTTCTAAACCTAGAGGAAAAGCTTTCAAGTTTTCAACATTGAATATGATGTTAACTGTTGGCTTCTTATATATAGGTTTTATTTTATTGAGGCACATTCTTTCAATACATAATTTGTTGAACGTTTATATCATGAAAGTGTAGTGAATTTTGTAAAATGTTTTTCTGCATCTATTGAGATGATCACATAATTTTTATCCTTCATTTTCTTGATGTAGTAAATCACATTTACTGATTTGTGTATGTTGAACCATCCTTGTATTCCTTGGTTAAATCCCACTTGATCATCATGTATGATTCTCCTAATGTTGAATTCAGTTTGCTAGAATTTTGCTGAGAGCTTTTGCATCTCTGTTTGTCAGGGATATTGGCCTATAATTTTGTTTCAGAATTTTTCTTTGGCTTTGGTATCAGGGTAATGGTGGCCTTGTACAATGCATTTGAAATGTTCTCTCAATTTTTGGAAATGTTTGATAAAGATTGGCATTAATTCTTTAAATGTTTGGTACAAATCACCACCAAAACTATGTGGAGTGGGCTTTCCTTTATTGGGAGGTTTTTGATTACTGACTCAGTCTCTTTATTCATTATTGGTTTGTTCAGAGTTTCTAATTCTATTTCATGATTCAGTCTTGAAAGTATGTATGTTTCTAAGAATTTTTCTATTTCTTCTAGATTATCTATTTTGTTTCATATAATTTTTCGTAGCTGTCATGATACTTTTTGTTTCTGTGACATTAACTGTAATACCTTCTCATTCACTGGCAATTTGAATCTTCTCTCATTTTTCTGTTATTCTAGCTAAAGGTTAGTTGATTTTGTTTACCTTTTCAAATGCCAACTCTTAGTTTAGTTGATCTTTTGTATAGTTTTTCTAGTTTTTGTTTCATTTATTTCTGCTATAATGTTTATTATTTCCTTCCTTTTGCTAACTTTGAACTTAGTTTGTTCTTTTTACCTAGTACCTTACAGTTGTAGAGTTAGATTGTTTGAGATCTTTGCTATAGAGTTTCCTCTTAATATTGCTTTTGCTGCATCCCATAAGTTTTGGTGTGTTATGTTTTCATTTTCATTTGTCTCAATATATTTTTTATTTCCCTTTTGATTTTTTCTGTGTTCAGAAGTGTCTTGTTTAATTTCACATATTTGTGAATTTTCCAATACCCTCCTGTTATTCAATTTCAGTTTCATACCATTGTATTTAGAAAACATACTTGATACGATTTCACTCTTCTTGAGTTTTTAAGATTTATTTTGTGGCATAGTATGTGCTCTCTCCAAAGAATGTTTGTTATAGGAAGCGTTGGTGGTTCAGTGGTAGAATTCTTGCCTCCCAAAAAATGTTTGGTGTGTGCTTGAGATTCATGTGCATTCTACTGCTGTTGAAAGGAATACTCTGTACATGTCTGTTAGGTCCATTTGGCCAAATGTTTAAGTCTGCTGTTCTCTTACTGATTTTCTGTCTGGGTGATCTATTCATTGTTGATAGTGGAGTATTGAAGTGCCTTAATATTGCTGTCAGTTTCTCCCTTTGGTTAATATTTTCATTGTATATTTAGGTGTTCTGATATTGGGTGAATATATATTTATAATTATGTCTTTGTAAATAAATTTATACTTTCATCATTATATAGTGACCTTTGTCTCTTATAACAGTTTTTAAATTAAAATCTATTTTGTCTTATACTAATATAGTCATCTCTACTCTCTTCTGGTTATCATTCGCATGGACTATCCAGTTCTATCACATAACTTTTCCACTATGTGTATTCCGAAAGCTAAAGTGAGTCTCTTATAGACAGCATATGGTTAGATTTGGTTTTGTTTTTATCCTTTCAGCCACTCTATTGATTAGGGAAATTAATCCATTTACATTTAAAGTAATTATTGATAGATAAGAGATTACTATTACCATTTTGTTAATTGTTTTCTGTTTTGGAGCTTTTTTATATATTAAGTTCTTAATTTTAATTTGTAGTTAACATAAAATGTGATATTAGTTTCAGGTGTACAGTATAGTGATTCATCATTTCTATACCTTACTCAGTGCTCATCATAATAAGTGTAGTCTTGAGCCCCATTATCTATTTCATTGAACCCCCACCCACTGCCCCACTGGTAAGCAACAGTTTCTTCTCTGTAGTGAAGAGTCTGTTACTTGATTTTACCATCTTTCTCTTTTTCCCCTTTGCTCATTTTTTTTCCCTCAAATTCCCCTTATGAGTGAAATCATATGGTCTTTGTCTTTCTGACTGGCTTATTTAGCTTAGAATTATACTCTCTAGCTCCATCTGTGTTGTTGTAAGTGTGAAGTTTCATTCTTTTTTATGTCTAAATAATATTCCATTACATTTATGTCACATCTTCTTTATCCATTCATCTATGATGGGCACTTGGGCTTCAGTGAAACTAGAATTCAACCACAAGAGAAAATATGGAAAGAACACAAATAACATGGAGGTTAAATAGTGTGCTACTAAACAATTAATGGGTCTACCAAGAAATCAAACAAGAAATCAAAAATTACATGGAAGCAAATGAAAATTAAAACACAACATTTCAAATGGTTTGGGATGCAAAAAAAAAGAAAAAGCAGTTCTAAGAGTGAAGTTTGTAGCAATACAGGGCTACCTCAAGAAGCAAGAAACATCTCAAATAAAGAACCAAACTTTACAATAAAGAAGCTAGTAAAAAAAAAAAAAAAAAGAAAAACAAAACCCAAAGCCAGCAGAAGGGAGGAAATAATAAAGATTAGAGCAGAAATAAATGATATAGAAACTAAACAACAAACAAACAAATAAAACAATAGAACAGATCAATGAAACCAAGATCTGGTTTTTGAAAGTATCAACAAAATTGATAAGCCTCTAGCTAGACTCATCAAAAACAAAAAAAAGAAGGGAAAACTCAAATAAACAAAATCACAAATGAAAGAGGTGAAATAACACCCACCACAGAAATACAAATAATTGTAAGAGAATATTATAAAAAAATATATGCCAACAAATTGGACAACCTAGAAGAAATGTATAAATTCCTAGAAATATATAACCTAACAAAACTGAAGCAGAAAGAAATAGAAAATTTGAACAGACTGAATACCAGCAATGAAATTGAATCAGTAATCAAAAAACTCCCAACAAACAAAAGTTCAGGACCAGATGGCTTCACAGGTAAATTCTACAAAATATTTAGTTAATACTTATTTTTATCAAACTATTCCAAAAAACAGTAGAGGAAGGAAAACTTACAAATTCATTCTATGAGTCTAGTATCACCCTAATACCAAAACCAGATAAAGACACCACAAAAAAAGAGAACTATAGGCCAATATCTTTGATGAACATATGCAAAATTCCTCGACAAAATATTAACAAACCAAATCTAAAAATACATTAAAAAAATCATTCACCATGATCAAGTGGGATTTATTTCAGGGATGCAAGGGTGGTTCAATATTCACATATTAATCAACATGATACATCACATCAATAAGAGAAAGAATAAATGAACATATGTTCATTTCAATAGATGTAGAGAAAGCATTTGACAAAGTACAGCATCTATTTATGATAAAAGCCCTCAACAAAGTAGGTTTAGAGAGAACATACTTTAACATAAAGTCCATTTATGAAAGACCCACAGTTAACATCTTTATTGGGGAAAACTGAGAGCCTTTTCCCTAATGTCAGGAACAAGACAAAGGATGTCCGCTGGCCCACTTTTATTAAAACATAGTATGGAAGTCCTAACTACAGCAATTAGACAACAAAAAGAAATAAAAGGCATCTAAATTCATACAGAAGTAAAATTTTTTCACTATTTGCAGATGGCATGATAACATGTAGGAAACCTAAAAGACTCTACCAAAACACTATTAAAACTGATAAATGAATTTAGTAAATTCACATGACACAAAATCGATGTACAGAAATTGGTTTCATTTCTATACACCAATAGTGAAGCAGAAAAAGAGAAATCAAGAAAAGCAGTCCCATTTACAATTGCACCAAAAATAATAGTAAGACACCTAACCAAAGAGGTGAAAGACATGTAGCCTGAGAACTATAAAATACTGATGAAAAGAATCTAAGACAACACAAAGAAATGGAAAGACATTCCATGCTCATGGATTGAAAGAACAAATATTATTAAAATATCTATACTACCCAAAGGAGTCTACACATTCAGTGCAGTCCCAAACAAAATACTATCAGCATTTTTCACAGTACTGGAACAAACAATCTTATAATTTGTATTGAATCACAAAAGACCCAGATATTCAAAGCAGCCTTGAAGAAGAAAAGCTGAAAGCTGGAGGTATCATAATTCTGCACTTCAAGTTATATTATAAAGCTGTAGTAATCAAAGTAGTATGGTACTGGCACAAAAATAGACACATAGATTAATGGAACAAAATAGAAAACCCAGAAATAAACCCACAAATATATGCCCAACTAATCTTTGACAAAACAGGGAAGAATTCTAATGGGAAAAAAGTCTCTTCAACAAATGGTGCTGGGGAAACTGGACAGCAACATGCAAAAGAATGAAACTGGACGACTTTCTTACAATATACACAAAAATAAATTCAAAATGGATGAAAGACCTAAATGTGAGACCCGAAACCATAAAAATCCTAGAAGGAACACAGGCAGTAAGGTCTCTGACATAACCCATAGCAACTTTTTTCTAGATATGTCCCCTGAGGCAAGGGAAATAAAAGGCACATTTTTAAAATAAACTACTGGGCTACATCAAAATAAAAAGCTTCTGCACAGTGAAGGAAACATCAGCAAAACTAAAAGGCAACCTATAGAAAGGGAGGAGATATTTGCAAATGAAATACCTAATAAGGAGTTAATATGCAACATATATAAAGAACTCATAGATGGCCAACAAACACATGAAAAGGTGCTCATTATCACTTGTCATCAGGGAAATGCAAATCAAAACTACAATGAGATATCACTTCATACCTGTAAGAATGGCTAAAATCAACAACACAAGAAACAACAGGTGTTGGCCAAGATGTGGAGAAAAAGGAACCCTCTTGCACTGTTGATGGGAGTGCAAACTGGTGCAAACAGTAGGGAGGTTCCTCAAAAAGTTAAAAATAGAACTACCCTATGATCCAGCAATCACACTACTGGATATTTACCCAAAGAATACAAAATTATTAATTCAAAGGGGTACATGAACCTCTGTATTTATAACAACATTATTTACAATAGCCAAGATATGGAAGCAGCCCAAGTGTCCATCAATTGATGAATGGATAAAGAAGATGTGGCATATGTATACAATGAGATATTATTCAGCCATAAAATAAATGAAATCTTGCCATTTGCATTGACATAGATGGAAGTAGAGAGTATATTGCTAAGCAGAATAAGTCAGAGAAAGACAAATACATATGATTTCACTCATATGTGGAATTTAAGAAACAAGATAAATGAGCAAAGGAAAAAAAAGAGAGAGTGAGCCAAACCAAGAAACAACTTTTTAACTATAGAAAACAAACAGATGGTTACCAGAGAGGAAGTGAGAGGGGGTATGGATGAAATGGGTTATAGGGATTAGGGAGCGCACTTGTAGTAATGAGCACTGGGTGATTAAAATAAAAACTTAAAAAAAAATTTTTTTTAATTATCTAGAAAGAAGCTTAATCAAAAAGGTGAAAGACATGCTTTGTAGGTTTTTTTGATCTTTCATCCTTGTTTTGATTTTTTCTTGGTTATTTGATGATTTTTTGGTGTTTTTATGCTTTGATTCCTTTTTCTTTACCTTTTGTGTTTCTACAGTAAGGTTTTCCTTATGATTGCCCTGAGGCTTACTTAAATCATCTTAGAGTTGTAAGTCTGTTTTAAGCTAATAGTTTAACTTTGCTCAAATACAAAACCTTTCTACATTTATCCTCCCACATGCACTTTATGTTTTTGATGTCACAATTTACATCTTTGTATGTAGCGTATCCTTAAACTAATTATCGTGTAGTTATTTTTAAAACTTTTAACATTTTAACCCTGGTATAACCAGTGATTTTTTTATACTTTCACATGCTTGTGTTGCTATTTAGCATCCTTTTGTTTCAACTTAACTTTCTTTAGTATTTCTTTTAAGGCAGGTCTAGTGATGATTAATTCCAATTTGTTTATCTTGAAAAGTCTTTATTTTTCTTCATTTCTGAAGCACAGCTGTAGCCAGAGCACTTAGGCAAGAAAAAGAAATAAAAGGTATCTGAATCAAAAGAGAAATAAAATTGCCTGTGTTGGCAGATGTCAGTTTTATACATAGAAAATCCAAAAATACCGCAATAAAACTGTTAGAACTAAAAGCTAATTTATCAAAGTTACCAGATAAACAATCAGCATGTAAAAAACAGTTGTGTTTCTGTACACTAATAATAAATTCTCCAAAAATGAAACTATTTAAATTATCATGAAAAAGAACAAGATTCTTGAGAGTAAACTTAACCAAAGAGGGGAAAGACTAGTACACTGAAAACTGTGAAACACTGATGAAAGAAATTAAAGCAGGTACAAATAAATGTGAAGAATTCCTGTGTTCATGGGCTGAAAGAATATTAAAATTCCAGCCACAACATTTCTTTAAGTTAAAGCCTAATCCACAGCAAGGCCCTAACTCCCTTCAATTCTATAAAGGCTGAGAGAGGTGAGAGAGCTGCAGAAGAAAAGTTTGAAACTAGCAAGTTCGGTTCATGAGGCTTAAGGAAAGAAATTGTAACAGAAAAGTGCAAGATGAAGCAGAAAGTGCTCATAAAGAAATTACAGGAAGTTATCCATAAGACCTAGCTAGGATAATTAAGGAATGTAACTACACTAAACAACAGGTTTTCAACGTGGATAAAACAAACTTCTATTGGAAGATGCCATCTAGGGCTTTCATAAATGCTTGACTCCAAAGTTTTAAAAGATAGGCTGTCTCTCTTATTAGGAGCTAATGTGGCTGATGGCTTTAAGTTGAAGGTAATGCTCACTTACCATTCTAAAAATCCTTAAGAATTATGCTAAATCTATTCTACGTAGTCTAATCTATCTAAGATTATGCTAAGTCTGCCTGCGCACTTTAAAATGGAGGAACAAAGCCTGGATGACAGAACATCTGTTTACAACATAGCTTACTGAATGTTTTAAGCCCACTATTGAGACCTACTGCTCAGAGGGAAGAATAAAAAAATCTCTTTCATTATATTACTGTTTGTTCATTGACAATGCACTTGGTCACCCAAGAGCTCTGATGGAGATGTACAATGAGATTAGTGTTGTTTTCATGCCTGCTAACACAACATCCATTTTGCAACCCATGGATCAAGGAGTAATATCAACATTCAAGTCTTATTATTTAAGAAATACATAAGATTATGGCTCCCATATATAGTGATTCCTCTGATGGATCTGTACAAAGTAAATTGAAAGCCTTTAGAAAGAATTCACCATTCTAGATGCCATTAATAATATTAATGTTTCATGGGAAGAGATCACAATATCCACATGAACAGGATTTGGAAAAAGTTGACTCTGACTCTAATGGATGACTTTGAGGGGTTCAGGACTCCAGTGGAGGAAGTAACTGCAGTTGCAGTGGAAATAGCAAGTGAACCAGATTTAGAGGTGGTGCCTACGGATGGGACTGAATTGCTGCAATCTCATGAGAAACCTTGGACAGATGAGGAGTTGCTTCTTATAGATGAGCAAAGAAAGTGATTTCTTGAAATGGAATCTACTTCTGTTGAAGATGTTGTAAAGAGTATTGAAATGACAACAAAGTATTTAGAATATGATAAAAAAAACTTAGCTGGCAAAACGGTGACAGGTTTGAGAAGATTGACTCCAGTTTTGAAAGAAGTTCTGCTATGGGTAAAATGTTATCCAATACATGACATGATACAGAGAAATCATTCATGAAAGGTAGAGTCAATTGATGCAGTAAACTTCATTGTTGTCTTCTCTTAGAAATTGCCACAGCCACCTCAAACTTCAGCAACCAGCACCCTGATGAGTCAGCAGCTATCAATCTCAAGACAAGACCCTCCCCCAGTAAAAAGATTAGAACATATTAAAAGCCCAGATGATGGTTAACAATATTTTAGCAAGAAAATATTTTTAATTAGGGTATGGACATTGTTATTTAAGGCATAATGCTTTTGCTTACTTAATAGACTACAGTATAGTATAAACACATTTTTATATGAACTAGTAAACCAAAAAATTCCTTTGACTTGCTTTATTGTGATATTCGCTTTGTTATGGTGGTCTGGATCTAAACCCACAATATCCCTAAGGTATGCCTATATTGGTAATACTTTTTTCGAATGTCTCAATTGAAGCAAATGAAGAATAGATATGGGTCAGCTATAAGTAATAAAAGTTATTAATTATTATTGTTGTGTATATATACACATATGTATACACGTACACACTCAAATACAAGACATCTTGATATATATTTATATCTAAAATCACTTGGCTCAGGTCATGAGCCCAGGGTCATAGGATCGAGTCCCACTTTGGGCTCCTTGTTCAGTGGGGAGCCAACTTCTCCCTCTGCCTGCAGCTCCCTCTGCTTGTGCTCTCTCTCTCTCTCTCAAATAAATAAAATCTTCAAAAACAAAATAAAACACTATCACTTGAGATCAAAATATATTTAATATGTATGGAAATATAGTTTAAAGGAATACAAAGTTCAAGAAAACCAGGATGCTTGATACTTATTGCTTCTCCTGTTTCTATATTCTTTGTTTTTAGGTATTCATATCTTCAAAAGCTACAGAATATTATATCTTTGGTCTCATTTTTTTATCCAACTTGAACCTTATTCTGTCAGCCCAACACACATCATTTTACCTCTTCCTTTTATATACTTTCAGAAATTTGCTAGACTAGCACATCTCTTATGCTATACTCTACTTTTCATAGGTAGGCTATTAAGTTCAGTAACTATGGATGTTGAAGGGGGATGAAGAGTTAGCTCCTTTGTTCTCCTGGCTTTACATTTTATACTGAAGGAAAATAGTTCAATGTTTCCTGTCTTTGAATTTTTACTAAGTTTACTTTTCTTCCATCAAAACTTTTCTTAAAAGTTTCTCATTATAGAAGCTCAACTTAAGAAGACATTCTTCTCTATAATTGCTGGACAGTGAATACTATATTAAAGCTAAAATCCAAAGAATTATTTCATCTACAAGATGTCAGTTAACAATTTTGATTGTGTTCTTACTGAATCAGCTAAATTTTTGTACATGTTCAGATAATTCAAATACAGAATAAATGGATTTGGTCCTTCCATTGATAATTTCTTTTGACTAATTAAAATGAAACACACCATTCTATTTTTTTTAGCAGATCTTTTTGTTAAAATATTAGTAAGATCTATTTGTTGGTATAACTTACAAAATTTCTGCCGACACTGGCCTCTTCAGTCAAGAGTCAGTTGTCCAGACACATTATTCTTTGATGTCAATTAGAGTTTAAAAACTTCAGTAATTACAATGTATATGCATAATTTAATAGCTACTGTTAGATTACATTAAACATGTGCAGCTTTAAAAAGTATCATCAGAGGGGCATCTGGGTGGCTCATTCAGTTAAGCGGCTGCCTTCCGCTCAGATCATGATCTCAGGGTCCTGGGATCAAGCCCCACATCATAATATTGTGAATAAAATATTATTAGTTACATAAGAGTTCCACTTTAAAAATTATTATGAAATAAAGAAGAAAGTTTGATTCAATAAAACATCAGATTTATGGCTACCAATGGTGTTTAAGGTATCTTTTGAAGAGTGAATTGTGTTTTAACAAGTAGAGGTGGATAGTTACAGCTTTACAAAAACAGTGTATGCTGAATCAAAGCATGAAAACAAGTATACTCAGAGATGGTCAGTGTTTTCACATGCCAAGATACAAGATATGCTTGTGTGTACTAAGTGGCAAAATGGAGAAGAGGGCTGAGTACTGGAAGATGATAATGGACATATTGATTGGGGCCGTAAGGCAAAGTGTCTTTGATACCATTGAAAAGGGCAGGAGGGCAGTATCAGAAATTAATCATGGTCAAGTTACTTCTCAGGAATATTAAAAACTTTTGTTACTGGCCCACCAGCAATAATAGATTAGACTTTTGATCGTGCTCTTTAAAATGTGTTACTACCAGTTACTATTATCTTAGATTTTTCAGACTAGATCCATTTTAATTGTGATTTTAATTTAACATAACCTGGTATAACAGTCAGCTATGTGATAATACTCTTCACCACTTTGGGTAACTAGTAACTTTTCATTCACAAGCATCACTCAATGATAAATGTAGCTGACCCAAACAAATTACTCTAATAAGCATCTAAAGAGTGGATATGACATGACTACAAATTATCCACCCTATTCTAGGAAATAAATATTTCATGTCTATGAGGCATTATTTGTCTTTATAAAACAATTATCCCATACCAGGGAGTTTTATCCCAGAAACTTTTCTTTTTTCAGAGCACAATTTCCTGTTTATAAGGAACCTACTTACTGTGACTGGTAATTAACTCATGCATTGATTTAGCCAGTAAGTCATTCAGTCTTTTTAAGGCAGATACTTGCTATGTGCTTGAACCAATATTATGAGTTGGGAAGAAAAAAAAAGGACATAACACCCCCCCCCATTTTTCTTTCTGTAAAAAAGTATGCAAAATATAGCTCAGTAGGAAGCTTCCAGGAGGAAGTCTAAGATCAGCTTTCCAATACTAGAGATATTTATGGCCAAAAGTTACCCTGACACAACTGGAAGGCTCAGAGCAAAAGAAAAATTATAATCTTGTCATTTTATAGAGAAAACATTTATTTGACCACTAGTATGAAAATTCACACACAAAAGAGTGTCTTCTGGCAAATTTAATTAACTCCATTCTCCTACTGACAGAAACATAGATCTATATAGTATATGCTTTGTTTTTCAAGCCCAGTTCTGAGTATAGTAAACATCTCAACTGAAGGTACATTTGAGTAAGTGAAAATACCTGAGCAAAAGGATTTCCTGGTATCAATAAATAGAGAGAATAAAGAAGGAAATAACTCATTTCACAGGATAAATACAGTCATTTGACTATAGGTATTTAACCAAGAAATAATTGGCTTTCAGTTGATTAGCTCCCTTAGCCTGGGAAATAATTTGAGATTGTAAATAAGCTAGCCCTCTATCTATAAAAGAGGATAACAGACTCAATGGGTCCAACGTATGATAGCAAGTAAAAGGTGTCCTGAAAGCATGTGTGAATCTATCATTGTCCATTGAATCAGAATTTTCCAAGTGAATCAAAAGGGAGATGAATTTTTAAAAAATCATGTGTTATTGCAAATTTAATTTAGAAACAGAGATATAGATGATCCCTGGTCTCTTGTACAAATAACAATATGCTACAGTTTGGCTTAGCTGCAACCTATGAAGAAATTCTATAGCTAAAAAATGCAGCCTTGTTGCTTATTTTCATTCATTTCCTAACAATGAGATAGTTACAATAATCTAGCTGAGATAGCCTTCTTACTTTTTTAATGCCTGTGAATACTTACAAGAATTCTTGAAAATCTTCAGGAGAGATTTTTAGTGAGCAGAGAAATTACTGGAGGGTGGGGTGGGAGTGGGCAAGTCAAACATCCTGGGGATGCTCATAATCAGAGCCAGCCCTAGTACACATCAGGGAGAGAAACAAGCTCAATACAACATGGTTTACTCAGAGTTCATTTACATATATATTAAATATATATGACTGCTTAGGAGATAATCACAGTTTTCAATATTTATAGTTTAGAATCAATGGCAACATCACTTGCTGTGTATTGCATTAGGGCAAAAGCTGCTAATTAGGTGGAGTATTCTCAAATTAGTTTTATTTCACTGACTAGCTACAGGATAATTGGAATATACATGATGGAATGGAAATATCTATATTCTGTGAGACATCTAATGTTGAAACACTGAAAAAAAGAAATAAGCAGGGACAACAGAATGATAGTGCTATAATTTGCATCTTTGTTGTGGCACAAGCATATCATCCATAACACTTATGGTAAAAGAACCCTAACTTTAGTTTGCCTTCAAATTCCAAACACCATGGTAATGACTTTACGGTGAACAAACCTATTAGGTAGTGACTGAAAGTGTGAGCTCTGGGGTTAGATTCTCTGCATCCTAAAATTACACTTACCGCTTACGTGTATGATCTTGGGCAAGTTACTTCCTTCTCCATGCCTTGTTACTTCATTTGTAAAATAATGGTATCGATTGTACCTATTTCATGTAGTTGTTCTGAGACTTAAATGAGTCAACTCCTATAAAGGATTTATAACTGAACCTGGCAGATGGCATGTACACAATTAATGTGATCTACTAGTGCTGTGCTCTAAAATGCATTTTATTTCATTTTGCTTGTTTTATCACTGATTTTATCTATCATCCATCTGTCTATCTATTTAATTTTTTTCTGATTCCAAAAAAAAAAAATAGTTATCACTTGCTTTTTTGCTAACAGGAAGCACATAGAAATTTCTTTTATAAACATTGTCACGTCATTCTAAGCTTTCCATATTTATTAGAACAGTCTTTTTTTGTATAGCCATGTAGTAATTGTCTTAAACAATATATGTAAATTCCACACTAGACATCCATGCAGTTATTGAAGAGAACTCCATTTCATTTTACACAAGAATACTGTATTACCTACTTTGAGCAGAAATGTAATCAAATACATTTTTAATGGTTGTATAAAATTGGAGGAGTGAGTTTTAGTTCAGATCCCAGTGAAAAATTAACTTCCTGCAAAAGTCACTTAAAACAACTTAATTCAAATTTAGGAGAAAAAGTAGATTTTGTTAGAGATCACAGAAGACAAACAACACTTTTATTAAAGAGAGTTATAGAGCTGCAAAATAATGCACAGTTTCAACTCTGTAGATTAGTTAAGCAGTAAGGCTTTTTATGCAGATACTTTTTATGCTGAGGAAGAAGTGTTCAAAACAATGCTATAAAAAAATACTTGAAGGTTGATCTCCAGGAAAGATGGGAGTACAAGGGCACATCTCATTTAAATAGACTATTTCATGTACACTGAAGAGAGACAGCTCCAACCTCAAGCACAATCTTTGAACAATAGCTGATAAATAAGTGAAACTTCTATAATTCACAACAGATCCAGAAATTTATACATAAGAGTATGCTGCTATATGTACTTTATGATACAGTGAAAGGGGTAGGAAAGAGGCAGAAGAAGTTATAAAGGACCCTGCTGAACAGGTCCAGTTTGCAGGCTGAAGGGTGGACCAGCTATGAAAGAAATAGAGCAGACCTTCTTCCAGAATGGAAGGAGTGCTTAGGAGCTAGGTTACTGTCTGCCATTTTCTCACAATGTGATGGCTTCCTTATTATGGATAGTGTTTATAAATGAAGCTCAGCCATAAAATAATATATATCAGTTATCATAAAATGCCCAGCACTGCAGATCAATATTGACAATATTGAGCAACCTGCTCAAAATAAAGACCCATAGTCCAATACCATGTACAGGTATGAATTTTCAATGTATATCATCTATGTTTTGAAAAATTTAATGTGAGCACTTAATATCCAAACTACTCTAGAATCACTAAAATACCCAAAACTCTTGGCAAACAAACCCTAAACCAGTCTGTGCCGGTATTTTCACAAGACCTTAGCATTGTGCTGTGTGCATATGTGCATGTGTACGTGCATATGAAATCTGGGAAGCAATGAAACAAGTGAATGCATTGATGACTAAGATAATACAGAGGAAAATAACCACAAGTTATTTGCTAAGATTAGTATCAATGATTTTTTTGCCAATAATTAGAACTCTTAAATCAAATAAATCCTACAATATAACACCATCTCATAACAAATCATAAAATCACATATTAACATTTGTATGAGAAAAATAGAAAACATAAAAAAAGAATGCAGAACTATGAGCAAACTTAAATCAGTTTTTTTAAATAAGCCTGTACCAAAATAACCAGAACCAGAACTTACAATATTATTTTTAAATTTTATTGGAATAATAAAGATCTATAGGAAGCTAAAACAATTTTTTCAAAAACAAAAGATGTGGGGAGAGGTATGTCCTTTAAGTTTTAAAAGATATGATAGTAGTAATAGTAATAGAAAGAAAAAAAACAAGAAATGAAAACAATGATTAATCAAATGGAATTGATAACTCAGAGATCAAATAACGTGTTTTTAAAGACTTGATGTTAAGTAAGATTTTGTATCTGGTGTTAGAGAAAACTCTCATTTAGTGAAAAATGAAAGTAGTTTCAATCAAAAATTCTGTAACATGTATTGTATAGATATGGAATTCAGATATGTTAAAGATCTAAATGTGAAAGGTAAAATTAATATAACTATTATTATTTACTATATAGCTATTTAGAATATATTCAGCCTAGTAGTGTGGATAATTTCAAAAAGGGCTCTAGCACAAGGCTAAGTAAATAAATGAATGTATTCATAAGGAAACAAGTAAATATGATTCATTTGATTTCATCAAAATTATAGACTACTGTACAAAGAGTGACCACATAAACTCAACAGACCTATAACTACTTGGAAAATGATATTTTCAATATAGACAATAAATGAAAACCAAGAACAAGATGATTTAAGAAATTTGTGTAGGGATGCCTGCTTGGCTCAGTCGGGTAAGCATCTGCCTTTGGCTCGGATCATGATCCCAGAGTCCTGGGATAGAGTTCAGCACTGGGCTCCTTGCTCAGCAGGGAGACTTCTTCTCCCTCTGCCTGCTGCTCCCCTGCTTGTGCTCTCTCTCTCTGACGAATAAATAAATAAAATAGTGAAAAAAAATTTCTGTAAGTCATCCAGAAACACAATACAGGTTGGGAGTGGAAACCTGAATCTAAACCTAAATCTTTGAAGAAATTCTGAAATTATTAGGAATAGAAAAAAAATAATATTTAAGGCAACAATGAGATAGATCTCAGTTTTCCCCATCGTATTTGCAATAGTAGAAAATTGTATGATGCCAGAGTGTAAGCAGTCTTATGCAACGTAATGATAAGAGTGACATTCTATCATCTTGACTGTATTCTGTTGGTTAGGAGCAAGTCAGAACTCTTGCCTATACTTCCTGAGAAGGAGATTATAAAAGGAAGTGAATACTGGAAGATCAGGAACATTTGTGGTCACCTTAGGGTTTGTCACAGTCTGCGCTCTGGCTCCTAAAGATTTAATCCCCTCTCACATATAAAATGTAGTAACTTCCTCCTAAAGTTCTTGAAGGTGATGATCAGTTTTATATGTCAAGTTGGCCAGGCTATAATCCATAGTATTCAATAAAACAATAACCTCAGTGTTGCTGTGAAGGTGTTTTGTAGATGTGATTAATGTCTACAATCAGCTGACTTTATATAAAGATTATTTTAGATAATCTGGGTGGGCCTGATTCAGTCAATTGACCGGCCTTAAAAGCAGAAACAAAGTTTACCTGAAGACGAAATTCTGCCTGTGGACTGCAGCTTCAACTTTGTGCCTGAGAGTTCCAGCCTCCCCTGTGGATTCTGGACTTGTTTATTCAGCCCTCACAACCAGGTAACTCAATCCCATGAAATAATTTTCTTTATATATAAAGAGAATTACTATTGGTTCTATATCTCTGATTGATACATCAAGATTCTCATCACATGAGAACATGAGCTCAAAGATCAAAACATCATCATCTCAACAGCATCCGGATACTGATGAGTATTCTGGGTTTAATCCATTAAATATAGCTCCTAGAACACACAATTTGTCTCCAGCTTTGGAAGAAACTAAAAAGAGGAGTTATTTGTTCCCAACATACCCACCACTAAAATGGTGCAACAGACATAGATAAAAACTGTAGACATTTTGGTTGAAGAGAGGAGTGAATGCAAGGGGATTTAGTCTTTTACTCTCTTTACCCATTAACTGCAACAAAGTTTTCCCCTCACAAACCCCCCTTAGATGTACTCTTTATTGTGGAGAACCATTCATTGTAGTTATACTTCTCCTGACATCTTTTCATATCCTATATTGATCTTTATTTTTTAGCAGCCCTTTTTCCTATGTTATGATTTGAGGTTACAGATACATACAAAATTTGTGTAATTAAATTGCATTGCAATTTCTCTTTCACTGTAATTGGGTTAATTCCTGAGAGAGAAAAAAATTATAAAAATATTTACAGTCTATTTATATTAAAACTATAAATCTTATGCATAAATTATGAAGAAAATGTTAAAAGGGGATGAGGTAATAATGGAAGGAAAACATCAATATCCTTTTGAGAGGACTTGTAGTTAGAAGGAATGTTTCCAGCAGTTAGTAAAGTAAAAGCAAACAAGTATTATAGTGCTAGACAAAAGTTGACATGGATAATGTTTTTTTTTTTTTACAATTAAACAGTATATAATAGAATAGATAGTAGAATTAGTGTTCCTGAAATAAAAAGCTTGTTCTGAAGATTCAAAGGTCACAGCACGTTTCAGTGTAGTCAATAAAGAATAAACAACGCGGAGATTTGTTGTTGACATTTTGAATAGGGAGTTTATAAAAACCCATTTTATTGAAGGAAGATGCTCTACAGAATTTTAACTTGTGATCTTTAATTTTTCCTTTATCTGATGTTTTTAAAAAGCTCCAGAGAGTGATTTTAGGTAACTTTAGAAGGATAAACACTTTTGATTCAAGGATAGAATTTTGACTTGTGTGGGTGAGAAGTCAACAAGGATGAAGGAAACAAACCTCTTAATCTTAGTAGTTTTTGCACTACATAGAGGCAATCAAGCTCCAGAAAAGGAAGAAGATTTCACATTTAGTATTTACTGGTTTTTTTTTTTTTTTAAGATTTATTTATTTATTCGAGAGAGAGAGAGAACACATAAGTAGGAAGGAGGAGCCGAGGGAAAGGGACAAGGAGAACCCCCCACTGAGCCGAGAGCCTGATGACAGGATTGATTCCAGGACCCTGGAATCATGACCTGAGCTGAAGGCAGAAGCTTAAACAACTGAGGTGCCCAGGCACCCAGTATTTAATGGTTTTATAGAAAATACTGCTTTTTAAATTGAGTCTTACTTGAAAATTATTTTTATATTACTTTTCCAGGAAAAAAAAAAAGCGAGGTGGGATAAGTCCTTTTCATTTCAAAGACTGAAAAGGAGAATAGATGAATGCCGTGGAAAGATTCCATGAACTGGAATGGTATAAGATCCCAACAAAAGAGTGCTGAGTGTTTGAGGGCAGCTAAAATGGTGAGGATCACAAAGATCATGCTGTGGTCCTCCTGAGATCCCAAAGCTTGCCAACAGGAATTCATTTGGTTTGGGGGAGGGGGTTGCGGGGGTGGTGAGAGGGAGAGATTAGTTTTGTTAATTTTCTCATGTTACACGGTGATAAAAAGAACTTGGTTATGAAGTTTAAAATATGAGCATATTAAAAAAATTTAAGGTAATCACTAGACGAAGAAAAAGAAATACACATATCCCAAATAGTTAGATGGAGAAAGAATTCACCAAGGGAACACACAAAATCCACAAAATCTGGAAGCACCATTCGATGAACACTCCCAAGCCGAATTAGATGGTCTAATCAGACAAAAGGAAAAACACCAAGGGCATCATGTCTGTACTGTATTTCTTTTGGACTGCTGCATTCAGCTGCTATTTTAGTGGCACAAAATAGTAAGCTCTGAGGAAAAATCTTGTATGAACTAACACAGCTTTACATCATTCCCACATTTTAAATTGCACATTAGATAAAACATGTTAGTGACTCTATTTGCTCTTTTAATATCACATTTAAATGTTTTCGATTTTTTCTTTGTTGTTTTCTGTTATATACACACATACACAATCATCCCCTGTCTAGCCCATCAGAATCATTTTCTAAATATCATTCTGGGAGTCAACATCACTTACCTGGTATAGTACAGCAGCATTCATATTATTTCCTTTTTTGCCACCAAAACTGTATTTTCTACAAGTTAGCCAGTGAGATTTTGAAAAACTTAGATCCTATTATTCCCTTGTTTAAAACTTTTTAATGAGGCCACCTGGGTGGCTCAGTCAGTTAATCGTCCAACTCTTGATTTCAGCTCAGCTCATGATCTCAGGGTTCTGAGATCGGGCCCCAGGTTGAGCCACATGGTGGTGTGGAGCCTGTTTAAGATTCTCTCTCCCTCTGCCTGCCCCCCACCTCTCACATGCTCTCTCTCTCTCTCTCTCAAAAACAAAACAAAACAAACAAACAAACAAAAAAAACCAAAATAAAAACATTTTAATGGCTTCACCATTTGTTAGAATAAAATCAAAATTCCATGACATGGTCTACAAGGCTCAACATAATTTGTTTTCATAATGTTTTCTATTTCTAATTTATTTTCCTCTTTATTATGCAGATAATAGTAAGTGACAGCCTCCCCCTAACACTTTTCCCAGTATTATTCCAGCTCCCACAGAGAACACCAGTTGACAGTTTGGTATATATTTCCAGGCAAATTTTCTATTTCCAAGTGCTTTAGTTGCCTATTGCTACTAAAACAAATTAATACAATCTTAATGACTTAAGCAACACAAATGTATTATTTTGTAGTTCTCTATGTCCAAAGTCAGCCATGAGTTGCACAGAATGAAAATCAAGGTATCAGCAGGACTGCCCGCCTTTCTGGAAGCTCTAGGAGAAAAAACTTTTCCTTGCTTTTTCAACTTCTAGAGACTACCTGCATTCCTTGGCTCCTGGCCCCCTTCCTCCATCTTCAAAGACGGCATTGGAGGGATCTAGTTTTTCCATACTACCATCTGGTATTCAGAGACCCAGACAAAGACTGTTCTTTTAAAGAACTTTTAGGATTCAAGTGATTAGATTGGGCCCACCTAGATAATCCAGTATATTCTCTCTATCTCAGACTCAGCTGATAAGCAACCTCAATGACATCTGCCACCTTGATTCTCCATTGCTATGCAAGGTAACAGTCACAGGTGCTAGGGATTAAGATGTGAACATCTGAGGCCATTATTCTGCCCACCACATCAGATATACACAAACATTAGTTTTTGTTTTAATCTTGTAAAAAAAAATCAGATCAGGTTGCTTGACTTTATTAGTTTTATCTCCCTGTAATAATAAGAGTTGTCAGATTTTCTATTTCATTATGCATAGATTTGATTCATTATATTTAAAAACATATTATTCCAGAGTATGGCTATAGACTAATCTCATTACCGTTCACTTGTTGATTGTTGGATATTTTATAAATTTTGCCATCATAAGCAATGATGCAAACATCAACCTCAATCCTATATATAGTTTGTACATGTATTATTATATTTCTTGGACAGATTCATAGACAGGAAACTTCTGGGTCACTACCAAATTTCCATCTAAAATTACTTAAAATAGTTTTTGCGCTGATGATTCAGAATGCTCATATATTTTCCCATTCCTAAAAGTAACTATTATGAATCATTTATTTTCTTTATCTCATGGTTTAAAATAATTTTTTTAAAAGATTTTATTTATTTATTTGACAGAGAGACAGCCAGTGAGAGAGGGAACACAAGCAGGGGGAGTGGGAGAGGAAGAAGCAGGCTCCCAGCGGAGCAGCCTGATGTGGGGCTCGATCCTGGAATGTTGGGATCATGCCCAGAGCCGAAGGCAGACGCTTAACAACTGTGCCACCCAGGCGCCCCATAAAATAATTTTTATTCCATTGTTTCATTTGCCTTGTGCCTAATACTAATGCAGAGAGACTTCTGCTCACATGATTATTTAAGATAAACACCTCCTTATAAGTTTATTGGCCATTTAACATTTATTTGTGGAGAAAAATTTTAAATTTTGCTCATTTTTTAGAATTATTTTTAAATTACATTAATATTACTTAAATTATTTTACCTTATCACCTATATTTTAATTTTGATTTTATAAACTTTTATCTTATATAAGGTAGGTAGTCAATTTTGTCAGTCTTTTAGGTAGTCAATTTAATTTTTAGGTAGTCGATTTTGTCAGTCTTTACTTTTATACTTTCTGGGTTTTTTATCTTCCTTAGGAAGTAGTATGTGTGTGTTTGTATGTGTGTATTATGTGTGCATTTTGTTTTGTTTTCCCACTTCAGGGCTAAAAAGTATTTTCTTATGCCATGGGATTATTTTTATTTGATTCATCTACATTTGTTTACTTTGGTATGTTCCCTTTTTTTGCTTGTATTTTTTTAATTAAATATTTAATATATACAATATAATGTTTTGATATGTGTACACTTTGTGAAATAATTACCGCCATCAAACTAATTAACATATTAATCACCTCCCACTTACCTTTTCCATTTGTGTGAATGTTGTGGGTGAACCTGAATGAATTTATGTTAAGTGAAGTACACCAGATACTGAAAGACAAATATTGTATGATTCTACTTATATACAAAATATAAAACAAAACAAAACAAAACAAACACAAAAAAGCAAAGAAAAAACGTCTAACTCTCAGTAACAGAGAGTAGAATGGAAGTTACCAGAGACTGGGAGGTGGTGGGAAAGGGGAAATATTGATCGAAAGGTATAAATTTTTAGATATAAGACTAGTAAGTTCTGGAGACCTAATGTACTGTATAGTGACTATAGTTTGATAATAATGTATACTTGAAATTTGTTAAGAGAGTAGATTTTAAGTGTTCTCATCACAAAAAAAAATGTGTTTCCTTTTTATTTAATACTTTAGTCATGAGTATTTTCCTGGAATAATGTTACTTACAACATGATTTAGAAATCTATGTTTGTAGACTCAGTAACTAATTCCCCTGGACCATTTACATTTGGTTCCACTGTAACATAACATATGCATTCCTAGAAATCACTATGGTATGCATAGTGGTTCAATAAAAATACATTCTTACTGGAAAAATGGCGTAGGGGAAACATACTAAAAAATCTCATCAGAAATACATAGAAAACAAAAAATAAGAACGTAAGGAAAACCAGGGAGACAGTTTTATATGTATTAAATGGATAACAAGCACATAAATACTGTAGTAAATATGATAATCTAGAAAATAAAGACAGTTTGTAGACGTGAGCATTGGAAGGGTTACCGCTTATGAGTAATTGTGAAGTGGTAGAAGGAGGAGAAAATTGCAACACCAGATGTGCATGGGTGTGGCTCACTAATACATACAATGAACTAAAGTACTGGTAATTGAAATGTGTGTGTGAGCCTGTTTTGTATATTCCTGTGAGTCTCCACTTTGCTGGGTGCAGTTGCTGCATTCGTTTAGTGCTTTTCTAGGATGAAATTACACATGAGCAAACAGGAAATGTACATTATATTTATTTTTTCCATGATATATCAATTGTATTGGAACAAAGTCATATTGAAAAAACAGGCATTATAGCAGAACTGACTATAATTAGAAATGTGACCTGAATCATAGTCTAGATCTTTATATATGCATGTTTCTTTCCACATTTTCCTTGTACTTCCTCTGATCTATTTGTTTCCTGGACGCTGTCATATAGTCAGTTATTATAATGCATTGTATCAATTTCTTATTTTTCTTTTTAAGTACATTCTTGGCCATTATTACACATTTATGTTCTATACACATTTTAGAATGTTTTTTAAAGTTTCACAAAATCTGAATGTGCTTTTATTAAAACAGTGTTGAATCTATAAACTGGGAAAATATATATTTTCACAACATAATGGTGCAGATTTCCTGGCTTTTAAGTTTGGCAAAATGGAATTCTCTGTCTTCATTTAGGCTACTAACCCTGAGACATTAGTTTGTGCTCTTGATTTGCTTCATCAGAGCATATTTCCATGTTGCCTTGGAAAAATTTTATTCACCCTATTATCAATTAAGAGCTAGAACTAGGCTGTTCTAGTATATATCTGAGAAAATGCTGTGAATTGGGTAGAACTGGAGGGCAATTCATTCTGTAGTCTTCCCGTAACCCCTGGGCAGTGAGTGCTCCTGAAAAAAGCATGGCTTGAGGGTACAATTCAAGGTCTGACCATTTGTGGTTGGCAATATTAAATTTGTTGCAAGGCTACAAAGTAAAAACTCCAAGGATATTTGATCCCTTATGAACTTAGAGATTTAAAGATCAAATTATGATCAAAGAAGAATAAAACAAGTACAATAATAAAGATAAAAGATGAAAGGCTAGAATCAGAAAAGGAACAACTAAATCTGACACAGGTGTCTAGAAAAAAATTCAGAGGAGTGACATTTGTGCTAAGTAGTAAACTATGCTTTGGTAAGCAGAATGGAAACAGACATGATGGATTGAAAGAATATCATGAGAATGCAGGTTGCGAGTAGTCATACTGATCTGCTTTTTGAAACACAGAGTAGTCCAGAATGACTAGAGTGCTATATGTTTAGAAGAAAGTATTGAGATACAAGTCTGAAGTCTGGGTTGGGCTTAGATAGTAGAGACCATGTGGCAAGCTTGCTTTGGAAGGCAATAGAACAAATATGTTGGAATCCATTAAATACATGCATATGGCCATAAGACTTTGTTGAAAGTAGGACAGAGAAAGATTTATTTGTTAATAAAAGAAAACATAACACCTTATAAATAAATTATAACACCAAGGAATGGGAATTGATGAATAATAGTGGTAAGACAAACTCGCACTGAACTTCATGGGCTTAAAGCCTTGTTCTAGTATATCCTAGATGTTGTTAAGATCTTAAGCAAGTTAGTCAATATTTCTATGCCCGTGTTTCCTTTTCTTTAAAGTGATGGTGAAAATTATAATACTTTTTAATTATTGTGAAAATTAAAAAGAAAGACTTGTATCCCCCAAAGCAGCCAAGAATATATAATGGGGAAAGGAGAATCTCTTCAATAAATTGTGTTGGAAAAATGACGCAACTACATCCGAAAGAATGATACTAGATCCCTATTTTATACCATATGCAAAAAACAATTCAAAATGGGTTGAACAATTGAATGTAAGATCCAAAACCATTAAACTCCTAGAAGAAAATATAGGGGGTGAGTTTGACATTGGTCTTGACAGTGATTTTTTTGGATTTAACACCAAAAGCAAAGGCAACAACATCAAAAATGAACAAGAAGGACTACATCAAACAAAAATTCTTTGTACAGCAAAGGAAAGCATCAAGAAAATGAAATGGCAACCTACAGAATGGGAGAATACATTTACAAATCATATATCTGGTAGGCGTTAATATGAAAAATCTACAACTCCTCCAATTTGATAACAAAACACAAACAACTTGATAAAAAAAATGGACAGAGGAACTAAATAGACATTTTCCCAAAGAAGACATACAAATGAACAACAGGTACTTGAAAGGGGCTTAACATCACTAATCATCAGGGAAATGCAAATCAAAACCACATTAAGATATCACAACACGGGGCACCTGGGTGGCGCAGTCAGTTAAGCGTCCCACTCTTGATTTCAGCTCAGATCGTGATCTCAGGGTCATGAGATTGAGCCCCATGTTGGGCTTCACACTCAGCAAGAAGTCTGCTTGAGATTCTCTCCCTTTCCCTCTGCCCCTCCCACTCATTTTCTCTCTGTCTCTGTCTCTCTCTCAAAAATAAATAAATCTTACAAAAAAAAAAAAAAAGATATCACCTCACACCTTTTAGAATGGCTGCTATCAAAAGACCAGAAATAACAAGTATGGGCAAGGATGTGGAGAAAAGGATACCCTTGTGCATTGTTGGTGGCAATGTAAATTGGTGTAGCCACAATGGAAATAAGTATGGAAGCTCCTCAAAAAATTAACAATACATCTACCATATTATCCAGCAGTTCAATTTCTGGGTATATATGCAAAGAAAACAAAATCACTATGTCAAGGAGATATCCTCACCCTCATGTTTATTTCAGTAGGCAATTTACAATAGGCAAGACATGGAAAAAACCTAAGTGTTCATTGAATGAAAAAAGTAAAAACATATGTATAATGGGATATTGTATAAAACAGGAGGAGGAAATCCTGCTATTTGGGACAATATAGATGTACCTTGAGGGCATTATGCTAAGTGAAAAAAGTCAAAGAAAGACAAATACTGTATAATCTCACTTATATGTAAATTCTAAATAAACAACTCATGGAAATAGATAACAGATCAGTGATTGTCAAAAGTGGTAGATGTGGAGTGGAGGTAGTAGGTAAAGGTGGTCAAAAGTCTAAACTTCCAATTATTAGATAAATAATTTCAGGGGATATAACATACAGCATTTTGATTATAGTTAACAGCCCTGTATTTTATATTTGAAAGTTGCTAAGAGCGTAGATCTTAAAAGCTTTCATCACACACACACACACACACACACACACACACACACACGATATTTATAACTGTGAGGTAATGGATGTTAACTAAACTTATTGTGGTAATTATTTTACAATATATGTATATATAAAATCATTATGTTGTATACCTTAAACTGATAGAATGTTATATGTCAATTATGTCTCAATAAAACTAGAAAGATAAACAGTTAATGCACATGAAATAGAACAATTTCTGGCACATAAAGATTCATAAATATTAATTTGTATTCTTATTGCCATTATCATTGCTACAGTTTGTTATCATAATATCATTCTAAGGAAGAGAGCAACCACTTCACTTCTTTGTATTAATGACTCACATTCATTTAACCTCTTTGTGGATATTCACATTTATTTATTTATTTCCTATTTCATCTTACTCTAGGTAACTATGAATGCAGGGCATGTTCATGCAATAAGAATAAAATCTGTGTACGCACAAAGCTTTAAAAGTAGTAATTTAAAAAAACGTTTTTATCTAATTGGTTTAGTTTGGAGTACCCTGTTGCTTGACATCACAGAACCTAGAGAAACCCTCTAGAGTTCTTTCCATATTAAAAATAAAGCTCTTATTTAATTCATACTCAATTTATGCTCAAATATGAATTCCTGATAGGCTTATGTAATTTCTTTCTCAAATTTAATTCTTCTTCATTTCCCTGATATACTTAAATAAAAGAAAACTTTTAGACACTGGCTTGGATAAACAAACTTCCTCAAAGCTATTTACAATAAATGTAAAATTGAACAAATACAAATCTTTGCTTTGGTTTAAATACACTGTAGTAATCAGAATAACTTAAAATATGACTGTCACAGTCACATTTAGATGCTCTATCTTTGTTTCCTTTCTCCATACTCCCACTCTCTCAGATTATCCACATGAAAGCTTTCTCTGTATTCCTTAATCTTTTCCCCACCTGAATCCAAAATGCTATGTTTCCTATCACAATTGGCTTCAGAAAATGATAATAAAATTACAAAGAAAGGATTAGGATGATATGCTGAGAATAAGAAACAGACAGAAGGGCTGTCAAGAACCGAAACTCCTGTTTATTTTTATGTATTGGCAATAACAATAGGAAGACCAGCAAAGAAGGGAGGTGAAAAACAGTTTAAGCCAGCACACAGATACATAAGTAGAATTTTTTCATATTATATCTACATTGAATGTATTTGGAAATTTTCTGTGGGGTGTCAGCTTCAGCTTAAAAAAAAATATATATATATATATATTGAGTTTTGCCCATTAGAATTTAATCATATTAAATTTATTCATCCCTCAGGATATACCTAATGCATTAGAGTTTATGGTGGGAGTAATAGATAAATACATATATTAGATTCCCTGCTGTATCTTTGTAAATATACAAATTGAGAAAAATTTCCCTAATAAAATTATTTCAGTTACATAGTAATTAGTCAAGTTCTATGATAATTTTTTTGTTTTTATTATGAAATGGAAGAATTTTTTGCACATAATTGATGATTTAATATAAAGAAATTGCCAGAATGTGATGGCATACACTTATTTTTTGAAGGAAGTTTTGTGGAATGCTTTACTTTTGAATAAAAAAATATTAAATTTTTTAAAAAAGTGTTTTGTCATAATTGGCTTATAACGGGGATGGACAAGTTCCTTCTGAAACTGACATCAAAATATAGATCACAAACCAATGTAATATTATTAGATGAAATTTAAAAAGAAAAAACTTTCTAAAGGAAGAAATTACACTGGACCAAACTTCTGAAGTGTGGTACACGTGTATATACTATTTAGCCTTACCCACATTTTAATGTTTCGTACACACACACACACACACACACACCGGTTTGTCACAAATAGGAAATGACTTTAATGTAGGTTAAATGTATACTGCTGAAATGTAGAGTATTTAACCATGTTGTCCAATGGGATATCAAATTGAGATAGGTACAATTAACATTTTCATAAATTGTCACAAAAATCTTGCATAATCCTGATTTTAGGTTTCATTTCATGAGGTATGTGTCCGTGAATACTTATCAAATTATATACTTTAAATATTCACAGTTTATTATACTCAAGCATATCTCAATAATTCTGTTTCTTTTACAGAAGACTGCACAAAATAACATATAGACTTGAACCTTGTTCTCAGTTTTTCTAGTTTTTATTTTATCAAGCCATTGGGTGTAAATTGTAGTGAAGTTATTCATGATATATGAAATAGCAGAAAAGTAACAGATGGCTGTGATTGAAATAAATATTTTTTAAGGAAATAGCTGACTGATTTTTAAGATGACCAATAATCAGCTTATTGATATCAGCTAACTAATAAACTGTGATTAAACATTGACTCTCCACTGAGCAAATCATTTAATTAATTAATTGATTCATACATTTATTTAATTTATAGATTCATTTTACATTATTTATTGAGGGCCTATTATGTACTAAGCACCATACTATATGCTGGAAAAAATGTTCTAAACCAGATGATAGCACTTTTCCTCTGGGTGCTTATAAACTAGTAGACTGTTTCTTGAAGGCAGTTCTCCTTAAAGAAAAAAGTGTCAACACTAATACTACAAAAACAAAAACTTCCTTAACCATGTTTAACCTACAAGAGACCCCACATAGCAGGAATGGACAGCATAGAGTGTGAGAAAGTAAGCCCAATAATGGAATATCCAGACATATTGTAAAAAATGAGAGTGGTCAAAACAAATGGAGATACGTTTTAGAACTTTATCTAAATCAGTAATGACTTCTGCTTTGGACAACGCCTACTTGATTATATTTTTAAAGCCATGAGATTAGTCACCTGCATGTCTTCTTTGGATAAATGTCTATTTAAATAAAAACTTAAAATAAATAAAGCCATGAGATTAAATATATACAATAATAAGAGCAGAGTTTTCTCAAAAATACCCTACTATTCCATTATTCTTTATCAAGTTAATGCCAAATCATATTCACTTATTACATGCACTTCTTTCCTTTATAGTGTAGATGGCAGGAGCCTATCAGCCTGGTTGAAGTCTGGATCCACCACTTACTAACCAGGTGTCCTGAGGCAGGTCTCTTGACATCTCTGAAAATAATAAGAACTTACACTTAGGAATGTTGGAAGAATAAACAAGTTAATATTTGTAAAGGTCTTAGTACTAGACACAAACTTCCATGTATATATAATGATTAATTATCACCATGGAAGCCCAGGCCTACTGAGATTGCATGACTAGACTAACTTGCTCTCCTGGGGAAGAAGGATAGTAAACAGGGGACTTGACCAACAACTACTGCCAAGCTTTATGACTTTAGAGAACATAAGTTTTGCAACTGCATTAGCTTCTGTGGAAAAAAAAAATTGGTGATCTGTGGTGAAATCCCATCACATCTTCATTATCTCACTGAGGCATTTTCAGTAGTTACTTCTTTTAATTTTAAGAGAAACAGAAAGTGAAAGTAAACTCAAATTTTTTAAATCAAAAGAGATTTCTCATTAAAACATGGCAAAACATCATGTTACTTTCCCCATTGAGGTATATATAATGTATGCACTATAAAGGATCTTATTTTTATTTGCATAAGAATAGAAGGCAATAGATTTATTTGCCAATCTCATCTATTTCCTATATTAAAATAGATAAATATAAGTTCTATAATATCATATTTTTCACCAAGTATCAGTCAGGAGTCACCTAAGCTTCCTTATCTTAATCCTTGAGGTGGAAAATCAAACTTTCTTTTCTGTAGTCTCCCATAACTCTCTATACAGTAGAAGTTAATACTATTTTTATTTTAGATGAATTTATGCATGATAAATGATACAGTAGTATCTCTAATATAGACAGGTGATTTTTTAAAACCAAGACATCTTTTTTTCAGAAGTCTATTTGTATTGACTTATTTATTTTTATTCAATAATTGTTCATATTATACCAAAATTGAATTTTTTTGTAGTTGTCACATTCCCAATAGATGAAATCTACTTCAAGGTAAATATTTTTTGAACATATGCTGAAGTATCAAATACATTTTTGTAAAAAGGAAAATTAGAGAACAAAGTTATAATTTTGCTAATATACAGATAAAATCAAATATACAAGTGAAAAATTAAAATTAGAGTTCTGTATTTCAATATTTTTCATCTAGAATTATACTGGTTTACTGGTCTTACTTAAATATATTTCCTAATTTATTTTTGTAATTTAGAAAAGAATCACTCTACAAGCAAAATTTCAGAAGTGTGTTTAATCTGAAAAATATATCAATATATAGACATGAACATATATTTTGTGCAATACATGAATTTCCTATTTTTTTAAAGATTTTATTTATTTATTTGACAGAGAGAGAGAGAGAGAAGACAAGCAGGGGGAGCAGCAGAAGGAGAGGGAGAAGCAGGCTCCCCGCTGAGCAGGGAGACCAATGTGGGGCTCGATCCCAGAACCCTGAGATCATGACCTGAGCTGAACGCAGACACCAACTGAGCCACCTGGTGTCCCCATGGTTTTCCTATTAAGAAGCTTTTTCTATGTAAGTTTTAGTTGAGGTATAATTTATATAATATAAAATGTTTCAATTCAGGGAACATGGGAGGCTCAGGATGTTACGCATCTCTTGATTTCAGCTCAGGTTATGATCTCAAGGTTGTGAGATTGCACCCCTCATAGGGCTCTGTGCTGGGCATGAACCCTGCTTAAAATTCTCTCTCTCTTCTTCTTCCTGTGCCCCTACCCACCCCACTCATGCATATGCATGCACTCTCTCTCTCTCTCTCTCTCTAAAAAGAAAAAAAGAAAGAAAATGTTTTTCCTTTGGAAAAGAAATATTACTGCCTAATCTAAATTAAAATTCTCAGCTGAAACTTTGAAATTTAAAAATGTTTCCAAACCAATCCAAAAATATAATAATTTTGGCTTTCATTTCTGAACTACAGATTGAACCTTTTACATTATATTCTGAACATGAAGTTCTGTAGGCCTGCTATTAATTTAGATTGGTTACCTTGGAAACAGGAGCTCTTTCTTTTTAACTTATCACTAGTGTCATCCATTTCTATATAACAACAACAAAAAATTAAGATGGAATTTTAAAAAGGTAACTATGTTTTTTCCGGTCATTTGGGAGAACAGTTAAAGTGTAAAATATTTAGTAGCAAAATAACATTCTTAACAAATACAGCTAAGTCCATTTGTCATTCACTTTGGGGGCACCAATGATACATATAGTCTTCTCAGTACTTAGTCTTCAGCTCTCTGAAAGATAGTAGCTATTTTTGATAAAAGATGTATGTTGGCTATGCTATCTACAGTCACCATAAAATCAGAAGTGCACACTATATATACTCACAATTCTGAGAAGTGTATGTACTGTGCTTACTTTGCATAATGAAACTGAACTTCAGTAAAGGCAGAGATTTTATGATGCTATTACCAAATAATGATAATTACTAGGCTGAAGGAAAGCACGTAATTATTATCTACTTATATATTTAAGGTGGAAATCCTACTTATCAGCAAATTTCAAGGTTTTTACCCTTCATTTCTTATATGACCAAAATTATTGACAATTTAGTAGAACTAAAACTATTGACATTACTTATACTTGTTTACATTAAGGTATAGATTATAAATAGAACTATATACAATAAGTAAATTTATTGCATTCATAAGTACTCAACAAACTTGTATTTACATATTTATTTATTGTATTCCCAAAAATACAAATTGGAAAATACTTTGACTAGAAAAGGATTTTATGAATTGTTGCAAAGTTGTAATGGTTGTCCATAAAATTATTATGGATATGATATAATATACTTAACAATTCTATGGAGCTAACAGTCATTCATAAAGTTATTTCTATTACAAAATGAATTCTGATTTGAAGCTCAAAGTGAAGGAAGTTCATTTTGCTTGCCTTCACAAAGATGGAAGGGAGGAAAAGACAATTATTTCACATTTGTAATACCTAAGATATACAAAATGGTAAAAGTGACTGAGAAATGTAAGTTTCAAGATTTTTTTATTTTTTATTTTTTTTAAGATTTATTTATTTCTCTTTGAGAGAGAGACTGGGAGAGACCACTCAAGCAGATGCAGGGGCAGAGGGAGAGGCAAAGGGGGACGGAGAGAAGCAGACTCCCTGCTGAGTGTGAAGGCCATTTCAGGGCTTGGTCTCACAAACCTGAGATCATGGAAGCTAAGAGTCAGTCACTTAACCAACTGAGCCACCCAAGCACCCCTTGATTTCTCTTTTAATTTCTTCTTTGACCTATTGGTTATTCAGAAGCATATTGTTTAATCTTCACATATTTGGGTTTTTTTTTTTTTTCACTTTTCTTCTTGTAATTGATTTCTAGCTTTATACCATTGTGGTCAGAAAAGATGCTTGGTAAGATATCAGTCTTCTTAAATTTATTAAATTTATTAAATTCATTTTGTGGCCTAACATGATAAATCCTGGAGGTTGTTTCATGTGTGCTTGAGAAGAATGGGTGTTCTGCTGGTTGTTAGAATATTCTATATATGTCTGTTAGGTCAATCTGGTCTAACATGTAGTTTAAGTCCTATGTTTCCTTATGGGATGCAGCAAAAGCAGTTTTAAGAGAGAAGTTTATAGCAATAAATGCCTACATTGATAAAAAAAAAAGATCTCAAACAATCTAACTTTATACCTCAAGGAATTAGAAAAAGAAGAACTAAGGCAAAAGTTAGGAGAAGGAAGGAATGACAAAGATCAGAGTGGAGAGACTAACAAAACAATAAAAAGATTAATGACAGTAAATATTTTTAAAACCATTTTAAACAGACTATTAGCTAGATTTACCAAGGGAAAAAAGGGAGGACTCAAATAAATAAATGTATAAATAAAGGAAGAGTATTACAACTGATACCACAGAAATACAGAGTTCATACGAGACTACTATGAACAATTATGTGCAACAAGTTAGAGAACCTAGAAGAAATGGATAAATTTCTAAAAATATACAACTTAACAAGACTGAGTCATGCCGAAATAGAAAATCTGAACAGATAAATTATTAGTAAGGGGATTGAATTAGTATCAAAAACCTCCCAACAAACAAAAGTCCAGGACGATATGGTTTCACTGATAAATTTTACCAAACATTTAAAGAAGAATGAATACCAGTCTTTCTGTAACTTTTCCAAAAAATTGAACAGGAGTTAATACTTCCAACAATCATTTTATGAGTCCAAGATTACCCTGATACCAAAATCAGACAAGGTCACTACAAGAAAATTATAAGCCAATATCCCAGATGACAGTGGATGCCAAAATCCTCAACAACATAGCAACAAACCAAATTCTAAAAGTACAAAAACATGAATGCAAGAATGGTTCAACATCTGCAAATCAATGTGATATACCACATTTTTAAAAATGCAGGATAAAAATCATACGAACATCTGTCTAGATCAGGAAAGCATTTGACAAAATTCAGCATTTTTCATGATAAAACTGTTAATGAAGTGGGTATAAAGGGATTGTACCTCAATGTAATAAAGGCCAAAAATGACAGGCATCCAGCTAACATCACACCCAATGGTGAAACAATGAAAGCTTTTCCTCTTAGATCTGAAACAAGACAAGGATGCCAACTCTTTTCACTTTTATTTAACACAGTATTGGAAGTCTTAGTGACAGCTATTGGTTAAGAAAAAGTAATTAAAGTCATCCCAGTTAGAATAGAAGAAGTAACTCTCACTCTTTCCAGATGACGTGATACTATATATATGACATGATACTATGTATAGAAAACCTAAAAGACTGCATTAAAAAAATGATTTGAAATAACAAATGAATTCAGTAAAACATCAGTATACAAAATGACATACAGAAATCTGTGGTGTTTTTATGCACTAATTACAAGTTATCAGAAAAAAAATTAAAATTATTACACTTATAATTTCATTAAAAATAATTAAATACCTGGGAATAACTTTAACAAAGGAGGTAAAAGACCTGCACACTGAAAACTGTGAAACACTGATGAAAGAAATAAACACACACATAATTGAAAAGATATTCTATGCTCATGGATGGAAGACTTAACATTGTTAAAATATCCCTACTATCCAAAGCAATCTAAAGTCTGTGAAATCCCTATGACATTTTTCAAAGAAATGGAAGGAAAAAAGAAAAAACTATCCAAAATTTTGTATGGAATCACAAAAGACTCCAAATAGCCAAGGCAATCATAAGAAGAACAAACCTGGATGTGTCAAACTTCCTGATTGCAAGCTATATTACAAAGCTATAGTAATCAAAACAGTATGCTACTGGCACAAAAGTAAACACATAGATCAATGGAACGGAACAGAGAACCCAGAAATAAACCAAAGCATATATAGTCTATTAATTTCCAACAAAGTAGCTAAGAATATATAATGGGGAAAGGATGGTCTCTTCAATAAATGTTGTTGGGAAAACTGGACAGACACATGAAAAAGAATGAAAGTGGACCATTACCTTACACCATACACAAAAATAAACTCAAATGGATTAAGAGTTGAACATAAGACCTACACGGTACACTCCTAGAAGAAAATGTGGAGCAGGGGAAACATTATGAAGATCCTCAAATTATTAAAAATAGTAATACTATATGATCCAGAAATCCCACTGTGGGTATATATCCGAAGAAAAAAATCATTATTTCAAAGAGATATATATACTCCCATCTTTATAACAGCATTATTCCCAGTAGCCTAGGTATGGGAACAACCTAAGTATTCATCAATAGATGAATGGATCAGGAAACGCATATATAGATATAGATAGATATAGATATAGATATAGATATAGATATAGATATAGATATAGATATAGATATAGATATAGATAGATATATCTCCTGTCATTTGCCACTACATGGATGAACTTGGAAAACATTAAGCTTAGTGAAATAAACCAGGTAGAGAAAGACAAATACCACATGGTATTACTTATATGTGGAATCTAAAACAACAAAAAAGTCAAATACATAGAAACAGATAGTACAAAAGTGATTGGCAGGAGTTGGGGGTGTGGGAAATAGGTAAAATGGTACAGAAAAAAAATGATCATAACCTACCAATATACTATATGCCATCTGGGACATAATCCACTAAAATTATCTAAAGATGAGAAAAAATACAAGTCATTCATAACTCAATGTATTCATAAATCAGAGTTTGCTAGTGTAGAAAAACCTGCTAAATTTAAGATAAAATATATCTTTATCAATATTAATATTCACATTGATATTAATATGTTTTTAGGTTAAGATACATTTAACATAGACATACATAAAAATCCCATGGTTAGTAAAGAAGTCAATGACGTAAAAGAGCAACAATTGATTTCTATAGTTTGTTGGCATAATTATTCTTAAGGTTCATTCTGAAAACAAATAAATGCATAAACGAAGGATAGAGAGAGAAACAGAGAGAGAATGGGCTATCAGCATTCTTTTTGTAATGAAATAAATAAATATCCTCACCAAAATCTCTAGGAGTAAGGGCATGGACTAGTGAGATAAACGAAAATCTTGCAGTATCCTTATGCAAAATTGGAAACCCAGTATTGCTCTTTGTAACACAAATTATATAATACAAAGCAACACTGGAGAGCCAGGAGAAATAAGAAATTGATCCCCAGGGAATTTAAATGTTTAAATTATTAGGTGCAGAGTATTAAATGACTATGTATATAAGAAATAATTCAGAGAATAAGAAACATTATCAAGAAAAAGAAAGTATAAAATGCATGGCAAATTGAAGAAAAAATATATGAAATTATTGAAATGTACAACTCAGTAAATGGGTTCACCAACAAATGAGTCATCTCTAAAGATAGGATTAAATGTCTCTACTGAGCAGGAAGACAAACCTGAAGGTGTTACCAGGGTGAAGCCCAGAGACTCAGAAGGGCGGATAATATAAAATAGAGATTAAAGAGATATAGAGGATAGAGTCAGGGCTTAAAACAGGAGACATTTGCACTGTCACATTTCTGAAAATTAGAAATCTGAAATCACCATGTGGACGAAGCCATGCTACCTCCAGGGGTTCTAAGGGAGCATCCTTCGTGTCTTCCAGCCTGTGGTATTTCCGGGTGTTCTCTGCTTTATGGCAGCGTAACTCCAGCATCTACCTCTCTGTCTTTACATGGCTTCTCTCTTCTAGTCTCTGCATGCTCTTCTCTTCTTAGGAGGGCACCAGTCATTGAATTTAGGGTCCACTCTAAATCCAGGATAATTTCTTCTCAGGATCCTTAACCAATTTACATCCTGCAAAAACCTATTTGCAGTTAAGGTCACATTCTGAGGTTCCAGCTGGATGTGAATTTTGGGGAGACAGTATTCAATCCACTATATAAAATGGCCAAATAACCAATGTAAGAACAATTAAAATATAAATTGCATTTATTCACAAAGTAAAATAGTATATATTGATGAAAATGAATGAGCCAGGAACGCAGAAGTATAATATGGATAAATCTTATGTATACATGGTGTTGAGTGAAAAAAGCTGTTTCTAATCATGTATACAACATGATTCCATTTATATAAATTCAAAACAACAAAACTAAATTTATATATCTGATCATATATAAATATGATAAATCATATTTTAATAAATTAAAGCAAATTATTATTGTTTAAATGTAGGATAGTGTTTATGACTGGGTGTGGGAAGGAGGAAGATGGAGAAGGAAATTAGAGAAGAGTGTAAAGATAATTTCAGCAGTATTGGTAATATCCCAGTTCTTAGGCTGAGCGGTGGCCTCGCAAGGATATATGTGTGTGTGTGTGTCTGTGTCTGTGTATGTGTGTAAAACATTGTGTAATATAACTATTTAAAAAAAAACTGAAAGAGAAATTTACATATGTGAGAATGGGTGCCCCAAATTTAAATGAGAGATAAGGTACTGAGTAGACTTAATTACCTGAAATGTGAGGAAGAAAGGAGTGGGGCAAGAAAAGATGAATGTGAAATAAGCATGAAGAAAGAGCATATGGAAGCTTTTTGTTTTAATTTTAGACTCATCTTTCATATGTGTATAATCATGGAAATAAATAGATCTGCCTTTTTCTATTACAAATAATAACATTAAAAGAGACGATAGTTGCATTTTAACTAATTTTAAAAGAATACGAAAATATTTTGTGCATATTTCATTCCAATACATTCACATATGACTGTGATGATATTTTACATCATAGTTGAATTCTGATCAATTTGTTACACGCAATGTGTGGAAATACCAATTCAACAAAATGAAAGATGAGCTTATAATAGGTTTTACATTATGGTAATAAAACATGGAAATTTTGTTAAAGAATAAAAGATGAATGATAAATACAGCTAACCCACATAAATTTCTCTGTTACCTCTCATTGTGCTAATCAGCTACATACTTTAATTATGGAAAATATTGTTACAAGGCATAGTTTGAATAAACGGTGGTAACCTTGACATATCATATTAGGAACACATTTTTAAAAGTTTAGATAAGTGTCAGGAGCCATTTATCAAGCCATGTACTGTTTTGGCATATTTTATAATACTATAAAATCATTAATCTGTATATAAATAACAAGAATTTAGTGGTTTGAGATTTCTAAGCTTTGTCAGACCTTCTACTGAGAATTGATTTTAAGAGGACTTTTGAGTAAAAATTAAAAGCCAGAATTTTTGGTTTTTATCACCATCTTCCTGAAAACCTTATATTTTTCAGTTCTTATAACATCATCTGACTTTTACATAAGCTCAAAAAATATGTCAATATTTAATTGCTTTTTTCCTTTTTGATTAATGTTTTTGATTAATGATTATTTTTGAAGGTTTGCCTCATCCAGTAGTTTCAAAGCTGTATCTTACTTTTGGTTTGCTTTCTGACAAATTACATCTTTGTCTTTTCTCTCCCACTCTACATATCTGTGCTTTAAGGTAGGAACAAATGTCCCTCATGTGTATTCTTTGATGTTCCTAAAGGACTCTGTCAGTACACTATTTGCTCCAGATACTAGCAGATCAATATCCTTTATATTCTCATTTCTTCATTTAAGAGCTTTTCTTATATTCAGAATTGTGACCCTGCTAAAAAAAAAAAAAAAAAAAAAAAAAAAAAGGAGCTGCATCCATAGAGTTCATTATTAAATGAAATCCAGATCCTTAAAGAATCCTTGGAAGTTTGGGTTTACGTACAAAAATAAAAACTAAATTCAGAAGTTCACAATTCTCTATTTTTTCCACCAATCCTGGAGCTATTAAGATGATTTGTAACACTATTTACATGAAGTTAAGACTGGACATTTCATCTATATTGTTTACTTTTTCCACTAGCATAAGAAAGGGTGATTATACTATATATTACAGAGTTTTAAAAAAAGAATGCAATAAGAGACTAAAAATACTTTCCACTGAGATAAAAAGGTATATCAATCGCATTTTCTTGATTTTTAACACAAAGAAGTGTTTTGTATCTATGAACAGTGTCCACAGAAAATGAAAATGAACTAAAATTGCTAAGTGAACAGCCTGCTATCCCTGGGTTCCTAGTATGGTTCATTTTGATTTACTAACAGAAATTCTGCCTTTTGTTCACATTTACATATTTTTTTCTTAGTGTTGTACCCAAGTAAAGCTTTTTTCACCCTTCTGTGTGGAAGGTGTGGAAGTTCTAATCCTGGCACGAGTAAAAAGAAAACTGGACTAGCACTCAGAAAACTCCCTGTAATGGTAATCATCTGTCTGATATTTTTCTCTCACATAATTCTTCAAACAGACCAAAGATGTTGATAGGATGGTGTGAAAAGCAAATTAAATGATGTATATTAAGTAAAATAAATATCATGATTTATTACAATTTTGTAAGTTATTTGAATATTAATATCCAATCCTTCTTCAAAAAATACCTGGTTCTGATTTGCACAGTGTTTCACAATTGCTCATATTCCATGAACTAGATGTTGTTTTCTTCCACTCAGAGTTTCCAAATTAGTGAAGGATGGTAGCTTGACTGCTTCAAATGTATGTTTTCTTATACAGCAACGTTTTTTCTTTATTTGGTTTCTCTTGATAAGGCAGAAAGTACCATGCCCTATTAACCCGAGTCTTTCTGTATCCCTCAAAAATTATTCTGTAAATGATTCCCTTTTAGGAGAAGTTAATCATAAAAATAAAAGCCTTACCAATAATTGCCTACCATCTTGTTTTCATAATGTACTTAAATATTTATACTTCTACCCCTACATTAAACTAATCAAATGAGAAATACTGCTAAAGGAATTGCCTTATAAATAAAGGCTGCCCAGAAAGATGATAATCTACTTTTCTATGCCTCTGTAATTTTCTAACCAAATAGGTTTTCATTGTGTTGCAAAATACTAGCCCATTACCAGTGACATGAAAAATGTGTCAGCACATATAAATGCAGGCTGATACTAATGACTATTATTCATTATATTATTGACTCCAAAGAGATTCTGTTTACAGAGAGCAATGTTTGAACCAAGAATAAATAATATGTTTAAAAAATATAAAACCTTTTTTCACTTTTTCATTAATTCTAGTTTTTTTATTAAAAAACTAATTTCATTTAGAACAGTTACTGGCTTGGATTTACATAGGTACTTACAGACAAGTTTGAACACCAGTTAATTTAGGTAAATATTCTATTGCTATTTCTTAAGTTACAATTATATAAATTAATGTTATTGCACAGATCTCATTTAGAATTGTATTTTAGGTGTAGAATAGGTTCAGAATCTTGGAATAGTCAGAAAAAAAGTCAGAAAATAATAAATCTTTACAAAAAATATTTTAATGACACTTAGAGTAATGAAAAATATTCTGAATAATTTACTTTTGTTTCTTCTTCATATGGGTCTTGCTTTTTATAGGCTTGATTGTAAAGTAAATATTAATATACATAACATATATATAACACACACATATACACATATTTATAATATTTAAATGTAAATTTTAGATGCTCTGAAAACCTGTTAATGTTCTTAATCCAGTAGGTGTAAACATATTCAGAAGTTATACATCATAGTATCTTTTTTTAAGCATATTGGAATTTGTTTTGTTTTTTATTTTTCTTAACATTTTTAAGTTTAAATTCAATTACTTAACATATAACATTATTGGTTTCAGAGGTACAGGCCTGTGATTCATCAGTATATAATACCCAGTGCTCATTACATCACATGCCGTCCTTAATGTCCATCACCCAGTTACCCATGCCCCCCCTCCCCTCCAGCAGCCCTCAGTTTGTTTCCTATGATTAAAAGTGTCTTATGGTTTGTCTTCCTCTCTGGTTTTGTCTTGTTTCAGTTTTCCTCTCTTCCCCTATGATCCTCTGTTTTGTTTCTTAAATTTCATGTATCAGTGAGATCATATGACAATTGTCTTTCACTGATTGACTTATTTCACTTAGCACAATACCCTCTAGATCTATCCACGTCATTGCAAATGGCAAGATTTCATTTTTGATAGCTGCATAATATGCCATCGTATATATCATATCTTCTTTATCCATTCATCTGTCAGTGGACATCTGGACTCTTTCCATAGTTTGGCTATTGTGGACTTTGCTGCTATAAACATTGGGGTGCAGGTGCCCCTTAGATCACTACATTTGTATCTTTGAGGTAAATACCCAGTAGTGCAATTTCTGGGTCATAGGGTAGCACTATTTTAAACTTTTTGAGGAGCCTCCATACTGTTTTCCAGAGTGGCTGCACCCACTTGCATTCCCACCAACAGTGTAGGAGGGTTCCCCTTTCTCCGCATCCTCGCCAACATCTGCTGTTTCCTGACATATACATATGTATATATATATATACTTTCTGAGAAGTTATATATCATAGTATCTTACAGGCAAACTATTTATCTTAGTTTTTCTTCGATTTACTTCAAGTAAGTGTTTCAGGATAAGTTCAGATTATTATATAATACAAACAAGTGAGCTTAACACTTAAGAAGGAAAACTGCTAGACATTACATATCTGGAAATTTATAGAAAACATACTGAAAAACAATATCTCATCAGGTTCACTTAATTTTTGCTTTTATCCATTTCAGTTTGAAATACCACATGCATACTTCTTTGGAAAGGAAAGCTGCTCTCTTAGAACATGTATTTGATAAGTGTACTAAGCCCTTGATTAACACATAACATGAGCAGAGTACATAAAAATATTTATACTACACAAACAATAGATTCATTTCTATGTTTAGTAAAAATTACCAGCAAGAAAGGAAAACATATCTGGAAGTAATATTGGATTAGATTTCCCTTCAGGAAAAAAAAAATAGTTTTAAATGATCAAATGGAATTATAGAGTTATGTATCAGAAAAGTAGATGAGGTAATCTGCATGTATGATTTTTTTGTTAGTAAATATTCACAATAATATTTCCACAGTACAGATTTCCTTATGAATGGCTTTTCTTCTCAGTTAACCTAGTTTCTCTATACATATGGTGATATCTTTCAGAAATAACTTAGATTTTTTTTTGCCTTAGTAAAAATAACCAAAACATTGCTCTTTCCCTGCTATAACAATTTTTAAACTTTTTGATGCCACAACATACATATAACCTATAATAAGGAAGATAATTAAAATTTTTTAAACATGTATTTAAATATATATATTGTGTGGTCATTGGAAAATACCAAAAAACATCATTGAAAAATATCTAGAAAAAATTGAGAAGAAATTCTTTAAAAAAATTGAATATAGTTGACACACAATGTTATATTTTTTCAGGTATATATCATAGTAATCCCACAAGTTTATACATTATGCTATGCTCACTACAAGTGTAGCTACCATCTGTCACCATATAAGGCTATTACAATACCATTGACTGAAAAGAAATTCTTGACTATTTTAATTTAACAGGGAGTGCATCCATTTGATCTCAGGTAGCCAAAAGATCTCCAGAACTATACATATTTCCCTGACTCTGAAGGTTATTTTAATTTTTACATAGAGATACTTCAGAGCTAAAATCCAGAGAAAGACAGCTCTGGCTCTGCCACAGCATCATTGTCTTAACCAGAGGTAAACATGGCCTCCACCAACAATTTTTATTTTAGTAAACATCTGAGAGATGTAGGGACCTGAAGCCTTTTTAACACACTCATCCACTTGTTCTCCATCTAGTCTCAAGCATGGAAATTTCCTCACAATAACCTTGTCTATAACTCTGAAAGGTTGAGAATTCCAAAAGTATGAGGCAGGTTGTGATAGGATAGAGATCCCTTATTGCTAAAGAATCCCTTAGGGTGTTCATTATATATTGTTAAGGTTTGTCTCTATTTTAATAGAATTTCTATATGAAAAAGAAGTTTTTCATGTAATCCTATAACATACACATTGTGCATTATTATTAAACAAATAGGCTTCATACCTAATCTTCTAATTTGTACTAATCAGTTAAAAATAAAAACCTTGTTCCATATATTGGCTATAGAACCCACTTATAATATTCAACTTTATTTACCTATATTGTAAGAAAGTTCTTTTTTACCTAAATAGTAAAAGGTTATTGTAGAAAAGATAATATACAGCAATATGCAATTCAAATGAACTTTTGCATAATCACAAAGGGTACTGAATTACTGAAATTTTTATATAGTAACTGTACATCATTTCTCAAAATTTAAATAAAGTCTCATTTTTTCTATGTGAAAATGATTTTCTTATCTAAACTATTATTTTGATCCCCTTGCCTATTTTAGACTCAAATGGTGCAGAATGTTTTCAATATAGTTTGGGAGAAAAATCCTTCAACTCTGAAGTTTCTATCATTGTATCAACAGCACTCAAGTAGAAATTAATATTGTTACTAAGGCATAAAGAAGTAGCAGTAGTTTCTAAATTATGGAGACATGGTAAATATTATAAGCAATAAAGCGTTATAATCACTTTATCAATTACATTAAAATGGTTTACCATAAATTTCTTATGTTCATCCTACCAACAACTTCCAAAAATACATGCAAAAAGCATCAATTTAGTCACTATAAAGTGAATGTCGAGAGATCGTTACTGGTGTATATTCAGATAAAGTCTAGATTCTTACGAAATTCATTTTAGCTATGATACAAACATTTAAGTTTATAAAATGAAAGAAATAGGATTCTAACCATATGCCATTAAATTAGACATGCTAGTATATTCATATCTAATATAATTTATGTGGTTGAAAGCTGCATATGGTCACTGTCATTTAGCATAAAATGAAATATGCATATTTAATTTCAAATAAACACTCTGTGTAATTTATAACCAAAACAATTTCAGTGGAAACTTAAGCAGTTGTGCTTTGTGCACCGACTGGTTTTCTGTTAATAAAAGTTGAAGTGACTCTTCAGAGAAATTGCTCTCCTGCTTTACTTTACATATACTTCATAAAATTTGTATCATTTAATGGGAAATGGATCATGCTTCCTAAAAATAAGTGAAGAAAATATGACAAAAGTGATAAGGGAAGTTCTTTTTTTTTAAGATTTTATTTATTTATTTGACAGAGAGAGAGACAGTGAGAGAGGGAACACAAGGAGGGGGAGTGAGAGAGGAAGAACAAGGCTCCCAGTGGAGCAAGGAGCCCCATGTGAGGCTCGATCCCAGGACCCTGGGATCATGCCCTGGGCTGAAGGCAGATGCTTAATGACTGAGCCACCCAGGCGCCCCAAGGAAAGTTCTGATTAATCAGGATACTTGTAAGTTATTCAGAGAATGAAATGGTTTACTAATACTAACAGATTGATTTAAAAAGACTGACGTGAAGTTTATAAACCAAGTGGAAATTTCTCAAGATCATTATTCAAAATTAAAATATCAATATGGCTTCCTAATTATGTAAGCAGGGATTAAGCTAAACATAATTCTTTTTATTACTCTTATAGATTGAATTGTGTTCTGCACCAAATTCATGGGTTAAAGTCCTGACCTCCAATTTGGTAATAGGGCCTTTAAGGAAGCAATTAAGTTTAAATGAAGTCTAATCCAATATGATTGGTGTTCTTCTGAGAAGAGAAAAAGACAACAGGAGTGCACATGCACAATGCAAAGACCGTATGAGGACAGAATAAGCCAAGGAGAGAGGCCTCAGGAGAAACCAACGCTGCCGACACCTAGATCTTGGACTCCCACCTTTAGAACTGTGAAAAAATAAATTTCTATTGTTGAAGCCACACAGTTTGTGGTATTTTGTTATAGCAGCCGTAACTAACAAATACAATAAGTTCAAATGGTATGTTATGTGATTGTGGAAATTAAAAATTGTCATTGAAATTGTATATTAATCTACATAAACTATAGTTTATATATAGTTTTATCCATTGATAAAACAAGCTATCTCATAAATCAACCCCATATTTAAACAGAGGTAGATGGGACCAGCTGTTAACAGATATCAAGAATAGATATTTATATAGGTAGGGACACAAAATGACCTGACCTTTAATATTCTCCTTAGCATTCAAAAATCTTGACTAATCTTCAGAGTATCACATAACTTAAATTTGCTCTACTGTCTTCTACATTCAAACATTAAATAATAATCATAAAGTAAAGAGAGTTAGATGAAGATGAATGGAACACAATTCCTTCCAATCAAGGGTGAGGGTCTGGAGGAGAGTAATGACAAACTATAAACCAAGTTAAAGAAGCATGATTGAACTATAAATGTCTTCTGAAGGAAGAACTAAGGGGATACAAAGGAAAGATGGATGAACTTTTTCTAGCAGAGATTTCCTCAAGTTGGGAATCCTTGAATAGGGTCTAAGGAAATTTTTAATTTTCTGAAATATATTACCATTTTTTGTGGGTATATGTGTAGATGTGAAAACCTTTTAGATGTAAGTAAGATAAACCCAATTAAAATTAGCTAATGCAAAAAGGTTATTTATTTTAGGGACACTAAAGCAATTTACATAGCAGAAGAAAAGATGGAACACTAAACCCATGGGAAGGGCAAGGATGCAGCAAAACACAGGAACCACTAGAGCAGGTATTCAAGTGCTTCCACAATTCTCTTTCCATCATCCATTGCTCTACATGTCAATTTATTTTCTTTTGTTGCAGAATGTTTCCCAGAAAATAAAGGAAATCTAACAGCTCAAGAGGTTTGGTTTTTTTTTTTTAATCTTAAAAAATAAGGGGCACTCTTTTATGCTCTCTTTAGAGCCAACTTCAAAAATTCCAGGGAAGACTTTGAATATTGCAGCCTGTGATAATGAACTGCGATTTTGATTAATCTATTTTAAAATAACCACATGGAAAGAATAGTGGGAAGGACAGGGACTGTATATACAACAACCTCTAGTGTAGATCCAAGAGAAAAGCTTTCAACTAATTTTAATTAATCCTAGCAAGAATAAACCAGGAATACTAGGAGGGAAAGCATTTTAGGCTGACAAAATAGCAAATGAAACTAAAAATAAGTGCTAAATGTGTCTATATAGTTAAGACAAGACATAAAAATAAAGGAAAGCTGGACCATGAAAAGTAACATGTGCTATGTCTAATTTGTGCTTTATATCATATTGTTATTGGTGTTTAGTGTTAGTATGGTTTATATTATTGATTTCAAAGTTTAATTCCTAGAAGCTCTGAGGATTCCAAGAGGGTCATTTCTGTGTATAGTAGGAATGGAGCTGGAGCAAAAGGTCAGAGAAAAAGACTGCATCTTTATCAGCAGATAAATTTATATATTTCTTCATGTATTTTGTTTATATGTCTCCCTAAGATATAGATCAAGGGAAATTTTTAAGAATTTGGTGGAGGAGTCATGGAAATAGTATAAGTAAGAAAAATATGATCAAATTTTAATTTTAGAATTATCTTCTGTCTCATGAAAGAAGGCAGGGAATGCTGAAACTTGAAGTAATAATCCAGTATGAGGATAAATACAATATTCTGAAATAATGGATGAAGTCCTACATAAATGCAACAGCAGTGATGATCATAAGGAGAGAACAGATTCAACCCATATTAAGCAAATAAAAATGTTTTTGCAAACTGTAAGATAGGACGAAATAGGGAACTGGAGACCGTGGATGGAAGATGGAACACAGAAATAAAGACAAACTTTGGGAGGCACCTTGGTGGCTCAGTTGTTAAACATCTGCCTTCAGCTCAGGGCGTGATCCCAGGGTCCTGGGATCGAGCCCCGCATCAGGCTCCTCCGCTGGGAGCCTGCTTCTTCCTCTCCCACTCCCCCTGCTTGTGTTCCCTCTCTCACTGGCTGTCTCTCTCTCTCTGTCAAATAAATAAATAAAATCTTAAAAAAAAATAGACAAACTTTGGGCATTAATGATTATATGATAATGGGGACAAGAATAGGTGTGATAAAAGTAATTTGTCTCACAATGGAAAGGATATCCTTTGGGTGGTGAGAAATTCTAATCCAAAGCTTGTAGAAGATGTGAAAACTTGGGGCTCCTGACTGGCTCAGTCAGAAGAGTATGAGACTCTTGATCTTTGGGTCATGAGTTTGAACCCCATGTTGGGTGTAGAGATTACTAAAAAAAAAAAAAAAAAAATTTAAACGTGAAAGCTGAAGAGTCTCTAGGGAAAAGTTGAAGACTGTGGAGTGAGTAAAATTGTTTAAAAGCAATGTTTGATGACAGAAAGACTGCTAAGGATGAAACCCTGAGAAATATTAGTTTTAGAAAATTGGCAAGAGGAGGAAAACCATCAAGGGATTGAGAATGAGTGTCCAAGGAGGGTAGGTAATGATCCAAAAGTAAATTATGTGCTGAAAACCAAAAAAGTAGGAGTCCAAAGAAGAAGAATCAAGAAAATATGAATAAGATGAGGTTTGAAAAATGTTGATTAGTTTTGTCAGGAAGAAGCTTATTAAGCAGCTTAAAGTTCCATTTTGGAAATCATGGTGCAAGCTAGATTTCAGTTGTCTAAGAAGTAAAAGGAAAGCCAGAAACGATGAAAATTAGTATAACTCTCGATGAACAAATAAGCAATAGTGAATGAACAAAGGAAAGACATCATAGAGACAGGACTCTGCTCTTTGAACGCTCAATTGATTTGTCAAATCAGGTGAACAATCTAAGATAGTTTTACAGATGATCATAAAAATGAATGGAACTTACCAAATATTTGGATCAAAAAGGGTGGGTTAAAGTAGACTGCAGCTATAGAATTTCCACAGATCTCTATAGCTTAAAAAACATAAATAGAAAGTTGGAATCATCACAATTCTGGACTTGAAGTTATACTACAAAGTTGTAGTAATCAAAACAGTATGGTATTGGCACAAAAATAGACATATAGATCAATAGGGCAGAATAGAAAACCCAGAAAGGAACCCACAACTATGTGGTCAATTAATCTTCAACAAAACAGGAGAGAATATCTAACAAGAAAAAGACAGTCTCTTCAATAAATGGTGCTGGGAAAACTGGACAGCAACAAGCAAAAGAATAAAACTGGATTACTTTCTTACACCATACACAAATAAACTCGAAATGGATTCAAGACCTAAATGTGAAATCTGAAACTATAAAAATCCTAGAAGAGAACACAGGCACTAACTTCTTTAACATTGGCTGTAGGAATTTTTTTTTTTCTAGATAGGTCTCCTGAGGAAAGGGAAACAAAAGCAAAAATAAACTATTAGCACTACATCAAAATAAAAAGATTCTGCACAGCAAAGGAAACTAAAAGGCAACCTATGGAATGGTAGAAGATATTTTCAAATGACATTTCTGATAAAGGGTTAGTATCCAAAATATATAAAGAACTGATAAAACTCAACACACACACACACACACACACACACACACACACACACACACAACTACCCAATAATCAAATTTAAAAATGGGCAGAAGACATAAAAAGACATGTCTTCAAAGAAGATGGCCACACAGTCACTTACCATCAGGAAAATAAATGTAAATCAGAACTACAATGAGATATCACCTCACACCTGTCAAAATGGCTAAAATCAACAACATAAGAAACAACAGGTGTTGGTGAGGATGTGAAGAGAAAGGAATACTCATGCACTGGTAGGTGTGAATGCAAACTGGTGCAGCCACTGTGGAAAACAGTATGGAGGTTTGTCAAAAAGTTGAAAATGGAACTACCTTATGATCCAGCAATTGCACTGCCGGGTATTTACCCAAAGAATGCAAACAAAACAAAACAAAACAATAGCCAAGATATGGAGGCAGCCCAGGTGTCCATCAATTGATGAATGGATAAAGAATATAGATAGATAGATAGATAATAGATAGATAGATAGATAGATAGATAGATAGATAGATAGATATAGATAGGTAGATAGATAGATAAGCTATTATTCAGCCATAAAATAAATGAAATTTTGATGTTTTCATTGACATGGATGGAGCTAGAGAGTATAATGTTAAGTGAAATAAGTCAGAGAAAGACAAATACCATATGATTTCACTCATATATGGAATTTAAGAGGCAAAACAGATGAGCAAAGGGAGAAAAAAGGAGAGTGAGATTATCTAAGATGGCAGTGGAGTAGGAGATCTCTAGACTCCTCTCAACCCAGGAACACAACTAGATAACTATCAAATCATCCTAAATACTCCAGAAATCAACCTGAAGATTCACAGAACAAACTCCACTACTAAAGGGAGAGAAGAGGCCACATCAAAGAAGGTAGGAAGTATAGAGACATGGTTCAGGGGAGAAATGGATCATGGCTGCTGTGGAGGGGAGGGACCCATGGCCATGGAGAAGGGCAAAAGAGAGAGAAGCACACAGGGGAATGCACAAGAAAACATTTCCTCAAAACCATTGCCTTGGAAAATGAGAAGGGCTGAATTTTGTGAGTACTTGCAACCAGAAGGGCTTAAAGTCTGGAGTTTTAAAGGTCAGTGGACTTGGCTGAGATAAAACCCTGAGGACACTGCCCTGCTCCTGGAGAGAAGTCAGGCAAACCACCAGGGGAAGATGGCATGGAAACAGCAATCTGAAGAACGCCTAGAGCACACAGTGGGAGCTTATTCCCTTATCTAGGAGTGTGTCCCTGGGAAGCAGCATTCACAGAGATGCCTCTCCTTGATCAGGGGAGCTGGCCTGCATCATTTCCCTTCCCTATCTCTCAGCATAAACACAGCCACTGGTGGGAGGCAGTGCAGTGCCAGTGCTAGCTTCCTGACTTGCTCACACCAAGACCCACTCCCCCACACTCTGGTAGGATTGCCCTTATAGGTCAACTTGCCTCAGTTCCAGTGTGGCAGGCCCCTCCCCCAGAAGACCAGTGCAGGCTCATGTCCATACCAGGTCTCAAAAGCCTAGAGGTCAGCAGACTTGGCTGGGATGGAGCCAGGAGGGCACTGTGCTGCTCCTGGAGAGAAGGCAGGCAAACAACTTGGGACAGACAGCATGGAAACAGCATCTGAAAAATGCCTGGGGCACACAGTGGGGCAGATTATTTGCTCTTCTCCAAGTGCTTCCCTAAGAAGCAACATTCACAGAGACACTTCTCTGGGGTAAAGGAACTGGCTGGCTCCATTTCCCTCCTCCTCCTCTCAACATAAAAACAGAGCCACCTGAGGGAAGTAGCTCAGTGCTTACATTGGCTGCTTACCTTGCTTACACCAAGCCCCACCTCCCTGTGCTCTGTTGGGACTGCCCTTCTCAGTGAAACTTGCCTCAGTCCCAGCACAGTGGGCCCCTCCCCCAGAAGACCAACATAAGCCCCAGCCCACATCATTTCCCCCAACTAGAGAGTTCTGCAGAGCCTCAGCTCTGGTGGAGTTGGTGTCAGGTGTCATTTCACAAGCAGACCAGAGCACACCTACTTAAAAATTACATTTAGGCCAGGGGCCAAACACTGCCCACAGCAGGCAAAGGAGAGCCTCTACAGATGACTGCCCTAAAGGATAGAGCAGCCAAAATACAATAGCAGAGTGTATGCAGCACACAACAGAGACACTCCCTTAAGCACCAGGCCCTGGGCACTATATGACCTCTTCTTTGTAAGGCCATTACTTTCCAGAGTGCGAGACATAACTGGCTTTTCTACCACAGAAAAAAAGGCAGAGACTTAGACAAAATGCCAAGGTGGAGAAATTTATCCCAAATGAAAGAACAAGATAAGACCAAGGCCAACACCAAGACATATTGCAATTAAATTAGCAAAATATAGTAATAAAGAAAAAATATCTTAAAGCTGCAAGACAAAAAAGTCCTTAACTTACAATGGAAAACCCATAAGGCTAGCTGGAGATTTCTCAATGAAAACTAGGCAAGCCAGACTGGAGTAGCACTATCTATCCAGAGCTGAATAGGAAAAACCTGCAGCCAAGAATACTCTATCTAGCAAAGCGAATCATCCAGAATAGGAGAGATAAAGAGTTTCCCAGACAAAAATTAAAGGAGTTTGTGACCACTAAACTAGCCATACAAGAAATATTAAAGGGGACTCTTTAAGTGCAAAGGAGAGACCAAAAGCAGCAAAGACAAGAAAGGACCACAGAAAATTCAGAAACAATGACAAAACAAATAAAAAATGCCAATAAATATACATATCTATCAATTACTTGGAATGTAAATGGACTAAAGGCTTCAATCAAAAGACATAGGTATCAGAATGGATTTAAAAAAAAAAAGAAGAAGACCCATGTATATGCTGCATACAAGATACTCATTTTAGACCCAAACACACCTGCAGATTGAAAGTGAGGGGATGGAGAAATATTTATCATGCAAATGTATGTCAAAAGAAAGTTGAAGTAGCAATACTTATATTTATCAAAGTAGTTTTTATTATGCTGTGGTATTAGGGTAGTATTGATCTCATGGAATGATTTTGAAATGTTCTCTCTATTTCATTATTTGTAAGAGTTTGATAAAGTGTCATTAATTATTATTATTATTTTAATATTTGGTAGAATTCACCAGTGAAACTATGTGGTCTTGGGCTTTTCTGTGCTGGGAGATTTTTGATTCCTAATTCAACTTTCATTCTTGTTATTGGTCTAAGATTTCCTATTTCTTGGATTCAAGATTCATGATTCGATCATGGTAACTTGTGCATTTTTAGGAATTACTGGAGTTTTTTTTTCCTCTAAGTTATCTGATTTATTCGTATATCATTGTTTATAGTAATCTGTTATCACAGTGTATTTCTGTGCTTCTTTGTTGTGTTGTTTTCTTTTCCATTTCTCATTTTGGTTTTTGAGTCTTCTCTCTCTCATTTTTTTCTTAGTTAATGTAGTTAAAACATTGCCAATTTTGTTTTGTTTTTTTTTTTTGAAAAACTCATTATTAATTTCAATATTATGTTATTGTTTATTCTGGTCTCTTATTTATTTCTGATTTTTCTTTGTTATTTCCTTGCTCTACTAAATTTCAGCTAAGTTTCTTTTTCTAGTTTCTTGTGGTGTATTAGTAAGTTGTTTATCTGAACTTTTTTCTCAGTACAAGACTTTATAGCATAAATTTCACTCTAACACCACTTTTGCTGCAACCCATAGGTTTTGGAATATGTGCTTTCTTTCTTTTCTTTTCTTTTTTGGTTTTGAGACATATTTTGATTTGCCATTTGGTTTTTTATTTAGCCCTTTGCTTGTGCAGTAGTGTGTTGTTTAATATTTACATATTAAATATTTAATATTAGAGAGAGAAATCAAGAGAAGACTCTTAACTATAGAGAATAAGCTGATGGTTACCAAAGGGGAGAGGAGCAGGCGGGTGGGTGAAATAGGTGATGGGGATTAAGTAGTGCACTTGTCTTGATGAGCACAGGGTGATATATGAAGGGTTGAATCACTATATTGCATACCTGAAATTAATATAACACTGTATGTTAATTAAAATAAAATAAAAATTAAAAAAAATAAAAAATGTGTAGATCTATAATTCAAAGTACATATACATTGCAGGGATGCAAACTAAGATTCTGTCTGGACACACGCTTCCATAATTGTTAACTCCGAGAAAGGAGAATAGGTGCTTAGCACAGGCTCTTAAGCTTCTACTTTACACTGACATTTCACTGGTCAATTTACATAGCATGGCTTTGCATAACTTTTAAAGAAGATGCATAGGTAGAGGAGAGCCAGACATATTTGCTGCATAATGTCTACAATTTATAAACATATTTTCAGTTGTATTAAAGCAGTATGACCAGAGGTCACTATATCTCCCTCTGCTGACCCTCAACCTTCCTTTCTTGCAATGCACTCAAAATCATCCCATATAATTTTAATCTAAAGGCTGAGATTATTCCAAATGAGTCCAAAATTGCCCATAAAAGTGGAAGGACCATTAGATTATACAGTTTAGAGTATCTAAGAGATACTATCTAAGAGAAAGGTCAATTTTTTCCCTTGATATAGATAACAGAGACCACACTCTACCAGATTTGTTATGGCTCCAACAATGAAGATCAAAGCTGTGTTGTTGATCTAAATTAGGTTTGCCACCTTCCCTTAAATTGTATATCTCAAGCTTGAAGAGAGTTTAAAAATACTTTTACCTATTAGAGACACACTAAATGCATATCACTCAGGTTTTGATTAATCTTTCCAAGGCTGTTTTTTTGGGTTTTTTAAAAAGATTTTATTTATTTGAGAGAGAGAGAGAGAGAGAGAGAGAGAGAGCATGGGCAAGAGAGAACATGGGCAGAGGGGAGGGGAAGAAGGAGAGGGAGAAGCAGGCTCCCGGTGTAGCAGGGAGCCTGATGCTGGATTAGATCCCAGGACCCCAGGATCCTGCAGAGCTGAAGGTAGACACTTAACCAACTGAGCCACCCATGCACCCCTTTCCAAGGTTATTTTGAAAAGTTGAAGAAGCATCTCTTATATAAAGTCCACCAACATCCCTAAGATTGGCTCCATATTATATTCAAACAATACATTAGATGCAGAATTTTCAGTGAAATTGGACATTACAAAAGCCCTTAATATTGGAAATTGGTGTAAATGGAATTTTAATGGCTTAAGCCTGGACCAGAAAAGCAGTGAATTTAGGGCCAAGGGGAAGAAGTATTTAGAAATCAACTGAGTAGCATAGCAACATAGAAATGAAGTATAGATTCATTCATAGCTACACAAAACATCTACTGTCACTACGATTCCAGAAATAATTTCTTCAAAAGGATTTAAGTTATGGAATACAATTTATCTAAAGAATGAAAATCCATAATGTAGCAAAATGGTAATATTACATCTAGTATTTATATAAGGATTTACACATTTCCATAGCTTTCAAATTCAAAAATCTCATGTGTGCACATGACCATAAATCACAAAAGCTTTAAATAATATGTGATTGCACATGACTTTTTAAATAAATAAAACTTCAGTTAGTGATTAAGAATTCTAAGATAATCATTTGGAAGTACCCAAAATAAGCCATGGTAAATAAGCTACTCTGTTATAAATTATAGTTAATTCAAGAACTATGTTCAAGGAAAGATTTATTGTCCTAAACATACTCATTATAAGAAACCACAGAGAAGCAAAATTACAGAGCAAAGCAAAGGTCAAACCCAGAACATCAGTTGAAAATAAATGGAGAAAATAGATGGAGAAATGCAGTAAGGTTTGGCACTAGATCAATAGCCTTAGGGGCTGAACAATTCTAGGAGAAATGCTCCTAGTAATCACAAGTTCTGAACATGAACAGAAGCTGTTTGGTGTTAGAATTATAGTTCAATGTAAAAGAATGTTCTGAGACTGCTTCTAAATGCAGTATGAATTGCATGTACATTGAAAGGGGTGTGAATTTAATGGAAACTCTTGACTAGTGAGTTATATGAAAAGTATTCAGTGAGCAATAAGAAGGAGCATTTTCCATTAAATAATTTGATTATTTTTCATGTCAATATTTTATCTTTAAAACTGGAAGACTTGGATTGACCCTAACATTGCTGCTGGAAAACAAGCTGACTGATTTTGGACTTTTCAGGTTGGCAATTCCTGTTTGCAGTTATTAGAAATTGGGATTGGTCCTTTAGCTCTGATAGCCCTGAATCTTAATATTAATCGCATAGAAACTTCATAAAACCTACTGTTGATCTGGTTTTATAATGTATGCATTAATTTATACTGGTATGTAAAATATCAAGCAAGTCTAGAATACTATCTAAAAACTATTCTTTTAACTGTAAGCAAATCTACATGAAAAATAATTATGAAAAGATAAATGTTCTTAAAATAAAAGTTTAGAAGCTTAAACCTATTGATTGGCCTCTGCATATCATATTCAGAGTAATCTTTTCTAAATGCAGATTTGTATTTAATAGACCTGCTTAAAATTCTTCATTGCTCTAAAAAAAAAAAATTGGTCCAAACCATTGACCAATAGATAAGCAAAGCTGAGTTATTGGACTTAATATTCATGGAGAACATCACATTGAGCAAATAATAGTTTTTCTCATCAGAATTTATGACACAATACATGCAGAGTCTCAGTGATTTTAAAACAGAGCATCCTAGGTAAAGGACTAGTTAGAATTGAGCAGAGTTTATAACAAAGTAGCTTTGCATTGGTGGAAAAGCCTTAATAATAAAAATATTCATACGGGCAATCAAGCTAATTTAATTTTCTTACGGTCTAATCTTCCAGGAACAAATATATGCTGGAGCATTATTTCATCAGTTACAAGTATTACTGACCACAGAAACAGAGAAGTTTATTTGATCACAGAATTGTTTGGCACAGAGAGAGAGTATACTTGGTCCACAAATTGTCTCATGTTTGTTCAAATTCTCAGTCTCTTTTTGATCATTCACTAAGCTGAATGGTAGGTAATTTCCATCACAGAATGTAATCAATATAGTTTTATATCATTGTCTGATAAATCTGAGCCATGCATGGAGTTTTTGACAGTACTGTTCCAAACATATTTTCTTGTTTTCTTTGGAAGATGATTTATTGCATCATTTAGAGGACAGTGACTGTACAGCAGCAATAAAGATTCTGGAGAGGATGCATACTTAAGTAATATAATACAGACAGTATTAGGGGAAAGATTATGATTATAGTTTGCCATTGATTTCCAAACAGGGAGCCAAGAGTGCTAAACTTAAACCACTAGAACTGAATCCATCCCTAATCTAATAACTTGTAGACAAGCTAAACAGCTTTAGTTTTCTGTCTGGGCTGCAGCTATGATTGCCATATTTTTTACAAGTCCCTTTATGGTTGATTTCAACTACTCAGGTAAAATAATAATTTCTTACAAGAAAATGATATCAAAAGAAGCTGAGTTCCACCTCTGAGTAAAATCTCAATGGTTGATTACATTGTATGGCACACCAAATCAAGAGTAAATAATAACCAACTATTGCACTCACAAAACAGAATTTAAAAAGCAATATTAAAACCAAAGACATCGGGGTGCCTTAGTGGCTCAGTCGATTAAGCATCTGTCTTCACCTCAGGTCATAATCCCAGGGTACTGGGATCAAGCCACATGTCGGGCTTCCTGATCACTGGGGAGCCTGCTTCTCCTTTTCACTCTGTCCCTCTCCCTGCTCGTTCTCTCTCTCAAATAAATGAAAAAATATATTTTTAAAAAGCATTATAATTTGTCTCTCATGAGGATCTCATTCTTTGTTTCTTAGCGGTTTCCTTAATAGCCCTCTTGATTAAAATTCTTGGGATGTATATTAGTCTGTTGGGTTGCTATAACCAAGTACCACAGACTGGATGAATTAAACAATGGACATCTATTTTCTCACAGTTCTGGAAGCCAGAAGTCTGAGATTAGGGTATCAGCAGAGTTGCTATCTACTGAGGGTCAAAAGGGAAGGATCTATCCAGGATTTCACTATGGTTTGTGAATGGTCATCTTCTCCCTTGGTCTTTATGTTGTCTTCCCTTTGTTCATGTCTGTATCCAAATTTTTTCTTCTTATAATGACACCACTCATATTGGATTATGACTCACCTTAATTACCTAATTTTAACTTAATTACCTGTATAAAGACTCTATCTCCAAAAAACCGTCACATTCTGAGGTAGTATGGATTAGGACTTCAACATACGAAGTATTGGGGGAGCACAATTCAGCCCACAACATTCTACCTTCTTACTCCCCCCAAATTCATGTCCTTCTCACATCCAAAATATAAAAAGTCACCAAAAGTCTTATGTCATTCTATCATCAAGTGTTATTCCAAAATCTTATCTAAAATATTAATTAATCAGATATGGGTGAGACTTGAGTTATGACTCATCCTGAGCTGTGAACTTGTGAAACTAGACAAGGTATGTGCTGCTAAAATACAATGGTGGGGCAGGCACAGGTTAGATATACCCAATCTAAAAGTGATAAATCATAAAGAAGAAAGGGAACACAAGTGCCAAGTAGGTGTAAAACACAGCAGGGCAAATATACTATCAGATTTTTTATTTTTATTAAGACAACTTTTTAGAGCAGTTTAAGTTTCAGCAAAATTGAAAGAAAAGTAGAGATATTTTCCCATCTAGTCTCTGCCCCCACCCTCTCCCATTATTAACACCCCCCCACTAAGTGATATATTTGCTATAATTGATAAACCTATGTTGACATATTATAATCACCCAAAGTCCGTAGTTTATATTAATTTATTCTTTGTGTTGGATATTCTGAGTTTGGACAAATTTATGATGACATGTATCCACCACTGCAGTGTTATACAAAACAGTTTCTCTGTCCTAAAAATCTCTGTGCTCTACCTATTCATTCCTCCTTTTTACTGTCCACATATTTTTGCCTTTTCCAAATGCCTTAGAATTAAAATCATGAAGTACGTACATTGTCTTTTTGTATTGGATTTTTTTTTTCATTTAGCAATATGCGCTTAAGGTTCCTCCCTGTCTTTTCATGGCTTGATAGCTCATTTCTTTTTACCACAAAATAATATTCCATTGTCTGGATGTACCACAGTTTATTTATCCATTACCTACTGAAGAACATCTTGATTGCTTCCAAGTCTCAGCAATTATGCATAAAGCTGCTATCAACATCCATATGCAGGTTTTTGTGTGGCCATAAATTTTCAGCTCCTTGGGGTGAATATCAAGGAGTATGTTTCCTGGATCACATGGCAAGAGCATATTCAGTTTTATAAGAAACCATCAAACTGTCTTCCAAGTGGCATTACCATTTTGCATTCTCACCACAATGAATGTGAATTGCTCCACATTCTTGTCAGCATTTAGTATTGTCAGTGTTCCTGATTTTGGCCATTCTAATAGGTGTGTAGTAGTATCTCATTGTTTTAATGTGCATTTCCCAGATAACAAATGATGTGGAACATCTTTTCATATGCTTACTTGCCAACTGTATATCTTCTTTGTTGAGGTCTCTAGGTCTTTGTTCCATTTTTTAATTATCTGTTGAGACTTAAAGAGTTCTTTGTGGATGTGTGTGTGTGGATGTGTGTGTGTGTATACTATATTTTATATTTTGATAAAGGACTGCTGTATATTTTATAGCAGCCCTTTATCATCTGTGTCTTTAACAAATACTTTCTCCTAATCTGTGACTTGCATTCTCATTTTCTGGGTATTTCCACAGAGCAGATGTTTTTAATTTTAATGAAGTCCAGTTTATCAATTCTCTCTTTGTTCTTGTATAATGTCATCTTGAGATTCATCTTGTTTGTTTTCCTTCTATCAGGGATCACAAGTTCTGTGTTGCCTTTGTCCAATTTATGAAGACAGTTATTTCACATGGTTTATGAAGCTTTCTATTTATATTCAGTGAGAGTTTCATTCCATATATTTCAGTCCATCCACTCTAGTGGTCTAGAGAGAGAAGGATATGGAAATCACTGCCTTTAGCAAGTCAAATCCCTTCCTTTGTTTTTCCAATTTTTCATCTTCGAAACTCTTTGCACTACCTTGATTTTACTCATTAGGTCACCTGCATCATTAGTTTGAACATCTGCAAATATAGAAGATAACTTCGATCATCCCAAGTAAAGATGGTAGAGAAGCAAGAGCAGAACAGGAGCAGCCTTTTATATTTTGTTTTTCTCAAACAACTAAGCCAGAAGCCTCTTGCTCAAGATTAATACTACCATTTATTTTTGCTGGTTCAAAAGAACTCTTCACTCACTACTTCCTTCTTATCTTGATCCTCACCACCACCACTCTTGTAATTCTTTAGGACCTTGGTAAAATGAGCCAAGAATGCACTGTATTTCAGTATTTAGTAGGATCCTGGAACAAAACTGAATTAATGAATGAGAAATTTGTTTATTGAGACCAGAGGGTGTGGAAAGACCTAATTTCTTTCCTTATTAAGATACATTCTGATTCAATCAATTCAATGGAGGTATACTTTTCCCTAAGAGTTTTCAGGATAATCAATTATAGATTTTCATTCATTGTCAAAATAATAACCATTAATCAGTCATCAAATAAGCTTTATGAATGGTTGCCACAGTTTTTTTGTTTTTGTTGTTATCCACCTCCCAATTTTCCTTCTAAAGAAAACTGAAGTCTCCCTCCCTAATTTGTTTATTAATAATATTCCATAATATCTCTTAGGACTAGATTTAGACAAATGACTAATTTCAACCAATAAGGTGCTTTTATAATTTTAAATTTTATAAGGACATATTCCTAAAGCAGAGAAACTTATTTGGCCACTTTTGTGATTAATTCATTGATATGTACAAGGAAAATTTGTTTATCTGAAATAGATTCTCACATATTGCATTTTTAGAATATATATTTCTTTATCTTATCCACAACTATCCACCTGCATGCTGTGCTTGTTCTTTTCAATTAGCACCACCCACACCTCAGATGCATTCTTATTTCTTCCATTATTGTTCTATTCCCGCAGAGGCTTACCCCAAGACAATTGCATTTCTTGTGCTCTTCTGTTAGCTAGTATGCTATTGTGTTCAGCCAATGGGAGATATTGACAGGAGATGGGGAGGGGAGAGACAAAGGGAGATTGGGATAGTCTTCCCCTCTTGCCCTCTGCTCCAGGCTGTGTTTGGCAGCAGCTGACTCTCTCTTGGACTAATTTTATTTTCTTTTGTCCACTATTCAATAATTCTCTCTCTGGATTCCGAAAGCATAATTTTCCAAATTTATCTCTTTATTTTTAAGGGTGATAGTGATTTTTAGATATTGTTAGTCTGGTTGTCTTAATCTCCCTTATTGGGTGTCAACTTTTCCCACATGTCTAAAAGTTGACCTTTTATTATATTCTCTTGAATTATTTGAACTGGTTTCTATTTTCTAATGGGACCATGACAGATATTTATACATCATCATATAAGATTCTGTTTTTAAAAAGAGTAGGAAAGCAGAAGTTTATTTTTGGCAAACCTAGAGAAAGGACGCTATGTCACGGAACTATGGGAGAAAACCGCATAATTAACTGTTTCCTTGAGTGATTCAGAGGTTCTGGTTACAGTTCACTCATCAGCTTTATGTTTTTTATCTTTTTAATTCAATCCATTTACTCTCTCTTAAGTGATTTTCATTAGCAGTGCCTGCTACCTTCAGTTTTTCTCTTGTTTTTGTTCATTTGTTTATTTTGTTTGTGTTTGGTGGCTACCTTCTCTTCATTCTTTAGGTTTCAGGGCAGATCATTTTTTCAGGAAGGCTTTCCCTGATTCTTCTGTGTAAAAAAGCATCTGCCCCTATCACTCTGTACTACATCCTCCTGTTCATCTTCTCATCTCATTTATAATTTCCTTCCTTTTCTTTTTATGTCTCCTTATTCATTATTCATCTCTCATCATCTTCTGAAGATGCACAGCTCATGAGAGCAGAGTCTTTCCTTTCTTATTCATCATTAAATTCCTAACGTCTAAAATGTAAAGCCTGCCACATAATCATTGTTCAAGGAAAACAATAATGCTTCAGAATACTAGTAAATACAGTGGTTGGAGAAAGGCAATTATTACCAATCCAGGCTTATATTTTGGGACAAAAATTCTTAAGTATTACCTGCTTTAAGTGTATCAGAATGTCTTTAGTTAGTGACAGTGTGGCTCCTTTAAGTGGCAAATAGAAAAAGGATCCACAAGCTGAACCACAGCTGAAGACAAGAAAATATACTACTGATGTTAACATAATCCTAACATTATTTGTACCCATAGATTGGGGAGATACAAACGCATGAATTGCACACTCTCAAAAATTAATTTTAACATTAATTTAAATAAAAATAAGATAACTTTAAGGCCCATTAGTAATTTTATTCACTGATAACTTCTGTGCATTCTAATTATGTTATCCAAAAATCAGATATAGATTTTAGATTATGTTATTTAAATGAATTTTTTTCTTATTAGAACTCTGATAAAATACTTAAAATTCTTTTTCTCAGAGGAAGTAATGAGTAGAATTAGAAATGCCTCTTTATGCTGGGTACAGACCTTCCAAACAGAGATGAATTAGTCTCTCTGCTATCTGGTCCCTGAGCGCTATTTAAAATGATCAAATGTACTTATGATCACAGAAACTCTCCAATGAAGTTTTGTAGTCCATCAGTGCACAAAATCAGCATTTTTTCAATTAGTGTAAAAGACTGAGTGGCTGCACAAATTTATCTAGTAAGAGGAAGATGACTGAATTAGTAAGAAAGCTGGTCTCTAGTGGGGAAAGCCAGATCAGTAGATGGTATTAACTGCATTTTTTTCTATTCATATCACTGCATAGCGAATTGAATAATAAGTGAGTTGGGATATTGAAACTAAACCATACTAAAGGTATTTGTCTTATGAAATTTAAAACTGAAATGTATCTGAATAGTACATTTATTCTTTCTCTCACCTTGAATATACTATTATATGAGCTGTGCCAACATACTCTATATTAAGAAGTAGGATTTAGTCGGAAAAGTGCCAAGGGATTTGGAATAAGGGGTACCTAGGTTTGATTTACTCTATTCTCATTGCCAGGTCAACATAGTTACACTGTGCATGCATGCAATCCTGGTGGACTTACAAGGACCATTTAATGATTCCATTTTAAATGCGATATCCAGAAGAATTTATAAGTGGTGCTAAAACTGTGGCCTCTGTAATATGTCCTTAACTTACATTCACATAGGAGATTAGAAAACCACTGTCCTGAATAGCTGCCTTTTAGAAAATAGAAGCTAGAAGACTTTTGTCAGTATTTCTCTTTGCTCAGATAATAAAATTCATAGCAGATTTTTTTATGCACTGCAATTAATAGCCCTTTAAGTTTCAAATTGAATCCCCATCTCTCCTATATTCCTCTCACAGTACCCAGAAATTGTTCTTCTTCAGTTGTTTCTATTTCTCTACCTATGTTCCTTATGTTTTAGTCCCATAACATAGAAATGAAATTAATTGTTGTTAGTTATTAATGACAAATGAAAAATTGTTATTAGTTTTATTCACTCCTCTTTTTATTCTAGATTAGATAAGGAATACTCACAAAGATTATAGTGATCCAATATACAAAAGTCTTAGCAGTGAACAATAGGCACAATGCTACAGGTAAGAAGACCTTTAAGGAAGTTTGGCAGCACAGTCATGGAGGCCTTATGAGAGGAGCATCAGTGAGAAGATAAGTTATAGGGGGAAATTGGTAACTTTGGCAGCTGTATTTGGTATGAGATGTAGATTAATAAGATTAAGTTAAGGAGACTATCAAGTGTTTGAGGGAGATGTAACAGAAATATTGGATCTAGGATTAAGAAGACTGTATAAAGCCATAAGCAAAAAGAACGAAGTACTTTTTTGGGGGTGTGGAATCAGAATCCAATGTCAGAGTACTATGATAAGGAAATCTGATCAAATATGAATAAATTCTGAATTCATTACTTACTGATAAAGGGCTTGTTCAAAATCTAAATGAATAAACCAAGGATTGATCCAATAATATAGTTTTCACATGCAGTTTTTTTAGTACCCACATTATCCCCTTAACTCTGGGAATTCCAGCACACCCCTTCAATAAATCTTTGTGCCTATAAAGCTTTATCTGAAGCCCCTCATATGGAATCATATATCCATTTTCTAAAATTTCAATATCACTTTTTACAGTATGTAATACATGGTCAATTTTAATGTACTTATCACCTAAACAAGGGAGGACAGAAGATACGCACCCAGAGTAAGTTTACTCTGCTGTTGAAGTTGAGTAGACTAGGTCAGGGGTGAAGAATCACTCCTGAAAAGAGAGAAACTATTATGCAAGTGCTTCTAGAAAATGTTATTATTACTAACAGAAAGGAAACAGATACAGAGTAAAAATGACTTACTATTAGGTATTTTCTCTTAGGCCTTGATCTCAGTTATTTTCTCCAGATCGTATTAGGCTGGGCTAGTACAGAAGTTCATTTAAGCAGAAAAGGACTTTCTACATGAATTGGGCTCTTTCAGAATTATCAAGCGGACTGAAGAAAGTTGAGTGAGCCACCACAAATATGTCAGAATTTTACCTTGTGTTTTCCCAAGGCAACGGATAAGGAAATGAAGAATGAAGGAGGATTGGTACAAGTTATCAGTGAGAGTTCAGTTAGAAAAACAGAAACTATAATAGCTATCTCAACAGAGAAAACTTAATATAAGAAATTGGTAAAACAGATATTGGAGAACTTAAATGACAGAAGGGTAAGAAACGAAGTAAGGCAGGAGGAATAAATGAGAAAATGAGTATTGCCTTTAGAAATGGGAAAAAGCTTTGGAGTTCTCATAACCTAGAGGCCAAGAGTAGCATCTACACAGATTTGGGAATCAGGCATGTGAAGAGAGGCTGCCAAGCCAGCTAGTCTGGTAAACAGACGTGGCCAGGAGGGGTCCTATAGATAATAACTAAGACCTCAGAGCAAGGAGTAATGCCTAATACTTTAGAAGCTCAAAATAAGGTCCCATCGAACTGGGGCTGAGATGCTACTCAGGAGATAGTATCATCGGTAAGTGCTAGCGTCACATCTGTTCAGATGGTGGGTCATGTAGAGCTGAAGTCAGCTTAATTCTGGTAACCCCTCAGAGGGGAGGGATGGTGATGAGGATGGTTCAGAAAGAGCCAAACTATGCTAGGAATTCAAAACCACTGCTGCAGCCAGGGGGAAGCAACATAGATAAAGTGACACTGATAGGAACAAGAGGCATCTACAAGTCCCTTCTTTCCTCCTTTTGCCTCAGTCTCCCTCCTGTTCCTGTATAGAAAAATCATAAGAGGAATCCACATGACAAAGAGTTATACATTGCAGAATCCCCACTGTAATATCAAAAAGCAAAGATTCAAATAGTTTTGTAACTAGCATGAATAAGACACATAATTTTATTTATTTATTTTTAAGATTTTATTTATTTATTTGACAGAGAGAGAGAGCGAGAGAGAGAACACAAGCAGGGGATGCGGGAGAGGGAGAAGCAGGCTCCCCGCCGAGCAGGGAGCCCGACATGGGGCTCTATCCCAGGTCCCTGGGATCATGACCTGAGCCAAAGGCAGATGCTTAACGACTGAGCCACCCAGGTGCCCCAAGACACATAATTTTAAACTCTGATTAGGATTCCTAACCCTAAGAAATATCCTAGCTTTATGGATCAGTGCATGATAAAGATAAGGAACATTTGGCTTTAGAGCTGTAGAGAGAGTAAGCTAAGTAGTGATAATTAAGCGCTAAATAACGTAATATAATAATTGACTTATTACATTACCGTGAGCTACTTTATAAGCCCACTTTATAACTTGTTCTCCCTGAAAGAGATAGGGAGTGGGCAGAGGCAAACACTAAAAATGGAGCAGTGATGTTGTGATATATTAAGAATGATCACATATTATTTGCTACTCCTCTACTCATAGGCAGAATCTAATTCCTTTCTCTTGAACCTGGGCTGGCCTTAATTATTTGACCAATCACATACAGTGACAATGACATTCTGGGACATTTGAAGCAAGGGCATAAGAATCTCTCCACCTTCCACTTGTGCCTCACTGTCTTAGGGATCCCTGAGTTGCCATGGCAGAAGTCTGATTACAACACTAGTGAGGCTTATTGTAGATTCTCTGACTGAGAGTCCAGCTAAGCCCAGACTTGGAGCTATCCCTGCCAAGGCACTAAACATGGGAGGCCAGATATCTTGGATCATCCAAGTCAGCCCCTCTGCCAGCTAAAAACCACTTAGCAACATCTATTAGCAACATGTGGAATGGGAAAGTCAGCCTGCCTGAACTCACGACCCACAAACTGGTGAGATACAATAAAATGATCATTGTTTCAGCCAATCAATTTTGGGATAGTTTGTTATGTAGCAATAGGTAGTGGGACAGATCTACATAGGATCAGAGATATTCAGAATTTCCATGAGTTTTTTTAAGGCAACACATTCAAGATCTAGTGTTAGTTTTCCAGTTTACTCCAAATAGCCTTTTCCACATTATTCTCGAAAGGAGAGTAAATAGAAACAAAAATGAGAGGAAATGATAGAAGCAAGTATCATATAGTAAAAAAAAAGAAAGAAAGAAAGAAAGAAAGAAAGAAAGAAAGAAAACAAAACATAAACAAAATAAAGAATATACTTCTTTATACTCTCAGGGGGGAAATGGACTCAGAATAAAGAAAGAAATGTGAGGTAATAAAATGACAGGAGGAATGAAGGAAGTGAGGTATATAATTTTTTTAGATACAGAATTAAGGTTTTCTGATTTACTGTAAGATTAAAAAAAAGTTTTTGAACGACCAGTATTTCTAGAAACAACTTCAAAATTTGGGATAATGTTTAAAAACAGTATGTGGTGGTATCAGAAACATGGAACCAACAGGATTGGAGGGGCAAAGTTTACAAGGAGGGAATAATTTAGCAAACACCAGCTAATGATCTGCAGTTTTACCTGGAAACAGTTGGTGATGCAGAAGCTGTGCATAGTGAGAGATTTAATATAAGCCTAAAAACTCTGAGTCAGTGGAGAAGGGATTTTTTTCAGTCTTAGAGTTCTAGGATAAAAGATTAAAATATAGAAGCCTTCCAGAAAGGGTCCCTGGTGAAGCATCAGGGCTCTTACTGAAAGCCCTGGACTATACCCTATGAAAAGGAGCAAAGCAGATATAAAATGAACCTTACACTAACTGCAACCCAACTTCAATTTATCTCAATCCTTGACTGGATTAAGATGATCAACCCCCACTTTTCTCTGGCAGGCAGTGAAAAGAGTGAGCCCTCTCTAGAGACAGATAACATCATAATATGCAAAGTCATTAAAAATATACTTCAGTTCAGCCACTGAATAATTTTGATGTGAATTTAGGTTCTTATTTTAGCTTCAAAACACTTGCTGTATTTATCATTTGTGTAAAGGACACTATAAAGTGTCACCCATGTTCCCTTCTCATGGTGATTGTGCCTTTGCATAATTCTTTCCCCTTTCTGACCTGAAACTTTCTTTGTTGACCAAGAGAACATTGCACCCTTCATTATGCCATGTTAAATAGCACTCTGTCTTGCTAGTAGTATCTCTCTAGTGATTCTCCTTGTTCTTTTGATGAAGTAAGCCACCATATGGCAAGAAATAGCAGGTAGTCTCTAGGTGCTGAGAACTGCCTATAGGGTAGGAAGAAGCCAGGGTCCTCAGTTTTACCAAAAAAGGAGAAGAAGGAAGAGGAGGAGGAGGAGGAGGAGGAGATGGAGAAGGAAAGGAAGGGGAAGAAAGAGGGGGAGGGGGAAGAGGGAGAAGAGAATTATGCCAGCAATCTGACTTTAGAAATAGATTTTTCCTCAGTTGAGCCTCTACAAAAGAATCCATCTCTGGAAAACACTTTGCTTGTAGCCTTGCAGAGAACCCAAGTAAGTTATGGCCAAGTTTTGATGCACAGAAATTTTGAGATAATAAGCATGTATCTTTTACAGTACTAAGTTTATGATACTGGTTATGTAACAATAGATAGCTAATACATAGCCTTAAATGTTTTAATATTTATGTTTATTTGTTTAATAAGGTAGTCTTCTGACTTCTCCAGTGTCTCCAAAAGGGCAAGTTTATGTTCATATTCTGGCTGGTAGTCTTTGTCAGTGGTTACTTTTATCTTTCAGCCCACTGAACTCAGTTCTAATTGTTGGAATACCCCAAGTGTGGTGGCACTATAACAAGGTAGAGGGTGAAGCTGTCTCCTGTTGGTTGGCAGAATGGTAGCTTGGCCATCTGCCACCTGCTAATGCACTTTCAGGAAGCCCTCAGCCTGCCAGATCTCTCTTTAACTTCCAAATTTCAGGAATAAGATGGTCAGGTCAGTAAGCATGCTAAATATTTAGTAGTTTTTCTCAAATTAAGAAGCTTAAGAAAAATTCCATGGGGCCATTTTTTACTTTCTCCAAAAGTCAAGAATTTCTAGGGAACAAGCTCCATCTGCTATATTTACATCTTAGCTTCAAAACTTTTTTCCTGGTACTCAAGCTTCTCATCAGTTCAAGAAGGTAAAACTCATGCAAATATGCTTTCTTCCAACAGTACCCAAAAACTGAAGTCTCACTTTTGATCTCAGCAGTCGTTTGATGCAGACAGACAGCTGAAAGGGAGCATGTTCTAGAGGGCTAACCCTCTCTTTTTTAATGCGATCTGTTTTCATTAATACATGGGCTCTCGATAATTCGTGTCTATTTCCTGATAGTGAAGTAGGACACTAACAAGTCTCCATGATTAAGGCCTAAAAAGGCCTACCACTTTCAGAGCTATGGATTCTATAGGAGAGCTTGAATATTTATGGGGCTTTTCTGAAGAGTCCTTAGTGGCTTGGAATAGAATTATGGGATTCTTACTAGAAATGCTAACAGTACTGTTCTAAAAATGGATGTGAGCACTTCATCTTCATGATAGGTTATCATACAGGATGGTGTCCCAGTAGGCTGACAGACCAGTGCACTGCAGTGCAGATACACCAGGGTCCTAAGTGTCAGCTTTGCCATGGATTCTGCAATGCTGGAGGTGAAAATGCTAAAGGGCTGGTGGTGAGAAGGAAATGGTAGATCCAAGCTTTCTGTACAAGGACCAGTTGGGTTGGTTAATTATCTCTGGGATAGAGGCATCCCTTCCCCAGCATGGGCCACTGTAGCTGCTGCAAAGATTTGTACTGGGTGTGGCCCAACACTGACACAGGATCAGCCCTAGGTAAGAGCCTGTTGTGTGACAGAAGGAGACCGCCACAAAAAAGGTATCCTGAAGTAACCATCACTAGATAGTCATCAGCAGTATGGTTGAAGCTGTTGTCTTTATCTTCAGCAGTCTGAAGTCCCAGAGTGAGGGATTCAGGCTAGGTGTCTGGAAGGGGTAGAGGAAGAGTAAGAACCAGGACATTAACTGGTAGGATGCTGCTCCTTACAGAGTAACCATAGTTGACTCCAAAACTGAAGATACTTTCATGATTAATAGAGCCATGGCTCCAAGTTTTCACACCCCTAGCTGCAACCAGCTCATTTTCATTTACTGCCTGATCTGTGGTGTTCTGTCTGTAGAACCACAGGAAGTAAATGGAAACTAGAACAGGGTATGTTTTGCCATCATGAAACTAAAGAGGAGTAGTCAGCTGCATTCAAGTTAACTTCCTGTCAAAATCCTCACTGGTAAAAGGGCTTCCATCTTAGGGGAAAAAAAAATCATCAATCTTATATTTCATAGACTCTTCTCTCCCCAAGCTTCTGATTCATATTTCTATAACTACTTATAGACAGACAACTCAAAAGTTGCTTTTTTTTTTTCTTTTTAATTTTCATCCTGAACTTTCTGTGCCCTTTATTTACAACTTTTTTTCTTCAATTGGGTTTTATCCTTACCATTCTACCAAAACAGCTTTTGTCAAGGTCAGCAATGACCTTCATCTCTCCAATCCAGATGTACTGAGAATTCTCACCTTACTCTCACATTCAGCAATTCTTCCTTGAAACACGCTCTTCACTTCAGTTCTAGATAACACAGAAATATCTAGCACCTATCCTTCTTAGTCATTCCTGCCCAATCTTCTGATCTTTAACTGTTGGAATTCTCCAGAGTTTAGCACTTTATTCACTCTTAATTTACATTAATGTCTTGGTAGTCATTTCTAGTTGCAAAGTTTTAAACTTCCATCAATATAATGATGACTCCCATATTCTAATTTTATCCCAATTCTTATCATATGTATAATTACCTATTTGATATATCCATTTTCGTTTCTAATAAGCATCTTTTTTTATAATAATTTTTTATTACGTTATGTTAGTCACCATACAGTACATCCCTAGTTTTTGATGTAATGTTCCATGATTCATTACTTGTGTATAACACCCAGTGCACCATGCGATACGTGGCCTCCTTAATACCATCTTAAATTCAAAATATTCAAAACCAAAGTTTTGCTTCCCCCACCTAAGCTGCTGCTTCTCTGGTGTTTTTCTTCTCAGTAAGTGATAGCACAGTTTACCTACTTGCTAAACAAATAAATCCAAAGATCTTTCTTGCCTCTCTTTTATAGCCACTTTATCAGGTATTTCGTTTGTTCTACCTCCAAATCATATCTGATATGCACCAAATTCTCACCAACTACACTCTACTTCTCTGGCTTTGTGTCCCTTTATGTGATCTTGAACTTGCCCCTGCTAATATCCACAACCTCAGTTCCCAAAGCTTGCAATCACATTCTTTTCTTGCCACAGTAATGATAACCAGACCAGGCTATTCTAACAATGCTATTACGCATTTCTTCTTTAGGGCCTTTGGGATTGCTTGTTTTTTTTTTTTTTAATATGATACTTTTCCCCATATATTGCAATTTGTAGAGTTCAGTCCCTTTCTTTATTTGTGTCTCTTCCAACATATCACATCTATATAATGGTCCTTCCTCCACATTCTTTCTTCACTCTCTATAATTTTATTAAGCTTCATTTTTATACATAGCATTTTATAAAATATATATTAGAATTATATTTTTGTTTATTTACTGTTTTTCTTCTCTACTATATTAAAATATGTAATTCACAAGGGCATATTATTTACAAGGTCAGAGTACTTTTTAATTGTATCTGTAGGTCAGAAATGAGTCAGAATCTCATTACATATCTATTAAATTAACAAAGAAATATTGAGCATCACAGTAGGAATGTATGCAGTTCATTAAAACATTGTTTTTGAATAGTCAGTATCCCCATATATATATAGGCTTTACAAATACCTAGCATAAAAATATGAAAATCAACTGATTGAACGTGTGAATATTTTAAATAAAATATTATAATATTTTAGCCAAATATAAGTAACTCTTTTTTTAATTTTAAAAATATAATTTGATGAAAGTGACTGTTTATGCTTTCCTCATAAATTCTGTAAAATCAAATCTGTTAGGCACAAATTCTTGAGGAGAAACATATTTACAGATGCTTTTTACCTTTTTGCTCTCTATAAATACATCATTTAATTGAATGGTCAATGATAACTCATCAAGAACTATTTCTAATATGCAAAAACAAAAGAGCAAATTAATTATAATGGAATCAATATTGCACTCCATATCTTATTTTTCTTGCCACCTAAATTAAATGTGAATTATATTTTCCTTAATGTTTCATATTTAGAACTTTTTAATACTTTCATTTATATTTAATTTGACAGAATTCGTTGTTAGCATCTCTAAAATGTATAGGCCACATGGTGCGTCTGTTAATGCCCCCTGTTTAGAATCATAACAACTTATTATTTATTGAATGTGTATTTTGCTTTATATATTACAAACTCCCTAAGAGCAAAACAATCTGTTCTAATAATCACAAATTCTTGATTACTAAATTCAAGTCCCTATAGAAATGTTTTCTTCTAGAAATACAGGTAGTGCACTTTTGCTCAACAGGACTTCACATGTATTTTCTCATTTAATTCTAAAAAAAACCCATGAGAAGGGCCTGATATTGCCAGAGGTCAAGTGTTACAGTCACTCCCAAAAGAGCTATGTGAATGTGTTAGTGGGGCTCCAGTCTATTTTGCTGATGTGGTGACATTCACTTTATATCTAACACAGGGCTCTGGCGTTCCCGTTATCTCATAATCTTAAAAACAAGAACAACAACAAAACAAACAATAATTAAAAATAACAATAACAGTTCTAGTTATTATTACTATCTAGTAAGTTTGGGCTGCCATAGCAAGGTAACACAGACTAGGTGAGTTAAACAGCAGATATTTGTTTTCTCACAGTTCTGGAGGCTGGATGTTCAAGATCAAGATGTTGTCGGTGTTGGTTTGTAGTTTGTTGGTTTGTTGCACATGGAGAGAAAGAAAGAGCTCTGGTGTCCCTTATTTCTCTTATAAGGACACCAGTCCTATTGTATTAGGGCCCCCACCCTGTTACCTCATTTAGCTTAAGTAGCTCTGCAAAGGCCTTCTCTCCAAATATTGTGACACTGAGGGTCAGCGTATAATTGAATGGAATTATTCAAAATATAAATAGGATGGGGGCGCATAATTCCATCAATACCACAGACTAGAACAATTTAAAAATTCTTCAAAGGAATTTAAGCATCCTTGAATCTTTCTTTTTTAAAACAAAATTCAAGTCAGCAATAGAAAACTAGCAAGTTCATCTCCGCTAATTGGCCTTATTAAAGGAAAAGTGAACATATCTTTGTGAGAGGAGGTAGTGTTGCAATTTTTTAAAATGCTATTTTATTTAAATTCAATTAATTAACATATAATGTATGATTAGTTTCAGAGGTAGAGTTCAGTGATTCATCAGTTGCAGCGGTCATTACCCAATGCTCATTACATCACATGCCCTCCTTAATGCCCATCGCCCAGCAACTTGAAGCAAGATTCCCATTGAAGTTAGGCTCTTACCCTCCTATGGAAACTGGGAAGTAGGGGCTCTATCATCCTTGTCGATTACATTTCAAAGAGAGGCTTTCAGGTTCTTTTTTCTTTCTTTTTTTTCTCCAGATTTTTATTTAAATTCCAGTTAGTTGGGGCACTTGGGTGGCTAGGTCAGTTAAGCTTCTGCCTTTGACTTAGGTTGTGGTGTCAGGGCAGAGCCCCGCATTGGTGTCTCTCCTCAGCGGGGAGTCTGCTTCTCCCTCTTACTCTCCCTCTGTGCTCTCTAGCTCTCTATTGCAAATAAATAAAATCTTTAAAAAAATAAATTCCAGTTAGTTAACACACAATGTAATATTAGTTTCAGGTGTACAATTTAGTGATTCATCACTTACATACAACACTCAGTGATCATCACAAGTGCCCTCACAAGAGAGAGAAGAGAAGAGAAGAGAAGAGAAGAGAAGAGAAGAGAAGAGAAGAGAAGAGAAGAGAAAAGGAAAAAAAGAGCAACTCCTTAGCTAGGGAACAATAGTTTAAGGAATTATTATTCTTTTTTTTTTTTAAGATTTTATTTTATTTATTTGACAGAGACAGCCAGCGAGAGAGGGAACACAAGCAGGGGGAGTGGGAGAGGAAGAAGCAGGCTCCTAGCGGAGGAGCCTGATGTGGGGCTCGATCCCAGAATGCTGGGATCACACCCTGAACCGAAGGCAGACGCTTAACGACTGCGCCACCCAAGTGCCCCAGGAATTATTATTCTGACCTACAACCCTGGGAATGTAGATTTAAGATTAGAACAAAACAGGTAATAGTACAGTTAATCATAAACTCACTCATTTGATCTCCATTTCACCTTAAAATCTACAATTCCTTGAACTTTCAGGTTGGAAAATAAAGTATCCATTATTGGCTTAGAATTTATTGATTAATATATTTATCTAAGGCTACTAGTATATCAAGGAGAACATCTGTTTACTAAGTCATCATATGTAATTCTTCAAATATAAACAATCACTATATATTTACATAAAACATTTTATTTATGTTAATGCAATTCTTTAAAAATGTCTATTACTATTCTTTGTGCTTATACTATTTGTGATTAGTGCTGGTAACACTAAATTTGAATTATAGCATGAAAAAAATATGGTTACTTGCAGAAGCGGATTTTTAAAAATATGTTCTGAAGTGACTGGAGATTATTTAGATTAATAAAGAAAGCAAATGAATTAAAAGTTTTGTTTGGTAGTTTATACTATCAACTGATTTCAATATCAAAATTAAATATGCAAAAACAAATAATATGATTAGACCTGTGATATCTTCCATCTAATATCAATCATAAAAATACATATTTTCAGCATAAAATATTTCAAGCTTTCAACCAGCATGCTCTGATGATTACCTGTTAGATAACTATGTGTTACCACTTTACCACATTAAGGTTATCACCTTCCATGATGGCTAAATCCTAAGAGAAAAATGAGAAAATGCTGGAAAAATAATTAAAAAGAGAAATATTCTCCTACTCTTCTATTTGATAGTTGCCTGAGATATGTTGAAGAGCATATGTTATCAGCTGCCAGTAATTGGAATTTGGGGACTGCTTTACCGTTAGCAATGATCATCTCAGCAACAATTTCCAATTTTCATCACCCACAAATACATTTCTCTACCAGAAACAGCAATTCTTGAAGGAAGAATATTTCTGAGGAGTCAATATATTTAAAATTTTAAGGTTAGCCAAACTGATAAATACTGTATATGGACTAAATCTAATTTTTCTTAATTTCCTCTTGCATGACTGGAGTATTTTGAGTAATTTTATTATGAGTATTATCAGGAAAAAGAATATGGAATTGAGGAAAGACAAAACCAAAATCAGGCATTCTCTAGAAAAACATAAGTAATATTACTGAAAGGATAAACTTTTCTAGAAGATGCAAATATTTTAGCTAGGATGATAGTAATACACGTTAAACCCGAAATTAAAAGCAAGGGAAATGGCCAGTCATCACAGCAGTCATGATATGTCAGGAATTCTAAGCAGACTGATACAGGGTGAAGTTTGGGCCATGTTCATAAGGCCAAAATTGAGTTTGTCAACTGTCAAAATGGTTGGGGTTGAAATAGTTGCTTAGTAGAACCAAGCCCAACTTAACTTTTACATGTCTTTTTTCCTACTTTAATGACATAACTTTTTTTTTTCCCTGATATTCCAAGAGAAGTTTGCAGGGAATTGATGTGACCATTGTATAAAGGCTCAGGTAACTTTAGTAAGAAAGTCGCCATTAAAAGAAGTTGAGTAAAGCCCAAAGCACTGATACTCCTCCATCAAATTATAACACAGAACAAAAAGCAGCCCAAACAGAGTCTGGTAACTCATGTACTTCACACATTTTTAACACAGTAATGAAATATGCATGGCAATCATTTTATGCCACTTCAACAGTCTGTTATGCCTAGGTGATATTGCTTAATACAGGTCAGATTGCTTCTAGGCTATTGAACATACAAGGTCATTTTTGTCATGAATGACTGACTCAATTGTCAGGATATTATTAAAATTAAGATATTAATTTTTGGAGGCCAATTTTTTTTGTAGTAACTCTTTGGCATATTTTTTGGAAATATTTAATTCTGCTGCAGAGGGCAAAAACAAAACAAACAAAACAAAAAGTGACATTAAATCCCTAAAAATGCTAATTATAGATATTAAATGATCTAATAGCTTCTGATATATAGGTAGAAATCATAAGATATATGAAATCAGATACCTAAAGTCAGAAACTTACAAGACTCATTAAAGATAGAATAAATAGAATATATGATTAAGAGGATAGAGCAAACAAGAATGTTACATATAGATGGAAAGGGATGGAAAGATCGCATCATAAAGTACAGATGGTGTTACTTCCAGATTAGTAGCTCTTTCATCCCTAAATTGCACTTCCCTTCCCCGACTAGCAACAACTGGTGTGATGTTATTCGGGCCTCAAGTATGACTGTTCATCAGGCTGTCCAAGGAAATACAACTGTGGCAAGGAGTTGGCCCTGAGTTGAATATGTGGTTGCTCTGTGTGTCTTCTGTCTGCTGAACTCTTCTGTTCATCCATAACTCTGATATTGTACACATATGATCACAGGGGAAGCCTGAGGTGGTAGAGAGAAAGAGAGATGGAATATTAGAATATTGGTTAATACAGGATTAAGGTAGAGTGTTCTTTCTACCCACTTTCACCCTGTCATAAGTGTTAGCCAACCCCTCATGTCCACTTTGTTTATGCTATGCCATAAAGTAATGTAATAAGCCTCATGATCTCTGCATTCTAAATTGGTTTATAACCCTGTTTCTCAGATAATGTGCTTGGTAATGTTCTTGGAGGCTACTGCAACATCAAGGTAACTTTCCAAATGACACTTTGGTTTCCCACCAGAGTAAAAGGAGCTCTAACAGGAATGTCATTTTCATCTTTTAGACTTTTGAAACAAACTTCTCCTTCAAATATTCAATATCTATTTAGCAAGGAAAATTGGAAATGGAATTGCCATTTGGGTAGTGAACCTTTATAGGTAGACTGATATATTTATGGCTGATTGGACCGCTTTTCTTAAAATGCCACAGGAAATAAGAATTGTCACATGTGGAAATATTTTGGAAGATAAAACTACTATTAGTATACCCTACAAGGTCAGGATGGGTAGCACTGTATAATTTTTTTATTGGGATAACACTGCTTATCTGAATATTGAATGTAATGCATGTCAGTCACCATGGCATATTATAATTAGACATGTTTATTTTTAAAAAAGGAATTGATATAGAGAATGTGGCTATTGTGACATTTTATAAAAAGTAGACATGCAAGGAGAAAAATATATTTTTATGTTTCCCATGAATCCAGCTGCATAGTTCCTCATAATTAAGATTTAAACAAAGAAAACTGCAATACCTCATCCTATTTTTTATATGAATATAGGTTTAAACAATTTAATCCTGCTAACTTAAACAATGATAAAATCATGGTGACCTTTGAAAATAGATATAAAAATAACCCCTGACATCATTATAAAATTATGATTGATTGAGATCATGAATTACAAAAAGAGAAATGTAATCTGTTGCATGATATTTGGGGAAACCTGGGGTGATTTGTAAGTTGTGACCAAAGAAAAGTGCCAGGTTACTTCAAAGTCAACCAAGAATTTCAGAATGACATGTAGAAAAACCTAAAGACATTTTATATATTATAGAAAATACCAAAAGACATTTATATATTATATCAATGTAATAAAAATGGAATAAAAATGACTTGTATTGTATGTAATCTCTGCTTAATGATTTCTCATAGGTGAAAACCATTGCTTTTAAAACAGTAAAACTCAAGCTAAAGTTGCATATGTGCTACCCTACATAATGTGGAGGGCAAATTACCCAAATGTCACCAGTTGTTCTGTTATTTTTCCAAATATTCCCTACATTACCTCTGCTTATTATGACAGAGATGCTTGATACTCTCCATACTGTGTTCTTGAAAATGAGAAAATTCTGGGCAAAATTGCTCTATTAGGAATTGCTTTTGCTATGATATGTAGAGCTCTCAAGAGAGTGTATTTTCAGATATTTATATGGTATTTTACAATCAAATGAAGGATTCTCAAGATGTCCAGAGTCTTTTGTGTTAAATTGCAATTCGCTATCACCTCACCATGTGAAGGGAGAAATTTAAGGCGATTGTGGTCATACAGCTGAGCACCAAAGCAGTGATCTTGGAGAAGGGGCAAGCTGCTGGATGTAGGACCAGTTCTATCTCTTTGGCAGATGTTGCAGTATACTTGGGGATGCATCATTGCTTCCTACCACTTCTCACTGTATGGAAGTCAGGTGTGAAGCATGGCAACTAAAGGTAGCTCTTTTCATCTGTCTACTGCTGTCCGGGTGGGATAGCACACTTTATGAGGAGGAACTATCTTAATGTTGCACTTACTATAGGAACGTTATACCTAAATAACCTTACTCCAATATGACGACTTTTAAAAAACCAGTTGTTTTAGTTCTTAAGGTGGTGATTTCTCGGAATACGAGATCTCTTGGAGGTGGTGGGCCATAACCAGTCACAATATCTGCTACACCAGGATTAACTCCCCCACTCTTTCTCTCACGTGATCAAATCACCTCCAGAGATGAAGAAGTTTTAAACTCCTAAATACAAAAATAGCAACAACCACGAGGAAAACAAAAACAAAAAGAAAAAAAAAAGATGTGAGTATGCTCTTTATCCGGGATAATAAATATGCTTTTATAACTTAGTACTTATTTAATAAATAATAGAAAATACTTGGAATGGTTTACAATCAACTTCCCACCCCACCCTCCCAAAAGAAAACCCAAAATGGAAAGACCTGATAAAAAAGGTTTCATTGGCCTAAGGAAGAACATAATCTGAGGGGGATCTCCAAAGTAATTTACCATTTTTCTAAAATACTTTGGATTATTATCCTTACATATATATACATGGATATACATGTGTATATAAAACAGAGAAAGTAATTCTACCCAGAAAAGAAAGATATGTTTCAGGAGTATAAACTGTAAATCAAGGTTAATTTCTGCCATTAAACAGAAGAAAATATAAGCACATACACAAATTCAATTTTTTTCAAACTTAAAATGGCTGTGGTATTAAATTTATAAGTAAGCCATGACTATTCTTTATTATGCATATTCTTATATATTATCAGAAGACAAGTAATTTATGTTAGCTCGCCTATAGCATCATTTAAAAAATCAGTATAATCTTATGTGATTAGTCAATATATAATTATTGATAAAAATGATCTCAATGATGCATTTTTATTTTACTCACAAGAAGAGTAATGGAAATTCAAATGAATTATGGCAAGGATGGATCTTCGTTTAATGAGGAAAACCTTGAGGTTATTTACCTTCTTTCCAAAGTCATTTAATTTTTAACACACCTTTTAAGTATTCTTCAGGCATGCAGGCATAATTTTAATGAAAACAAATTCTGTTCAAAGGTGAATTCTCTTAAAATTAGAAATCATGGCAAATTATTATTATTATTTTCAGAAAGACATAACCATAGGAACAGACATGGAAAGGACTCATGTGAGAGTGTCACCCTAAAGCTTCAACATCTTAGCAGTCAATCTCTAGCTGATAACCAGAAAGGTTAAAAGGAACCCCAATTCTACAACCACAAGAAACTGCATTCTCCCAATGCCCTGAATGACTGGGGAAATTGACTTTCTTCAAGAGTCTCTAGAAAAGAATGCAGTCCTAATTAAATCTTAACTTTAGCTCAGTGAGACTGGTGCAGGACTTCTGATTTACAGCACTGTAAGATAATAATTTGTGTTGTATCAAGCTATTTAGTTCATGGTAATTTGTTATGTCAGCAAGAGAAAACAAATATAAATGCCTAGAAAATTATATATAACAAGTTAAAATTTGATGTGTGGTCAGTTCTTCTTAATAATATTAAATTAAAACACTACTACTGTTTAACAAAATTAAATAAGTAAAACACCCTTAACACACCTATAAAAATATGCATCAGAATTTGAAATGTTTTTCAATATATGTACACCATGCATTGTATTTTTACAGATATTCATAAACCATTTTGTTCTCTTTGAAGGAAAATACATTTTTCTGTCATGATCTTTGGAAAGAAAGTTCCTGTTGTGCAGTCTCTTGTGTAAAACAACCTTAACCCTTGATGCAGAACCTCAAAGAGTGCAGTTTGTTTGAAAAAAATTTTGGGTAGATTATGCCTCAGAGTTGTTCAAGTTACTATATCAGCATAGAGTACTAGGGGCCCCAAAAATAACCCTATCCTTAATTTTTTTTTCAATTGTAATAAAGTAAAAATAAGTAAATTATTAAATTTCATTCTTTTTGTTTTACTTGGACAAGGAATGAAGGAAAATTTCTAACATGTTTTGAGCACTAATGTATTTCGTCCCCTTTAGTAGAGCTGTTAAAATGCCACCGAATTTGTCACGGTGTGTTCAGGCATGCATTTTATGGAGAAAACTGAGAATCAGAATGTTCACATCACTTGCCAAGGTCACATGCCTCATACCTGATGGTGGGGAAGCAGTGAATGCAATCCAGGTTGGACTACTGCTGACCCATTCTCAGTCCCCCTACTAATTTGATGGATTTTGGAGAAAATATGAAGGAACTTGAATAAAATTGAATAAATTTTCAATGCAAGAACTTCTCAATTTCTCATAGAAATAGAAAAAGAACAATTCAGGGTAACTAAACTTTATATTTATTCACCAAATGTAAATTTCTACTAATAACTTCTATTCTGTTCTTCCTTTTATCCAAGGCACAGAAGGATTTTGGTTTAATCTGCCTGCCTAGCAATTCACCCATAGAAGTGGTGGTGTTAATGAGAGTGAAATGGCCCAAAGGCAGAAGTCAGGAAGCAGGAGAGAAAGAAACAGGGGGCCTTGGTAATGTAACCAAAAAATCAGTCCCTTAAACATTCGAAATACAATCGTTTGTGGCACTATCTGTATCTGTCATCTGAGCTAAAAAGAGAAATTGAAGTATGATTTATAGTTTTAAGCTTCATCAACTAGGGAGTCAAGTTAGACTTTCATTAATCACTCAAGCAAGAATATGTATTGTATGTATCCGCAGTTCTTTCTGGGCTTATTTAGAGTCAAGAGCAGTCACTGCAAGGTCACCAATATCTGAAGCCCTTCCTTTCCTTTCTGCCTTCCTCTTTGCTTCCCTCCCTCTTTCCTTCCCTTCCTCCTTCCATTCACCTCCTTCCCACCCTCCCCCTTTCTCAGAGCGCACTTGCGGTGGAAGTGCCTTGTTTCTTGAATCTTCTTCCCTCCCTCCATTCCATTTTTCTGTCTTTTCTTTTTTTTTTTAATAATTTTTTATTATGTTATGTTAGTCACCATACAGTACATCCTTAGTTTTTGATGTAGTGTTCCATGATTCATTGTTTGCGTATAACACCCAGTGCACCGTGCAATATGTGCCCTCCTTACTACCCATCACCGGTCTATCCCAATCCCCCACCCCCCTCCCCTCTGAAGCCCTCAGTTTGTTTCCCAGAGTCCATAGTCTCTTGTGGTTCATTCCCCCTTCTGTTTACCCCCCTTCATTCTTCCCTTCCTTCTCCTACAGATCTCCCTGCTATTTCTTATGTTCCATTTTTCTGTCTTTTCTTGTTCTCTATCTATCTGAATTCTGGCTGTTGGTTGAGGAACACTTGTATTTGTTTTTAGTTGTCTTAAGTCATCTACATATTACAATCAAAACTGTTCTCCCATACTTCTTATCATGAAATTGGCATTTCTGCTCTTTATAACTATTACTATTCACTCTCTCAATCTGCCTTCAACCCTGTTTAGCTAAATAGTAACAAGTAGTTCTTTGGGTAATGTCAGTTTAATCTTTGCTATAATTTATAGATATGAGTGCAACACACATGTATATGTGTGTGCAAACATGCACACTTACTTTTTTTTTTTTGGTCATTCCAACTCCTATTTCAAAGATCAATGTGGAACAAAAGCTTCTCCACCCTGTATTTTAAAAAGCTGTTCTCGGTTGGTAACTTCAGTTAATGTAGTCATTGCCTTGGGCTATTTGTGATTGCCTTTCTCTCACAGTATGCCCTAATCTATCTTTCTGCTAGATTTATTAGTTTTCCTAGATCTTGAGCCAACCTATTAAATAACAATATGCTATAATATGAATTTTATTTAATTGGAAAGAAAATATATACTTGTCAAGCAAACATATTTTATTTTTGCATTGAAAAATACTTCGTTGGACCAATTTACTAGGTGATTTAAATGATCAATTTCACTCTATTAACATCAGCTTTCTTATATTCCTGTTCTGTGGAGGGCACCATCAAAGCAACAGTAACAAATTTATTATATTATGATGACAAATGATAGGACACATTGCTATTGATCATCAGATGAGGGTGTCTGTCATGTCAGACAATACACTGATGTAACAGTAGCCTCCACATTTGCTCCATACCAGGCTATCCCAGAGGTTACAGAACAAAAAGGCTCGCTGAGTGAATTAAGATACTTGAATCACACAGGTTATTGAATGATCTTAAAAATGATTGCAAAAATGCAGGGGGAACGAGAAAGATAACAAATAGTAAGATAACACACTGATAACAGGTGGTAGAAGTGGCTTGCTACCTGGACCCTTGTTTCACCAGCCATGTTCATATGTCCTGTCTTTCTCTCTCTTTTCTGTCTCTTTTCATGGTGAGGTTGACAAAGGGGCTTAACAGATAAGGGGTGCCTGCAACCAGTACACATTTTCTGTATGAGTGAGACACAGAGGCAACAAATACCTGTTGATCAACTATTGGTTTTATAGGGCAAATGCATTTGGGGCCAGAATCAATATGGCCAGAGTGGGGGTCACAAATGGAGAACACATATACGTGCTGAGTGTCTCGTGTGACTCATGTGCTTTACTGTGCCATTATCATCCTCTTCTCCATGTGTCCCATGTAAGTGTATCATGAATATTGGTTACTTCTGGTTCTTTTCTCTGTCAATGTTTGGTACCTACATACTCTACTTACATTATTGATGTAACACACCATGTAAGCGTCTTCTATACTTAGTTATATCTGTTATCCTAGTATGTTTGCTTTTCTTTATTTATACATATATTTTTTCTTAAATAAACTAATATTGGGATTCAATAGAGTTAACATATTAACTAATGTTTGTTTTTAAACTCATACTCCACCTAAATCTGTCTGAAATACTTCAGAAAACGAAGAGTTGTGCGTGTCCTTTATTTGCAGTCCTACTAGCTGTCAGATGGGTTTGCCATGTAAAATTTACCATTGATCAGTTTTCCATGTTGCTAAAACTCCCTCACCACTCTTAATTCCAGATAATTTTTCTGTATTCCATATTTAGGTAGATGTGGCCTCGGGTACTGGCCACTATGGACCCCACTCCAGACAGAAATATTGCCAGCCTATTGAAGGAGAGAAAGACCCTCCACTATCTTATTTGTTAGCAGTATTTCAATAGTCACAAAGCAGAAGGCTTTGTTCTCTTAGTATCTTGCCTACGTTTTGTTACTGTTATTGCTATTCCTTTCTTGTAGTTTTATCATTACATCATTACCTTGTAATATTTTCAACCCAACCCTATTGTGATGTTTGTATTTATCTGAATAGCTATGGGTAAAATGTTCTCAATTGAACTATCTAATAATTAGATAAACATATTATTATGAAAAGCAAAGAAATATTAGACTTGAAAGGGAGTGCAGGTTTGGAATAAATGCATCTAGGCTCTTTCTTCAATTGTTGATAAACTGTATTGTGCATGGTAAGATTTTGGGACTGAACTTAGGGTGTGGTGTTTCCCTTTTTAATAAGAAGCAAGAATAGAAATATTATGGAATTGAAATCACTGGGAGTGAACCAAAACGTCCCCTGATATTCTGTGTGTATATAAAATAATATATTGGATCTCCGATATTTGAAGGCTGGTTCTGTAATCTGTTCTTTATCAGTTGGACCTTTTTCACTTTTTGTGTATTGTTATTCCTTTCACTTACTTTATGTATTCACATGATTGGAGATTGCTCTTATATATTTATTCAAGAAGTATTTATTGTGCATCTACTATATGCTAGTTAGCATTTTACAGCCTGGGCATACAAAAAGGAATAAACACAAAGTATTTGTCTGCACAGATATATGCTAGTAGGAGATACTTATTGATGATTGATAGATAGATAGATAGATACATAGATACATAGATAGATAGATAGATCCATCTTTGGAGCTCACATTTGAGCAGACCTTAAGTGAATGCAAGAATAAGCTTCAGGGTAGAGGACCATTCTCTTTTGCAGAGGCCCTGAGATGGGAACATGTTTTGCCTATTCAGAAAACAGAAAGGATGCCAGTGTGGCTGAAAAACAGTGAAAAATGTCAAGACCAAAAGGGAATAGTCAGAGAGTAAGCCTAGGGCAAGATCACAAAACTTGTCATGGCAGCTTACGGACCATGGCAAGGTCTTTGGTGATATTCTGAGTTTAAATGGAAGCCAGCAGAAGCTGTGAATAGGACAGTGGCATAATTTGAATTATAGTTCTGAAGGCTTAGTCTGTCTGTTGTGTGGAGAATGGCCTTTGATGGAGCAAGAGTGGACTATTGATGAGGCTATGGTAGCTCAGTGAATGAAGGATAGCTGTTCCTTGGATTGGAAGTAGGATGTAGGGGTTGAGGAGATGAGGAGTGGTCAAAATTTGGATCATTTGAAAGTGGAGTCAGTAAAGTTTTCTATTTTTTGGGTGTAGGTTTAATATAGAGGAACTTAAGGGTTTTGTCCTAAACAACTGGGTATATGGTCTTGTCCTTTACTGAAATAGAGCTTTTAAATGATAATCAAGGAGGGGTGCAAAAGAGTTAGGGTTTCATCATGTTACTTTTGAGATGCCTAGTAGAGATACAAATGGAAATGTCAAGTAACATTTGGATTCAACTCAAGAATTCAGGGAGGAGTCAGTATTGAACATAGTAATTCTGGAAGAATTAGCATATATGGTTGGTATTTAGAGCCTTGTGACTCTATGGCATCACTTGCAGAGTAAATCTAGATGGAGAAGAAAAGAAAGTCAAAGACTGAGACTTAAGGCACTTCATACCTCAAAGTAGAGAATAAGAAGTATCAGCAAAGGAAGTTGAGAAATAGTTTCCAGTGAGGTAGAAGGAAAACCAGATAAGTGTGGCATCTAAGAAATCAAATAGATAGTATTCTAGTAGGACTTAACGGAGCTAGAAAGTAAGCCACTGTGTTCAATGTAGCTTGAGACAGTGACTATGTTCAAGTGTTAGAATGCGACACAGATTTTGTATTGTGGAATGCACTGGTGACTGACAAGAGCAGCATTAATGAGTTGAGGATGAAGAAAGCACACCCCCTGCCGCCCCTAGCATTTTCTTTCCCATTTGGATTCTGAAGAAGTTGAGAACTAAAATAAAGAATATAGTGATTACAGAACCAAATTAACATCTTTATAAATTCTGAAAGCTAAAGTGGACCATGTGTCTTTATATCTTTCAGCCACATGAGTTTTCTAACTGAATCTCAGACTCATACACAGACTCAGCCCCAGTTTGTTCTAGAAGGCCTTCCTCTGAAGGACCAGTGGAATGCAAAGTTCTTACAGACCACACTTCTCTAAGAAGATAAAAGGTAGTAATGCTAAGTGACTTACCAAATAAGATTAATCAGAACACCTCTCCTGAAGTGGAATAAAAAAGGTAGAGTGAATCCAAAAATACTAGCAAAGCACCTTTCAGAGGAAGGAAACATCAGGCATGAGAAACAATCATTTACCATTAACAATAATGGTGATATTCAGTTCTTTGAGAGATTTTTTTCCTATAAAAATGAGCAAAAATGCAATGTGGCTAAAAAAGGAAATGAGCTAAAGGAGTTTGTTGTTGTTGTTGTTTTTAAGGTATGAAATATAACAACCAGTTTGTGTGTTGTTCTGTTTTTCTTCTTACGGTGCACAAATCCATACTGGTTGGTTATAGATAAACTAGTTTGTTAAGTACCTATTTCCCCCACAAGAATGTTAGTTACATGAGGGTAAGCATTTTTTTTTTTTATCTTTTGTGTAGGCACTAACCCTCTAAGTATGCCTGGCATGCATTTATTAAGAACTTGTTGAATGTCTTAGTGATGTATTGAGTATGCTATCATATCAATAATTTAATCTATTTGAAAGCCCAGGATAGTGTAATCAGCAATATAGAGACTCATATCTCTAGTAGTGCACCAGAGACACATGGACTCTACTCACAGCTATAACATTTATGTTATTTTGGGTAAACACTCTACCTATCTGTAGAGTCTTTTATTTTTCTTCTGTAAACTGAGGATAAATATAATTATTTTCTTTGTGACCTCAGAGGAGTATTGTAAAAAACAATTTATATAATAAATGTGAGAACTCTCTGAAAAGAACAATTGTGGTATTGTTCTTTCCCTCTGTGTGCACACAACTTTCAATTTACCTTTAAATTAGAAAGGTTTGGGGCTCCTGGGTGGCACAGCGGTTAAGCGTCTGCCTTCGGCTCAGGGCGTGATCCCGGCGATCTGGGATCGAGCCCCACATCAGGCTCTTCTGCTATGAGCCTGCTTCTTCCTCTCCCACTCCCCCTGCTTGTGTTCCCTCTCTCGCTCGCTGTCTCTATCTCTGTCGAATAAATAAATAAAATCTTTAAAAAAAAAAGAATAAATTAGAAAGGTTTGTGTTGATGTTACCCATTTTTAATCAATCAGGCTAGCACTGAAGTTCAACCATTATTTGCAAATAACTGGTTAGGGTGTGGTGGGATTACATTATAAAATATATTTCTTAACAGGAAGACATCTGCTTAGTCATGGCATGCTCTATACGTTTTTTAGTTACCTCAGCTTTTAGAATTAATCTTCATTTAATACATTTAATAATTACAATTTCAAGATGATAAAAAATAGAATTCTTACTTTCCCATCTCAAAATTTGAATAATAACTGATAAATAAAGAAATTCCTGGTGATGATGTATAAGAAGAGAAAAAATAGGCATCCATCATCATGAAGCAGGCTAGCATCCTATAAGAAAGCACAGCAAGTCGAAGTGTAATTGGAATTTCTGAATACTTAAGTCTTTGTCACTGGATTATATTTTCATTCGTATTACTCTCACCAGTAAGCAATACTGAATACAAATGTAATTCTAACTTCATTACTTTATAAAGTAACAGTTAAGTAGTCTATACTCATTTCCTTATTTCCTATCAACCTTCTGCGTTTGAATCCTGCCAAAAGACACCAGGAAGCAAATTTCTCAAGTATTCTGTAACTTCCTGTTGATTCTCTCTACTATGACTTTACCATCACTTCTGACTACAAATTGGTTTGTATCAGAGGGGGTTAAGATAATGAGTCTGGATTAGAATAAAAATCCTGTGGACAACAGTCTGTTTCTCTGAATTGTAACTGTGATAACATAGTCATAATTAGTACTGCCCTATAAAAAGAAAACTGTAACATGGGTAAACAGGATTCAAACAGAAGTGTTTTCTTTATAGTACACATACCTATAGTAAATAAATACGTAAATAGCATTAACAAAAAAATTTTGAGTGGAATAACAAACTTATAAGGTGTGAAAGGTTAACCCATTTTCTTGCCAAAATATCTCAATTTATCTCTTGGAAGGAAATGTGTAGTGTCACAGCAAAGGATTTTCTGGTCAAAATAGCTAATGAATCATGAATACATAAAACAAAAATAAGCCATGACCTGAACTCATTGCTGTATTTTCTCAGAGACTATCAAGAAACACCTTTTTAGCATAAAGAGAAATACTTCTCAAGAAGCATAGGAAAGCGTTCTGGGATATGGAAAGATCAACTGCCTCTTTGAGGGGTATGCCTCTTGGGCCACAGCAGACACTTGGAAAAGTCCCACATATTTCTGAACCTACATTATATGTGTGGTTTAAGGTCTTTCCTTTAGAGGACCTGGGCCTTTTTGCAAATCAGTCATGTCTCTCAGTGTCTCTGATTCTTTGGCTTTTCATTTCTTTCTCAAAGTGAATTTATGCCCTGTCTACAAGGACACAGATCTGTAACAACTAAAATTAAGCTACTTTCTTCTCCTGAAAGAGAAAAACAGAAAGCAATTTATCACAAAGACAATCTTCACCATCATAATCTGTGATCAAAATCAATATAGTCAAGGTTTATTGGATGATCATGCTAAATAGTTTTATTTTTATGAAAGTCTGTATCAGTCAACATTTTTATTCTTTTACATATTTCCTAATTTTAGAAGCTTTTCTACATGTCATCAAAATATACTTCTCTTTATTATACCATCTAAAGTGGCAGATGCAATACAACTATAATGTAGAAAATCCTTTGTGGTCTAAGCAGTATGATCTGGATTTTAAAAAGGTCTTGAAAAGTTTCAGATTCACCATATGCATAGCAGCATATTTTTATGTATTCTGTTACATAGAGCACACTTTCCTGGGCACTGTCTAAAGGCTTCCTAAGTATGATTTAATTTAATGCCATTTAGTACTCAAATTTATTTTGAGAAAGGTGGTATAATTAACCTGATCTTACGGATGCAGAAAGGAAGCACATAAAAATTAAGTCACCTAGTAACCCATACAGTTAGCTTTCTTTAGGGCTGGGCTGTATGATCCTGGTCACTGAACTTCGGTGCCTCTCTGGTCAATCAGAGAATAAAGGACAAACCAGAAACACTGGAGTCAAGAACTCCTGGATTCAAGACTCTTTAGGATGAATACTAAAAAGGAATAAAGGTAGGGCATGAAAAATCTATAGGAAAAGAAGGAAAAGCAAAAGCAATGACCTAACCCACAAAGACTGTGAGATAATAAATTTGTGTTGTTTTAAGTTACTAAGCTCGTGGTAAATTGTTATGTAGGAATAGAAAACTAATATAGGGAGTAGTAAATCTCAGTCATAAATCTCAACTGGAGAAGTAAATATACTAGTCTGTAGTGACCTGAGAAATTCACACAAAAGATAAGAAAATGCTGCATCATGCCTCAAAAACCAGGGTAAATCTGATTCTCAGCACCTCCATTGCCACCACCTAGTCCAAACTATCATCACGTCTGGCCTAAATAACCACAGTACTTTTTCCACTCTTATACTTAGATGTACCCTTTCCCTTTTTGTAACATATTTTAACAAAGTGGTGAAATTGATCATATTAAAATAGAATAATATTCGTTGTGCTCAGAATCCTCCAAAGACTCTTCCTTCTCAAGTAAAATCAAAGCATGTAACACCTAAATGTTCTCTTATTTCATCTCCTAGTTAGTGGTCTCCCATTTGCTGATTCTAATATTGCCTGTGCACCTCTCCATTTCTCTTTTCTATTTTCCTCCAGAGAACTTTTCAGCATCTAAATTACCAGGCATTTTTTTTTCGTTTATTTTGGTTTTTGTCTCTCTCCCCATCACACCTCACTCCAACCCATTAGTATGTATGCACCACAGGAGCAAAGAAATTAGTCTGTTTTGTTCACTAAATAGCGGTGTCTAGAACAGTGTGGTTGACAAAATTGACATTATCAATATTTGGTAAATGAGTGGAAGTGAACATCCGTTTTTCCAGGAAATATTCCTTTAGAGAGGAAACAGAACAGTGTCTGAAAAGGTAATTCTAGTGGTATCTGCTTAGAGAACAAATGCTTATATGGACATTTATCTATATACAGATGGGGCATATTTTCCCTTAAATGTTAAAAATGGAATGTCTGCATTCCCTGAATGTCAGGGAGGAGATATTTCAGGAAGATTAAAAGGAGACATAGTTGCCCTGTAGTTATTTGGGTGTGACTTTGTTTTTCCAATACTCATGGAAGGCACTGGTAAGCTATTCCAGAATCTGGTTCTGATTTGAAAGTGAGTCACTTGCTAACCCTATCAAACTCACTCATTTGCTAATAATTGGAGTAAGAAGTGTATCTCATGATCATAATGTACAATAACAAGTAGCCAGGGGACTCTTTTGAGTGATAATTTGCTCCAATTCTGCAAAATACCTACAAACGATGTAAAGGAAGAAATTAATGGAATCACAATGATTAAGGACTATATACCCAATATGCTAACTTACATTCAGATCATCACCTCTGTATTCTTCAAATTATGCAGATGGCAGACCATATACAATTGTTCAGCAATGCCAAAGAGAGATCAGTGCTGGCCAGAGACTGATAGACTGCTGAGTTAAACACAATGCTGCTCTATACAGTGCCACTATTGTATCTTTTTGGTTTAAAATAACAAGTTTCCTCTTTTAAAAAAAATAATAAATTCAGATTGTAATTTTTTGATTTTGTCAAACCCATGAAGAAGAATCATTATATGTTAAATACACAGGTCGGATGATGTAGGACAATAGACCTGTGTTATTGAATAGACACCCAGCTGGGGGCCACAATCAGATGCAGCAGCTACTCTTGTCTTGAAAATGCATTGCAGACTCCAATTAAAATGGAAATTAGTGTATCATAAATGTTTTGACAAATATGTCAAAGCGATGCTCAGCGACGTTTGTTTTATATCTAAATGACTGTCAGTGTTCTTTATTTATTATAATTCCTTTTGTTGTCTAAGTCAGAATGATTCTAAGTCAATACACCTGAGGAGGGAAAGTGTGAATTTACCTAATGGGGAAATTTCTGCATCTGGATCCATTTTTCATTAGGTCTATGTTAGTCATAGATACTATCATAGACCTATGATACATAATAGACTTTACAGTTCAAATCAGTGCTGAACGAAGTCCTTCATTTTCTGTGCGGTAAAAACAATTCTGTTTGAGGGTGATTATAAAACAGGAAGTCTTGTATTTAGGTCACATTTGGTGTATACTGCATTTTATTTTATATCATACAAACATGATACCCTACATGTATTCCAGAAAAAAATATGAAAACTGTGTTTAAATAATTAAATCCAATGAAATGTAGCCAAATTTAAAAATTGAAATGTAGCCAAATTTAGAAGTTATTATAAATATAGTTTCTAATACCCAGAGAAGATTCCATAAAGCTTGAGACTATTTTGCATGACTTCGTTTAAAGTACATCATGAGGAAACAGGAAAATAGACTGATAAGAAAATTTTTACTTTTTGCTACCACTCTTCATCATTTTAAGGAACACCACTTATAAATGCCAAATTATCTGAACTAGAAAAAAATCCAGAAATGGATTTTTAAATGTATAGCACCTTTTTTTTTGTATACTCTCTGAAGTTTGTTGGAATTACAGTTTCATAGAAACAGTCTCACAAATTTCAAAGCTTTAACCTTTCCTTATTGAGATGTTAGTAGTGTTAATCCAATGATAGAAAGGAAACTACAATGTATTATAACAATTCCGATTATAATTCTCTTATGGAACTTAAAAGCTATTTTCTAGCTATAGCTTTTGTCTTTATCAACAAAATTAATATGAATGAAATGAGAACTTTAGCATTTTAGTGTACCTTTTCTGTAATTGACGCACAGAGTAAACTAAAATGTAATCACACCCATTAATCTCAGAGTTTTGGACTGCTGGAATTTAAAAACAATATTTTTTACACGTTTGATTGAGTAATCTGAGTGCTTATTGAGTACTTAGAAGAGATTAATGAAAAGCCAGCATGTGAAAAACTGAACTAACCTTTCACTAATTAGTTTTCCTAACCTCTACGACATCCACAAAGAGAATAAATGCAAAATACACGACAGATGCCTTCTTTTTCTTTGCATAAAGCTTGATTTATGTGTTTTTGCTTTAAACTTTTTTTATATTTTCACACAATCCATCACAATAAAGAATAACTTATAAATATCCAAATTAATCATAAATAGCTCTTATTAGGCCTAAAATAGGCAAAATCCCATGTTGTTAGTTTGATAACTAGACTGAAAATTCCAAGTTTATAGTAACTGTCAAGGGCAAAGTAAACTAAAGTATCTCGTAAAACTTTTATCAAGTAGGAAGAATTCGAGAGTAATTTATAAATTGTGGTACATTTTACCCAGAGAGAACCCTGACTCCATTTTAATCACCTTTGTGGAGAAATCTAAAAATATTGCTTTTCAAATGTTATTTTTTTAAGATTTTATTTATTTATTCATGAGAGACAGAGAGAGAGAGAGAGAGAGAGAGAGAGGAAGGTAGAGGGAGAAGCAGGCTGTCCACTGAGCAGAGAGGTCGATGTGGGATTCAATTCCAGGACGCTGGGATCACGACCTGAGTCAAAGGCAGATGCTTAACTGACTGAGCCGCCCAGGTGCCCTCAAATATTATGTTTTTATACTACTACTACATATCTTGTGTTTTTCCTGTGTAGTTGATTCAAGTTTTCATACCATTCTGTAGGATACACATAACACACACTCACACATATAAAATTATATCCAGTAACACAAAACCCAAGTGAAAGTGAGAGAATTGGTAGCCTTCAGACCCTCAGGGAGGAATTTGAGGATCATTTACTTTATTTTCTAACTTGATATTAGCTCTTTCTTGTGAATCCAAAATTATGCACAGATCTAACCAATCCTAAGAGAAGTGCATAGATGAGATCCCATTTCCTGTGTTTTGTTTTTTTTCAACAGCGTCTTATTCTTCAAACTTTTATACACTGCTATCTTCATATCTTCACATATTTTCAATCTTATGTATCCTTAGATTCATTCCAGAACTTTGTCATGATTAATTACTCTCACCATCTTTAAACTTTCTCTTCTTTTAGGATCCTAAAAATATTTTTATACTACACATTGAACTACTGTAAATTTTGTATATATCAGTCTCTTATGTTGGACTAAAGTTTCTAACAGTTGTGTGCCAATAGTGATTCAGTTTCTGGAAAATACTAAAAACTCATTAAATGTCTTGAATTCTTTACAATCGTTATATAAAAGGTAATTATTCAGTTTCCCTCAAATATCTCCTGCATTCTGTAGGCATCATTTCCTTTAATACCCAAATAAAATTACTAGTGTTCATATTCTGGAATTTTCCTCCCCTTAATATTTCCGAGCAAATGCAGTGTGAAGTTATTAGTGGGGTGGTAAGTTTCAATCACAACTACAAATTTCTTATATACCCCTAAAAATTGTTCCCTTCTTACTATCTCGCCCCTTAAATGCTTGCATTTCTGCCTTTATTCTCCAACTTATAAATAATGTAGTGTTTTAAAGGAAAACTAATTTTACTGAAGTCTTGTGGAAAATGGAGGGTGACTAATGCTCAGAATAGTATCCAACTTAAAATCCAACATTAAATATCAAGGAATATACATTTCTGAATGAATTATTTCCTGCACAGCAAAAGTACTCATTGGTCGACTCAAAATTATTGGAGTTTCTTCCTTTATGGACACCCTCTTTTATCTTCTGGAAAAACTCTATTATTTTTGTTAATCTATGTGACAGAAGAATTGTTCTTTTCTTTGTTTTCTCATCTTAGCACCAAATTTACAGTTATGGAGTTTTTTGAAACAAATATGCTAATGTGGAACCCAGCTGGCCATGTAGCAGAACTATAAGCAGCATTTAAACTAGGGAATGAAGTAGTCTTGCTTCCTAAATTTGACCCTCCTTATTAATCTAGAGCCAGTCCATTAAAACTGCAAGTATGCATAACAATAGCATCAAACACTTTAACTAGAACTCTGCCCAGTTATGGAGAATTATGGGAGTCATTGTGTTTTTTAGAAGACTCCAATTAAAATAGACCAGAATTGATAGGATAAGGAATACTTACACAACTCCTACATGAAAGCCTTTGTTCCTTAAGGGAGCCTTTAACCAACCAATCCTCATTCAAAGACAGTGAAAATATAAAAATTCCCTTCATCTCCATTTTGAACTCATTTTTAGTGCATTTGCCTTTCAATGACTTGTCCATCGAGACCTGGTTAGGATAAGGATGAGTTACTTTTTTTTTTTTTTTAAGTAAACTCTATACCCAATGTGTGGCTCAAACTCACAACCCTGAGATCAAGAGTCACATGCTCTACCAACTGAGCCAGCCAGGTGCCCCTAGGATGAGTTACTTTAGTTTAGTATTCAGTTCAGTGTGCCTTTTGCATCTCACTATAACTCACATGGTCATCTGTTTCCCAGAAATAAAGGGAATTTTTCTGTGCAGCCTCCCTTTTCTTATAAGTGGGAAGTATCATTGCACAACACACGATTAGGGCTTCTTACTGATTGGTTATAGCAGCCACTACCAGTCAGTTCTCTCTCTCTTTACTGTGTATCTCATACTTTTGAGAACTGCACTTATTATGGGAATACACACAGATATAGAAACATATAACAATGAGCTGAATAAAGGAAACAACATTCATATGTAAGAACTTACATGTTTACTCCATAAATATAAGAGTAAAAAAAAAGTCAACATTGATAATGAGAAAATAAGTACATCTTTGAGTCATTATATTAATTACCAAGGCTACAGTGACAAAATACCAGAAACTAGGTGACAGAAAATAATAGAAATCATAGTTATGGTGGCTAGAACTTAAAAATCAAAACACTGACACAGCTGGTTACTTCTGGAGTCTCAGAGGCAGAATCTGTTCCATAATTCTCCCCTGGGCTTCTTGTAGTTGCCAGCAAGCATTGGTATTCCTAGCCAGATGCATCACTCCAATCTCTGTACTTCACATGAAATCCATCCCTGTGTGTTACCTTAGTGTCACCGTTCAAATCCCCCTCTGTTTTCTAAGTCATTGGATTAGGGCCCACCCAAATTCAGAATGACATCATATTAACTTGATTACAGATAGAAAGTCCCTATTTCCAGAAAACATCACAATCATAAATAGACATACTGAAGTCACACTTTTCTGAGTTTTACCTACTAGATATCTAGCTGGTTCTCATAGTGAATATAGAGAAAAAAATCCCCTAGTGATTCCAGCAAGGGAGTGGAAAAAGAACCATTTTGTAATATGTCAGAGCATTCTCTGCTTCTTAGAAGAAACTATTTAATGAGAGTATAATTGGCCAAGGTTTTATTAGACCCCAACATTCACCAAGATAAACTGTATTGTGAGAAAAAAAAAATCACCAAATTTTGGAATAGAAATCATACAAAGTATATTCTCAGGTCACTACGGAATTAAATCACAATGAAATTCCATCAGTAATGAAATGGTGTGTGGAAAATCTCAAAATATTTAAGAATTAAACAAGACACTTTGAAATAACCCATAGGTCAAAGAAATGTAAAGACAAAGTTGTTTTATTTCTTTAAGGATTTTATTTATTTATTTATTTATTTATTTATTTATTTATTTGAGAAAGTGAGCACAAGCGGGGGGAGGGGCAGAGGCAGAGGAAAAAGTAGACTCCATGCTAGCGAATTTAAAAAACAATGTTTTTTAAAAATCATTTTAGGGGTGCCTAGGTGGCTCAGTTGGTTAAGCGGCTGTCTTCTGTTTAGGTCATGATCCCAGGTTCCTGGGATCGAGCCCTGCATCAGGCTCCCTGTTCAGTGGGGAGTCTGTTTCTCCCTCTCCTCCTTGCTCATGCTCTCTCTCTCTCTGTCTTTCAAATAAATAAGTAAAGTTAAAAAAAACCTTTAAAAAATCATTTTAAATTAAATGAAAATACAAATAATAAAAAATTGTGTGATATAGTGAAAGCAGTGATCAGAGAGAAATTTATAGCATTGAATGCATATTTAGAAAAGAAGAAAGCTCTAAAATCAATAATTTAACTTTCCATCTTAGTATACTAGAAAAATCAGACAAAATTTAATCCAAAGTAACTAGAAGAATAAAAATAACAATTAGATCAGAAGTCATTGAAATTGAAAACATGAAATCAATAGGAAAGTTAACAAGGCAAAAATTGATTCTTTGAAATAATAATAAAGCTCATAAAGCTCTACTAATGAAAAAAAAGAGAGCATACGCAAATTATTAATATCAGCAATGAAAAAGTGGTGTTCACTACTGATCCCACGCACATTAAAAGGATAACAAAGAAATATCATGGACAATTCTTATACTCACAACTTTGATAATCTATATGAAATGGATCAATTTGTTGAAAGACACTACCTACTAAAACTCATACAAAGAGAAACAAATAATCTGAATAGATCTTTATTTATGAAATGAATTTAAACAACTAAAAATCTTCCAAAACTGAAAGAACAAGACCCAGATAGGTTAATCATGAATGAATGCTATCAAACATTTAAGGAGAAATGATATTAGTTCTCATCACTATCTTCCAGAAAAAGTAGAAGCAGAGAGAACACTTCCCTAACTTATTCTTAGTCCAACATTAACTAAAATTTAAACTATAGAAAGATGTCACAAAAAGGAAACCACAGACTAAAATCTTTCATAAACATAAATGTAAAAATTCTTAGTCCAACATTAACTAAAATCTAAACCATAGAAAGATGTCACAAAAAGGAAACCACAGACTAAAATCTTTCATAAACATAAATGTAAAAATCCTCACCAAAACATTAGCAAATAGAATCTAATAATGTATAATAGAAATATACACCACAGTTATTGGGATTTATTACAGGTATGCAAGGCAGTTTCAACATTTGAAAATCATTTAATAGAATTCACATTAACAAGGTAAAGAAAAAAATCACATTTTCATATCAATAAATTTTAAAAAGTATTTGGCGTATTCACCACCCATTTATTATAAAAACTCTCAGCAAACTAGGAGTACAGAGGAATTTCCTCAACCTGATCAAGAAAATCTACAAAACAATCTATAGCTAACATCACACTTGATAGTGAGGATGTAGATGCCTTCTCCCTAAAACTTGTAACAAGGTAAGGATGTTCCTCTTATCACTCTCATTCAACATCATACTGGGAAGTCTTAGCTAATACAATAAGACAAATAAAGGGAAAAAAAAGGTATACAGATTGAGAAGGTAGAAACTAAAGCTGTCTTTGTTCACAAAGGACATGATTGCCTATGTAGAAAATCCAAAGAATCAATTAAAAAAACTCCTTGAACTTAAAAAAATGACTATAGCAAGGTTCAAGACACAGGTTAATATACAAAAAAATAAATTGTTTTACTCAATGAACATTTGGAATTTGAAATTTAAAACAATGTAGTTTACATTATTAGCAAAATTTGAAATATTTAATTGTAAATAGGGCTATTGTAACATATGTACAAGATCTGTATGAGGAGAACTATAACACTCTGATGAAAGGAACTGAAGACCTAAGTAAATGGAGAGGATTCCATGTTCATACTGAGAACTCAATTTTGCTAAAATGTTAGTTCTTCCCAAATTGATCTATAGATTCATCATAATCCCAGTCAAAATCCCAGGAAGTTATTTTGTGGATATCAGCCCGATGATGAAGTTTGTATGGAAAGGCAAAAGACTCAGAATAGTAGATAGACACAATACTGAAAAAGAAGAAATTCGGAGGGCTGAGACAACCTGACTTCAAGACTTACTATAAAGTTACAACCATAAAGACTATGGTACTGGTGAAAGAATAGATTAGTAAAATAGAATAGAGAGCCCAGATACAGCCTAAACAAATACGGTCAACTGACTATATTTCAAATATACAGTTGAGCACCTGGATATGCATGTGCCACAATGACTCCTAGACACAAGTGGAAACTGAAATCTGTAAAAAGTTCTTGGGAAGTTTAGGCCTATGAAAGCTACCAATTGCCTCTCCACTATGCTGAAATCACTAATTGATAAAAATGCTATTATTTAAGCAGTTTTGTGTAGTAATTTTAGTTATGGGAAAAAGCAGATGAGGAAAACTTGGATCTACAAAATACACATTTATGGTAAAAAGTTTTCAAGCTTATCAAATGATTAACTTCCCCTGTCCCCAATAAGTTTTTTATAGTTAAAATGGGTCATTTCTTTTCTTTTCTAGATTTTTTTAAAAAATGATTTCACATGAGAATGTAGAATGTTTTTTGAGGTCACATATAAAATTTGAGTCCATTTTGTTAAATCAAGATCCATTTACTCAAGATTACACTGTCTTTAGAATACAGAATATTACCATCCTGTCCTACTTTACCTTATAAAACCAAGACACATAGTAAAATGAATATAGTCCTTTTCTCCACAGATAACATGTAATGAAATAAGAAAATGTATCATACTGGCAAAAAACAGCTCAATTACAGAACATTTTTCAACTAAAAAATTGCAGGACATTTACCTTATTACTTAATAGCATAGTACTATACGGCTGCTCTTAAAATAAATGATTGACATGTTACATAGATTAATGCTGCCCAACTATAAAAATAAAAACCTTCTTTTTTTTGAAGATTTTATTTATTTGAGAAAGAGAGTGTACAATTGGGGGGGGGGTGCAGAGGGAGAGGAAGAAGCAGACTTCCCACTGAGCAGGGAGCCTGACATGGGGCTGCATCCCAGGACCCCGAGATCATGACCTGAGCCAAAGGCAGATACTTAACTGACTGAGCCACCCAGGCACCCCAAAGTAAAAGCCTTCTTAAGTAAAACTGCAGAAAGCTGATACAGAATGTATCAGCTATTAATTGATTCAGCATTTGGACTATGCTATATGCCAGGAAATCTGTTGGGCCTGGGGTAAAAAGATAAACAAGATGTCTTTGCCATGGGTACTAGGTAGTGTTACAGTGGAAAGAAAAACATGAAATATAATTATAATAATTCCAATAATATACAAAATATTACCAGTTTCCAGTTTCCCATTTTGTCTGAGTGACAATTATACTATCATGTGTCCCATAAATATGTCATGAACAGAAAATAATATTCCATAAAATGAGAAAAACTTACAAAGATCTAGGAGCATAAAAGATGTGTTCAGTGTGGCTGAAGCACAAATTTAAGAGGGATGACAGTGTGGATGAAGCTGAAGGTATAAATTGAGGCCTGATTATAAGGGTATTTATACCTGGTTACCACGGAGCCATTCCTGTAAGACTCGGGTATACCAGAAAATGACCCATAAAAAAATAGTGGCGATGTACATATAACCTCTGAAAATTCAATAAACTGTATTTATAGAACATTTGAGGAAAATTCTTAAGATGTTACGCATACAGCTAAACATATAAGCAATATTTTTACATCAAAATAATACTAGAGTTCAAAAGAATCATACTTAGATGTACTGTGTCCATTAAAAACTCTTTTTTCCCAGCTATTTTGGAACTTTTTGTTTGCTCACTTGTTTTTAGTAACTATCTCCAGAATTTCCTAAGCCATATTATTCACCACCACCCTTGAATATAGTGGCCTGCTGCCTCCTTACAAAAATGAAATTTATAATCTAATAGTTAAAATATTGAATCTACTAAGATATTCAAAAGAGGATGCTCTAATTTTTATAGCTAATTTTACCAAAAAGGGGGAGTAATAAGATTATCATTGTAAAAATTGTAAGATCCCTGCCTATTGCTAATTCAAAAGTCAGAGAACCAGTTACAATTTTAATGACTGGGGTAATGATATGTTTATTTAGTAATATGTAAAATGTGGGTTTAGTAATAAAAATAAGAAAGTAACTCCTTTCACATTCAGGGCTATAAATTTAATTCAGTGATCTAATGCTTCAAAGAAACAAAAGATATCTAAAAAACAGACAAACCTATTTCACATATATTTTCTTTCACTTTTTCCAAGAAGTTTTATTTTGAAATAGTTACAGAATCACAAGAAGTTGCAAAAAATATATAGAGAGATGCCTCATGTACCCTTCAACAGTTTCCACCAATATAACATTTTCATAACTATGGTACAATATCATACCCAGAAAAATATCATTCATACTATCTACAAAATGTATTCAAATTTTCCCAGTTTTATGTGTACTCATTTGTGTGGGGTATGTGTGTGTGTATCTAGTTCTACACAATTTCATACCACAGTCAAGATTCAGAACTGTTCTATCACCATAAGGCTTCCCATACTACCCTTGGGGCACCTGGGTGGCTCAGTCAGTTAAGCACCAGACTCTTGGTTTCAGCTCAGGTCATGTTCTCAGGGTCTTGAGATCGGGCCCCACACTGGGCATGGAGCCTGCTTAAGATTCTCTTTCCCTTCCCCTCTGCCCCTCCCACTCAAGAAAAAAAAAAAAGGCTTCCCATGCTACCCTTTATAGCCATACACATCCAATTCCATCCCTAATCCCTGGCAACCACTAATCTGTTCTCCACCTCTATATTTTGTGATTTCAAGAATATTATATACATGCAATGATGGAGTATGTAACCTTAGGACATTAATCACAGTTATTTTCAGTTTCCTATCTAATAATTCCAAGACTTCTGTCATATCTAGCTGAATGTCTGATTCTGATGCTTGCTTTGCCTCTATTTTGTTTTGTTTGTTGCAGCATGCCTTAGAATTTTTCTGAAAGTCAGTCATGATATATTGGGTAATGAGAACTTTAATGTGAGGTTTTATGTTGAATTCTGCTATGTTTAGTATTTGTTATTGCTAAAGTTTCCAGAGGCTCAAATTTCTCTAATGTCCTTGTTTTCACATCCCTTGTCTTCGAATTTCCCTAATAACTCCTCTTTGGGTAGAATCTGCATCTTGTCACTCTTTCCAATGTAATCCATTCTTATTATACGAGAGCCCTCATGGCATGGTCATTAGGTGTGAGAGTAAGAGAATGTTCTAGAATCTGATGATTAAATCTCAGCTTTTCCCCTTTAGGGGAGACAGAAAGACTAGACAGGGCTGGAAAAGGGTAGATGCCTTCCCCTCTATGTGGAACAATGTGCTGGTAAAGTCTTTTTTCCCTGGAGAATAAGCCTTTTTCCCCAGCATGTCACTGTTTACATCAGCGTTTATTTGCCTAAGCTCCATCATCAAAGATTTCTCTTAGGTATCAGTTACTCTATTAACCTAATCTATGTTAATCATTGTTGATATATTAATTTAGCATCGTATACTCACAGTAAATCAATTGTTCTCTTTAGATAATATGATAATCCCCAATAATAACTCTGATAATGCGTATTGCAGGGAAATAGAACTACGTCTCTGTCAAACTTAGGTTAATGATATTCCTCATACGACCTTCTTTATAAATGAATTTTATTGTTACTGCAATAAATCAATAAAAGCAAAAGCCTACTTTAAAATTATATGGAAAACTAAGAGAATAAACATTTAATACATTACTGTACATTTTTTAGAATCTGTATGCAAAGAAATCTTATATGAGTCAGTGGGAACAGATTAGGCTCTAGAGATAAACAACATATACCTGTCAATCAGCAGCTACAAAATAAAATGTAAGTGATTATTTAGTTTCTCTAATTTTAGGTGAATATCCATACTTGTGTAATACTGATACATTTTTAGGTAGCTAAAATGGTTTACTTATTTTCTGTGTATCTTATAAAACCTAGGTAAAAATCTTATTTTGGAAATAAATTATAAAACAGTTAACCTAAATACAAGATTAGATAAATATAAATATGGGAAATCTAATTAGATTTAGAAAAACACCTTCTCAGGGTACCTGGGTGGCTCAGTTGGTTAAGTATCTGCCTTAGGCTCAGGTTATGATCCTGGAGTCCCGGGATCAAGGGATCAAGCCCCACATCTGGCTCCCTGCTCAGCCAGGAGTCTATTTCTCCCTCTGCCCCTCCCCACTCATTCTCTCTCTATCTTTTTCTCTCTCTCTCAAATAAATAAATAAAATCTTTTAAAAAATCAATCTATTGCTTTAATAATACAATTCAATTTAGAAAATAAAAGGTTAAATATCACCTTTCCCGTATGCCGTATTTGAATTACTAAAGTGCAATGACAAGGGCACTGTATTTGAAGAAGACCTCTGGCTCATTTATTTAGAAGAAGACTGGCTTATTTATTTTTTTCCACTGATTTTGTGCCCCTTAAACATAGATACTATGCTAGTTTGGGCTCCATATCCCCTAGATCTGTCTCTTCCACCCTTACTGACTTTTCGTGACTCTCTTTACCATCACAGGTCATTAACTCCCTTCTCTTCCAAAATGCTATCAGACTATATCCATTATTCTAAGCTCTCATATTTAATATACTTTCTAAAGTGTTTATGATTTAAAGTGACATATCTGTGCACAACTATTTATTTTCTACCCAAGAACTTCAATGACTGAAATATCTTGTTTGGAATCACGTATTTTATCTTAATGCACCAGACATGTGCAATGCTGGGAATACAAGATAAATAAAATATAATTCCTTTCTCAACAAATTATAACATAAATATAAAATAAAAGCATCCAAAAATTGTTATGGAAACACAAAGTACCTCAAACTATCATGTCGAAGGTAAAGGAGGGGCAGGTTTCTGGGAAAGATTCAATGAGAAGGTAAAATGTGGGAGAGATGTTTTGAAGTATAAGTCTAAGTTCACCAGGCAGACACAAAGAGGCACTCCGGCAGATAACATTATGAATAAAACAATAGATAGTAATGTCACAACAGAAAATAACTTCTCTATGAATTGTTATTGGAATATGTCATAAAAATTATCCAAAACTTAGAAACAGGCAAAAGAGATTACTGGGTGTTTTTAAATGCATTCTGGGCTTGACTTTCTATTGTCTGGGCTGATTTATGACTCTGAAGGGGAAGACGTTAATGTGTAGATTTTTGTCCTGTCAAGTTAAAAATAATTTATTTTCAATAAAACAAAATACTCTGCAGGTTGTATTTTATGACTTTGTTAGACATTAACCAGTTTTTAATTTAATCCAGCAATCTATTAAATTGCCTTATAAGAACCTATTTTTTTCAAACGCTCCTTGGAGTAATTTTTAACATCTTGCTGATTCCCATATCAATTAATGAGTTGAATATGACAATTTTCATGAGTTCCTTTTGTTTGAAGAAGAATCATGATATCTTTTTAAAAATATACTTTAACAAATAAGATTATTTTGTTCTCATAAATCATCAACACAATGCAACTTCTCTAAATACTGCCTTGTAAGCATTAGGTTTATAAACTCTGAGAACAGGGGGGCACCTGGGTTGATTAAGCCTCTTCCTTCAGCTCAGGTCATGATACCAGGTTCTGGAATTAAGCCCTGTGTTTGGCAACCTGCTCAGAGGGGAGTCTGCTTCTCCCTCCTCCCTGCCCCTCCTTCTGCTCCCCTCCCCCTACTTGTACTCTCTCTCCCTGTCTCTCTCTCAAATAAATAAAATCTTTAAAAATAAATTTGAGAACAGGATGTGTATATATATATATATATATATATATATATATATATATATATATTCTAGACAGAGATAACATGAACATTTTTATCTATTTATTGGCCAAATATTAAGAGAGCCAAGGACAGACCAGAAATTTTACATGTAGTTATAAGAAGAGCACAACAGTAATTGTAATCTAAATCTTACCCCCACTCTTTCATTGAAATCTGTTAAAATTTAGCCCATAATTCAAGACTTCTTTCAAATGCTATAAATATTTCTTAGTGTGTTACAATGAAAAGTAAGACCAGAAAACATATGATCCAAACATGTATGAGTTTATATCTCTGTTCTATCAAGGAAAGCCCATATGACTTTGGGCAAATAATTTCAATATTAAATTAGATTAAAAATTAGATTGGAAATAGTACTTAGCATAATAGATACTCAGATTCTAATTTATGATTACTTCCACTTTTGGAAGGCAAATTAGGAGACAAAGGCCATATTTATGTATCTTTGAATCTGTTGTTGAATATCATGTTGCATTTTTTTTCTTCCATTAACTTACATTCCCACAGTATAGCCCATAGCACAAGTTTATTTTATCTTTGTTGAATGATATAATAATTAGTATGATTAAGGGTTCATTTAAATAAATAAAAAATAAAAACCTCAGTCAGCAAATCCAATATGATATTTTGCTATAAACTTAAAAAATTTAGAAAGTTCTATGATTGGTTAATTTAGCAGCTCACATACATGATGCTTAGAAATGTGTTTTATTAATATATAAAATAAATGAATTATGTAAATGCCTGACAGCTATTCAATAGGAAAGTATTATAGCTGATCAAAAGTTGAAATGTTGTTTAATAGTGTACATATCATTTCCTTATTATTTTACAAGGTTCAGTCAGTGTGGACATAAATATAGCACCTGTATATCTAGTTCTAAGTTAACGCCTTTCTACTTAAATTTCTCTTGTCTACCAAAAGAACAATTATACTAACTTGCTCTTAATGATTATTTTAATTTCTAAATTATCTGATGTAGTTCATAATTGGTAAGTTTACAAACTTTTTATCTCTTTCAAAAGAACTTAAATGGAAAAAAATATTGCTAAGTAGACTCTTGTCACTGTAAATAACCAAGAAATATTACAAATATTAAATACATTTTAGACTACCCCATAAAAGAAGGAATCTCTCAAAAAGTCATATTTTGTGTGTGCTAGCAATTGGCAGGGCACTATTTTGATATAGAGAGAAATTTGTGCTTCATTGAAACCTGTATTGTCTATACACAGTGCATACTTTCAGGTTAGATGATCCTAGCCTTATGCATGAATTTTCTTTCTTTTTTACAAGCTATTTTGCATCTCTATTAGTAGTAGGTAACTGAAAAGGATGCAAATTCTGTCCTGTCCTGGTGTTTTACTCCCACCCTGAGGGAAACCAATTTTGTCTCCATTTCCATATTTGTTTAAATATTACTGAACTATAAATGTGTCTGTTCTTCGGATTCTCTTTTAAACCAGTTACAACTTCTGTCTATTTCCTTCATTGATGGGTAAAATAAAATCTTTAGCATATGTTCATTTTTATATTTGTATGAAAGTCATGATTTTACCTTTTATGGGAAATTTAACTTTCAATACTGGAAAGTACACATATAAGACTGAGAAACAATGTACTCTTGACACATAAATACATTTATTAGAAAATAAAAGTATAAGAACAATTTTATATTGGGTGGTCAAGCAGACCACCTCTATGTGATGACATTTGAGTAGAAAAGAGTTAAACACGTTTTTTATATTTACAATTTGATTTGGAGAGATGATTCTGCCTGATATTTGGAGAGTGCACTGTAGTGCAGCAACATTATAAGAGGGGTGATCAATTAGAGGAGTTTTTTAAACATCTCAGTGGGAGATGATGGCAGCTTGGATTGGTGTGCTAACATAGGAGACAGAAAAAAGTAAACAGCGTAATGAATGTTGCAAGGGCAGTAACGTTGGTGGTGTAGATATTATGGTTGAAGTAAAGTGAGATAGCTATTTGGAATTCATGTGGGAAACAAAGGAAGAAGAAAAATTATTAAATTTCCTTACTACCTACAGCCCACTGACAAGTCCTTGAAACAGGGAGAGTGATGTTCTTCTAGGGACTTAACTGCCTGGATGTTAATACTTTGCTAAGGGCAAAAGGCAATCCTAGCCTGACCCCCTCCCCCAAACCAGGATTCTCTAAGTCTACTTTAAAGTATTAAAATTCCTTTGGAAACTTCCTTTATCTTAAACCCCACTCACAAGATATGTGTTGGCAATCATCCCCTAAGCATATGGCCCACCCAAATACATCTGAAGGGTCTCATGACTAAGGTTTTATTAGATGGTAATAAATGACTTTTTCCCAACAATAGCTAGCTCCCTCAAGGTCCTGGAAACCTTGCTTCCAAATTCTTCAGAGACTTATGCTATCCCTAACCCTCTCCCAACTTGAAAGTGCATGACCCTAGTGCAACTCTTTCTGCTCATGGGTCCTATCCCCATGCTTTAATAAAATCACCTTTTTGCACAAAAGACATCTCAGAAATTCTTTCTTGGCCATGAACTTCAAACCCTAATGTCTTTCCTACATCAGAATGACAAAGAGATTTTGACTGAGCAAATGAGAGAGAGTGGTGCAATTTGCCAAAATGTGGTATCTGCAGTGTGAATAGAGTTTTTATTAAGGGGATTAGTGTCACTGCATAGGTTTTTTTTTTATAGTCAGCCAAATATTTATTTTAATTTCACCTGCAGGATTAATGATTTTACTTATTGTTCAGGTGAATCATCAAATTCCAGGCCATTGCAATGTGTTTATTGTATAGTTTTTATGTAATAGAAATTTCTAAAGTGTTCATGATACCAACCACACAAAAGTAGCATCATTACTGCTTCCCTTATATCAAGAATCTAGTAAATATGTTCTCAGATAAAACATTTCTTTGGCAAACTTAGATGTCAAAATTCAGTTTTAGAAGTAAATCATTATTCAGAGGAGTTACAATAGAAAATAATATAGCTAACAAGGCCAGTGAAAGTAGTAAAAGTGTTGAACAAATTCTCTCAAGAATTGTGAAATAATGCCTATATTTTAAATGGGTGATATTGAGAGTAATAAAGCACAAAATATGTAGGAAATAAGTAGAAGTGAAAAGAGAATGCTATTTTGAACATGAACAGATTGCTCCTGCAGGCATTTATGCAGAAAGCCTTTTCCAACAGCTCTCAAATACACACCCACACTTTACAGTTCAGTGAACTCAATTTGAACAATAAATCTATACCATGACCTGAAGCTGATAATACTGTAAACCAAACTAAACAACAACAATAACAACTTAATTATACTTCTTTAAATTCATGTTAATGAATATTTGTGTTTCAAATAGGTCTTCATAAAATAAAAGTGTTAGCATACCAATTAGAGTGTTTATTAATGATAAACTGAATGTAAGAAATGTCTAAGATGCTTAGGAGAAAGCCTTTGCTATAGAGATTTGCCCCTTCCTAAAAGCAAATATTTTAGAGTCAATTTCCCAGCATGGGATTTATTGGGTTTGGTGGTTTTCATTAAATTAAATCCTAAAAGGCTGAAATTAAATATCTTTCAAAATTACTCAAACCTAGCAGTATATCATGCATTTGGCGGACCGAGAATTCCTCAGCTCAGAATTTGCTGTTTGGTGGAGGGGTCAGAAAAGCATGAAGCAGGATGTAGTGAGGGTAACATAATGGTAAAGGTAACTACATTTTCTTCTCTAGCACAGCTACCATACTTTTCAGTTATTTAAGAAGAAAAAAAAATATATATATATGTAATATATGTGCATGCATGTGTGTGTGTACAGAGGAAGTAAAAGAGTACCTAGTGGATTTTTTTTTCCTGAAACCATATAAGAGGGACAGTGCCTGGCTGGCTCGTCAGAAGAGCATGCAACTCGTGGTCTCAGGGTTGTAAGTTGGAGCCCAACACTGGGTGCAGAGCTTACTAAAAACAAATAAATAAATAAACTTTGAAACAATATAGGAAAGTTGAGGACTTAATATTCTTTTACCAACTCCCCTCATATAATAAAAACCTACAACAATGCTCCAATGAATCACATCATTCCTATTACTCAAACTTCAAATCAATATCATGTACATTTCTGCAGTGATAACGCCACAATTTAATAAAATACCTTGGTTTATATTTCTTGAATGATGAAAGGTAAGGAAGTCTTCTTTGAAATAGGAGAAATAAGATAATTCTGAAAAGATTAATTTAAGAAGTCATAAAAGTTTACCACAAGAACAGTAGTTGGTGAGGGAGAAAAAGAGAAATACAAAAATGTTCATATGTCTCTGTATTTACTTTGAAATTTCTTACCTGCTGTTAGCTTCTTTGTTGTAAGAGAAAAAACCTAAAAGAAAAAAGAAAGTTTATAAGTTATCAAGAAAATATTAACCCATTTCACATGAACAGAAAAAAAAATAGGTGATATAATTTTACCAGTGCAAAGATTTTTTTAAAGTAAAAAATGTTCTTTAATCTTCATTTTATATTACACTGTGAATGTAAAAATGCTCTTATTCTTTTTCCTTTGTTTCTCAAAATCTTATTATTTGAACTATTTATATTTATAGTAAATTTCTTGCATTTGACAGACAATAGACACTTTCATACAATGCTGCAAGTATTTTTATCCAACGATATTTTTTTAAGCTGTCAATTAATTATAAACAACATGGAAACAGGCACAATAAATAAAGTGTATTAACTGATCAGGATAGTGGTTGTCAACATTAGGACATTATGTTAGCTTGTATTTGGAGGAAAAATTCCTTTGATATTATGAAATTACAGAATTTTACAAAAAAATTTTATGTGCATAAACTATAAAAGTCAGTTTCATTTTTTAATTCTCTGTCACATTTTCACTTGTGTCTATAGCAGTAAAATGTTATAAAGTTTGTTTAATGTGTATTTGTATATCGAGTCTTTAAAGATTTAATATGAATTAACAAAATAGTTCTAACATAAACATTTCTTAAACTATGAAGCTAGAAGTATATGAGTTTCTCCCCCATACTACCCTCATCCTAGCCAGGCTACAGCATTGGCCTCCAAGTGAATCTCTTTATCTCCGTTTTCATCTCACTTCAGTCAATTTTGTGTATAGCTAAAATTATCTTTTAAAAGAATTCTATCACAACACACTACTCCATCACATTCAGAATACAATAAACTATTATGTTCCTGTTATGTAAAGTCTCACCAATCTGGTCTCTCTGATCTCTTCTCGCTTTATCGCGTGCTTGACTCTAGCTCACTAACCCTGACCACGTTGGCCTTCTTGTTATTACTGCATTACTCCAGGTTTGTCCCTGCTTTCCTACTTCTGTATTGTATGCCCTAAACATCCCTCTCACATATCTTCATATCGTTGTATGGCTTGATCTTCACTCAAATTTACCCCTGAGAGAATTACATTCTTACCATCTTTTCTAACATTCTCACTGTTCAATCACTGTCTATGATCCTACCCTTCTTTTTTACCCACCGTCACAATTATTATAAAGGTACATTAATCAATAATGTCAAATAAATGACAGGGAAAAGAGTTTAAAGTTGGGAATAGAAACAGCGTCATAAGTCTCAGAGTAATGAAAATAAAGAATACATTAGTCATTGACCTTAGAACATCAGAGACCAGTGATGACAAAGGCAACAATACTGTCAGTGGATTTGTTCTTCAGGAAAGGCCAAATGCATAAGACAACCAATGAAAAGGAAATAAGGAAGTGGAAAGAATATATGTGCTTATCATTGCTATTGTTGCTTGTTTGGTTGGTTTTATATGATAAATATCTTTTGATGATGTTTATAAATTGAGGAAATTGTGAGTAGAAAAATATAATTGACTACCTGGGAGATAGAAGAGATTTTGATGAAGTAGATATTTGAGGAAATTAGAAAGAAAAGAAGTCTGCGCAGGCATGGAAACAATGGCTGTGAGAAGGAGGCACTCTTCATCCTAAGGCTACAGAAAAACACAAAGGTTATGAAAGATACAGAGAGATGAGGTATAGCCCATACAACTTGATGCTAAACTGTTGGAAGTTATTTGGGACCTAAATGGTAAGGAGATCAGGTCAAAATATCTTATCTTGGTGTCGTGATTATTTTTCCTTGTAGAAAATAGCTCTCAAAGTATAGAAAAGAAAAGGAGGTTTGGGAGGTTGATTCAGTTTGGATTTTATAAGGCAAAGAAGTTTATAAAAAACCAGAAGAGGGAGTCAAACATCCTGGTACAGACTCAGTAGGAGAAGAAATGAGGCCAGAAATGGGTCTAATATACTCTTTCAGTTTGCATAGAATAGAATCCATATTTTGCAGGAAATTAAAAACAGATAATTGTTTTGGTATTAAATCTACAATCTTCATCATCAACAACAACATCATTTATTTTAATAAATTTCTATTCTAGATTTATAGTAAAATTTCAAAGATAGCACAGAGAATTACCATCTACCTCACACCCACTTCCACAGCTACTAACATCTTACTTACTTACTATGGTACGTCATTATAAAGGATACACACTGTCAAAACGACTTGTCACTGTTGATGCCATACTTGATTACTTGGCTGAGAGAGTGGTTCTCAGGTCTCTCCACTGTACTGTTTCTCTTTTCCTTCCCTCTCCACACTTTACTTTTTGGAAGGAAGTCACTTAAATACCACCCACACTTGAATGGGACATTATCAGCAACTTCCTTAAATGTGGAGAATAAATTATTTGGAATTCTTCTGCATAGTAGATGTAGATTTGTCTCTTCTCTCTTATTTATTATTTACTCTATCATTTGTTTATATCTTTACTAATATGTGGATACTTATATGCTACAGTAGGTTATAATCCAATACAATTTTTTTTGCTCTAATTTTCTGATTTTGCCCATTGAGAGCTCTTTCGCTTGGATCCCATGTCCTTTTGACATATTCCTATAATTACAGTGCTTTTTTGGTTGTTGTTTGTTTTAGTACTTCCTTACTTTATTGAACTGTAAGACATCCAGGCCCATCTCTTCTATTTCCCCGGTCTTAAAGTCACTGATTTATCTAGAAATTTCTTGTTCTCGTACTGAAGAACGTTATTAGAAACCAAGATATGAGCACTAAGTATGCTTCTTGCTGCAGGAGTATCATTGTTTCCAGACACTTTTATCTGAGAGAACAAGGAAATATATATCTGTTTTCTAATCAGTGATTATACAGATATTTATATATATTTCCTTATGTAACCATCTGAATCTATGTTTAGCCAAATATCACTCATACTGCTGTTTCCAATTTTAATCCATCACTTCCTGGATCACCTAGTCTTCTCTTCTAGTTTATCTGTAACCTCCCATTCCAACAATTAGAAACCTAGCGCTCACAATCAGACATCCATTTACTTAAATTGTTAAATTCCAATATACATATATAGTGGTTTTAGAATTGTTGACCCATGTCCTCAGGGAAACTACTTTATCACCAAAAGTACAGTGCTTATGTATCACTCCTTTTGCCTGTAGTTTGTAAAACGGTAATTTTCAAAATGATTTATTTAGATCAGCACCTTTTTGCTCTCTCCCACCACTAAGGCTTTTTCACACCTGTTTAAGACATTTTCGTATAGTTTCCTATGCATCCTGGGACTCCTGGATTTTCTAATTGATTTTTTAAAAATCCACATATATTCAGTTTCACTTTGTGTTTTGTATGATTCTAAGGGTTTGGAAAGATGTATGATATCACGTGTCCACCGTTACCATGTAAAAATGCACTCAACATGAAAAAAAATGCATTTTGCCTTTTAATTAGCATCATTATGATCTCCAAGGAACTGTTGAAAAGGAAAAACAAAGCTGGGGGCATCACAATGCCGGATTTCGAGCTGTACTACAAAGCTGTGATCACAAAGACAGCATGGTACTGGCACAAAAACAGACACATAGACCAATGGAACAGAATAGAGAGCCCAGAAATGGACCCTCGGCTCTTTGGGCAACTAATATTTGATAAAGCAGGAAAAAACATCCGGTGGGAAAAAGACAGTCTCTTCAATAAGTGGTGCTGGGAAAATTGGACAGCTACATGCAAAAGAATGAAACTTGACCACTATCTCACACCATACACAAAAATAAACTCCAAATGGATGAAAGACCTCTATGTGAGACAGGAATCCATCAAAATTCTAGAGGAGAACATAGGCAACAACCTCTACGACATCGGCCAAAGCAACCTTTTTCATGACACATCCCCAAAGGCAAGAGAAACAAAAGATAAAATGAACTTATGGGACTTCATCAAGATTAAAAGTTTCTGCACATCCAAGGAAACAGTCAGAAAAACTAAGAGGCAGCCCACGGAATGGGAGAAGATATTTGCAAATGACACTACAGATAAAGGACTGGTATCCAAGATCTACAAAGAACTTCTCAAACTCAATACACGAGAAACAAATAAACAAATCAAAAAATGGGCAGAAGATATGAACAGACACTTTTCCAATGAAGACATACAAATGGCTAACAGACACATGAAAAAATGTTCAAAATCATTAGCCATCAAGGAAATTCAAATCAAAACCACACTGAGATACCACCTTACGCCAGTTAGAATGGCAAAAATAGACAAGGCAAGAAACAACAATTGTTGGAGAGGATGTGGAGAAAGGGGATCCCTCCTACATTGTTGGTGGGAATGCAAGTTGGTACAGCCACTCTGGAAAACAGTGTGGAGGTCCCTTAAAAAGTTAAAAATTGAGCTACCCTATGACCCAGCCATTGCACTACTGGGTATTTACCCCAAAGATACAGACGTAGTGAAGAGAAGGGCCATATGCACCCCAATGTTCATAGCAGCAATGTCCACAATAGCTAAATCGTGGAAGGAGCCGAGATGCCCTTCAACAGATGACTGGATTAAGAAGTTGTGGTCCATATATACGATGGAATATTACTCAGCTATCAGAAAGAACGAGTTCTCAACATTTGCTGCAACATGGACAGCACTGGAGGAGATAATGCTAAGTGAAATAAGTCAAGCAGAGGAAGACAACTATCATATGATTTCTCTCATCTATGGAACATAAGAACTAGGATGATCGGTAGGGGAAGAGAGGGATAAAGAAAGGGGGGGTAATCAGAAGGGGGAATGAAACATGAGAGACTATGGACTATGAGAAACAAACTGAGGACTTCAGAGGGGAGGGGGGTGGGGGAATGGGATAGACCGGTGATGGGTAGTAAGGAGGGCACGTATTGCATGGTGCACTGGGTGTTATACACAACTAATGAATCATCGAGCCTTACATCGGAAACCGGGGATGTACTGTATGGTGACTAACATAATATAATAATAATAATAATAATAAAATCATTAAAAAAATAAATAAATAAATAAATAAAATAATAATTAGCATCATTATGTCACAGAGAATAGCTTCACTGCCCTAAAAATGTTTTTGTGCTTCATTTATTTAATCTCTGTTCTTCTCAAAACCCTGGCAACCATTGATGTATTTTGTCTCAATAGTTTTACCGTTTCCAGAATGTGTAAATGTTGTTATACAGAATGTAGCCTTTACAGACTGACTTATCTCACTTAGTGATATGTACTTGAGTCATCCAGGTTTTGTACAGATATATAGTTTATTTCTGTTTATCACTGAATAGCATTCCGCTGTATCGATGCACCACAGTTGCTTTATCCATTCACTAGAAGTCTCTGTTATCTTTATAGTTTTATTTCCAGGTACATTTTTTTTCTAATGTCCACTGATTCTATCAACCCTTCCTACCTACCAGTCTTCACACCCTTTACACACAGATACACGTACATACACATAAACACACACCTATCAATAGTAGAAATTTAGCAATCTCATCAAAGTAGCCGAAGCCCCTATTATTTCTCTACCTCAACTGGTGTAAAAATGCTTTGCTGAATGAACTCCCAGAAGCCACTCTGACCTTCCTCGAAATCAATGTTTCATTCTGAATTCTGTCAAAAATTCAAATCAGATTTCATTATATCCCCTGCTTACCATACTTCAAAGGCTTCCTATTGTGCTCAGTATAAAGATAAAACCCCATGTAATTCAAAGCCCCATTTAATTTAGACCTACTATAACATGTTCGATATTTTGAATATAGTAGATAACAATAAATATGTGACATACGTAATAATATCTTTTCAATGTTAAAAAAATCAGTTCAGAGAGCTGATTCCAACCAGCATGAATTATACTTCATTTAAGATCAAAATGGCCATAGATAGTTTGATTCTAAAATATGTTTTTCTCCGTTCACCAATGTTAGATTGCCTCAAGATACATTTTAGAAATGTTCTTATATAAGTATTTTCTATGACTATAATTGATTTATAGACGAGAAGCACTTAAACATGTATTGTGCTGGAAAAAATTGATCAAAAATTAATTAGATATAGGGGAAATAAATCTTTTGAGTTTCTGGATCCAACTCCAATGTGTGAAGAGAGGTTTCCCCACACCAGCAAGCAATTCTCAAACACCAGCAGGGTGTCCTACAATTCAACTCAGTTCAACTTAATTCTGACAATATCTACCTGGAACTAGCATTAGAGTCCACAGATAAAAGTCTCAGACAAACAAGACTACCTTCCACTTCAGGTGCCAATCCCAAACCCATGTTGTTACCTGTGTGCTTGCTTCCTATTACCTGATCACAAATAAAGCTTCCAGCAACCCCCTCCAAATCGATACCATCACAAGTCCAGGTTACTACCTGTCCTCCTGGCCAACTGGATATAAATCAGAAGTTGTCACAGTCCCCCTTCTTGGGTTAAATTAATTTGCTACAGCAGCTTACAGAACTTAGAAAACTCATTTACTCATTAGATTACCAATTTACTACAAAGAATATTAAAGGTTAGGAATCAACAGTCAAATGAAGAGATACATAGGGCGAAGTCTCACACAAAGGAGATTCTGTCTTCCTGGGGTTTGTGGCTTGGCACAGTAGCACATGGAAGCATTCTGGTTCCCCAAACCTAGAAGCTGTATGAAACCCTCCTTTTGGATTTTTATGAAGGCTTCATTACATAGTCATGATTGATTAACACCTTGGACATTGGTGAATGATTCAACCTCTAGCACCCCCTGGAAATCAGGAGGTGGGACTGTAAGTTCCAACCCTCTAATTCATTGTTGGTTCTCTTAACAACCAGCCCCCATCCTTGGGGCTTTCCAAAAGTCAACTCCATTAACATAAAACTATTCCCAGTGCAAAGGGGCTTGTTATGAATAATCACATACCCATTTCACTGACTCTGAAATGTTTTCAGGAACTGAGGACAAAAGATGTTCCCATTGTTCTTGTCACTCAGAAAATTCCAATGTTTTGGGGAGCTGTGAACCAGGAATTGTGGATGAAGACCAAATATATATGACAAATATATTTTGGTCAACTGAATATATATATCTTATAATTCACATTATTGCAATAAGTATGAGGATCTTATATAAAGCACTCAGCACAGTATAAGCATATAATATTAATCAAAGAAATCACTGTGCTTTCAGGTATCAGAACACAGCACAGAGTCTTACTCATAAGAGGTATTCAGCTATGGTGTAATATGGTTTAAATTTGAAGGCAATACAAAAAAATAAAAATCATTTACTATACTATGGTTAGCAAAATGTAACTCTGAAATATATATAAGTATGTATACACACATATACAGATTATAAATTATAGGAAAAATTGATGGGAAAAAAAATCCCTGCTTGATTGATATTCTAGCTTTTAGTCTTGAGTTTAAAGCACTTAATGCCAAAAGGGGTAACCTGCACTTCCGCTCACTCACAACGTTTATTTTAACATTTTGTGGCTTAGCTTCCTCTGCTTGTAGCAATGTTTGAAGTTTATATATCCCAAATGATTTTTGGTTTACTATTACTACATTCTGTTACTGCAATTTAGCAATGTTGTTCCATACATTTATGGATGATTTTTGAAAATACAGCCATCAGAACTATTGAAGGAATTAAATATATATGTATAAGACTATAAGGAAATAAAAAGTAAGTTTTATGTGAACAAGGAGAATAATTCTTTTCCTTTTCTTATACACTATAGACAAATATTAACTGGATTGCCCTCCACCTGTTTTTTGATTTGGGGGAATCCTTATATTTTTATTATGGAAGGCAGTACATGGATGAAATAGGTTTGTTATTAATGTGAAATATTTCAATCAACAGGGAGTATTTCATAATTAGATTGAATCTGACAGTAAACTAATGAATTAGCATGTCATTAAAAAGTTTTATGCCTGTGATAACTTTCTTCTAGTTATTATAAAATAATTTTCATCTAAGATTCTTAATCATAAAACAAAGCAGGACAGTGAGTCATTTTTGATAAAGTGGGAAACTAAATCAAAAGATCAAGAGCCACAACAAAAAGGGACACCAAGAGAAGATTAAAAGAGACAGTGTTGGTAGAATAGGTTTAAAAGATTAAAAGCTGAATGGAATAGAATTTTTAGATAAAAAGAAAACCACAATGAGACATCAGGAATATGACAACAAAGATGCAGTAGAAGGCGCAGTCAAAAATTAAATGAAAACGAAGGTGAATGCATCTTTTACAGAAATCCAAAGAAAGAGAACAAAGAACGAAATGCCAGTAAAGGGAAGAGAAAGATCAAAGATAGTCATATTAGATATACAAGACATTAAGGAGAAAATTCAACTTAATCTTATCAAAACAAGATTCTTGAGTGCAGGTGAATAACTCAGATCACTTATGAAGCTTTCCAAAATGAATATAACAATTCTTTAAAAATAGAATACACACACACATATATATTTTATATATATGAAAAGAAGTTATTTCTTTTCATCTTTCCTTTTTATTGTGGTACAAACGCTAATGTAAGATTTACTCTTTTAAGTGTTGCATTGTTAACTATAGGCATTATGTGTATAGTAGATCTTTATAACTTATTTATCCAGTGTAATTGAAATTTTATACTTGATAAATAACAACTCTCCATTTCCCCTTCCCCTCAAACCCTGGAAACCATCATTCTACTCTCTGTTCCTATGAATTTGACTATTTTTAGATACGTCATACAAGTGAAATTTAATGCAATCGCAATCAAGAACCCAACAGCATCTTTTTATTTATTATTATTATTAATTATTATTTGGAACTGGGTAAACTGCTCAAAAAAATTACGTGGAAGGAAAAAAGGCCAGGAATGGCCAAGATAATAATGAAGAAGAAAAAGAGGAGATTGGTCCTATAGAAACCAATACAGCCAATCTGGTAACATGGAAATTGAAACAGTGTGATGATATGCAAGGATAAACACAATGAATGAGGAACAGAATAGAGAATTTAGAAACAGGCTAAAGAGAAGAAGAGATTTATGGAATACTGGAGGATGTGTTAATTGGCACATCATTTTGGAGGGCCATTCGGCAATATTTAGTAAGCTGGAAAGGCACATTTCCCTGGAACACAGAAGTCCTATTTCTGTCCCTGTGGAGGGAAGGAGGTAGTCTGTGCTTTCAACACCGTAAGTTTGTGCTGACAGGACCAGCATAATCTACCCTTCTGGGAACTAGTAAGAACAGAGATGTAGCTCTGGACTGACACACTCAACATAGCCACTCCCACCAGGTTAGCACAAAGCAAATGGATAAATAAACCCAGCTCCGAACTTCTCTCTGGGATAGCAACGAGTTGTGCCATACATCAAATGCCCCACCTTTTCTGGGGGCTGCCCAAAGGACAGGCTTCTGTTTTGACTGTCTTGGAGTGCTAAGGACATCTGTCATACTCTAGCCATCTGGGGTTCCATAAGAAAGAAAGATGATAGTTTGACCTAGCATGCAACTTGTTGTGATAGCCCCTCTCCCTGCCTTAGCACAGAGAAAACAGGCAAAAAAACACCAGACCCCAACTTCTCCCTGGGGAGGCAAATAGTTGGACAGACTCTCCTGTGATCTAACTTTTCTGGGGACTGCCCAAGAAAGTGGCTTTTGTTCCACTTATCTCAGTACTGATGGAACCCAGAATATTCTAGACACCTGGGAACCACTAAGAACAAAGAAAGTGGGTTGAACTACCATGAAAGTTTGAAAGGCCTTCAGAATCTCTAATCAGGCTGATTGATGAGAGTCTACTGCTGTATGAGGTCAGTTCGTGAAGACTGGGAAAGGTGGCTGTTTTGTCTTTTGTGCAGATACCAACACAGAGAGTCAAGGAAATAAAGAAATCAGGAAATATGTTCCAAACAAAGGAACAAGATAAATCTCTGAATGAAAGCATGATATATGGTTTACTTGACAGAGATTTCAAAATAATCTTCATAGGGATGCTCACCAAGGTCAGGAGAATTTGTTATTAGTACTTCTTAATATTTGTTGTTTCCTCGGAATTTTTGCTATATGTCTTCAGAGTATCCCTGTCTCCCCAAAACTTTATAAAATCTCTTGTCTGCGTAATCACTCTGAAGCAATTTCTGTGGCGGTTGTCTTCCCTGCTACACTTTACCTAATAAGGAGTGACTTTTCATTTCTTCGTATCACCTTGTTTATTCCAACAATCACTGTAGGCCCTCCACATTATTCATGTGGTACTTTTAAATACCATGTTTTCATCAAATTTGTTACCATGAATTGTAACACCTGTCCTCTTTCACGAACCAGTATTAAAGAGAATTTATTGCCAATGTATTCTTTAAGTTAGAAATTTTATGCTCATTGGAAGAACTCTTAGAATTACATACAAAGTTTTATAATACTAATTTGTGTACATACGAAAAGGATAATATAAACAAAAGATATTTGTTAGGATATTCTTAATACTTCTACACGTTCAGAGTCTGACTCTTCTGGATCAAAAAAATTTTTTCTGGATCACCTTTTGACTTAAGAGACACTGATATATATGTTTATGCACTGAGTATAATTTTTTATGCAGTAGTAGTGATGCAATACTTCCTATAATAGTACTTTTCTCTCAAGATGTTTTCTTTTTCCTTTTTTTTTTTTAGAGGCAACCTTTTTTTTTTTTTTAATTTAAAGATTTTATTTATTTATTCGACAGAGATAGAGACAGCCAGAGAGAGAGGGAACACAAGCAGGGGGAGTGGGAGAGGAAGAAGCAGGCTCATAGCAGAGGAGCCCGATGTGGGGCTCGATCCCAGAACGCCGGGATCATGCCCTGAGCCGAAGGCAGACGCTTAACCGCTGTGCCACCCAGGCACCCCTCAAGATGTTTTCTAAGATATGATACTCTCTGTGCATATTTTGATATTTTGCTTACTTGATCTTACTGGAAGGTTTAATAAAAGGTTTTCAGACAACAATTAAAATTCATATTCTTTCCCCAAAGTGTTTCTTTAATAATATTTTGACTTTTATAACAAGAAATTGCAATTATAATGTTGTACCAGTAGGACAAACAATCAAGTGCATGCATGAACAGGCAATGAAAATTCCATGACTGCTCTCTAACCAACAACTTTAAGCTAGATGCCAAAGAACAATGCACTCTGATTTTAGAGATGTTAAATGTGGGGAAAAAAAAACAATAGACATCTTAGGACTTTCTCTCACTGCTACAATTCTTAACATCTAACTCCTCACTAGCCTACACTGCCATCACTCAGTAACTACACTGACTTCTATTAGGGACAAAAATGAAGACTACAGCAATTTGACATCTCCTGATGTGCTGCTATTTATTATTAAGTCTGCACCCTGCTACTGGTATTGTTTTGGCTCTTTTAAATTACAATACAATTCTTGTTGTTTAGCATGTATTTTAACTAATCTAATAGAAGCACTGCTTTGCCCCTCAGACTTGATTCCTACTAGACATTAGTTCTGTTAGCACTGTTAGCCTTTATAATAATCTCTCCAGACTTGGGAGTAGTTTTAAGTTCTACCAGAGGCCACAGGGAGTTCATTAATAGTCACATTCAGAAATGAACTGGAACAGTGGCTACCACTCCACTCTAGTCTGTGTTTGGATTGTCTTCTTCTAAAGGTCAATTTCCTGCTTCAAATTTATTGGCAAACATTTTCTCCTTTCTTTCTAAAACTCATAAGCTCTATGTCTAAGGACACCAAAACTTCCCAAAGTCAACTGTACTGTTTGCTTCTCTGAGCAAACATTGTATATTCTCTTGCAAGGAAGACTGAGTTGATGGTTAAGAATTATCTAAAGTCTCAATTAATTAAGTTATTGTCATTCCTCATTCCCTAGAGTCTCATAGTATATGTATTTAGATTTATGCCTTCTTCTGCTACTTATATTTTGATCTTTTTTGCATCCTTCTATGAATTACGATTCTCCTACTGCAGGACAGTTACTGCACGTGATTATATCTGTATTCAGGAAAAGGAAATAGTTTCTGGTACTTACTTTCTTATTCCGAGTACATCAAATACACTTGTCTTCCAGCTTCCCTTTTCTCTCTCATCTCTTTCCCCTGCTTTTTATCTTCCTATGTTTTTCTTCTTCTTTTGTTCCAATATATCTGAATTTTTTTCATCTTTATTTTCTGTCATTCACTCCATTTTTTCCTCTTGCTGCTCAATGTACTATGTTCTTTAGGGAATTTGCATCAATTTACACATTTCTATAACTCAGATTACAACATGTTTGGAGTAACAACTTTGACACTTATCTAGAGCCCAAAGTCAAGCTGAATTTACTCTAAAAAGAGATGCATCTGCTGAGGAAAGAGTGTACTGCCCTAGGTTGGCCACTAAGAAAGAAAATTATTTCAAGAGGAAGAGAAAAAAATGACAATTAGCCTGCACATGTAACACAGCTTTAGAAAAATGAGTAAAACAAACTCACCAGGTAGTTATACTGCATGCTTGAGAAGAAAGATAAGAAAAAGCATGGATTGACCCAAGATGAGCTATTAAGTATGCTCCTCCAGATGGAAGCGAAATGAAAAATAAGTCAAGCAGAGAAAGACAAGTATCATATGGTTTCACTCATTTATGGAACATAAGAAATAGCAGGAAGATCGGTAGGAGAAGGAAGGGAAGAATGAAGGGGGGGTAAACAGAAGGGGGAATGAACCATGAGAGACTATGGACTCTGTGAAACAAACCGAGGGCTTCAGAGGGAGGGGGGTGGGGGATTGGGATAGGCTGGTGATGGGTATTAAGGGAGGCACGTATTGCATGGTGCACTGGGTGTTATACGCAAGTAATGAATCATGGAACTTTACATCAAAAACTAGGGATGTACTGTATGGTGACTAACATTATATAATAAAAATTCATTATTAAAAAAAAAAGAAAAACTAAATGAAGTGCTGGCTTTCAAAAACAAACCTTCCCCCCCCCCCGGGTAATAACGATATTGAGTAAGATCTTTTGAGATATATTGACATATTAGCTTTATCTATGCACATTCAATTGCCTCTGATGAGACCTAAAATGTACATTTATGAAATAACTTATAGATAGCATCGTAGTCTGTGGTCACTGAAATCAAACACGAAATTAAGTTGCCCCTGTGGATTTTAATTATTGTATTGTATTGTAATTATTACCGTGTTCTGTACATTTAGGTAAGAGATTCATGGACACAAAACCCAATAGTTGTCTTAATTTTCCATAAATTTACGCACTCAATTGAACGTGTTTTCCCATCCAGAAGCACAGGTACATGTGCAAAAGATTTTTTCTAATTCTCCAACCTGTAACAATTAACTAATTGTTCACTAAATCTAGCTCCTCCTCTGGCTAATTAGCTTCCATAGGAAGCTATCTGTGAAAGTTTAAGCTCAATCACCCAATACTTGTGATCATTGATATTATTATAGGTGTTGTTATGATCAATTCAGTCACACCAGCGTTATACCATATAGAAATTGCATTATGAGTTGGGCTAAGATAATTATAAAATAAATTTCTTTATACAGAGTGTCTCAGGTTTTCCTACTAAGCAAGCCTTGAGCATAAACGAATGTCATAATGAATTGGGGTGTAAATGAAGATCCAAGTCTCACTTAGTTTTGGTTTCTAACATGGGCCTAGTTCTGTACTCTGCTTTATACTCAAGTTTGTATTGGCATAGGTTCCTCCTGACTGTTATCCTTTAACATGAAAGATATAGTAATACCTAAGCAATCTTAATATATAGTTGGGTCTAAACACTGTATTTTGTAATTGAAATACCACACATGTGTAGGTATTATACATAAAAGAAAAACTCGAGCTGAAGAGACTATTAAATGAATATTTATAGATAAATATTTATATCCATTAAATATTTAGTACAAAATGGTTATTGACTTATATATAACTATAACAATGGATAGGCTTGAAAATGTGACTATATATACAAAGGATATTTTCCATTGACTTGATTATGAGAAATCAATCTAAAATTGAATTTAATTTAAAAATTACTTAAATTTCTAAGCAACTTCTTTACCATGTTTGTTATTATTCATATAAAAACTAAGTAACAAATTGGTACTGTATGCAGATATTTTTGGTGCTTTGTTTTTTGTGTAAGAAAAAGTCATAAATCTGAAGGAGAACAAACTGAGGGCTTCAGAGGGGAAGGGGGTGGGGGATTGGGATAGGCTGGTGATGGGTATTAAGGAGGGCACGTATTTCATGGTGCACTGGGTGTTATACGCAAGTAATGAATCATGGAACTTTACATCAAAAACTAGGGATGTACTGTATGGTGACTAACATAATATAATAAAAAATATTAAAAATAATAAAATAAAATAGAGGAGTTGATAATTTTAAACACTGTTTTCTTTTAGGGAAGGACAAACACATTTCTTTTTTTTAGATTTATTTATTTTAGTGGTAGAGGGGCAGAGGGAGAGAGAGCATCTCAAGCAGACTCCCTCCACTGAGAGCACAGCCCCACACAGCCTTGATTTCACAATGCTGAGATCATGAAGGTGGAAATCAAGAGGTAGAAGCCTAATCGACTGAGCCACCCAAGTGCCCCAAGAACAAACGTATTTCAATATCATGATTCTAATAGTTCAGTATCATCACTTTTAACCAGAATATTTTGAATATATTTTGTATTTTCTCATTTAATACTTACAGAGTCATCAGGAGGCTGCTATTAGGCAACAAAGGATTAATGCATTGTATTACTGTTTATTGAAAAAATACTTTGCATATTAGGCATAAATTTTAAAAATTGTAACTCACTTATGAAAAAGACATTATTTATAATCTTAATTTAATTAATATGATTTACTCAAAAGACAAGATCTTTGGTTGCAAATACCAGTTCCATGAATAAAGCATGTCTATCTCTTTAGTTTTATACCTTTTTCTACTTTTATCACAAGTTTGATATCATGGTGATGGCCATCAGGGATAGTAAAGGTAGTCTTTAGGAGGCAAAGAATTACAGTGGTCTTCAAGCCCAGCAATTCATTTTTCCAGAGAGTAATCTCGTTTTACTATCAGGACAGCCACAGAAGGGCAATGAGAACTCTTTTTTTTAAAGCTACCAAATAGCAGGATGCAAACAGGTTAAAGTCTTTGTGAAAGAAGTTCTACTGGGAAAGGCTCTAAAAGAGAAAATTATTCATTATTAAAGTATGCCAATAATACATTAGTGCTCACTGGAAATCTGTACCAGACACTGTTAAAGTGAGTGTTGAAGCCAAAGCTAAAGATTACCACCATTGTCTCTAATAGAATAATTTGATAGATGTGCCAGCATCATCACCAAAAAGTGACTTTTTAAATAGTCACTTTCTTAAAATAATTTTTGACAACCTTACAACATCTTTTTATAGAAAAAGATCTATTTTTTTAATTTAACTTTTTTTTTTTTTAACATTCCATATGGTCATTTAACTTTTCACTTAAGGTATTTCATGACTGGGTTTCTTAAGAAGAAATGTAGAATATCTTTTCCCTCAGAGAAGTAAAATTGAACATTTAATCTTTTATTATTTTTACTTGTTACAAGAATATGTTGAAAGAAATAGATCCAGTGAATTAAAGAAAAATAGCATTGAAATATAACCTATTCATAATATATTTACTTGGATTTGTGTCCAAGAAACACAATGATATAATTCACTCTTAAACCAGTATATAGTTGAGCTGATCTTTAATACTGAAATTGTAGATTCCTGAAACTTGAATTACTAGAATTACTTCAGGACTGACTAATTGAACTGATTGTAATTTCATTTTAGTTACAGTGGGATCCTTCTTTCTGGATCACAGACCATGTAAACATAGACAGCTTCTCTCAAATGTATATCCACTTAGTTTGTGAGGACTCAGCATAGAAAAGACAAGTCGGCACTCTAGGCTACAAAGTTAGTATTTTGCTTAATAAAGTATATGTTATTTTGGTAATAACTTTTGATGTCATTTTTTGGTTAAAAAAAAAGTACCCATAAAATGATAAATTATAAAATAATTCTCTTATTTCCTGAAGTTCTAATCATTTTGCTTTTAAAATGTCACTTATTTTTTAGTTGAATATTAATAAAATTTCCAATTGGAAAAATAAAAATTTAATATCTATAATATCAGATTTTTCTGTGAGGTTTTTGAGATATTAAATAAAATAGGTATTTTCATTCAGTTTTTACAAATTGATATTGGAAAGAAAGATATTGTGAAGAAATACTACAATATTAATAATAACTAAGAGTGTTTTCTATATATAGGTTAATCTGATCTTTTTTTAAGTATTAAAAAACATCATACCAAATATATGAGAGATTTTATATCTCTCTTCTCATTATTCAGATAAGGCAAATATCCATTGAGCCTAAAGTGATTTGCTCAAGTAAGTGGCTAGCTGATATTTGAAATTAGGAAGAATGATTCCAGAAATCAGTGTTTTTGAATGCTATGGTGAAACAGAAATACTTAGACACTTTATGACATATCTTAATGGTTTACAAATCTATTGTAAAAACTGAATAATTTGGTAAAAGCTGTGGATAAAGTTTTCAAACAGAAACTGTCAAAAAAAAAAACCCAAATATGGACTAGATAAAGAGAGATTTTACTCAAAAAGCTATTGCAATGAGAACACTCTTATCTCAGAAATCTGCAAGCACTTCAAAATCAAAGAGTAAGATGCTTAGTTCTAGCAAAAAGGGAAAGTTGGGCAGGCAAGGGAGAATGAACAGACAGCATGGTTCATGGTTAAATAGGAAATTTGTTTTTCCATGGTAAGCTGATTCTTGGGATTTGATCATGTGAGTGGAGGGAGGATGTAGGGTAGGCATATTAGCATTTGCTCAGGCTTGAGGGGAAGCCAAAGTTTAGGGGTATATGGGGAAGAGAAACGCTAACTAAACTTGGGTCAAGGCAAAGCAGAGGGTAAGAAATTGGCAATTGTAAACACTTGGTTAAACTACAAAATAATATGTGGATTTGATTTTTTTTAAGATCTTATTTATTTATTTGCGAAAGACAGAGAGCGAGCAAGAGAGAGAGCACAAAAAGGGGAAGGGGGAGAGGCAAAGGGAGAGGGAGAGGAACAGAGAGAGAGGGAGAAGCTAACTTCCCACTGAGCAGGAAGCCCCACAGGGGACTGGATCCCAGGACCCTGAGATAAGATCTGAGAGGAAGGCAGATGCTTAACTGACCAAACCACCCAGGCGCCCCTGGATTTGAATGTTTTCAACAATGTTTCTTTACCAGCGTTTTTAGCACATGGACATTATACATGCCTAATGTGACTGGTTTTAAGGAAAGTGAATTAGTAAATCTTAAAATACATGTACAATGCTTTTGGAAAGAAAACAGCAGTCTTTCAATCCACTCTTTCTCTTTACAAGAAGTATATGCCAATGGGAAGGAAAGAAAAATGGTGGCCTGTTGCGTCTCCTTATAAATGTACCAAAGGCACACCTATTGCAAATGCAACAATATTTGTGGAATGATGCAATTCTTTGTGTATTTGGACTTATCTTGTGAACAAATCTGGAATCCATAGGTTATCAAGGCTCTTTGGAAAATATCATGTAAGCTATGTAACTATTGGAATAAAGTGTGGAGATAGTTCATAGCTGAAACAGTTCCTTTCCATGTAAACACTTGTGATATCATACATCTCTCAGAGACTTCATATGACACATCCTGGCCAGTTTGAGTTCCAGTGTGGCAAATGCTGACATTCTTCAACTTCCCCACATTCACGTGTGTCTACAATTATTTGTATCTTTAAAATTATTTGTAAGCATAATAGTGAATAATATTTCCATTCTCTATGAGTTTCATTGGAAAATACCATTCTATATATTATTTTAGCTTAATGTTTTTATTGTACAGGATTTTTTTACTAAATATTTAAATTAAACAATTGAAACAAATTTTATTCACTGTTTTTGTTTCTCTGAAAAATATAATACAAATTGAAGGCTAGCTTTAAAAAATGTTTGGCATCACCAATGAAATATATGGAAGAGAAATAGATTCTCTAATGAAATAGTAAATGCCAACGAAGCTAAAATGTATTGACATGGAAATTCAAGTGGGTAACATATGAAAAGGAGAAAGGGAATAATGCATTTAATCTTCATGTTAAGTAGTATATAGCAGAAATCACATTGTGAAATACTGAAAAGCAGAAAAAATTCCAATGAGTTATTTGCTCAGAATGTAGATTAAAGGAGCTGGGAGAGGTGGTCATTCTCAGCTTCTGGAAGCACTGCACTTCTTGGCTTGTGCTCCCCATTCTTCATCTTCAGAGCCAGCAATGGTAGATTAAGTTCTTCTTAGGCTTTGTATCTCCCTAATTGACCTCCTTCTATTTACTGTGGGAAAAAGGGCTCCTATGAGTAGACCAGGCCCAACTGGATAATTCTGAGGTCTGTAGACCTTATTCACATTTGGAAATTTCCTTTTGCCTTATAAGGTAATGTAGTCACAGATTCCAAAGATTAGGATGTGTCTTTCAGGAACCATTATTCTATCTACCACATTTCCTAGGTTAGTTATTTGACCTTTTTGTGCCTGCGAGTTCTCAGATATGAAATGGGAATGCTATTAATGTCTCATTCATAGGTGCTTTTATAGGGATAAAAGGAGTTACCTAAGCAAAATAATTACAATGAAGCATTGCATACAATAAGAATTACATAAGGTTCATTATTACTTTTAACATATAGCACAAATATGAAACCATATCATTCTGTAATATTATAAGAAAATCCATGTGATAGATATCATGCAATTAATGCAATAGTTATTAATAAATTTCTAATTTAATTAAAAATGACTTGCTTTGGCAATCAGTTAAAAATAGAGGTAGGATGGATAAAGCGAGATAGATAAACTTGAAGAAACTCAATTAATTAAACATAATCGAAATAAATATTTGAAGATTTTAACATTGTCTAGAACCTAGAAAGTGGGTTATATATGATTTTTTTTGGTTTCTTTACACATAATATCATTCTAGAATATACTGCTTTCCTAATTAAAGAGAAAATTTAAGAGAATTCCCTAAACTAGACCTGAGACATTTCTCCCTTTCTCCTCCTTAAACAAGATAAAATAAATTATTAAATCTACCCCCTTTGTGGATAATAATTTCTGATCACTTTTCTTCATAACATGGCTTCAGTGAATCATCACAGTTTGCTCTTAGCCACTGAAGTCTCAGCATATATCATTCTTTATTGTACTTAGACACGGTTTTTCCTCAGCTGTTCTCATTCAGCTGAGTGATAAAGAGCAGATTGCTTTCAGTAGAATTATTTCTGTAAAATACAAGAGTCCTCCTTTATCTTATTTGTTCCTTTCTCTATTGAGCCATGGACTTTATTAATTTTCTCAATTTACAGGAGAATAAGTCAGTAAAACGCAGAGAATTTGATTGTCCTGGACACATTTTCTGACAACTAAACTGATTCTCTAATGATGATTTTTTTCCTTCCATTAATCCTTTAAACATATCATATATTTTACATATATGTTGAATGTTTAAATGATGTCTAGTTGTACCTTGCTGGTAATAGATATTCACAGTCATTACTCTGGTATTTATGATAATTGAAAACCAATCTACTCAAGTAGAAGAGCAATTTTACTTTCTGATTTGATAACTTACCCAGCATTAGTCTTCCTACATCACCATTAACAAAACAAAGATACTTCATTAATTGATGAATACAATTTGCATTATGCATGCAACTATTGTTTTTAACAGTTTTCCACTGCTTATAACAACTTTCCAAATATTTATAATATTTTCTACTGCTATAAATTATAATTTATCATTTTTTCTAGTTTGTGGTTTTGGGGAAAATAAATTAAAACCCTGTCACTATACTGTTTATGAGAGCTTGCTGCTCTGATTAAGGGGCCATATGCTTTATTTGTCATAACAGTGGATTATAAAGGTGGTAAGTGTATAGAACTGTGTTGATGCTGATCTTGGATGGTGATATTACAGGAAAAAGTGTTACTCTTAAGCAATGGCCAATCATTATCAAACACCAGATGTGCTTAGATTCAGGTTTTCTATTTATGTGCTAGCCACATGAAATTTTTATTATTGAAATATCTTCAGGAAAATAACTTAATTTTTACAACTTTAAAACATACTAGACTCTAAACCATTTTTATATCACTATTTTCATAGTATTATATTTTCTAACAATATGTTTCTTTCTTTATTTTTTTTTAAGATTTTATTTATTTATTTGACAGAGACAGCGAGAGAGAGAACACAAGCAAGGGGAGTGTGAGAGGGAGAAGCAGGCTTCCCACGGAGAGGGGAGCCAGATGTAGGACTCGATCCCAGGACCCTGGGATCATGACCTGGGCTGAATGCAGATGCTTAACGGCTGAGCCACACAGGCACCCCTAACAATATGTTTCTTTAAATTGAAACTAGCATGGTAACTTAGAAAAAAGTTTACCTAGTTTCTTCTACATTTGGCTACTTCACTAGTTCTTATGTATTTTTTAAGTAACCTATTCAATTTTAGAAGACAAAATAATCTATCATTGGGTTAATATTATATGTTTTCATAACTGGGTTACCTTTATATCTTTTCAGACATTCTGACACTTAAATACTTTCCGGACCCTAATACATGACTAGTCCACTGATTCTGATAGTGTGCTGTGCACATCTTATATCCTGACACTTAACGGTGTATTACCATTATACCTACAGAACATTACCCAACCCTTTGCGATTCCAATCCTGAGAGAACCTAGACCACCTAATTTCGTTCAATCCACCACTGTCTATGCCTGTTTTATAGTAATAAACCCACAATAGTTATGTATAAAATGGTAGATGAAATAACATCGTAGTAACAAAATCTTATAGAATGTAACATTCAATGAGATTTTTAATTGAGGCTATTTTGTCTTGACATATTGGCATATTTGAGAAATACGAGTTTAAACAATAAGATACTACTACACATCTATTAGAATGATTGAAATTCAAAACACTGAAAATATCAATTCTTGGAAAAGATGCAGAGCACCAGGAACTCTCCTTAACTCCTGGCTACAAAGCAAAATGGAATACCCACTTTGGAAGAAAGAATATTTTACAAAATACCTAATGTGTATGCCTCGAAACGCTCAAGGTCATGGAAAAAAAAAAAGTAGTCTGAGAAGCTGCTATGGCCAACAGAAGCCTAAGGAAACATGGCTACTAACTGTAATATGATGTCTAAATTAGATCAGAAACAGAAAAATAATGTTAAGTAAAAACTAATGAAATATGAATAACCTATGGCTTTTGATTAATAATAGTGTGTCGGTATTGGTTCATTAATTGTAACAGAGGTACTATATTAATGCAAGATGATATTACAGGAGCAACTCGTTTGGGATACATGGAAATTTTTTTCTACTATATTCAATACTTTTCTGTAAGCTTATCATTGTTTAAAATAAAAAGTTTATTTAAAAATATAAAGGGGTCCATTAAAAAAATAAAATAACAGACTGATGGGATCTTCGTAGTAACTACATCTGAATTCTATGCTTGGCAAAATTATAAGGGAAAAGTTGCAACTTTTATCAAAGTAAGAGAATATGTACTATTGGGATAAAATTTACTTATATAGCCAATGAAAGAGCATGATATGTTTTAATACATCTGAGATTAAAAAGTTAGCTTAATATCTGATATAGAATAATTCCTTGAGCTAAAATTTAAACAGGTTTTAATAAGCCTATTTCTACAGTCAAAATATTGCTGAGATAAGTATTTGTTCCTAACTAAGAGCAGAACTTTATGAAGAAAATATATGTCTTTTAATTGTATGCATTATCTTAAAATCTGCACCTAGAGCATGATAGTAAAATGAAATATTTTTATTATAAGTGATGTATATTTTTTATGTTACATTTATCAAAAACATGGATCATGACACTAAAGAAATTGCTGGCTCTGCCACTGAAGTATATGACCCTAGGTAAAAGAGCAGACAAATCAACAAACAGAATGTGAGGATGGCTTAAAAGACCCTGTAAGATACTCTGACAGTTCAAATATGATGTAAATATTATTTTAATACTATAATTAGCTGGAATAATTGTAAATATGTGGAATTTTCATTGGTAATTGCAAAAATTAAAATTTTATGGGATATTCCAAAAACATTTTACACATGTTGTAAAGCTCATTGAACAAACATCTCCAGGAACACTCTTACTTAAAACAAGAGATTTATTTACTAATTATAGAGGAAGCATGGACATGTCTCAATAAACAGAGCAAGGGTCCTCTTAAAGGATTTGTGATATTGGAGCATGATTATAAGTCGTATGGATAAAAGAAGACAGGATCAGGTCTGGCCTGGATGTGTTAAGAAATAATGGAAATTTGGTGATTAGATATTTTATTATTATTTTGATCTACAGCCAAAAGGATGAAAGTATGGCCAAAGTTGTCAATGTTAAAGAAACTAGTCAGAAGAGGGAGATGTTCAGTCATTTTTGTGGTTGCAATGGGACTTGCTTGAGCATAGTTTATGTTCAGTTAGGAACTTCACAGTTTGCCTGCAGAAGGGGCCGTATTTTACTTTCTCACAAGTACCAGAACTCATTCACATGATAACAGCCGTTTTTTTTCTTTTTCTTTTTTTTTCTAATTGTGTCCTATCTGGACCCAAGAGATCTTTTTAATCAAAGTTAGGAAACAATACTGAAAAGCAAGTATAAAAGAAAAATGACATAATAATGACAATTGATGCTGATCAGAATTTCAAGAAAGTAACAACTGAGAAAAATAGTAATTAAAATTTAATCATGGTCAAAAAGAGACAACCTTAAAAGTGGAGAATTATTACTATGATGTAAGCAAAGTATGTATTGACTAAAGACATTAATTCTTTTTTAAAATATTAATTCCAGTATAATTGACAGTGTTATATTAGTTTCAGGTGTACGATAAATATAAGGGTTCAGTAATGCTCAGTGCTCATCACAATAACTGTACTCTTATTTCCTCTTCATTTAGTATACCCATCATTCCACTCATCTTCTCTCTGGTAACCACCAGTTTGTCCTCTATATTTAAGAGTTTAGTTTTCTGTTTCTTTCTCTGACTGACTTACTTCACTTAGTATTATATCCTCTAGATCATCCATGGCGCCACAAATGACATTTCATTCTTTTTATGGTCGAATAATATTCCTTTGTATATGCATACCATGTCTTCTTTATTTATTCATCTATCAATAGGCATTTGAGCTGCTTTCATAATTTGGCAATTGTAAAAAATGCTGCAATAAACATAGGGCTGCATATATCATTTCAGATTAGTGTTTTCATATTCTTTGAGTAAATACCCAGCAGAAGAATTACTGGATTATATGGTATTTCTATTCTTAATATTTTGAGGAACCTCCATACTGCTTTCCATAGTGGCTGCACTACTTTGCATTCCCGCCAGCTGTGCACTAGGGTTATATTTTCTCCACATCCTTGCCAGCACTTGTTTCTGTTTTTTATTTTAGCCATTGTGACAAGTCTGAGGTAATATCTCATTGTGGTTTTGATTTTCATTTCCCAGATTATTAGTGATGTTGAGCATCTTTTCATGTATCTGTTGACCATCTATCTGTATGTCTTCTCTGGAGAAATATCTGTTCATGTCTTCTGCCCATTTTTAACTTTATTAATTTTTTTTTTTGGTGTTAAGTAACTTGTGTAAGTTTTTTCAATATTTTTTTATATTAACCCCTTATCAGATATATCATTTGCAAATTTCTTCTACCATTCAGTAAATTGTCTTTTAGTTTTGTTGATTGTTTTCTTTGCTGTGAAAAATCATTTTAATTTGATGTAGTCCCAATGGTTTATTTTTGCTTTTGTTTCCCCACAGGAGACATACCTAGAAAAATGTTGCTACGATCAATGTCAGAGAAATTACTGTCTGTGCTCTCTTCCAGGATTTTTAGGGCTTCAGGTCTTTCATTTAGGTCTTTAATCCATTTTGAGTTTATTTTTGTGTATGATGGGAGACAGTGGTCCAGTTTCATTCTTTTGCATGTTGCTGTCCAGTTTTCTCAGTACCATTTGTTGAAGACACTTTTTCTCATTGCATATTCTTGCCTCTTTTGTCAAAGATTAAATGACCATATAATCATGGCTTTATTTCTGGGCTTTCTATTCTGTTCCATTGATCTATGTGTCTATTTTTGTGCTGGTACTGTACTGTTTTGATTACTGCAGCTTTGTAGTATATCTTGAAATCTGGGATTGTGATACCACCAATTTTGTCTTCTTCAAGATTATTTTGGTCATTTTGGTGTTTTGTGGTTCCATACAAATTTTAGGGTGATTTGTTCCAGTTCGGTGAAAAATGCTATTGGTATTTGAATAGAGATTCCCTTAAATCTGTAGATTGCTTTGGATAATATGGACATTTTAACAATATTTGTTCTTCCAATCCATGAGCACAGAATATCTTTCCATTTGTGTCTTCTTCAATTTTTTTCAACAATGCTTTATAGTTTTGGGTGTTTGAGTCTTTTACCTACTTGGTTAAGTTCCTTCCTAGGCATTTTATTGGTTTTGGTGCAATTATAAGTGGGATTGTTTTCTTAATTTTTCTTTCTGCTACTTCATTATTAGTGTACAGAAATACAATGGGTTTCTGTATATCCTGTGATCTGAGAGTTTTACTTCTTCCTTACCAATTTTGATGCTTTCCTTTCTTTTTCTTCTTTGATTGCTGTGGCTAGGACTTCCAGTACTATGTTAAATAAAAGTGATGAGAGTGGACATTCCCACCTTGTTACCAATCCCAGGGGAAAAGCTCTCAGTTTTTCACCATTGACTGTGTTGATAGCTGTGGGCTTTTATATATGGCCTTTATTATGTTGAGTTATGTTCCCTCTAAAACTACTTTTTTGAGGGTTTTTATTATGAATGGATGTTGTACTTTGCATATGCTTTTTCTGCGTGGAATTTAAGGGGTTCTATTGATTTTGAGAGCTCAGAGAAGATTAGCATGGCTAGAGCTTAGATTCTAATAGGAAGAGAATAATAGCATTGTAGATGAGGTTGGAGAACTAGGTGGGGCCTAGATCTTGGGAGCAACAGTAGCGTTGAAGTTATCAAGAAGAAAAAAAGAACAAGAAAAATGCAGGAATCCATTGATGGATTCCAAACAAGGAAGTACAAGCATTAAATCTAGACATTTTTAAAAGATCAATTTAGATATATGTGGTACATAGGATGAAAAAGTTGAATATGGATACAGACTGATAATTACCCGTCTTTCAAAGTAAAGATAAACCTTCTCCAGAGAACATTACACACTAGGTGGTTCAACATTTATTCTGTGTGGAGAAAAATGTAAGTGGTGACCTGATGGATGGATAAGTATAATGCTTTGTGTAGATTGAAACTGCTACATATCCCTTTGACAGGACAAGCTAGAAGCCATTCTGTATAAACTTGATAGAGTTTTTAGAAATAGTAGGCACTGATCATGTGACAGAGACCACCAAATAAATAACAACTGTGCTTGCTTGGGGAAAAAATCAGAAAATGTGGAGAGGGAGATTCTGTATTACTCATTAAACACTTCCATTGAAAGTCATGTTGCTCACTGAAGAATAATGCATGTGCCGTTCAGCACAATCCAAACCCCCAGAATATAAAAACATAGCTTAATCTAATAGGTAATGGGCAGAATATTCACAGTCAGTAAAAAAATGAAGTTAAAATAAAATAAAAAGCATAATAAATGTAACCACTAACATAACTAAATACTTAAAAAAATTCACTTGAGCATGCCTGAGTGGCTCAAGTGGTTAAGCGTCTGCCTTTGGCCCAGGTCATGATCCTGGAGACCTGCATCAGGCTCCCTGCTCAGAGGGGAGTCTGCTTCTCCCTCTGCCCTTCACCCTGTTTGTGCTCTCTTGCTCTCTCTCTCTCAAATAAATAAATAAAATCTTTAAAAAAAAGAATAAAAAGAAAATTCACTTGAGATACCTTGGAAGGAAATTATTGTTATATATTTTACAACTGCCTCAATACTTTATTTTCGACAATTTTCACTAAACGTTATGTTACAATAGTATCTGCAATTTTGGAATACTTTTTTGAAGTATAATTGACACACAATGTCCTATTAGATTCAGGTGTATATTATGTTAATTCAATATTTTTATACATTAGAAAAGGACCTCATGATAAGTCTAGCTACCATCTGTTACCATACAAAATTATTGTAATATTGTTGACTATATTTTCTCTGCTGTACACTACATCTTTATAACATTTATTTTATAACTGGAACTTAGTACCTCTTAATCTCCTTCACCTAATTTGCCTACTCCTTAACCCTTCCCCATTCTGGTAACCAATAGTTTGTTTCCTGTATCTATGAGTCTGTTTCTGTTTTGTTTGCTTGTTCATGTGTTTTGTTTTTTTAGATGCTGCATATAAGTGAAATTGTATGATATTTGTATTTCTCTGACTTATTTCACTTAATATGATACCCTTTATGTCCAGCCATATTGTTGCAAATGGCAAGATTTAATTCTTTCCTTTTTATAGCTGAGTAGTATTCCATTATACACACACACACACACACACACACGTATATACACACACACACACACACACATACATACATACACACCAGTGTTCTTTATCCATTCATCCATGGATGAACATTTATGTTGTTTCCATATCTTGGCTATTGTAAATAATACTACAATGAACATAGAGTTGCATATATCTCTTCTAATTGTTTTTTTTTTCTTTAGATAAATAGGTAAATAGCCAACCTGACAGAGGTGAGGTGGTATCTCATTGTGGTTTTGAATCGCATTTCCCTGATGAGTGATAAGCATTTTTTAAAGAATACAGGAATATTTTTAATAATACTAATTTTAGTGTTATATGAGAGGATTTTAAGTTATCAAGAAGATACCACAATTTTATAAGTGGATTTTTTTTTTTTTGCCAAAGATATAGAACTTGACAAAAGAGAGGCATCTCTGTAGATAACTGAGTTTATTCAGAAAAAATGGGGGAATCCATTTCCCTAGATCAAATTTCTAACTCTTATTTATGATCATATATCCATCTACAAAAAATTACTACTTATTAGTTATTTTTTAAAATTGAACACTGTTTCCACCTATTGGTTTTGGTGGATTTTCACTTAGCCTACTTTGTCTTATTTCTCCTTCTATGAACATTATCACAGATTCATGAACTTTTACAGATTCGCCTCTTTTTAAATGATTCTATTTATTGTTTCCTATTTGATATTTCAATAATTTGTAAGAGTGAACCACTCCAAACTGTTACTGCCAGCAGACATGTATTAAAGTAGTACAATTTCTACCAAAATTAAGATGATCTTTTGCCATCTTCAATTCTCTAAATTGAAAAGCCTAAATGAGTCATTATTTAAAACAAAAATCTGGATTCTTTCTTATTTTTAATCTCTTTATTCTATAAATTATAAATTTTTATTTTTAGTGCATAGAAATGCTAAGCATTTTTACACACTGATCTAGTGCCCAGAAACCTTGCTTAACTTTCTTATTATTTTGACATAAGTAAGACTCTTTATTTGAGAGGTACTTAGAACAAAAAGTGAAAAAAAAACAAAAACAAAAAAAATTAGGAAATTATATGTTTGTCAAAAACAAAGAGATCATTTAAAACAGCTGTAAAATTTTTACTTTGTGTGTATGTGTGTCAAAATAGATTTGTTATATCTAGCCTTTCTCCATTTCTCACAGAAAATTTGAAAATAAATTGATCATTATGTGCATACTCTAGGAATATCTAGTCCTGATAAATAGTTACAAATTCCAAAAGAAAAATAATGATAAAGCTTTGACTGTGTAGGAAACTTCTGCTATTAAAACTAAACTGATATCTGTAATCAAGTAGTAATCTTTGTTACCACTTACTAGAAAAAAAGAGCTTGAGTTCAAAGAAGGAGTAAAAGGCTTGTAAATATGGTTTGAAGAATGTGTAAGTTTAGTTTATTTATTAAAGGTTTACAAATTATATTAGCAAAATATTCATGTAATATTCCTGATACAGAGATGACTTTTTAGGCAAATTAGAATTAATGTTTAAAGATTAGGAAGCTTTCTGGCTTCCAGTATGTAAGAAGCTTAGAAGATGCCACTCTGCCTTGTTTTTAAAAAGATTTTATTTATTTATTAGACAGAGAGAGAGAGCATAAGCAGGGGGAGCAGCAAGCACAGGGAGAGGGAGAATCAGGATTCCCACTGAGTGGGGAGCTGGACATGGAGCTCAATCCCAGGACCCTGGAATCATGACCAGAGCCGAAGGCCCAACCGACTAAGCCACACAGGCACCCTGCCACTCTGTCTTATTATATAAAAATCTGAACAAACTAAAAAATCAGAAATATTTCTTCCATCTGTAAGAGAATTGAAGCCACAAGGCAAACCACTGCTCCCAAAATTGGAGAGATGACAAGGGGACTTTAAATTATTTGAACCTTATTGCAGCCTCTATAGGAACCAGTGCTGAGGAAATCAGACTCTGATAAGGAAGGGATATTAGAATCATCCGACTGAGAATTTAAAACAATTATGATTATATTAAAATAGTAAGGGATTTAACGGATAAAGTAGACAGCATGAAAGAAAATATGGGAAATGTAATTTAAAAAGTGTGTGAATATTCAAAGAACCAAAAGATGGAAAACAGTATGGAGATTCCTCAAAAAGTTCAAAATAGTACTACCCTATGATATAGCAATCACATTACCGGGCATTTCCCAAAGAACACAAAAACACTAATTTATTATAGCAAATTATGGAAGCAGCCCAAGTATCTATTGATAGATGAATGGATAAAGAAGATGGGGTATATATACACAATGGAATATTATTCAGTCATAGAAAATGAAATCTAGTCATTTGCAAAGAGATGGATGGATCTAGAGAGTATAACGCTAAGTGAAATAAGTCACAGAAAGACAAATACCATATGATTTCACTTATATGTGGAATTTAGGAAACAAAACAAATGAGCAAAGGGGAAAAAAAGGAGGGAGGGAGAGAGAGAAAAACCAAGAAACAGACTTAATTATAGAGAACACATTGATGGTTACTAAAGGGGTGGTGGGTGGTGGGTTGGGCGAAATAGATGATGAGGATTAAGGAGTGCACTTGTTATGATGAACACTGGGTGATGTATGGTGTTATTGAATCACTATATCATACGCCTGAAACTAATATAACACTGTGTGTTAACTAACTGGAATTAAAATAAAAAACTGAAAAAACAAAACAAAACAAAAAAAAAATGAAAAAAAACCAAGGAACCAAAAAGAAATACTGCAGATAAAAAACACTGTAACAGAAATGAGGAATGCCTTTTATGGTTACATTACAGACTGGACATGGCTGAGGAAAGAATCTCTGAGCTTGAGAATATCTCACTAGATAAAGTCCAAAAGTGAAAAACAAAATAAACAGACATGGAAAAAAAAAAGAGAGAGAGAGAACATAATATTCAAGAACTGTGGAATGTTGACAAAAGGTATAACATATATATAATAGGAATATCAGCAGAAGTAAAAGAGAGAAGAAAAAAAACAGAATAAATCTTAAAAACAATAATAAATGAGAATATTCTCCCAAATTAATGTCAGACACCAAATCACAGATCCAGGAAACTCAGGACACAACCAGAATGAATAATAATTTTAAAAAATTATACTTAAGCATTTTACTTTAAAACTACAGAAAACTAAAGACAAAGAAAAAATCCTGAAAGAACTCAGAGGCAAAAAACACTTTACTAGTAGAGGAACAAAGATAAGAATTACATAACTTCTCAGAAATCATCCAAGCAAGTAGAGTGGAGTCAATTGTTTAAATTACTGAGAAAGTTAAAAAATTAAAAAATAAAACAAAACCCTCCACCAAATTAGAATTCTGTATCCTGCAGAATTATCCCTCAAAAGAGAAGGAGAAATAAAGATTTTCTCAAACAAACAAAAATTGAGAGAATTGTTGCCAGTAGGCAGGCCTTGCAAAAAATGTTGAAAGAAGTTCTCCTGAGCAAAGGAAAAAGATATTCTTTTTGGCAAAAGAATAGACAAATCGATCAATGGAACAAAAAAAGAACCCAGAAATAAACCCACATAAATATAGTTATAAATATAGTAAATTGATCTTTGACAAAGGAGCAAAAATTTTCAACAAATGGTACTAGGACAACTGGATATTTACATGCCAAAAAATAAACAAACAAAACCACAAAAAATAAGTCTGAATCTAGATAAAGACTTTACACTACTTCACAAAAATTAACTCAGCATGTATCACAGACCTAAGTATAATATGCAAAAGTATAAATCTCCTAGAAGATAACATAGGAGAAAACCTGGATGACCTTGGGTATGGTGATGACTATTTAGATACAGACCAAAGTCATGATCAATGAAAGGCATAATTGATCTGTTTGTCTTGTTTAAAATTAAAAACTTTTGCTCTGCTAAAGACAGTGCCATGAGAATAAACAGAGAAGCCACAGCCTGAGAGAAAATATGTGTAAAATACACAATTGATAATGAGCTGTTATAAAGAATATATTCATATACAGAAAACTCTTAAACTCATCAATAAGAAACAACACAATTAAAATTTGGGCCAAGGACCTTAACAGATACCTTACCAAAGAAGATATGCAGATAGAAAATAGGCATTTGAAAAGATCTTCCCCATCATATGTCATCAGGGAAATACAATCAAAACAAAAATGAGGGGCGCCTGGGTGGCGCAGTCGTTAAGTGTCTGCCTTCGGCTCAGGGCGTGATCCCAGTGCTCTAGGATCGACCCCACATCAGGCTCCTCCACTGGGAGCCTGCTTCTTCCTCTCCCACTCCCCCTGCTTGTGTTCCCTCTCTCGCTGGCTGTCTCTGTCAAATAAATAAAATAAAAATCTTTAAAAAAAATGAGATACCACTACACATTTATTAGAAAGGCCAAATTCCAGAACACTGACAACAATCAAAAGCTGGAGAGGATGTGTAACAAGAGGGACACTCATTCATTACTGGTAGGAACGCAAAATGGTACGGCCACTTTGGGAGACAGTTTGACAGTTTCTTACAAAACTAAATATACTCTTACATGATCCATCAATCATGCTTCCTGTTATTTACTCAAAAGAGTTGAAAACTTATGTCCACACAAAATTGTGCACACACATGTTTCTAGTATATTTGTTCATAATTGCCTAAACCTGTAAGCATCCAAGAAGTCCTTCAGTAGATGAATGGCTTAAGAAAATCTGGTTGGTACTTCCAGACAATGTAATATTATTTAGTGCTATCAAGCTATTAAAAGACATGGAGGAAATTTAAATGCATATTACTAAGTGAAAGAAGCCAATATGAAAAGTCTACATACTGTATGATTCCAACTATATGATATTCAGGAAAAGGCAGAACTATGTCAATGATAAAAATATCAGTGGTGACAGGTGTTGGGGGTTATAGGGAGGAATAGGTACAACACAGAGGTATTTTAGGGCATTGAAACTACTCTGTATGATATTATAATGCTGGATACATATCATTATACATTTGTCTAAATCCATAGACTATACACCAAATGTGAACTCTAACGTGAACTATGGAGTTTGACTGAAAATGAGGTGTCAGTGTAGGTTCATCAATTGTAATAAATGTACCACTCTGGTGGGGGACTTTGATAATGCAGGAGGTTATGAATGAGTAGAAGCCGGGATATACGTGAAAATCTCAGTACCTCCTATTCAATTTTCTGTGAACATAAAACTTCTCTAAAAAGTAGTCTATTAGAGAAAAAATAACACAGAGAAAAATGTGTTAGACTCACCTATATTCTAGAATTGAATAAAGATTTCACTTTCTCAATTTTAATGATTTTTATATCAAGACCCTTGCAAATATATATAATAAAGTGTAATACAGTATTAATGGTACCATTTATGTAACAACAAACAACGGAAGTATCCTAAGTGTCTATTGAAATTTTGATTATATGCAGCATATTTATTTAATAGATTCCCATTGAGCAATAAAAGAAATGTGTTAGATCTTTTGCTTCATAAGTTTATAATTGGATGATTCTCACAGTATCGAGTATAAAATATTTTAAAATCAAGAGGCAGAATAATTTGATACATATATACACTTTGAAAATCATGTATAGAAGTAAGAAAATGTAAACAAATTAAGGGGAATGATAATATCTTTCTAGTAGTTACCTTTGAAAAGTTAGGAGGGTAAAATGATTGGAAAGGAGTTCATAGTATTGCTGATTTTTCCTTAGATGTTTTTGTTGTGCTATACTTAGCATCTTGTGTAGTTCTTAATTGTTATAAGCTATGTTTTAAGATAGGTATTTAACTTTATAATGTTTCTTCTAATGTGGGATGTTTTAACTGCAAATCATGCCTGAAATATTTAAAAATCAGAAATTAAATATAGAAAATCAGAAATAAAAATTACGCAAAATTTTCAAGAGGGAGGTGGAAGAAGGAGGGAGGAAAAGAGAGAAGAGGAGGAGAGAAAGACAAAGAGGGTGAAGGGGAGGAAGAATGGGGAAGAGGAAGAAGGAAAGAGAGAATAAGAGAGAGATAGAGATTGAGAGAATCATGAGGGATTAAACAATAGTCTCCTTTTCATTACTCATAGAAAAAAGACAATTTCCTACTTGAAAGGATTTCCTTAAAGGAAGTCTTGCATGAAACAAACATGTTTAATTGGAATTGCCAGAATCAATGCAAGGAGATGAAACAGTTGCAATCTTGACAGAATCAAAATTGTGGAGCTAAAGTAAAATTCCTTCATGTAAAATAGTAAAATGCCATTATGCAAAGACTATGTTATTCTGGAACAATGGAATGGGAAATTGGTACCAAGGAAAAACTAAAAGGATCATTGCATACAACCTATTTTGGCTTTGAAAACTCCATTAAAGTACTCCTGCAAAAAATCTAAATAAAAATATTTATTAATCCAAACCCAGCATGAATAACTAAAATGATAATATAATGGGTCAAAAATATTGCAACTCTTGAATGCATTTGAAACGGCGTGCATTAAAATAAGTCTTGATAAGCAGGTAAAGCTTTAACTACCCTCCTGGTATGACACAAGAGGGCTGAGTTTAGCTTTTGGATGCCCTAGAACTGAAGATTGCAAAGAGGCAAGAGAAAGAATGTCTTCAGGAATATCTGCTCTTCTTCATTGTTGGAAACCTCAAAAAAAATTATATAGATAGATAGATAGATAGATAGATAGATAGATAGATAGATATCTCCAAGGAATCTTTAAAATAAAAGATGGGTACAACTGAATATATATATACATTCAAGGCATCTTTAAAATAAAAGATGGGTACAACTGAAATAGGAAAATGGGAATAGTTTCACTCTGCATGTTAAACACACATTACATACAATATTAATGAAAGGGTAATCTTAGGATCAGCTTTCTGGCATAGATATTTACTGTGTCTGTGTGTCGATATGTGTGTGTGTGTGTGTGTGTGTGTGTGTGTGTGTGTGTGTGTGTTTATATTTGGGCTTTAATTTTGAAAGTAATCTTGCAGCTAGACTAAATAAATTGGACTCTTATCATATAAGGACAAATACAAGTTAAAACAAGAGCCTTAATTCTCCCTGCTGAAAATAAGGGAAGAGACTTTCCTACTTTCCCTTTTCTTAGAGTATTTACTTTAGAAAACATGTGATTCTAAGTTCTTTCTCTGTGTCTTTGAAATTTATGTAAGTCTTTTTTAAAGCTAAATGAACTGTTGCCAGTTTGAAGGGATATTTTTCTCAAGGACCTGGGAATTCTCTTTTTGAAATATATTCATAAGGAACATAGTGTCCCATCTCGCAGTTTCTGTGGAAGAGTAGGAGCATATGTCTGTAGGACCTTGCTCCAAGTTGCAAAATTACCTCTTGCCATAAACATAGGACAAGTTAATCTTCCTCTGGTTAAAGCCAATTAGCTAATGCAGATGGTCACTGAAATTGTCAAGTGAATTTAGGGTGATCTATCTGTGACAAATGGTGCTTCATGTCCTTTTGCTTGCAGACTAGTTAATGTTTATCTTGAGAACATGTATGTGATGGGTTATATCAGCTTTGCTCTTTAAAATGGTGAGATTTCTTTCTGTCTTTGCAATCTCTTAGCAGATTCTTAGCAGAATGCCTGTTATGCACATCACCTGCTGGCTTAATGCTTATACAATAATAAAATTATTCTGTTTCTGTTCTACCTTTGTGGAGAGATTTTCTGGGTTGAGAGGAGATTTTTTTCTTGTTTTAAATTATGTTTTCCCAACAGTCACCATCATTAAGTATATACTCTGCAATTAATTAATGTTTTTAAAATCTCCAGTAGTCAAGTTTCTAATTTTAACATTTATTGTGAACATTAAGAATGAAACAAAATCTAATCATGACTTATTTCCTATAATACCACAGGGCATTGATGTAGGAGGCACTTGTTAAAAAACCATCTGTCTTTTCTTGAAATCCATCATGTAAAAACTTCTAGCCTATAACAATTACAAATACTACTGGGTTTTTTTTCCTCTAAAAGTAAATAATGTAATATTTCAAAAAACTTTAATTACATTCTATAACCAGAAACTACTGGATGTTCTCCTTTCACGATCAATGTCCATGGCAGGAAAACAACCAGGGACTAAAGCTGATGTGTCACTTTTTTGTTCCCCAGCTCCATTCCAAATGACCATAAACTGGTAAGAGGTTACTCTCTCTAGTGCAGCAGAATTGGAGGCTGATTCTTATATGATTATAACTGTGCTATCCTTCTGGGTAAAACCTGCATAAAAGAAGGACATTACTCCTCGTCACTGTTTGTGAGGATTTGGAGGGAAGGAGACTGGGAGAAGAGACATTAATATTCCGTTATATGATAAAAAGGACATGTCAGTGTTCAGCACTCTCTAGAGAATGACTATTATAATTAAGCAAATTTTAAAAGACTATATATCTGGTTGTCCATTGTAATGTATTCTGGATGCTTAAATTAAGGGTATTCTGTCATATCTAAATGTAATATAAGCTATCAAATTATAATTAAAAATATTTGAACTTGTTGTCATTCTCCCTGTTACTTCCTCCTGTTCAAATTATTTTTAAATTATTTAACTTATTTCTAATTATTTCAATGTCTGGATGATAAAAATAGCAAAAGCACAGATACATGGCCCAAAAATTAATGAATTATATGGCTCATTTTTTGAATGTTAAAAATAGTCTCCCTTCACATAAAATAGCAAGAAAAAAAAGAAGGAAGTATAAACGCATCATGATAAAGAATTATTTGTAATTTTCATGAATATTTTAGAATATACAATTAAATTTCATGAAAAAGTATATTTATGCACAGGAATCTGAAACACTAATTTGTTTTCTAACAAGTTTTCTACATGCAATTGAGTGACTAGAACATTTGTACTCAAAAATCCTAAAACTCAAAATAACATCTTCTGAAGAGAGAAGCTATTTATATCAAATCACCTCTACTCCTTTAACCTATATCAGACAATATATAAAAAAAATCAGATTCCTCTCATTTCTACTACCTTTTGACACACCAAGTTCTCAAAAATGTATCTGAACATTACTTACTTTGCTATTTTACCCCCAAGCATTTGTATCAATTCAGAATAAAATGCTATTTCTGATACATCTACATGGGACCAGCGGTAGAACTTAGGTGCCAAATTGTTGCATTAATTTCTAGCCATGGAGTCAAATGAATGACTCTATATATTTTTATTATTTTTTCCTTAGCTTTGTCTAAGAATAACTTTATACAAAATAAAAGTGTGGATCAAACTTCATAAAAGTAAAACAGTGTAAATAGATTTAAATCATAGGAGAGGTTTAATTAAGATAAATAAATGAAGATTATATGTAAAATAGCAAAGAAATGTGGGGTTTTTTTTCAGTTTAAAAGCCTATCTGTCATTACTGTTCCCAATACTAAAATATATAAAATATATAAATAAAATAAGAAGTCCAACATTTTATTTTCAAAAAATAAACTATCTTATGTCCTAAAATACCAGAAAACTTTAGGGGCACTGGGGTGGCTCAGTCAATTAAGTATCCAACTCTTGATTCTTGCTCAGGTCGTGATCTCAGGATTGGGATATCGAGCTCCGGGTTGGGATCCACAATGGGAATGGAGCCTGCTTAAGATTCTCTCCCTCTCCCTCTACCTTCGCCCCCACACCACGCTCACACATGCACTCTCTCGCTCTCTTTAAAGAAAAAAAAATACTGGGCAATTTTAGTGATCACGAAACTTCAAAACTTGTTAAAAGATTCTGATGATTTAATAGAAAACACAATAACAGGGACACCTGGGTGGCTTAGTTGTTGGGGTGCCTGGGTGGCTCAGTCATTAAGCGTCTTGCTTTGGCTCAGGACGTGGTCCTGGCGTTCTGGGATCAAGCCCCACATCAGGCTCCTCTGCTGGGAGCCTGCTTCTTCTTCTCCCACTCCTCCTGCTTGTGTTCCCTCTCTCACTGGCTGTCTCTCTCTCTGTCGAACGAATTAATAAAATTTAAAAACAAAAAAAATAAAACACAATAACAAAATAACATTTTTATGAAGTTTTAAAATTTTAATCTTGAACAGTTAGTTTCACTAATACTTTTACATTACACACACATATATACATAAATGTATCCATATTTATTTTGATATATTATGCATACATTTGTGGTGAAATTAATACATCCTCTACATTCAAGTATTCTGTTAGATACTAAGCCTACAATTTTATTCAAAAATGAACCTTAGAAGATGAATATTGAGACCCAGATGTACATGAATTTTTCTTAGGTGTTTTTTGAATTATAGTTCTCTATTTTCCCTACCTTCCTGAGCGTCAAATCATTTGCTTTTAAAGATGATGTAAGCGAAATGATTCTGTAAATATCAGAATTTTAACCTCTGCAACAGATTCTTATTACCAAATATCTCCTCATGGTATAGCAACGTGTTCATTCATTCATTCAACAAACACTTATTGAGAGCCAACCAAATGTCAAGCATTCTTCTAGATGTTTGTTATGTATAAGTAAACAAGAGAGACAAAGATGTCTGCCTTCATGGAGCTGCCATTCCAGGTACAGAACACCAAAAATATGTAATAGATACGACAAATAAGCAACATATAAGTATGTTAGAAGATTAAAAGAGTTATGCAGGGGAAATGGAGAGCAATATCAGTGGAGGTGGGGATAAGAGTAGTTGCAATTTTAAGTAGATGATCAAGTGAGCTCTTATTGATAGAGCATTTAAGCAAAAACCTGAAGGAGGTGGGGAATTAGCTACACAGATAATTAAGGAAAGAACACTGCAGGCAGAAAGACTTGATATTACAAGTAAACTGGATTGCTCTCTGTGTTATATGGATAATATGTTATAGGACAATAAGAGTGGAAACAGTGGTATAAAGCAGTGGCAGTATGCAGCTAGGAGTGGAACAGGAGAGCTGAGAAAGACCTCCATGCCTGACCTAGGTTTAGTTAAGTAGGACCTGATAATTTTTGTGTGCAATGCAAGAAAAATACATAAAATATAGGTAAGTAGAATAAAAGCCTGTGGACACATGTAGTCTGAGCCCTACTAAAATAATGTTGTTGTTGTTGTTGTTGTTGTTGTTGTTGTTGTTTATCATATTCTGCCCTTTAATGAACTCAGTCTATTAGAGGAACAAAAATCCTGGTCCCAGTTTAAAATACAGACTAGCCTGAGAGAAGAGGCATGCCTTTCACTGAAGTAATAATTACTTGTCTCTAATCTATATAGTTCTCTTTCACACAATCACTAATATTTCATTTAAAAAAACTGCAAGACATAGAAGAGGCAAGAAAATCTGACACAGTGTCAAGAGATTAAAATTTTCAAAAGATTCAGACTGAGAGAGTTCACGTATGTTAGAATAATCAGACAGGGACTTTTTTGAAGTATGAAAAATTCATCAAAGGATATAGTGGAAAAGGCAAGAAAAATGTATGAACAAATGGGAAATTTCAGGAGAAAGAAACAATAAAAAGATGTCCAATAGAAGTAGAAAAGTTGCAGTAACAGAAATGAAGATATTTTGATGGGTTTATTAGAAAACTGGCAAGAACAGAGAAAATGATCACTTAATTTGAAGACAGGTCAATGGAATTATTGACAGTGAACACTGAGACATGAACAAGACAGAAAGAAAAGAAAAAAGAAAAGAAAGAAAGAAAGAAAGAAAGAAAGAAAGAAAGAAAGAAGAAAGAAAGGGAGAAAGAAAGAAAGAAAGAAAGAAAGAAAGAAAGAAAGAAAGAAAGAAAAAGAAAGAAAGAAAGAAGGAAGGAAGGAAGGAAGGAAGGAAGGAAGGAAGGAAGGAAGGAAAGAAAGAAAGAAAGAAAGAAAGAAAGAAAGAAAGAAAGAAAGAAAGAAAGAAAGAAAGGGAGAGAAAGAAAGAAATGAAAAGAAAAGAAAAGAAAAGAAAAAGGAATGAAAGAAAGAAGGAAACAAGATGTATGAATGAAAATCAAATGTCAGACATATATGTACTTGGAGAAGAGGAGACAAAAAGAAAGAATAAGGGAGAAATAATGGGGCAGCATAAATATTTAGAGATAACATTTCCCCAATAGTTGAGTAAGTTCCTTTCATACTGACTCTCTCAAACACAACTATAACCTCTGGATGAAAATACAATGAATCAATAATTTTTTAAAAGCCACCTTATAAACAGAAATTCTTTATGTAGTCATATTTACCAACATTCCCCTTTCAGGATGCTGCTTTTGTGTATTATTTAGGACATTTTTCTTACACCTAGAGTATAAAAATATTTTCATGTGCCTCTACATACTTTTTTAATTTGGGGGGATGGCATGAAAGTGGAATCTATTTTTTTTTTCTGTATGGATGTTTATTTTTCTCAACTATATTTATCGAAATGTGCATATTTTGTCAATTGCTCTGTAGTGCCATTTTACTATAAATGATATGTTTATATTCATGAATCTCTTCAGATTTTCAATTTGGTTTGATTACTTGTCTGTTTTGTATATTTTTGTACCACTACTGCACTGTTTTAAATATTGCATATACCTTATATTTATCTTTGTATTTCTATGCACATTATTTAAGCAATTCAATGTTGTCAATTTTAACCAAGAAGAAAAAGGGGAGATTTTGATTTGGATTGCATTGCATCTAAAGTTCCATATGAAGAATTGTGATCACTACAACACTGAGTTATAACTCTGAGTGGGTTAATAAGCGGTAGAGGCAGGTGGAATTATTGGACTAAAAGGATTGTAAATTGTATAAAAAAGGAAGAGATGTTTAAATTTGAGATGACAGATTTGGAATAAGTATCAGTGATGACGCATACTGGATATGGCTGGTTGGAGTGAATGGATAATGTGGAATTTAGGTAAGAATAGTTAAAATTCAGGACTATCAAAAAGAAAGGAAGAAGGAGAGAGAATTTGAACAAATTCTGAGTGGATTATATATTAATACTTTCACCAAGGAAAACAGAAAAGAGAAGACCTGGTTTGGAAGCACATGAGCCAATTTCAAAGTCCAGAGAAAAAGAGGCTATGATTGGGAGATTTATTGTTTGTGGTCACAAAAAGTCTTAGAAAGTCAATGGAGTTAGCGTCAGAGCAAAATCATGTTTCAGAGAAGGGGAAAAAGAGTATTTGAGTATAAGGAGAACAGTGAATATCAGCTATATGTGGAGTGTGAGAAAGAAAGTAACGATTCTTTTAACACCTGATTTTTTTTGTTCAGTAAGGCAAAAAGATGAAGGGACTATTTGGGTAAACATTTGAAGAGGTAGAGAGTGTACGTACCATGGAATATGGGACACAGTGAAAAGGTCTATTAGAGGGCAGGGAAGTGCAAAAATGGCTCAGAAAACCAAAAACAGTTGTTAATGAGAGTATGAGACAAGTGTTAACTTTAAACAGAGCAAAGAGCAATTTTATTTAAGTAAAAATAAGAATGAGTTTATTTGGGAAGAGCAGAGGAATGGCGATCAGGACAAGCAAGCTATGGTGAACCACAGGCAAGTCTGAAGAGACAAAGGAAAGGTTTTATAAGGTTTAAGGAGGAAATTGGGGAGGGATGTGTTTTTTTTGTTGTTTTTGTTTTTGTTTTAAAGATTTTATTTATTTATTTGATAGAGAGAGACAGCCAGCGAGAGAGGGAATACAAGCATGGAGAGTGGGAGAGGAAGAGGCAGGCTTCCAGCGGAGGAGCCCAATGTGGGGCTCAATCCCAGAACACCAGGATCACGCCCTGAGCCGAAGGCAGACGCTTAACTACTGCACCACCCAGGCGCCCCCTTGGGGAGGGTTGTTCTAAACAAAAGTTTATTGAAGAAGAACAAGAGTTTGATGTGGAGATTTCTCATTGGTTGCAGGCTGCGGTTAGTGCGTTGTTGGGGCAGGCATGGATCTTCCTTCCTCGAAGGCAGGAGATAAATTCCATGTGAAAAGTGCCCTCCCTTGTTGAAATAATTATCTGCCTTTTCTCTGCTGGTTATGTGGGCTGCAATGAGTGGGATGTTATGTGAGAACTTTCACTTCGGGGCTTCCTGACTCCATTTTAAATGAGATTTCCTTTTTTTATTTTCACTTAAGAGTGTGAAATTCAGGTTTGTGAACAAGGCTACCAGAAAAGGGAGGCATCTTGGGTTGAGTGGGCATGAACTCTCCGGGAATGCCTCAGCTACTCTAAGGATGTTTTTGTGGCTGAGAATGTTTGTGGTTCTGAGAAAGCTCTACTTTCAGTGAGCAGATCAAACACTAGATAAGTTGCCTCCCAGGAATAATAGCGATTTAAGCCATTGTGCTTGAATTTGAAACCTGAAGCAATTGTGCTTATATTGAAGTTATAAGCCTTTCAATGTTAAATTTTTAAAGGAAGATTGTTGTGTTTATACATTTTTCTAAAGGTGAAATACTTTAAAACTTTGCTTCTATTTCTAAAAAATATACTTGAGTATTTTGAATATTAAATCAGAAACCTAGATTTCAAGATGAGGTTTCACATAAGGTAAAAGACTATATTCAAACTGTATTGCTCACCATAATTGAAGTTTTTTAGAAGTGTTGTGTCAACAAGTGCAGGGCTGTTAACAACTTTTAGTCAGAGTAACAATTCTGACTACTTACAAACTTGAAGGTGTTGAAGCTCAAACTAAAAATAAAACTAGTGTATTATTGTACAAACTGAAAAATAAAAATAAAAGACATAAGGTTGAGCTAGAGATGGAAAAGTATATTATGTGACATTTTGACTCAGGCTTTTCTTGAACAATAGAATAATTAAGAGAAGGTAATTTAGGGGGCAACAAAAGATAAAGCTGAAAGAAGAGAAGTTTAGAGGAAATTTTTTAAATGGTAGGAATAGCTGTTGAAATGGGCAGATTTCATAAAAGGAAAAAAACCAAGAAGATAAAAGAATTGCTTATTTATGTAAAAGCTTGTTTTAAATATAGGGAGTCATTAAAATGAATCTGTAAAAGAGGATTACACTGGAGAGGTGTTAATTAAAAATAGGCTGTTCATTTTTTTCCCTATTAATTCAGATACCAACATTGTCCTCATTTGCAAGTTTATGAATTTCTAGTCATTTAACCTAAGTTCTGCCTAGTTCGATCATTAGTTCTTTTGTCAAAAACTTCTGGTTCACTGAGACTTCAAAGTAAATGTGTATATACACACACACGGGTGCGCACGCACGTGTGCGGACACACACACCACATCACACATACAGCACATGCATGCTAATGAGTTCTAAAATTTTATTAATCAGTTTCAGACCACCAAATCAGAGGTATAAAGATAGAACATATGCTGAAAATAGGCATTTTTTTAAGTTTACTTTTTAATGTAAATGTATAATTCCCTAAATTAAAGAGTTCATCTACAGAGGACTCGTATTATAAGATTTATACAAGTTTAACCATGCACTTGAAAAGGAGAGAACATGAAAGATGGACAAAAAGGTTGATTTTATAGTGTGTGAAATGCCAGGTAGTATTTAATTCAATCAATTTATGTTCTAGATGGATTTTGATCTGTATTGGTCTCAATTGCTTTGTTCCTCTAATACCACCTTACTCAGAAGATTCTGGTGTCTAAATATGTCTAGTTTTAATACAAGGGATTCTTAAATGCAAGACAACTGCAACTGGTAGTCAACAGAAAAACAGGGACATAACAGGGTAATGTTGGTCACAAGCTGACCTATTACCTACTTCAGGTGTGGGCCTGTGGTCCATAACAAAAATCAATCAAGTGTTTACTTCATGTCCTTTCTTCTTTCCTTTTTGCAATGAAATGATTAAATATGTAGGAATGAAACATTAGTCAAATAATATCAGTTCACTATTATATATTACCATCATGACGACACATGGTGCTTTTTTAATGTATATTCCAACCATTCCGAGGGCCCATTGAGTAGCCTCCAGTCACCACAAAGAAAAAGAGGAAGACCGAGGAGAGATGACTCTCACTTTCCAGGCTGCCTGCTTCAACCAGAGTACGTCTTCTTTCAACTTTTTTTTTATATATTTCATTTACGATATTGTTTTTATAAAGGATATTTCTACATAACAAAATAAAAATGAGTGAAAAGGTGGAAAGAGTACCAGACATTTAGTGAGGACTACTTTTCTGAATTCAGCACCAGATTTCCTGAATGTATAGAGTCTCCAACACTATTGATATTTCAATTTAGAGGTAAATAAGTGATTTTGTTACTTTTTATATGTAACTTCAAATTTGCCTGTTTGTAAGTATTATAAGAGTAACATTTTCTATATTCCCTTTACTTATTTTTTCAGATGTTTAATTAGGTGGATGTTTTATCTGCCTGTGCATGGAAAACTTCTATACACCAGAGTCTCTGCCCCTATGTTGCTCACACCATCATAAAGTGGCTACTTGTTCTTACCTGCAAGGTCTGTCCTCAGCCTTTGTTGCCAGGATCCAGCCTGTACAGTTTCAAAAAAATCAAGGAGCTCTAGATTGATAATTTCATTGTCTCAGGATCTCTGCCTCTTTCCTGTTTTTTGCATTCTTTTACAAATTCATGGAGCCTTTGCCTTTGTCTTTGTAATACAATCTTAGTAGCTTTTCCCTCACCTCATTGCCTAATCCCCAAATCTGTCATACTGCTGTGTATTACACTCTTTCTTGAATGAGGGTATTAATGCTAAGTTTTGTTCCTTCAAATTCACCTTGAAAAGTTGGCTAGGTTTTTGCACCATACGTATACCTATAGTCAGCTGGCTAGTCAGCCTGATACTGACCACATGCCTCCCTAATCTTCTACTAGGTGCTGCTCCTGGAGCCTCCAGATTATCTTTCTACACGTGTGAATCTTTTTCTCTCTGCTTTTTTTGAAGTTTTCCTCTTTCCATACCTTTTCGTATTTGTGTAGTGCCATTGTTTTAGTCTCAGTGACCCATAGCACCCATCTGAGATCCCAGTATTAGTATTTCCCCAAATTTGATACATTCCAGAAATTCATATGCAGACCGATTACTCATTGCTAATGATGTAGGAAAGACATTAGGTTTTGAAGCTGATGACCAAGAAAGAATTCTTGAGACATCTTTTGTGCAAAAAGGTGATTTTATTAAAGCACATGGACAGTACCCATGGGCAGAAAGAGCTGCACGGGAGTCCTGAGGAGTGGCCCATTATATACTTTCAAGTTGGGAGGGGGTTATGGAGAGCTTAAGTCTCTAAAGAACTTGGAAGCAAGGTTTCCAGGACCTTGAGGGGGTTGGTATTGTTGGGAAAATGTCATTTTTTACCATCTAATAAAACCTTAGGCATGAGACATTCGAGATGTGTATCGGTAGGCCATATGTTTGGGGGGATGATTGTGAATATGTATCTTGGGGGGGTTAGAGATAAAGGAAGTTTCCAAAGGAATTTTTATATGTTAAAGTAGGCTTACAGGATGGAGGGCAGATATGGGTGGCTAGAATTGCCTTATGCCCTTAGCAAAGTGTCAGCATCTAGGCAGTTGAATTCCTGGAGGAATGTCACTGTGCCTATTTTAAGTACTTGTCAATGGGCTCTAAGTAGTAAGGAAATTTAATAAGTTTTCTTCTGCCTTTGTTTCCCACATTGGTTAAGACTAACTTTACTTTTTTTGTCACTGCCTTACCCACTGTGGATCCTAATATTTTCTGCTTTCAAGTATACAGAACAAGTGTGAGGTCAATAGTAAGAGACAATGCCATACTCAATCTGTCAGCAATCTGGATAACCTACTTTGAAAATATATAGAGAATGCTACTCTACAACTTTAACTGTTCCTACCCAGACCTAATCTGCCATTTCCGTTTTTACCTGGATTAGTGCAATAGCCTTCTAAGTGGAAAAACTCAGTTTTCCTCCTTCTGTATAAGAAAAAAATAATAATAATAACAGTTCTTCTCTTCTGTGTTCTTTTACCCTGTGAGTCTTGCTTTATGCTCACACAGAACGCTTTACTTTTGACACTTCTGGTCACCAAATGTGTGTGGATTTTCCCCCAGAACAATAAGCAAGGCTCAGGCACCAGGCGAGCATCCTACAGTGTAACTTGGTACAGACATTACCCAGACATATCTGATCCCACCAGTAAGGACTCAGCCCCTCAAGGCTCTCCCCAACTGTTACCAGACCAAAGTAGGTCTGCTCCTTAGAGAGTGACAGAGACTACACCAGGTGGAGTTGCTTCACAAAGTCTTCTTTATTTGCAGCACATAAGGAGATCATGGGGAGTAAGTTCCAAAGCTGAGACTCCCTGACAGGAGTAATCAGGCTCCTTTTACTGGGGCTTAGGAGGATTATTCACAGGGGGATTTTAACATTATAATGGAGCTGAGGTAACTGTCTAGCACTTTCTGATTCATCTGTGCTGATGTTGGGTCCTCAAATTTTTTTTTTCTTGTTCTAGCAATTTGTTAGTTTCTAAAAGATGAAATTAACAGGCAGAAGCTTCTAAATGTTTCCTGTGTTCAGGAGGTCATTTCTGAGTTCAAGGGTCAATCCTGAGTCCAGGGTGTCAAGGGGTATCATTGATGACACCCCCACCCCATTTTAGATGCCAGTTGCAAACCCAGATTGTCACCTGTGCTTCTACCAACCTATTATGGATCAGAGATTCCAAAGACCTCTTCCTCAGTTTCAATTACTTTGATGGGGTACCTCACAGACCTCAGGAAACACTTATTTACATTTACCAATTTATTAAAGAATATGAATACAGGTGAACTACCAGCTGAAGTGATACATAGGGTGAGGTCTGGGAGGGTCCGAGTGCAGGAGCTTCTGTCCCCGTCGAGTTGAGGGAATCACTCTCATGGTGTGGATGTGTTTGCCCACCTGGAACCTCTCTGAACCCCACACTATTGAAATTTTGTGGAATCTTCTCATATAAGCATGATCAATTATTAACTCCATTGCCAGCCCCTCTTCCCTCCCTGGAGAACAGGGTGATGGATTTGAAAATTCCAAGCTTCGGGGCATCTGGGTGGCTCAGCTGGTTAAGTGTCTGCTTTTGGCTCAGGTCATGATCCTGGGGTCCTGGGATTGAGTCCAGCATTGGACTCCCTGATCATCAAGAAGCCTGCTTCTCCCTCTCTCTGTGCTCCTCCCCGGCTCGTGCTCTCTCTCTCTCTCTCTCTCTCTCTCACTCTCTCTAACAAATAAATAAAATCTTAAAAAATTTTAAGAAAAAAAGAAAAGAAAATTTCAAGCTTCTAATCATGGTTTTGTCTCTTTGGTCACCAGCCAGCAACCCATTCAATATCGCCTCATTAAAACAAAAGATGCTCCTATCCCTCTTATCACTTAGGAAATTACAAGGGTTTTAGGAGCTCTGTGCCAGGACTCAGGGGGCAGATACCTATATATATTTCTTATTTCTCGCACCTCATAACTGGTCTTCCTGCTTCTGCTCTTGTGTGTGTTTCTCACAGCACAAACTCCAGAAAGAACCCATCGTAAACCAGATTGTGTCATTCCTCTGTGCAAAACTCTTCAATGTCTTCCTATTTTACTCAAAGGAAAAGTCCAAGATCGCTAATGTGATTTATGATCTGGATCCACTACAACTCTGATCTCATCTCTCCTGGTCCCCACACTGTAGCACTTCAGCCACACTGTCCTCCACTCTTCCCCAAATCTGCTAGTCGTTCTCTCCGGTAAGTCCCTTGAGTGGGAAAAGGTTAGCATATTTTCACATTGCTTTAAGAAGGTGTATTTTATGAGATAATTACATGGCTAAGTTGACTCATTTTTCTACACAATTCATCCACTTTCAGTGTTATGTGAGAAAACTAAAAATTATTCCTATTTAAAGCCACACCATATGAACTTTTGACCTTCAATTTCCTCCTATCAGCTGACAGGTATTTCAAGTATTAAAAATAATTTTAAAATATGCATTCACAAAGTATAATTAAAGTGGTAAATCTGTTACTGAAGGACAAAGTCACAAAATCTGTTTCATAGAAATTATTTTTGTATTACCTGCTGTCAGACTCATTCCCGTCACTCATTTCAATTGAAGTAAGATGAGAATGAATTACACATATAATTACTTAAATGGTCCATTTTATTCTTTCCATATGGATAAAATTAGCATTAGATAGATTGTGGTAACTATTTAGTAACTGATTTTGTTAACATTCATAGATAAGACATTAATTTTCCATTTTCTATGTTATTCAGTTAAGTAAATGAACATGCAGAGAGCACAAGCTTTGTGGGAAATCTTTTTAATTCTTTTGAGAAAATGGTGATTCTCTTCCATTATAAATGAAGAGAATTACTTTTGTCAAAATGAAAAATCCTTTGCCTGTTTTCTACAGGGGTTTTCAGTATCACTACATTTATAGAATTATCCACTTATAAAATAACAGGAAATTTATCTCATCAGAAGGTTATTAGATAGTAATAATCTTGCTTAGAAGTGTTCCTATATTATTGTGAATTGCTTTCAATAAGGTTTTAAAAATATATTTAGAAGCTCATATTAATATGTAAGATTATTGTTTTATGAAATACTTCTCCTAAAATTTCTGTCCTACTGCTCCACAGAGATAATGAATAGTTTCAGAGGGCAGAAGAAAAATTTTATAGATGCAGTGTTATCTAAATCCCCAAGAAAAAATGTAATCCAGCCACTGATGAAAACATTTTTTTCTGTGGCATTTTTGTTCCTCTTGTGACATTTTGTTCCTCTTGTGACACATCATATACTACCTTGAATTAAAGATCTGGAACTGATTGTTTTCACATAATAATCTATCCACATTATAAGTCAGTATTTGATAATGATAGAATATTCCACTAGATAAATATGTCCTTATTTATTTAAAACCATTTCTCAGTTGATGAACCATTAGGTTGCTACCTATATTTTTGTTATGTAAATAATTTTGCACTGAATATTTATTTATATATAAACTTTCACAATATTTTGTAGTTATAGTTTTAGAAATAGTATTACAAATCAGAGATGACACAGATATGACTAAATTGCCTTCCAAAAGGATGTGACTATTTATATTTTCATAAGCAGTGAATGGTATGAGTCCAGTTCTCTGGTACTTTATCCAGGTTTTATCTTTTTATGGATTATTCTTAGTGTACATATCTTCTTACATTTTTCTTTGTTAAGTTGTTCATCTTTTGTTAATTATCCTTTAAGAATTAATTATTATCAAAAATGTTATTATATATGTGAATACTTTTTTAGTATATGTGTTGTAAACATTTAAATCTGGTCAGTCACTGTTTTAAAAATGTGTTCATGGTGTCTAAAGGTGATATTACATCATTTTTGCCATATTCTATTCCTTTGAAGCAAGTCAATAAGGCCCCCTCACACTACTAGAGAGGAGATTATACAAGGGAATGAATATTGGGAGGCAGGGATATCTTTGAGAGGCATCAGGAGCTGTGTACTACAAATGTTAAATTTTTATTTATGCAAGTTTGTCTGAATTTCCCTTTATTGTTTATAGCTTGACAGAAAAATGTTTCTGGCCTATTTATAATCCCTTTACTGTGGCAAGAATAGTGTTTGGAACATGATAAAGAGTCATTAAATATTTCTTGAATAAACATACTGATAAGTAGACAGAGCACTAAAATATTGAATAAGTTCTAAGATATTTGATTTAGTGCTTTATATGATAGAATGAAAAGATAGTCATAATTCCCACTCCTTCCTCTGTCTGTGGCACTTGCAATGTGATTTCATAGATCCTTCCATCAAGAGGTGGGTATTTCACACCCAGAATCTGAGTTAGTTTCATGATTTGCTTTTGGAAACAGAATGTGGCTTCAATGACAGTGTGCTAGCTCTAAGTTAGGGTATAAAGCGGCTTTTTATGACTCTACTCTCTCTTTGAACTCTATTGCTACCATGTGACCAAGCCTGAGCTAACATGCTGGAAAATTAGAAATCGTGTGGATAAGACACAAACTGTCCAGTTTTAAGAATCTACCGCAACCAGAGCAGCAGCCACCTGATTATCAGAAAATGACTGCAAACACAAAACTGTGCAACAACATAAGGACCACCAGCTGAACCTGACCCAAATCGTTGAACCATAGAATTCCGAGCCAAATAAATGTTGTTTTGAGGTGGTTTACTAAATAGCAAAATCTAAATAATATATTCCTATGAATACTTATTTATTTATTTATTTATTTATTTATTTATTATTATTATTTGATAAAATTCACCAGGGAAGCCATCAGGTCCTAGACTTGGTTGTTGGAAGGTTTTTGATCACTGATTGAATCTCCTTGCAAGTAATCATTCTGCTCAGATTTTCTATTTCATCATGATTTAATCTTGGTAGGTTGCATATTTCTAGGAATTTATCCATATCTTCTAGGTTGTCCAATTTTCATAATAGTCTTTCATGATCCTATGTATTTCTGTTGCATCACTTATACTGTTCTCCCTTCACTTCTAATTTTGTTTATTTATATACATAACATTCTTGGTGCACACTTCCATTGAATGTTTAAAAATACCCATTTATTGTTGTTTCATTTTATGTGTCAGCTGTAAAAAGTGTGATACTAGGCTAATTGTGTTACCTGAATAAGTTATTTGATTTGATCTTTTGTCTGCAAACTTTGAGGATTTAATCTTTGTCTTTGACTTTCGATCGGTTTACTTGACTATGTCTCTGAGTTGATTATTCTCAGATGTTTTCAGTCAACTAGTGAGATCTTCAGAAACCGTAATAATGTAAGTCATATTCCTTCTTTATCTTTCATGTTCATTAATTTCTGACTTTTTACTTCTTTATGTCATTTTAAATCTCTTTGCTGTTTTCCTGCCTTTTTACAATATTCTTTATTAAATTTTTATTTGAATTTATTCTCCTTTGGGCAACTTGTAATAGAATATTCATTTATGAGAAAAGTTTGCATTTTCTTCCATTTCTTTCCCTTTTTTGTCCATTTCTACTTTTAGTTTGAATTTCTGACTAGTTTTTTATATCTCCAGTGCTTTTTGACTATATATTAATTTTTAAAGCATTAACATATTTTTCTTTATTTCATGGAAATTTTATTTTTTATAGCTTTTATAGGATTAATTTCCTTCAGTTGATACATGAACAACTTTGTTTCATGATAAGGACTTCAGGGGTTTTATTTAGATTTTATGATAGTGGGGTATTTTATCTGATTTTTTTTATCCTTGCCCAAATATATCCCTTTTCACACAATTATTTTGCAGTTTCAGCATTCTGTCTTCAAAGAATATTTATGGTGTAATTTTCCACAAAATTTCCTTAGGTGTGAGGTTATTTTTCATCATTTAAGGAGGAAATTTGGGGAGGTATTTACTACAATACCAACATTGCCTACAGCTACTCAGAATTCCTACTACAAATATTTCACTTTTTTTGACTTTTTTATCTTTCTTATTTATTCTTGCCATCAACATTCCTAAATTTTAAAAAGTTAAATTTCTTTTTGTTTATGATTTAAGAATATTCTTTAAATCCTTGATAATTTAAGGAACAATGGGACATAGATGTAAACTGCTACAGCTTCAGGAAACATCAAGTATTTCACTAGCTATAAATGTCTAAAAGTTTAAAAAAAATTTTTTTTAAAGTTTAGTAATTGTTTCTGGAGGCATTTTCTTAAGTGTTTAGAAGGTAAATGGATATTGCTGTCTTTACTGCAAATGAAAGCAAATAATTTCTCTTAAAAAATACAAAAACAATCATAAAATCAAGTTCACATATAAAAGATTGCAAAATCATCAGTCTGAGAATAACAATGTGAAATCTATCAAATCTGATTCCCAGACTAAACTATCACCAAATAATATGCATATTTAATATCCAATTCGACAACACCTATGTCAAAACCCTTAAAATACAAATGTACTTTCACATATTTTACCTAAAATCCCACTGTATAAAGGCAGTTAAGGATACACAGTAGAAGGGGGGGGGGGATTCTCTAAATCTACATGTAAATCCAAAAATATTTAGCTATACCATAATACCTTATGCCAGATGAGGGTAAAATAAATACAGCAGGTGGTATTTTACTCTCTTTAAAAACAAAACATTTAATTTGTTGATATAAGCCTTGAACCCATGAGGAGATAATTTTTAAAATATAGCAATTTAAAATGTTTAGACTGAATTGTAATCTGATATTAAACCTAGGATCTCTGACTTATCTTTTATTCTCAGGAATATGGCACATTTAGGCACATTGATATTTCTCAACACATTTGTTTATCAGATGATGGAGCCAATAATCACAATCTAAGGTCAAAGAAATGCAAGTGAGTCCAACTGGGGAGACTTAAGGAACAGGTATTATTCAAATTGGATCATGAAAAATAGGTTGGAATTAGAGAAAGAAAGAAATAGGAGAAACACACCTGGTTTGAGAAAAAATATGACAATGGTAGAGAGCACTAGGTCGCTATCAGAATTATTCTTCTCCTTCTCTATAGGACAGAACAATAGCTGGCCATACAGACACCCATATTGAAAGCATACTTCAAGTCCTTCTTTCAGGCAGATGCAGCCATATTACTAAATTCTTGACAATGAAATGTAAACAGAACTGAAATAAGTCACTATCAGCATGAACCCACCACTGGGTATGGGCTCCTCTATATTCTTTTCTCTTCTGGTAACTTAGATGTTGGAAACACTGATGTGATCATGAAGATGAAAACAAAAACCTTAGTAAATGGTAGAGAAACAAGATGGAAGGACTTGCATCACTGAATGACTATGCAGAGTGAAGATGCCCAGCCTATTCAGTCTACTTACTCTGAGACTAGACATGAGAGAACTAGATTTCTAGCTTCTTTAATCCATTGTGTTGTAGGGATCTCATTTTTACAATGCTTCAAACTCTTAACTATGTTAACTAATATTGAATAATATACTGAACACAAGTACAAAAGGGAGGAAGCACCATAAAACATTATCTGCTAGGATTGGATTAGTTGATTATAATCTTGAAAAAAGAATGTGACTAAGGAAAATGTATATAAATGAGCTCTATCATCTCTTCCAAGAAGTGTCTTCACAAAAGAGGGATGTGCAAGTTGACTTTTCTAATTGCAGAAAGGCTATTTAGGAGCAGTGGATTAAGATGACATACAGATTCCAAAATGTGGAGTCTTTTAAGACAAGGCTGAGGAGTCTGGAATTTCCCCCTTCAGACTTTGGTTCATAAACCTGCAGGCATAACTGAAGGAGGTAGGGTGTAGTTAGCAAATTAGAAACATGGAAGTCCCTTTCATTTCCATAAGTTAACAAATTCGACTCATATGTTTGAACAATAACATTATCAGTCTATTTTTCTTTGTTTTCTCTCTTTGAATAGAGAAGTAATTACAGGAAACATTTCTCTTTATTCCTAACTTTTCTTCAGGAAAATAATGTAAATGTTACTATGAGTAACAATTGACAGGCGATCTTCCTGTTGAGGAGACAATAACAGAGTACATGCTCCATCTGGTGTGGGTAGTTATCTGTTAATGCTAGCTAACTCTTGCCATATAGGAACTCAGGCTCAAATTTCTCTATCTGCTCTCATTGTGTTTTTTTTTTTTTTTCCAAGATAAGCCAGGAATCTGAGCTTTAAACCATAAAATGTCCTTGTCTTAAATGTTGGTAGAAAATTGTAGCTTATAATGCTGGGCTAACCTTTACTGTGACAACTAAACTAACCATGTCTATAGGCCACATTTGGTCAATAGTCTACCACCCTATGCTTTTTTGAGAACATTCCAGAAGGAGAGAAACAGTGAAAATACAATCTTAAAAAGAGCAACCCCACTAATGTGCAGATTATTTGAAATAAGCAAATATTATTTATGGTGAGAGAAAAGAAAGGAAATAATATTTCTTATGCTCAAAATAGTTATTATATAAAATGCTTCACATAATTTATTTCATTATCTCACAAAAATCCTGTAGTTCTGTATTTTCTTTTCTTTTCTATGGTAAGTAAATTGAACCTTAAAGAAGTCAAATAACATACTGTTTTGGGTTGAGTAACCCAAGAAGCAGAGGCCGAATAAATATATTTGAGTACAAATAGTTTCTTTGGAAAGTAATCTCATGAAGAACTGGTAGGGAAGGGAGATAGAGAAGAACAGGAAAAGAAGTCAATATAGACTGGGTTAATGAACGTATTACTTGGGTAGACTATAATATGCCTCAGAATTGGTATACCCTGCCCCTATCCTCCCAAGGGACAAGGAAGCTGGGTTATGTATCCACTATACCTGCCTATCATTTGTTGAGGACTGCTTCCAAGAACATTAATTGTCTGCTACCTCTGACATGCCTCATGCTGCTGCTGGAGAACATCCTTGTGGCCAGAGATAGTCCTCAGGTACAGTGTTGCAGGTACTGCAGAATAAAGCCGCTGGCATGTATGGATACCCTGAATGCTGAGGGGATATGGAGTCCCAACCATATCTTTCACACTTGACCAAATTAGCTTACGTGTTTAATCTAGGGATGGGAGCAGAAACTGAAGGATGAGCAAGTGAAGGGGATAAAGAAGAAATATTCAGATAGTAAGTAAAAGTTAGAACAATATGGCATTATAGAATTCGAGGGTGATTGGAATGAGAGATTTATAAAAATTAATAGAATCAAATAAATTATCTATTAGTGCATAAAATACATTATATTCTATTTGGGAAATTCTCAAAAGTTTCAATATACCAGACCCACATTGAAATTTGAAATATGGACCAAATGATAATTTTGGTCTTCAGAGAACTTGAAGTTACGTGAAAGCATGGTCAATAGAAGACAATATAGTCTTACTCTTACAGTATAGATTGTCTTACTCTTAACAATCTAGCTATGGATTTTAAACATTCCAAGGTAATTTTATTTTCCTCAATAGGGTATCAGACCTATTTTCATTTGAAGCTTTCAGATACTTATGTAAGCTCATGTTCAACCCAAATTGACCTGGCCTATCTATTACTTTGTTGTGGTGTACACATCTACAAGTTTTATTTCACATCCCTTTCAAATATTCAAATTTCCTTAGGTAATACTCCTTCTTTATGTTCTGGCTGACTCCTCCTTGATTTTTTCTGCAAAATGTTTCTGAAACTTTTGTTCAGTTTATTTTATTTTATTTTATTTTATTTTATTTTATTTTATTTTATTTTATTTTATTTTAATTAGTTAAGGATTCCAGTTGAGAGAAGGAGTAGAGATCATATACCTAGATCAGTATTAATTCTATGATAATCACAATAACAATCAAATATAAATAAAACTACTTTTTCCAGGTCAACTTCAGAAACACCAGAACAAATACAGGTTTTGAAAGCAGAGTTGGGTTGTACATTGCTAACTTTCACAAGAGGGAATCTTGCCAAGCAACAAAACAACTTGCTATTTGTACCCTCCCAGGAGGGAAAAGGTGATATTGACACAGAACACAGGCAAGGTCACAATATGGAAAATAGGTTTAGTAAATCCACACCAAACTTAGAATGATGACTGAGATTTGCATTGTCTCCCTGTTACTTTGCCCACACTTCTCTACTTAAAAGTTAGGTAGTGTAGTACTTTTTGTCAACTAGATGATTTTTCTAGTTTCTGGAGTTTAAAATTCTGTGTCCTTAAAAGCATCTTTCAATCAAAAAGCATTAAAGTTTGTCCCAAGTCTTGGTTACATGACCCGTGAAAAAAGTAAAGAACACTAGATCTGTCAGAGAGAGAGCTGTTGCTTAGTAGCATATACTGGAGTGTCACTTTAGAAAAGAAAGATGTATTTATATGTGGAGCTAGATTTCCCAGAGAAGCAGTTTACACCATGCTCTGCAAAGTATTTATCTGGCAGTCAATAAATGACAGTGATGATGGTGATCTGTTAGACTTACAAGAGCACCTGGAGGAACTATCACGCCTGACTGATAAGCTGAGAAAAAACAGTGGGAAATAGAATTGGGACCAGGAGAGCTCCACTTGATAAATTGTCCGCAGCTCATGGTCCATGAGAAAAGACTGAAGTTACTTTGGGGGATTAATTAATTGGAGATGGCAAATAATCCTGGAATTCCTAAATTCTTACCACCCTGGTAAAAGACACTGCTTAATGAACACTTCACATTTTGCTTCTCAAATTATTTTCTATCAAGAAATGGTAGGGGGAAAAAAAAATCTACCAAAGGCCAACTCATCTTAACATAAAATGTTACCAACATAAAATGACCCAAACCACTATATGTTAAGATATTATGTAATAAGATGTTTTAGTAATGATAATGGTGAATGGAAAATAAAAACACAGAACTAAAAACTAAGATTTCTGGAAGAGTGGAAAGTGATATTAAATTAAGATTAATGGTTGACAATCTTTACATATCAGGATGGAAAGTGTGACCTATTGTTTTATCTTATGGTTTGCTCTTAAGGGATACCCACAGATATACTACCCTCCCTGATGTGAGGCCTCATCAGTCTGCAACTCTGTGCTGCATTAAATTCAGCAGGCTCAATGCAAAGAAAGAGGAAAATTCTCACAAGCCAAATCATACAGAACTTCACCAAGGGAAAAGAAATGTGAAACAAGTTCAGGATAAAGCAAAGAGCTCAGGGAACAGAGTTGAGAAAAGTTTCATCTATAAATAAAAGCAGCAGTACAATGTTGCCCCAATTTATATTTGAAGACACTGTTCTTTGATGATTGCCCATACAGCAGTGCCAAGGTTTGACTCCTAATAGATTTACAGAGCATTCGTTTGCACTTGTTCTATTTTCTGTGTAATTCTGAATTTCAAGCTGCTGGATAACCTAGAGGAGTATTGCCATGGCTACAGTGAGGCGGGATTGTTAAAATAGATCAGAATGTTTATTTTTCTAAGTATCCATTTTAAACACTTATTTACAGCTTCTTTTTGTTTTCAATTTGTACATATAGTACCATTTTGGCTGCCCATTTCCCTTTGTTTTTACCACTTACACCAAAGCAGAGATTTAGCTATTATAACTAAAATTGCCACACTCAACATGGTTGCTGTAAGTACTACCCTTGACATCAGCCACCTTTATTGTTGTAAGACTCTCATCTCAGGTTAGATTAGTATTGACCATAGATTTAACAAGGTAATAAAAATTATTATCCCAACAACTATATCAAGTCAAGGAGAGACATGCATCATGAAACACATTAACTATTTTTAACTTTTTATTTACATTGCACTGCATTGATTATACAAATGCAGATCTCAGTAGCAAGACAATAGCAGTAGGAAAACACTGCCTCAAGGTAGACTCACCTTAATTCTTCATGTTTTCTGGGCCTTAGAAATCTGAGCATAAGAAGTGTAAGTGTTCTACCTAAGTTATTTATAACTTGAGAAATGTATTTTATTAATAACCATTACTGATAAAGCTAACAATGTATTTAGGATGCCATATTTTCTATATCTATTCATAAGTAGTTTTTAGATTGCATAGTACTATAATGAGTCTGTGATATAGATAGAAAATGTGCAGCTACATCTGTATTTCGGATAAAACTGACTAGTCCTTGATTTTATGTTACTATATGGCAAATTCAGGATTGGAATCTTGCCGATTGCTTTGCTTTCTACAACAGAGTCAAGCAACACACTTGGTTTAAGCTAATCAATAAAAATGATTTTACACTCCATTCAGAACCTGGCACACAGGCACTGAAATATGAGAAGAATGGATGTTTAATAATGAAGGACTATTATCTCTTCAACTATATCTTCTCACCAAATATTTTCAAAATGGTTAAGATTGGTTCCTTGTTTTTTGGGGCGTTTTGGGGGGTTGTTTTGTTTTTTGGTTTTTTTATCATATTAGAGTAATCACAGAGGCTAGAGCCCTATCTCCAGCTTCCAGTGTAACATCTGTCACATAGTAAAAAGTCAATGTAGATTTTTTGAATGAATGGATGGTTGGATGGCTCTCTGATTGCCTGCTCGGCTGGATGACTGCATTTTTTAATTTATATCTTGGGATCTTGTTATTTGAAATTATTATTGGATTGTCTAAAATGAACAGTGAAAACTAAGGAATTCTTCATTTCATCTACAGCAGTGATAATTGTTATGGTTAAATTATTCATTTCTCAACTTCACTTCTCATATAATGATTCAATGTGTCTAGGTTGGGATCCAAAAATCTGCATTTTAACACACTCAAATTTATACTAATGCAGGCTGTGGATTGTTTTGAGGATACTCTTACATTATATATAGGTCTGATTAGAACAGACCCTGTTAAAAATTCTTGAGCGAATCTAGGATAAAATTGTCAGACTTTAGATTCCATACATCTCAAAGTACTAAACTAATCTCTGAACTCTGGCAGAAGTCTCACAAAGCAGTAAGTATTGCTATGAACATTAACAACAAAAATAAGAAATCTGCATTGAGCATTTGACATGTGCAGGGCTTTAGAGTATAAGGTATAGTTCTTGATTCGGATGGATTGAAATCTTGGCTCTCTTTTAGTAGTTTATCTCCTTGGTCCCCTTGTCTAACTTTTTTCTTCTTTACTTGTTTTATTTGTACAATGTAGAAAAAAGAACATTTCCTTTTTTTAAAGATTTTTGTAACAATAAAATGGATGCATTGATGTAAGGCACTTAAAACAATAGGTGACATTTTATAAGGTCTTAGCAATATTTTCTCCCCAAAATCTATATTTTTCTCTTCCATTTCCCTAATATCCTTGGTATGCTAAATTAGAGATTCATAAAGACAACAACAATCATACAAACATAAAGCTTAATAGGACTTTAGGACTGATTAGCAAATCCTCTTCATCTTATAAATAAAACATAATCAATTAGGTTGAAAGATCACACATCTAGCTTGAGAAAGATGTGACTAAACCTCCAGATTTTCTATGCCTCTTGTCTTATATTTATCTTTCAAAATACATTTGTCAACCACTTACTGCCTGGGCTCGACCCCAGAGATATAGGATGAGCATTTTTTTCTTGGGGCATGGGGTGTTGTAGAATTCAGATTCATAGACTGAGATTTTCAGTACATGAAAGCAAAAAAATGCACCATAAGCCAGCATTTCTGTTTTCTTTAATAAGCTGATATTATTTGTTGTATACTTATTTACTGGGTAAACAATAAGTCATGGGATACACCTCACCCACCTTACTTAGGATGAACCTATTCTTGCCCATATCCTTGATTAAACAGATGGTAGACTACAGAAGAAAATTGATTATTAACATTCAAAAAAAAAAAAGAAAAAGCCTTATGAGTAAAAATAAACTGAAAATTCCCTGTAATATAGAATAATAATATTCATGTATATATATGTACACACACAATTATAGGTACACACACACACAATTATACAGCAATACTCAAACAAGGCTGTTAATATTCTTTGATTGAAACAAAGACAAAAGCTATCTTAACCTATCATTAACAGAATAATACTAACTCAAAAATTAAGTCTCTTGACCACTTTTCAACATTAGTTGTTTTTTTCCCAAATTTTCTGAAGACTAATCTAAAGTTTAAAAGGAAAAGCAAAAGAACCATAATAGCTAACACAATATTAATGGAGAAAAAAACAAAATGAGAAGACTGACACAATAAAGCTTCAAGGCTTACTATAAAGTGATAGTGATAAAGAAAGGGCAGTACTAGCAAACGAATAGACAAATAATCAAAGAAACAAAATAGAGTCCAGAAATAGACCCAGATAAATATAGACCACTGATCTTCGACAAAGGAGAAAAGAGAGTCTTTTCAAAAAATGGTGCCAGCACAACTGGATATCCACATGCAAAAAACAAAACAAAACAAAACAAAAACTTACCCATTTCACAAAATTAACTCTCAAAATATGCTATAGGTATAAATGTAAAATGCACAAAGATGAGTCTCCTAGAGGATACCATAAAATCTAGGTGATTTTGGGTTTAGTGGTAACTTTAGATTTAGTACCAAAGCACTATTGAAGAAAGAAAAATTGATTCATTAATATTAATTCATTAATATTCATTAATATTAAAAACTACTGCTGGGCAAAAGACATTGTTTAGAAAATGAAAAGATAAGCCACAGATTTGGAGAAAATATTTGCAAATACATATCTGTTACAGGACTGGAATCTAAAATATGCAAACAGTACTCAACTCAAAAACAAGGAAACAAACAACCTGATTAAAAAGTGGGCAAAAGTGGGGTGCCTGGGTGGCTCAGTCATTAAGCGTCTGCCTTCGGCTCAGGGTGTGATCCCAGGGTCCTGGAATGGAGCCCCTCATCAGGCTCCCTGCGCCACTGGGAGCCTGCTTCCTCCTCTCCCACTCCTCCTGCTTGTGTTCCCTCTCTCTCAGGCTGTTTCTTTCTCTCTGTCAAATAAATAAATAAATTCTTTAAAAAAAAAAGTGGGTAAAAGTGAAGAGATAAATCACCAAATAGGTTATACAGGTGGAAAATAATGCTAATCATCACATCGTTAGGGTACAAAATAACAATGAGATACCACTACAAACTTACTTAGAATGTCTAAAATCTAATACCAAATACTGGTGAGGATGTGGGTGGGAATACAAGATGTTACAGCCACTTTGGTAGATAGTTTGGCAGTTTCTTACAAAGTTAAACATATATTTACCATATGATCCAGCAATCATACTCTGGTATTTACCCAAGGGACTTTAAAAGATGTCCACAAGAATCCTGCACATGAATGTTTATAGAAGCTTTATTCATAATTGCAAAACTTGTAAGCAACCAAGATGTCCATCAGTAGGTGAATCAGTAAATAAATGGGGTATACTCATATAATGAAAAATTATTCAGCACTAAAAAGAAATGAATTATTAAGACATTAAAGGACATGGGGAAATCTTAAATGCATATTGTTAAGTGAACGAATCCCATCTGAAAAGGCTACACATTGCGATTTGAACTATTTGACATTCTGGTAAAGGCAAAACTGTGGAGACTGTAAAAAAGTGGTGATTGCTAAATAGTCAAGGGAAGGAAGAAGCAAAGGGGATTTTTTGGACAGAAATTATTCTGCATGATACTCAAATTGGTGGACATATTACACTATATATTTGTCCAAACTCTTAGGATGCACAATACACAGTGAACTCTAATGAAAACTATCGACACTAGTTACTAATAATGTATCAATATTGGCTTCTCTATTGTAAAAAATTGCCACACAAAAGCAAGATATTAGTAATAGGGGAGACTGGGGATGGAGTGATGTGGGGGGTGTTTACGAGCTCTCTGTACTTTTAACTCAATTGTTCTGTAAACTTAAAGTGCTCTAGAAATAGTTTATTAGCTAAAGAAACAAAAAATTAGTAATATGACACATTTTAATCATTTTATTTTTTTTTCATTTTAATCATTTTAAAGAAAAAACAGCTTTAATCATAAATTAATCAGTTACTGAACTTTATTATCATTAAAATTTAAACACAAAATACATACTATGAAATCCTTTTGAGGTCACAAAAATTGTTTCCAGAACCTCCTAAAAACTATAGTTAAAGAATTTTGGAAGAATTTGGGAACACGCACATGGACTAAGTATGACAACATTAAAGAATTACACAATTGGGAAATTTTTTAAACTTTATTTAAATAGAAATTATTAAATACATTCTGAAAATCAGAATAGTTTGAAAGGATTAGTACATTTTTAAAAAAATTTTTTGAGTATAATTGACACACAATGGTACATTAGTTCCAGGTGTGCAACACAATGATTCAGCATCTCTATATGTTATGCTGTGCTCAGCACAAGTGTAGCTACCATCTGTCCCCGTACAATGCTATTACAGTATCACTGACTATATTCCCTATGCTGTGCCCTTTATTCCCATGATTTTTTCATTCCATAACTGGAAGCTTGTATCTCCCACTCCCCTTTACCATTTTGTCTATCTTCCTACCCACCTCCCCGCTGTCAAACATCAATTTGTTCTCTATTTATAGATCTGATTTTGCTTTTTGTTTGTTTTTCAGATTCCACATATGAGTGAAATTATATAGTATTTGTCTTTTTTAGTCTGATGTATTTTACTCAGCATAATACTCTCTAGGTCCATCCATATTATTAGAAATGGCAAAATCTCATTATTTTTATGGCAGCATAATATCCCATTTTGTGTGTGTGTGTGTGTGTGTGTGTGTGTGTGTGTGTGTGTGTGTAACATCTCCATTACCTATTCATGGACAATTAGGTTACTTAGGTTGCTTCTATATCTTGGTTATTGTAAAGAAAAAATGCTGCAAAAAATATAAGGGTGCATGTATCTTTCTGAATTAGTGTTTTTGTGTGTTTTGAATTAATACTTAGTAGTGGAATTATTAGGTCATATGGATTTCTATTTTTAATTTTTTTGAGGAATCTCCATACTGTTTCACAATGGCTGTAACAGTTTACATTTCCACCAATAGTGCACAATGGTTTCTTCTTCTCCACATCCTCCCCAGCACTTGTTATTTATTGTCTTTTTTATTTTAGCCATTCTCATAGGTATAAGGTGATATATCATTGTGGTTTCGATTTGCATTTCCTTGATGATGAATGATGTTGTTCATCTTTTCATGTGTCTACTGGCTATCTGTATGTCTTTTTTGGAAAAAATATCTATTCAGGGATTAGTATAATTCATCATGCTTAATCAGTGTTAGAAACTGAAAACTTACCATGCCTCCAAAGACCTAACTAAAATGAGATATTTTGTTGTGTTCTTTTCCTCAACTGAAAAATATTTTAATAAACAGCACATACTTAGAGAAATGACAAGTTTTCATTAAGTTTAATTCATCAAGATTTCATTATTTTTGTTCTGGGCAAACCAAATATTGCCTTCCTCTAGGATAGGCTTTGCCTTAGATATAATCCACATAGACAATGCCTTTAAAAGTGACTTCTGAAATGTTCTTTTCTACTTTTTAAAATTAAAAACAAATTCTTTAGACTTTAGATTTATCATTTTCATTAGAGTTCTTTTGAAATTCAAGATGTTAATTTTCCCTAGTTTCCTTCTTTGAATTCTGGGTGCAGCCAGGCTCCACCTTCAATATTGTGGTGGTTTGAATGTTTGTTGACCTGAGGATTGCTGCAACATGGTTTTATTTCTTTATAGACCAATATGTAGTACAATTATATTGCCTTTAGAGTAGAAAATAAGCAATGTATGCCTAGTTCACTGCTTTTACTATTTGAAAATAACAGCTCAATTGCCTTCAAACTCATTAATCTTCTCTGCCTCTTCAAATGAAATGGTGTCTCATATAACACCTGAACAAGAGTGAATTATTTTACTTCAGAAGATGAGGAGAAATAGTTATGCCCTATTGAACTTTTAATATAAACCAACTGCTCCTTGAAATGCTTAATGATTACAGAAAAGACCTGTAGGGAGATTCCAGACTCGATCTCTCTTAGAAGAATAAATAAAACAGACAGGTAATTAAAAGCAAATTCAGTTCTTGGTTTCACTGCTCAGTGTATATATGCTCACTAAGGGTTAGAGGAGATCAGGAATGCAGAATACCAAGCTGGAGAGAGCCTCTGTCTGGTAGAAGACATCTTCGCTGTTTTTCACTGTGAAAATCTCAGCCATCAAAAATCTTCAACCTTTACCAACAGTCCAATACAAAGCACATCTATTCAACAAATAAATTTTATGATAGATGTGAATTTAAATTATATGAAATTTGAGAGACAGTAAGTGTGTGTGTGCATGTTAAATTGCTTCTTATTTAGAAGTAAGCTTCATATATACGTATATGAACATGTCAAATTTCCTAAGGGCAAATATTTGAAGATTAGCTCTCTTTTTTCTTATTATTTCCCCAAATATTTAATAATTCTCAGTGCCTAGCCGTGTTTCAGATTCCCACTTTGCAATTCCTTTACATGAGAAAAATATCAACCTTTTGTCTTTCAATGTTTTTTAAATAATTTATTCTAGAAGACAAATATAATCCCTAATGCATACAACTGTTTTGTGCTCCTCTTAGCCTATTGATAGTAATGCTACCAGCTAGAAATGCCTGAAAGCATTCACCTGGCTTGCAGTGAGCTTCCCACACACATCTCCTCTTTCCAAACCAGTGTTACAACTGGACTGACCCTTGTGGTTCTCATTATGCATGCAAGATGCCCTTCAGCGACAACCAGACAACCATAGGGAAACTTTGAAAAAATGAATGTTTATTACTTACAAGACCTGGAAATGACACAATACCCCTGGGGCCCTTTGGTGGTGGCAGGGGGGGGGGGGGAGCTCATGCACTAGAGATTCCGCTTTTATTAGGGTCAAGGGTGGGAGCCTCAGGTTTCACAGGCTCACTCTTTAACGGTGAATTTAAAATATAACAGCAGGAATTTAAAGTGAGGGAAACAGAAAAGACATGGATGTGAGTAACTGAAATCAACCAAATTTGTTGATTTGTTGGTCATTTGTTGAATCATTGTATCATATACCTGAAACTAACATGACACTGGTATTGCTTGTAGGTATTATAGATACACTACAAACTAATATAACACTGTATGTTAGTTATATTTCAATTAAAAATGTATACATACAGGGGCACCTGGGTTGGCTCAGTTGTTAAGCATCTGCCTTCGGCTCAGGACGTGGTCCCGGTGTTCTGGGATCGAGCCCCACATCAGGCTCCTCCGCTATGAGCCTGCTTCTTCTTCTCCCACTCCCCCTGCTTGTCTTTCTCTCACTGGATGTCTCTCTCACTGGCTGTCTCTGTGTCAAATAAATAAATAAATAAATCTTAAAAAAAAAAAAAGGCTTAAGTCAGGCACTTGCGTTACCAAAAAGAAGAAAAAAAATCTGTCAGGGCTCACACTACAACAGCATTACTTCAGTTCAAAAAATCCAAATCAGATCATTAAATAAGTTCTTAAGTAGCCAGTACATACTGGGCAGTGTACAGTTAATCAGTAAAAGTGAAGGCTGATACAATTAGAAATGAGAATTATTTTCAGGTCATTCTCAGTATTTGAACCTCCACAATCTCAGCAGAATCGAGTCATAAAGCTTTCTCAACACTGCAGTACGGATTAGAAAACAAGCAAAAAATTCACAAGCAATAGATGTAACTCAGATCCTGCAGATAGCATATATTCAAGGAATATGTATTAGGAGAACTTGTATTTAAATTTTCAACCCTTAAAAATTATAAACAAAAAAAAATTGAGAATTGCTTCAGTTTGCCGTCAAACCACTGCAGTTTGTAAATCTCAAAAAAAAAAATTCTGTACCTATATCAAAACTTATATAAAATGTTGAAGTTCAAACATAGATCTGGAAGTCCCTGATGCCCAGGCTCTCTTTGTCTTATTTATCTTTGGTACAGCTTAAAGACCAGCAGAATTAATAATGGTAAAATATATTTGATGACACTTGATGAAAGTTAATTTTCTTAGGGAAAATAACAGATGACTTCCATATATATTATAGGGAGAAAAAATGGTGGTGGTGGTGGTGGTAAAGAATCCACAAAATCAGGGGACCAAGGTGGCTCAATGGGTTAGGCCTATGACTTCTGCTCAGTTCATGATCTTGGGTCCTGAGAATGAGCCCCGCATCAGGTTCTATGCTCAGTGGGGAGTCTGCTGGTCCATCTCCTTCTCCCTCTGGCCCTCCCCCAACTTGTGCTCTCTCTCTATAGATCTCGTAAATAAATAGATAGATAGATAGATAGATAGATAGATAGATAGATAGATACATAAATAAATAAATAAAAATTTTAAAGAAGAATCCACAAAAATCATAGATAGAAATATTCCAATTTGTCCAGCAAACTACAGTTATACAATTCACTAATTCATAAAAACAAAATCATAAAGACTTTACTGTTTTCTTGGGTTTTGCTTTTGGTAAAAAGTGTGACTAATTACTTAACAAGAGTGAACATCACTCTGTAATTTTAAAGTGTGAAATGAAGTTTGGAAATAAATAGCTTGAGACATAGTATAATTAATGCAGGCAGGCCAGTTGAGGACCCAGCAGGGGTCCTGCAGGACTAGCCAAGAGGGTTCTTAGCTTCAAGCAGGATGGAAATCAAATGTGAGCCAGCAGGAAGTGAAAGCAGAGTTTACTGAAGATGTATATATATATATATAGAGAGAGAGAGAGACAGAGACAGAGACAGAGACAGAGACAGAGACAGAGGAAATGGATGGAGCATCTAGGAGATTTAGAAAGGAAAAGAGCATGAGTCTCCTCTTTGCTTGGTGTCTGGGGTTTTTATTGGTGACTGTGGTCAGGTGCATGTGTCCTCCTAGGCATCCAGGAACTGTTCAGAATAAGGACAGGGTCCAGGAGTTCTTCATAAGCCACTCATTCCCTGAAGCCAGTGGTCTTGGTGTCAAGGTGTTTGGAGTCAGTGGTCTTGGAGAACATTCATGAGGACCCCTCCCAGTCATACCTTAGATATTATTTATAGCACTGGAAGACTCCAAAGATATCATTATCTCTGTCCCTTACAAGGAGGACATATGCTATTTGTATTACAAGGCATGTGTAGAGTGGGGTGGGGGTGCAGGTCCTAGCAAGAATAAAAATTCGATAAGAAGCAAAAGATTTAAAAAAAGAAAGAAAAGAAAAGAAAACAACAGCTTTTTCTTTCATGGGGTCCCTTCAGTTTCCCTGTCTCATAATTATGTCTGCTATGATTGAATGATTGTCCTAATTCTCTATTCATTACTATATTCATCCCTTTTAAAATATATATTTCCAGGGGTGCCTGGGTAGCTCAGTCAGTTAGTCATCTGACTCTTGGTTTCAACTCAGGTCATGATATCAGGGTGTGGGATCAAGCCCCACATCAGGCTCTGGGCTCAGCTCTCTCTCTCTTTGAAATAAATAAGTAAATATCTTTCCAGAACCGGCTATGAAAGGGCGAGTCTATATCTTCACTCCCTGAATCTGAAATAGCCAGAAGATTTACTTTATCAGAGAATTTTCTGAACCTAAGCCTTGACAGGGTTTTACACATTTTCTCCTAGACCTTTGTCTTATTCATGAAAGCAAGCCAGTACTATCTTGCTGGAGGATAAATACTACATGGAAGAGAGCTGAGATACCCCAGCCAAGATCCATATACTTCCCAGATGCAAAGCCACCTAGCTTCAGTAGCAGCCATTTAAGGGAGACCAGCAGATACAAAAACCCCTCCACCTTGGCCAATTTTTAACCTATCAGGAACAGTGAATTATTGTTTAAAATACTCAGTTTTGGGGTGCTCTTTCACAGAGAAATAATACAGCAATAAATTACTCGTACAATAGCCTAAAATGGTTACATCGTTCTGAGACACTAAGAAAATGTTGTAATTGTACTATAGCATGTTGAATTATAATACTTCATTATATAAAGTAGAGAGAAAGTGAGTTTGGCAAACATGTGGGTTTAGTTACAAATTTCATCATTACTATCTATGTAAAATAAGGGCGCCTGGGTGGCTTAGTTGTTTAAGCACCCGACTCTGGGTTTTGGCTCAGGTCATGATCTCAGGTCATGAGGTTGAGGCCCCTGTCAGGCTCCAAGCTCAGCTAAGGGGGTCTGCTTGAGATTCTCTCCCTCTCCTCTCCGTAGGCCCCTCCCCCGACTCATGTGTACATGTGTATGCCTGCACATGCTCTCTCTCTCTCTGAAAAATCAATCAATCAATCAGTAAAATCTTTACTATCTATGTAAAAATAGAAAATTAATTAGATTTTTGGGGCATTACTTTCCTCATCTATAAACTGGCCTAGTAGTATCCACTCCTTTGGTATTAGCAAATAGGTTTGCCTGTTAAAAGCAACATGATAAAAACAAAATATTATAAATCATTTTTAATGTTTTAGTCATTGACCCACATGAAGATTCTATGAACTAACACATATGCTAGGCATCTAGCACTCTTACTAAACTTGTTACCAAAAAATCATTTTAATACTATTTAAATATCATCAACATCAGTAGTTAATAAATGCTACCAAAAGTTCTCAAGCTCAGAAAAAGGAAGTTATTTTAACAATCCATTAGAGAAGGAAGAGTTTAAATACTGGATTCACATTTTTTTTATTTAAATTTAATACAAAAAGATGTATTGATGGATCACATAGAATATTTTTAAACATAGATAAAATGGATTCAAACTTTTAAAAGACATGTTAATACATAGAATATCTATTAACTTTTTGAAAAACATCAAATTCTATTCATACAAATAATATAGCAAGCAAAACTTCATCGACTAAAACCAATTACCTTAAAGATTCCTAAATAAAAAATAATATTAAGAAAATTTTTATATTAAAGGATATTTTTTCAAAAGCAATTATTACTTTGGAACATATAAAAGAAAATAAATATATTATGTGTAATAATTATACTCCACTATCAGGTGTGATTTATTCCACAAATGCAAGATTATTTAATTATTGAAAATCAATCAAAATGATCAACCACATTGATAAGCTAATAAAGCTAATAAAGAAAACTTATATGTTCATATCATTTGATATCATATCATTTGATATAGAAAAATAAGAAAATCATGAGGGACTTAAAATCTAGAAATAATAATCTAATTCAGCAAAGTCACAGAACATAATAAAAAATCCAAAAATTAATTGTTTCTATGTACTAGGAATGAACATTCAGAAAACACAATTTAAAATACAGTACCATTTAAAATTGTTTCAAAGGAAATGAAATACTTAAATTTAAATCTAACGAAACATGTATGGAATCTATACACAGAAAAATTACCAAAAAACCTGATAAATAAAGGAAGAGACATATTATGCTCATGATTTGGGAGATTTGACATAGTTAATATGTCAATTATCCCCAGACTGATCTTTAGGATAGGCACAATGCCTACTAAAATCCCAGCAAGTTGTTGTTTTTTGGTTTTTGGTTTTTTATATCAACATTCTTTTTTTTTTAAGATTTTATTTATTTATTTGAGAGACAGCGCATGAGCAGGGGTGAGGAGCAAAGGGAGAGGGAAAAGCAGATTCCCCCCTAAGCAGGAAGCCCTATGTGGGCCCTTCCCACCACATCTAAGGACCTGAGATCATGACCCTTGCAGAAGGCAGCCACTTGACCAACTGAACCACCCAGGCACCCCTATCAACAAACATAATAAAATTTATGGAAATTAAAATGTACTGGAATACCTAGAGTGAATGTTTAAAAAAATAAAATGAGAGGAAACACTCTACCTAATTTTAGGAATACTAATTATCTACAGCAATCAAGATAGTGTGGTATTGAGAAGGTATAGACACATAGATCAAAGGAAAAATAGAAAAGCCAGAAATAGACCCACACAAGTGTGCACAATTGCATTTTGGCAAATTTACAAAGACAATTAAATGAAGTATGAGTGACTTTTCAACAAATATTAAGCATGGCATTTCACGATCTGTAAAAGAAAATATTGATAAATTGCACTTCATCAAAATTTAAAGTTCATGCTCCTTGAAATACCCTGTTGAGAGGATGGGAAAACAAGCTACCACTGGGAAAAAATATTTGCGAACCACATCCTGGACAGAGGATAAGCATCTTAAATATTTAAAGAACTCTTGAAACTTAGAAAAAATAGGGAATTCAATTAGAAAATGGACAAATATCATGAGCAGATATTTCACCAAAGCTGACATACTGATGGCAAGTAAGCATATGAGTATGTTCAATATGATTAAGCAGTAAGGAAATGAAAATTTAAAGCATGGTATATTAGAAAGATTAAGTTAATAAGATAACGATAATACTGAATGTTGGTCAGGTAAAGGATATAGTGAATTTCTCATAAATTGCTGATAAGACTGTACAATGGTATAATACTCAGGTAAATAGTTTGGCAGTAGGCAGTATCCAATAAAACTAAAATACACTTACTATATGACCTAACGGTTCCATTCCTGGGATTTATCTCAGGGAGATGAAACCTTATGTTCACACACAAAAATTGTACATGGATGTTTATGGAACGTTTATTTGTAATAGCCAAAAATTGCAAGTAGCCCTGTTGTTCTTCAACTAGTAAATGCAAAGCATGGTGTACCTATACCATGAAATATTACAAAGGAATGAACTATTGATACATGCAACTACCTCCATGGATCTCAAAGTGCTGAGTGGAAATGCCAGTCTCAAAAGGCTACATACCATACATTCCATTTATGTAAGATTTTTGAGCCAACATAGGGATGGAGAACAGATTGGCTGTTAATGTAAACAGAGTTTAGTAATAGTGGAATTGGTATAGCTACAAAAGGATAGTATAAGGAGTTTCTTTGAGATGATGAAAGAGTTCTGTTTCTTGGCTGTGGTGGTGGTAAAAAAAAATCTATATGTCATAAAATTACATTGAAGTACGCACACAGAGACAAATGAGTGCATGTAAACATTGTTGAGATATGAATAAAATTTGTAGTCTAATTATTATATTGCTATCAATTTCCTGATTTTCTCTTTGTGCTATCGTTATGTGAGATGTGACTATTGGAAGATGTAGGGAGATAGGTAAATGGGACTCTGTACCATCTTTGCAAATTCCTGTGTATTTATGATCATTTCAAAATTTAAAATACTCTCTGGTTTCTTAGATTTTTGTTTTTTAATAAACCAGAATTTGATACTTCATATTAGTTCATCGCAAGTCATTGGAGTTTCCTCAGATGTTACCCTCCAATTCTAATGTTCCAGACATACATATTTGTAACTAACCAAGGATATCTTATCAACTGACTTTTGTGTTCCTGTAGCATTGCATATTCTATATTCTTCTCTTTCCATATCCACAGGTGGTTAACTTTTATTTTTTATTTTTTTTTTTTTTTTTTTTTTTAAGATTTTATTTATTTGACAGGACAGAGACAGCCAGCGAGAGAGGGAACACAAGCAAGGGGAGTGGGAGAGGAAGAAGCAGGCTCATAGTGGAGGAGCCTGATGTGGGGCTCGATCCCACAACGCCGGGATCACGCCCTGAGCCGAAGGCAGGCGCTTAACCGCTGTGCCACCCAGGCGCCCCAACTTTTAAAGTACAGACAAATATAATCTATTCTGGAAAGTTCTTTTAGTCTTACTGTAAATGCTTTGTATTCTAAATTTACTATAAATACTTCTCCCCACATCCATACAAATGCCTGTGTATGAATCTCTACTATGATACTTCTTCTGTTATTACAGAGCATATGTTCCTGCAAGGACTAAGGTACAACATAGGAGTAAGAACTGCTCTCGATATTTCCATCTTATCATATGATACATAGAATATAGTGGTCCATATATGTAGGTTGATAATGACAGATTAAATGAATGAGCAAACAAAATATTTTAGAGGGACCCTATGATCCAGAAGCTGAATATTTAATCATCTGGTTTAAAAGATAGGTTTAATTTTTCAAATGGATCTGGAATGTTTTTAATATAACATTGACTTTTAGATCTTTATTGTTGTTATTACCTATTGTGAAATCCTGCAGACACTGATTTATTTGGTGAATCAAATTATTAAATATTGAACTCTAAGGAAATATTTCTGTGAATATTTTAAACATAATTCTTATACCACATATATCATTTGATTTCTATAGTTCCTTAAATTATGCATATAAATTAATGTTCTATGAAATTGTTTTGGTGAACTTCTAAATCTGAGAACACTTATTTTACTTCCTAGTGAAAATATATCTCGAGTTTAATTCCGAAGATCATGCTTGTTGTGATATATCATCTATTACTATGTACATATTTATTTTGTTTCTGTGCATTTCTAATGTTTACTTTTGCAATAGTGCATCTTCATCTTAACTTGCAACTCAAAAACATAACTTGCTTCTATTTACTGTGAATTTTATCTATCTACTGGGAATTTTAAATTTAAATTTGTGCACTATAAATGAAAAATTTAGTTAGAAGCTTTCTTATTCTTCACTCCAATATCTTCACCTGAAGTTAAAAGAAGTAAATACTTTGTTTTCTGGAAATGTTTATATAGCAAGATGTTCTTTGTATCACTTGTTGAAATTTCACGTTCCAGTAGTGTAATAGAACAGCAAATTTGTTTCTAATTATGCAAATTGCCTTTTACGTACTGTAGTTTTGATATACAGGTACGGCAAATTGTAACACATGAGGGTGTTGTTTTGTTTTGTTTTGTTTTGTAATTGAACAGATGCTAAGATTACAAAACTTTCTAATATTAAATATTTGGGGAAAACATGGACTATGCAAATAGAGTCTACAACAAAGACTGTTGAAAGCTGGAAAGCCTATGCATACCAAAATGTCTAAACATATTAGAAGATAAAGGTTGGTCTATTCCCAGACATCCTTGTATATATGATATGTATGGGAATATCTTTATATACTCATAATTTTAAGTGAATAGTAAGTAAACAAATATAGCAACTATTCTATAAGGATTTGGGAATGGCACAAGCTGTTAAGGGGAGAATTGAGTTTTAAGAAAGAGAAAGTAAACTTTATGACATTTATGTATCTACTTGCTGATAGGAACAGCTTTTATTTATTTTTTAAATGTTTTCCCACGTTCAGATGGCAATGCCATTTGTATATTGTGAATACTTGGTGGATAATAAAAAAGTAACAGTAGTTTAATACAGGACCGTATTGCAACTAAATAAAGAAATGATCTCTGCTCTCAGTATTCACTGCTCTCATATGTGCAGGCGTTGGGCATGGGGTCTGCCTTCCTTCATTACATTTTGGAGACCATGGTATCAAACCAGACTTCACCACCAGCTGGAAATCCTTTTAAGTCCCCTACTGAGGTTTATTTTCTATTCCCCACACTAACTCTTTTGCTCTTTTCCCAATCCTGTTAAATACAGTTTAATCCTCTCACTCTTGGATGACCTTTCTTCTCATTGCAGAGAGAAAATAAAATGCATTAGATAGGAACTGGATCAACTTCTTCAAAAAGGCCAAAAAAATAAAAAGAAAAAAGAAAAAAAAAGAAAGAAAAGAAAAAACAACAAAAGAAAGAAAGGGAAAAAATACATATACATGGATAAGAGTTTCTTCTGCAACTAAAATCCGATTTCTTCATCTCTGCCCTGATTCAATGCTTTTCTGTCTTCCCAGGGAATTCTTTAATAGCGTACTCTTATCTTTATTCACTTCCTCTCTTCCGGATCTTTTTTTAAGTATTTGAAAATATTCAGGTTGTTTCATCAATGAAAAAAGTAGGTAACTGTCCTTCCCTAGATAACTAGCTATCGCCCAGGCCCATCTGGCAAGCTGTCAAACCCCCTCCTACATTTTAGAGGCACTTTGCTGCATGGTACAGTTTACCACACTGGTCATCTGCACCACTTTTCCTTTGCTTTAGGTGAGAACATTCACACACACACACACACACACACACACTCACACACACTCCACATACATATACACACCACCTACTTTTCTTCTTACATCTTTGACCATTCTTTTAGAAACATTTTTTTTAAAACCCCTTTTCCTGCGTGGTGCAGTCGGTTAAGCTTGGGACTCTTAGTTTTGGATCAGGTCATGATCTCAGGGTGGTGAGATCGAGCCCTTTCCGGGGCTACATGCTCAGCGCAGAGTCTGCCTAAGACTCGCCCTCTTCCTCTGCCCCTCTCCATCCCCCCCAAAATAAATAAATTAATCTTAAAACAACAACAACAACAACAACAACAACTTTTTCCTTCCCAAAATTTGATTTGTTTTTCTGAAATGTCTCTTCTAAGTCCTCATCTTAATACTGCATATTTTTCCTGGGCTGTCTCATTGATTTCCACAGTTTCAGTTTTCATTGATTTTTTTAACTTCTCCAAAATGTACCTTTGCATAGCAGTTTCTCCTAGATTTGGGAATGGAATTTTCAACAACATATTAGACCCAACTCTTTGGATATTAGGAAGGAACTTCAAACTCATCAACTTCACAGCTGAAATCTGGAGTATCTCTCCCCAGAGCCATTCTCCTATGCCTCTGGCTTATTGCAGGATACCTGTCAAAACTGAAGTGCCTAATAGAGACAGGGGCAGTATCGAGGATCTTGTAAAAATCTGCCTTGATATTATCCCTGATAGGGTATTTTACAATTATTTAAAGCAACTTATTTAGAAAAAAACAGTATTTGATCAACTTAATGTTCAGTCTTTTCTAGTATTTGTCTATGAATTTGAATTAATTCTTTCAATTATTATTTTTTCAATTATCTCATTTTGGTTAAAACGAAAGAAATTTTCATTAAATCTGTTGTGAAAAAATATCATAATTTTTTCCTGATTTAGTAGAGCTCATCTTTGATCACCCTGGCTCTCTTTTTTAAATCTTATACCAAGAAATGAATACTTCAAATAGTTTCCTTAAGAAACTTAAAAAATAATATAAATCATACTATTTATATTTATAATACTATTCATTATGGGTGTGCCAGCAAATATATTTTTTAATTCTGATCATGTATTATTGATACACATGAAACCTGCATGTAAATATGAACTAAACTAATAAAACTTCATATCCCTGACTCCACCCTTATAGGATTATGGCAATCCTGTTTTTAATCTGTGAAATGCCGGTTTTTTTTGGTCTGATATCCTGTTTGGCTACTATATTATTTTACATGTTGATTTTTTACAGTTGTTCTGAATACTAGATTTTTACGTGCTAAAAGTTTTCCACACTATCCGAAAGCGGAGGGTTCTTATGAAACCTTTTGTAAGCTGAAATTGTGTAAGGTGAAGAAGCAATTACCATTAATTTATACAGAGAAAGTTTGAGCATTCCCAGAGCCAAAACTAACCTCTCTTAGGCTTTTCTGATTCTTTAAGACACATCTTGCTAACAGATGCATTAAATAAATCAAGATAAAGCACAGATGCTCACAGCCACCATTCAAAGCTCCGGTGGCTTCACGCTGAGTGTAGTTCCAGGGAAGGAGCTTGGTGGCGCCACTCTGACTACTTGGGGTACGTGCTGCCTCTGCCTTAAAGTGAAAATCCTCTTTGGATTTCTTTCAGATAGCAGGGATAACAGGTACTAAAGTTGGGTTTTGTTTGTTTGTTTGTTTGTTTTGTTTTGTTTTAAGTAGGTTCCACACCCAGGGTGGAGTCCGAGGCCGGGGCTTGACCTCACCACTCTGAGATCAAGACCTGAGCGGAAATCAAGAGTTGGGTGCTTAACTGACTGAGCCACCCGGGTGTCCCTCAAGTAGGTCTTTTGTCAAGGCCAAGTAATATAATGTGGCCTTTTAAAATTGGGACACACGTATTTTCATATTTCTCCCAATTTTTGACTTGTCTTTTAACTTTTATAAAGATATTTATCATACACATTTGCAAGCGAAGTATAACTCCATATTTAAAGATAACTCTACCATACCTTTGCTCATTTTTCAGGAGAATTTGGAGCCCTCAGAGCACTAGCCAATGGTATTTCTCATTTTACCTCTCTCTCTTCCTTCAGTTTTACATTCTGATCAATAGAAAAGTATCCGTTATAGTTCTTTTATACTTGTAGGGAACCACTGCTTCTCAAATAAATAAATATATCTGCCTCTTTAAATATATTGTTCTTTAATGATACATATTTATTTTAATATTAAGAACTGACATTTCAATAAATGTATACAGTGCAGACACAAGAAATTGCCATCATAATGTCTCTGACCCATATGGAAACATAAGTCTTATCCACAATAACTTTCCACAATAACTTCCACAATGCTTTGTTTTACATGTGTATTATTCTATATAATTGCTTTTGCTACCCCAGTAAGAGCCATATCCACCAAGACAGTTTTCAGTATAGTATTATATACAGAAATTTAGGAAATAGTGTTTTTATTGAAATTTTCTTTGTATAATCAAAATTATTATTTTATCTTCAAATGCATATTACCTCTCACTTATACTTGAGTCATGCTTGTTATATGAAAGCATCATCTAAAACACTTTGATATTCATAGAATGAGTGGATATTGTAAATCAAAACCCTGTTGCTGGCACCACCTCAAATATCTGTTTATACATACAAACAATTACAGGATTTTAGTACAAAGAAAAATTAAAACAAAATATACCATATATCTGTTCTGATGTGTCAAATATAGCCTTTTTTTTCAAAACTCAAAATATTATACAAGGTATACATTTTTTAAATGTTCTGATATTAAAATGTGATATTCATATCTTCTTGAAGAAATTTATAAATAAAAAATAGAGGGTTAGCTTAAATGTCTATACTACAGAACATCTGGTGCACTCCTGTTGAAGTCATTATCAAGGCAATAATGCCCCTTGACTACTATTACTATTCATTATTGTTTTACTCTTCATTTATTGCTAACGCAATAAAATAAGATAAATAAATGAGATTAATAAAATAAGATAAATGAGGATTATAAATGAGGAATGAAAATAGTTACTATTATTTACATATTATGTGAGATATGATCATCTAATAAATCCCAACAGAATCAACTAACTACTGATCTTAAATAATTTTAAAAAGCTATAAAATGGCAAGTTAAAAAGTCAATGCAAATCATATACAAAAAGTCAGAAAAACATGTATGAATAAAAATGAAAAATTTTATTCACTGTCATAAAAGAAAATCTTAATAAATATAAAGCCTTACATTGTACAGTTGTCAAATATTTCCACATTATACTAAGTTATCCATAAATCAGATTCAACCCAAACATAATTATATAATTTGTGGAACTCAACACATTAATTCTAAAATTAATATTGCAGATTAAGGGGCTAAGAATAGCCAAGAAAATCTTAAAGAAGAGGCAATTTTTTGGTATGAAATTAATCATAATTTATCTCTAGAAAATACATTTACTTTTTTCTTTAGCACTGCTTTTTAATACTTTTCATCATTTATTTCTATTTCTGTTATTTATCATATTTTTAACCGATCTATAGAAGTTCCTCATATATTATTGATAAGACGTTTTATTTATTGTACATAGAAAATGCATGTATCCTCCCACTCTTGCTTGTCACTTAACTTAGTTTATAATGTCTTTTCTCAGGCAGATGGTTTTAGTTTTCCTTCAAGTCTTCTGACGAGATTTTGCATTGCTTGGGAAAGACCTCTGTATTCCATGATTATGTTATATGGTATTTATTAAAAGTTTCATTCCACTTTCTGTATTTATTATAATAGTTATTTTTATGATAAGAACTTTTAACACAAGAGCTACCTTTTTAGCATGTTTATCATAATTGCCATTAAATCCCCTGAGTTTAGTACCATCTTGGTGCTTATTCAGTGCTCAACAAATACTTGTGTAATGAATAAAATTATTGCCATGTATAATATCATTCTGCCTAGTTGTGAACTAAATTCCACTTCCCTTTAAATAGTATTCATTGTCCTGTGCCCATACTTCAACTCTTTAAAGCCTGTTATAATGAATATCAGGGGGAGAATCACATAATGTCTCCCATAGTGAAAATAATCTTACAGTTTACCATCAATAGCCATGATTACACTGATTAATGTCTTCTTTTCATATATATTTTTGTTTCAAATATTAAATATAACTACTATTTTTGGCCTCAGTTATATATATCTACATGGAAATACTCATAAAACATATTGTTTGGACTTCATTTCACTAAATATATTTTTGTTGTGTCTGAGTAAACTTGAGAAAGGTATCCACAAAATTAATTATTAGCATGACAAAATTAATTCCTAAAATTAAAATTAAGATGATGTCCAGTATATTTATACTATTACATTTATGAGACTGTTTGAATTTTGCATATTCTTTATTGGATGAGGCCATTGGCATTTGGTTATTTTTTAAATTTATTTAAACATTGTTTTCTCTATTTTAACATTATTACTTTATTTTCCTCTTATGTAAAAATTACTAAATTGTACAAGTAATTAAATCTAGCAATATATTTAATCTTTATTTGTAATTCGATCTACGTAGCCAAGGTGTTTTAGATAAATTTTAGGCTCTCTAAACGAAGTGTTTTCCTTACACATATTGAAAATATACCAAAATGTTCCTGCATTTTTGTTACTAAAAGAAAAAGAAAAATCTCTTGGTACTTGCTCTGTGTCAGGAACTATTCTAAAATCTTGACCTACGTTAATCCATTTAATCCTCTCAGGAAATGTATGAGATAGGTGTTTTTATTTTCACATTTTATAGATTTGAAATAGCAACAGGGAGGCTAAGTGACTTGCCTAAGGTGACATAACTGGTGTAGTTTGGCCTGTAGGAGTGGGCTTCCCTGTCTAAGCCATAGTCACTACATTATACTAAAGGTTTTTACGTTGATTCCTATAAAAACAAACAAGCCTGCCATGACCATTGTATGATCTTTTCCCTCCCTTCCTTGTAACTGTTTTGAATTTGAAGGTGACATTTAATTAACAAATTAGTTTGGTATTTTGTAATAAACTGGCAGATCTAAATTAATGATTCTGAAAAATAGAAAGCCCCTTTAGATAAACATAGCCTATATATCATGAACTGTTTATTTACTATTTTTTTCTCCAACAGAGTTTGTTGCATATAATTGCAAAATAAATACCCTTCATCATCATAGCTCTGCCTGACAGTTTTGGTGAGGATAATAAATTTCTGACAATGGAAACTCACAGAAGTAAAAGCACATTTTACTCTGAGTACCAAGTATGAAAGTTAAACACTTAGAAACTACAGTGGATCTGTAGTGTATACATCGAAATCAAGAAGAGTGTTTGAACAATTAGGTACTCAAGTGTGATTGAAGATGATAAGAAATAGAGATAAAATCATTGACACTATTAATAATCTTATTAATATTTTTTGTCCAAATTCTGCTTGGTTACTAATGGAATATACCTAGTTTTTTAGAATAAATATAACCTTTTGAACTGAAGATTTAATATAGTTAAATGTTATATTATTATTACTCTTATCCTCTATTATAGGGAAGAATCAATGTTTATAGAACCTGATATTAACTAGTTATGTAAATTGACTATTAGAACTATTTCAGTGGTTTTCATAGTAGACAAAACATTTTTTTAACACTCTTCATGTTGTCAGGGCACCTGGGTGGCTCAGTAGGTTAAGCATCCAATTCTTTATTTCGACTCAGGTCATGATCTCATGAGTCACAAGATAGAGCCCCGTGCTGAGCCCTATGTCTGGCTCAGAGGCGAGTCTGCTTGAAGATTCTCTCTCTCTGCCCCTTCCCCTACTCTGTCTCTCTAAATAAATAAATAAATAAATATAAATAAACAAACAAACAAATAAATCTTTAAAAAATATTCTTCATGTTGTCTTTTGATGGCAAGTTTTTAATTTTTTGAAGTTTCATTTATCATTTTATTTTCTTTCATTATTTCTGTGTCTTGAGAAATTTTTCCCTATGCACATGGTTGAGCAGATAGTCCTCATATATTTTCTTCTAGAAGATTTGTATTTCTAGTTGTTATGTTTGATCTATGATATTTAAAACTAACTTTTTGCATCATGTGAGGTAAGGGTTGAGATTCATTTATTTAAATATGGTTATCTAGTTCTAGCAGCAATCATTGATAAAATCGTCTTCCTCCATTGGATTATTTAATGCACATGTGGGATAGTCAATTAATTATAAAAGCATAGTTCTATTTTTACACACTCTATTTTGTTCTATTGTCTCATTGAAATATTTTGATATATAAATACCATACTGTTTTGATAATTGTTACCTTATTTTTTTCTTTTTTCTTTTTTTAAAGATTTTATTTTATTTATTTGACAGAGAGAGAGAGCACAAGCAGGGGGAGTGGGAGAGGGAGAAGCAGTTTCCCTGCTGAGCAGGGAACCCAATGCTGGGCTCCATCGCAGGACCCTGGGATCATGACGTGAGTCAAAAGCAGATGCTTTAATCAACTGAGCCACCCAGGGACCCGGATAATTGTTATGCTAGGTATTGAAGTCAGGTAGAGTTGGCCATTGTTCTTCCATTTCAAGACTCTTTCATGACTTTTGGTTTTTCACATTTTCATATAAACTTTAAAAGCACCCAAACATTTCCTTTAAAAATGGCCTCAGAAATTTAGTTTGAAATTGCTAATATTAAACCTACACAACAATTTACAAAGAATTGAGTTTTTAACAGTATTCCATGAGCTAATCCATGGACATTGTATAGCTCAGCAACATTTTGTAATTTTCAATGCAGAGATATTTCACATATTTTGTTAAATTAATCTCCATTTTATTTTTGTCACTATTGTAAATAAATTGCTGTTGGTATACATAAACACAATTACTGTTAATATACTGAGATGCATGTAGTTTTGTATATTGATCTGTGACCTTGATAAATTTGCTTATTAGTTCTAGTAGTCTGTTTGCAGATTCTTTAGCATGAGCAATCTTGTTTTTTTGTGAACAAAATCTGTTCTCTTTCTTTGTTTGCAATCTTTGTGTCTTTTTTTTTTTTTTTAAAGATTTTATTTATTTATTCGACAGAGATAGAGACAGCCAGTGAGAGAGGGAACACAAGCAAGGGGAGTGGGAGAGGAAGAAGCAGGCTCATAGTGGAGGAGCCTGATGTGGGGCTCAATCCCATAACGCCGGGATCACGCCCTGAGCCGAAGGCAGACGCTTAACCGCTGTGCCACCCAGGAGCCCCATGTGTCTTTTATTCCTTCTTCATGACTTATGGCATGGACAGGTGCTGCAGGTATAACAGTGAATAGAAGTGGTGAGAGTGGACAGTCTTATCTGGTTCTTGACCTTAGAGGGAAAGGGTCTAATACTTCATTTATGTTTGATTTATGTTTGGTGTTAAATGTAGGTGTTTTGTATGTGCCCCTTATTAGATTTCAGAATCTTTTTTACATTTCTAGCTTGTTGGTAGTTTTATCAAGTATGGGTATTAAAAAGTTGTCAAATGCTTTTTTCTGCATTTATTGAGTTTTTCTCTTTGACATATGTATTAACTTTCATTGTTTTAAATTCAAATACTATATGTTGATGTCAACATAAATTAAGTTTGGGTAATGTTAAAACAATTTTATACTCACAGGATATATTGTATTATCCTTTTTATATATTGTCAGATTTGTTGTGCTAAAGTTTGTTCAGAATTTTATCTGTATTCACAGGATGAACCCCCACCCAGTTAGTCATGAAGTATTATTATTTTTATTTCTTGATGGATCTGATTTGATAATGTTTAGTAAAGGATTTATTCATGATGTTATGGGGATTCTGTCATATATAATTTTTCTTACCATATCTTTACTGAGTTTTGGAATCACAGTTGTTTTGGTTTCAATAAACAGTAGAAAACTTTACTGTCTGTTTTTTCTTTCTAAGAATGTGTATAAACTTGTTTGTCTGTTTGTTTTAATGCTTGTTAGAATTAATAATTAAAACCATCTAGTCCTGGAGTTTTCCTTGAGACATTTTGTTGTAGCTGTTTTTAAAACACATCCTTTTTTTTTTTTTTTTTTTGGACATAAGACTATTCTGATTTGAGGGGAGAGTAATTTTTATAAATTGCTTTCAGCAACTGGGTCGATATATTCTAAGTTGTCAAATTTATTGATTTAAAGTTATTTATAAAATTTCCTTTGCCTGTTTTTAAAATCTGCAGGATCTATATTTCGATTTCATTCATGTTATTAGTAATTTATTTCTTTTCTTTTTTATACTAACTTGCTAGACTTGTATAATTCATTAATTGTTTAAAAGAACCAACCTCTTGAAAAATACCTTTACGTCTACATTTTAATTTCTTGATTTCCAATGTTAGTGTAAATGTATTTCTGTGTACTTGCTCTGTACATTTATATATTATCTTTATCATTCAGTACAGTTTGCAATTATTCCTGCAATTCTTTGAAAGATGGGTGTGGTTTTTTTTGAACAATGGATTAGTTATAAATTTGTTATTTAGCTAATAACATTTGTGGCTTTTTTAGATATTTTACAGAGAATTGTTTTCATTTTAATTCTGTTTGTTGAAAATTACCAAGAATTTCTTTATTGGCCAGCATATAGTCCATTTTTGGGAATAGTCCACGTGAACTTGAAAATATTTATTCTGCAATTTTTGAGGGAAATGTCTATAAGATTCAATGAAACAAGAATGTTGATAGTGGTATATAACTTTACTTAATTTTTCTCCACTTTTTTCAATCAAATAATGAAAGAAGCATGTTAGAATCTTCCACAATAATTGTGGATTTTTTATTTCTCATTCTACTTAAGTGTTTATTTTTCTATTTATTATTACTCGCCAAACACACATGTATTTGTGATTATCATCTACCTGATAAATTGACCTTTTGTTATTATGAAATTTGCCTTTCTATGGTAATATTCCATTATTGCAAGTCTATTTTATCTGATACTGATATAACCTCTTCATTTTTATATACTCACTACTTGGTACCTTACTATAATTTTTCTCCTTTGACTGTCAATCTTTCTAGGTCTCTATTTTTAATTCGTGTCTATATTTAATGTGGATCTTGCTTTTTTATTCAATCTGACAATTTTATCTTTTAATTGGAGTCTTCATTTTCTATTTTGTGTAAAAGTTGACATAACTGGATTTAGACCTACAATTTTGCTCTTTTTTATTCTTCTTCATAGGTTTTTTTTCTTTTTTTGCGTTTGGGTTTGTTCCAGATTTTAATTCATCATACAAACTATGCTAGCATTGAACTTCAACTATTTTCTCCTCATCTCAGTAATCTGTCTGCTTGTGTCACCCACTCCTCCTTCCCCGTTTACCCAGACCAGGCAATTATTCCCAGACTTAAAAGTGATTGCAAACTTTGATCCCCTACCAATGGCTCATCTCTGGGACTTAATTTATTAGCCTAGTCCAGCAGGAAGAAGGAAGATTTACTCTTGGGGCAACAGCAAGCTGTAGGTACCCTGCAATAGCCAGCTGCCCTGGCCTGCAGCCAATGACAGGCCACCACTTCAAACACTCATTTTCCTCCAATGAACTTTTCTTTGAAACAACGCCTCCCAACTTCCTTCTTTTCCTCTATAAAAGGAAGCTCTCTTCTGTTCTCTGGACTTGCCCATGGTTCACCGTAGTTTGCTTATCGTGAATTGCAATTCCTCTGTTATTCCCTAATAAACTTGATTTTGCTGGCTGAATTGCTTACCTATTTCTTTTAAAAGGTTGACAGCCGCTTATAGCATATACTACTTTTCAATAACTTTAAACAAATCATTATTTCCCAGTGTATCTTGTACTTTCTTATTGCTACCAGAGTTATGGTCTTTTGTGACTTTGTACATTGTATTTAGATATGGGTACCTGATATGAGATATCTCCTCCAGCAATTTTTAAAGGAAAGTTATTGACTTATATAGACAAGCAAATAAAATAAAATAGGATTAATAGCCATACAGTCCTGGGCTTGTCTCTTAGTTTCTTCACTTTCTACCTGTGACATGGAGAAGTTACTTAATTTTCAGAGCCCCAATATATAAGTCCTATTTCTTACAACCAACCATATATTATTGTGAAGATTAAATAAGGTCTTATATGTAAATGACTCAGATAGTTCCTAGACTGTGATGGAAACTCAACAAATATTGAATGTCTATACATATATAAATTTGGATAATTTCTGCATAAGATTATATCATAAAATAAACACAAAAATATTACCTTTCCTAAAATTTCAAATTTTTTAAGGTCCCATGCCACTCTGTGCCCCATGCCCACAACTATGGTAGGGGCATGAGCAGTGGCAGGACCCTGCTCAGCCTTCCTGCCCAGCTCCTCCACAACCTCTTTAAAGCACCTGTACCCACACCCACGCCCATAGCTGTCCACACTCCTGTGTCTTCCAGCACCTTGTCAGTAGGCAGTGGCAGAGCTAAAGAAGCAATTCCACAGAGCCACTCAGAAAGTGGGTGAGAAGTTTGGAGAGGCTAGAGGAGCCAAGTGAGATGATGACTACAAAGAGGTGGAGAGGAAAGTAGGAGTCACCACCATGCTTGTGATGAAAATAATTACCAAAACAATTGAATATCTTCAAGTCAACCCAGCTTCCAGAGCTAAACTCTGTATGATCTGCACCATGTCAAAAATCTGCAGCCAGGGGCGCCTGGGTGGCACAGCGGTTGGGCGTCTGCCTTCGGCTGGGGGCATGATCCCAGCGTTATGGGATCGAGCCCCACATCAGGCTCCTCTGCTATGAGCCTGCTTCTTCCTATCCCACTCCCCCTGCTGTGTTCCCTCTCTCACTGGCTGTCTCTATCCTGCCAAATAAATAAATAAAATCTTAAAAAAAAAAAAAATCTGCAGCCAGGAGAAGGAGCCAGGATATCCCCAGAGAGAAGCGCTGCTCGCCTTGGACAAGCTCAAGTTTAGAAGAGAGTTTAGAGATCATTGTAACTTTGGCCCAGCACTTGGTAAGGTTGGAGAGGCCATTCAAGAACTCTTGGAGGTTTACGACTCTTTGGAGATGGACGTGAAGTGGAACTTCATTGACCTCCTTCAGAACCTTCATGACAGAGAGCTGAAGGAAATTCAGCATCAACTACAGAGGTTGGAGGGTTGAAGCCTGGACTTTGATTATAAGAAGAAACAACAAGGCAAGATTCCAAATGAAGAGCTCCATAAGGATCTGGAGAAATTTGATGAGTCTCAAGAAGTTGCTGAGTCAAGCATGTTCAACATGTAAACCAGCTCTCTGCACGCTTCCAAGACCAGCTGGAGTACCATAAGTTGACAATCCAGATCCTGCAGCAAGTTACCCTCACTGGAAGAAAGAATAAGACAAGCTTCATCTCAGCCTACAGGGAAATATCAGCCTAAACCACAAATGAGCCAGGAGTTTCCAACGGGAGACAGCACTCAGCCCAATGGAAGCTTCTCCCACACGGACATTCCCAGGTGTCCCAGTGGATCGGCCCTGCTGCTGAGTTCTGTACAACTTTGAACCTTCAAATGAAGGGGAATTGGGTTTTAACGAGGGTGATATCATCACACTCACTAACTAAATTGATGAGCACTGGTATAGGGGAATGCTTCATGGCCAGTCAGGCTTCTTCCCCTTCAACTATGTGGAGATTCTGGTCACCTTGCCCCATTAAGATGTAAGCTGGTAGGCTCACCTCCTCTATATCTTGATATAGATATTTAAATTTAACTGCTGCTTTGATAACGCTGCTTACAGCACATCCCAGGTGCAGGCTGCAGTGGTCCACGTCATCAAGCCCCACCTAGTTTCTTTGGTTAACTTGTGCGATCCTACAAGAGTCATGGTGGTGGGTGATGTCTTCTTAGCCTGGTGAGCATGGGATGCGCTTCTTAAAATACCATCTGAGATCAGCCAGTAGTCAGAGAACTGCTATTAACATGGTTCTTAGGAGGCTGTGGCTTCCTAAAATATGACCATGAGCCACACCACAGAATAAACATCCTAGTGAAGATACTATTTGTCACCCAGGGGCCATCTCCAGTTCTCAGCTTCTCCATTTAAGTAGGAGAATGTTCTTCCTTCCCCATTGTCTTCTCCCAAATAGGTACATCACAGAATTGTGGAAGAAAGCCTCCCTCACCAGCAAATTTTCTTTGGGTCTAAATGAGTTGGTCCTATGATGCTGTTTTTAGAAAAGCATTGAATGTGTGTTCAAAGCCTTCTCTGAAAACAGTCACCTTGGTTTCTCCCACTTATGCCTATTCTGGAAGGACAGTCAGTTTTCTTCCCTCCTTGCTAATAAAGCTAGAGGGGACTCCTGCTTATTTCGTTTTTGCCCTAGAAATCTAAGTATTCATGTTAATTCTTTTTAAATTAATTCAAAAAGAAAATCCCCTGAAATTATTTTTATATTTTTGATACTGTCATTGAAATAAAGTATCATCCTTACTGTTAGATATGTCTTTACTTCATCTGACTCTGCTTTTCCCATAGCCTCTATTGGAAATAACGTATTCTCATTTTCTTATCATAAACTATTTCACTCCCTAACTCAAACATATGACACATCAAAAATATTTTTTTAATAATTGAAGTAGAATATTATATTCATTTGTATACAGGAAAATTAATGAAGAGTTACCTTTTAAGACAACAAAACAACAATTAACATTTGTAATAGGGAAGTCAGTTAACACATACATAATTATGGCTTAGGATATATTTCCTTAGGAAGGTGGACCTATGTATACTTAAAATCTGAATTTGCCTTATTAAAGATATTAGTGGAACAAGTAACTGAACATTTGAATTTTACACATCTTCATTTTTGAATAGATATATGGTTATAATGAAAACTTCTGTTATAGTAAAATAACAATACTAGGCTTCAAACAAGTATAAAAACAACTGAAATTAAGAACTACATTTTTTTCTGTGCTGTCATTTCAACATACATGCATGTATGTGTCTTCATGCAGACATACACAGACAAAACCACACAGTCACACACAAAGCATACATTTAAGGGCTTTCTGGCACCAAAGTTATAGCAAAACTAGGAACACTTGCTTTGAAATACATAGTTCAGATATGTCTCTTTAACAATTTTAGAAGGTCATTTTAATTCAGAATCATCTAAGAACACATAATATTAAGTAATAGTAAACAAACATTGCATAATGAAAAATATTTACTAATGCTTAATTATGCATATGTATTTGCGTATGAATCTGTATATTTAGTAAATTACTGTAAGTATGTATTTATAAATAGCATGTGTGACTGTGTTAAGAAGCCTTTCTTCCAGCTAAGGTGCTCAGGACACGTTTTGCCAAACTCTGGCAACTCCACACTCTGCATGTAGGGGCAGCAATGTACTTGTAAGGAAGGAACAATAATTGATTTTTCCTAAAACTGTGATTATAGAGCACACATACACTTTTTAATAACTTATGTTTATTTGTAGTGACTTTAGCATGTGAGGCATGATACTCTTCCACTGCTCTTTCTCAACCACCTAGAAGCAACCTGTTTTGCAGCCTTTACAGACAAGTAGAGCCAAAGAGTTCCTTCATTCTTATTTTTTTTTAAAGATTTTATTTATTTATTTGTCAGAGGGTGACAGAACACAAGCAGGGGAGGTGGCAGGCAGAGGGAGAAGCAGACTCCCCGCTGAGTAAGGAGCCCAATGCGGGCGGGATCCTAGGACCCGGGGATCATGACCTGAGCTGAAGGCAGACACTTAACCAACTGAGACACCCAGGCGTCCGATTTCCTCTATTCTGATAAAAATTCTCTTTCTCTTAGTTCTCATGCTTCCACTGTTTTCTTCCAGATCCATTTTATTTTGCTTGTTCCTTATCTTAGTGATAACGTTTTGATTATTCTCTATTTACATCTATAACCTTCAGAGGTTAGTCCTTACAGTGCAGATGTTACATCTTAGTTACAAACTTCAGTAATCATGTTTCTAATGATACAGCTTTTTTAATTTTTCAGTTTTTAAGCTTATGTATTTTACAAATCTTTGAAAGGACAGCTTCAAGAGATTTATTTCAAACTCAACAAGCACTTGTCAACCTGCTTTTGGTGGAGGGCAGTCTTTTTATGTGTAATATTTCATTTAGTCTTCATAAACTCTATGACAAAGGTATTGATAATCATGTTTCTCATATTAGATGTGAACCTATTGCCCTAAAATTTTAATTCCATCTGAAAATCTGTGAGTACTCACTACTGTGCTGTTGTGTATTTATGTGGCTTTATGATTACAAAAGGGATTTCCTAAGTTAACCATTGCACAAAAATAGCTACTGCATTACTAAAATGCTTCTTTCTAGATATTTTGCTAAATTGTTCTTGCAACAAATTATTCTACTGCAAATGAATCGTCTAGCCTGGGGTTATTTTAATTCCTAATACCAGCACTGTCCTGACACACTAAGTACTATGAGTTCCTACTATCTCCTTCTCTTATGCTTTGCTAGGTTTTCTTGTTTAATTACGATATACCCACCACATGTGGAAATGGTTTCCTCTTGCAGGTATGCACATACATTCACACACACAAAAGGACATGTGCGCATGTGCACAACCTCACGCGCGCACACACACACACACACACACACTACTTGTTTTTTGATCAAAAGATAGATATAATGAACTGGGTTAGGAAAAATCCAGTCTACTTTGGATAAAACCTGGCAGGTATTTGAAAGTATATATAATCGAGTTCAAATTGGTTTTGGTTTATAAAAGTAAACCTGGTGTGGAGACAGGTTGATAAATACTACAATAAAACTGAAGTCGACACTTAGTTTAAAATGGTCCATACTCTATATAGTTGGAGCTTATGAACAGCAGAGAAATTATAGACAACATTCCAGATTTCTGGCCAACTAAAATTTCACTGACATCTTGTAGGTGGAAAAAAAGTAAATAATCTCTACAAATCTTACTAACTACAAACCAGAGAAACAGCATCATTTATTAAAATGCTGGGAAGTTGATAATGATGATGATGATAAGCAAAGTGGATAATAGTGTCTGGGATTTTGGAGGCCTTCCACCTACACTTTCTGCATGTATAAAGAGAAAAGCAAGCATCTGGCATACCAGATGGTTTATATTTGTGATGCCCGAGGAAAAAAAAAAACTATGGAAGACAGAAAGACATGTTCCTACTGATACTAATAGTTTAGTATTCAAATTATGCTACAAGCATTTTTTTCTCTATAGGAGATTAATGTTACTATGCATCAAAAAGGAATTTAAAAAATGAACTCTTAAGGCAAGAAGCAGACTGAATTTAAATGTATTTTTCTTTGAGAAAACTGAATTCCCTAATTACCTGAGGAGTTTTACTAGTTCTAACAGTATTATTTTCCCTAACTTCTGGCCAACGATAGCTCAGCAAGGAAAGGCCCCTCATAGACTTCACTCTGCTTGTGTTTCCTCCTGACTGAGAACATGACAGGTTGACCACCCCTTATTTCCTGACGTATTTTAATGTTTGTCTAAGGAAGGATTGTCTCACAAAATATATAGGGTACTATGTTCTCCAGCAGGTATTTGCCTCAGGGCATCTCTTAATGCAAGTCCTGTATTTTAGCGCTCCTTTCAGAGCACAGGGCTTCCCTAAGGATTTTCTCACAGAATGGGATGCTGGAACACGAACCACTTATGCCGTTCAAGAACACAAGTGATTGAGCACAAAAGGGATTTGAGATTCTTTTAAACATTTGATGGAAGAAACTGAAGAGAAAATTGACTGAATTTGGTGAATCCAACGCTAGACTTAGTGTGGTATTTAAGCCCAAATAACTCAAATTTTGGAGTAAACATAAATATTAGATTATTGTGTGATTATTTGGTTGAGGTAATATGGCTAAATCCTGTGAGTGATGGTAAGTTTTCCTTCAGAAAAGAAATCCAGTATCAACACTCAACCATCTAGGGAAGTAAGTGGTCCAAGACTAAGGCAAAAATTGGGGACTGACAGGTAGGTTTAGTGTCGGTAGTTTGGGCTAACTCTCCAGCATAGAAAAGTCTAGGGTAATTTCAGATTAGGGGACTAAACTTTCCTTAGTTATATGGAGTCAAGTCATGATTGAGGTAATGAGCTGGTATTTAAAGAACCCCTAAGGAAATAGTAATTCTCTGTTACTACATTATTCTTTCCGTCTATTCCTTAAAGTCTTGAAAATACTTTTAACCCAGTGTGTGCTGTGTTGTGGAGAACTAAGAAGTGCCTGTACTCCACTTGGGACTAAGTGAAATCTTACTCATTCTTCTTCATCATTTTTTACCTTAATGCATTTGCTGTGCTTTATTTATAAGGGTCTTTTTCTCAAATATTTTCTTCAGATGAGTTGCTTGGATCAGATAGTCTCTGTCTCTGTGGTAATCTCATTTATCTTCTATTGACCCTGATAGAAGAATGATAGCTTGGCTAGATATAGGATTCTAAGACTGCAGTCATTTTTTCTCAGTAGTGTGTAGATTCTCCTATATTTTCATCTAGTTTTCAGAATTGAAGATGAGAAATACAATGATATCTTTTTTTCTCATTGTACAAAAAGTTTTCTTCTGCCATAAGGCTTATAAGTTTTTTTCCCCCTTAGGAATAAAGAATTTTTGACCAGAACTATGACTAAATAATACTCATTCTTAAAAATGCGGCTTATGATTATATAAACTCCTTAATTCTTCAGGCACAGATCTGTCCCCTACTCAGAGATAATTCTTTCTAGTATTTCCTGATTTTCTTCCTCACCTTTTAACTGCTCTCCCCCCCCCCCCTTTTGAAAAACTTAGTTTTCACAAATGAGAGCCCTTGGATTTATTGGCCACATCACTACCCTTTTTCTTATAATTCCCTTTATCTTCCTTTTCTCTTCTTTTTTGAGATCATTTTAAAATTTCCTATTTCATATAATTAATTCTAGCTTCAACAGTATATATATTTCTTTTAGGTTAAATGACTGATTGATTGGTTTTAGTTTTGAACGTATGTTCTTAACTTTCAGGACAAACTTCTTCCTTCATTTACATCTTCATAAATGATAAATATATGTTCTTATCTTTTTCATCTAAAAATTCTGTTTCACTGGTTTTGCATTTCAAAATTCATTTGATCTCTGTAGCTATTATTTATCTCTTTTAACTTAATGGACTCAACACATATTGGACATTCTTAAGATTGAGTTTATTATAGGTGGTGAGAGGAAAAAAATGATTTCTGCTCCTTTGATGGGTCTGTGGTGTGGGCGAAAAAAAAAAAGGCTTTTGGGCTCCTGTAAAGGCTTTAGTGCAGCAGGAGAAAAGTCAACCAAAACTATTAATTCAAGCTTTATTTAAAATGTTGTAATATGGAAAAGGTCAAGATGAGTGTTCTACAGGAAACCACTTGCCTGGAGTATTAATGGGATAGATTGGAGAAAGTCAAAGTTGAGTGTTGTTCTGAGAATTTTTCAGTGTTCATTTTATTGAAGGTATGAGAAATTAAGATTGTGTTAATTGTGGTAAGGATGCATAAACAGTAAGACTTGCTAACAGTCAATTTGGATTTAGTAAGGGGAGGGAAGACAGAGTTGAGGCTAAGGTCTTCTGTGCATCAGTAAAAATGTTTCATTTCCTGAGCATATTTCATGCTTGTTTCCCTGCACAGTTGTAGATTAAGACAGGGAGGATTCAGGCAAAACATTCAGCACTATTGTGCCTTTTGGACTTAGAGATTAGAGGTCCACTATTACCAGCTATTCCAAAGACCCCTGTTTTTGCTGCTGGATTTGATGGCTTTCTTCAGTGAATATCTTAGGAATATTCTTAAGCATGGAAGGGAGCCCCTAACAGTTCTCTCCACAGAGATCTCAGTGGAATCTTTATTCATATTGATTTTTCCCAGATTAAAATTGGCAAGTGTTTTAAAGATAGGCATATGAAGAAGGAAGGCTCACATTCCACTCACCTGTTTCTAGATTTCACAGTTCTTTTGTTTTTTGTTACTTACCTGATAAGAAGTTTGACAATTTCTTGTAAATGTTTCTTTTTTGTTACTACTTATAATTTAAAAGACCTGGAAATGCATTAGCAAGTTGATATCTCATATGCCAAAATGTTTGACTACATAAGTAATTTAGAAATTAATAGTGATAACACATTAGCTATTTGGAACTGAGAGGGAAATGTGGTCATGTCATAAATCATATATTTCATTAAACAATTCTGTGAGTTTCTTTGCCTTGTGAAAAATATGTGTATTCATTTTAATGAAGTGCATTACTTAAGAATTAAAGATGGCAATTTTCACCATGGGGTCAAATGTCCCAAAGATAAAAGTTAAAATTAAGCCATGGAGTGAGGAAAAGTGAAAACAAAATAAAATAAAACAAAATAAAAATAAAATCCATTTACTTATTTGTACTAAATATGGTTAGTATTTAGTTTTTGACTTTTTATTTTGTCACATTAATGTAAAGTTTTTAGTGAAATGCAGAGCTTCTAACATGATGGATTTATTCTTTCTAAAAAAGGAGGTCCAAAAGCTTTTAAAATTTAAATGAATTTTTTTATGAGAACACATACACTATTTTACCTATTCAAAAGAAAGAGATATTTACAGACTATAAATGGCTACAATGAATCACTTTAAAGAGTCACAGAATATTACAAGGTTTTGTCCTTGACTTGACAATTAATTGCTAATTTCATATTGTCAATAAATACATTGTTATTATGGAGTAATGCAATATTAGAATGAAGTTTTAAGATTTATAGTAATTATAAAAATAACTGAGTGGAGGCGTTCCAAGATGGCGGAGAAGCAGGAGACTTAAAGTTTGTCTGGTCCCAGGAATTCAGCGAGGGAGCTACCAAACCATTCTGAATACCTATGAACGCAACTGGAGAACGAAGAAAAGAGTAGCAGAAGCTCTATGAACAGAAAAGCGACCACACTCTGCAAGGAGGAGAAAAGATGGTGGAGGAGTAGGAGACCCTTTCTCAGCTGGTCCCAAGTCGAGCTGGATATCTACCAGACCATCCTGAAAACCCACAGAATCAGCCTGAGATGCAGGAAGATACATCTGGATCTCTACAAACCACCATCTCCAGTGCTGAATATCGAGGTATGAAATGGGGAGCTGTGAATCCATGCACAGATATCGGAAGATAAATGGAAGGGGGAGGGAGTTGATGCACTCAGGCACCGGGAATCGGTAGCCACTTGCTTTGGGGAGCGGGCCGGACTCGAGGACGGGCCCCCACGAGAGAGCAGACTGAGAGCGTGAACCCGGGAACGTGAGTGTGACCAGACTGAAAACCGGAGCTCTGGAGAGCTCACTGGAACCGGACTGATACTGGGAGCTCGGGAGCCTGCGCGACCTGACTGAAAACTGGCACTCCGGGGTGCACGCGAACCACACTGAAACAGGGAGCTCGAGAGCTCGTGCGGGAACTGAGGGTGGCTTGTGGTGTTAGAAGCACAAAGGACAGAGACGTGCTGGCCCTGGAAGTGAGGCCTGGGACACAGGTTGTGGGGCGCACATCCCAGGATGCTGCAGGGTTTTTAGCAGCACTGACAGAAACAGAGTTAAAGTGGCCAAGAGAGCTCAGTGGAGGGCGGACTGCGATCCTTCTGTTCTGAGACAGAGGCTAAGATACGGCTACTGCTGCTCTGACTCTCAGAAGAGCCACAGAAAACCTCCAGGGAAAGCCACCAGAGAATAAAAGCCTGGAAATACCGGCTCACATTGTGCCCATCCCCATCCCCCCTTGCAGGCGACACGGCAACTCTACCCAAACAGGGTTGCCTGAATATCAGCACAGCAAGCCCCTCCCCCAGAAGGCAGGCTAAAAAATCAAGAAGCCGACATCCCTAAGGTCCTTATAAAACAAGTGCACACTGCCTGTGTCCTGGTCAATAATTTGGGCTCTGGGCATCCCTGCAACCTCTCCTCATCAGAATGACGAGGAGGAGAAATCCCCCCCAGCAAAGAAAAGATAATGAGTCTGTGGTCTCTGCCACAGAACTGATGGATATGGATATAACCAAATTGTCAGAAATGGAGTTCAGAGTAACAATGGTCAAGGTGATGTGTAGGCCGGAAAAAACTATTAATGAAAATATTAACGAGAATATAGAATCTCTAAGGGCAGAAATGAGAGCGAGTCTGGCAGAAATTAAAAGTGCTATGAATCAAATGCAGTCTAAACTAGATGCGCTGACAGCTAGGGTAAATGAGGCAGAAGAACGAATTAGTGAATTGGAGGATGGGATGTAGAAGAAAAAGTTAAAAGAGAAACTTGCCTCAAAAAAATCCAATCTCAAGAATGTAGATTACGGGAGATTACTGACTCAATGAAACGTTCCAATGTCAGAATCATTGGCATCCCCAAGATGGTGGAGAAAGAGAGAAGTCTAGAAGAGATATTTGAACAAATTGTAGCTGAGAACTTCCCTAATCTGGCAAAGGAAATAAGCATTCATGTCCAAGAAGCAGAGAGGACCCCTCCCACGGTCAATGAGAACAGACCTACACCACATCATGTCATAGTGCAGTTCGCAAATATTAGATCCAAGGATACACTATTGAAAGCAGCCAGGGGGAAGGAAATCCTTATGTACAGAGGGAAAAATATCAGAATAATGTCAGACCTGTCTACAAAGACCTGGCAGGCTAGGAAGGTTTGGCGGGGTATTTTCAAAGCTCTATCTGAGAAGAACATGCAGCCAAGGATCCTTTATCCAGCAAGGTTGTCATTCAGAATTGATGGAGAGATAAGGACCTTCCAGGATCAGCAGAAACTGAAGGAATTCATAACCACCAAACCAGCCCTACATGAGATATTAAGGGGGGTTCTATAAAAGTAGAAAGGCCCCAAGAGTGATACAGAACAGAAATTTACAATCTGTAGAAACAAAGACTTCACAGGAGACATGACATCATTAAAATCATATCTCTCAATAATCACTCTCAATGTGAATGGCCTAAATGCTCCCATAATGCCACAGGGTTGCAGATTGGATAAAAAGACATGACCCATCCATTTGCTGTCTACAAGAGACTCATTTTGAACCTAAAGATACATCCAGACTGAAAGTGAAGGGATGGAAAACCATTTTTCATGCCAATGGACCTCAAAAGAAAGCTGGGGTAGCAATTCTCATATCAGACAGATTGATTTTAAACTAAGGACTGTTGTTAGAGATACAGAAGGGCACTATATTATTCATAAAGGATGTATCCAACAAGTGGATATGACAATTAGAAATATCTATGCCCCCAACAGGGGAGCAACTAGATACATAAGCCAACTCTTAACCAGGATGAAGAGACATATAGATAATAATACTTTAATATTAGGAGACCTCAACACTCCGCTCTCAGCAATAGACAGATCACCTAAGCAGAAAATCAACAAAGAAACAAGAGCTTTGAATGACATACTGGACCAGATGGACCTCATAGATATATATAGAACACTACACCCCAGAACAACAGAATACTCATTCTTTTCGAATGCACATGGAACTTTCTCCAGAATAGACCATATACTGGATCACAAAACAGGTCTCAAACGATACCAAACAACGGAGATTATTCCCTGCATATTCTCAGACCACAATGCTTTGAAACTGGAACTCAATCACAAGGAAAAAAATGGAAGAAACTCAAACACTTGGAAACTAAGAATGATCTTGCTCAAAAATGGTGGGATAAATCAGGAAATTAAAAATCATTTAAACAATTTCTGGAGACCAATGAGAATGAAAACACATCGGTCCAAAACCTGTGGGACACTGCAAAGGCAGTCCTAAGGGGAAAATACATAGCCATCCAAGCCTCACTCAAAAGAATAGAAAAATCTAAAATGCAGTTTTTATATTCTCACCTCAAGAATCTGGAGCTGGAACAGAAGAACAGGCCTAACCCACGCACGAGTAGGCAGGTGATCAAGATAAGAGCAGAGATCAATGAATTAGAAACCAGGAGCACAGTAGAGCAGATCAACAGAACTGGAAGCTGGTTCTTTGGAAGAAAAATCAATAAATAAGATCGATAAGCCACAGGCCAGACTTATTCAAAAGAATAGAGAAAAGACCCAAATTAATAAAATTATGAATGAAAGGGAAGAGATCACAACCAACACCAATGAAATAGGAAGGATCATTAGAGACTATGATCAACAACAGTATGCCAATAAATTAAAAAACCTGGAAGAAATGGATGCCTTCCTGGAAACCTATAAACTACCAAGATTGAAACAGGAAGAAATTGATTATTTAAACAGACCAATTCATTATGAAGAGATTGAAGCAGTGATCAAAAACCTCCACCAAAACAAGAGTCCAGAGCCTGACGGGTTCCCTGGGGAATTCTACCAAACATTCAAAGAAGAAATAATACCTATTCTCCCGAAGCTGTTTCAAAAAATAGAAACAGAAGGAAAACTAGCAACTCATTCTATGAGGCCAGTATTACCTTGATCCCCAAACCAGGCAAAGAGCACATCAAAGAAGAGAATTACAGACCAATTTCCCTGGTGAATATGGACGCCAAAATTCTCAACAAGATCCTAGCTAATACAATCCAAAAGTACATTAAAAGGATTATCCATCAAGACCAAGTGGGATTCATCCCTGGGATGAAAGGGTGGTTCAACATTCGCAAATGTATCAGTGTGATAGATCATATCAACAAGAAAAGAGTCAAGAACCATATGATCCTCTCAATTGATGCGGAAAAAGCATTTGACAAAACACACCATCCTTTCCTGATTAAAACCCTTCATAGTGTAGGGATAGAGGGTACATTCCTCAATCTCATAAAAACCATCTATGAAAAGCCTACAGCGAATATCATTCTCAACTGGGAAAAGCTGAAAGCCTTTCCCTTAAGATCAGGCACATGACAAGGATGCCCACTCTTGCCATTATTAGTCAACATAGTACTAGAAGTCCTTGCAACAGCAATCAGACAACAAAAAGGGATAAATGTATCCAAATAGGCAAAGAAGAAGTCAAACTGTCTCTCTTCGTAGATGACATGATATATATAGAAAACTCAAAAGACTCCACCCCCAAACTACTAGAACTTATAGAGCAATTCAGCAATGTGGTGGGATACAAAATCAATGCTCAGAAATCAGTTGCGTTTCTATACACAAATGAGACTGAAGAAATAGAAATTAGGGAATCCATTCCGTTTCCAATAGCACCAAAAATCATACATTATCTTGGAATTAACTTAACCAGAGACGTAAAGGACCTATATTCTAGAAACTACAGATCACTCTTGAAAGACATTGAAGAAGACACAAAAAGATGGAAACTATTCCATGCTCATGGATCAGAAGAATAAACGTAATTAAAATGTCTATGCTACCCAGAGCAATCTACACTTTCAATGCCATCCCAATCAAAATACCAATGACATTTTTCAAAGAACTGGAACAAACTGCCCTTAAATTTGTGTGGAACCAGAAAAGACCCCGAATCACCAAGGAATTGTTGAAAAGGAAAAACAAAGCTGGGGGCATCACTTTGCCAGATTTCAAGCTATGCTACAAAGCTGTGATCACAAAGACAGCATGGTACTGGCACAAAAACTGACACATAGACCAATGGAACAGAATAGAGAACCCAGAAATGGACCCTCAGCTCTTTGGGCAACTAATCGTTGACAAAGCAGGAAAAAACATCCGGTGGAAAAAAGACAGTCTCTTCAATAAACAGTGCTGGGAAAATTGGACAGCTATATGTAAAAGAATGAAACTAGATCACTCTCTCACACCATACAAAGATAAACTCCAAATGGTTGAAAGACCTCTATGTGAGACAGGAATCCATCGAAATCCTAGAGGAGAACATAGGCTGCAACCTCTTTGACATCGGCCACAGCAACTTTTTTCATGACACATCTCCAAAGGCAAGAGAAACAAAAGAAAAAATGAACTTGTGGGACTTCATCAGGATAAAAAGCTTCTGAACAGCCAAGGAAACAGTCAAAAAAACTAAGAGGCAGCCCACGGAATGGGAGAAGATATTTGCAAATGACACTGCAGATATGACTAGTATCCAAGATCTACAAAGAACTTCTCAAACTCAATAGATGGGAAACAAATAATCAAATCAAAAAATGGGCAGAAGATATGAACCGACACTTTTCCAATGATGACATACAAATGGCTAACAGACACATGAAAAAATGTTCAAAATCATTAGCGATCAGGGAAATTCAAATAAAAACCACCTTGAGATACCACCTTACACAAGTTAGAATGGCAACAATTGACAAGGCAGGAAAAGACAAATATTGGAGAGGATGTGGAGAAAGGGGATCCCTCTTACACTCTTGGTGGGAATGCGGGTTGGTACAGCCACTTTGGAAAACAGTGTGAAGGTCCCTTAAAAAGTTAAAAATGGAGCTACCCTATGACCCAGCCATTGCCCTACTGGGTATTTACCCCAAAGATACAGACGTAGTGAAGAGAAGGGCCATATGCACCCCAATGTTCATAGCAGCATTGTCCACAATAGCTAAATCGTGGAAGGAGCTGAGATGCCCTTCAACAGATGACTGGATTAAGAAGATGTGGTCCATATATACAATGGGATATTACTCAGCCATCAGAAGGACGATTACCCAGCATTTGCAGCAACATAGACGGGACTGGAGGAGATTATGCTAAGTGAAATAAGTCAAGCAGAGAAAGACAATTATCATATGGTTTCACTCATTTATGGAACATAAGAAATAGGAAGATTGGTAGGAGAAGGAAGGGAAGAATGAAGGGGGGTAAACAGAAGGGGGATTGAACCATGAGAGACTGTGGACTCTGGGAAACAAACTGAGGGCTTCAGAGGGGAGGGGTGGGGGATTGGGATAGACCGGTGATGGGTATTAAGGAGGGCACATATTGCATGGTGCACTGCGTGTTATATGCAAATAAAGGATCATGGAACATTGTGTCAAAAACTGGGGATGTACTGTATGGTGACTAATATAAAAAAATAAAAATTATTTTTAAAAAATAAAGAAAAAAGGTTATAAGAAGATGTAAGGACAACATGGATATAAAGAGGAGAGAGAACAAAATACAAAATTCTCAACTAAAGATGAAAATAAATATATTAAATAGAAAACCCACTGGATGGGATTAACAGAGGTTTAGATGCTTCAGAAGGAAAGAAGAGTAAATTTGAATTTGATATAATTGTAGAAATTATTCAAAATTAAACAGAGGAAACCAAACACTGCAAAACAATAAACAAGGCATTAGAGATCTGTAAAAAATAAAAATAAAAATAAATTGAGTGTCAGCCTATTATTTTAGGTATTTAAATTTGCAGATTTTAATAGAATTAAGACCATACAATTAGTATTGTTTTGCTAGTTCAGTAATAAATTATTTTATCATGCTATACTAAGCCTGACATATTTCTGAGGAATACAATTTACCCTTGATCAATACAGGTTGAAGTGTATGGATATGCTTATATGTGGATTTCTTTGGTAATATAGTACATACTATAAAAGTATTTTCTCTTCTCTATGATTATTTCACATTTTCTTTTCTCTAGCTTACTTTATTATAAGAATACAGTATATAACACATATAACATAAAATATGTGTTAATCAAGTATGTTGTCTGTAAGGGTTGTAGTCAATAGTAGTCTATTAGTTAAGTTTTGGGGAGTCAAATTTTACATTTATTTTCAACTACATGGAAGCCCCATATTTATATCTTTATGTAACCTTAATTTTTTTGTTTTAGGGTCAGAATCTTCATGCAGTCATATGAGAGTTAGGGCTTTAACATATATATTTTGAGGGATATAATTCAATCCATGTCACACCTTTAAATATATCCCAAAGATATTAAAGGCAAGCTGACCATAGGATTTGCAACATGAGAATAATTTATACATGTCTTAGGGTTGGGGTTTTTGTTTTTTGGTTTTTTTTCAAAGTAAGTTCTAAATAGTTTCATGTGTACCTTTGGGCACAAATATTGAATAAAGTTAAAAATCAGACATTACAATACGTTAAGATGTGCTGTGTGTAATAAAGATTGCTATATAGATTTAAGAGAATCAACATGCATTTTGTTACATTTTAAGATAATTGACTTTAATTAAAATATAAAAATATGATTTGGAGATTTTGCTATTTAATACATGTACGTTATCTCACTAATTCAGAATTGCCAGAGGGGCACCTGGGTGGCTCAGTTGGTTAAGCATCCAACTCTTGATTTCTGGCTTAGGTCCTGATCTCAGGGTCGTGAGATCAAGCTCTGTGTTGGGCTCCACACTGGGCATGGAGCCTGCTTAAGATTCTTTCTCTCTCCGATTCCTTCTGCCCCTCCTGCTCCCCACGTGTGTGCCCTCTCTCTCTTAAAAAAAAAAAATTCAAAATTGCCAGAGATATTTTTTTAAAGATTTTCTTTTATTTATTTGACAGAGACAGCCAGCGAGAGAGGGAACACAAGCAGGGGGAGTGGGAGAGGAAGAAGCAGGCTCCTAGCAGAGGAGCCTGATGTGGGGGCTCAATCCCAGAACGCTGGGATCACACCCTGAGCCAAAGGCAGACGCTTAATGACTGTGCCACCCAGGCGCCCCCAGAGATATTTTCATACAAAACCAAATAACTTCTGGTGGTGAGTAGGGGAATGGGTGAAACAGGTGAAGGGAATTAAGAGTACTTAAACATATCATGATAAGCATTGAGTAATGGTTTAGGCACACACTTGTGATGAGCACCAGGTGTTGTATGGAAGTGTTGAATCACTGTATTGTACACCTGAAACTAATATAACACTGTAGGTTAATATACTGGAATTAAAATTAAAAACTTAATTTAAAAAGTTAAAAAAAACAATAATTTCTCTCTTAGTCTCAGATTTTACTTCAGTTTTCCTTACCAGTGCCCATTTTTCAACACTCTCGCTTCCCAAATTTTAGATTTTGCTTATTTACTGCTATTTATTTATTCATTCAATAAGCATATTTAATAGATATGATTTAAAGTTTTTAACAGCCTCTGCTATTAAAGAGTGAGAGCTCAAATTCTTAGAGAAAAATGAGAATAATGGGGTACCTGGGTGGCTCAGTTGTTAAGCATCTGCCTTCGGCTCAGGTCATGATCCCAGGATCCTGGGATCGAGCCCCACATTGGGCTCCCTGCTCAATGAGAAGCCTGCCTCTCTGTCTCCCTCTGCTTGTGTTCCCCCTCTCACTGTGTCTTTCTCTGTCAAATAAATAAAATCTTTAATAAAAAAAAGAAAAATGAGAATGATGGAATCTATGAATCACTGCCATTTGATAAATGGTATGAAAGAGGATAAAGAATACATAGTAGAAGTCCTTTAATATATTCAAGGATGACATTAATGAGACAGTAAGCTTGGGCTGAATCTTCAAGACCTGTGGTTTAATACGCGGATGAGTATCTGCACACTGGCATGAAGTCTTGAGAAGGATAACATGATTTGGGAGTATTGGTAGCATTATGAAGGAACAGCTAAAGGTGAAATAAAAGGAGGCAGAATGAAATAGGAGATAGCTTCAGTGTTCTGGATAGCAAATCCTGCTTGATTTTTCTGTGCTACTCAACATGACATTTTCCTACCTCAAATTTTCTGGCCAGAATTATGACGTTAATTAGTCTCTACTTGGCTGGAAAAATACTTGGATCCTAGATCCTCAAGGCTATTTGTTCTTTAGCATAACTTGTCTTTAATGTTGAAGCATCGTGCCCTGCTGCTCACCATGATAGTAAGGGCAGATATAGTCAGAAGTTCAATTACAGGGGCGCCTGGGTGGCTTAGTCGTTAAGCGTCTGCCTTCAGCTCAGGGCATGATCCCAGTGTTCTGGGATCGAGCCCCACATCGGGCTCCTCCGCTGGGAGCCTGCCTCTTCCTCTCCCACTCTCCATGCTTGTATTCCCTCTCTCGCTGGCTCTCTCTATCAAATAAATAAATAAAATCTTAAAAAAAAAAAAGAAGTTCAATTACAGTGAAGGAGAGTAGTGTGTCTGAGAAGAGGGTTGGATCATCAGTATCCTAGAGTCAAAATCTCGGGAAATTCATTAGTCAAGATGTAAATTCCAAGAAAATTTGATTTAAATGAATTGAAAGAAAGAAAGCTCTTATCTCCAGAAATGTGATCAACAAGAATTGAACTTATAAAGATATAGATAATAGAATATTATTGAGCCATAAAAAAGAAAAAAATCTTGCCGTCTGTGATAACATAGATGAAACTGGAGGACATTATGCTAAGTTAAATAAGCTAGGTAGAGAAAAATAAATGTTGTATGATCTCACTTATTTGTGGAATCTAAAAACAAAAACAAAACAAAACAAAAAAGAAAGAAAAAGTTTGATAGAAACAAAGTGGTTGCTAGGGAATGAGGCAGAGTGGAGGAAATGGGCAGATGTTGGTCAGAGGTACAAACTTTGACTTAAAAATAAATCAATTTTTATCTAACATACAGCATGGTGACTCTAGCCAACAGTACTGTATAGTATACTTGAAATTTGCTAGGAGAGTAGATCTTAAGCATTTCACCACATATGCACACAAAAATGTAACAGAAAAAAATGCATGCACGGTGACGGATGTGTTAATTAACTTGATTGTGGGAACCACTTCACCATGTATCCATGTATCAAATCATGGTGTACAATTTAAATATACATAATTTTATCTATTTAATCAATTATACTTCAATAAAACTGGGGGGGTGGAAAGGACATAAATACAACCTATTCATTCAACTAAAGACTGACACACTTGACTATAATATATGTACATACATATTTATATTCATATTTATGTATCTAATACATAATTACTTTAAAATACACATATATAACTTTACAAGAATAGAATTATCACTAATAACAATTTTTATCTCAGCGACTGACTAAAATTTTTGCCACATATGTGACAAAGTATTTATTACTCTAATATATTTTCAAAACTTACAACATTAATTAAGAAAAAAAGAAAACAAAAAGTAAAAGACACAAAGACACTTTTGGAGATATTTGTTAACTTAATAATGGTGATGGTAGCACAGGTGCATGCTTATGTCCAACTTCATCTAATTGCATGCATTAAATATGTACAGTTTTTGTATATTAATAATATCTCAATAAATCTGTAAAAAAATACATTACATGAAGGTAGTTTCTTAGTTTGTTTTCCCTTGAAAGCAAAGACCAAGAACTTTGGTACAGGCACTGTATTGGGAGACAGTCTCACTAAACAGGAGTGGGGGAACATGGAAAGGGATACAGGAAAGGAAGAGAGGCCAATGGAGGGTCTGTAATGAAGCTTGATGCTATGGGGAAAGACTCACTACTGCTGGGACCTCTGAGAAGCAAACAAAATGTCTACCAAATTTTTCTATCAAAAGGACAGGAAGCTGGAGGATCCTAGTCCTAGCAGTGGTGCCTAAATTCCACTGTGTGAATATTGGCCCCAAGGATTAACTCTAGTATTTCAGAGCAGTGCTTGAGAACAGTCAGAGCAAACTCTGTCTGGCCTTTAGAAAGCCCTGAGGTAGAATACATAAAGTCCATTATTGCACTCTTGAGACTAGCTGCTGGGTGTGTGAGTTTGCACAGAACTGTCCACTAAACTTGCCAGTGCTGAGATCAGAGATGAGTCAAGGGGATGTGACCTATACAAGCGGCATCTTCTATAAATATGAATGAACAATTCTCAGAAGTGTAATCTCAAATAGCTAATAAGAATTTCAAAATAACACTCAATATTTTTATAATTGGTAAAATAAAAATTTTAAATAAAAAGAAATAGTATTCCACTTCTTTAGATATTAGCTAAAAATAAGATTTGAAACTATCAGTTAGTGGGAATTGTGTAGAAATAGTAACTCTCATGCACAGATGGGAAAGGTATAAATTGGTATAAGCACTTCTACAAGAATCGAAATGGGAAGCTAAATAGAATAACTTCTGATCAAGCAATTATCCTTTGGATATACCTGAAAATTAAGCCAAACTACCATCTCCGGAAAAAATGTATATTCATATGATAGAAATAAAAAGTAGCAACTAAAATGAAACAACTTGATTTATATTTAAAATCATAGATTTCATTTTAAAATTACAATATGTATAAAAGAGAGTTTTGTAGCACAGAAAATATATTAATGATATGGATTGAAATCCATGTTAAACTGTGATGTATAATGCAGAATAACATTACAGAAATATGGCCTGGAAGGGCTCTGAAAGGGCCACAAATTCATGATAGCAGAAAGAAGACTAATAGTGGAGAGGTTAGAAAAAATAGTGGATCTCAATGTAGTATGTAAAATTTTACATCTTTAATAAAATATCAACTGAATTTTAAAGTAAAGTATTCTTGGGGTTAATGTAGAGCATGAAATCAGCCATAACACCTGGCTCGCTAAAATGTTAACACAGAGGCCGCGGGGGTGAGGGAAGGTTTCAGAGAAGGTCATAGGCCTTTGGAATGCTGAGGCCTGAGTGACCACTGTGCAGTTGGAACGCTGCGGGGAGTTGCCGTTCCGAAACTTTCCTAGCCCAGACAGCCGCCCTGTGATCTAAGAGATGTAGGCATTGTCCCTTAGGCTATGTTCAGCAGAACTCGTAGAACACGCAAATTAGCATATCGTATCTTTCCCCTTAAACAGATCCTCCCAGTTTCAGTAGGACCCCTTGTCACACATCACGTGCTTGAGAAACAGTGATAAGGATTTGTGATTATGCTGAAGGACCAATAAAAGCGGGAGCAAAGAAGAGTGAAGTGTCTTTGCCTCTGAGCGTTGAACCCCTTGCTTTCTCCTCTCTTTCACAGCAAAGTTTGGAGTAATCTTTCATCGGTCAGTACAGGGATTGCTGGCCATCCCTGGCAAAGTATCATTAAAGAAAAAACCATAAAACAGAGGTTCTAATAAATTTTAAAAATACTTTTATTTTTAGCTTATTACCTTGTCATTATTGTTCTTATTTAATATCACTGACTTCAAAATGAAAAGGATGTTATATTAATTATGGTTCTTCAGAGAAATAGAACGAAATGGGTATCCATAGGCCTTTCTTTCTTTCTTTCTTTCTTTCTTTCTTTCTTTCTTTCTTTCTTTCTTTCTTTCTTTCTTTCTTTCATGGAATGGCCTAAGCAATTATGGAGGCTGGGAAATCCCAAGATTTGCAGTCGGTAAGCTGCAGGCAGATAGCTGATGGCAGGGTTCCGTTCTGGATCTGGAGGACTGAGAACCAGTAGAATCAATAGTGTAATTCCAGTCCTAAAGTGAGCAGGCTCAAGACCCCAGAAGAGTTGATGTTACTCAGCTGGAATCTGAAGGCAAGAAAAGAGCTGTTTTGGGCTCCAACAATAGGAGTCCTCTTAGCCTTTTTTTTAATTCAATCTTTAATTGCTTGAATAAATCCCACCCACATTAGAACAATCTGATTTACTCAGCCTACAGATTCAAATACTAATCTCATCCAGAAATGCCCTCACAGACTTACCCAAGAATAATATTTGACCAGATATCTGGGCATCTTGTGGCCCAATCAAATTGACATACGAAATCAACCGAAGCAGTCCTATTCTCAGGTCTTTAAGATTTTATTTATTTATTTATCTATTTATCTATTTATGTGAGAGAGAGAGAGACTGACCATCAACAGACACTTGTTTTTAATTAGTGTCATTCGTGTGCATCTGTTTAAAGAACGGCATGATGTATCAGTCTGGATTTTAACTGCAAATAATAAGCACGGTAATATGGTAAATAGTTTAATGAGAGCGATAGATCCAGCACATCAAGCAGAGCAGAAAAGTCAGGATAGGAGGCTACGCAGCCAGCAGCAATGCAAAGTGGTCGATGCAACTACTGAGGGAGGGACCTCAGGGCTGTGACCAGGGGCACAAACCCAGCAGCTCAGCCTGCCAACGCTGATGCTAACTCTGCTAACCCTGAAAGCCGGGTGTCTTTGCCGAGAGAGTTTGACAGAAAATTGCTTCTACATGGCGCAGCTTTTTCCATTTTTGTTAAAGTCCACGTCTACCATGGGGTAATCGGTCTAGCAATGCTTAGTTCACGTAACTGCCGCAGTGGTACGTGAGGATGAGAAAGCAGCTTTGTTCCTTCTGTCTTGGCCAGACAGGATTCAGTGCAAAGCATTTCCTCCTAAACAGAAATGACGTTAAAGAGTTGCTCATGTCCACACACATCACAAAAAAGCATATGATCCAACATCCTCACTGACCCATATCAACCCCCACATTCTTTAATATTTAACTTCCAAACAACACAAAATGCCCCTGGCTCACATGATGTCACTGTTCCAGAGATCTTCAACTCAACTCTCCACTTCTCTCCATCCTGCCCTCTGATCCAAGGGGCTGACCTGCAGAGACCACACTTGTCCCTTGTCTGATTTCAGCTTTGGTTTAACTGGGAGTCCTGGCAGGATGCCAGAGGGAAGGAGAGGGAGGTAGTGGGTGTGTTTTCTCGCTCTCCTGAGGGTGGCCCCAGGCTGGCTCCAGCTCTCATTTGAAAGGTGACTCTGCATTTGAAACTCTAATTGAAGTCAGTCTTTTCCTTCTGGGTTCCAGTAATTGCTGTCTTTTTTTCTTCCCTTTGGGTCTAGTGGCGGCATAGTCCCAAAGTACTCACTGTACTATCCCTTGTGGTTTCCCTACATTTTGTCACTTCTTTGACAAATAATCCCTTTTTTAAAGCACTGCTGGAACAGAGTGTGCATGCTGTTTCCTGCTAGCAGACCAATACAGGAATTGTATGTTATTCCAAAAAGATGCTTCCCTCTGACCAAAGGAAAATAATGTGAAGTCTAATACATTATTGTATCTAGCTTTAATACAGGATTTTTATTATACTGTCTCTTCCTATTTTATTAAAGTCTCATGTCATTATATGATAATGTATCAAATAAATTGTTAATTTACCAATATTAATAAACTCTCTCGAACATAAAGGATTAAGATTTTTTTTAAGCTAGTTAAAACATCTAATTGAATGTGACCCAGCAATCTAGACGTATAGGTAGATATCATAGCCCTAGTTTCTGCAACCATTCCTAAAGCCATAATTGACAGATAACGCTGCATCTTTCGCCAACCATTCCACTTCCCCTTGGTTCTCAGCCAGCTCTGCCAGTTAGAGTTTCTCACCTGCTGGATGTACTGAACTGTCTTTCCTGGGATAGCTGACATCTGTGTAGTTTGCCAAACGTGAATTTTACGCAGTTAATTTGTTCGCTTGATAGAGCATTTTAAGACGACCTATTCAGTTGAGAATTCAATAGGTTGTGGACTGGAGAGGACAGGCAAGAATGAAACAGGGGTCTCAATTCGAACACTTATTACAATAGTCCTGTGGAAAGAAAGAAAGATGAATTTGTAAGGAGGCAGGATGGCAGTAAAGGTAGAGAGAAGTGCACAGTATTAGAAAATATTTTGGAAGGGGCAAAACGGGAATTATTAATGAATTGGTTATAGGAAGAAGAGAAAATCAAAGATGACTCTTAGATATTTAGCTTGCGCATTTGGGTGAATGTTTGTAACATTTAATGAGAGAGGAAAACTAATGAAAAAGAATATTTGAGTGAATGCTATCAAGAAGTCACCCTGCGACAAAATACGTTTGAGATGACTAGTAGGGACATCAGGTAGGACACAGATGTATCAATCTGGAGTTTAGAGAAAGGTTCAAGACCGAAGATAAAAGTTCAGCTGTCATCCTCATGTGAATTTTGTTTATGCATGTGACTGGCCTGGATCGTTAAGGGAGAAAATATAAGAGAGAAGGAAGCATGGTACCAAATAAATCCCCGGGAACCCATACTTGGAGTTCAGAAAGAGAAGAAATCCTCCAAAGTGGACGACAAAGACTAATCATTGAGGTTGGAATAAAAAATCACCCTGAAAGTGTGAGACCTCAAAGTGATGTTAAAACAGTATTTAAATCAGGGAGCAGTGAACTCTATTGCGGGAGTTTGAAGGGTAGAGCAGAGGCCAAAGATATTAACAATGGTTTTGGTAGAAGTCGATGGCTAGTCAGCTGGATGAAAGCTGTTCACTTCCATGGACTGATATAGAGAATTTGGGTGAGGCGTGAAGACAGCTAATGGCAGATTTATGACTAATAAAGCCTAAATTTTAGGGCCCCTCTCATGTACGAGCCACACATATACTAGCTGTCTTTAGGTGTCTCTGAAGAAAAAATCCATTTATTTTTTCTTTCACATGACTTTTAATCCTAATCAAATCACTAACGCTACAGAAACAGGTAAAATGCTAAAAGTTATGTTTTGTTCCTTAAGACTTTTCCCAGTGAAGCTTTAAACGTAAGGTTTTATGGAGATTGACGTTTGTTTAAATACATCTACTCAAGTAATGTAGCATTACCCTCATTTCTAACACCGTGAGATGCACTACCACTGTGTATTTTATGCCTTTTTTTCAGTGATAATAACTGTTGGCCCTGAAAGCCTGTTTAATGACCTATAACTCCTTCAGAGAAAAATTGCAAATGTTGCACTCAAAACTGCTAAGCTGTTTTTCATATCACATTTGACATTTTAAAATGCTACTGTGTTTTAGAAATAAACCTATTTAAGTAAATTAACCTCCAAATCCTATGTAAAATGTACCTGATGTGTAAAATATATTTAATTATAGTGCAGAAAACAAATTTAGCGCAAGTTTGTCAGCTCATACATCCTTTTAAAAAAATGTAATTGTGCCGTATAGTCAGTGTGTCACCTCTTTCCAGAACAACCTCAAACTATTGCGGTTGTGTCAGCAACAGCTCCAAATACTGGAAAACTAGTGATAGGTTGTAGTGTACATTGTTGTCATGTATAAAATTTAATAAAATCGATTGAGGTTTTGAGCAAGTTCTCTGAGTTCTTGCAGAAATGAATATGTAGGGAAAAGTAGGAGAAAACAAGAATACAGGTATGAAAAATTCATGTTTTTTTCCGTATAATCCAGTCAGTATTTAACCACAATGACTGGATGCATAGTGTTGCACCAGATGCTTTAGTTTAGTGTACTAAACTCTCTGCCTTCAGAAAAGCAATAGTGGGGACACCTGGGGGGCTCAGTCAGTTAAGCAGCTGCTTTAGGTTCAGGTCATGATCCCAGGGTCCTGGGATCAAGTCTCACATTGGGCTCTTTGCTTGGCAGGGAGCCTGCTTCTCCCTCTGCCTGCTGCTCCCCTGGGTGGTGCTCACACACACTCTCTCTCCCTAACAAGTAAATAAAATCTTTAAAAGAAAAAAAAAGAAGAAGAAGAGCAATAGTAGCAAGAGCTTATCTTTTCCCAATACCCTATAAAACTAAGTAGAACACAATTGTTTTCGGTACCTCTATCTATGGACCTGTTCCCATTTTCAGGCCAATGGTATAACTAAATGCAAAGAAAAATCTAAGGTTATGGAGTTATTTGGATAAATCACATTCATATGAATAAATATATACATACATATATACATGCATAGATTCTTAGTTTAATATTTTCTTGTTCTTTTAAAAAGGGTATGTAAGGAAAAGACCGAATTTCAAGGAAGAAAACATGTTATTTCTAAAACTAAGACAAGTTTATTGTACATATGAGAACCATTGCACATGGCGTTGGGAAATGCTTTTTAACTAAATGTACATTATCTTGATAGTTCTTTTATCATAAAATAAGTTTCTCAGATGAAAAGTAACATAATAGTAAAATTTCTGGATACTTGCAATATCCTCGTTGCTTAAAACAATTCTAAGAATCTTATTAAGACCTAGCTTTAAAATTCTAAAACAATTTCAAAATAGAAAGCTTAAGAGAATTGAAACAAAATAATGTACATTTTATATTTGGACAGTGTACATTAATGCCCGCATGATATCATCTACGCATATCCATATGATGTTAAAGTAATATGCACAGTCTAATCCATGATTAGATGAATAAGCTTGATTCTAATCCATGGCTTCTGACCATGTTTGTGGTTCAAGGAAGAGCCAATATCTTTAATGTTATATTGTAGAGATAATATGATTTTCACAGAAGGAAAAACCATATATACAATTGGAAGTCTGACAGTGTCTGTTTGAAGTAACTGATTGCTAACTTACTTCCTTGAACTCAAGAGTGATACTCTCTTTCGGAGGAGTTTTGCAGATGCCTGGACCTTTCACCCACCCTACGTTTTCCGACAACCTCTATGCCTTCAGTATTAGAGAATTCACACTTTTTTTTTCCTAGTAACAGTTTTTACCTGTGGACCAAAGGTCTCTTGGATCTACTTTTCTGTCTAGCTCCAAGTGGCTGTGAACGTCTAAGCATCCTCATTAACATTTATTTCATACTCATCCATCCTGAATAAGGCCGCAGCTAGAACGCATTCAAGAGTTTTCACACTCAGGCCATGCAATGGTACCACTGAGAGCAATGCCCCACAATCCTAGAAACCATGCCAAATGCAATCAACTCTGGCTTCCGTGTAATGCATGGAAGTGGGAACTAGAATACTATGGTAGTGGACATAGTATTCTAGTTCCCACTTTCACCAGCTTTGTGGCAGCCCCAGCACCTTTGTCCTGTCCAAAGAATTGATGGGAATCCAAATTTGAAGTTCTTTTTGAAGTTCTTACCAAGAGGTAAAGAATTTAAGTCTTGAAAACACCAGATACAAAGACATGATGTTTGTTGCATCAATATAAACTACTTCTCAGTGTAGTTGAAGATGACTCTTTCTTTGGAACATCAATTCAGATACTCTAGTTGTTTTAATAAACTTTGCTGAATGCTTTCTTTACCTATATCCTATCACTGGTGAATGCTTGGTAAACTGTGTCTTACGTACTTCTTCCAGAACACAAGCTGTGATGTTTTACATTGTCACTGGCATATGGGTGCAGTTTGCCAATAAATTCCCTATCTTCAGCATGTATGTGGCTGGAGTCAAGGCAGTAATATCATAGATAGTCCAAAGGGACTGCAAGGCATTTAGTTATTCTGTTCCAACATGATTTTACTTTCTTCATTTGAACCCAGCGGCATTTATTTTTTTCAAATTGTGTGTTATCTTGGGGAAAAAAAAAATTCACCTTCTTGTTTCTTCGAGGGAGTTTTTTCTGTTACTATCTTGATGCATTGTCATATGTATTACTTTTAAAACTCTAAAGCATCCTATCTAAAATCTCTATTTCCGCTTTATTTTCTTATTTTTGAGAATCTTGATGTTAATATTAATCAGTTCCTCAACTTCCTTTTGCTGGTATATTACCATCCATTCTTTCACACTGTTTACTCAGGAATTGGAACACCTTCTTAACTCACACTAACAACTTACTTGTTGAATACTTATATATGTTCTTGTGGGAGAAGGTGGTTTTGATTGAGATGACAAATTTACTGTCTCTGCTACTGATTTCGGCTCTTTATGACTTTTTTTTTTTTTTTTGGTCTGCTTCAGGTATCATAACAACAAAAACAAGATAAATTTTTTCACTCCATCAGAAACATGTATATGGCACACAAGTCTCTAAGCCTGTACAGAAGTCACTACATTTAGAACACAGCTGGTTTCCAACTTTCCCAGAATTCTTTCAACCTAATTATTTTATTATCTCTACTTACTGATTTCTCATTTCCATCTCCATAATTATCTTAGTCATTTTTTAAAGATGAAGTATAATGGTGTTTCTAAAGGGTTCTGAAAGATATTTTTTAAAATCTAAGGTTTGAAGTCCCCAAGCCCTACTAAAACTGCTATATAGTACAACCAAAAGAATTCCTGTGCACGGAGGTGAACCAGGATGTGATGAGATCCTATCATGCCATAGACACCAACCCATAGTAAAACCTACCATGAAGTCTAGGAGGGTTTGGCCCCACTAATATCCAGCTGCCTTGGAGAGGCTCCTGAAAGCTCCACTACAGGCTGTAAAAGAATGATTCTAAGCCCTCCCACTAGTCCAGGGTTCAGTGCACTATTGTCACTTTGGTGACTGTTCTTCACTGACTTGCCACCACCAGGTCAGCAGAGGAGCTACTCTAACTGTCCTCCTTTCCATCCTAACATTTTGCATGACTCACGTAGAGGATGTTGGGTAGACCCAACCCTGTTTACCCTGAAAGTTCCATCAGCATTTTATAACATTAACTAGGGTAAGAGATGTAGTGTACTCAAGTCTTGTGGTCATTGTTTCCTGTTCTGGCATGCATATTGAGTATATGTGGAAGCTAGACAATCACTTCTATAGAAACTATTCTCTTTACAGAAGTTGCTAATTTATTAAATGTGTTTCTAAATCAATACCATTATTTTACATATATATATAAACTTTTACATATATATATATATATATATATATATATATATATATATATACTATAACATGTCTTATAGTAGCAGAAATGGTAGGCAGAAATACTTGACATATTTCTAACCCTACCTCTAAGCACTGGCCCATTTTATTAATCCCATTAAATTAAAGCAACTTTTGGATTATCTTCCAAAGCAAATTAATAAAAGCTTGATCCTTTTCAAATTTAGGCTATGTCTCATGCATATGTACTATCTAATTTCCTGCTGTGCTTCTATAGAGTATTGGTCCAATATCAGCATGACACTGGCTGAAAACTTTGAAATAATCTGCTCACTTTCTCATAGCATGGATGCGTATTCATAACCTTCCTGGTTCCCCTATAAATCTTTATCACTTGAGGCTTCAAGCTAGGCTTGAAGTTAGCCCCTCAGGCTCTGCTTTAAATCAAATCAAATGCTACATTTTCCCATCTCTTATTGAAATTGATTCTCCCTGAAGCTGTGGGAGGAGAAAGTCCTTTTTGTCTTTGCTTCCTAATGTATCTTCAGTGTCGTTAAAAAGGAAACAGAAGAGTATAAAGAAAGTCATGTCTATTTTGCACTGAGTGTCCGTTGACCCTAAAGCAGCCAGTGTGGGATAACACATTATAACTTCCAGTTCCTTCTCATTCGTAACTATTCATCTTACAGTTTAAGTCTTTTTTCCAATAGTCAACTATCTTTGTTATTCACTTAATTAGAAAAACAAATGAGTGGCTTTGCTTTTTCTTACAGTGTAGAAAGCCACATAAGAACCTTGCTCCCAATCAGACAACAGGTAAGAGCCTGATGATCTAAAAAAATCAAACTGTCGGGGCGCCTGGGTGGCACAGCGGTTAGGCGTCTGCCTTCGGCTCAGGGCGTGATCCTGGCGTTGTGGGATCGAGCCCCTTGCCAGGCTCCTCCGCTATGAGCCTGCTTCTTCCTCTCCCACTCCCCCTGCTTGTGTTCCCTCTCTCGCTGGCTGTCTCTATCTCTGTCAAATAAATAAATAAAATCTTTAAAAAAAAAAATCAAACTGTGTCTTGAGCCCATTGCACGCTCAGGTTATGAAGCAACCATAATTTCTCAAAAATGACAAGCTCCTTCAAGGAGAGACAGGACACACAAACTTTTACTTTGGGTACAGCTTGAGAGGACGGAATAGCCACCATATAAACGTGTAAGACTAAATAAGCTAAATTTTTTATGAATTCTTAAGGACTGACTATGGATAAGTATGTCAGTTTTGAATAACTGGAGTCCCCACACACAAGAAGAACGTGCACTCAATTTCAAGCTTTTTCCAATAGGTCTCCTTCAGGTACTTTTTTTTTTTTTTTTAAGTAGGATCCATGCCCAGTGGGGAGCCCAATGTGGGGCTTGAATGTATGACCCTGAGATCAAGACCTTAGCTGAGACCAAGAGTTGGCCGCTTAACTGACTGAGTCACTCAGGCACCCCTCCATCAGATACTTTTAAGAGAAAGATTAGGGTCAGGGTAGGAATATTTTTAAAAAATTATATTTGAATCAAAAAGTGGAGTATTAAACTCTCCGCTCCTCAGGATCCAGACAAAGATACGCTGCTACTGGAGAAAGGAGTAGAAGCATCAGCCATCAGCCACTTTTGGAGAGACATGAAATATTCTTGAGCCTGGGTTTCTGCCCCAAAAGAAAGCCTAGCTCTGCTGCCACTGGGGAGGCACAGGAAAATCTTTCCATACAGCAACCATTATAAACATGTATGTACCTAATACCAAGTGATCAAAATATATGAAGCAAAAACTGAGAGAATTGCAGGGACAGATAGAAAGTTTTAAAATAACATGGGGCGCCTGGGTGGCGCAGTCGTTAAGCGTCTGCCTTTGGCTCAGGGCGTGATCCCGGTGTTCTGGGTTCAAGCCCCGCATCAGGCTCCTCGGCTGGTAGCCTGCTTCTTCCTCTCCCACTCCCTCTGCTTGTGTTCCCTCTCTCTCTGGCTGTCTCTCTCTCTGTCAAATAAATAAATAAAATATTTTTTAAAAAAGTTTTAAAATAACAGTTGGAGATTTCAGTATCCTTTTCAAAAATAGACAGAATAACTAGACAAAAGATGAGGGAGTAGAGAACTTAAATAACACAATAAACTATCTAGCAGACATACATAGAGCACTTTACTCCCCAAACAATAGCATATACATTCTTCTCAAGTGCACGTAGAATATTTTCCAGGATAGGACATATGTTAAGGCTACAAACTAGTCTCCATAGATTTAAAAAGGTAAATATCATACAAAGTATATTTACTGACCACAACAGGATGAGGTTAGAAATCAGTGACAGAAGTAAAACTGGAAAATCCACAAATGCTGTAAATTAAACAACACACTCTTAAACATCCAATGGATCAAAGAAATCACATGGGAAATTAGAAAATATTGAGAAATGAATGAAAACCAAAAAACAGAACATACCAAAAATGTATACAGTGCAACAAAAGTGGTATTAAGGGGGACATTTATGGTCACAGATGCTTATATTAAGAAGACAAGAAAGACACCTAATGTGCAAAAAAAGAAAAACACTAAAGCTAAAACCAGCAGAAGAAAGTAAACAATAAAGATTAGAGCAGAGATAACTGAAATAGAAAATAGATAAGCAATAAAGTAATTAAACCAAAAGTTGATTCTTTGAAAAGATTTTTTAAAATGACAAACTTTTAGCTACATGGACTGAGAAAAAAAGAGAGAAGACTCAAGTTACTGAAATCAGAAAATAACAAGTGTTGGTGGATGTAGAGAAATTGGAACCCTTGTGCACTGTTGGGAAGAATGTAAAATGGTATAGTAGCTATGGGAAACATTATGGTCATTCCTTGAAAAATTTGAAAAATAGAAATTACCATGTGATCCAGCAATTCCACTTCAGGGTATAAAATAATTGAAAATAGAGTCTTGAGGTTATTTGTACACTCATGTTCATAGTAGCCTTATTCACAATACATTTTACCAATGTGGAATCAACTCAGGTGTTCATTAATGATGAAAGGATAAAGAAAATATAACATATACATGCAATGGAATAATATTCAGCCTTAAAAAGGAAGAAAATTCTGACATATGCTATAACATGGATGAAACTTGAGGACATTATCCTGAATGAAATAAATGAGTCACAAAAAAAACCAAATACTGTATGATTTGTTTGGTAGTTACAGTGTCAAAATCAAAGAGAAATTAGAGTGGTAGTTTTGGCGGCTAGGCTGGGAGGGAATGGGAGTTATTGTAAATGGTTATAAAGTTTCAGTAAATAAGATTAAAAGATTTATGGAGTTGGGTGGTGGTGATGGTTGCCTAACATGATGAATGTATTTAATACTACTGAACTGTATGTTCAAAAATACTTAACATGGTAAATTTCATATTACATGTATTTACCATAATTTTTAAAAATGAGGGAGGAAAAAAAAAGCTATGGGACATTATCAAAGTGTCACATGTGTATTGGAGTCCCGAAAGAATGAAAGAACAAAGCAGTGCTTTGGAGGAAATTTAAAGCATTCAAATCTTATATATTAGAAAAGAAAATATATTTCAAATCAATTAAGATTTTACCTTTGAGACTGGAAAAGTCTAACTTGCTCATCCTAAATGCATCCAGATTGTAGGGGCTGGTTCAGAATGTCCATTTCTTCTCACCCGTTATATTTTTAGCTTCTATGCACTTAGTCTCAGGAGGCAACCAGGAAATTACTGTTTCCTTTATCTCACTGACCTCTTTCTTTTCCAGTATTCTAGGTGCTCTAACTAGGAATTATCATTTATAGAGCCTTCCTGAGAAAGCAGTGGGGAGCTTTAGGATAGATAGCTCCTTATATTTATCATTCAATCAGAGTAGATACCCTGATTCTTCAGTGTGTAGTATCCACAGAAAAATATTTTTATTTGCTCTGTTATTTTCATATTCTTATTTTTATGTGTTAATTTGAAATGTATTGATTTTTACTTGGTATAAAATGCACTCATATTATTAATGGACATGTTTATATTTTTTCTAGCAGCTATAAGTTATTCAGCACCTCAATCCTCTGTCCAAACAACAAAAAAGAGAGTTTACCATATAATACCCAATAAATATCTGCTCCATTCTCCCAAAATACTTTGCATATTTTTAGAAGTTTAATTCCAGAATATTTCTACAGAAAATAATTTTTATTATCACCTTTGAGTTGCACATACTTGTATAGTTTGCCCCATTATTACGTGTCCTGATTTTCCCTCATTTCTACTAGGTTCACTTTTTTTAATCCTGAATTTTATGCTTTGGTAGTAGTTTCAACAAATAATAACATATTAGTGTATATTTCTGAAAAATGTATTTAATTTACCCTCACTACTGACTTAGAGTGCAGGTAGGTGTAGAAATCTAGGGTGACTATTATTTCTGCTTGATCTGTGGCTGTTACCCCATTGTGTCCTCAGGTCTATTGTACTGCTGAGATTACTATCAGCAGAATTTATTTCTTCATAGTAAGCAATCAGTTTTTTCAACCTCATAGCTTTTGTATTTTTCATCCAATGTTGTCTTTCAGTTGAGTTTTGGGTGAATTCCCAATTGTCTTTGGCCATGTCAAGTCGGCAGTTTATGCTTTTCAAAGCATTTTTATCACAATGATTATGAATGTTTTATTACTTGTTGGGTTTCAAATAAGCTCTTTTTCAGTTCACCTCTTATTCTATATCTGCCTGTTATTGTTTCATAATTTTCATTCATTTCAGAGTTGGCATCCTCTATTTCTTTGAAAATTTCAAGTTATTCTGTTATTATTATTATTTTTCCGAATTCATCCCGATCTATCTATCATCTAATCTATCTATCTATCTATAACGTTTGCATCAGATTTCCTCAAAGACTTTCAAGTATTGGCTAATTGATTCATTTTCACTGTTTTCTGTTTTTTTCTCCTCCACTCACCTCACCATCATGACTTATTTTACAGTAACATCCATCTGGACGACCCAAGTTCCGAAAGCAGCATGAAGTCTTCCATTGGTGGGTTAGGAATGCATCATATTATGTGATTGGACACATTACAGTGACTCAGTCCAGGTCCTTCCTGCAACCCTCTGTTTGGTTCCATTTTTTTACTCAAGTAGGAAGCTTCAAATAAGTTGTATTTCCTCTAGTCTGAGTTCATTTCGTGGATAAACAAGCCCTAATAAATTACCTGGATTTGGCTAGCAAGACTGACACATGCCTTCCATCTAAATAAAGGCATTTGGTTCTCATTTCCCACAGAATAAGTACTCTAGTTGCCCTGCTTGCCTCTAACTTTTTTGTTTTGTTCATGTGTCTGGCTTGTGGATTTTTAATTTGTCTTTAGTTAAGTAGGTGTAAATCTAATTTTTATTTAAATATTTTATCTATTACTGATATGAACTTGGAGCGTAGACTCTCCCTTAAAGTGTGAATTTAAAACACCTACCTGGCGCGCCGGGTGGCTCAGTCCTTAAGTGTCTGCCTTCAGCTCAGGGTGTGATCCCGGTGTTATGGGATCAAGCCCTGCATCAGGCTCCTCCGCTGGGAGCCTGCTTCTTCCTCTCCCACTCCCCCTGCTTGTGTTCCCTCTCTTTCTGGCTGTCTCTCTCTCTCTCTCTCAAATAAATAAAATCTTTAAAAAAAAATACCTACCTAGACAAAATTCCTTATTTCCTTAGAATTTCATTAAGACATAGATATAGCATCAAAAATATTAGCTCACCAAATAATTCGTATATCCACCCAGTTTTCCAAAAACTACCAGCATGTGGCTAGGCAATTGTTTCATTATTGAATATTTCTACATAAATCAAAGCTGTTTCCTCCTTATCCTTCTCTACCAATTATCAAGGTAACTATCTGCTTATAAAAAGTTAACAACTACCAAAGACCATTCTCTACTAAGCAATATATAAAATGTCTCTACGGATTTTCAGAATGTGATACTGCTCAATATTGGTCCCTTTGCTCATTTGTTTGGTTTTCTGTATTTTGTATACATTTCTCTTTTTTTCCTGGATTTACTATACACAACTATAATTGGAGATTTCTGTAAAATCATAGATATTGTTTATAATGCTATTTATTATAATTAGGGTTTTAAAATATGTTCCCTTATATTATTCCTTTCCGACAGGACAATTCTTCCAGAATAAGGTATCACATAATTTTCTATTTTTACATAGCCTTCTGACTAATTACATAGTAGGCCCTTTTCTTTTAGTTTGCAATTTTCTCTTCAAAATGACTTACAATTTTGGAGAGCCACAGGAAGCACCTTCAGTTAAGACTGTCTTTACTGGCATCTTCTGTGGAATATTACTATCTCTTTAGCTTTGCTCCTAAACCAGTCTTGCCTTTTGAACCACTCCTTACTTAGGTCTTACTTTTTCTATCACATAGCCTGATCTTGAGCTCTTCTTTCTGTATTACTGGAAGGGATTCCCAACCAACCTGACCTGGTTGGCTCATATGAGTCTGCACAAACAGATAGTTGGGTTTATGTATAAATAAATAAACATTAAAAGTGTAGTGAACAAACATAAAATGAGCTCATATATTCCCTGCCACAAAATGCCTGCAGAGCATTAACAATAGGATATAATTTGTAGAAGAGACAATGCTTTCACCAAATCGCTCCTCTTTCCACGTGCATACAGGAACACGATATTTCCTAGCCCCCTTGTATTTAAGTGTGGTCTTGATACCCATCCTCTGAAGAGCTAGCCTTAAAAGAGTCTGCTCATTCTTCCACACTTGCGGTTGGAAGCTTAGATTCCTACATGCTGGAGTAACTTGATGGGAAGAACCAGAACCCCTATTAGAGGAGAATCATCTAGGAGTACTTCTTGGACTGCAAGAGCCTGTGATGTGAACATGAATTTTGTTTGTTTCTGAGACTTCTTTGTTACATCAGCTACCATTAATTTCCACAACTATTACAGTGTTCAATATTCATATCTTATATTAACAGACAAAAGACAGTGATGTGTCACTAACTAGACTATTATTGTTATTATTATCAATTTTTAATGGTAACAGTTATTATTCAACACTATAACTTAAGGGTGCCTAATTTATTTAAGAAAGTTTTGTTTGGTGAACTCAAGAACATAAAAAGAAACAAAAGTTCAATCACTGAAATCTGTTCCTTGCCTTCACTCAGAAAAATCACAAAGAACAAAAAATCTAAATTTGGGACTAATTACCTTACTAGTCCTCTGACTTAGCATGTAATATGTAAGACATTTGAATCAGACTTTCTATTAATCTTTACTGTTTTTGTATACTGAAAATCTTTTTTTTTTAAGATTTTGTTTATTTATGTGACAGCGAGAGAGGGAACACAGCAGGGGGAGTGAGAGAGGAAGAAGCAGGCTCACAGCGGAGGAGCCCGATGTGGGACTCGATCCCAGTACGCCGGGATCACGCCCTGAGCCGAAGGCAGACGCTTTAACGACTGCGCTACCCAGGTGCCCCTGAAAATCTTTATAAGCATTCCATTTGGTGGTATGATGGGATTCTTTTAAAATGCTGCTTTTTAAGATTACTATCAATATAATAACATTAAATATTTGGAAAGGTACAACATATAAATTGCAAAGTTTCTAAATATGCCAGAAAAAATAAAGATGCAATTCATCAGTTTTAATATATATTTGTTTAGGAATTTAGCCTCAATGTCATGTCTTAGTCGCCAAATATCTCCAAATACACTTTTGTTCTTATCTATTCATACATTTTTCTAAAATACATACAAATTTATAGTTGATTAATCACTGCATACTAATGACCTAGTGTATCATTCTATATGCTGTCTTTGCTTACCTGAATTATTTTATTGCAAGAGAGAATTAGTTTAAAAAGTCACTTTGCCTGAAGAAATACAATTTGTAGGGCAGTGGGAGTTCAAGATTGACACTACTAAAAGAGCAGCAAGCAAAACATTAAAGAGTACTTCTTGTCAAATGTTCCCTGAAAATAAACTCTATAGGATACAGGGGAATGTAGTTAAACAAAGAGATGCTAAGGGTAATTTAGCAGATTCTTTGAAGGAATGAGAAGTAGGCACCATACTTGCTTTGTCAATTGTGTGGAAGAACATTTAACTTGAGCCCCTGCTGAAAAGAAAACTATTTAATTACATTTGAGAAAAAGAGAGAAAAAGTTCTTCCACTGAAGTTTCAGATTTACTATTTTATTTAGAAGACCAAATTGAGGACTGCAGCAGGATAAATAAACGTCTCTAAAATGTCTCTAAAACATAACAAACAATATATATATATTTATATATGTTAGATAATTTGTAAAAAAAACAGTCAATAAATAGTATAAAAACAGGAAAAAGGAAAATACACTATGGAAAAATATTTCTGAACTAAAAGTAATAATATATGGCTAATTCTAACTCATACACAATATCTGCTAAATTTTGATAGCATTGTAAGCTTTTAAAAACGTTTTTCTATGTTCCAACCTTATGATAACAATTGATTATAACATAAAATTCACATTTCTTATCTTGGCCTTTAGGATTCTGACAGGTCCAAATTGTAGCAGTTATATTATCTTATATTCATCATTATATTACAGGACTTCTGTGCTATAGCTATGTTAGTGCAGTTACTAAGACCAAATAGATCTTGTATTTTACCACCTATACATTTTGGCTCAAGCTTTCAACTTTCCATGAATATCTATGCACTTAATGCTTATACATACTTGGCATGAAGCACTTACTCCTCAACTACTTTAATTTGTTTCTGAAAACCTTGATGCCAAATAAAAAGTTATTAATGAAAAAATGGTTTATATTTTTTAATTAATTTTAATGAAAAAATTATTCTCCAACTCAACAAAGCAAGATAGGCAAGCAGTTTTCACATATAGAAAATTATGTCTATTGAATAATGTAAAGAACAATTTGAAAGTAAATATATCCAGTTTTTTTCATAAAACTTAATATAATAAAACCTTGTTGTACTTGCCAAAAGAAAAGGAGGAGACTTGGTAGTGTTTGGTGATTGATGGAAGATGGCTCATACGTGACATTCATTGCAAGATGCATTCTTCTTTAGGCATTATATTCTTCACTAATTTTACAATTTGTGGGGGCTCATGGTTTTCTTGTACTCAAATCGGAATTAAAAAATAGAAAAGCTCGGGGCGCCTGGGTGGCACAGCGGTTAAGCGTCTGCCTTCGGCTCAGGGCGTGATCCCGGCGTTATGGGATCGGGCCCCACATCAGGCTCCTCTGCTATGAGCCTGCTTCTTCCTCTCCCATTCCCCCTGCTTGTGTTCCCTCTCTTGCTGGCTGTCTCTATCTCTGTCGAATGAATAAATAAAATCTTTAAAAAAAAAAAAAGAAAAAAGAAAAGCTCAAGGTCTGCTCTGCGAGCCACTCTAGTATTTAGTTATGAGGAAGATGAGAGAATATCAATCCAAAGAGTTATGAATAAATCACAAGTAAGATAGGAGTAAAACCAGGAGAGCAGAACAGACACATAAGTTTATATCTAAAGAAGACTTTTAGGAAATCCCAGGTACTGGATTTTCTGGGTGAGGTTGGTTTAGTTTCCACAAGGCTAATTTTACAGAGATTTAAAGAGAAAGAAGAGGGAAAAGAGAAATTTTAAATATTTCTTTTTTTTTTTTTAAAGATTTTATTTATTCGACAGAGATAGAGACAGCCAGCGAGAGAGGGAACACAAGCAGGGGGAGTGGGAGAGGAAGAAGCAGGCTCTTAGCGGAGGAGCCTGATGTGGGGCTCGATCCCAGATCGCCGGGATCATGCCCTGAGCTGAAGGCAGACGCTTAACTGCTGTGCCACCCAGGCGCCCCTAAATATTTCTTTTTTTAATAATAATTTTTATTATGATATGTTGGTCTCCATACAGTACATCATTAGTTTTTGACGTAGTGTTCCATGATTCATTATTTGCATATAACACCCAGTGCTCCATGCAATATGTACCCTCCTTAATACCCATCACCTGCAAATATTTCTTTAGAAAAATGTTTGATGGAAAAATCTTGTCTCCTTAAAAATATAATGTCTAATTAATACTTCTTATGGTGTGTATTTTAGTGTGTATTTGATCATTTAAAAATGAATTGTTTATTTTCTAGTTTTGAGTTATTGATTTCCAGTTTCATTCCAGTGTAGTTGGAAAGATATTTGGTATGGTTTTAATCTTCTTAAATGTGTTAAACTGTTTTGTGACATAACATGTGATCTACCCTGGATGATGTTTAGTGTATGCTTGAGTTAAATGTGTATTCTGCTGATTTGGGTGAAGCATCTTATATGTGACTGATTATCCTCAAGCAAAAGAATGAAGTTGGACTCTTACTTTACACCATACACAAAAGTTAAGTCAAAATGGATTAAAGATTAAAATATAAGATCTGGGGGCACCTGGGTGGGTCAGTTGGTTAAGCATCTGCCTTTGGCTCAGGTCATGATCTCAGGGTCCTGGGATCGATCCCCACATTGGGGTGCTCAGAGGGGATTCTGCTTGTCCCTCCTCCACTACCCCTCCCCCATGCTTGTTCTCTCCTTCTCTCTCTCTCTCAAATAAATAAAATCTTTTTTTAAAAAAAGATCCGAAACTGTAAAACTCCTTAGAGGAAAACCTAAGGGGAAAGCTTCATGACATTGGTCTAGGAAGTGATTTCTGTGCTATAATATCAAAAGCACCAGTAACAGAAGCAAAAGTAAGTAAGTGGGACTACATCAAACTAAAAAGGTTCTTCACAGCAAAGGATACAGAGTGAGAAGCAATCTACTGAATGGGAGAAAATATTTTCAAACCATATATCTGATAAGGGTTTAATATCTAAAATATATGAGGAACTAAAACATAATAGCAAAAAAAGGAATAGTCCAATTAAAAACTGGTCAAAGGATTTGGGTAGATATTTTTTCCAGAGAAGAACTATAGATGTCCCACAAGTATATAAAAATATATTCAATATCACTAATCATCAAAAAAATGCAAATCAAAACTACAGTGAGATATCATCTTACACCTGTTAAGATAGCTATCAACAACAACAAAAAAAAGATGTTGGCAAGGGTTGGAAAAATGGGCACACTGCTACATTGTTGGTGGGAATGCAAAATGATTCAATTGCTATGGAAAATAGTATGGAGGGTTCTTGACAATTAAAAATAGAATTACCTTATGATCCAGCAATCCCATTTCTGGTTATATACCTGAAATAATTGAAATCTAGATCTTGAAGAGAAATGTACACACTTGTGTTCAGTTCAGCATTATTTACAATAGCCGCGTTATAGAAACAACCTCAGTGCCCATTAACCGTTCGATGGATAAGGAAATGTGGTATATACAGACAATGAATTTTAATCAGTCTTAAAAAAGAAGAAAATTCTGCTATCTGCAACAACATGGGTGAACTTGAGAACAATATGCTAAGTGAAATAAACCAGTTATAGAAGGACAAATATGGCATTGCATATAAACAGAAAGTAGAATAGTGGTTTCTCCGGGCTAAGGGAGGGGGAAATGGGAAGTTGCTAGTCAATGGTTATAAAGTTTCAGTTATTCAGGATGACTAAGTCCTAGAGATCTGTTGTATAGCATAATGCCTATAGTTACTACTATATTATACACTTAAAACATTGTTGACAGAGTAGATCTCATGTCGAGATCTGACCACATTTTTTCAAAATGAGGTTTTTTCCAAAAGTGAAATAACTTTTGTTCCAGTTTTGCAAAGCTATATAAAAACTATTATAAAGATTAGTGGCATTAAACAGAACAAACAACATTTTACAATGCTTCCATGTGTCGTAGATCAGAAGTTCCGAAAGAAACAGAAAAGTGACTCTAAAATTGGGAACCTGAGAAAATGCAAATGACTGAGACGGACTCAAACAACTTAGGGCTTGAACCATCTAGATGTGACCTTCTGTCACATATCTGGTGTCTGGACTGGAAGGAAGCAAACACTTGACTTCCATTTTCCATGTGACTTGGGCTTCCTCACAGCATGGCAATCTCAGGTTAGTCAGATTTCTTTCATTCCGGCTCAGAACTCTATGGTGTTGCAGGAAGCAAGAAGGAAGCCGCATTATGACCTAGCTCCGGAGTTTAACAGCATTATTTCTGTTTCTTTTTTCCCATTGGTTGATGCAGTCACAAGCCTGTCCAGATTCAAAGGGTTAGTGTATAAACCTCACTTGTCTATGGGGTTCATTAAAATGAAAAGTCTTCAACTGACTAGTCCTTATGTAACACATCTCTGAATTGGTTTAGAAAGTACCATCACCTGGAAAATAAAGTAGGGTGTATGTGCATGTGTGCGTATTAAGATAACATCTAACATACAACATTTTAAGGTAATGTATATTTTTACATTGCAATACTAATTCACATATGTATCTTTTGAACATTTGTTTAATGAACATAGACCAGGCTCTGCATTAAGGGCTTACAACACATGTAAATCTGACATGTGCATTCTCTGCCCTAATTGACCTTACAGATAAAATGAGAACACACCGATAGGAAATAACAATAAAGGATAGAGTAGTTAAGTCCCAACATTCAAGAATGGAGCCAAGAACTGAGTCCCGGAGTTCCTAAGAAAATCACGGAGGAAATACAACTAGTACCTGGGCTACACATTTGGTGGATGGGCTAAAAAACACCACCTGAGATAGTGTGATATATACTCAGAGATCAGAAGCTCGTAATGTCTCTGGGATGAGGCCCGTGAGCCTTACCTGCCTCTCTGCTGTCAAAGTCGATGTGGGAACTTCTGAGCAGAGGCCGACTTTTCTGTTATTGAAACTTCTGAGAGTTCCGCCCAGGTTGCTGCGATCTACAGTCATTCCTGCTGCCATATCAGAAGGAGCCAGCAGCTGCCAACATCTCTGAACTGCCTCAACCTCTTCTGATTTTTGAAGTACCTCTGAAAGGCAGAATTAATACCACAGTCATGAGCAAAGAATCTAGACGCGTGTGCAGACCACCATCCCTCGCCATACAGGCTGGGGAAGGTTAAGTATGGAGCTGAGAGAGAACGGCAAAGTACCTGTATGAGATAAATTCTCCATTACAGGGATTAAAACTCCAAAGTCCTGAAGCAGTAAAGATTTTAGCTCAAAAATAGAGACAGGCAGGGGGCACCTGGGTGGCACAGCGGTTAAGCGTCTGCCTTCGCTCAGGGCGTGATCCCGGCGTTCTGGGATCGAGCCCCACATCAGGCTCCTCCGCTATGAGCCTGCTTCTTCCTCTCCCACTCCCCCTGCTTGTGTTCCCTCTCTCGCTGGCTGTCTCTATCTCTGTCGAATAAATAATAAATATATATAGAGAAAGAGAGAGACAGGCAAAGCCTTTAATCAGATGTGTAAGTAAAGGAACACTTACATTAATTTTTGTTATCCTACCCCCTTTTTATCATGCCTGTGTAAAAGCAGCCACAGGAGAAACAAATCCATTACCCTGGCCAGGAACTTCCTAAAGAGACTCTTTGGATCCTCCATTTGCTTCTGCTTTTCTTGTCTTGGTTTTACTCTAATATTTTTGGCTACTTCTTCACACCCTCTTTGGCTGGGACTCCTCAACATTTGGCTTTGAAATGTGACCCAGTGCTACAAAGTTCTGACTTTGGACTTTCTGTCTTCTGTCTACACTCAGCCTGGGTTTTCTCATCTTGTTTCATGGCTTTAATTACCATGCTTATATTTTCACACTGAAATTCTGACCCAGACTCCAGAGCTATTTTCCCAACTTCCTGTCTGAAAGCTACACTGGAAGTATTGTAGGCGTCTCAGGGGAACATGTCTGACACTGAACCCTTGATCCTCTTCTCCCACACCTTATGCTATGCTCTTTCTCTTGTAAGTTATTGGAAACCCCATTCATCCTGTGTGTTCATAATCGTGGTGTTGAGCTTGACTTCATTCTTACCTCATAAATTAAAGCCAATTCTTAAAAAAAAAAATGTGGGTTGTTTATTCCAGAATTTGACCTTTTTACATCATTTCCATGGCTGAAACTCCAGTCCAAGCTCCTGTCTTTCCTCACGTAATTGCACTAGCTTTCCAGCCCATCTCTCTGTTTTTGCCCTTGTCCCCTACAGTTTACTATCAGCATAGCAGACAGAGGGATCCTGTTAAACCAAAAGTAAGAGCATGCCTTCCCCTTTCTTCAAAATTTCTCGATAGGTTCCCATGTTATTTGAAGTAAAATAAAAATTATTAATGGTACTTTATCTGGTCCCATTTTTATCTGGTTCCCCATGACTCCTCTGACATCATCCATACTACTCACCCCTGATTATCTTTCCTCCAGCATTAGTCAGCTAATGCTTAAAAATGCCACACATGTTCTCACTTCATGTTCTTTTACTGCTGGTGTACCATCTACCTAGAATGTTAATCTTTTAGATATCCACATGATCATTCCCCTCACCTTATTCACATTTTTATCTGAAAGTTCACATTTTCATTGGGTTTTTTCTGACAATCTAAAATCTCCACCCTCCCTTTTTACATTTTCCTTTCTTGGTTTATGTTATTTCCTGTCATTTATTCTCCTTTAACAAGGTAGATATTTTAATTATTTATTATTTTCTTTCTCTGTCTTCCCCACTAGGGATCAGCTCCATAATTGTAGGCATTTCCTCTATTTCCTACTGTACCCCCAGCTCCTAAAACAGTTCCTCCACATTTGTTGAATAAATAAATTAGTATTGAAACATGACAAAGCAAAACAGGGGTGGAATAGGCTTGAAACTTCAGAAAACTAAGATACTTTAGATTAGCACATCAGAGAGGTTTATGGCAATACAGGTGGAAACAAGACTGGGGTCCTTGCTATTCCAGCTGTATCTTTGCATTCTTTCGGGGGACCAGCAGGCTTTCCTTTTTCTGACTAAATGGAAGTAAATTTCCAGATGCTTATGATACCGTGTCGTCTGGATAGTTTAGAGTCACATAGCGAGACTGGCCGGGAGTTAGACGTGAGCCAATTCAGAGGCTTCTAATGGCATCCAGTAGCGTTGATCTCCCGTCATTTATACTCTCTTGTACTGTCTTATTCCCACACTTGCTCAGATACATATCCTGTTATCATATATAACCCAGGATCCTGGACTCTGTAGCTTGGGGTTCTGGGGATGTTTCACATGTAGGACCCAGCACATCTAACTGAGCAGGATTTGAGAGTTTGGCAAAATGGAGAAATTGTTAAACATGATAAATACATAGAAGATCAAATCTATGAGATAGGGTGATTTAATTGCATTTTAGGGAAGGAGGAAGGTGTAATACTGGTTTCTCGGGCCTCTATGTTGAGCAAGTGGAAGGATGAATGATGAAGGTGATATTCAAGAAACAAACAGGATTGGTTAGATTAGGGGAGATGTTGAGTTTAGCCTTGATAGTATCTAGTGGATTGTTTTATTAGCCAATCTGATGCTCAGCATAAAGGGATCTTCTAGTGATAGGGATTTGCCAATCATGGATTAATCAGACTTTTGAATCCATGAAAATAAATGAGGTCTCCCTGTAATAACGAGAAGAGAAATAGGAGAAGAAAACCCAAGAGAACACTGGGAACATGTACATTTAAATTATTTTTAGTTGAAAACAAACATATTCAGGAGACCAGAGAGTAGCTGCCTGAGATATAGGGGAAAAAACGGGGAGAACATGAATTAGTAGAACTTTAGGAAATACAGCTTTTAAAGAAAGAGGGAAGACCCACAATGATAGAGAAGACAAATAGATGGGGTTGAAATTTGTCTGTTGATTTTATGAACAAATAGATCACTTGCGATCTTGATAAGAGTAGTTTTTAATTCATTGGTTGAGGATAAAGGTGTATTTGAGTCTAACCTGAATTGCCATTGAGTTTTTAATTCAAGTTCCCAGTCCTGCTCATTTTAAGCAGGATGGGGAGAGCAGGAGAAGGGAAGCTGAAGAAACTATGATGGAGCTTGGAAGCCATGGAGGCTTGGACAAAGCACAGTCAAAAATGACTCCCGGAAAGAAAATGCAATGAGATTTGCCAAAACACTGATGGAATTTGATCAACCACAGCTCAGGCTATAGCAATGAGCTTGGAGCCAGTGAGACGGGAAGCTGAGTCCTCAGAGCAGCACTGTTTCTGACTACATAGGGGGAATTTCTTTTATGAAAGTGGCATTGAACACTGGAAAATGCAGTAGAGGAACATCAAGGATGCTGGAGAAACAAAAGAGAAAGACATCTCAATCCTCTTCTCCCTCCAATAACTGACACACTAAAATGCAAACAAAACAAAACAAAACAAATTTGCATAAAATGACAGACTGACAGAAGAGGGAATTTTCAAACCAGGAGCCCCATACCAAAAATGAGTACAAATAGAAAAAAGCAGATCACATTCATACAAAACTACAAAAACAGGAAGTACATTTCAGATGTATTCTCATCAAATAAATGTGAAGCTGAAGAAACCTGTAACACAACATTCTAGGGACAAAAAGGAAAAGTAAAAACTTTGAGTCAAATGCAGAAAGTAAGAACAAATATAAATTTAAAAAGAACTAAAACAAGAATTAGTGAAAATCAGAAAAGAAGTTGAAGTGAAAAAAAACTGTATCAGAAATTAAGATTAAATTACAACATGACCAATGTAGAATAGACTAAAATAAAAACGTAATAAAAGATATTGGCTCAGTCGGTTAAGAGTCTGCCTTTGGCTCAGGTAGCGATTCCACAGTCCTGGGATCCAGTCCAGCATTGGGCTCCCTGCTCAGCGGGGAGTCTGCTTCTCCCTCTGTCTCTACCTCCTTCTCTCTCTCTCTGTCTCTTAAGAAAAAATAAAATCTTTAAAAAAAAAAGATATTGAGAAAGAGCAGGAAAACAATCATGGTGAAAACAGTGAGATAGAGCAACAAGTAGAAAGGATTAGAGAGAAAGCTTTTGATATCCAAGAAACTGTTCTGGAAAAAAGATGCCTGATTTCCACACTGAAAGGCTTACCATCTAGCGGGAATAATTGACCCAGAACAATCAATACTGATATATATACTATAAAAATCATCAGATTTTAAGCATAAGAAAAAAGAAATCTTGAGAGCCCACAGCAGAAAGATGAAAGAACTTGCTTACAAAAGCAAGAGAATTAGGTTAACATCCATTTTCTCAAATAAATAAATAAATAAATAAATAAATAAATAAATAAATAAAACAAGGCTAAAATGACTCATGTTTAGAAAATGTGAACCAAGGATATTATGTCTATCCACATTGTCCTTCACGTAACAACATTAGAAATAACTTTTTGAATGTTTATGAATACTGTACACGAATGTTCTTTCTGAGAAATCAACTACAGCAAGTTCAGCAAACTTTTTCTGTAAGCATCAGATAATATTTTAGGCTTTGTGGGCCAAATAATGTTGCTCGTCCTCTGCCTGGTCTTTCTCCTCCTCCTCCACCACTTCCTCCATTTCTCTTCTTTCTCTTTGTGCTCCTCTTCTTCCTTTTTCTTCTTCTGTTTATTTATTTTTACAATCCTTTAGAAATTTAAAAAATGTGCTTAGCTTGTGGGCCAAACTAACAGTAACAACAAAGAGGTGTGTAAAAGTTTGCTGAGCCCTCTGCTGGAGGATGGGCTCCACCCCAGGACCCTGGGATCATGACCCGAGCTGAAGGCAGACATTTAACTGACTGAGCTACCCAGCCGCCCTAAAATTTAATATTTCTATTAAAAATCAGAAATCACATAATATAAACAGATGTGGAACATTTAATAGGTAATACTATCTTGAAAACCATTAAGATTTAAAATTAGTAACACTTCACAATGATTTTGTATTTTGTTAGTTGAGTGACCTGTTAACTTATTTCATAAAACAGGAAACACACACAAACTTTTTTCATGCTGTTATCTTTAAACATTTCTTCTTATACTCTTAGGGTTATTTCCATAGTTCTTTTAAAATAAGTAACTTGAATTAGGGTATTTAAGTATATTTTGGGCAGTATAAGTAAGGAATCAGGGTATACTTAAAACTTTTGCACAAAGTAGAGTATAACTAAACTCGAATTAAAATGCAACATTTTAAAAATGTAATTTCAGAACAGACATGAATATTGGTTCATCTCTATCCAAGCATTGCAGATCACACAGCATCTCAGTAAGATCTCCATTTTATAGATATGCAAAATGGATACATGAGAATAAAGAGAAAATTAACTTATTCCTGGGGATATTTAATGAATATGAAAGATACTTTTTGCTGTTAGCAGCTATTAAAGTTTATTAAAACCTCCTCAAAGATATTTCTACTCCTCATTAATTTATGTATGTTCCCCAAAGGACGCTTGCATTTTAATAAAATGTTTTTCAAAAGGTTCATCCAAACAGTCACATACATAGAAGAAATCCATCATGACCTCTACAAACTAACGAATAACTATGTAGCTTCCATGTCTACATAAATTTTTACAAGTTTCTATGTCCATTGAATAAAATTCTATTTGATAATATATAAAATATTAGCAGTTGCAGAAAATATTGACCAGTGTATCATAGTGCTAGAGGAGGTCATCAGGAGGACATGATCCCGGGTTGATTCCAGAGCTAGACCCCAGCAATGGAAGGCTCTGCATCCCCTCCCTGTCCTTGAAATGTAGGCTCTGCCCAACCTTCCCACAGAGGGAGCCCTTTTCAAGGACCCAGCTTTCAGAGAATAATGTGTTGTTGAAACCATCTGGACGATAGTGACAGTATCTACTTAAGGCAATTATATAATGGCTTTTTAAGATACTGGTAGGTGAGTACAGAGATCTTCTCATCTTGTGGCCACCAAGACAAACCTTCTGTGTAGGTTCGCTTGTTATTAAACCTGCTACCTACCAATCAGGAGTGGCCTGCCTCTTTCTTCAGTCTCTCCTTGACCTCCGTATGGGGACCAGTTTCAGATTTCACCAGGGGAGACTCCCAAGGTTGCAAGCCAACAGGTAGCTGTAAATAGGCTGCCTAAGCAAACGTATTCTTTTAGAATACAGACTGTTCAACATAGATGCATCATAATGTTAAAATAAGAGCTTACAAATAAATTAAGCTAAACATTATTGTACAGATTCACTTGAAGAAAAAGTTCAATCTATGTGCGTAAGTCCAGAAGGTTTACATACGATTGAGTTGGGTGCTAAACATGATAGGCGCTTACTCTTTTGATTGTCTTTGGAATGAATGGCAATATTTTAAGATATGGCATTGGACAGATCCTTAGGGATTAAGGATTCTTTAGTCTAAACCTCCTTTTTTTTTTCCCCAGCCGAAAAATCAGGCACTGGTGAAATAAAACCCGTTCAATGTGTAACAAGTTTAAGCCAGGGTCACATGTAGTAATAACATGTTATTTCTGGATAGCAATGTGTTGTTTACAGGACACCTCCATGTTATTAAACTCGAGACTCCCAACAATTTCGTGCCATGTCTAGGGATAATCATTGCTGAGAAACTTGTTACAGTCAAAGATCCTATGCCTCAGAGAGGTCTAATAACTTGGAATAAATCTCCTCACACATAGAAATGTGTCAGGACTTGGCTCCAGGTTTTCAAGTGCCAAGCTACACTCTTTAAGAAGCATTCCGGTGTCTTGAAACAAAAAGCACATGGAGTGTGCTATTAGACAAATACAAGTTCATGTTCAAAGGGACCATGAGAGAAATAAGGACTATATCAATCATGACATGGGAGTTATAAGGGATAATCTCTTCCCCAGATTGACACAAATAACTCCACAAATTACTGAGGTAATTAAGGTAAGCAATAGCAAGCATTTCAAATAAATAGTCCTATTTTAACTTCCTTTTTCCACTACACAGATTGTCTCTCTGTGGTCTCCTGCCTTGCAAGCAGTGGTCTTTTTTCATACCAAGTTTTTGCCTAGAGGGTGATAAGTAGGATTTGAGAATTAATGGCTTAATAAGAAAATGTAATTAAGCATATTGCAAAACACCATAGCTTTTCAGAGGTAGCTTGTACTTTTATCATGGAAGAATAGATTTCTTGTATAGTAAGGGAAACTTTAAACAATTCTTAGTGAGGCTGATGCTTCGTCCCATGGATGCTGCCGAAGAAGACTACTAAGCACAAGGCAGATTTTATGGGACTAAGAACTCCAGGGTTTAAAGAATCATGCATTCTCTTTGTTTAGATCCTGATGCATAAAGTAGATAATGCTTTTGTGTGCTAATTACAGAAGATCCCAGCTCCTGATTTCAGTGGAAGGAACAACACCTGTTCTATAAAAGAGAATCTCCCCAAATTCCTAATCATTCACATGAAGGAGAGACGTTGATATGAAGTAAGAAAGATTTTGAATCATAGTAAATAGCATGTCTGAGTACTGGATATTTAATACATGAAAATACTAAATGTTGTATGGATATGAAATAGCATTAATATAACCAAGATGCAAATGAAACACATGTAAATAATATGATATAGTATATACTAATCTTCTTAATGTATGAGTTTTTATACATTTTAGAAACATTTTCCCAATAAGAAAAATATCTCAAAATAGTGCAACTAGCCAAAAAAAAAGTATATTTTATTTCCATGATAGAATACTATATCATAATTAACAAACAATACATATGTATATATATATACATATGCATGAATGTACACAATTATTGGGAAGAAATGCACAAAAATGTTCATAAAATCATTTCTGGATGTTGATTTATGGATATTTACATTTTTCTTGTAATTTGAATTTGGAGTTGAAAGGACAGTTAAAATGTAAAAGCTTGTGTAATTTTGAAACATTTATAATAAGCACATGTTACTCTTCAGTCAGAAAAATACGAGCTATTTAAATACATAAAAAACAAAACATACGACACAGCTAAAATATACTGTTTTCCTATACTAAATGGTAAATATTACTTTTGTTTTGTTCAATACAATTTTTAAAAAGGAAAGAAATAATTATCTGTGACATCGTCTTGTGGCATTATGCCAAATACTTTGATTTTGCAAAAGATAGACTGTGATGTATTTTAAAACATGGCTAGCCTTGAGGGCTAGTAATTAAGAAGATTTCTTAAACGTTGGTTATTTTATCTAAGTCCGTTAGATAACAATTGACGGTTAAAAAAGAAACTTCAAAAAACCTAATGTAATCAGACAATCTCAAAATAATAGTTTAGGAATTTTAAGAATAAGGAGGCACCAAAACTTATAGAAATCAAAGGCAAAGCAGGTTAACTAACTTAACTAAAATGCTTCAGTTACTTTTTTCTTTCTTAGAAGTCTCTAAGGGGCGCCTGGGTGGCGCAGTCATTAAGCGTCTGACTTCGGCTCAGGGCGTGATCCCAGCGTTCTGGGATGGAGTCCCACATCAGGCTCCTCTGGTAGGAGCCTGCTTCTTCCTCTCCCACTCCCCCTGCTTGTGTTCCCTCTCTCGATGGCTTTAAAATCTTTAAATCTTTAAAATCTTAAAAAAAAAAAAAAAGAAGTCTCAATTATCAAAAAATGGTGCACTGAAAGGGGGACAGATTCCTGGAGATGGCACTGACCATACCTAGAGCAAGTCAGAGTGGAGTTGAGCAAATGACATGATTGCATCTTTGGTCTATGAATTGTAACTATGTTGCTGTCAAGATGTTTACAAGTATGGAATGTAAACCCAAGGCAATCCATATACAAATCCATATATTAAAAAAATGAATTATCCTGGATTATAAATTTTATTTCAAAATGGATTTAGTACTACGTATTATAATGCTGTGATACACACATAGAAAAATAACCTTTTCACTTCTGCCCTTTATAATCCTGAAATTTATTTCGTCTGTCTATATCTATCTGTCAATTGATCTATCGATCTATCATCTATATATCCTCTACTTTGAAGACAAATGGCCTAACTGACCTATTTGTGAAATGATAGACTGGGTTTTTTCCAAGTAAGGTAGGAACTTAAAGTCATTATTTTGCTTTTGTGCGTGGCATGTTTGAAGGTTTAGCGCCATGTACATCAGGCTGAAAATATACAAGCAGTGTTTTTGCTTTATACTCTGTCTTTATTTCTACCTCTACTGTTACTAATACCCTATATTTTATAGCTAAATAAAAATAAACAAAGATCAAAAAGTTTAAGTCACATTACCAGGACACAGAAACAATAAATATGGACTCAGTTTTTATTTATTTATTTTTTTAACCACAGGTTTGTTTTGTGCATGTGGGTGTGTGTACACACACGCACACACGCACACACGCACGCACACGCACGCACACACACACGCGCACACACACGCACACATACACGCGCACACACACGCACACACACACACGCACACACACACACACACGCACACACACACACACACACACAGCCGTTATTGCTAGTTGTTGACTACCAGCCTGTCCATAGACCAGTTATTTATTCCCTCCAGCTCTGTTTCCTGTTCTGTATAATGAAAGAATTGAAATAGATGATCAGTGGTTTCTTTCAATCAATTTGAAATTGAATTTTAAATTTCAATGAGGAAAGAACGATAAGTAGATGAGCAATTGTTGCTATTTAAGCGTAAAATGTATCTTTAGCTTAGATTCTCTTTTACGGAACAAACAATTCCTCAACCAGTAACAACAGCATGACAAATATTTGTATTTTATTAGTGCATGGTTATAGAGCACATGCCTCAAAGAACAACTTAGGTATCTGATATTTATAATAATGGATTTTTTAACAGATACAAATCTTCCATATTTGTTCATGAGAGCCTAAGGATTTCCTCAAGGGAACATTTTAACGGTGGTTTCAAAAAAGAATATAGATTGTATATAAGTTTCTAATATTTAATAAAGACTTTTGGATATAATTTAGCCTCCAAATACAGTTCGGCTTACATTATAAATAAGTAGTAAAAAAAGAGTAACTATTACTTAATCCCATCAAATCTAGTCAAAAGATGATCAAAATGGCAACTATTTCTGTTGCTAATTACAACTCACCAATTAATATTTTCCCTCACTAGATTGCTGATTGCTTCCTCTGTTTATTCCATTGCATGGAGAAGAGAACTGCCAATCTAGGAGTCACCCTTAGACAGGAAACCAGAATTGAGCTCAGAACTGCTGACTAGTCCTGTCTCGTCATAGTTTTTCCCGAAGTTCTATATAGATTCCTATTGTACTGCCATTTAACCTCTTTTACCCTCAGATTATTCAAAACTAAATATGAAGTACATGATTTGAGATTCTGTTAAAAATACTTCAGTAAGCATTTCCAAAATTAGCATAATTATTTTCAGGAAAGAACATCAGTAGCTAACTTTCTTCACAGTATTTAGCATTCATAGTTCCATCATCTCTAAAAGGACGTATAAGTTTAAAGAGCAAAGGAAAGATCAAGAGAAAAAAAATTGGTAATAATCCCATAGTTTGTCTCTTTAGCTTTTTGAATATGACGTACGTAGGTATGGATGTTATCTAGCCAGCTACCAGTTTGTTTGTTTGTTTATTTTTTGGTATTTGCCCTGCTCGATATTGTCTGAACTTCCTGGGTCTGCTGTCTGTCATGAATTTGGAGACATTTTCAGTTGTTGCTTCTACAAATATTTCTTCACTGTCCCACTGCTTTCGGATAGTCTGTTTTACTTACTTACGGTTTCATCTCTCTGTTTTTCAGTCTGGGTAATTTGTGTTGACCTATCATTTCATGTTCACTGATTCTTCCTCAGCTGTGTCATTCTACTGATGAGTCCTTGAAGGCATTAGTTTTCTCTCTGTTACTGAGCTTTTCTTTCCTATCATTTCCTTTAGACTCATTATTATACTTTCCATAACTCTCCTGAAATCACCTAATTGATTTTGCATGTGGTCACCTTTCCTATTAGAGGCTCTAACATATAAATAATAGCTGTTTTAAATTTCCTATCTGATAATACCAGTATCTGTTTCATATCTGAGTTAGTTTTGATGATTTAGCTGTCTTTTAAGAATGTGTCCTTTTACTGGTCCTTTATATATGACTGCTTTTTTTTTTTTTTTTAATTGAAAGTCAGGCATGTTGTGTAGGGCAGTAGAGATCGTGGTAAATATATTTTATGCCTCAAAATACATGTCTTTCTTTTAGGGAGGATTTAACTGCAGGACTTGAGTTAACCTAATTAGTAGTTGGATTGAGTTTGAGATACGATATTGCTATAGTTATCTTCAGCATATTTTAGGCTTAAATTCTTGCAGTGATTCCTTCTGTTTAAGGTACAGGCTGATTAAAAAAAATTTTTTTTTCTTTTTTCCCATTGTCTACTCTGTCCTCAGCTTTAGATCTTCCCTTTGTGTTAAGACATGAAGGGATCTCACTCTAGCATTTCACATTACTTGGAGACTTTTAGTACCACTGTAAGGGTGGACACTCTCTTATTCTAATTAAATCTAAGTTTTAAGCATGTACCATGTTCTCGGATCTTGATTGTGGCCTTCTTAATCCCTATCCCTCTCAGCTGAAATTCTGAGCCTTTGACTTTTGGCTTCTTCCCCATGAGTAGAGGATTTTCTTTTATTTTTCTGTTCCTTTCCCTAGCTGTAATGCGCTTTAAGCATCATCCCAATAGGAGGCCAACAGTGTCTGTTGTCATTCTGCCCACAGATTGAGGGTTTTGTTCCAAAGGGGAGGAGATCCCAGGGAAGTTTTGTACCCATCCTACAGTAGCTCTCTCTTTCCTCCTGGACTTCACCATGACAGAGGCATCGTCAAAACTCATTGAACTTATCTGTGAGTGACCAGTGAGGTTCAAGAAAGAAGAGCCTGGATGAAGATGAAGACATCCCCTATATTTGAAAAACGCAGATGTTTATCTTCTCTTGCCAATGAATACTTGACCTCTACAGGTTCACCACCAACTGTAGCTAAATCCAGCTGTGTCTTGACCAGGAAGGTGTAAAAGCAAAACAAATTTAAAACAAGAGTTTAATTCTGCCTGTTGCAAAGAAGGAAAATGATCCCATTCCTTTTTCTTAGGAACTTTTAAGTTCTTTATCTCTTTGAAATGCATGCAAATCTTTTTAAAAGCTAAATAAGACTCTTTCCACCTTTGAGACCCAGAAATGTCTTTATCAAGGACTTGAGAACACTCTTTTGGTAATGTTACCATCAAGGAAGACAGCACGCCTATCCCCCAGTTTCTGTGGGAGTGTTGGATCCTAACCTCAGAGGGTGCCTCATCTAAGATTCAACGCTACTTTGTATCATAAAGGTAGGAGTTTATTTTTCCTTTGGATAGGACAGATGGTCACCCCAATACCAGATAAATTTAGGATGAACTATGTATAACAAATAGTGCTTCACGTCCTCTTATTTGAGGACAGGTCAGTTATTGTTTATCTTGAGCACATCTATATAATGGGTTATGCGTGTCTGCCTGGCTTTATAAAACAGAGATTTTTCTCTGTTTTTGCAAATCTTAGTGGATTGCCTGTTATGCACATCACATTCTGGTTTAAAGTCTATGCAGTGATAAAATTGTTTTCTTTCTTTCTACCTTTGTGGAGAAATTTTCTGGGTTTGGAGAAGATTTTACTTTTATTTCCCCAACAAACCCAGGGCTCATGGCTTGTCATTCCTTACAGGCAATTGCTTTTCATAGGCTTTTGGCCAGTTGTCCTATGACCTCAATATCCAGATGGGAACAAGAAACATCATGAAATTACTATTTGTCTGACTTTTCTTGTAATATTGGGAGCATTTTTCTTTAAAATCCATACCCCAGGCCCACCCCTAGTAGAAATAGGAAGTACCCTGTTGGCTTTTGCATTCAATTAGTTGAGGAAAAAGGGAAGGAAAGCTGCTTGTTTTTTTTAGTTTGAAAAAACAGAGTCTCATTCAGTTTGCCCTAGTAAAGGATTTTATTATAAAGACCTGGGAATAAAGTGAATAGAGATCTCAAGCATCTCAGGCCAAAATTCAGAATATAAAATCAGGCCTCACAGAAAGAAAGCATCTCATAGATATTGGTCACAGGAGATTGCAAATGATTTCAAGTGACTTTAGGGAGAGGTTTTTCTTTTTGGAATCCTAGCAGCAAGAATTTATTGATCAGGCAACATTACCTGATTCCACTTCCAACCGTGTCTGTTTTTACCTCTCCTATAACTACCTGCCCCCAAACTCATATTCTATTGGCTAAATCTTTTTGTTTCTGTTTAGTCCATTTCCTTGCTTATTAGAAAAGAAAAGAATATATAAATTTGGCTTACCCCTGTCCTTGAATATACATTGTTCTGCTACTACTGTGAACAAAATAACCATCTTTATAACACATCACCAGTTCAGATTTTCAGGGGAGAAAGAATATGATTGGCACAGCTAAGCCCATTAGCCTGTTTAGACAAAGTTTTCCTCTATACAATATAAACATCTACTCCACTATTATAGATTAACTGTTCTTAGTAAAGTTGCACCCAAGAGAAATCTTTAAGGAATCAGTTAGGGCTTGTCCTTCAACAAGTGCGAATGCAGCAATATCTCATAGAACTGAACTGAGTACAGAAAACACTGCTGGTACCTTCTAATATATGCATCCCCCCAAAAAAGTGTTTATAACAATGTAATTTAAAAAGGAAAAAAGACCGTAATTCAGTCACGCACAACTACTACAATCCAATCAAAAATCAGCTCATATCCTCTTCCTTCTCTGTACTTGCACTCTGGTTGCAAAACATTATTAGAGAAAATAACATTATCTCATATCTTGACATTCAGGTCTCAAAGCAGCCATTCTTCTGTTTTCCTACATCAGCCCTCTATCTTACACAACGGCTATTTCAAACTTCTCCATTCATCTCAATCCTATTCATACCAATTTCCCTTTGTTTTGAAAAGATTGCGTTTCTTCCTTACATACAGCACATAGATCAGATGCGTTACTCAATGCCTTGATACTAAAGCTAAAAATGTTGACTGTGAGTTCATTCCTTCCTCAGCCTGTCTTGTTATAGTAAGGCACCACGATTAAGTGATCATCGCATTCCACTTATTTTTAAACTCTGTCTATTCACTGGTTCTGATCATTTATACAAATTTAAATCTCTCCCACTAACAAAGAAATTTTCACTTGACCATCTGGCCTCTGCTAGCAGCACATTGCCTCCATTACTTCCTTCCTACATGCACAGATAACTTTCTGAAAGTACATTGTCTCCATTACTTTCTGAAAGACTTAACTTTCAATCCTTGATGTCCATAATTCTTGTCCATGTTCTCACCTCAACCCTCTGTCATTTGAACACTTTCCAGAGGAATATATCTCATCAAGATTACCACTGTCTTCCTTTTGACTAAATCAAACGGGTATTTCTATGCTATTTAAACTCTCAGGTCTATTTGATACCATTGAACACATTTTTATTCTTGAATATAGATCGTCTCTCAACTTTTGGATACCACTTCCAGGCTCTCTTGAAAATTTCCTTTCTATACATGTTCCTTATAATTATGCATTTTCCAAGAATCTGCCCTAGAATTTAATCATTAATCTAAACAGACTTCATGGGCAATCTCATCTATAGCCTTATCTTTAATAACATATTATAGTCTGATTTTCAAGATAATATTCATTTTGGATTTTTTTTTCTGGAGTTTACAGCTCACGGAATTTTATATTGCATAACTCTTTTAGGATGCCTTATTGGCTGCTGCTACTGACTCTGTACATACCCAAACTTTGAATATTTCCCCTGGGTCTCATTATTCTCTTTCCAAATGTAATGAATGATAACTCCTATTTTTATAGTATGGTTTGACATACAAACATATAAATACAGCTATGTATATATTTTATTTGCTTCATAGATTTTATTGCAAAAACACATGATTCCTTTTGTTAAACATTCATATAACAGACTATGAATTTAAGATCTCTCCAGATATGGAACTAAGATGGTGGAGTACGGAGAAGACCCTAGGTTTGCCTCATCCCTGGAACACAGCTAGATAAATATCAAATCATTCTGAACACCCAAGAAATCAGTCTGAGCACTGACAGAACAAACTGCACAATCAGGGAGAGAAGAGGCCACAACATAGAAGGTGGGAGATGTGGAGACATAGTTTGTGGGAGAAACGGATTGCGGCTGCTACAGAGGGGAGTGAGCCATGGTCATGGAGAGATGAGAGACAGAGACAGGGAGAGAGGTGAGTGAGAGAGAGAGAGAGAGAGAAGTACACAAGGAAAACACTTCCCCAAAACCACTGATTTGGAAAAGTAGAGGGGCTGATTTTTGTGAGTGTTTATACCAGTGGGGCTCAAAGACTGGAGTTTTAGACGTCCACAATGCGGTTGCTGTGCAGCCCTGAGGGCGCTGCAGTGCTTCTGTGGAGAAGGTAGGCAGTTACCCCAGGGCCGGGCAGATGGTGCGATCTGAGGATCCCCTGGGATGCACTGAGAGAGATGGTTTCCCCTTCTTGGAGATGTGGCATTGCTTTTGTTTCAATATATTAACATAAAAAATTTCTGGGCTTATAATAAACAAATATATTTGATAATATAGGTGCTATGAGAAAACAGAAGCATTGCAAGCTAACTCAAATGTGTACAAATTAAGTGATAAACATGTGAGGTAAATAGATTTAAAAAATATGAAATCTGAGTTAGAAAACATATTTTCTGTTCAGCTCTCCCATAATGGTTTAAAATACTTACAAAAAGAATAACTGCACATGTGCAAGTAGAAAATATTATTAGCTATTAGCATGTTTTTTTACTCTACAAAATAGGCTGATTTCCTTTACACATTCTCCTTTCAAGAAATTTTTGTTTCAAAGAAATTGTAGATAGCAGTTTATTCCTGAGAATTTTAAAGGAGAGCCTGAAGAGGAAAAAATTTAAAAAGGATAGTTTTTTTCTTGAAATAAGATTTATTTTTGCATGTAAGTTTTTGGGTTTTGGGTAGAAATCCTCATTTATAATAACTTCATATATTTAACTTCATATGTAACTGCATATATTTTGTACATCATCTCTTTGAGATTGATATGCTCTGAATTACAAGTACCTGCCAATAGGAAAGACTAAGAAATCCAGCTTATCTGTCATCGTAAAATTTGGTTTGTTACAGGTTGGCCTAAAACAGAAGAGTCTATAATATTTATTTATTTATTTATTTATTTATTTATTTATTTATTTATTTATGGATTTATGAATTTTTTCAGCTTAATTATATAAAATAAAAATTGCATATATTTAAGGTGTACAATGTATTGTTTTGATACAAGTAATACATTGTAAAATGATTACAAAATCAAACTGATATACATTATCCATTACCTTACATAGTTATATGCTTTTTTTGAGGTAAGAACTTTGAAGATCAACTGTCTTACCAAATTTGAAGTATACAATAGAGTATTATTAACTATAGTCACCCTGCTTGATAGTTGACTTCCAGAACTTGTTCATCCTTCATTACTGGGTGTTTGTACTCTTTGAGTAGCATTTCTCCATTTCGCCCACCTGCCAGACTGTGGTATTTTTTACTTATCTACTTAGAATATAAATAGTAATCCTCAAGAAAATGATCTTCATAGAGGAAAAAAAAACATGTTCCTGTACCCCCCAATTTTATATATCGGAACTCTAACTCCCAGTGTAATGGTATTAGGAAATGAGGGCTTTGGGACATATGTAAGTGTAGCCCTCATAACCATCAAATTAGTGACCTCAGAAGATGAGGAGGACACCAGAGCTCACTGTCTCTCTGCCATGTGAGAAGACAGCAAGAGAGCAGCTTTCTGCAAATGAGGAATTGGGTCTTCACCTGAAACCAAATCTGCAGGCATCTTGGTCTCTGACTTTCCAGCCTCCAGAAGTTTGAAGAAATAAATGTTTATTGTTTAAGTCACCCAGTTCAGGGTTTTTTGTTATAGCAGCCCTAGCTGACTAAGACAAACTCTATAAAATGTAATTATTTTGATATTATGTTGTAGGTACATTTAAAAAACAATAGATAATATGTTTCAGATTATAAGACCTCAATACATATCAGATTTACTTAGAAGTATCTGATTTTTATATAATTTGAGATGTTTTCTTATGTGGTTAATATGTATTCATATAATGGAGTCAAATATTTATCTTATGTTAGTTACTTAATTCAGTTTTTTTAAAAGATATTTTCATTGAAAAAAATCTTTAACTCTTTTGTAGTGATTGCATGTGTAACAACCCATTTTATCTACAATACTATATCATTAAAGCAGCCTCAAATTTTTAGTATCTGCAAATCTTTAACAAATTCAAATGAGAAGCACGGGTTAATTCAAACTGTTTTTCAGAGCCAGGATGACAGGATAGATGATTTAGAAACATATTTATTTTATAGTATAGATGATATATTGGACAGAAGTAAAATTTTACTGAACAGAAATTTGAAGGTAAATTATTTACTTTTGATCTGAATAAATTTTGCACTATTAATCCTGCAATAGCACCAGGTACCACAATTTCCTTGACAACGTTGCTTTTGAGGGGGGTTGCTGTTCAATGGATATAAAGTTTCAGTTAATGCAAAATGAGTAAATTTTAAAGATCTGCTATACAACATAGTACCTGTTAATTAGACTGCATTGTGCACTTAAAAATTCATTAAAAGGGTAGATTTCAAATTAAGTGTTTTTACCATAACAAACAAACAAAAAAATAATAAATAAATAAAATGGAAAAATTCATCAAGAGCACTAGATTACTTGAGAGAAATTTATGCAAGAGAGCAAAACTCCAAAGAAACGGCTATTAAAGGGGCACCTGGATGACTCTGTTGGTTAAGCATCTGCCTTGGGCTCAGGTCATGATCCCAGAGGATCATGCTGGGATTGAGCCCCATATCAAGCCCCACATTGAGGCCAGGCTCCCTGCTCAGAAGGGGGTCTGCTTCTCCCTGTCCCTCATGCTCTCGTCTCGCTCATGCTCTTTCTCTCTCAAATGAATACATTTTAAAAAAATCTTTAAAAACAGGGCTATTAAAAAATGAAAGAAAGAAAAGGCTGTTATCGGTGTTCCCTTGTTTCATCATTTTTCATTAGCTTCCTCCTCGCCATCATTAAAGCCTCTGTGCCTCTGAAGAGTGCTGTTTAGACAGACCTGCTCTACAGCTACCTGGCACTTGCAGAGCATTGCTCTTTTATATTTATGTAGAAGAAATGCACATGGGACTGACTATTTTGGATTCTTAAAATAGGCTAAATAATAATTAAAATTAAAATAATAATTGAGTCATTTAGCTTTGCTGATTGTTTATAACTTCAGAAAACAGAAATAAACAGATTCCATTGTGTCTTGCAAAGAATGCATTTTGCATGTAATTAAAACAGATAATTGTAAAAAGATGTCAAATTAGGTTAAGATAATTTCACTCTTCTGGGAGAAATCATTAACAACAACAACAAAAACAGAGAGAAGGAATGTGTTTCAAAAGTACAGAAGGATCTGAAGTACCAACTTGAATCTAACACCATTACTTCGTGTTGTATCTTAAGTAAAACATCTGTCTCTCCTGCTACCAGAGTCTTCCTCTTTTTGAAACATACCTCACATATTTTTTTTCTAAGCTCTTTAACCATGGATTCATCCCAGGTCTCATATCCTCTTCTCAATATGCACTGTTTGTTTCAGCTCTTATGTCTATTCTGTGGATCAGGAATTAGTGTGTGTGTATATATGTATATATATGTATGTGTATATGTGTGTACGTATGTGTATGTGTGTGTGTGTGTGTGTGTGTGTGTATTAGTTTTGGTAGTTGTATGTAGTGGTTGCTTAATACAGGGGCCTTTTTAATATGTAAAAGCCTAAATATTCTAAATACAAATTAATAAATCACTACTTCTTTAGGGCAGAGACAATGCATTATATATTTTAATGATTATAACACAAATACTATCAATGTAAGTGGTTGGTTAAAAGATATGTGTATGTAATAGTAACCTCAAATATACTGCCTTTCTTTTCTTTTCTTTTCTTTTTTAATATTTTATTTATTTATTAGAGAGAGAGAGAGGGGAGGAGAGGGAGAAGCAGGCTCCCCGCTGAGCAGGGAGCCCGATGCAGGACTCGACCTGAGCCGAAGACAGATGCTTCACCGACTGAGCCACCCAGGTGCCCCTATACTGCTTTTCTAATATTCTAACACATAAGAAACACGTGATAAGTAGTTGTTCGATTAGATGCAATAATATTTTCTAGTATTGTATATCTCTTACGTGAAACTTAGTTAATGAGTTTCCATTTAATGAGAGTAAAAGCATTTTTATTTTCATACTGTAACCCACGGCACAGCTGCATTAAATTATTTCCCAGGAGCAACTACTCATCTTAATTTACCTGAAAGAAGCATCACTTCTTTCTGAAAAAAATAAGAACTGGATGAATTTCTCCAGAGATTTTCGTATTGTAATATCCTTTACAATGTAAGAATATAATACAGACTCACCTGAAGAAAAGGATTCAGATATATTCAATTTATTTAATTCCATGAGAATTCAGAGAGTGCTTACTGCTACAAACTATTATTCCTACTTTGAGGAACAAGAGTGGACTAAGATCCTCTTCTGAAGAGTACACTCAAATCCTCTAAATACTAGTTATGTCAAAGGAACAATTTATTTTCCAATGTAAACATGTTTCCCTCTTTCTGGATAGGCAACTCTCCAATACGCAGAAATAGAAAACAAATAAATAGAACTTCAAATTCCTTATTATTGAATGTAAATGAAAATGTCAAAAAGCAAGTAATAATAACCAAACTATAGTTAGGCCTTCAGGTATTCATTGGAATTGATCAATTCAAGACAATAAAGGTAATAAACAATGTTATAGTCATTTCCAGGAATGAAAGGAGGAAAGGACTGCTTAAATATATTTCTCTGGAAAGATATTTACTAGCTCAATTATTCTCCACTCTATACTTTTTATATGTTATTCAAAATTTAGATTTTTTTTAAGACCTGATTAGTGTAACATAAGGGCACTTTAGGACTTCCATTAGGCTTTAGAGACACAGTAAATGCTTGAAATAACAAAACCAAATCAATACTAAGAATTTATTACTTAGAATTCTTCAAAGCAATTTCAACAAATTGTTCACAAATTTGACATCAAATCATAGTTATCTCATAGTAATTTGAGCTACTGAAGCTCACTTCAATTTTGGTGTATTTTTAAAGACTTGTTATAAAAGATATGGTCATTTAAAAATCACATATGTAAAAAAGTAAAAACCCAAGTTTAAAATTTGTGTAAATATCTTCAAAGTATCTAATCTATAGATCCCAAATAGTCATAAATTTGTTTCTTCTGTATCTTTCAGTAATAATATTATGTCTTAAAAAATTCAGAAATGTGTACTTTGTATTTTAAAAAAGGAAGAAATGTAATAAAGTGAAATCGACTATACTGATTTTCTTTATAACAAGTGAGGATATCTAACATAATTTAAATAATAGAAATAATTGAAAAATACTGATAAAGTTGACTACGTTAAACATCAAAAGCTTTCTTTATCCAAAAACACCCTCAAGATATTGAAAAGGTAAGCCGTTGAATGGGAGAGATATATGCAATACATATAATGGCTGTGTCCTGAAAATATAAAGGATTCTCAAAAAGCATTAAAAAATTCATACTAATAGAAAATGATCCAAAGACTTGAACTAGCATACCACAGCAAAAATATTGAAATGCTCAATAGACACTGAGAAAGATACTCAAGCTTCATTATTCATCAGAGAAGTACCAATTGAAAGCATCGTGACATACAACCACATGCTCAGAGGTGGAAAGACTGACAGTACCAAGTATTGGCAAGTATGTGGAGCTCCCAGATGCTCACGCTCTTCTGAGGCAGTTGGTACAATTACTGGGGGAACTTTTTCAATAATAAGCAGAGGATATGTATATTCTGCTCTTAATAATTTCACTATTGTGCATTTTTCCAATAGATATCGCCATATATAAACATTAAAAACATGCACTAAGATATTTTGGCAACTATAATTGTAAAAGCCCCAATGTGGAGAAAACTTCATCTCCAGCAATAGTAATGTTGGTTAATAAACTTTGGTATATTTTAATAATAGATTAATATATAGCAATCAAGATGATCAGACTCCCGAGGAACATGAGTGTAACAAATATAACACTATACAAAAGTAGCCAGTCACCAAAGAACATATACTATATGTTACATTTATATCAAATTTAAAAACACACAAAAAGCAAATCTATGTCATAAAATGTAAAACAGTAGTTTTATTTAGGAGAAAGAGGTTGGTAGTAACTTGGAAAGGGACATGCACAGGGGATTAGGATTGTTGGAAAGGATTTATCTTGAGGTTATTGCTGGTAAAATAGTGATGTTCACTTTGTGCTAATTCATAAATCATTAAACTCATGATCTGCATATATATGTGTGTGCATAGATATACAAATTAAATAAAATATTTATTAACATAATTATAAATAAAGTGAATTAGCTTACCTTGTTATCTATAGAAAATAGATATTAACTACTAGTTATAAAATAGTGAATAATTATTTTTCCCAATTTAATTTAGTATTATAGATTTAGTAGAAATAGATCTATAAATTAAAATTAATAAAGTCTTCAAAAAGTTAAAGAAATGTGTAAGGAGTATTATCAAAATATTCATTGTGAATATTTATTGTGACTATAAAGGACATTTCTATATATTTTACATTCCTCAATTTGGCTCTAAAGTCTTCACCCCCTTGGGGCACCTGGGTGGCTCAGTCGGTTAAGCATCTGCCTTCAGCTCAGGTCATGATGCAGGGTCCTGGGATAGAGCCCCACATGGGGCTCCCTGCTCCACAAGGTGCCTGCTTCTCCCTCTCCCTCTGCCTGCCATTCCCCCTGCTTGTATACTCTCTCTCTGTCTCAAATAAATAAACAAAATCTTTACAGTATTCACCCCAAGTTGAACTTATAAAAGATTTTTTGGGGAAAAATCTAAGTGGAGTACCTTACAGTTATATCCTTGCTATAATGGTTAGTGGTAGAATATTATTGCATTTCTCAATAGAGATTCTAAAAATGATACTCAGACCAAATACTCTTTCAATAAAAAAATGGAATCCATATCTTATTAACTAGCAACACATTGCTCTGCTTTCTAAGCAGTCTCTAGCATCCAACGTACATTACACTTTCAAATTAATGCAATATTGTGACAAGATCATTTCAAAATTACTTGTGGGATCATCAGAGTTAAACTTCAGTTTGTCACATGAAGCAATATATTTTTCTCTGGCAAGCTCAATTTGTTCTAAAATTAAACGACCCCTGACATATTTTCATCAAGTGAAGGTCAAGTCTTTCTCTTCTTTCTCTTTTTCTTCTTCTCCTCCTTCTTGTCCTCTTCTTCCTCTTTCTCTTTTCCTTCCTCTTCCTCCTCCTCTCCTTCTCCTTCTTTTTAAAATATAAATATCTGTCTTGTATGCATCATTGATCAATAATTAAAATCCTTCAGTTTGAAACAAAACATATTTTACATTTTTAAAAACCCTTTACTGGGGTATAATTGACATATAAAAAGCTGTGCATATTTAATGTATAGAACCTAATGAATATACACCTGTGAAACCATCACTACAATCTATGCCATAAACATATTCATCCCCTCCAAAAGTTTCCTTCCACGTTTTAATTATTATCTTTGTGTGTCTTAGGAACACTTAATATATGATCTGCCTGTTTAGCAAAATGTTAAATATACAACACAATACTGTTTAACTACAGGTACTATGCTGTATAGTAGACCTCTAGGACTTAGTCATCTTGGATCACCATAACTTTGTATACATCGACTAATACTCCTCCATTTCTCACTCCCCTGCCCCCCAAAACCACCATTCTACTCTCTGCCTCTATGACTTTGACTATTTTCAATTCCTCAGGTAAGTGGTATCATGTAGAATTGTCATTCGCATCTGACTTATTTCACTTAGTATAATGTTCTTCAGGTTCACCCATGCTGCTGCAAATGGCAGGACTTCCTTCTTGTTAAAGATTGAATATTCAACTGTATGTATATACCACATCTTCTTAAATATGAGGATAAAATTGGAAAGGAAAACATAGTATTTTGATAAGTGCTTCAACTGGGTATCTATTTCTGGATGGGTATTTATTTACAAATTCTAAAGAAAATCATGTGACCTTTCTAGGAATAATTTTTTAATTGGTTATAGGAGATGAATTCTATTTTTCTCCATAAAAATAAGAACTTTATAAAGTATTTTGATAGGGTCTATTTCAAAATATTCATGATATGCGAGCATATCGATTCCCTTTGCAATGACTCAGATTCTACCTGAATGGCGATGGAATAAATGAAGGTGCTTTGGAAGTCCCCACCCCATCGAGACTTTGCTGTCTTACTGGCACCTAAAGGAAAAAAATCATGTTTTGACTTATATTATTTATTTGTTCTTCTTTACATATTGAGACTGTGGCAAATTACAAAACGCATACACACTATACATATTCAATCATGTATTCATAAAACAAAATTTGGAAGCACAATTTTCATCCATACATCTTTAGAAATAATCACAAATGCTTTTGTATAATTCATGAATATACATAATCAGGTAATATGCAGTAATACTGGAATAATAATCAAAGGAAAGCATATAACAATTACTAAACAATCACATTATTACATATTTGATAGAAAAAGTTTTTGTCATATTCTTTTTTACAGAGAAAAAAAGATTGCAAATTCTGAAGGCAATTTTGAAGAACTACTAAGGAAGATTCTTTTTTCTGAAGAGTTTGGTTACCTGGAAAAGCAATAAATTCAGTTGATTTTGTAGACATAGAAATAGCACCCATCTTTAAATGCAATGAAAAGAATAACATTTAATTAGAAAGGGTCTAAAGATCACATATAGAAATACTTCATTCTATCACTCAGGAAATATTTGTCATGTGATTGGTATGTTCCAGGCACGTTATGCATGCATGGGAATATACTAGAGATGCGTTGGTGTTCGTATTCTAGTGAGGGAAACAGGAGTACTCCTAGTCATAGTGCCCTAACTGTATAATGAAGAAATACAATGGAGCTACAAAACCTGAGATATTGGCAGGAGGGCGGTGAATTTAAAAACTATTTTATAAACCACCTTGAAAAGGAAATAAAGAAGTGACACGGATGACGAGCGATTTTTTTTTTTAAAGATCAAAGCTGTTTAGATTAAACAACAGTTAGGGTTATGATGAGTAAATGCTTTAAAAGGATATGAAATTGTGGTCACATAGTGAGACATAAATAATTTTCTGTATGACAGTGGAAAAGAGTGACTAAAGTAAAGTGAAGGCACACATCCATTAAAATGAGAAGAAAAGTGATATTCTGAAGTGGTTAATGGGTAGTCTGCATGCAAATTAACAAAATACAGGATAAATGCAGGAGCTAGGCAAAAAGAGTAAAAAGAAATAAAACCTGAGACATGCCAAAGTCTTCAATAAAATTACTCAATATTTTTGAGAATGAAAATAACAATTATTTGAAGTTAACTGATATAAATAATAGTTTTTCCTAGGCAAATTAAGACTTATGTTCACTTTATAAACTAAATAAAATATTTGGAAATGCCTGGGTTGTTGAATGCAGGGGGTTGGTACAAACGAGTAGCAAAAACCACAAAGGAGCAAGGTTATTGGCAAGAGGAAAAACATGTAATGAGCTGGGTCTGTCTTCTGTGTGAAAGGAGGATATTGTTCCTGCCCAGGTAGCTAGCTTAGGTTGGAATTAGCCCTTACAGTGCTTGAGGAGGACTACAGTTTTCACTCAAGAATTGAAAGTGTAAGAAATATGCAGTGAAAGGAAGGATGATAGAGTGGAGTTTTCCAGAGTAGATGGGATTCCCAGACCATAGAATTTTCGGAGCTAAAACTGGGCAAGTCCTGGGAAAGCAGGATTAGTTGACCATCGAAGTGAAAGTCAAGTGCTGCAGGTACAGGATAAATCAGTAAAGGGATTGGAGGAGTTTGCATATGATGGATTAGACACTGGAAGCTTGGAGAAAAGAAGGGAAAAAGTAAAGATAAGCAGGGGCCAAGTCACTAAAGTGACTTTATATCATGCTAATCAGTTAAAACCGAGGCACTCTTATTTTGGAGATAAAAACCAAACCAAACCAAAGGAAACCAAACCAAACCTAACCAAACCAAATCAAACCAAAAAAAAAAAAAAAACCCCAAAAAACAAAAAACCACCATCTTTTTTGCAAAATCTTTTTTGCAAAACTCAGTCTCCACTGGTGTTAGGGAACCTTGCTTTTAATAAATTATTCATTAGTAGGGAAGCCAACACAGATCTTAATAACCAAATAATGAAATAAAATAATAAAATGTTTATGTGAATTTTATATCACAGTGTAGGATATAGTTCATAGACAGCCATACTGACAAAACTCTATTGTTAGCTCTTGGAACCCTCTTTGACTGGGTAAGATAAGAGCGATGGAATTTATGGTGTATACTTTAAATTCCAAACCTCTCCTGATGATTCCTAGGGCCAAAAACACACTCGCTGGGAAATTCTGCCTTGAACTCTCCTGAAGCAAGATTCCTCACTAGACCTTAGTGATTCAATTTGGAAATAAGGGAGGCCATGTGTGAATAATCTCTCGGACACTGACTACTCGCCTGCACTCTGTTTCTCTTGCTTCACTGTGTCTTTGCTTTTAAGTAAAAGCCTTGCATGAATATGCCCTGTGGAATCTTGTGAGCACACCGAAATATCTGAAGTGGTGAAAGCTTTTTACTCCCTACATGAAAAACAAATTATATTTTCATTATAAGCTTTACATTAATATGTAACTCTTGGACATTTTCTGTTGTGTTTCATTCATAAAGCTCCTATTTCCCAGACATGACGGAAAAAGACAGGGGAAGAGTGGTAGAATTATTATTTATTTGTGATATGTCACCGTTTATTTCCTCATTCTAATAGGATGAAAGAACTATATGAAAATTATGGAATAGGGATAGTTAAAAATTCTCTTTAATCTCTACTCTCCCTAAAAATATCTTGAGTTAATTATCATATTCTTATGATATCATAAGTCATCAATGCTAGGAACATGGAGTGATCCCAAAATATGTATTATGCCGAGGACAGAGTTAATAGAGGGAATATTTTAGAGACAAGACTGCTGTGTTTGTTTTATGGAAAAAAGATAGCTACTTTGCTAACAAATGAAATAGTTTATGTAATATGTAATTTAATTATTAGATATTAAAATTTTATTCATTAAGTGTTTATAATTCAGTAGGTCTTTATTTTAAATCTCTTACGAAGAAAATTAAAATAATTAAGTTTTATATTAATATTAAGGTATGACATGAGTATTGCATTTGATAATAATAATTATTATTTTAAACATAAGACATTGTTATAAAAGCAATGGGATACCATTAAAGTAAATTAAAGTATAGAAAGACACAATGAACCTTGTGTTTTGAGAATATTTCTCTAACTGAAATAAGGAGAATGAATAGAAGAGGCATAGACCTGAAATCAGGGACAGTGAATTGAAGTTAATGGGGTAAGAAATCAAGGTGAGACTTAATATGACCTAAAGTGGAAGAGTTTATGGAAAAGGGGGAAAATGATTTTGAGAGAGAAATCTGAAAATATGAGTGAAGGAAAGAAGGGCTATTGAGAACACATAAGTAAACTTTATCCTCTTTATAATTTTGTGAAAGTCTGAATCTGCTAATTAAAGTCTAGAGTAGAGTTTGGCAAACTAAAGCCTGCAAGTTGGCCACTTGTTCTTGTAAATAAAGTTTTATTGGAAAGCAGCCACAGGCCTTGGTTTATCTGTTGTCTAAGTCTGCTTTTGATACAAGGGCAGCGTTGAGTGGTTGAGACAAAGACCAAGAGACATGTAAAACATAAACTACTCACTATATGGCCCTTTCCAGAGAATTTTTACTAAGGGCAAAATACTTGAATTTCTGGAAATATTTTGGTGAGGTTTCAGAATGTGTCCTATTTATATGTTAGAATCTTCAAACTCCTATACATATAAAGCTAATCTGAATTAAGGGTTTTTTATTGAACAAACCAAGAAGAAACATCTCTGGTCTGAATTATACAGCACTTTCAGTAACTTCTCTCACAACACTGACAATGCATTGTAAAAAGTAATAAAAGAGCAATTTCTTTTTCAAACTCTAATTTTACACAGCATTCCCAGTTAAGGCTAAGCTTCACTTCATTTACATATGATTAGCTGAAAGTTTAAATGGATATAACTTTGAAGAAAATTTATCAAAGAACACATCAAATAATGGTTTTAGTAGTTAACAATGATTTTATAACTATGACACTAATTGAGCTTTATAAAGTTCTTCAGACATTTATAAAATTACAGGAAATGCATTAAAATACATAAATACTAAAAGAATTTGGACTCAACGGAATAAGAGTTGAACTTTCCAATTAATCGTCTGCCAGGCACTTTTATTTCCCAATCAAATGAAAGGGTAAAACTAAACCGTATCAAGGAATGTGAAAGAAAAGGAAAAGCCATTTTGATAATGTTATTTATAAACCTAAATGGGTAATCTACAGACTTAATTCTTGCTCACTGTTTTTCTATCTATTCTGGAAGCTACAGACTCTCCAACTTCCCACTCTGGCTTATCCATTAGGTTGTCAAATTAATAACACCTTAGATGTGCTTGATTACAGAAATCTTAGCTAAAAACAGTTTTTAAATCATTTTTATTGAGAACTATAACAAATGCTTAAATGCTGCATATAATGGAGATATGCAGTTTAAAGAGAAATAAAACAAAGCTTGTATGCATGCTTTCTAACTTAAAAGAAAACATTAACAGTGTTATCAGCACCCAAGTGTTGATTCAACCACTTCCTTCCCCATTGTGTGAAATATTTCTTACGTTCTTTTAATAGATTTGCCATATGCATATATATATGTAGGCGTAAGTACCAATATTTATTTTTCCATGTTTTAAATATCTTTAAAAGACAATTTTTACATTTCTGTGCCATTTTTTGCTCGATATTTGCTTTGAACCTCATCCATTTTGATAAGTCTAGTTGTAGTTCAATAATTTTCAAAGCAAATAACACTCATTTGTATTATTACAATTAATTTCTATTTATCCACTCTATGGTCGTAGAACATTTACACTTTTTTTTCATTTTTTAAAAAGATTTATGAGCAAATCTGTGAGTAGCCTTACACATGCCTCCTGGTATAAAGCACAAGAATCTCTGTAGGTTAAGTTCATAGTATCATTTCTGTCTTGTAGAGTATATGCATGTTAGCTTTTCAAATATGGTTGCACCAGCTGACTGTACAACTAGTAGTATATGTGAGTTCCTCTCACTTCACATCTTCACCTACACATATGATGATGTTTCTTAAAATTTTTGGCTTAATTTGTGATAGTCGAATATCTATTTATATGCTACATGTGTTCTTTTTCTTATTTAGCTCTTCTTTCTCTAGCTTTCTAAGGTAGGGGCTTAGGTTATTGATTTGAGATCTTTTTCTTTCTAATCCATGTATTTAATGCAATCGGTTTCTCTTGAGGTCTCTTCCTTGAGTGATGGGTTATTTAATAATGTGTTGTTGAATGTCCACATACAGGACTTTTTCAGTTACCTTCAATTTATTGGTTTCTAGCTTAATCCTGCTGCATTTGGGACAATAGTTTGTATGATTTCTGAAACCGTAAATTCAAATAAGGTCTGTTTCATGGTTGAGGATATGATTTATCATCGCAAATGTTTGCTGTGCCCGTCTGAAGAACTGAATGTTGCCACTGTTAGATGGAGTATTCTATACATATCAGTCAGAAAAGCTGATTGTGATGTTCAGTTCAACTACATTCTTACTGATTTTCTACCAATCTGATCTATCAATTATGGATAGAGGGATATTATAGTCTCCAACTGTAGTAGTGGATTTGCTTATTTCTCTTCAGTTCTGTCAGTTTTTGCTTCATGTATTTTGTCACTAGTCACATCTTGTTAGATGCAAATTTAAAATTGTTATGGATTTTGGAAAATTGACTTTTGTTTAATTAGGTAATATCCCTCTTTATCACTGATAATTTTCCTTATCTGAAGTTCTGCTTTGCCTGAAATTAACATACACCGGAGCCCCCTTTTTATTAATGACATATCTTTCTCCATTCCTCTACCTTTAATTTATTTGAGTCTTTATAAAGTTGGTTCTGCAGACATCATATAATTAGAGTTCTTGCTTTTAAATTTAATCTGACATTCTATGTCTTGCAAGAAGTTGGTTTAGATCATTCACAGCAAAGTGCTCATTGACATACTGGGTTAAAATCTCCTCTTTGTAACTGGTTTCATTGTGCATTTATTCTTTGATTCTTTCCCTATGCCCCTGCCCCCATCTTCATGACTTCTCTGCTTTCATTTATTTTTAGAGAGAGAGAGAGCATGTGAGAGATGGGCTGGTGGGGAGGGGCAGAGAGAGAGAGGGAGCGAGAGAATCTTAAGCAGGCTCCCCACCCAGCATGGAGCCCAAGGGGGGGGTTCAGTCTCACAACACTGAGATCAGACCTGAGCAGAAATCAAGAGTCGGATGCTTAACTGACTGAGCCACCCAGGAACTCCTCTTCTCTGTTTTTAATTTAACTTTTAATGATGTCGTTTTCCTTTTTTGTTGGTGCTCTAGGGTTTACAATATACATTTTAAAATAATCTCAGTCCACTTTAACAACATAGCACTTTATGTGTAGAACAGGAACAGGATAGAATATTCCCATTTCCTTTTTCTTGTTCCTTGTGACTTTGCTGGCAATCATTTTAGCTAAACAAATATGTCTATGCCTCTATCTATTCACCCATACCATTATTGCTTTAAATAAACATGCATCTTTTAGATCAATTAAGAACAACAACAAAAAGATTTTATTTTGGTTTCATTTATTCTTTCTCTGACACTCTTCCTTCCTTTATGCAGATCTAAATTTTTGACTATATCACTTTCCTTTTACCTGAAGAACTTTTTCCACTTTTTTTGTAGAATATATCTGCTAGCAATGAATTCCCCTTTTGTTTTCTGAGAAATTCTTTATTTTTTTCCTGCTTCTTGGGCTATCTTGTAGCTTTTGGACATGTTGTATCAGATAATTAATATTAAACTAAACAGGACTTTACTAAAAGATATGTATTAACCTGGCTAGGAGCAGGACTATATTTAATGCTGCTTGTAGTTGTAGGTGCCAGAGAATTCAGATTCCTTTAGTGTCCTTGCTTTTGTCTCCTTACTTGGCTTTGGGGTCCCTTTTGTAGTCTTAGAGATGGTCTGTGTCTTGCAACTCTCACAGGCTTTAGTCCACTTTTACCGTGTAGTATTATCGCTGCAGTGCTGACACGTTGTATGGGAGGTGCATCCTTCTAAAGTCCGATAATTCTTAATCCACTAGGGAGACTTTCTTTCAGGGTGTGGCCTTCACAATCCCTTACTTTCCTTTTCCAGGGCTTCTCTCCTTTGCTCTGCCCTCTACTTCTTTCCCTGACAATTGCATTTTCAATTTATTTTTTTCCAAGCCTTGTTTCTTGTTAACTATGTATTTTTCCTACTTAGGGTGAGACTGGAAGGCAGGTGTGGGCTGCAATGGTAGGAATGATCTTCCCTAACTGGGATAATGTCTCAGAATTACTTTCTGGTCGTGTCTTTTTCCCTAGATACTGAATCTTTGTTAGCAACAAGAGTTTGGGTGGGTTTTATGATGGCTACCCCTGCCAAGGCTGTGAGGAAATCTTTCTCAGGTCCTCACCATAATAATTTATTTGGTTTCACCATAATAATGAAAAGTACACAAAAGTGATGGAAGTCCCCTAATCCTACAGCTACCAGCAGTGATTCACTCTCATACTAGTCTAAATTCAGCCTCTAGCCATTCATGAAAATTACCATTTAATTGTACCTATCAATTTATGGGGTCTAGTGGTTTCTGTTCTAGGTAAGTAGATCTTGGCTGAGACTCTGAATTTACTTGTCTCTCCAGATTTGAAGGTGATAGTTTGTCCTATGACCATTTTATGATAGGTCCAGAGAAAAGGTTTTGATTCTTAGTTTACCCATTTTCTTTTTGCTGTAAGGACAAGAGTGGCAACTTTCCAGACCTTTACATATCTGAGCTTAAATAGGAAGTCTCCATCTTTTATTTTGAAACTTTGTGAATATCTTTAAGTTTTTATCTTGCTTGAAGCCTAGCTTTGGCTTCTGTTTTGTTAACTAATTTAAGCACTGCATTTCATACGATTAAAGCTAGCTTACCTTTATTGATATGAACAGTAATTTGGACTTAGTTCAGATATTGTTTTATATTTTATTTAAATATATGTAATTTTATATATAGTTTGTTCCCTTTCTTAATCTCTTTGTATAGAGCATGTGTGTGTGTGTGTGTGTGTGTGTGTGTGTGTCTAGCTTTAGTATTTGCTATTAATTCCCTACTGTAAACAATAATGTTAGTAACCCCTTCTTGTTCTTCCCTTTGCTCCCATCAGCATCTAATTGAAGTAATACTTTTTCTACTTTCAGAAAATATTTATGCAAAAAATCTAGGATCTTATTGTTTTCATTTGCTTTTCCCTTTTTATTGAAATTTTAAATTATTTTTCATAATTACACTGTCAGAGTCTGTAAGCATTACATAATCTATAATCCCCTTCATCTACCATTTATAATTAGTTCTACAGGTAAATATAGATATGTATTCACTGTGCACTACCAGTAAATATGTTCAGACTATTCTAGGATTTTTGTCTATCTGAAGCCCATATTCTACTTGTTTTCTCAGGAAGGGCTCAAGGGGACAATATTCTTTACATTCTTGCAGATGAAAGAACTTTCCCCCAGAATTAAATTTGAGGGTCAGTTTGGTTTGATACAAAATCCTGGCCTCATGTTGTCTTTTGTTTAGTATTTAAAATACAATTTTACATTGTATTCTACATATGGCTTTGCTGAACATCTTATGTCAATCTGATTGTTTTTTTTAAATAAATTATTTATATTTTTCTGCATATCATAGAAATGTTTACCTTTCATAAACCTCAATAATTTTACTAGATTATGCCTTTATATTGCCAGTCTATCAAATTTTTCAAAAATCTAGTGTCCCGTTCAGCATGCAATTTCAAGTTTTCTTTTATATTCAGAAATTTTTTGTTTAATAATTTTGCATATTCATGTCTTCTGTTGTTTGGATTTTATTTTTTAGAGACTCCTGTTCCACTTATGTTCAGTTTTCCATCTTTCTAGTCCAGCTCATCTTTCTTGTGTATTTTTTTCCCAAATTTCCTCCTATCCACATTGTTTTTATTAAGGCATTTCCATGATTTTAATTAGCTGGTATTTTTCTTTTAGTTGTGTCTTGAATTTTTTTTTCCGTTATTGCTAATTCTCTCAGTTGTCTCGGCATTTCATTCACATCTTCTGTTCATTTTATCGTCTTAATTTTTGAGTTTCTAATTCTGATTTCTTCAATTTGCATCTGTCTGGGTCCAGTAGGAGATAGAAACACACTAGTTATTGCTACAAAACGATTTAATACAAACATACTAACTAGATATTCAAGAATTAATATTTTTAAAGAAAGTGTGGAATTATAATAGAGATATCAATTGCAGAAAGCAGTTACAACCCTAGCTCTCAGGTAACAGAAGGGAGAGATTGGAATTACGGAAGATTTCAAGATTGAAGAAGGGTCCCTGCAGAGCTGAAACTCGGATCTCTGAGGGGGCTGCACTATTTGGCTGCTGTCAGTTTCTCTGAGCTCAAATGAGGGACCCCATGGGACTGCGGCACAGACCTCTGAGAAAAGAGCACCAATGGGCTGGTGCTAAAATCTCTAAGGGGGTGCAGTAAACCTCGTTTTGCGAGGGCTGAAAAATCTGCAAACTAGAATCAACAGCTGCTACTAGAATGAACTTCAGCTGTCAAGGTGAAAACTTTAGTAGAGTCATACTGACAGAGGCTGGAAGAAAAATTGGGAATGCGGGCTAAACATCAAGACACATACCTCCTCTCTCTCCTCCAGCCTCCCAGAACCCTGGTAGGACAGAACTTTCTATTGATCCAACATAACAAGGAGGAGATTGTAAAAGAAAACAGGTAGATTCCCTGCTCTAGCATCATAAAGCAGAATGTAGGAGGGTGGCTGTGAAGCTGAGAGACCACAGTTCAGTAACTCTTATTCTGTTCTTTCATGGTTCTATCATTTTCCTAATTTCATTTTATTTCATATGGAACTGTGAGGCAAAGGTGTTCACCTGCTTTATGTAGGCTTGTCTTTCTGGCATGTTTCATTTTCAAGAGTAGTGTTATTTAGCTCAGACAGAGAATTAGGACTCCCTCTTGTTATCAGGAAGTGTTAAAAAATCTGACTTTATATTTTCTGAGGTTTACTTTTTCTGCAGCTCTCCCCACTTTATATCTGAATGTTCTCTTTCCTTGACTGACTAAATCCTGTTCTCAGCAGTTTCTCATTGATGTGAGTCTTTGTCCTGGAAAAGTTGCTCTCAGTTGGTCAAATGGCCCAGTTCACCTCTCGCTGGGGTCGCCTGTCAGTCACCCTCAAACTGTGAATCTCACTTTCAATTGTGAAGTCCTTTCAGAGTTTTCTCTGCTGTTCTTAGACCGAGGAGCCAATCTTTCCAAGCAGAGTGAGCATCAATCAATACGGGGACAATTACGTAGTAGTTACTAAATTTCTGGGCTCTCTGGCTCTCAGGGCCTTCATAAATCTTAAAAAAAAATCTCTTCTCTGCCTTCCATTTTCTTTTTCTTTCTTTCTTTCTTTCTTTCTTTCTTTCTTTCTTTCTTTCTTTCTTTCTTTCTTTCAAGATTTTGTTTATTTATTTGACAGAGAGCGAGACAGCCAGCGAGAGAGGGAACACAAGCAGGGGGAGTGGGAGAGGAAGAAGCAGGCTCCCAGTGGAGCAGGGAACCTGATGCGGGGCTCAATCCCAGGACCCTGGGATCACACTCTGAGTCGAAGGCAGATGCTTAATGACTGAGCCACCCCAGGTGCCCCTGCCTTCCATTTTCTGACCCATGAATTCCAGGTAGTGACATTATGATGCATAAAAATACAAAAATATTGTATTTTTTATGCTTAGTATTTAGTATATACATACATATATTCACAATATCATAGTATATATGCATGCATACACATACACACATATGTATATGTGTGTCTGTAGGTGTATACATATATTGTCAATTAAACTTTAAATAACTACAGAAATGCTAAGATGAATTGACATAATCCACCCCTCACCAAATGCAAAGATTCTTTGTTTTAGTTGTTGATATAGCTTTCTGATGGGTAATCTTTTTTTTAAAGTAGATGTTTTGAAGAATTGAAGTTAGATTATAGACTCTTAAAATTCTTAAATTCCAGGTTCTGATGTCAAACTTTCATTGAGGAAATGGAATTTTAAAGAGATTTTCCAACGTCTGTAATCTGGTTAGTAACATGTAATTAACCATAGCTAAGGTATCTAACTCTAGTTTAATTCAGTCCCTACGATTCTTCCTCTTCTAAACTGAACCTAAAGGCAGTGAACAGCCACAAGGCTCTTTATTGATTACACTGTTACCTTTCCTTTCCAGGAGTACCAAATTTTCATAGCACATATATTCTACATCAAAAAAAAAAGTTCTAGGAGATAAGTTACATTTTTCATGAGTATGTTTAACAACTCAGGAGGAAAAAAATGTAACAGACCCGAAATGGCACTTTTTGTTTATGAACACACATTATTAAATCATAAAACTTGCTACTACTATTAATCCCTTAAAAATATTCTTTTGTTTCAGTTTGCAAAATGCTATCCTCTATTTCTGTGTTATTCCAGAAACAGAGCAACATTTGATTTGTAAGCAATGTTACAGTTTCCTTGAACTGTGAATGTTGTTTATAATATCTGTATGCACACACCTGCCAAAAAAGAAACAGATATTCAAAATGTTAGTAATGAATACAATCATAATACAGACAATTGTGTTATGTATTACTTTTTGAAATGATAAAACATATTTTTTAAGATCTGACTTCTGAAAATATTGACCTTATAAGATGAGTAGTACAAATGTCCCCTATTGTTACACAATTATATAATGTCATCTATTTTATCACAGTTCAAATCTTTTGAAAGTGAAAAAAAAAGCTCCAATTTGGATGATATTTGCAATGATGTAAAAGTGGTTTGAAAAATGTTACTAATAAATAGGATGAAAATAAATGATTAAAAATATTTTAAATATCTCTAAAATATAACTACCTCACTGAAAACGTTTGATAACATTTATAAGCCTTTTGCTCTTTTTTTCATGATTCTTAACATTCTGTATCAAAGCAAAAGATATTATCTTTATCCATGTTACTAACATGGTATTTAAGGAGAGACCAACCTCCTACTGTCCACAGCTGCTTTTAATTCACAAGCAATTGGAGTAAGTCAAGCATCACTAGTGAGTCTTTTCTGCTTCTTGCTATGTTATTTCATCTGAGAAGCCATTATGCAAACTAAAAGCATCTGAAGATAGGTACCCCACTTAAAAGTGTTCAGCAGGGATTCCATTTTTTGTCATTTTTGGCAAATTGCATCATTACGTTGCATATGTTGTACTGTTGGTAGCCATGATTGCCTGGGATTAGTCAAAGTGCTCATAAACTCCATGACCTGACAAACTTAATTTTCCTTAGAGTCAAATATGAAATAAATCTCCAGATATTACTAATGTAGTAAACTGTTTTCAAATGAATTAGTTATATATATATATAAAACTAGCTTTATATATATTATTAATTATATATATAATTAGTTTTATTATAAAATATAGAAATGGATCATGTGTACATGCCAGTTGTTATATAAGTTCCAGGTAATAGGTTATTTCTTACAAACAATTTCCTATGTGTACAGTCAAATTCCAGGGGGGAAAATCTACAAAGCCTGTTTTTTCTTTTTTTTTTTTTTTAAAGATTTTATTGATTTATTTGAGAGAGAGAGAGAACATGAGCAGGGGGAGGGGCAGAGGGAGAGGGAGATTCAGACTCCCTGCTGAGCAGGAAGCCTGATGTAGGACTCAGTCCAGGGATCCTAAGATCATGACCTGAGCCGAAGGCAGACGCCCAACCAACTGAGCCACCGAGGCACCCCTGGTTTTTCTAAATTATACCAACATACTAGAATTGTCCTGACCCACTAGATTTTAATATGGGGTTGTGCAGGAATGTGTAGTAAAAATAATTTCTCGGAAGCACTCATCTCACTGAGGCTAGCTTATAATTTATTGTACAACCCCTCACTTCTCCCAGAATTTTCCTTAGTATAGGACTTACCTTTAGAGACATTTTGGCACACAGGACCGAGGTACCCATTTTTTATTTTGTTTTGAAGTTAACATGGAGTAAATATATAAATAGATTAATATATGACTTTAAGCATGTGTGATACATTTCAAATGTAGAATTATCCTGTTTACTCATCATTTCCATCATTATCATCATCATCATCATCATCATCATCATAATTGACAGATTTAAATAAGATCTTGATGCCTGGCACAATATTAATAGATTTTTATTTTATATTATATTGAACCCTCACATGGCTTTGTGAAGTAAGTAGTTATATATATATATATATATATATATATATATATATATATATACACACATATATATATATGTATATATATATATATACACACACACAATGGTTTATATATATATATAAATTTGTTATGTGATTATTCAACATTTTGATGTCTTTTTTTTAGATTTTTATTTATTTATTTGAGAGAGAGAGAAAGAATGAGAGAGGGCACGAGATCTGGGTGAGGGGCAGAGGGAGAAGCAGACTCCCTGCTGAGCACAGAGCCCAATATGGGGCTTGATCTCAGGACTCCGGCATCATCACCCAAGCTGAAGGCAGACACTTAACCAACTGAGCCACCCAGGTGCCCCACTCTGATGTCTTTTATTGGTTATCCATGCAGTGTGCCATGGGTATTTGCTTATGTTTAATATCAAATTTTACATAAGCTCTATCACCAATGTTGCTACAAGCAAACAATGTTGTTTGTGTTAGAGGGAAAGGATATTTTAAATAATCTATGGCACTGGTATCACCTTGGATACCAAAGAAAAAGGCACTTGTAGTTAAAAAGTTTTCTTTTTTCTTATAAGAAAGAAAATGAAAACTGTGTCAGTATCTCTTAACATTTAGGAAAAGGTTTACTACAATGACAAGGGGGAAAAAACTTGTCTTGGAGAACTGTGTTTTGTTTGCTTTTTTAATGTGACTTACAAAGAAAACAGGCATGATGTCTCTGGAGGGTAGATTGAACTAAAGTTGAACCATCCATTTGCACCTTCATTGGACTGGACCCTACCTTCCCCTGATGAAGTCTGCCAGTTGGAACCAAGGCAAACCTCATTAACTTAAGGTTAAAGTTCCGTTCCAGGTCATGATGCTAAAAGAACCAAGAGACAAAATATATATTTTCATTCTGGAGAAATATAGTATCTAGAGGATAGAAGTGAATGCAGCTGACTGAAAATATTAAGAATGGAGCATGGGCAGAAGGAAAGAAAAGCTGAAGTTCTGGACAAAGCCGAGACATCTTAAGAGGTAGTTGGCTTCCAGAGAGCTCCTTCCATCTTCAACCAGATGCTTATAATCTAGTGATGTCTGCTTTACATGATACAAGGTGTTCTCTAAAGGAAGTTACGATCTCTCTTCCTCTCACATGGTACTACACATTTGAGATCTACACAGTCTTCCAGCCAAAGAACATCAAGCATCCTCATAATCATAGTTATATTGGTATGGTCTGATAGAGGCTAGTAAGACAGGATCTTCTAGGAACAGACTGTCTTTATGAGCACTAGAATAATGGCACTGAAGATAACATGTTCCTCTTCCTTTTCTCCAGGGGTCATTGTTAGAAGACCATCACTAACACTATCAGTGACAAGAGGGGAGGGTAAGGTAAACTCGCTTAGTCCCTTAGTGTAATCTAAGGGAGTTTAGTGAGAAGGTTAGAAAAAATAGTCCTGCCAAGCCAGGTTTTATTCAACTAATTTTACAGTATTTACGTCAACCTTGCCTACTAATCATGATTGGTTCCTTAAGTCACAAACCTCTATGATGACACAGCCACGTAGTCTGGGCATAGCCACTCTGCGATAAATGGTGATAATCCTTGGGGGAAAGTCTTGTTTGTTAGTTGCTGTAGCAGCACCACGTTCTTGCTAAATCATAGCTTAAATAATAATTATCCCTTCCCAAGAATTTTTTTTAAAGATTTTACTATTTTAAGTCATCTCTACAGTCAACATGAGGCCCAAACCCATAACCCTGAGATCATGAGTTGCACGCTCCGCCTACTGAGCCAGCCAGGTGCCCCCCGTCCCAAGAATTTCTAAATAATCTCAAAACTGGCATTTTCCCTGCTGTTTTATACGATACGGTCTTTGTACTGATGGTGAACTTCCTTTTGCATAATGCATCTTGAACAAATGTACTTTAAGACTATATATGGTGACATTTTATTATTCCTTACTCATATCCTAGAGCAGCATTAGGGGCTCTAAGACATCTAAGTTCCCCATTTACACTTCAAACATGTGTTTGTGTGTGTGTGTGTGTGTGTGTGTGTGTGTATTTGTGTATGATATATATAGGTATATTAAAGTTACAATTAACCTCTGCTTTGGCATGATATTTTAATCTCCCACTAGATATATTATGTGAACCATACTCCATTATGTATGTCAAAACTATTTCATTTCCCATTACAAACTGTGAACCAAAATAATTTAAAATATGTTATTAAAATCCATACTTGAGTCCCCTCCAAGCTCTTCTCATCTCCAGCTCTTCTAATTTAAGAAAAATATTACAAATGCACACATAAATATATTAGAGCTATTCATTCACATATTTAGTCATCTTTTCTTAAAGACTTGAAGAGTCTTCAATAACTGTTAGGGTTTGTTTTTTTTTTTTTTTTTTTTTTTTTTTTAGTTAGTTAGTTGTTGGTTTTTTTTTTTTTTTTAGATTACCTAATCCTTTAGGAAACTATTTTTCCCCTTTGCTTTCTATGACAAAAGATGATTTCAATGTTTCTCTTATCTGCTTTTTCCTATCTCCATAGGGATTTCTGGCTTGTCCTACTGCATTGAATAATCTGTAGAGTTTGTTCTTAACTTGCCTGCCTTATGTTCAATACTCTCTTTTTATGTGTCTTTTTTTTAAAGATTTTTTTTATTTATTAATTTGACAGAGAGAGACAGCCAGAGAGAGAGGGAATACAAGCAGGGGGAGTGGGAGAGGAAGAAGCAGGCTCCTACCGGAGGAGCCTGATGTGGGGCTCGATCCCAGAACGCCGTGATCACACCCTGAGCCAAAGGCAGATGCTTAACGACTGCACCACCCAGGCGCCCCTATGTATTTTATCATAATTATTATTTTACATTAATTCATCAGTAGTCATAACCTGTCTTCTAAGTTTTAGAACAGTTAAAGAAATTATCACTGGAAAATCTTGTTGACACTTAAAGCTATGAAGCAGCACTGTCTGTAGTATTTGCTGTGGAGACAGGAACATTCTGTGTTTGTGTTGTTCAGGATGGCACCCACTAACCACACTGGACATTGAGCACTTAAAATGTGGCTAGTAGCACTGAGAAACAGAATTAAGAAGATTTTATTTATTTACTTGTCAGAGAGAGAGAGAGAGAGAGAGAGAGAGTGAGAGCACCAGCAGGGGGAGCAGGAGGCAGAGGGAGAAGCAGGCTCCCTGCTGAGCAAGAAGCCTGACACGGGACTCGATCCCAGGACCCTGGGATCATGACCTGAGCCAAAGGCAGATGCTTAACCAACTGAGCCACCCGGGGGTCCCCAGAATTTTAAATTTTATTTAATTTTGATTTTAGTGGTCACATGTTGCTAGTAACTACTTTATTGGATTGTGCAGGTCTAAAGCTATATAGAGAGTTTTGTCTTCTTTTTCTTGATTTGCTATTGCCACAAATGCCCACATGCTAATTAAATGAAGGAAGGAAAATATTCATACATGAATGAATACATGTATTAATACATGATCCACAGGCTTCAGGTATTGGGATTTCTTTCTTTCTTTCTTTCTTTCTTTCTTTCTTTCTTTCTTTCTTTCTTTCTTTCTTGTATCTTCCTTTTTTTATTATGTTCAATTAGCCAACATATATGATATAGTGTTCAATGATTCATTAGTTATGTATAACACCCAGTGCTCATCACAGCATGTGCCCTCCTTAACACCCATCACCGGGTTACACCATCTCCCCACCCCCTCCCTTCTGTAACCCTCAGTTTGTTTCCCAGAGTCCAGAATCTCTCATGGTTTGTCTCCCTCTCTAATTTCTTCCCATTCACTTTCCCCTCCCTTCCCTTATGATTCTCTGCACTATTCCTTATATTACACCTATGAGTGTAATATATGAAACCATATGATAAATGTCTTTCTCTGCTTGGCTTATTTCACTGAGCATAATCCCCTCCAATTCCATCCATAGTGATACAAATGTTGAGTATCCATCCTTTCTGAGTAATATTCTATTGCATACATGAACTACATCTTCTTTATCCATATATCTGTTGACGACATCTCAGCTCCTTCCACAGCTTGGCTATTGTGGACATTGCTGCTATGAACATTTGGAGTTCATGTGCCCCTTCTTTTCACTATGTCTGCATCTTTGTATCTGAACATGATATAGGAAGCTACAATTGGTTCAAGGAAATGAGACTTAGAATGATGCTGGATTTAGAAATCCAGGGATTTCTATTCTACTTTCCCCTGATCTTTATATTCAGTATCTGGTTGGGTCTCTTTTGTTTATGATCCCCCTTTCCTTTAGTTCATTTCAGCATCTTTCGTAATCTCATCTCTTTAAGCCAGTTTTAGCTTCCTATACCATGTTCAGATATTCTCTGTAGGTTAGGACCTGATCTGAGATATTGCTGATCTGCAAGGGTCTCCCCTGAACCCACCATGATCTTTAGAATTTCTAATAGAATAAACGTGGGGTTCAGAATAAGGGAAAGCATCCTAGCTTCAGGGTTATTTCTTTAAATCATTGAAAGTTCAACTCTGCCCCATGAAGTTCTTAGATCCAGTGTCTCCTCTTCACAGAGGGCTTCCCCAACTATCCAGACCAAAGTTGATCTTGATCACCCAAGATATCTCCCGGCTTCATTTTCTTCATAACCTTTGTAATCTTCTGAAATTATGTTTAGCTCTTTATAGCTTAGAGCAGTAGTCACTAAATAATTTCAACAAACTAATTTATTTCTGCCAATAGATGGCTTATTTCATAAAAGCAGAGGCTTCTGTCTTGCTCAGCACAGTATCCCTGAAGTCTGTCAAGCACGATGCCTGTAACAAGGTACATATTCAATAATTAGTTATTGAATAAAGAAGTAAATAAGTGACTAATTTAGGGGTTGATGGACACCATCATTGTCTTGGATTTCAATTTGAAATCTCTTGGCATTTCTTCCTGTATGATGTGCATCTTCCTCCTCCTCATACCTGGGTAGGTTTCAATGATCTTGAGGAGGATAGAACTTCACCCTATCTAGCTCTATTGGCAAAGTTAGGCTCAGGTGAGAGAAATATGAGTATTTGGCACTAAAGCTCTATAACTATTATTAATTGAATGTGTTGTAGTTGTGAATGCTCCATCTCTCTCTTGGCAGGCATATTATGATAATATAGAATGTCTAGAATGTGGTTATTCTCATTGCCTGTGGTTATTAAGGACTGAAGACTTTCTTGGACTTGATTTTGTATATCACCATATTTTGAATATATTAGTAATAATCTGTAAACTGTAATTTTTTGCAGCACAAAATAAAACCTATGTTCTGACAGAGGTCTTTCATTCTCTCTTTCCAATAATATACTATTTCCACTCTAATAATAATCACAATATGTATCAATGATGAGGTCTTACTATGGACCAACAATGCTACTTTTAGTGTTTTGCTAGTCCCTTTCAGTTTATGAATCAGGCTTTATAGTTTTACCTCTGAAGGATCAGAATCTCCCAGATTAGGTAATTTGTTCAAAGTCACAAGCTTTTTAAGTGGCAGATCCAAGGTTTTGGCATATGTCTCCTTGTCAGTAAGCCTGAGATACTTTCTAAATTCTGAAATAAGTTGTCACGTCTTAAAGTGGGTAGGATTTCTAAAAGTAGAATTTGTTAGGTAGAGATTCTCAGGAATTAAAATAACCTATCATGTAAATCACAGTAAGATTCAGAATGGAGATTATTTTGGTGTCCAGTGATCTCTAATCTCTTCTGGCTAGAGAGCAGGAGAGACGAACCTAAATACTATCAGTGATTGACATGAGCTTTCTTCCAGAAGGCACTACTAATATTCAATTCCCAATTCAGTCCTTATTTTTCCATAATAATAATTATAATCCCATGTAACTATCTTGAAACTATATGGTGAGCATATTGTGAAGCATCCCATTTCCTCAGTAAGAACTGAACAAGGAACTAGAAGTGACAAGACAAAGTGAAATACTGATATTACACATATATTATCTGTTTCTGTATACATGTGTCTGTGTATTAATATTTTAAAGGAAATTTAAACAAAACAAAATGCTTTAAAGAAAAACATTAAATTATTGGTTAAAAAAATCAAGGTATGGATATCTAATTTAGGAAACCCTTCCTGACATTTTCCAATTTTAAATTGAAAAGGGGTGCCTGGGTGGTTCAATCGGTTAAAGCATTTAACTCTTGGGTCACCTTGGGTCATAGCGTGGGTCATGACTTCAGGGTACTGGGATCCAATCTTGGGTTGGGCTCTGCACTCAGTGGGGAGCTGCTTCTCTCCCTCTCCTTCTGCCCCCACCTTGCTTATTTACTCTGCTCTTTCTCTCTCTCTCTAAAATGAATAAATCTTTAAAAAATGAAAAATTAGGGGGCGCCTGGGTGGCGCAGCCGTTAAGCAGACTCTGCCTTCGGCTCAGGGTGTGATCCCGGCGTTCTGGGATCGAGCCCCGCATCAGGCTCCTCCGCTATGAGCCTGCTTCTTCTTCTCCCACTCCCCCTGCTTATGTTCCCTCTCTCACTGGCTGTCTCTGTCAAATAAATAAAATAAAATCTTTAAAAAAATGAAAAATTAATTTAATAAATCAAATGCAGGGCTATTTGTTATGTTTTAATACATTTAAATTAATTTATATTAATATCTAACTTTTCTATATTCTTTTTTTAAAAGATTTTATTTAATTATTTATTTGACAGAGCGAGAGGCAGCGAGAAAGGGAACACAAGCAAGGAGAGTGGGAGAGGAAGAAGCAGGCTTCCCGCTGAGCAGGGAGCCCGATGGGGGGCTCCATCCCAGAACGCTGGGATCATGACCCCAGCCGACGGCAGATGCCCAAAGACTGAGCCACCCAGGTGCCCCTAACTTTTCTATATGTTTAAAGATCTCAGAAAAATCATAAAAGGAACAAGTAATCTGCATGAAAAGATTTCTTGGTAAATTGTAAAATGTTTGTGTCTATGTGCATGTGTGTGCACATATGCAAGAGTGCGGGTGTGTTTGCTAGAGTACATTTTACGAGGGCATTTACAGACATAATCATGAGCAAATGTAGGTTTTTTTATAGCCAAGGCAAATGAAGCATGCCTTCAATTAGAAACTTCTGAAAATACACTGTGATAACCTACTGAGAATGCAATTGCTTTTCTTCACAGCATCATACCCACCTCTCTTAGCAGCCCATAGTACAGAGTATGTGTTGTAAGTGCAATATGTTCTTCTTGAATCATTTTAGTTCATTAAATGCATTTTGTACTTCAAATACCGTTCCAAGATTATACATTTGATATCTCAAGAAATGCACATGCTGCTTTTAGAGTTCAGTGTGTAGAATAAGTGAACCTCAGAAGTCTCAGAACTTGTGTGCTATACAAATAAGTATGTGAAACTTCAGATTAAGGCTTTCCTGAAACACCCGAAACACTTACATCCCTAATTCCCTGATGTGTGATTATTCTATTTTCAGCAGTTAAAATTTAATTTTCTACATCCTTAAGCAAAAGCTCGGAAAAAGCCATTCCTTACCTGATGTTAAAAGCAAAATACACATATTCCCAGGAGCAAGTTGGGCTTGACTGTACCTGCATTTTCGGAATTGTACGGAGACAAAATCAATACGAGAACCCTCCACACCTCCCACTCCTTTTTAGTGCTATTGTAAGTGGTATTTTAAAAAATTCAATACCCAATTTTTCATTGCTAATGCATAGATATCAAATTGATTTTTACATATTGATTTTTATTCTACACCCTTACCAATCTCAATTATTAATTCTTGTGCTTTTCTGTTGGCTAGGGAGCTTACAGCAGCCGACTCCCATTTCCTCTTTCCATTTCTTTGTCATACATCTAATATTTACATATGTTTAAACACAAAATATATTGCTGCTATCTCTGCTTTAGACAGTTGTCACTTAGTGTTACTAAAGAGCAGAGAAAAATGAATTTGACCTATACCTTCATTTCATTTCTAGCACTGTTTGTTTTTTTGTTGTTGTTGTTTGTTTTTTTTTTTGTATAGAAAGAAATAGATTCTTGTCTTTCTCTAGTATCACATTCCTTCTGCCTAAAGGCTCTTGTTAACATTTATTGAACTACAGGTACACTATCAATCAATTCTCCCAATATTTGGTTATGTGAAAAAGTATTTGTCCTTTCAGTTTTGACATATATTTGCGTTGGGTTTAGAATACTGTTTTCAAAGTTTGGTTTTGTTTATTCTTTAAGCACGTAAAAAATGTCATTCCATTGTATTCTGGCTTGTATAGTTTCTGATAAGAAGTCTGTTTTAATACTTCCCTATGTTCCCCTTACAAAATGAGTTTTGTTTGTTTTGGCTGCAATGAAGTCTTTCTCTTCGTCTTTCCTTTAAAGTAGTTTTAATATAATATGATTCTGTATGTGTGTATGTTTGATATTTATCCTATTTGTTATTCTTCGAGATTCTTTTTTTTTTTTAAGATTTTCTTTATTTATATGTCAGAGAGAGAGCACACAAGCAGGGGGTGCGGCAGGCAGATGAAGAAGCAGACTCCCCACTGAGCAAGGAGTCCAATGTGGGACTTGATCCAGGGTCCTGGGATCATGACCTGAGCCAAAGACATACACTTAACCAACTGAGCCACCCAGGCATCCCGTTCCTTGAGTTTCTTAAATCCATAAGGGTTTGTCACTAATTTTGAGAAAAAATATGGCCATTATTTCATCAAATATTTCTCTACCCCGTTCTCTGTCTCTTCTCATTTTGGCATTCCAAATTACACAGGGGTGGGGGGGGGGATGAGTTAAACAGGTGATGGGGAATCAGGAGCGCACTTGTGATGAGCACCGGGTATTGTATGGAAGTGTCGAATCACTATATTGTATATCTGAAACTAATATTACACTCTATGTTAACTAATTTAAATACAAACTTTTAAAAAACCCTTGTGTATTATCTCACAGTTCTTGAATGTTTTGCTTTATTTGTTTTATTTTTTCTCCTTTTTTCTGTTGTTTTAATTAAGCCTCACTCTCAGTCTCTGTGTCTTAGGGATCTCCCCAGCCATTCTGCCCTATCCTTGGCTGGAGGTCCATACCTAGGACATATTCCTTCTCCTTTCCTAAAAATAGAGGAATTTTTCTATTCTTTCTCCCTGCAATGCTGTGTTTTCACAACTGTCCAAGGGTGCCAGGCTTTGTTGCCTTTTCCTAGTGATTTAAGGTTTTAATTCTGTTAGAGAAACCGGAAAAAGGATGCAGGCAGGGCTCCTTGACTTTCGTGCAGTGGCTGTTGTCCCCTGTCCTCAGGACTGGACGACCAGGGATGTTTCTCAGGGCTCTCACTTGCCCCAATTTTTATATGAGTACACATTAGGTCCATGGAAAAAAGTCTGTGAGTGGGTGCTAACAGCCCTTTGTGTCTGGGTCTTCCAACAAATCCATATTTTCTTATTTAATCTTTGGCAGTTCATTAAAGTTTTCACCTGAATTCTTTGGTCACTCTCCAGGGTCATCTTCCTCAGATAAACAAATGTATGTTGATCTTTATTTAGGGGTATCAATTTTTCCTTATATTTTGTGTTAACTTATTGCCCTGTGAACTCAACCCTCCAATGGATTTTAGAAAATTTGTGCAAATAGTTTAGAGGATTTGTTTTGTTGCTTCTGTTGTAAGGGTTGGAGTGATACTCTTTTTTGGCTTTCCAAATCATAATCAGAAGCCAAAGTTCCCATATACTAGGATCAGCTACCTAATGGTTATAGATGACATATTGTGATTTATGACAATATTTCACATCAATTTGGAATCTTTAAATATTGTATTTTCTAAATACTAACATTCACTTCCTTTTCTGTGCTTTCTTTTTTTTCTTAGTAATTGTTACTTGATACTTTATTTTCACTCTTAAAGTAAAATAATTATTTTAGTCCTTCCTCATTTGTCACCTAAGCTTCGACTCTGAATAAGTTATGACCGACCTACTCAAAAAAACCCAAATTAACGTAATAATGTCACCATATGACACTTTCCCTCCTTTTTAGAGCTCTACTTTTTAAAAGATTTTATTTATTTATTTGACAGAGAAAGAGCACAAGCAGAGGGAGAGGCAGAGGGAGAGACATGTTCCCCACTGAGCAGGGAGCCCAATGCAGGGCTGAATTGTGGGACTCTGGGATCATGACCTAAGCCAAAGGCAGACGCTTAACTGACTGAGCTACTCAGGGACCCTGAGAGCTCTAATTTTTATTAGAATATATATTCCACATTTTAAAAACCTCAGCTGTAAACCCAAAATATACTTTCTTTTCATTTTGATAATGTTGATCACCATTTCATTCACATGAAGATTTCAAATTTAAACTGGCATTCTGTGTTATAATAAAGTTTAGATTTTAAAAAAACCTATTTTGTGATTCTTTAGTCTCTGATTTTTAGCAAAGTACCTTGTAGCATAACAATAAATGTGAGAGACCTACATTTTAAAAACCATTATACGTAAGGCTGAGTTCTTTACTTGAAGGAATGAAGTCAATAATTTTAAAATTATACCTAGCATGACTTTTTTTTCAAAAAACTTCATTGAGGAAATAGTAGACATTTAATTAATTTTCCTATACAATTTCTTTAAATTTCTATATTGCTATTGTGATTATTAACAAGATAATTTACATATATTGTCTTGTCATTTAGCTGAGTATAATGACTCTCTCATACTGTGTACATGGCCTGTCCTAAACTGACCTTCTAATTGTTTAGTACAATAAAATGCTAGAGGTTCATCATTCTATAGAATTTCAACTTCCTTTTTTCTCATTTTTAAAGAGATTTTATTTTTTCTAGTAGATAACATTTAAGACAAAATTAAAAGCAATTCAATATAAGTTTGTTTTTTTTTTTTTTTTTAAGTATCAAGTGTTTTTCTTAAACACATGCAGATATCCCAGGTCAGCTGATGCAAAATTTTTTTATATATTCCCGTGTTTTCTGTAGTTTCTTTTATTTGTTTTAAATTTAAATTCAATTTAATTAACATACAGTGTGTTACTAGTTTCAGAGGTACAATTTAGTGATTCATCAGTTGCATATAGTACCCAGTGCTCATTACATCAAGTGCCCTCCTTTATGCCCATCACCCAGTTACCCCATCCCCCCACCCACCTCCCTTCAAGCAACCCTCAGTTTGTTTCCTACAGTTAAGAGTCTCTCATGGTTTGTCTGCCTCTCTGTTTTCATCTTATTTGTCCTTCCCTTCCCCTATGTTCATCTGTTTGTTTCTTAAATTACACATATGAGTGAAATCATATATTTGTCTTTCTCTGACTTATTTTGCTTAGCATAATATCCTCTAGTTCCATCCATGTCATTGCAAATGGCAAGATTTCATTCTCTCTGATGGCTGAGTAATATTTTGATGGTTATACATGTGATACATATACATATATATGTTATACATATACATGTGAGATTGATATAAATCAATCAATATATGGATAGATATAGATCTATCTGTCTATATCTATATATATCTCACATCTTCTTTATCCATTCATCTGTCAATGGACATCTGGGCTCTTTCTGTATTTTGGCTATTGTAGACAATGCTGCTATAAACAAGGGGGTGCCCCTTGAATCACTATGTTTGTATCCTTTGGATAAATACCTAATGGTGCAACTGGTAGGTCATAGGATAGCTCTATTTTTAACTTTTTGAGGAACCTCCATACTGTTTTCCAGAGTGGCTGCACCAGTTTGCATTCCCGCCCACCAGTGCAAAAGGGTTTCCCTTTCTCCACACCCTCGTCAACATCTGTTGTTTCCTGAGTTGTTAATTTTAGCCATTCTGGCAGGTGTGAAGTGGTATCTCATTGTGGTTTTGATTTGTATTTCCCTGATGCCAAGAAATTTCAACATCTTTTAAAATACTTAAATATTTTTCTGTTTTTTACATTGTTGATATATTTAATGGCATGGTTGGAAAAAATACTCCATACTTGTAATATGTAATGAAATATAATTTGATTCACTCTCTATTTATGGGTTCATGATCATTAATTATATTAAGTCAATTCAAATGCTTATCTTTTATGTAATATTTATTTTGATTATTTTTGAGTTTTTAATGTTAATTGATCTCTTTACCAGTGAGACCATAAGATTAAGAAAAATTTTCAAGAAGAATTATATGTGAATATATAATTCCAGTGTACTAGACAGTGGTTTTCCATTGCCTTAAATAATTCTCTTGAGACTTTGTATTTTGATATAATTTCACATTTACAAAGTTGGAAGAATTCTACAAAGGGCTCTCAGCTACTTTCCTAGATTTACCCATTGTTCATATTTTCCCAATTTGTTTTATCATTTAATCACTCTCTTATTCATATTTTTTCCTCCCCATACATATATAGTTTATTTTCTTGTTACCTCTAAATAATTTGAGAGTACTTTGACATCATACCTACCCTTTTATTAATAATTCAATTATTGACTAATCCTTGATTCATATTCAAATGTTGTTGAATGTCTCAATAATATTCTCAATAGCTTTTATTTCATTATTTTTTTAAAAGATTTTATTTATTTGACAGAGAGAGACACAGTGAGAGAGGGAACACAAGCAGAGGGAGAGGGAGAAGCAGGCTTCCCAGTGATCAGGGAGCCGGATGTGGGGCTCGATCCCAGGGCCCTGGGATCATGACCTGAGCTGAAGGCAGACGCCTAATGACTGAGCCACCCAGGCGCCCCTCAGTAGCTTTTAAAATTTCCGGTGTGTGATTCAATTCAAAATTATGTGTTGCAATTAATCATGAAACTAGAGTTTTCTTTACTCTGAAATATTTCCTCAGCCTTAATGTTGCAAGATATTTTATTACATATTACCGAGTTAATAATGTTTCTTCTGGGTTTTATGCATTTTTATAAGCCCTTAATATAAATAAATATTTACACATCAGATATTATGCCTATATGTTGAGTGTATTTAAAGCAAAATCCTTGAGAAAAATCCACTCCTACTTTATTTATTTGTTGAATAAATCCTACAGAACTTCTTTTGTGGGCCAGGCCCTGTACTAGCAGGGAGAATACAGTGATGAAAAGCACTTGTCCTCTGCCTTTATGGGCTAAAGAGTCAAATGAAAAGAGACTGAAGAGACATAATTGTGTATCTAATTTTGATTGGGTTGGAGTCAGAGAAGTCTTCCCTATAGTTGTGACCTTTGACTTTCAACCTAAAGAATGAATAGGAGTGAGCTCCATGAAAAGCATTTCAGAAACTAGAACACAGATACAAAAGTCCAGGAAGGGCAAGTGAAGTAACGTCAGAGCAGGAGACGCACGGTAAGGGAGGATGAAAGAGGCTTAAGGTGAAGGTAAAAGGTGTAGTTGTCACTAAAGTATGCACGTTCTCCCATGTTTATTAAGAATTTGGAAGTTTATGCTAAGTGCAATTTTAATCATGGAAAGTGTTGATGTAGGGGAGTCACATGCCTAGATCTGTATTTAATTGTGTAAAGGTATCTCCCCCACACACTTTTTAAGTATAATTGTCGTATTTCCTCTACATACATTGAGCACCACATCAGGTGGTATCATAATTTTTACTTCAACCATCAAATATGGTATAAGAAACACAGGAGATAAAGGATAGTCATTTTGTTGTTCTTTCATTTTTAAATCCATTTTGTTATTTCCTTTTCTGAAGTTCCAAGCCTTCTTCTGTTACCATTTTCTCTCTGTTCAGAGAATTCCTTTAGCCATTCTTCAAGAATAGGTCTGCTAGCAACAAATTGTTTTCCTTCATCTAAACTTGTATTTCTCTCTCATTCTTGATACATTTTGCATTCCTGGTATGTTTTATTGGATATAGATTTTGTGGTTGACCCTTCTTTTTTTTCAATACTTGAAAATGTTGTACCTCTTCCTTCTGACTCAGTTCCTTGCAAGGCACTGTTGACAGAAAAGGGAGAAGCTGAGAGTGCTAGCTAGCTCTACCCCCAAGACTGTATTCCATCTCACAGGCATCAGGTGCATGTGAAGGCTCAGTCCCTGCCCCCTTCATGCTAGTGATGGAAATGGCTAATTTGTGTGGAACAGGATGGTTACTAGCCTTGCTTGACCTGCCTCACTGAGTCTCGGTGCTGTCCAGCAGAGGTGAAGGCTCAGTTCCTAGACTGTACTGACACTACCTGAGGGTGAAATCAGAGGGCCACCTGACTCTGTTGTCTGAGGGGTGAAAAACTAGCTCCCTGCTGGGTCCACCTGACACCACCCTGCTTCCTGCTGGGGGCTGGAGTCTGAGGGTTAGTTTTTCAATAGACCCTGCAGAAGTCATAGGGGTGAAGGATGTGGTGGAGGGGTGCAGTTTTTCCATTGAGGTTTGGCCAGAGCAGAAAGAGTATTGCCAACAAAGTTTTCCGTTGTTAAGTCACCCTGTTTTTCTGGTCCTTCGGCCAGGGGGAACAGGAGGTTTTACTTGGAGCTTCTCATCTGTGCCTGTGGGCAGTTCAGGACAGCAAGCTTCTCCAACACCCTGTTGAGATGTATGGGAAGTAACAAGGAGACCCGGGGAACTCATTGCCATTTGTTAGCTAGGACAAGGATGCAGTCAAAGAGAGCTTTAGGAGTGTGGGTAGGGAATGAGGAGTTTGGTTTCCACCACAATAAGTTTTCTGTAGGACAGTGGTAATATCACAATGTGGAGGTGATGATGGGTAAAGTGCAATCAGAAGAAATGAGAAAGCAATGTGGAGAGAAACATATTAGTCTAGTTCTCTCTGGAGTTGTATGGAGTAAACACTACAATGTTTTTTTCCAAAGTCATTTCCTTTCATTATATATAAATGCTAGTCTAAATATGAGTCCATTAGAACACATTTGACACCTTGGAAGGAATGGAAGAAATAAATATAAAATGAGCTACTAGGCAGCACATTTAAGTGGTTTGTTTTTCACAAAGTGTCCCAAAAAGGAGACAAGGTGAATGACATCTAGTCTTTTAGTGTCTTCCTCTCCAAAACATATCTGAACATCCGAATGTGGAAGAGAGGAAATTGGGTACCTCAAAATGACTCTTTTAAGAGCTTTTCTCTAGCTCCCAAAGAGATTTGTTTGTTTCTAAGAGATTTATTTTGTTATTATCACATCTGAAATGCACTAGGAAGAAAGAAACAGACTTTTGTTAGCTTAGAACAATAGTAAATCAGCTATCCTAAGTGCATTTCTGTCCTAAAGATTTATTTTGTTTTGTTATAATTGAGATGACTCGAGGAGACAACAGTATGGAAACACTTTTGATTCTGCATCAGGACAAAGGTCAGTAACTTAAGACTCAAGTATCCTCGGACTGAAAACACTTTCTAAATATCTGTTGATGGGAAATACTGCTCTAGTGGGGATTAGACCTCTCAGTGCACAACACAAGGCAGAATACAGCACAGTGCTAGGAGCCGACTGTCCCCCAAAACGTTAGCAGAAGCAAGCATTTTAGGAAATATATTTTGTACTCTATTCTTGGGTGACATTGGGCAAGCTAAGTATGAGTGAAAATTGCTGTTTTACTGAGATCATTTGCTTCATGCATTTTTGAGATAGTTCAATTTTTATAGCAAAATGACTGCCAACTTTTATGATGTATTAGATGCCATTTTTGTCAGGCACCCATCTACCTTATACAGTTAAAGTATCTGACTTTTAGGTTAGTTCGTCATTTGCCATTCCACATTTTTATTTTATTTTATTTTATTATTTTTTTTATTTTCTCTTCCTTATAGTTTTTTTATAATAATATTTTTTATTATATTATGTTAGTCACCATACAGTACATCCCTGGTTTCTGATGTTAAGTTCGATGATTCATTAGTTGCGTATAACACCCAGTGCACCATGCAATATGTGCCCTCCTTACTACCCACCACCAGCCTATCCCATTCCCCCACCCCCCTCCCCTCTGAAGCCCTCAGTTTGTTTCTGAGTCCATGGTCTCTCATGCTTCATTCCCTCTTCTGATTACCCCCCCCTTTCTTTATCTCTTTCTTCTCCTGCCAATCTTCCTACTTCTTATGTTCCATAGATGAGAGAAATCATATGATAGTTGTCTTTCTCTGCTTGACTTATTTCATAGCATTATCTTCTCCAGTGCCGTCCATGTTGCAGCAAATGTTGAGAAATCGTTCTTTCTGATAGCTGAGTAATATTCCATTGTCTATATGGACCACATCTTCTTAATCCAGTCATCTGTTGAAGGGCATCTCGGATCCTTCCACAATTTAGCTATTGTGGACAATGCTGCTATGAACATTGGGGTGCACATGGCCCTTCTCTTCACTACGTCTGTATCTTTGGGGTAAATACCCAGGAGTGCAATGGCTGGGTCATAGGGTAGCTCCATTTTTAACTTTTTAAGGGACCTCCACACTGTTTTCCAGAGTGGCTTTACCAACTTGCATTCCCACCAACAATGTAGGAGGGATCCCCTTTCTCCATATCCTCTCCAACAATTGTTGTTTCTTGCCTTGTCAATTTTTGCCATTCTAACTGGCGTAAGGTGGTATCTTAGTGTGGTTTTGATTTGAATTTCCCTGATGGCTAATGATTTTGAACATTTTTTCATGTGTCTGTTAGCCATTTGTATGTCTTCATTGGAAAACTGTCTATTCATAACTTCTTCCCATTTTATGATTTGTTTGTTTCCCGTGTATTGAGTTTGAGAAGTTCTTTGTAGATCTTGGATACCAGTCTTTTATCTGTAGTGTCATTTGCAAATATATTCTCCCATTCTGTGGGCTACCTCTTAGTTTTTTTGACTGTTTCCTTGGCTGTGCAGAAGCTTTTTATCTGGATGAAGTCCCATAAGTTCATTTTTTCTTTTGTTTCTCTTGCCTTTGGAGATATGTCATGAAAAAGGTTGCTGTGGCCAATGTCATAGAGGTTGCTGCCTATGCTTTCCTCTAGGATTTTGATAGATTCCTGTCTCACATAGAGGTCTTTCATCCATTTGGAGTTTATCTTTGTGTATGGTGTGAGAGAGTGATCAAGTTTCATTCTTTTGCATGTAGCTGTCCAGTTTTCCCAGCACCATTTATTGAAGAGACTGTCTTTTTTCCACTGGTATTTTTTCCTGCTTTAGCAAAGATTAGTTGCCCGAAGAGCCGAGGGTCCATTTCTGGGTTCTCTATTCTGTTCCATTGGTCTATGTGTCTGTTTTTGTGCCAGGACCATGCTGTCTTTGTGATCACAGCTTTGTAGTACAGCTCGAAATCCGGCATTGTGATGCCCCCGGCTTTGTTTTTCCTTTTCAACATTTGTTTTTCTTTTTCAACAATTCCTTGGCAATTCGGGGCCTTTTCTGATTCCACACAAATTTAAGGGCTGTTTGTTCCAGTTCTTTGAAAAATGTCATTGGTATTTTGATCGGGATAGCATTGAAAGTGTAGATTGCTCTGGGTAGCATGGACGTTTTAACTATGTTAATTCTTCCGATCCATGAGCATGGAATATTTTTCCATCTTTTTGTGCCTTCCTCAATGTCTTTCCACATTTTTACATAGAGAATTAGTTATAGTAGGTAAAAGCACACTCAGAGAAAGGTTCTAATCCTAGCACTATGACCTATGATCTCTGCGCACTTGAGAAAATCTGTGACTTCTCTTAGTTCTAGTTCTTTCATCCATTTAACAAGGATGAGAATGCTTATCCAGCAGGCTAAGTTTAGTATAAAGTGTATCTATGAGTTACAGCATTGTTTCCACTCTATGAACAGTAGATTTTGTTACACCCTTAGGGTCAGAAATGCTCACTACCACAAGTATTTTGGGAATGAGCAATCTTTTACAGAAATTCAATAACAGAAACTTGGCAGATGCTGAAGAGGTTAAAGTCTGGAAGGGATAAGTTGGAGGATCAGAGAAAAATCACTTACTTTCCACCTGCAGCTATGGCATGGGTGAACAAGTTAGAGTTTACAGGAAAATCTGAGAAGCTGATCTGGCTGGTGAAGGGGACTACTAAGTGGAAGCTCACAGAGAGATCAGGGAAAATGACTATTTCATCTCTATTTCACCTGAGGCTTTGTAAGCCCCAAGTGAGTGCTTGGTGGTGGACCGGCGGATGCTGCTGGCAAGCAGGGCCAGCAGTTGTGGAGACATACTAGACATGGAACAGAGGACAAAGAGACAAGCTGAGACCTACCACTGCCCATCACAGGGTCTGACCATGACAACCTTCCAAGAATAATGGCCTATGATTTTCTTCCAACTTCCAAATTTCACACAAGTTCCTCTTTTGGCCAAATCTAAGTAGGATCCATTCTTGAAAGGTGATTTGGGGGAATGCAGCTGTCTGCCTTACACATTATCAAAACCTTCAGACAAACTTCAAATGTATGAGCTGAGAGTTACTGAGCGAAGAGGAAGAGGAGTAAACTATTTAATTGGAAAATAAAAAGTAGTATATTCTTCCTCTTGACTTTGATCTATCAATTTTTTTAACTACCTTATGACAATTTGGTACTTTTTACCTGTTATGAAGCTTATTTAGGCCCATGTTGCAATGGCTAATTTTATGTGTCAACTTGACTGGGCCACGAGGAGTGAGATATATAGTTAGTCATTATTCTGAGCTTGTCTGTGAGAAGATTTCTGGATAGATTAACGTCTGAATCTGTACAGTGAGTAAACGGATTACCTTCCTCAACGTGGATGGGCCTCATCCAATTCACTGAAAGCCTGAACAAAAGAAAAAGATAGTATAAGGGAGAATTCACCTCTAACTAACTGCTTTTGAAATTGGATATCAATATTCTTTTGTCTTTGGACTCAGACTGGAGCTTACACCATTGGCTCTCCTAGTTCTCAGGCCTTTGTACTCAGACTGGAACTATACCATCAAGTCTCATGAGTCTCTAGTTTGCCAGTTGTAGAATTTTGGGCTTTCATAATTGTGTAAGCCAATTCCTTATAATAAATGTCTCTCTTTCTTTCTATCCACCATGTAAGGACATGGCAAGAAGGTGGCTGCCTCTAACCCAGGGCTAGAATTGTCTGGCACCTTGATCTTGGAGTTCTCAGCCTTCAGGACTATGAGAAATAAATCCCTGCTGTTTATAGCACCCATCATGGTATTTTGATATGGTGGCCTGAGCAGACTAAGACACTAAGATATATGTTATTCCAGATTTATTAAATTATTAATTTCTTGAGGATAGAATATTTATCTGGTCATTTAGTACATTGGTTCCTATATAATAAGAACTCAGTAGCTACTTTGGAATAACAGATAGAATATTTATTAAGATTCAACTTTATAACTTTCCAGAATTTACATTCACTATCAACTCTGATTAAAAGCATTATCTTAAAATACAGGACTGAATCAATGATTAAGAATTATTTGTGATCAGTATATTGATGTTAGAGAAACACATGATTCTGAAGTACTAGATTATACTTTAAAAATTCACTCTCCTAAGTTGTTTAAATATCTGGGGAAAAAAAAAGAAAATAAATCACCCAATCAACATTTTTATGAATTTTTAAAGGTGGCAATTTCTTGTAAAATATTACCACAAAAGTGAGTCTCATCAAAAACAATAAATCAGCAATTCACACATTGTTTTACCATAGAATTTACTTTGAAATACCTGTTGAATGAGATGAATCAACAAATGTAAGGACTTTCTGCATAATACAACCAATATGCTATTCTGAACCCAGAAAAGTTACTACGCAATGAGCAACTACCGATAAGAAATCACAGTAGCATAGTCTATGTATTAAACAATCAGAATTAATGGAAAGAGTCAACTGTTATTTAAAGACAAAAACAGAAACAAGTATACCAGAACCCTGGAGCACTAAGGAAGCAGATATAATGTGACACAACAGCCATAAATGAGGATATATGTGTTTATCTAGAAAACCAATGTATTTGAAATAAACGTGCAGTAAAATACTTTCAAGTCCAAAGAAATGGAAATGATAAGCCTCAATATAGAATCAAATTGAGGATATTCAAAGGAAATAAGGATGATGTATTTATATTCATCTGTAACTTTCACTCTAAAGCAACAGTTTTCATGCTGTTTTAAAGGATGAGAAACTTAAACAAATTATCAATGTTTTTAAACACAATTTGAAGAGAATTGCTTGAAGGTACAAAGGAATTTACACAATAAAGTGTAGATTTGGCGTCTGCCACAAATAAAAGTATTTTGCCCTTTTCTTTTTTGTGTACTTGGTGATTTTTGTTTTGTGATTCCAACCAAGTTTCTTAATCCCCATACCTTCATTCACAAGATCAGGACAAACCATTGTCTGTGTCCCAAAGTTCGGAGAACAAAGTGGAACAATGCATATATGGTCTATAGGAGAACATCTGGAAAAAGGAAAGTACTAAAGAAACATAAACTCTTAAAAAAGGGGGAGGGGTTAAACAAATACATAAGAAATGAATAAATTAAAAATCCATTGAATTTTAAGTAGATTTTTAAAAATCTTTAATTAAAATTAATCAACAGTTATTACTCCAGTGTTTTTAATATAATTAATTCAATGTAACCGCAATATTGTTAATCCAAACATAGCTGCAACAGTCTTAAAACTCCTAAGTAGTGCATGAATTTTAGCAAATGAAAATATCTACAGATAGAAAAATAAGTTCTCAAGCTTTTCTATGATTTCAATTTCATTAAATATATCGGTAAGTGATAAACAGAAGAAAGCTAACCATACATGTATATTAACATTATTATGTCATGTTTTTTATCATCTGTTCATAAATATGGCTTTTTTTCACTATGTGGTATCAGAAAACAAAAGAATATGTGAAATGTCCAAAAAAATAATATGCTGGGTTTTTTTATTTGACATTTTGTTAGGATAACACAACAAAACTTCCTATTTTATTAAATGTGTTCTCCACTTCCCTGAAATAAATTCATAAATTTCTAGTGTTTTCTTCTTAAGGTTGAATATTTGTTTGCTGAAAATACACAGCCTACTACCTAAAAGAGAGATGATCTCATAACTCATGTGTGTGTGTGTGTTTGTATGTATAAAACAAATGCTGAATCTTATTCTATTTTAAAACCAAGAGAATAGAGTCTTTAGGGATAATGAGTTTAATCACATGAGGGAATTAAACTCTTTAGAGCTCTAAGGGCCTATTGATTTAACTTGTCTTGTCATCTCTTTCAAAGACAGACACCAGCACATCCTTAACAAAGATTATTTGACATAGAAAATATATGTCCAGAGTGGGGGTGAAAACTACCAGGGATCAATCACACATTGTGTCATTTCATTCTAGGCCAAGCACTGGGACATATTATATCCTTTTTTTGAGAAAGAAGATTCAAAAAACAAAAAAGCAAAACTGCTATTTATTAACATTCTAGATGCGTTTTCTAACACAGAATCCTCAATATTTTCCTAAACTTGTCACATGCTTCCAAACCAAAGGCTCCTCTTACAAAAATTACATACGTATGCACATATGTATGCATGTATGCATCTGTCCATCTCCCATTTATCATCTCTCTACTATTTATAGACTTTCATCTAATAAAGGCATATTTTATTTTTGGAATTATTTGATATAAGACTAATAAAAATTTTTATATGCAAACTGTTTCACTTATTGCCTGGTAATAATTATAATTCTTACTTGCTAAAACTATTAGTATCACAAAAACTTAGGAGTATTTTGCAATCTTTTCTTCTTCCTGCTATTTATCCTCCAGAATTGCTTTATTACTCAATAAATATTTTTCAAATGCCTCTTACATTCCAGACACTCTATTAAGCAAACAGGATAGAGATGTTGTCCAGAAGGAGACAGGTCTCTTGTTCTAATGAAGTTCGTACCCTCATAGAAAAGGCAAGCATGAAATAATAAAAAATGCACATATAATTACAATTTTTGATTCTATATGAAGGACCTGAAAAGTTCTGCAGGAAATTAAGAAATAGGATTTAATTTTGGTTTTGGACATGAATCTGAGCAACCTTTGAGAAATCTAATAGTAGAGAACAAATAGGAGCTTCAATACTCATGTCTGGAGCTCGAAGTAGAGTTCAAAGATGGAATTATAAATTTGATAGTTATCTGCCTGTAGATTAAGATTGAGATTGTGAATGCAGACGATATTGCCAACAGTGTCAACACAGTATTAGGAAATCCAGAGGGGACAGAGAGGACTAGTAACTGTATTATTTTCCTTAAACTGACAGAGGAGGATGAAACTATAGAGGAGTTGAAAGATGAGGGGCCATAGAGGTAGAAAATGAAATGGACAATATGGTAACTGGAATTTCACAGCCATGGCACTGTGACACACTACAGCTGAATTTGAAGTCGATTTACATCTTTTGCCTAGGTTGCCTGTCAAATCAATCAAAGCCAGAAGCAACAATGAATGAGGGGAATTCTGAGTGTAAATTAGCAAGAAGAGGTAAGGTACTAGGTAGAAGGGTCTTACAGAGATCATTTCATCAAGATAAAAACATGAGTAGAGACAAAACACACATGTGTGGAATCACAAATTTTGGATCAGGGGAAATATTTTTAATAATCATGCTATTATGTGTGTTCATAGACCTTAGGGACATCTTCTTAGCCATAAAAATATATGAGTTCACACTTCAAATGTAAGATTTGAGGAAAGTATATATATGCTTATTTTAAAGTGTAATGTGATCACCTCCATAGAACCACATTTTGAAACTCATTGCCTTTAGCCACCTAGCGAACAGCTGAAGCAGGAAATAGAAATTTAATCTCCGGAGATTTCTTTATACACATTTTCCTCTGAAAATGCATGTTCTCTTACATTCACAATCACTTCAGTCTATCACGTACATAAAAGGAAACAATCTTTTTAAAGCTGTGGCTTTTTCTTTTTCTTTTTTTTTTTTTTTTTTGGTTGTTTTTGATGGTGGATATGCTGCTGGTAAAAGAAAAGGCAGACAAACATCATGCCCCTATCAGAAGGCATCCTTTAGAGGGCTGTTGTAGATTAATAAATAGATACTAATTGTTTTATTATAAAATTTCTAAAAGAGTTAGTTATAAAGTGATCCCTTGTTAATCGAGCAATAGGCGTACAACAAATCAAGTGTGACTTTTTTTATTGGTTTAGCGTTTGGATCATAAATGTAAATATGTCCTAATCATCATGATCAAATATATATGACAGCTCACTTAGACCACAAAAATATAATTTCAATGTTGCTTTTGAAAAATCTCAAGACTATAGGAAAACGAAACAGTGACTAAGTAATATATGTTGTATGAAAATCGCAAATATATATATAATCTTAAATTTAGAACTTTCCAGAAAATATACAGAACTGTCTTAGATAAAAGTAAAGGAGGAATGGTGGGGTTTGTCCATTAATCTATCCATATGTTTGTGGAAAAGTGGTTTGGAAAATTAAAAAGGACATGAGTCTATTCCAAATTATAAGATACTAAATAATAAATAATAATAAAATAAGATGATAAATTGTAAACACATGAAATGAAAAAGAAAAACAGGTCTCAACCTTTGAAAAGTTTAATCTCATACTGTGATAATAGCAAAATTCATTTGTAAAGGTGAATTGATTTTAATTAACTTTGTTTATTAATCTTGATTATTTAACAAAGTGAGTCACACATCTGTGCAATAATTTCAGTTTTACTGCACTCTTAGTAGCCAAGAAGTAAGTGCAGAGTTCCCCCAAGTACATTCAGAAATCCGGTTCATAGCGTGCAAGATAGTACAATCAATGTGGGACAAAAGAAATACTTGCTTAGAACATAAGCCCCTAGATCCCTATCATTAAGGGAATTTGCCTGCTGGTGAGAAACGTTTTGACTTCACGAAGCAAGTTTATTTTCTTCTGGTTATAGCATTTGTAATTGTGCTAGGGCAAGTCAAACCCATTTGATTCCGAAAGACATCTTACACGACTTTAAATGGCAATGCCTCTGAACCTACAGTTTATGCTGTTTTACAGTTTAATGCAACAGCATTAGAGTAAGGATATTTCTCTGCCAAAAGCTGCCTCACAGCGAACAATCCAAAAGACCAGGCACACACAATTGGAGAATAAAGGACACGCTTTCTCTGTTGAATCAGAAACCAAGGATATATGTTTGGAATGCCCTGGGACAAGGAGACGCAATAAGGATTCTCAGCCACGATTTTTTATACTGGGCTGGTCAGATAGGTACATTTTGCTACATGACTGGCCCCAGCAACAGTGCTCTGTGGCATTCTCACTAAAACTAGGTTCAAATAATGAGTATCAATGTTATCAATAAAGCATGCTGACGAGCTAGTACAAAATTCTCTGAAATTTGCCTCGGATCCATGGCTACTGCCCCCCAATATATGTACATACATATAAAAACCAATACACTGCATGCCTTGTGTAAGTGTCCACACCAGGTCAGTACACCTCTGACTTCAACAAAAAAGCTCAGGCTAATTTTGGATTCCCAGAGCACAGAAGTCATTTCTTTTTTTTCCTTAATTTTTATTTCTTTCTTTGATAACCAGATATTTAATAAGGTATTTAACCTGGATATCTTTTTTTTTTTTAAGATTTTATTTATTTATTTGACAGAGATAGCCAGCGAGAGAGGGAACACAAGCAGGGGGAGTGGGAGAGGAAGAAGCAGGCTCCCAGCGGAGGAGCCTGATGTGGGGCTCGATCCCAGGACCCCGGGATCACGCCCTGAGCTGAAGGCAGACGCTTAACGACTGAGCCACCCAGGCACCCCTTAACCTGGATATCTTGACATTATAAAATATTTTTTGTCTATTTTACATATAGATTTACACCACCATTCTTGCCAGACGGTGGAGTCTTCGGTTTTATTTCATTAAGTTCATGTGAGTACTCATTCTTTAGACTTACTAATAATTGTCATTAATCCAAATAAAAACTAAATATGAACAATCCTTTTGTGATGATCTTAGTAAAGCAGTATACAGCGTTCACAAGTCTAACATCCTTCTCTTTGTTCTTTAAGTTGCTCTTAATTTTAATTCATCTGAGTTGCTTCTTTTGGGTCATTTTTGCCCCTTGTAATTAGAGAATTAGACTCTTTACATTTACCTTTTTATGTTTTTGAAAGAAGATTTAAATTACATTTTATACTACATTTGCTAGAGTTCTCGCCCCGTTCCTCACTGCTGATAATTATATTTTTGTGCAAGAAAACTAAAGTAACATGGGTTTGTTCTACTGAAACCATTTCAAATATTGCCCAGTGTGCTGAAGTTCGTAATATCAATTCTGTGCTTCAACTCTAAATGCTGGTTTTGTTTAGTGTATGAAATGACATTTTATTCCTTCGGTTATCTTTTCAGTACTTTAATTTCATAATGTGTATTGAGTATTTACTATTTGGAAGAAATTTCCTGGTAGAGGGAACGACATAAGCAAATGTGTCGAGGTATAAAATGACATGGTCAGTATCAGTGCAGGAAGCTAGAGAGCTGAATATTTTAAGTTTAAACTGTAAGATGGAAAATAATGCTTGTGTTTAATTACAGATAGAAACATTAAAGTGTTTTAACCAATGAGTTTGGAGTACAGACTTTCTGGAAGGTATAAAATGAATACAGGGTTTACTGACTCCAGGTTGAATCTGTGATGGCAAACAGTATTGTGTACATGAAGTTCGAACCCGAGGATTACAAGTGAGAAAGGTGGTTTGTAAGGAAAAAAATAACTCCTTGGGGCTTACTTATCAGACTTTCTTTTCTTTCTTTCTTTCTCTCTTCTTTCTTTCTCTCTTCTTTCTTTCTTTTTCTTTCTTTCTTTCTTTCTTTCTTTCTTTCTTTCTTTCTTTCTTTCTCTCTTCTTTCTTTCTTTTTCTTTCTTTCTTTCTTTCTTTCTTTCTTTCTTTCTTTCTTTCTTTCTTTCTTTCTTTCTTTCTTTCTTCTTTCTTTCTCCCTTCCTTCCTTCCTTCCTTCCTTTCTCTCATTACCTCTTTTTTTCTGATGTTTTTGTGCTATACTGGAAAAGAGTTTTTCCATTCCTTGTGGATTAGAGTATAGTCCACACTTCTTCCCCTCTTTACCTACTCTCCCTGCCATATAACTTCACATTTCTTCCTTTTAAAAAAGAGTGTATTACCTTGTCTCTTGACTTCAGTCACGGTTAGAGACTTGCTCTTGCCTATGAAATGTAGGTGAGAGTGACTATGTGCCTATTTCTAGCCTCGTCTCACGCACCTGTGCCATTGCCATGACTACCACATGTCCTTGCTAGCCCCCTTGGTCACCGAGTATTAGCTCCTTATACAGCCAACCCAATCCTAAGCTCCCCCCTTACAGATTCTTAACCGAGTCAGCAGGATCTCTCCAGCCTACCCCACAGACATGTTAGAAATGTATGTTACCAGATTATTCAAAGGAGAGTTTGTGTCTTTTTTTGTTATGCAGCAGTAATCAATGGGTATATGTTTTAGTCTTTGATTTCTTCTTTACAAAACTCTCTTATCAATATTAGAGTAGATGGATGAATGAACTAAAGGATAAAGAAGTTAGAGGTAGATGGATCTGCAAATGCCAGGTGGTTTTATAATCATCGTATGTCAAGTCAGAATTACCACATGAGAAAAATATATAAAACATATATTATTTGTGTCCATCTTCCCTTTTCATATAAGAATGAAAGTGATCTTGTCAAAACTATTGTAATCAAAGTAAAATCCTAAAACTTTAAATGACCTGACTCATGCCTTCCTCTCAAGCCTTATCTTAATCTATATTCTCTCACATTTAATATTTGTCCAGCCACACTGGTCTCATTAAAATCCATCAAATATTATAATTTCATCACCCTTGCTACTATTCATTTTGCACTTCCCCCACCCTCCCTGAAAACATTGTTTCTCTGGATATTTCTGTGTCCTTCAACATTGCACGTGGTTCACTCTAATTCTCATTCAGGTCTCACAGCTCAAGTGCCATTCATCACAGAGTTCTCCTTAACCACAACAAATAAATGAATCTTCTCTCAGTCACTATCTCCCACTACCTGGTTTTGTAATCTTCCTAGCACTTACCATTCTCCAATAATTTTCTTATTTATTTGATTACTTTATTGCAATTCTTTCTTGGTACTTTCAGTCTAGAAAGCAGAGCTTTTAGCTATCATGTTAGGGTTCTAAACCTAGAACTTATACATTTGCCAAAAATAGAGCTCAAAAAATGTGTTATACCAAGGAGTAAGAAATTGGAAAAGTTTAGTCAATGATGTATATATTACAATCCCATTTTAGCCATGTTGATTAATAAGATTCAAAGGTTTGGTAAACAAACTATCTCAGTGTCATCCAAAGAGTAAATGGCAGAGCTGGACTTTTAACCCAAATTGCTTTGACTCCAAGGATCCTTACACTTTCACAAACACTGAGTAGTATCTCGAGGCCAAGCAAGGTCAGATGCCTATACTTCTTGTTTCTTCGTAATAGATGAGGGCTCAAAAAAGAACTTTTTCCGTGTTTGGTTTTTTGGTTTTTGCCTTTTTTTTTTTTTAGGGTAAATATTCACAAGTGGAATTGCAAATTATATGGTAGTTCTAGTTTTGCTTTTTTGGTTTTTGTTTTATTTGGGGTTTTTGGGTCTTTTGTTTGTTTGTTTTGTTTATTTAAATTCAATTAGCCAAGTTACAGCACATCATTAGTTTTTGATATAACATTCCATGATTCATTAGTAGAATATAACACCCAGTGCGAGACATCCTCTTCCATAATGGCTGCACCAACTGACATTCCCACCAACAGTGCGCAAGGGTTCTCTTTTCTCCACATCCTTGCCAACACTTGTGTTTTCTTGTCCTTTTGATAAAAGCCATTCTGACAGATGGGAGGTGGTATCTCATTGTGATTTTGATTTGTATTTCCCTAGAGGGTATTATGCTAGTGAAATAGGTCAGAAAGAGGAAAACAAATACTATATGATTTCACTTATATGAAAAAACTAATGAACAAACAAAACAAAACAGGAATCGACTCAGATACAGAGAACAAACAAAACCTCAGATGCCAGAGGAAAGGTGAGTAGAAGGATGGATTAAATAGGTGAAGGGGATTATGAAGTATACACTTGCAGTTATAAAATAAATAAGCCATGGGGATGTTATGTACAGCATATTTCTAAGGTGATTTATCTACAGGGATAAAATCTACAAGCACATCAGTAGATAAAAAAATTCAGTTAAGTTTCATGGAACTAGAAAGCTGTTCATTTTGTGGGGCCTGGGTGGCTCAGTCGGTTAAATGTCTACCTCTTGATCTCAGCTCAGGTCTTGATCTCAGGATCATGAGATCGAGAGCCATGTCGGGCTCCATGCTCAGTGTAGAATCTGTTGTCCCTCTCCCTCCCCCCAACTTGCTCTCTCTAAAATAAATATTTTTTTAAAAAGCCGTATATTTTGCAATTAATAAAAATAATGAAGAGATAAAAAATATTTCAGGAGTTTCAAAATATCTAGTTATGCCATTTTCAAGAATCTGGTGGCATATCATTCACTTAGATGAAGTTAAAGAACTCAGTGCAAAAATAAGAGATTTCAATTTTTCCCATGATTTTTTTCTTTCATTTGGAATCTATCACCAGGTGTCTTATTAAGTTGTCTTAAGTACAGCTATTAGAATCAATCTGTTTTTTTTTCCTAAGATTAAAGAGGTCAAAGTAGAAAGATCATTTGGAATTATAAATGGGCTTATTAGACTAACCAATTTTTCATCATTTATTTTCAGTGAAGAAATCTTGAATTAGAAAAATGTTAATAACACTGAAGGAAAATATCAAACACATATTGGATATTTTGTCTTTTATGTAAGCTTATAGATCTTTATCTGCTAATGATTTTTTATTATTCTCCCTTTTCTTTGAATATTTCTTTCATTCATAGTTTAGGAACTCATTTATCTTGGTTCAAATCTATTTTTACTAAATCATTTCTAGACTCCAGCAAAATCACTAAGTTTCATCCATTTATGTCTTTTTCTGCTTTCTATTTGTATTTATTTGTTTGTTTGTCTGTATCTTTGATTTTGAGAGAGAGAGAGGAATAGGGAAAGACAGAATCTTAAGCAGGCTCTACACCGGGCCCTCTCATGACCCTAAAGTCATAACCTGAGTTGAAATCAAGAGTCAGACACTTAACGGACTGAGCCACCCAGGGAACCCCTTATTCTGCTTTTTACTATCAAGTCTATTTTCCTCAATTTGGCCTGCCATCACTATATCACCAATCTTAGATATATATTACTCTAAAACATCATTTTTTAGTCAAGTAGATACACTGGTTTTCCCCAAAATAGCTTTATTATTTTAGCTTCTATATTTTAAGACAAACCAATCCAATCTTATTGTCTCCAACAATATCTTGTGTTCCTACATATTTCAGATCAAAACTCATTCCTTCTAGGAAGGCAAATCTCTGCCTTCATGTTTTCTCTGAAAGTAACCAAGAGTAAGAAGTTCAGGAAAAAGAAACTATTCAATGAAATCAGAGAACACCTATAAATGACCTATAAATGAAATCTATGTATAAATGAAGATCAGATAAAAGTGGACCAAAATTGACCAGAGTGAAACAGAAAGCTGGAGGCTATAGATCAGAGGCAACATCAGCCAAACACAGAACTTTCCAGAGAGAAAGGATCAACAGTATCTTGTTTAGAACATGGGTTAGCTGGGAAGCCTCTTAGAACCCCACTAACATGGCAGGATAGGGAGATAGAAACAGTTAAATAGATGTTGGTTGTTACGGAGGGCACTTGTGATGAGCACTGGGTGTTGTATGTAAATGATAAATCACTAAATTCTATTCCTGGAACTAATATTACACTGTATGTTAACTAACAGGACTTTAAATAAAAATTTGGGGGAAGAAAAACAAAAGAAAGGATGGATGGAAGGAAGGAAGGAAGGAAGGAAGGAAGGAAGGAAGGAAGGAAGGAAGGAAGACTAATAAAAGTACTAATAAAAAAGGACCTTAGAAACTAAAATACTGAAATTTTAAAAATGCAAAGAGTAAAACAAACTAGGCAAAAATGGGAGAATTTGCAATAGATTACAAGAAAATTGTGAAAAAGGATGACATTTCCATGGATCCAAGAAAATGAATCTAGTTTTTTGGAATTAAGAGCAAAAGAAGTATAATATTAATTAAAAACATTCAAAATGAAAAGATGAGCTAAAGAAGATAAAACATGAAAATTTGAGCCTTGAGAACATGTGTAAAATTCCACCCATGGAAAAAAAAGGTCTATATTACCACAAAGAATAAAAAGAGACACTGTTGAGTACTTATATCCAGGAAATACAAGAGAGTCTTGAGAAAATTGAACAAATTAAATTTTAAAAGTTAAAAGAATTTAAACATAACTATCAGGAACACCTGGGTGGCTCAATTGGTTAAGCGTCTGCCTTTGTCTCAGGTCATGATCCTAGAATCCTGGGATTGAGCCCCCGCATCTGGCTCCCTGTTCAGCAGGGAGCCTGCTTCTCCCACTGCCCCTTCCCCTGCTTATGCTCTCTCTCTCTCCCAAATAAATAAATTAAACCTGTAAAAATAAAAAAATAAACATAACTATCCATAAATGAGGAAATATAAAACTGTGAGCGGAGACACAGGAAATGATGTTATTGAAAAATAATGGAATAAATGGAATGAAAAAATATTTAAAATATTCAAATTTATTGTATCGGATCTTTAAAGATACAGACTATGGTCACAGTACACTCTATAAATAAGTGTCATTTATAATGGAATGTGAAGAAAATATAAGGATTTTTCATACACACAAATATGATTTGGGTTCAGCTTTACATATTATTTTTAGGGTAAATGAAGCCAACCTCCTTGCCTCTGTTTCTTAATAAGAGCAAGAAAGATTGCTTGGAATTTATAATTTAAAACTTAATTTAGTACTTCATCTGTCTTACCTACTAGAATAATTTTCTAATATTTTCACATGAACCTTGTATGGTCAGAATATAGGTACAGAATGACATTCTTAAATCTGGTTAATGAGGTTCTAGTAATTCTTATATAGGTATTGATTTTCAAATAAACTGAGATCATTATTTATCATGTGAGAATATCAGTATCTGCCTTCTAATCGCACTGGAAAGTAAGCTAAATTTAAAGTATCACTAATATTTTGTAATACACAAAATTTATTTTCGTTTTCACTGTGGAGAGATTAATTTCTCAAGTGCCTCGGTAATTTGAGCATCTATTGACATTGGTTTGATATCCATCCACCACATTAAAATATCTGAACCCTGTGCTATTAAATGTGTGCATTATTACCTTTGTAATGTGGAAGCCCTCTTCGGAGCTTAAACCAGGTCTCATAAGATTATGTTATAAAAACAGTTACTCTACACTCATCATTTATGGGTGGACTTCAGATTTTTCCCTCTGCTCTGACTGCCATGGCTTAAAATGCCCTTGCCCAAAGCAAAAATAAACCTGTCAGATCAGTTTATAAAATTATGACTTGAAAGCCTCTTTTAGGACACATAGAAGTCATCTGTATTGAATTAATTACCCGCACACAAACACACTTTATCTACATTCAGACCAGAATGTTCTGGGTTAAAGTAGTGCCCTTCTGACTGGCTTGCATTGATTCACACTAGTTTACTGAAAATAACTGAATTATTTTGCCCTCTTTTTCTGTTTCTTACTAAAAAGATTGTTTTCTCGCTTGACAGTATAAATGCCATTTGTTTCAGAGTCATTATTAACGATTAAGAAAGGCAGCCAGATAAAACATACTTAACTTTTAAAAATGAAAATACGATATTCAAGCATGTTATCATTCAGGAACATGTAAATTAATACAAAAGCGAAATGCCATTTACCCCTCTGGTTTTCACAAGCAAGGGTGTGGTGAAGTAAGTACTCCCATATTTTATTGTTGAGAGAGAACATTAGTGTCATGTTTAGGAAAAGAACCAACATACATCAATCAAAATTTTAATGTGTATAATCATTGAGCCAGCATTTCCAATTTCAAGATCCTATCCCACAAAAATGATCACATGTTAACAGAGAAAACTGTTTATAAATGGTTCATAGGAACATTGCTTATAATAGCAAACAAAATTGAAATAATTTTTATAGAGTTGTTTACACAAATAATCATTGTCTGTAATGCATCATTTATAATATAAACATGGATATAATAATCCATTCTAAGGAAATGTAAGTAACCATTAAAAAGAATGAAGTTTACAGATGATAAAGATCTCTAAAAGAACTTAATGTACAAAGTAATTTTAAGAATATGTGTAGTATTACTTCTGGGGATAGGAGTAAATTGGTGATTTTTTTGTTTTTTGTAGATGGATTTTAGTATTTTACTCAATACTCATCCATATAGTTTTAGAATTTTCACAAGTTACATATACCATCTAAAGCAACGAAGATGCCAAAATACTTTTTAAGTTTTTTAATTTAATTTTTCTGTATCCAAAATTATAAGAAGAGAAATTATTTAGAAATACCATTTTGGAAAAGAGATAGGCTGATCATAAGATTTGCAGTTCATCACTTATCTAGTATTCTATAATGGAAGTTGTCATCAATGATAAGAGATTCTTCAATTTAATAATAATAATAGCATATATTTTTAAAATAAACACGCTTTGGTTTTCTTCAAAGAATTTTTAATCATTTATGTGCTTTAAAAGCTATGAGATATACTGAATTATTGTTACGTTATTATTTTCCTTTAAACATTAATTAATAGCATAATGATAAAATTTTACTGAAATTTGTATATTTTAGATGAAATTCTTTCAAAAATAAACTTATATTTGCCTTCTACAATATATGATTTATTATGATGATTTAACAGTACTTTCAAATTTATATTTGGTAAACATAAGTGTTTAAAAAGTAGTTGTAACATTTTAGAAGATTATGAAAAATTTGGTCATTCAAAAATTAATATTGTAATATTGTTGAGTACCATGTTTAAAAAATGCTTGCAAGGAATACAAAATCCTTTGAATTTTTTGGAAGATTTCAGTTGCAATCTGAGATATTTTCATTTATATTTGTGGCATTTACTGACCTGTAACCCCTCAAATTATTTTCCTAAATTAGTATTTGCAAGGTGACTGTTACCCTCATCAGTCTTACCATCTTCTGGACAAATCCTGTGCACTCTACAAAATACTAATAAAAATACTTACATTTGAGAATATTACAAATCCGATAGTAATTGTTATCTGCCCTACATGGCTTTTCTTTGGAATTATAGCTGAAACAATTGAGTTCTATAATCAGCAAATGATTTAATTCATTATATCTGCTACAGTATCAAACAACTGGTTTGGTATTAAGCCTCTGAAAAATGTATTTCATTGTTATTTGGTGTGTATGTTTATATTCTGAATAAATGTCCTAATATAATGTCATAAAATGTTCAATGTTTTCTGTCAGATAAAGAAAATTCTCATTACAGTCTCATTAGCTTTCTTATACGACCTTCTGAAAGTTAGATATCACTATGCCACACAAAAAAATCGTGTGTGCTATGAGTTCAACAACAGCACACTGTTTTTTCTTATTTCCTCCATTCTTCATATTCAGTAGTAACACATTTTCACATTAGATGTCAATGCTTAGCTGTTATTAACACTGTTGATTATGTGCATACATTTTACTTTCTTAATATTTTTATAAATGTATGATAAATGTTGCCAATCTTCTCATATAGTCTCATCTTTTAGTTGAAAAGTAGTCTCCTTGAAAATAATGTATAAGAACATAAAAACTGTGTCATACCTCAATTGGTCACCCATCCACACATTGTTATCTACAGCCAAATGGCCTTTCCTTCTATTATCTTTTTTCTCTGCCTTCTCCCAACTATTATTCTAACTCATGTTGTTCACCTTTCTTCACTATTCTAAATTTCTATGAAATGCTCATATTTCTCTTTGATGTGTCAGTATTTCCATGATTGCAAGAGAGGAGACTGTGCTCTAAGTGAGTAAGTCCAAGCATGTGATGGAGAGAGTCATAGGACCAGAAGAGATGAACCCAAACACAATGCCCAATGTAAGCCTTCCCTCAATTTTAACTGCACCCTACTCTATTGTGCATGCACGTAACAGAAAGAGCTGTTCTGTTTAGCCTTTCTGAGAAAGAAATTATGCTTAGATAAAGTCTTTTGGAGAAAGGCAGAATGTTGAGTGTGGGAGTGTGACTGTCATTATAGCATATTGGAGTCTGAAATCAAAGACCATAAACAGTAGCAGCATGAGGATAAACCTAGTAAAAAGTAGCAGGGTCAGGATAAGTCCTCCTGAATATGGGAGCAATATATAATGCTTTTTAACTTTCACTCTAAAATGGCCTAGTTGATCTGGGATGAGGGTGGGAGTCGGAATTACTGAGAGCATTATATAGACCTCAGTGGAGACTGCAGGTCAAATGCTTAAAAAGGAGTGCATTTCATATCTTAGCATAATGTTTTTGGCTGACCTTCTTTCCTGTTGAAAATTATCTTCTAGGGGCGACTGGGTGGCTCAGTTGTTAAGTGTCTGCTTTTGGCTCAGGGCGTGATCCCAGAGTCCTGGGATCAAGCCCCACATCAGGCTCCTCCGCCAGGAGCCTGCTTCTTCCTCTCCCACTCCCCCTGCTTGTGTTCCCTCTCTCACTGGCTGTCTCTCTCTGTCAAATAAATAAATAAATAAATAAATAAATAAATAAATAAATCTTTAAAAAATATTATCTTCTAGGTAATCTGTTAATCACACAAAGAAATACCATCTAGGATGGATACAACTTTTATGGATTTTATGGTTTATATATCTGGGCATGCAAAAAGATTTTTAAAGAGCATACAATTATATGAAAACAAATAAAATAGCAACTAAAAACAGAATTGATAGTGAACAACATAAATGTATTCCAATAAAGCCAAACTAAATGTATTCCACAATGCAACTTTTCCTTAGCCAGATCCAAAAAAAATCCCTCAATAGGCAGAAAAATGTTCTATAGTGAAACAGGGGTGGATCAACAGATAGCAGTAAAAGTCTTAACATACCGCAATAAAATGTCTTATGTTTGCAAATTTACCAAAATCATACAACCATAGAACACATTGCCAGTGTCCATCTCAAGACTGTAGTGGGTCCCGTAAGTGAGGAGCACTAAATCTTCAGCTTCATTAGATCCATAGCGAATTTGAATTAATGACCATATATCTTTCATATATTTTCTTTTTAAGTTTTTTAAGGTTTTTATTTAAATTCTAGTTTTCATACATTTTCTTGGATTCCCTTTTGTTCAAAGTTGCTTATGGATGCATGTGTGACAAAGCTTATCTATAAGATTTGTTTCTTTATCTATAAGAAGCTCTTATAGTCAAATATGAAACTCGACAAAAGAGAAGAAAATGAAATTCACAAAACTATAAAAGCAAATAACCAACAGATACAACTTCACAATCTAAAAAATAAGTATTGGGGTGCCTGGGTGGCACAGTGGCTAAGCGTCTGCCTTCGGCTCAGGGCGTGATCCTGGCGTTATGGGATCGAGCCCCACATCAGGCTCCTCCACTATAAGCCTGCTCCTTCCTCTCCCACTCCCCCTGCTTGTGTTCCCTCTCTCGCTGGCTGTCTCTATCTCTGTCAAATAAATAAATAAAATCTTTAAAAAAAAATAAAAAATAAGTATTAAATAAATTCATGTCATGGAAGTGGGACAGGCTTACGAAAAACATGGCAGTAACAAAAAAAATGGCCTTGATAAAGACGTGCTGTATCACCAGATAATTGATGTTAGTATAAAATGGTGCCAACTTTCTAATGAAGAATCTGTCTGTATATAAGAGCTTTCAATTGTTTATGCACTTTAATATGCCATGGTATCTGTAATAATTTATCTTAAATAGTCTGAGATGAATGCAAATAATTTGATACTAATTTATCCATTTGCAACAAACTACAAAATACTAAATGTGACATTATAGTAGAATTACTTAATTTTTATATATATATCCATATAATAGTTACAGAAATTTATGTTTGAAAATAATTTTTACCACAGTATTGTCTGAAATAAAGTATGCATCTAACAGATAAAGTGTATATAAATAAAGAAGATTGTGTACTTATTGTGATGAGCCTTGAGCAATGAATGGAATTGTTGAATCATTGTATCATATACCTGAAACTAATACAACACTGGTATTGCTTGTAGGTATTATAGATACGCTACAAACTACTATAACACTGTATGTTAGTTATATTTCAATTAAAAAAGTATACATACAGTATCACCCAATTTTGTCATATATGTGGATAAGTGACAGATCAATATTTAAACTAAAAAGAGCTTCAAAAAGTTTCCCTAAAATATTAGCAGTCAATAATAAAATTTACATGCATTTACATATTTACATAAATTTATAAATGCAGATTATATTGTTAAAGTATCATTACAACTTTCATAATTTACAAAGTTTTCCAAAATGGACGATAAGTAAGTACATTCTTTAGGATATCTTACTCATTGTTGCTATCAGTTATTTATTAAATGTATAGTTTAATAACAATATATTTCAAAACTTTTTCAAAATTTAAATTATTTAAAATGTGATATTTTATTATTATTCTACTGCTTTATTTTATTTATTTTATTAAGTTAATTCTGTGTGATAATAATAGTAAGCATTTTGAGCAATTTCAAGTACACTAGCATTTTACCTAACTCAGATACTTTACACATTACAAATTTGCTTAACAACACCAATCCCAATTTACATATGATAAAGTTGAGGTTCTGAAAGATTAAGTGACCTATCCAAGATGAAACAGCTAGTAGGAGCAGCATCGAGGTTTTAATCCCAGCTATTTTTGCTCCCAATTTATGTGTTTCTTCCACAATATCACATTGCCTCACAAGTTTCCGGTAGAGACAGAGAGGGGCTTATCATCAATATTTATATGTGAGATTTCTTATAATCAAGGAGCTCATGAGAATGAACTGACACAAAATGTCAATTTTTCTTATAGCTAATTTGATATCATTTGAAAAAAATTATTTGCTTATTTAAATATGCAAAACATGTAATTGACAACTTTGGACCAATCAAGTGTTGTAGGTATTATAGATTCACTACTAACACATTGCAGGTCCATATTCTTTTAGCGATGCAGGTAATTTGGTGAGGGACAGAAGGCTGGTGGAATCTAATACGCATTCAAGTACTTATATACAGTCCATTTGCTTTGGCACGACAGTTTGGATATTAATTTTAATGATAAACTTAACCTGTTTTCATGTTTCAAACTTTGCTAAGAAATGATCCTACATGTTTTATTTTATAAAATAATTTAAAATTTTACACACTGAATTTATTTCAATTTTATATTGTTATTTCTGCACATTTGTCCAAAGACCTTCAAAAATTGTCATGTTTACAAGGAATAAATGGATAAAAATAAGGTAATTTTTTTCTGAGACACCTAGTTTAGATTTAGTGAAGCTTAGCTCAGATTGAATTACATGCTAAAAGGAATTCATGTATACAAATTATGTACAGTACCACAATTAACTTAGAATAGATGCTCATTATCCTGCTGTTTTGTTCCATTTTTGTTCGCATGTCAAAAAAATCAAATATAAATGCAATTATTCTCCTGGAGGAAATAAATGTCAGCAATTCAATATTCAAAACAGCAACAATCACAATGCTGGATGACCAAAGCAATAACTTTGTGAAGATAACAGGCAAGCAATTAACCCTGAAGCCAGATCATCAAATCATTCAAAGAAATCTTAGATCAATGGAGGAGAGTTGCAATATAACTTTATAAAGTAAATAAAAAATATAAAAAACACTCCTCTTCAGATGGCTATACGATCTTGTTAACCTCTATTCAGCCTACTCAATTTGGTGGCAAGCTACAACAGCAGCAAAGAATCTTCATCAAGTTAAAAATGTGTCTAAAATCCTCTCCTAAATCTATGTTCAGAGTGTCTGTACTTCTCCATTGGTCATATGAGGTCTTTATCTGCTTATAGAAAAAGAAGATTAATTCCTTCTTAGGATATACACCATTATTGTGTCTCTCAGCCTTCAACTGAAGAGAGGGACTAAACTCTATAAGAAAACATTGTAATGGTGGTCAAAACTTTCCTAAATAGCTGAATCCATTTTTTGAAATTAAGCTTTTATTTTTAACTATTATAGAAATTACAAAATAAATACACATGCACACACATAGAAGTTCATTTTAAAGCTCCCCTAGACAGTTAACCAAACAGCCTCCAGAAGCAAAAGATCAAATTATTTTACGTCCATGTAGCAGTGGTTTTGTAAAAAGTTATATCAGATCTATGAAAGTTTAGAATGAAAGGGAACTTCAGAATTTCTAGAATTCAACCCTATTATTTCACAACTTAAAAAATAAAAGCAACACACACACACACACATGAACACACAAATATACACACATACAACACTTGTGAGCATCCATGGCTTCTGAAGTTGTGTTCTGAAGTTGGCCAACCAAGGAAAACACAAATGTGAGATGGAAACTATGGTCCCTTCTATATTCTTCATCAAGGTTCCTTTCCTCCCTCTATTTATAATGAGTATATGCTAAATTTCATATCTTGGGAACCTAATATTTTCTCAAAATACACACACACACACACACACACACACACACACACACACATATATACACATACAAATCTCAAAACAGGAAAAAGTATGCGGAATGTAACTTCTCGTTTCGGAAGTCGTGACAAATCTATACCCTCTACGAAATAACACTTATTGGAATATTTTAACTTAATAAATGTGACTTGAACTTCTAATATTAATATACTTTTCAGAATAAATATTATTACGTTCCTCCACCTGCTCTCTTCCCTTTTCCACCTTATAATAGAAACTACAGGAAGTAACAATTGTAGGGGGCTACCAACCCGGTGTCATTTCAGGATTCTATTAGCTGGATGATCTTGAGTAAATGGACTAAATGTTTCTAACAATCCTAGCCAGGGTCAGAGTAGAAAAAAGGGGGCACGGGAGTCTGGAACAAGTCAGAGTGCATGGATTCCACCTTGGAGATAGTAAGCTTCATACAAACACAACTAAAATTCCTCTTTATTGTGATTCTTCCCCATTTACCTGAAAGATTGAGTTGAGTCATATCTGCAGTCACTTGCCCTTTACATACTGAGGTTACAGTTACATAGTTATAGAGATTTCAATGGTGCCCACCAGTGTTTGAAGAGTTAAGAAGCTGGCCAAGTAACCTGCCAAACTTCCTTTAGAATTGATGTAGTGTTGGGGCACCTGGGTGGTTCAGCCGTTAAGTGTCTGCCTTTGGCTCAGGTCATGATCCCAGCGTTCTGGGATTGAGCTCCCCATCGGGCTCCCCGCTCAGCGGGAAGCCTGCTTCACCCTCTCCCACTCCCCCGCTTGTGTTCCCTCACTCGCTGCCTCTCTCTGTCAAATAAATAAATAAATAAAATCTTAAAAAAAAAAAAAAACAATTGATGCACTGTAGCTTGTTTTTCCTTGAGATGGGTCATAAAAATATACTAGATCATATGAAAGCTAAAGGCCTAGGAATTAAATCCACACATAGTCTTGTCAAAGACAGTTTACTATACATTCCTAATTAGATTAGCCAAAAACTGATAATCATGTTATTCATAAAAAGAGACTCGGTGGCATGATTATATCTGAGTAGTGGCATCTTTACCCTTCATAACTATGTTTTTGGATGTTTGTGAAACAACAGTTTATATTTTGATAAATTTTCTCCTATAAACTGATTTTATCCATGGATGTATATTTTTCCACTGTAAAATATTGTTTGAGCACTATACATTTATTAATACAGATAAAAGTTGAATGGGTTCACTTTTGAACACTTACATATTGTAATCTGGTTTCACTGTTATACAAAGACTTGAAATTTCATGTTTCTAGATATGTTCAAAGATTCATGGTTCTTTAAATTGAAATATTTAATAAATTAATGGTTAATTGATACGATCTCCATGCTGGGCATTTTCTTCATGTTATGAGAATGACCTCCAGATATTGTAAGACTAGGTAAGTCTGTACCAATGATTTCCACTCTAGCTTAAGAATTATTTCTAAACCTATGCTTTCACATCCTTATTTACAAATTAAAAGTAACAATACTACTAAAGTGATAAGGATATATGAAATATATACACAAATACAGTATTATTAAAGTGTGATATAGAAACAAGCATACTTTTACTTAAAAATTAAATTTTCTTTAAAAATGTATAACTTGAGAGATGTTTGTTGAAACTGCATATCAATTTCTGCTTACCACCCTTCAACAAACTGAAACAAATAAAATCCAGATACACAACATATCATGAAATATTTTTCATAGTGTTAAAACAAATTGAGGTCAGAAACACCACTACTACAAAGATCTGGGTATGATCATATTGTATGTCATGGTTGATACATTCCAACATGGAAGAGACTTTGGAAGTTATGTAGTCAAGATGAACAGTGAATAAGGCAATATTGCCACTCTCCTGAGCTGCCACAGAAGAGAATATGCACTATTTTAAATAGAATATTCAAATAGAATATATTTAATCTAGAGCATTGCAGAATAAATCTCTCTCAAAAAGTTGAGGTTATTTCTTAATAATGTTACCATGAAGACTTGAACGCTATCCGTTACATTCACTAGCTTTACACTTCCTATATCTTATGATGAACTACTATACTTGTTATACTACAGAGTTATGTTTTTATCTGAGAATTCACAGACACTATACCATGAGATTCCATGAATAAATATTTGCTAACCTGAACCTTTATAGATTGTTATTAAAAAGAGGTGATGTTTTGCCATGCATAATGGATATATTCAAGAAGTCTGGTTAAGGAACTATTTTGACATAGTAATAGAGAGTAGACATATCACCATGGTTTCTCAAGTAGTTTGTATTAAAATTGAAACATTAAACTAGATTGCAGTCTCCTCTACTTTCATTTTCATGTCACTCAAAAAATAATTTAGCTAAGAGACATAACAGTAAATTTAACAGTTAAGTGATTGGCCATATTTTTGGGTTTTGATACTGAATGTACCTATCTTATCATTATGAAAGAAAATAAATTTATGATGTATTTTTGTTAATTCTTTTATGGGTTTGTATACTTCTACCTTTCAACTTTCATAAATAAAGCACATAAATATATATATCTTTGATAATATTATCAATATCAATGACGGTAAAATCTGGGACATGGGGAAATTTCATTGCTGCGCTGGCATAATCCCACTGGCCACATCCAAATTCAGTAGATGACAGCAAAGTAAACACTGACATATAAAGATCACCCTTGAGGGTATTTAGAAGAAAATCTATCATCCATAAACCTAAAGTGATAACAGCCATTAACTACAAGGGACGTGCATGCACTCCTTGTCAATTTTCCAGAAGAGTAAAGGCATTTGCTGAAAAGATAAACTGTAACTGTCAGGTAAAGATGGCAGTCTTATCATGGACAAAATTAATCACAAAAAGGTACTAAGAGATTACTGTTTTAGGATGGTCTGCAGGAATACTGGACGTTTTTGTCTAAAATGAATTTAGGTATTATTCACTTTGCTTCAACAGCAAGTAAACATGTCTAAAAAATGAAACAAAAATATCTCAAAACCAGTAGCAATTTTTAATATTCAAAACAAAAACCATATATGTACATGTACGTGCTTGGGGGAAAAAAGAAAAAGATTAATGACCAAAACCTGTTCTGCAAGCAAATGCTATCTCAGTTTTACAGATCTGACTGAAATTTAGTCTAGTCACACTTTTTATCTAACTTCTCCCATTTTTAAGAACTATCTTAGCTGTAAGTTGGTCTATTATTATTTCCTGGTGTTTCCACCTATGTGAAGTCATAATGTTCCTTTCAGCATCTCCTTAAAAAAATTTACTCTGCCTGCCAGCCCGGGGCCATCGCACATCTGTTCAGCACCCGCAGCTGCTGGGCATCTTGCCGTCACCTACCCCACGCGCATCTAGTGAAGAAGCATTGTGCTGTGACAGGAATCACTTATCATGGGTTGCTTTCTGGGCCTGTATTTTGGGTGATCACGTTGTGTCATTTAAAGCTCATACAAGTATACTTTATGATTGAAGCTTATGAAACTGTGTTGAGAACTAAATATGTCTGCGAGTGTCAATTACTGTTTTGTTTCTTCCTTACTGAAATATAACAGACTACAAAACTGATATCTTCCAACTGCCACATCTATAGAAGGAAAGCAGATGTTACCAAAAGTCATTTCTGTAATCCATTTCCATCCCTTAGGTGATCTAAAACCTGCATCCTATCTCAGCTGTTAACTGAGAAGAGGTCTTCTGGTTAACAGCTTCCTAGATAGTAACAGAGGTTGAAGCTAAAGCTAGGTGAAGCATATAGATTTCTCATTTGTTGTGCAGTTTACCACTAGGTTGTTCCACAATATTTTTACCTGTCTCCCAAAAGGTATGATACATTCTAACTAGTACTAGTATTATGGAAATTTTAGGTAAATTACAATATATTGTCATGCCTCTAAAGAACACTTGGGAACAGGGAAGAGAGTGTCTATTCCTTTAAGAGCTATAAGTTATATATTTAGACATGTCAACAAGGTTATTAAGTATTGAGTTGAGATTTCAGTGTGTGAGAATAAATTAATTGTGTAATGGTGATCATTAATTTCCCAGAATATGCATTGCGATTAAATACTGGATGTGGGTCAATCTGACACTTTCTGGGAAAGCGCAAAGATACATTAATGGTCACACAGTTTTGCCTTCTGCTTCTCTTAATTAAGACTTTGTAAAATAAAAGCATTCATCATAAACTTCCAGGATGCACTGAGACATAATATTATGTTGTACACTCGAGCCTTTGGAACCTGATACTTAGAGATGGAAACAATGTATTACTTAGCTAGCATAAGTGAGATCCATAGTCACTGTATTAACAGACTTGGAGAACCATAAGGAAAACATCAGTTATGTAGGCAGGTAGGTGTCTAACAACTGCCCACTCTATAAACTATACTTTGGAAATGTGCATTTATACTGAGCATTATATATACACTCTCTCCTTTACTCTGTAATTTGAAAAAGATTTACCTTAATCTACCTTATTCTACTATGGAAGAATTGACATACAATATAGATGTTATAATGTTTTTCCTCAATTGGAAGTATCAAATATGGAAATGTAAAAATTTGATTATGGAAACATCAATTTGGAAATTTGGAAATTTGATTATGAAAATACCAAATATGGAAAATTCTAGAAAGTGAAAATCAGTCTAACTGGACTTAAGAAAAAAGAGAAAGTGACATATTGGGAGATGGGGTTAAAGAGAGGGAGATCAAATCAAGCAGAGACTTGAAGGTCACAGCAGAGTATCATCTTTAGCCAAAACTAAATGGTCAGCTTTTCATTTGTATAATCTTGTTTTGAGGAGATGGCATAATCAGAGTTAGATAACAAAAATATTCTGATAGCAATGTAGAGAATAAATTACAAGAATGTAAGACTGCATGTGAGCTGATCAATTAGGACAGCAGTGTGAGAGTCCAGAGAAGAGATTATGATCACTTGGAATACAGTGGTGGGATATAAATAAACAGAAAATATATGAATTTGAGTGATACCTGGGATGCTAATATCATAGGACTTGGTGAAGGACTGTATAATGCTGTGAAAAAAAAACCAATGCTATTATGGACACATTTGATGTTTCTAGCTTGATAAATACTGGGAGAATTGTGCACTCAATAGTCAACACTGGAAAAATTAATTTTGGGGGTGAGTGGAATATGATAACAAAAAATTTTTTTAAACAACCAAAGAATGAAATACTATTAAATATCTAGAGGGATCTGGGAAGGCTGAATTTCATCCTCAATGTTAACTGTGAATAAATTCTAGGAAAGTCGTCATCACAGGTTTAGACAATTGTCATCTCTTAAAAACTGTATGGTATGAGGAGAGAGGAGGGTCTAAGATGAAACCATAACTAACCACAAATTTAAAAGCTGGATGGGGAATAATAAACCACCAAAGGAGATACAGAGGGTATGCGCAGAAATGTAGGCATTACATTAAAAGGCAGTTGTCGCACAAAAGATTTTTTTAAAAAGACACTTCATCAGTGGTAGTGTCACTGAAAGTACTGAGTGGTGCTGAAAAATCAAGGGAACAAAATTTATGCAAAATGGAAGGTACTGGGAAATGAGCGTGAGTTACTTCTGTGGAGTAAGTTGAGATACAGCCAAAAGAAGGTAGAATAAGAAGTGAAGAAAATTAAGAAAATGAGAATTTTGGCTGGAAACGATAGGAGAAAATGAGAGGAATAACTGGAGGAGTGTAAGAGGCCCTGAGAGGGATTATTTTGTTGTAGTTTAAACATTCTTTACAGCTAAAGTAAATGATTTGATGGAGAAGAAGAGCTTGGATGTAGATAAAAATAATGAGAGAGAGACAGAGAGAGAGAGAGAGAGATTTCAGCTAGTTTCCTAAAGGATAGAAATAAACACATAAGACAAATGTCAGCACAGAGTAAGGTGGTACCACACCTACACAATCATGTCCTACGGCCCCGAAGAAAGTCAAGAAGAACAACTTGGCTGATGAAACAATCATGCTAGAGCACTTTTCCCTTTAAAAAATCTCAAGAGGTTGATTGATATTATTTAAAAGATCTTTATGTTGATGTCAGCAAAACTAATGTAGAAATTATTATCCCATTAGCAAACTGTCTTTTCTAAAAATTCAGGGTTCAAGTTATGGATGATAAATCACATGTGGCATTTAGGTAAACTTTATTTTCCAAGAATGTATCCCAAACTGTCTATTTCATTAGCATAACCATTCCACTCTACTAACTAGAGAAAGAGTTTACATTTAAGATGTCATAATATACATGACCTTTTCACAGTACATAAATATGCGGAGCTAAAGCAAAATGCAATAATGAGCAATAAAATTAGGATGTTTCAAGTACGTGGCAACAAGCAGAAATGCAGAATTCTTAAAATAGCCCACAAAAATACTATAGAAACTGTAAAATTTTCTGTTTCAAAATTTTTGAGTGAAATATAAAATTTAATTATATTACATTAAAAGTACTTACATTATTTTAGTGCCAAGTGTTTTTCAAGTAACTTCACTCCCTACTTCCAGATTTGAGGAAAACACCTGGACTTTTTAAAGGTTTTCATGGCTCCTTCATTGACTCCTTCGGGGCCTCGGTCCCTAACATCTTCCCTCCCGCCTACCTAAGATGGTGACATTCTGTTTCAATCTGTCTTAACCTAATGACCTAATGACCTCTATTTCCCCAAGAATAATATTATTTCTTAGTGGAAAATAAAGGAGGGACCTTCAACAGGATAAGTGGTAATGACAGTACAGGCATGTGAGGCGGAGAGAGGGCCTTCGTGAAAATCTTGCAGAATAAGAAGTTTGAGGTTGGTCATTTGTTGAAGCAATTTAAACTTTACAGCCTTGAGTTTCTGATACACTATTCTGACTTTTTTTTTTTTTCTGTTCCCACATTCAAGACTGTATCTCTTGCTTGCCAACTTCTTGGCAACAATTCTCTCTCTATTTTTTAGACCCTATTATACATGTAAAAACTACTCAAGTTATATCTATTGATAGTTACTGATTTAGAAATTAAAACTGAGGGACGCCTGGGTGGCTCAGTCAGTTAAGGGTCTGCCTTTGGCTCAGGTCATGATCCCAGGGTCCTGGGATCAAGTCCCGCATCCGCATCAGAATCCTTGCTCAGTGGGAAGCCTGCTTCTCCTTCTGCCTATCACTCCCCCTGCTTGTGCTTTTTTTCTCTCTCTGGCAAGTAAATAAAATCTTTTTTTTTAAAAAGGATAGAAATTAAAACGGAGGCTTTACAAACTATTATTTTATTAATTTATTTGAAATAATAAACTTACTACATCTTAATAAAAATAACATTTCAAATGAAAAATGGCAATATTTTCCAGAAAAAAACTATGAGAAAAATAACATTGTTTTATGTTTTTGAAATTTTCTTTAATGTCTGTCTAAAGAGAAGACATCTGGAATCTCTATTTGTTTCTACATTCCATCTATTGTGATTTCATACATCCTGTAGTCTCTGGAAAACTCTACACTCATGAGAGAAGGCAAATTAAAATAGGGAAACAGTGAAAGTGAAAAGGCAAATAAAATTTTTGGATTATTTTTGAAAAGAATTTTAACCTTGGAAATATTCCAAAAAGTCTCAGAGAATGTCATAGGTCTCCAGACCGTATTTTAAGAATTGCTACCCCAGAAACCAAATCTAATGAAATATCCGACATTGCCATTCATATTCTCTTCTTCCTTTAGACACTTGCTCTACAAGACATATGAGATTACAAGAGGGCTGTTTCCTTTCCACCCCACTTAACTAAATTGTAATAATCTAAACCTCAAGAGAAAATGAAACTTAGCACCGATCAACAAATGGAAGTAAATAATAAATAGTCCAACTTACTGGTTCATGTAGACACTAAATTTTACAAAGAAGATAGTCTCTCTTAGCTAAAGACATTTAAGACTACGGAAACTAGGATAGTTTTTGTGTTTTGTTTTGGGTTTTTTTGTTTGTTTGTTTTAAGTTAAAACCAAGTAAAGAAAGGATAATGCACATTTGCAGGTAGATGACAGTGGGCAAAAGAAGCAATAATCCTTCAAACCAAGAATCATTAATCAGTAATATAGAATCATCTGAGAAGATGCTGCCAGCAGGGAGGTAATTTTCATTTTCTTTCTATATTAGTCAAGATGTTGGAACTTGTCACATAACAACAAATAATCAATCACTTCTTCTGAGATTCATTAAAGATCTACTGAGAATGGCGCCTGAGAGCTGGGGTTCACTGAGGATTTAAACAGTACAGATGGAGAGAATCATCACCATTATTCAATTGATCCTTCAATAGGTATTTACTGAGTGCTTACTTTGATTCAGCTACTCTGCTAAGGAATGGCATAAAAATATCAAGGAGCCTCTTATTTCATCAAGTGATCCAATTTAGTTCACAATCACTAATAGTTGGCTTTAAATTGTAAAGCTGAAAATAGACACTCAGAAATAATTCACTAAGTGAAGGACTTAAAAAAATCTTATAATACTTATAGATGGATGCTTCATCACCTTAGTTTCCTGATGTAGAACAAAAATAATCAAATTTCCTATGATGACTGGAACTTCCATAGACTGAAATTGTTAGATGAACAGGCAACTCATTAGCCATTAACAGAGCTTATAATGGAAACTCAAAATGATTGGGAATTTCTAATTCCATCAAAAATATGAAGAGCCACCTCCCTCAAAAGACAAGAATATCAAACAGTCGTGATTTTGAAAGGACTAGATAAAATGGCATTTTAAGAAAAATCTACTTTTTACAAGTAGTTCCTATAAAATATAGACCTCTTTTATTAATGTTCACAACAATACACTGCATAAAGAAGAATAAGATCTCAAACACATAAATTTGACAGAAAACTATAAAAATCTCTTGCAGTCTTACAAGATATATTGAATAAAACATAAAATGTAGCACATAATTATTCAACAGAAATACTCAAAAGATATGAATATGCAACAAAAAGCAATGAAGGTTTGCTTTTAAAGTAAATAAAGAATAAGAGAAGAAACATTTGATTACAGCATCAATAATTTATGCTACTAATTAAACTACAACTTTTAGATTGAACGTCCTCTACATGATTGACACAACTCTATTACAATTAATGGCTATTTATCTCATGGTTTAATATATAGTTGGCCTTTGAACAACACAGGTTTGAACTGAGCAGGTCCATTCATACACGGATGTCTTTTCAATAAACACAGCACAAGTACTGTAAATGTATTTTCTCTTATGATTTTTTAATAGCATTTTCTTTTCTCCAGCTTCTCTTATTATAAGAGTACAGTCTATAATACATATGACATATAAAATATGGGTCAACTGACTATTTCTTTTATCGGTAAGGCTTCTGATCAATAGTAGGCTATTAGTGGTCAAGATTTTGGGGAGTCAAAAGTTTTATGCACATTTTTGGTTGTGCAGGGTTTGGCACCAAAACCCCTGCATTGTTCAAGGGTCACCTGTGTGTGTGTGTGTGTGTGTGTGTGTGTGTATAATTTAGTTACGCCCTTACATCAAAACGAGGGATTATCTCATATTACAGAGCAACCTAGTTTGTAATCAAAAAATAAATTTAGAATTCATAAAATGCAACTGAGGAAATGAATTTTTAGATACCACTTTTGAAAGATTCTGAAATATGAAAGTGTTTGTTAAGAGTAATAAGAGCAGGCTTAATCCATTCCAGTCTGTTTTTAATTCTCTAATTTAATCAAGTTCTTTCATAATAAAATCCTTTTGTTTTGGACTGTCATGCTTTCTGCTTTCTGCTTTTCTGTCTAGCTGTACTTTATACATTGAAAACAAGATCATAATCTTTCCTGGAAAATCCTTCTTCAGCCTTCTTGCTGACATATGCTACTCTCTGTACCCCAATAGCAGTATTACATTTTCATAGTACTTATCAATTCAGTGTGAATGTTGAATTGCATCTCTATTTTTCATGTTATAAACATTTTAAAGATAGAGGTAATTTCTATTTATTTATTTATTTATTTGTTTGTTTGTTTTTACATTTAATTTTTAGTGCTTGTCACAGTGTTTGGCAACCTAGCCTAAAGTTAGCAAATTGACATTCTTAACTAAATAATGAATGTGTGATTTAGTCATGCTCTCGAATGGATGGATAAATAAATATTCCCCAGTTATTAGGCTTTAATTACTTGATAAAATTATAAATTAATAGGACGATAGAATTTATTAAGTATTTGTTCCACAACTGGAATGTAACCTCTTTAAAGACAAGGGCAGTATCTCATTTGTGCATATATTTTTATGGCTCAGTTAGGGTTATAAGTAACAGAAATTAAATCATGCTAATTTCCAAATTAAAAAAGTATAAAGTTCACAAGTTTTCAGGACAAGCTGGGTAACAAACTCTGATTAAAGGCAAGGAGCAGTTTAGCTCTGTGGATCTTACCAATAGGAATGTGTAGGCTAAACGTGGACTTACATAGCTCAAAAGTCAGTTTTTTTCCCTCTTTGGAAGGTCAGGAAAAATTGTGAAGGATGTTAAAGTGGACAAAAGCTTGCTGGTGGCATCTTCGATGGAATATTAGATATTGTCTAGTGTACCCTCTGAGTTAATCTGACTATAAATTTATCTTTTCTTTATTGTCCTCGAGCTATTTCATAACTTTGTAAATTAAATAAAACCGGCAGTACTGAAAATTATTCTTGTCAATAGAGATGTAAATTAATTTTGTCCAATAGAGATATAATTGATATTTGTCCTGTGGGTATTGGTCAGTTTTGTGGCTATTAGTTAATCGATGTTAGCATTCCTAGTTGCCTGTATCTGTGTCTGCTCTTTGGATTAGCCTTTGAATTGTTTTTAGCTTTTTCCCCCTCCTTTAAAAAAATTCACTGGATTCCTGATTAATTAATGAGTTAAATAAAAATCTTGATATCTGAAAAAAAATATGAGCTATATTCTAGGACACACCAGTAAATGATTTTGACCCTTGCTTTACTTAAGGTCACCTAACAAAAGTTGAATTCTTCTTATCAAAAATAAGCCTGTGGGGGCAGGGTGAGTAGGGAGACAGGGTAGTGAACACAGGGGACACACAGTTCCACAAAAATTAAATGATTATCAGAAGGGAAGAAGATAGAGGTTTGCAAATAAATGTGATCGCTATCAGAATCCACCTATTTGCTTCTTGGTTCACAGACCCATACTCTATTTTCACTGACTGAATTCTAAAAATGCCAAACTTGAACATGATACAACATTCTAGGCATAACCAAAAAACCTTCCCAAGTAGGACAGAAGTCTTCTAGTATAGGAGTTACCCATGTTTGCCTTAGTAATATTATGACCTTGTGTCTATATTCTAAGACTTTGAAATGAATAGTGAGTTTAATAATTACTACTACAGATACATACTAGTGTGAGGTCAGGAAATAGAAAAAAATATTTTTGTTTGTATTTTTGTCAAATGGAACATTGACGATAAACCATAGATATAGAGACATAACTTTCATCCTCTTGAGAAAGTAGCATGTAGCTGAGATTTATGACTTTGCTCCTCCATCCTTATTTCATATTCATTTTGTTTTGGTCTACTACTCAGGTCACTGGTGTGTTATGCTTTTGTGAGTTTTCCCTTTCCATGATTTGTATATATCTGAGATTTCAGAAGCCCTCCTCTATAGAACTGCAGTTACCTTCAATTAAAGTTTACTATTGATCTTTGCTGATATCCATCTAAGCTTCCCCAGATTTTCATCAGTATCTTTTCTGGTCCCCAGTGTGTAGTTGAAATTTTGATTGCCCTTGACATTTAGTTAGTTACTACGGAAAACAATATAATCCCTTTTGGTCATGGCCAGAAAGTCTACATGGTATTCCTAGATTCCACCTTAACGGAATAATTAAAGATTCATGGGGTACACTCATTCTTTGACTATCTAAATATTTGAATCAGGTTTGGCAAACTTTTTCTGTAAATATCCAGGTAGTAAATATGCTAGGCTTTGCAGGCCACGTAGTCTCTGTCGTAACCACTTAACACAGTTGTAGTGGGGCAAAAAGCAGTCAATATGTAAATGAATGAGTGTGGCTATGTTCCAATAAAATTTTATTTACAAAAAAGGCAGGTGGCTGGATTTGGCCCTGGAGATATAGCTTTCTAATCCATGATTTAAATCAACAGAGATAAAACAGAGAAGAAACAAAATATCGAGGGGTCATTAGGTATAATCATTATTGGTACCAACTGCAACTATACCCTTAGTTTTCCAAGCTCTCACATTCCAGATGGCAGGGAAAATACAACCATACATTGATCATTGGTTCAACTCCTAAACTGCATCCTACAGGACTGCATCCTAAACTCACAAGGGATCATATCCAAATGAAAATTTCTGTTCTATAAGGCTAGTACTTCAGATGAGAGTGATTGATGGTATCCATGTCTTCTTCATGGATTTATTATTTCAATTACTTTCATTTAACTGGATATCTAACTCAAAAGCAATGTTATATGAAACATGAGAACATCACCTAAGACTTCTTGTAAGCTTGAAGTCATCTGAGGAAAAGCAGATTGAGGAGGCAAATCTAAACAGACAATTAAGTTTCTGTACCACTATGGACCAATAATTACTTCCTCTATTTCTAATGTTCGTGTGTAACTCCATTTTTTGGCTCATTGTTTTTTCATTTTATAATTGCCCTTCCCCAACAGCAGTGTTTTTGTCAGGTTTACCAATCAGCTGACTCCACATTCACTCTTACAATGATGGATCCTCTCAGGCTTGTCCATCAAGGAATCACATTTTCCTGGAGAGAATTTTACTCAGGGGTAGAAACACGACACAAGCAAGAAAATCCAGCCATAAGAAACCAATGACACAGTAGAAAGACCTTCTCAGTGATCTTCAACTTTAAATACTATGTAAGCTGCCACTAACCATTTTTAGTTCTATCTAAAGAAGAGATGACTGAGAATGAAATCAATAAAGAACTGTGAGATAAAAATATATAAATATCTGATGACATTGCATAAGTTTAACATTAGGTTTATCCACATAATTTTCAGTATCATGAGCTGATAAATTCTATTTTGTACATGTAATTGTGAGTTGTTAATGACTAGTTCTACCTAAAATAGAGTCCATTATAAATATTACTCCAACAGATATCTGGCTAGTCTTTTCCTGGTGACGTAACATATTGGAACTTGAGGCAAAGATGCTTTCACAGGCAAATCAAGCAGATGGTGGTGGCAGCAGGTTAGATTCAGAAAGGGACTCCATGCTATTAAACTCATGTATGATCTCTATCCTTGACACATTGATGGTTTTGTTTTTGAGCCCCCAAAATAATCATGGGATACTCTTGGAAGATGGATGCTTGACATACACAGAATTGGTTACTGTGCATTCTGGTTATTAAGAAGGCTTTCCGCTCTGGAAGACTTCTGTGACATTCACATAAGAAACGATATCCTCTGAATTTGGGGTAATTGGAGAGTTTCTCCCACAAAAGGTTCCTCAAAATTCCTTTGCAAGCATCCTCCAATTTTGCTTAATAATCTTTGCCACTTAGCCAGAGGATTGGAATGGCCCAAAAATCAGTAGAGGTGCATTTTAACCTCAATCTCTCTCTCTTCCTGGGTGAATTTGAAAACTAGATTCACCGCCTACAGGGTTGACTTCTGGGGAAGTTTTCTGTCTCTGTGGTCATTCAGTGCCGATACTGAGTGGGTTTTTGATCCACTTCTTTCTGGTATCTACAAATTATTTACAGATTTTTATATATCAGATTTTGGACTTTTAAGTTTTTGTGTGTGTTGTGTGTATGCATCAACTGGTTATAGGGGATAACCATGAAGAACTATATATATAAAACAGCTTTCAGTTGGGTCTACAGTGATAGTTCTTACCTTACAGGTTAGAAAGGCATAGTGGGAATTGTTCCTGTTGCTGAGGATAGCAATTCTAATCTTAGACTCAGGAACCAGGGAAATAACTGCATGATGAGTTCTGGGACCCAGTGGACCTACTGTGAAGTCAATTCAGATAAAAATACATTAATCACCTGCATGCCTGGGCCTCACTCTGAATACTGGACTATGCTTCTGGGTCCTCAAAGATTAAAACCACATAAACAGAGATCTAGTAGTCTCTAAAAAGTTGGAGATTTCTCTTTCCACAGTAAATGAGCATGGATATCATTAAAGGAAACCAGGAGAATGTACTCTATGAACTTGGGGGATTATAACAGGGATTCCGTCTTCCTTTCATTCAAGATGCCAACCCTCCATAAACTGACTAGTTCTGGAAATTGGATGAGGTCAGAACCACTGAATATGAAACTGTACATGTTAGCATTAGGATGGAGAATAATGCAGATTTTGTTCATTGGACCTGATAAGTAGTTGTTTAAGTTTTCATTGTATACATTAAACAATGCTTTTGGGGGTTGCCTATCAATATTATTTCTCAGAAACTTATGATTCATTAACTTCAGACAGAAATCTCCTTGGGTGAGATCCATAATAGTCGAATCTGTAGTCCCATGGGTAAGCAAATGAACATCACCTTTTAGAAGTGCAAGATCTCAGAAATGCATCACAAATGTAGACCTATTTACTCTGAATCTACATTTTAACATTATACACAGGTGATTCATTTTCCTACTAAGCAATGAGAAGCATTGGTTCAGACGATTACATTTGAGCTAATTTCCATGCCACCTTGGTGCTCATTTTGATAAATAGTCCTAGTTTCGATGGCATTAAATGATTTGGTTAATTTATGTGAGCCTCCCTTATCCTTTCTGATATTGATATCATTTCATCTGCAGCTCTTCCAACTAGCACTCCACATCCCCCAGAATCATACAGAAGTGATTGTTATAAGATCCTAATATTTCATGGGACGCCTGGGTGGCTCAGTTGGTTAAGCATCTGCCTTCAGCTCAGGTCATGATCCGAACCCTGCATCGGGCTACCTGCTCAGCAGAGAGTCTGCTTCTCCCTCTGCCTGCTGCTCTGCCTACTTGTGCTCCTTCTTTTTCTCTCTCACTCTCTGTCAAATAAATAAATAAAATCCTTTAAAAAAAAAAAAAGATCCTAGTATTTCACAGAGAACAAACCAAAGGTTACCAGAGGGAAGTAGGTGGGGGGATGGGTGAAATACATGAAGGGGATTTAAGAGTGCTCTTATCATGATGAGCACTGAGTAGTTCATAGAATTGTAGAATCACTATATTATACACCTAAAACTAATATAACACTGTATGTTAACTATACTAGAATTAAAATAAAAAACTTAAAAAAAAAGATCTCAATATTTCATGTCATGAACGAAGGCAAATCACTAGGACTTTGTGGAAGGGTTTACAAGGGAGTGAGTGAATGAAAGTTCTTACTGAAATGCCATTCTTTCTCCTATGTATTGTACCAGTGGTTTTCTGGCCTTTCATGAAAGGCCAGAATTTGATTCAGATTTATATATGTTCCATTTAAGTAAACTTATGTTTTAATTTTTTTTTGGCCAAGCATCTTAAAATCGACTCCCTCAATTACTTCCCAAATGTCCACTGATTTAATTTGTAAGTCTTTGGAATTCTATTTGAGTATAATTCCTCTCTTCTTACATTAATTTCACATTATACCACCTGGCTAGGTTGAGTTTGCATTCTAATTAACAATCTAAAACCGTAATGTGTAGGGCAAAGAAACAATTTTTTATAACTTTCTGCTGTAGAGAAGGAAAAGTTTTTTTTTAGAAAGCAGACACACAGGAAAATGTTTCAAAGATACTGGAAGTCTAGTATTTTTTCAGTCCCCTCAATACTTTCAGATGTGCTTATTCTAATTGTTGGATACACATTATTTTCTTATCAATATATTTACTGCCACATAGGCAAAGTCATGCATTCAAATACATCATAAAGCAGTATCACAAATTAAATTTCTGAGCTTAGTTTTCAGCACTCAGACAAAGAGTAAATTTTATCTTGTCCAGGTCAAGAAAGATCTTCACTGGGTGTTATACGCAAATAATGAATCATGGAACATTGCATCAAAAACTGGGGAGGTACTGTATAGTGACTAATATAACAAAATAAAAATTATTAAAAAAAGATCTTGCATATCATTTGTATTTTGATGAATTTTGAAATGAGAATTTTATTCCCATACTTTAAAATATCAGTGCTACTTGAGGGAGTCTTCCTAATCTCCAGTGCTTGCATTCTTCATTTCTTGTAAATTTGTTTATGACAGCAACTACTTACTTCCAGACAGCATTATACTTGGTGGGCACACGAATGTCCATAGTTGATAACTATACCCTCTGTTTCATTAATGCATTCATTGTGCTGATAATATTCAGATTTATTCAATTCTTTCATTCAACAAATATTGTGGGGGCACAAACCATGTGCTAGGTACTATGGTATGCACTACAGAGTTTATCAGTAGACAGATTCTTTTTGTTAGAGGAACATGAAAAAGAGTCACAAGGAACAGAAACTATGATTAAATAAATGCATTAACAAAAAAACACTATTGGAGTACCACAGGGTATCAAAGGGTAAAGTACACAATAAAGTCACAGGAGGGGCCAGAACTCAGAGAGCTGGAAGAAATCTCAGTAATGAGAAGACAGAAATTGTTCGATGAGGGGGCTGCCGTCTGGTAATTCAGCAATATCTACTTTTGTTATTATCGTGTGCTTCTGCTCAGGAAAAGTAATCCTTATGTAATACACAAAAATAAAGGGTTAGTCAGAAACACAGTATAAGCGAACATTAAGAATTTGTGGCTAGGTTTTTTTTTTTTTTTTTTAATTCATTCTAGCCCATCCACATAGCTCAGTGTTTATAGCAAGGAAACTTAAGAGGAAAAATAATGCAATCACTTCTTTAAATATTTGGTTTCAATCACTCAGTTCTCTTATTTTCCCATCATAAGACTCAGAGAAAATAATGAAGGATTCATTACCTTTGACTCTATTCATCATAAATATAGAAATATTCACTATGCATATATGATTATTTTTGGTCATTTTTATGTTGTAGAGTTGTAAGTTATTTTGAGCTAAAATAATAAAATCTAACTTACAAAAGAAGGGAAAAACATCATAAAATTCCAGTAAGAGAAAATTCCCAGGCATAGGTTAACAATTACATCAATATTTTCAATCTATCTCTCCATAAAAACAAATTTAAGAAGTTTTTAATTTCCAGTCATAAATTCAGAAAGATCTTTTCCTTTCATCATAAATTATTTCAAAGAAAATGAAAAAGCAAAATACAGTATGACAGATGCAAAATATACTCTTCACTAAAATGAATTATTTGGATATGTTTGCTTTATTTCTTTCAGTATCTTTAAGTAATTAAATAACACATTTTTTTGTTGTTTTTTGAGAGAAAGAGAGCATGTGAGTGTGGGGGCCTGGGGGGGGGGCGAGTGCAGCGGGAGAGGGAGAGAGATGATCCCAAACGGCCTCCATGCTCAGCGTGGAGCCCGACAAGGGGCTCGATCTCACAACCCTGAGATCATGACCTGAGCCAAAACCAAGAGTCAGAAGTCCAACCAACTGAACCACTCAGGCATCCCAAATAACACAAATATTAATAAAACTGTGCCAAACTCCGGTTCCACTTTTTCCTTACCCTCCTAAGAGGTAATCATCTGAAATTGCTGTATATCCATCCTATGAATGCTTATGTTATTACACATGTTTTAATCCATATAAAAATATGTTATCATATGGTACATCTTTACACATTAAATAATTTCCATCAAATATAGCATCATGTTCTGCAATTACTTTTATGAAATTATATTTGTAGGATTTATCCATTTATATATGTGCACACCTATAATATTCACTGTGTTGTACAGTATCCCATCTTAGAGATAAATTATGGATCATTATGTTACTGAAAAATAGGTTTTTTTTTTAAAGATTTTATTTATTTATTTGACACAGAGAGAGGCAGTGAGAGAGGGAACACAAGCGGGAAGAGTGGGAGAGGGAGAAGCAGGCTTCCCGCTGAGCAGGAAGCCCAATGTGGGGCTTGATCCCAGGACCCTGGGATCACGACCTGAGCCGAAGGCAAACGCTTAATGACTGAGGCACCCAGGCGCCCCTGAAGAATAGGTTTTTTAAAACATGTGTTATTTTATAGTTAGTGCTTCACACAACAAGCTTACTTACGACTTTATTATATGTATAGTGGTTCCCCTAGAACAGAACCAACAATGGAATCGTTGTGGCAAGGTTTGGGCATCGGACTTCCTAAGAAACACCATCATGTTTTTCTCCAAAATGTAATGAGATTTTTAATTATATTTTTGCCATGACATAATTATATCATTATATATGAATTAAATATATAAATTATGCATATAGTTTGTAATTATTTTACTGGTAATCATTTTTGGGTTTATTTATATTATTCAAGATTTGCAGCTTTCTCCTAGATTTATTCTGAGAGTTAATATTTGACACTATTTAAGTGTTTTCAACCTTCCTAAAATGTTTTTTTAGAAATGTTAATAGTTATTCTGTAGATTATTTTTAATTTCCAACATATACTATCCTATTATTCATAATTATAAACTATAGCAGTCTTGTTTATTTCCCATCCTTATAACTTTTTACTTTACTGTACTAATCAGGAATACCTGTATAGCATGGTAGCAATGCTATGCCGTATAGATCTTAAAAGGCTCATCACAATATAACGACAACAGATTTATAACTATATGTGGTGATGGATGTTAACTTATTGTGGTGATCATTTTGCAATATATACAGATGTTGAGTCATTGTATCATACACCTAAAACTATGCAATGCTCTTTGTCAATTATATCTCAAATTTTAAAAAGTTAAATAAGTATGGTAAAAAAAAAAAAGGAATATCTGTATAATTTAAAAAGAAGTGGCAATCATGGATATCTTTGACTCATTCCCAAGCTTAGAGGTAAACTTTTCAATTCTTTACAACTATTTGTTGGCTATGGGTTTTTTTTCTCTCTGCTTTATTTAATACTTTTTATTTTTATAGATGCACTTCCATCCCTCATTTTCTAAGAGTTATTTTCATAAAATAGATGTTGAATGTATTAAAGACCTGTAAGATGTGTGATACATTTATTCATGTGATCATGTAGTCTTCTCTTTCAACTTAGCAACATACTACCCTGCATTAATGTATTTTCTAAAGTGAAACCAACCCTTCATTTCACTGTTAGAACTTTATTGGCCAATGATGCGTTGGTGTGGGTGTGTGTGTGGCTGTGTATGTGGGTATGTGTGTATGAGTTTAAAACTGATTGGATGAGTTTACTAATAGTTATAGGATTCTAATTTTACCTTAATTAAAATTGCTTTATATTTTTCTTTTTATCGCGTTTACTGGAGAGATTTCTTATTTTTATTTTTTAAGATTGTTAATGAGATATGTTTAAGCACTTCCTGAAATTTTCTTAAAATATGCATGAAAAAATGTTAATTTTTGTGTTTGTGTGTATTTTAAGCTATAAATTCATTTTCTCAATAGTATGCTTCCATTTGAGTTGTATTACATTTACATATTTTGAATTTTTTCTTGCGTTGGATTGTGAAAGTATACTTTTAATATACTTTGTGTCAACTCAAATGGTTGAATTATCAAAGCAGACCTAATAGATATCATACATTTTACGCAGCACCAATCTTTATGAAAAACTCAAATGATGAGGCAAGCCCCTGAGACAAATGAAATGTTCTTTTCCTAATAGATCCAGGAACTGCCGAATGCAATTTCCCCAAATTTAAATTTCTCCTCTACTGAGACTCTTTTTTGTTTCAAATTAATAGGAGAGATTTGAACAATGTATGAGAAAATGCTGGCACAAATAAGGCCATTTAATTTGATTCCATTTGAGATTCCCCTATTTATACAGCTACATGACTATCCTTTATCATCCAGTTAGCCCTGCCCCATAAAAACCATAAAGTCCAGGTTCGTTCTGTTTTTGTTTTTAATAAGCAATCAAGACAGACCAGATATATCTTGCTATATATATTGTGCAGATAGAGACTCCTGGAATTTTCTGCTATTAGCTACCAGTAACATGTTTAGACAATGATCTTGTTATGGTTGTTGCCATGTTAACATTTCATTTTTTCCTGACCTATTATTTTTCATTTTTATCAAATCAGATAGCGGCTTCAAACTGGCCCCCTGAAGTCTTTTCTAATCCTGGGAATCACTAGCTACATATATTTTATTTTTACTTAATTCTATTAATAAATCTGTGTTCTTTGTTACATCAGATAGCCCATCAATTAAAGTAATGTCTAACACAACATCTATTAATTAAATTATAGGATCAATTTCATTCCTGCCAATCGAAATATCTTTACTCTACTTACCACCCATCCAAAGTGACAGGAGAGGTAAGTAGAGAACATGAATTATTAAATTCTGTGCTCTATTTAATTTACGGACATAATTGTACCCCAGGTATCATACACAGATTTTTAGTGACATCAGCTTCCCAGTATCATTATATAATATTCTCTTTATCCCCACAGGAAGAGCTTGTATTAAAAATATTTGTTTTATCCCAAAGAGATAGGATATGTTCCATTTTATCCATGGTGTCCATGTCAGTAGAGAACAAGAATGAGGCCATGCTGTCCAGTGGCATCCTTTCCATAAATGTACTCTGATCGTTTGGGGTTCTAACACTAATCTATAGGAGCATTTATATTGTTTTCCAAGTTTGGATATTTCAAAGCCTCCACCAGACCCTAGAGTACATTCACATAAGGCTTTCATTTAAAGGTAAAGGATACAGTGCAGTGAGAGTGCAAGCAAACATCACGGATCTGAGAAATACCCCACAGCACAGCTCTGTGTGCACATGCATTCTGTGCACATGGACCACACTGTCTCTGGTTTGAACTGCCGTGGTCTGTGGCAGGAATCTTGACTTGGAGAAAGCAGCCAGAGAAAGATCTCAATGGCCCCTCAGTAGCCAAGACCGGGTTTTCAAACCAACTAGCCCAGAGGTAAATCATCAGTAAAGAAGCTAACCCTTGGGGAGCAGCAGGTGGTATCAGGCTTTAAACAGCACATCATACACCTCTCTGCTCTTCTCCTGGTGAAGAGTCAGAAACCAGATATCATGCATCCCCAGCGATAAAGACAGAACATTCCCACTTCAACTGTAAATCCACTCTGTAACTACCTTAAATTCTAGAGTGATCAAAATATCCAATAGTTCCTCCTGGGTGAGCTTGCAGCCCTCTTCAGGAATTGTTGACAGTTGTGGTGCTATGTCAGGTTAGGGATACATTCAGTCCTCCTGTATTTCATTAATCTCCCCTGGTGACTGCCGACTGTGGCCAATATCTTAGAAAAGAGCTAATGAATGCTTGGTGATCACCATGGGATACGGGGGGAACATCACAGCTTCTGCTACAATGCCTTTGTTACTCCAATTACTGGTGCAGTGTCAGGCGGATAGAAAGCACTGCATAAATATTTGTTCCTTAATATAAAAGTCACTTCCACACCAGGGAGTGTCCCTATTCAATCAAGCAAGTCTAATTATGATAACTTGTCCTCAAGAGTGCAATTTTTGGGGGCGCCTGGGTGGCTTGGTTGAGAATCTGACTCTCGATTTCAGCTCAGGTCATGATCTCAGGATCTCATGGGTCGTGAGACCAACCCCCACATGGGGCTCGCCTTCCAGCAGAGAGTCTGCTTGAAGATTCTCTCCCTCTTTTCCTCCCCTCACTTGTAGGGGCACGCTCATTCTGTCTCCCTAATAAATGGACAAATCTTTGAAAAAAAGGAATGTAATTTTTGTTTGACATATAATCTGAGACTAGGTTTATACTTTTGACACAATGAGACCTGTGTTAATCAACTACATGTACCGTTGACATTGGATGACCTTGGCTTTAGCACAGGTTGAGTACATCACATGTATACAAAACTTAGTAGGAGTATACCATGTGCACAAAAAACTACTGTGTACTCCATCTAACAGTCAGTTGGGGATATTCTAGCCTCAAGTCCAACTCAGTCTCGGTGTGTCTCGAAGCTTCCTACAAGTGGCTCCTCAGAAGCTTCAAAGTAGAGTCATTAGTGTTACGTGGCCGCCATACCACTTTTCGGACCTGCTAAGGCCTGTGTAAATTATAAATAGCATTTCTTGTAGCTCTTCCTTCCACACAATTTATATATTTGAATAAGTAAATCAGGTTCTGGCACCCTGGGCAAGCACAGTAGCAATCTGCTTCCCATTACACCCAGGTGTCTGTCTGAGCAGCACGTCATCAACATTCACAACCACAGTGAACAGATGCTCAGCCACAAAGCAACCTTCTACCTACGCAATCCAGTGGTAGCATTTCTCTTAGAATACTTGAAAAAGAACCAAATAGTGAAAATTTTCACATGTTGTAATTCAAATGGTAGCTTGAGCCAGCCATTGGTCAGTTGAATCATGAGAAGGTCCTGGATCTTCTCTTTCCTCCAGATCAACCAGGTTGAGTCCTCATGCTAAACACAAATCAGGGGAAGCCCAACTTCCCTTCTCTAGAGAAGAAAGGTGAGTTGATCCTCCCAGCATTAGCCATATTTTAGTACCAGATCAGAAAGAGGTAACTAGGAGTATTATTTTCATGCTGAGATGTACTCTTGGGGATACAACTACCTATCTGTGAGTGATAACTTGCAGTGTGAACCTTTTCGTTTCACCATAATTTCCTCCCTTTTTTTTTTAAATTAATTATGTATCACCAACCACTGTTGTTTTGTTGTTATTATTGTTGGTTTGGTTTGGCTGGTCTGTACAGCTTGTACGTTAGTTCATAAAGTACAGCAGTTCCCAGGAAGTTGTAGTAGGATTGGGCAGATAGAGTTACATAATGGCCTCATCCACTTAGTGGATGCCATACCTTTGTATGGCATTGAGTTAGCCCCAATTATGGTTACATAAGTAACAGCCCATAGTGAAGTTCCTTTCAGAATGAATGCACTGTCAAATATTTTGTTACAAATCACACTCTGCATGTGGTAGTTAACTCCACTAAGACGTTCCAGGGAGAAACTGGATCAGGAAAAGAATGAGAACAAATCTGTGAAAGGGAAAATAAATAAAGGAATGTACAGCAATATCCCTCACTACCTCTTTCAACTTTTCTTTCTTATAGATTTTTTCACTGGAGCTTCCAAAATACTTTACCTCCTCTCTTCCTTAGTGTGAAGATACCATTTTAATCAAGTTACCTATCCCTCAAGAAGTTAAAAATAGTGCAACCCTCCAACCCAGCAGTTGTACTGCTAGGTATTTACAGCAAAGATACAAATATAATGATCTGAAGGGGCACATGCACCCCAATGTTCACAGCAGCAGCAATGTCCGCAATAGCCAAACTGTGGAAAGAGCCAAGATGTCCATCGACAGATGAATGGATAAAGAAGATGTGACACACACACACACACACACAATGGAATATTACTCAGCCACCCGAAAAGATGAATACTTAACTTATCATTTACATCAACATGGATGGACCTGGAGGGTATTATGCTGAGCGAAATAAGTCAATCAGAGAAAGACAATTATCATATGGTTTCACTCATATATGAAATATAAGAAACAGAACAAAGGATCATAGGGGAAGGAAGGGAAAAATGAATGGGAAGTAATCAGAGAGGGAGACAAACCATGAGAGACTCTGAACTATAGGAAACAAACTGAGGAGTTGTTGGAGAGGAGGTGAGTGGGGGAGTAGGGTAACTGAGTGATGGGCATTAAGAAGGGCATGTGATGTGCTGAGCACTGGGTGTTATACGCAACTGATAAATTATTGAACTCTATGTCTGAAACTAATGTACTATATGTTGGCTAATTGAATTTAAATGTAAAAAATAAATGAATTAAAAATTAATTTTAAAAGAAGTTACCCACCCCCTTCAAACTTTTCCACCACCTATTTAGCAGCATATATTTTAATGCTCATTCTAAATTTAAATGAGACTTCGGTTCTCGGAATGATAAAGAATATGATATGTTCATGTAGTATATTTTCATGTCCATTTTTTTGTATATTTGTGGCAATAAAATGGTGAAGTAGTAAAATATGCAGTAAAAATATGCAGTGAATTGCTTTATCAAATGACATATGACCAGGTAGGTCAACATGATACGCAATTTACTGTTTCATAATTTTGATTGCATTCTCTGTGGTTGCTTCTGTCATATGATAAGCAAAGCCTAGAGGAAATTTACTATGACTATCAGTCAACGGCCATTTTCAAAAGTCTACCTTTAGGATTTCAGTGCAATCTATCTTTCTTTAAATTCCATAACAAGAGTAGCATATGCAGGATTTTAAACATTGTCTGGTTATCTTGGGCCCATATACCTAACCATTCTACCTTTGCACAAGGCTGTTGAAACAGGGTCAAGTTTAGGTAAATACTCAAACACTGCTCTGAGGAATCAAACTTAATATCTCCTCCATCCTTAACCAAAGAGCCCACAGTTCTGCCCATTGTTCAGAGCTGATGCTGCTTTCTCCTACCAAAGTTTATGAACAGCAGAAAATATCAAAGCCAATTTCAAAAAAGCAAGACAAACCTCCATCTGAGAACTCCCAACAGAGAGACTCCAGCAGCTGGTTTTGTATTGACTAGGAGATAATCATAGGATTCAGAAATAGAGTAATGGGCAAGAAGATCCTCAGAGGCCTCTGTTATAACCCTTCAGGCAAGCTGTTCATGTATGTGGTGAATTTACCCCAGTATTTTCTATGTTTCATGATCTTGAGTATGACATTTCCATTTTATCAATGAGCTGTACTGATCAGCTCCTTTTGTACTTGAATGTTTTTCATACGTTATCCACTAGTTATTACTTGTCTCAGGATTATTTTATGTACTTCCACGGTGGGGGCATGTTCTACAAACGTTCAACAGAAAGCTAGCAATTATCTTTCAAGGAGCTGTGATGAACAGTTGCATCAAGCAGCTTTTGATTCTAAAATCCCAGTGGTCTCTGCTGAGTAGCATTATTCAGTTTCTGCCAAAAGCTCATGTTGTGCTTTCTAGTTGCAGACACTTTCAAAATCATCTGAAAAGTCAGGTCATACATCCCAATGTGAATTCTTGGGCCACAAACCTTTATGAAGAATGTAATGCCTGTTTCTGCCCAAAACCCCATTCAAATTCACATCTCTTTCTGGTGACTCTGTGAATAGAAGCCCACAGTATTCTAAAGTGAGCAATGTGATTTTGTCTGAGTCCAAACAGTCTCACCAGTCTCTTCCTGTCAGTGGCACTATCAATAAGAAATAATTATTTCTTATAGTAGTACACAGGATATCCCAAGTTATGCCTGCCCATATAGTTGACAAACATTTCACAGACTGGTTTGGACCTTGAGTTTAGCGGGGTGTGTGAGCCACTCTCTAGTTGTGTTATGGGTGACTAAGTTCTTAAATCCTATGATTCTTCCTTGAAGGAATGATGATATCAGTAGTGTAGTATATAAACTTACTTTGGAAGGTCATGAAGCCCAAGTCCCACTGCACTAGATTTAGACAGTATGCAGACAAATTTAACATCCCTTTGGAAAAACCTTAAATATTGAACACTATTCCTTAAAACACAAATTTATCAGACTGAACTCTAGGACAGAAATTGAAAATTAAGCATAGACCAGTGCATTAAGTTCTATCAATCATGTTTGGCTTTTTGCAATTTCTGCATGGTCTTAACCATATCAGATTTGGTTCAGGTGATCTGAGAAACCACCTTGTTTAATCTGACAGTTTTTTGTCAGTCTCTATGAATAATATGGGTAGAGTACCAGCCTAGCAGGGATATTAAAAAAGGAGTTAATGGAGATCAATGCTTCTGCTTCTACCATTTCCTTAATCAGAGCTGTGATCTTTTGTTGCTGTCATAAAATTTTATATTTCTTAATGTTTACTATGGCTGAAGACCTGGAAAATTCCAAAAGGCTTTCTTTAGCACAGCCATGAAAAACTGGGCAAAAAGCAGACTTAGCTGGCATTCGGTGGAAAAGGTGGAGCCTCCCATTTGCACATACCAGCCCTCCCAATCATATATCCAGGTAATCATGCTACAACCGAGACAATTCTCTATAGTCAATTTTCAAATCATATGTACCAATGACTTTTATCCATCACCATGTGTCTTAGTTCATTCAGGCTTTTATAACAAAATATCAGAGACTGGGTAGTTTATAAACAACAGAAATATATTTCTCAGAGTTATGGAGGCTGAGATGTCTAAGATCATGGTGCCAGCAGATTTAGTATCTGGTGAGAACCCACTTACAGATTTACAGATGTAAAATTTTTTTCTGTGTCTTCACATGGTGGAAGAGGCAAGGGAGTTTTCTTTGGCAGCTTTTGTAAGGGCACTAATAGCATTCATGAGGGATCTGCCTTCATGACGTGATCACCACCCAAAGGTCTCACTTTCTAATACCACTACCTTGGGGGTTAAGTTTCAATATATGAATTTTGAATGACCATAGCACCGTAACATTTTCAAGTTTCAACCTGGAGCCCTTTAAAGTTTCCAAAATGTAATCACATAAAGTTTGGTACAAATATCTGAAGCCATTTGGCTCATATCATTGCAAAAGCCTTGGATCTCCCCCTCTCCAAGTATTGGGAAAATAGATCTTATTCTACTTTTTTAAAATCTTTTTAAAGATCCAATAGTTACTCAAGCAGTTCTTAATTATAAACTACAATCCTCATAATTAGATATAAATTTATTCAAGTTGGAATATAAAGAGCTATGTTGACAGGGAACTTTAAAAGCCATGTTTCTAGGTCTTTGTTATTTATGACCTTGATGGTTTTGAACAGTAAAAGGTATTTTATAGAATGTGCTTCATTTTGAATATGTCTAATATTTTATCATTATTAGAATGGAGCTGTATGTTTGGGGAATGAACACCACAAAAGTGAAGTGCCCTTCTCATCTTTCAGGGGGTACATAACGTCTAGATGCCTTATCACTGTTGATGTGAACGTTCATTACTTGGTTAAGGTAGTGTTGAACAGGCTTCTCCACTACAAAGGTACTATTTTTCCTCTTCCATGCTTTATTCCAAAGGTTGAAGAACTATAGCCCACTGGTCAAATCAGGCCTTCCACCTGTTTTTGTAAATAAAGTTTTATTGGAATATTGTCATACCCGTTCATTTATGTATTATGAATTATGGCTGCTTTCACACATTTTTATAATAACACAGTAGTTTCTATAGAGATCCATGACCTGCAAAGCCTAAAATACTTACAATCCGCCCTTTAAAGAAAGTTTGTCAGAGCCTACTTATTCTTTGAAAGAAATTCAAAAAGTCCAGCATATACTCAAGGAAAGATGAAGCATCCTGGAGGAGTCAATAACTCTGGAAGAGTAACCATATACATTTGTTATTTGGAATTTTTCATGAAAGAACATTTGTCTTTTCTCCTGCATTAACTTTTCCAATCATTTATTTCTATCATTATGGACTCAGATACTTATCATATTCCTTGGGTTAAAATCCAACACTACCATTATTCATTTTGCTTCTCAAATTGTGCACATTTTACCACTGGATGTACTTTCAGGTTGGCTTTAGTGTCAACTTTGAAATGCCTTTATTTTAATTTAATTTTTTTTTTTTTGTCGTTAAAATTCCTTATATTCTGGAACTACAAGATGCTGCAGGATTGTTTGTATAATCTCTTCCCTAGCACTAAAATCCACCATTTCTCTTGGGAGCTCTGATTTCTTTAATAAAAGTGGTATTTGGAAACCAAGATCTGAGAGCTGGGTGTGCTTGTTTCTATTGGGCTGTCATTGCTTTTGAGCCATGTCAGCAACTGGCACAAGGAAATACTTGCATGTATATGAATAATGAATATTCATATATCCGTATGGATTTTGTATCAGTTGATTTGGATATATATTAAAATAAACCTGAGTTCATACAATTTCTGCCTTTAATTAGAAGCAACAGGATTAATATGATATAGCTTCCTTGCTTATTTATAACTTCTCAGTAAGAAATCTGATTCTTATTATCTAAAATTTATTCAATTATTTGTTCAACCTAGTTTACAAGCAAAGTTGCTTCAACATTAACAATCCATACTTGTAAGAAGAACATTCTCCTACTAGAATACAGGGTTGTTTTTGTTTTGGGGGGTTTGTTTGTTTTTGTTTGTTTGTTTGTTTGTTTAATCCTAGGCAAATATACTTATTACTTCAAGAAGCTTATTTAGAGATTATTTACATTTTCTACATAGACCATCTCTATGGGAATTCAAAGTAAGAATGAATGAGTCCACTAAACAATGAACAATTGAACAAACAAAAACAGCTGTAGCCTCAGAAGGAAATAGGAATGCTAAGGCAAAGGCCTAAATCAAATCTTTAGAATTAGCTCCTGGAATTCATGAAATGAACAAGCATGGTGATTATGTTATGTACAATGAGATGAAATACTACATATTTCCCTTGCACCCAATAAAATTGACAATACAACAACAACAACAACAACAAATCCACACCCAATGTCTAAAGGTAATGACTTGCTCAAGAATGGCTATGGCTAAAATTGCCATGTGTAAGTATAAGTGTTGCCACATAGCTGGTAAGCAGATGACATAGGAGGTCTACCAGTAGCCCTACAAGTGAATGTTAACTTGGACTATCATTAATCTATTCTAATATTTACTTGCCTTATGTAAGAAACTTTAGAAGATAAATTTAAAGGTTTAATACAGAAAATTTTTATTCACTAGACCCATTTGCATATATTTCTTCTAACCAAGGTATGCATTTCATTGGTACCATTGTACAGACATGAGTAGGGAAATAATATTTAATGGACAAACCATACTGCTTATCAATCTCAGATCAGCTGCCTCACTGAAAATTGGAGTGGGTAACTGAAACAGTTTTTGTACTTAAAACAGGTGGTAAAACATGGACTAGTTGGTTGAATGAATATCTACAAACAAATGGATATGAGGACTTCCAGCTTAAGCTGTCATATGTAAAGAATGTGGATGTCATGATCCCTATCCTTATATCAAGGAAAAGCTAAATAAGTTGAAATCAGTGATTCTCTTGGACCTATCAGTGAACTGAGGTCACAAAGCAAAACACTACTCTGAAATCTAGAGAGAGAGGCAAATCCAGGAGTTGCAGCCAAGATCTGCTTACCTGAAGAAAGCCACTACAGCTATAAACTGGCAGAAACACTTAAATGGTAATTTTGATGAAATTAGCAGTCTATGTGTGGACTAGCTTGACAGTGAGAAACTTCTGGGAGCTGTAGTTTTTGGGAGGATCACATAATTTAGTGGGTTTTAACTCTAGAAACCCCACCAGGTTCTCACGATGAAGAGTGAAGAAAAATTATCTCATGGTGCTAATACAGAAAGGGGAAGAATAACCATTGTGAAATATACTGAGAGTCTTCTCCATAGCAAAGTCCTACTCTCAAAGCGAAAAGACTTTACCAGAGCCTTTTACCACTTGGTAAGAAGACGCTTGTTCCATTCCAATTCCTATAACCTCGTTGTCCCACCAAAAGGTGAGAAAAAAAGCTAACAAACACTTGTGAAGTTCACACAGATGGAGGTTTACTTATAAGATAACAGAATACTTATCTCCCATACCTTACTGCTCAACCAACAGGGCTCCAGTAAAATGACTTTGAATTACAGCTGAAAGAACAGCAAGGCCACACTGTATCTAAGGAAGATTTTTTTTTTTAATTAATCAATAAGTTTATTTTTGAGAGAGAGAGAGCAGGGGGAGAGGAAGAGGGGGAAGGAGAGAATCTCAAGCTGACTCTGCTCCCAGTGCGGAGCCCAAGGCAGGGCTCAATCTCAGGACCCTGAGATCATGATGTCAGCTAAAATCAAGAGTTGGGCATAATCGACTAAGACACCCAGGTGCCCCACTAAGGAGAAGTTCTAAAGGAAGTCTAAAAACAACAGTGGAGACAAAACAGGAATACTAAAGGGCCCTGAATTCTCTGGCATTTATAACTACAGCAAAAGTTCAACTCTGTCTAGATCCAAACCAGGTTAACATAAAACTTCACACTAAAACCTATTTACTTTAGTTTCTGTTCCCTGATGCATCACATCTGGCTTTCACCCAAAAAATTACAAGGCATGCTAAAATGAAAAATACAGTCTGAAGAGACAAAGGAAACAGAGCCAGCCAGATTCAGGTTATACTCTTATTTTGGAAATACCAGATGAGGAACTTAAAATAACTACAATTAATATGTTAAGGGCTCTAAAGGATAAAAGTAGACATTATGCAAGAACAGATGAGAAATTTAAGCACAGAGATTAAAAACTCTAAAAAATTTTTAAAAAATAAAAACCTTAAAAAACTAACAGAAATAATTATTTTGATGGACTTGTCATTGGACAGGACACAGCAAAGGAATGAATTAGTGTGGTTAAAAATAGGTCAATGAAACCCAAATTTAAATGTAAAGAGAAAAAAAGAACTGAACATTTAAGAGCTGTGGGGCAATTGCAAAACATGTAATGTATGCATGACTGAAATACCAGAAAGAGGAGGAAAAAAAGAATGGAGAACATTAGAAGTAATCATTTGAAGAAATAATACCAAATATTAATTCTAAAATTAATGACAGACACCAAACAACAGATCCAGGAAACTCTATAAAGTCACATAGGATAGATACAAGAAAATACATATATATGTACATATATATATATATATACATACCTACATACTTGCCTAATCATATCACATATAAATTGCAGAAAATAAAACACAAATAGAAAATATTGAAAGAAGCCAAAGGGGGAAAATTTACCTATAGAAAAACAAGTAAAATAATTATATCAGACTTCTCATCAGAAACCAGAGAGAACAGACTGAAATATTTGAAGTGTTGAGAGAAAAAACCACCAACCTAGAAATCTGTATACATTGAAATTATCCTTCAACGGTGAGGGATAAATAAAGACTTTCTTAGACAAGCAAAACCTGAAAGAATTCGCAGTGAGTAGACCTGTCATGCAAGAAATGTTAAGATAATATGTCAGAAATTTGATCCACATAAACAAAGAAAGAATATCAGAAAAGGAATAAATAAATATAAAATGAAATATTTTATTTTTCTTATCCTAAATAGCCTAAAAAATGCTTGTTTAGAGGAATAATAGCAATAAACTACTGAGTGGTTATAGGCTACGGATAAGTGAAATGAATGACAGCAATGTCCTTAGGGAAAAGAAGGAAGAATTAGAAGCACTCTGTTACAAGTTGCAGTGTTATTTGAAGGTAGAACTAGATTAATTAAAAATATATATTGCACCTCTAGGTCAATGTCTCATTTTTTTAAAGTATAATTAATATGCTAAGCGAGGTGATAAAATTAAATCATATGCAATGGTCAATTAAAGCCAACAACACCAGAAAAAAGGAGAAAACAAAAATAAAAAACAAGTGCAACAAATTACAGTTACAAACATGTAAATATAAACACACTATATTAATAAGAATTTTAATGTGGTCTAATCATACCATGTAAAATAAAGAAATTGCCCTAATGTATGTAAAAAGATTCAACTACAGGTTGTCTTTGTCACCTCAAGCTGCTATATAACAAAATACCATAAATAGGTGGCTTATAAACAACAGAAATATATTTCTCATAATTCTAGGGGCTGAAAGTTGGGAGATCAGGGTGCCAGCATGACCGAGTTCTGGTGAGGCAGACTGACAACTTTTTGTATCCTCACATGGCAGACAGCAGAGAATGGAAGAAAGCTCTCTTATAAGGGCACTAATCCCATTCATGAGTACTCCACCCTACTGACTTATCTAATCCTAATTACCTCTCAAAGGTTGCATCCCTGATACTCTGACATTGGGGAGTAAGGTTTCAACATATGAATCTGGGGAGTAGGGAGGAGAGGGGGGACAGAAGCTTCAACCCATAACAGTTGTGTACAAGAAATCTAAGAGAGGTTAAAAATAGAGAGGGAAAAATATGGCATGTTAACACTAATCAAAACATCAATTTCAAACAAAGCATACTTCAGAACAAGGATAATTATCTTGGATAGAAAAGGGTGCTACCTAATGAGAAAAGAGTCAATTCACCAAAATAACATAACAATCCTGTCAATTAACTTCGTGTAATTAATATGTATGCAATACTCCTACCAACAAGAGCAGAATGCATGTTCTTCTCAAGCTCACATGGAGCATTCATTAAGATAGATCACATTCTGGGCCATAAAACAAACCTTTACAAACTATAAGAATAGGAAACATAAAATATGTTTGCAAGACACAATGAAATTAAACCAAAAATCAATAATAAAAAGACAGCTAGAAAATACCCAAATATTTGGAGATTAAACAACATGAGTCTAAGTAACATACAGGTCAGAGAAGACGTTTCAAAAGAAAATATTTTGAACTCAATGAAAATTAAATTACAACTTATCGAAATGTCTGGGAGACAAGGGAAACAGTGTACAGAGAATAATATATAGCCTCAAATACATATAAAAGCATTATAATCCAAAGTTAAAAACCTAAGCTTCACCTTTAGTAAATAGATAGATAATAATTTAAATCTAAAGCCAGAAGAAAAAAATAATAATAACAAAAATTAGAGCAGATATAAATAAAATTGAAAATAGAAAGACAATAAAGTCAATGGAACCAAAAGCTGGTTCTTTGAGAACATAGATAAAATTGATTAACCTGTAGCCCAGCTAACCGAGAAAAAAAGAGAGAAGACAACGGCATCTGTTTCATTGGTAAAATATGAAAAACATTTCAGGAAAATGTGTGAACTGTGGATGTGGACAGAGTTCATTTAAGAAAAATGTAAACTGAAAATAGCATCAAGTTAGATGAATTTAAGTGTGATTTGGTGGCATAGAATTATAGACAACTCCATTCCAGGTGCAAAGGATATTTATGGAAAATACATAGTTTACCAAAAAAAGAGCTGTATTTGGGTTTGAATACGTCCAATTGGCCATCACGGGAGCCATGATGTTTTTGAATACAGAATGGTTCCTCAAGACAGAACTTTAATGAATTTCATCAAAGTTCAGTGGTAAATATGTGTTGGCTTAATCAGCACCACCTCTACCATGCCAAATATCCTTTGGGGATATTATAACCTAGATTTACAATATTGTATCAGGTGGAAATAACTTTTCTGGAGGCTCATCATCATGATCCAAATAATCATTATTGTTAACCAAATATGGATACCTTGTGAAATTCAATTCTAGAATAGTGGTACAACTGGAGATATGCCAACAATTCAATTAAATGACCCACTGGATAATAACTGTAATGTCACACCATTCCCATCAGTGATGCTTTTAGCTGGCTTTTATCCTTTCTCAGGAGACTACTGGATATCTAATTACTATGGAATCTGCCATTAGAGGTCAGTGGCTGAGTATGCTAGAGAATCAAGTCAAAGAAACAAGTTGCGACAACTACCCCTATGGTAGTGTGTAACTGAATAATGTGGTCCTTGTCATTGTTCTCTAATGGCTCAGGTACCATGGGTAAAAAGGCAACTGATTGGGATTGGAGAGATAAAGTTATAGAATATCTGGATATGATTACATACACAAACCAAATAGAACCCAGAATTTACTAAGCCAAATAATAACCCCTATTATGCACACAGAACAACAGGAATGCATGGTACAAGGGAAAACATTTTTTTTTCCTGCTGGGATGAAAAAGAGAGAATGATACTGTGATTTAAACTGATGTATAGTATGCCAATTACTACATTAATACCTCTGATACTGCCTACCAAGGTGTAGCAAAGGCTATACACATTTATTGATAAAATTAAATAATAAGAAGATTTATGTAAACAATTATCCCCAAGATGAGAAAATATTTTGGGAAACTGAATAAAGACTCCGACTGATATAAACCTATGGAAAACAAGAAATAAACTGGTTCTTCAAATTATGTATACTTGAAGGTCATCACTAACACATAGTAAAACTTCCAAATAATTCTGGATGATAGAAGAAAATCAGTGAGCAAGCTGAAAAAAGAATATCAAGAAATATGTAAGGAATTATGATCACAACTAATATTATTTGTCGATGAAATGTGTACTTCCTTTTGGAAAGTTCAAATATAGTCATTGTGGGTATTTGTTGGTTTATTATTTTATATGAGATATTGGACAAAATGTGGCAAGGAAATTATACAAAAGATACCCAACATGTAGTAAAATGATACTGAAGAGGGTGGGAAATAAGTTAAAATAGTTGGCCTGTGATCCATTTCTTCATATTTTTCCTAGAAGTTCCTGGAAGTGGGGTGGGGGAAGAAAGCAGGGAAGCAGGAATAGTCTCGTTAACATACAAATAACTACACCATCTAGTAAGTAGGTTGATTATATCTTTTAGGAGGTTAATTCTTATCTATAGAATAATCTTATCAGGATGCCCCTTATTTAGGATCGCTTGTGCTAAAAAAAAAAAAAAAAAAAAAGGATCTGTTGATTTATGTGCACTGCTCTGCAGACAATATCATATAAACTAGGTGATGATCTTGGGTGTGAAAGAGATATTTTTCTTAAACTAAAAAAATAGCTGCTATGTAAGGTGATCCAAAACAAACAAACAAACAAACAAACAAAAACCTCTGTCGGAAACATCCAGTATTCATCTGGGCCAAAGAGCACATGTCTAATATGGGAAGGAAAGCCCTGGAAGCTGTCCTCAATGTTCCAGATCTCTTTCTGCCTTCCCTCTGATTCTTGATTGCGTGTATAGCTGCAATTATTATTAAAGCCTTGCACTCGTGAGATTGCAGATTCATCTTAGTTTGATTTGACAATCAAATCCTTTCTTATCTCAGTACAGTAAGTAGAAACAATTGTTAGAGAATAGGCAGAAATATCAATATTTACTTTTAATATTTTAATGTCAAAACTTCTACTAAGTTTAACAGATTTAAAGGAGATAATATATCTGTTTATAACTACAATTTATAAAATAAACTTGTCATCTCTTACTTAAATGTAATACTTTATGAAAACTTTACCAACTATATATGATAATCAGAAGTCTGAACACAGACAGAATAAGCCCCAAATAGTATATAAATATTTATCAATATTGATAAAAACCACAATTTTAAAGACAAAAATACTTACTAACAAAATAATCACAACAGAAATTCCATTATTTTTTCAATTTCTTTCTAATGCATATTTTTTCTTCCAAGTTTTTATTTAAAAGCCAGTTAGTTAACATACAGTGTTATCTTAGTTTCAGGGATAGAATTTAGTGATTCAACAATTCCATACATCACCTGGTGCTCATCACAAGTGCACTCTTTAATCCCCATCACCTATTTCACCCAAGCCCCCCTCCTCTGGTAACCATCAGTTTGTTCTCTACAGTTAAGATTTATTAGACAATGAATGTGTAGGTTTTTATTACTTTGTAAAACTTAAAGCATGATACGAAGATAATTCAGGAAAAAGATTAAAAACTCCTCCAAGTTCTATTCCTTTTTTATAAGCAAAACTTATGTGAATAAGTTAAAATAATTAAACTAGTAGAACTGATTTCATTTAAACATCTTATATCATAAGAAAAGATCTTGTATTAGTTTACCAAGCTGCATTTTCAGATAAGTCCCAAGATTTCACTGGCTTAACAATAAAAGTTTCTCACTCAAGATAACAAGGTTGAAGCTACAAGTTAGAAGACAGAGGCAGTCTTCCTGCCAGTAGTGATTCAGAAACCTGATCTCTGATTTTGTGGCCTTGTCATCTATTATGGGGTTCATTGTTGTCTGTGTCCAGCTGGTCCAATGAGAGAATTAAAGACACACCAAGTTTTTGAAAGCTTTGATCAGGAAATAATAGATTATTTTCACTTGAATTGCATTGCTAGAATCAAATGGCCAAATCTGGATGTTACAGTGACTTGGGAGTAAGCAGCTATTTCTCCATAGCATCTAGATACTATGGAAGGAGGGCAGACGTTTTGGTGGACAGTTGTTATTTCAGCACCAAGGTATGATTTATTGTGCTATTAAAAGTTCAAAGCTGTAACCCCAGCCCTGTCACTAACTTGTTAGGTAACCCTGTGTACATTTTTGAATAGATCTTAGCCTTAGTTTCCTAATTTATGAATAAGAAAATGTTAGACTACATAATCTTCAAGTTTTTAACAGTTTATATTTACATTTTTATTTACTTCTACAGTCACAAATAAGCATTTTTTAAAAGATTTTATTTATTTCTTTGAGAGAGAGAGGGAGAGAGCAAGAGCATGAGTGGGGTGAAGGGCAGAGGGAGAAGCAGACTCTCTGATGAGCAGCGAGCCTGATGAGGGACTCAATCCCAGGACTCCAGGATCATGACCTGAGCTGAAGGCAGATGCTTAACCGACTGAGCCATCCAGGCTCCCAACAAAAAAGCACTTTTTAGCAAACATTCTAACTGGGTAGGTGTATATTTTTTATCACCACGTGATAGCCTCATCACTATTAATAAAGTATTAAAAATAAAACAAATTGATTTTAAAAATTATATTTATCAGTATGATAACTTATATTCTAAAATATAGATCTTTCCACCCTCAAATCTCAGCCCAATGACAAAATTTGTAGACTGTATTATCTTCACGATTCAAGGAAAGTATATTTGAAGTGGTTTAGCTAAAATATGCTTTCAAATAAATCTAACCGAATATACTTTCCTTTCAATTTGAAGGAAATTTGTGAGTTTTCCTATCTGCAAAGTTTTTACAGTTAGAATTCTAAAGACTTCTAAAATTGAGACCTTTTCAAGGAGTCAATAGCAAAGCTCTCTGGTTAGACAAAAGAACAGTAAAAATAATCTTGTTTCATTAGCTGTTTCAGGTTGGAAGGTATTTTAAGATATAATTGAATTTTAAAATCTTCATTTATGTAGTAGCTAGTGGGTTAAAAGCTTCATTAGGTAAGAAAGGTGTATACTTTAATGTTCAAAAACATTACACTTTTACTGTTTTTATAACTGTATTGTGAAGGAATTAAAGAATTTCAGTAATTAATTATCTACTTCAGTTCAATTTAGTTTCTGTAAAAAAAAATGTTTTTATTGTACTTAATAAAATCTAATCCAGTAGATACTATGATAGAATCTTAACATAATATATACAAAACTCATCCCTCCCTCAGGCTCCAAAACCAATTTACATGTAGATGACACAATTTTACATCTTCTTTAGCATAATTTAGTTTGCATTTTCAGAAGCACAAAACAAGCACTTTTCCCTCATGGTAAGCTACAGGGTTGTGAGTACGTACTTCTCACACTACAAAAAACAATCTGAAGAATAATAATTGTGAAGTTCCTTAGGGATTATAATTGATCTAATGCATAAAGTTGAAGATAATATAATTATTATTTTCAAGTAATAATTTATATTTGATTAAGGATTTATGGTACACTGGTTTTCTTCTCTGTATCATATGTATGTAGCCAATCTATTTTAGTTAGAAATTCTGTAATTATTTAGAAAACTATTAAAACATCACTGTATAAAATATAGGAAAGCATTTCTTACTCTACATATATAATTAACTTGTGATATTATTTTATTCAATAATAATCGATATTATTCACAGGAAACAGAAACTCAAAGGATTTCCTAAGATTAATACCATACATAATTATAGTATTTTCTATATTTGAAAAACAAATCAGTATATTCAAAACAATCCTAATTTAAATGCAAAATAAAATGCCAAATTCTACAGTTATTAATTCTATAATAAGAGAAAAACAGATGTTTGGTATTTTTAAAAAAATATTTTCAGTAATATTGGATATGATTCAGAAAATGTCCTACAGGGGCGCCTGGGTGGCACAGCGGTTAATCGTCTGCCTTCAGCTCAGGGCGTGATCCCGGCGTTCCGGGATGGGATCGAGTCCCACATCAGGCTCTTCCGCTATGAGCCTGCTTCTTCCTCTCCCACTCCCCCTGCTTGTGTTCCCTCTCTCGCTGGCTGTCTCTCTCTGTCGAATAAATAAATAAAATCTTTAAAAAAAAAAAAAAAAAGAAAAAAGAAAATGTCCTACAAAATGGAATTGGTTGCAAAACACAATGATAAAAAATATATCATAAGATTCATATTTTAAATCTATATGACACTGTAGAAAATATCTGTGAGAATAGGCAACTATTATACATGTTGACATTTATAATGCATTGAATGCTCCATATATAGAAAGATTGTCATAAAACATTTATAAACAGGAAAATTACATCACATTAATAGTTCAGTCCTATATGCCATCTATCCTTTATGGCCTTCCTCTAAATTCTTATCTTATAAATTTTAGTTATTCCTTGTGATTTCATAAGAAACATACTTCTGGGATCTTTATTATCAGCTTATACAATTTCATATTATACTATTCAGTTGGCTAAACATGTAGGCAGTTTATTCTGTAATGGTCTTTGAGCTAATGATGAATACATACCATCACAGATTGAAAAAAAAGGCTTAGTTGTCCTTTACAGGACAAGAAACATTGAATAGTGCTAGAAACCTCTCCGTATGATTGTAAATTCCATTCCTATCAAGTGTGCATTGCTCTGTATCACATTAACACTGAATGACAATTTTCTTAAAAATTATGAATTTGGTCCTTTGGAATTTAGAAGCAAATTAAAGAAATTAGAAAATACTAACCCCGCCCCAAAATAGAAAATATCCACAAGTCTAGAAAAAGACCTTAACAAATATTAAGATTTGACTCTCCATACATTTTTAAATTGACCCAAACCCAGGGAATTATAAAAGTATATTTCAGAACATATACATATTTTAAACAATAGAAAATATTTCAAAACATATTATTAGATGCTTAATAGAGTAACAGTAAATGAACAAAGCTGAGAATATAAATGAACCTAAAATGAATACTTTTTCTATTAAGATTCTAAACCATTAGAAGAAATGATAGATATTTCAATAGAGTATGCATTTAGAATGGACTGCTCTCAGTTTGAGTGAATTTCTCACTCTATCCACAACTTCCATTTATAACCAGATATACAGCTATTGATGGGGTGTGCTATGCTATAAAGTGCTGTCAGGGGGTGCCTGGGTGGCTTAGTCAGTTGAGCCTCCAACTCTTGATTTCGGCTCAGGTCATGATCTAGGGTTCTGGGGTCCAGCCCTGTGTTGGGTTTCGTGCTCAGCAGGGAGTCTGCTTGAGATTCTCTCTCTCTCTCCCTCTCCCTCTGCCCCGCTCCCTGCTTACTCTAAATAAGTTTTAAAAAAAATTAAAAAATGATGTGCTGTCTAGAGTGGTATGGAATTGTAATCTATGCCACTTTTGTCATTTATTTATATTACCCTTAACTGTTTTTTTCCTTAACATTCTAGTTATAGTGCTACCAATACAACTTCACTCAATTTTCAATTTAAAAATTCTCCATAAATTTTTTAATTAGGAAATTTTAATTATATTGTCATTAATATATTTTAAAATTTAGTGGTCAAATATGATTTACTTAGTATCTTTGTTACCCACATTACATAACATATTCAAAAACATTAGAAAGTTATATTGGTGTATAGAATAAATTATTTAAATTGAATTAAACTGTTAGTGTTGACTAGACTAGTGTTTCTGTATACTTCTAGAAATTACACATACTCTTGACATATGTGTTACAATACAACAGTAATATATTATGCAATACAATGTTTAAAGCAAAATGTAATTTCTACCAAAATAATAAAGTTATGTTTAGTGGAAAGAAAATTTCATGCTTCAATTTTTAAGTCTAAGAATATGGCTAGTGGCTATACCCTGAATAATGCTGATCTAAAAACAAAAACAAAAACAAAAACAAAAACAATTTTACTTAAAGTTCCAAAATTAAATGTAAATTAATACAAATGGTGAAAAAAAGTAAGTTCAAATACTTTAAATATCTGATGTTATCCAATAAAACTCAAAAGCAAAGAGCGAATTATTGTTAGTGAATACTTGAATTGCAAATCTCAAGTAGTTAAATAATTTTTATGCAAATATTTGCAAGTTATTAAAATATTAAGTATTTCTATGAAAATATTCACAATTCTAATATTCAATGTCCTTCTAGTTGCTAATGTGATGAGTAATTCCATACTTTCCATGTGTTATTTCTAAACTTAACCTATATTCAAAGTTTAAGAGTAATGCTAATGGTTTAACAGAGAAATTTTTTTTTATAGATGCTAAACACGTCTTTGCAATATTGTGTTAATTCTGGAGCTCTTCTAAAACCTGAAATGATAACACTAAGAGAGGTAACAAAATCATAAAATTATACATCTATAGTTTATTATGCAATAATCTGTTGTATTCATGATATCTGAAAGGCAGGGTTTGACAAGTTAGTCTTTTTTCACAACTGAGCACCCTTACCCTTGAAATCCTCCCCATACACTCATAACCAGTATCAGTCTACTGTATCAGTAGTAGCATCATTCAAAACTTGTTTAACGTTTGAGTACAATAGCCTTTTGTTTTAAGAATACAGGGCTAGAGAAATCAAGATGACTTTGTTAGTGAACCCATGAGGGTGGGTGTTTAGGTTTCGGATATGCTATGACAGTGTTAAGCGTCATATCCCGAATAGCAAGAGTGTCATTAGTCCACTTATCCATTTATACGAAAAACTATGTATGTGTATATACATACATTTTTCTGATATCTGGGACCTTTTAATTTACAAATGCAGAACAAATTCTCTCTTGCCCATGTCTAAGTACATAACGCAACTGAGGACCTCTAAGCTAGGTTAGAAGAGTCTTGATACTGAGTTAAAAACATCAAGAAGAGTCAAGAAATATTTCACAGCACACATTGAAATAAGAAGTGTCAGGTTATTAATAAAATGATTCCTGAATCACAAAATTCTACACCTGAAACTAATGCTATTCTGTATGTTAACTAACTGGAATTTAAATAAAAACTTGAAATTAAAAAAAAAAAGATTCTATTTATTCCTTTTTTTTATCCACTATTAAGGTTATGAGAAATATTTAGCAAATTTCAAAGTAAACCAAAGAGTGAAAAACACATCAAAGGAATCTCCAGAATTAAGAATGGTGCATTTATGTCTTGAAAGTGCTAGTGGCATTGCCTGCACCTGGGGAAGTTGAAAAAATTCTGTAACTGTTTCATGACATGCAACAGAAGTCAGTGGTAAAGTCACACTGAGAATATTCCCAGTCTATTCAGGACCTATAGGGAATTTAATTTTCCATGTACAATAAATTGTACATGGAATAAGCTGATTTTTGTTATATATATTCTGTGCTAACTTTTCCAGTGACCTCAAGATCAAAATGTAAGATTTTGCAGGCCCTACCTTTCCTATGTAAACTTTTTCCCCCTAGAAAATCTAGCAGAGTGTGAGTCTGGTAGTAAACTCAATGTTCTACAAATTTATCCACCTAGGAAATTCATGGAATAAATGATATTTGTGCTGATGTAAAGTCTCATCCAATTATGTCCTTGTAGATGTAGAAAATGGAATCACAATCCAGTCTCTAAAAGACTATTCTGATTGCCTCAGACAGAGCTACCAGGACTTTCCATCAACCTCTACGTAACTCTTAGAAGTCACTATAATTTTTACACATTGAGGAAAGGATCAGTAGCCAAGAGTCTGAGATTCAAAGCCTGATTTTGAAGTACCTCAAATTTTTATGTGATCTTTTCGAACTTACTTCACTTTTCTGGTCTCTACTTTCTCATGTGATAGAAGAAATTTCAGCTTCATCCCTCCCCCCTTTTTAAAGATTTTATTATTTATTTATTTTAGAGAGAAAGAGCAAGAGAGAACATGAGCCAGGAGAGGGGCAGAGGGAGAAGGAGAGAATCTCAAGCAGACTCTGAGCTAAGCATGGGCCAATGCACTACTCCAACTCACGACCCTGAGATCAGGACCCTAAGATCACGACCTTAGCCAAAATCAAGTCAGGCGCTCAACCGACTGAGCCACCCAGGGGCCCCAAGAAGTTTCAGCTTCTTAAGGGTACAGAGCAGAGTAGGGAAGTAACCAGAAGGATTAATAATTTTTTTTAAGATTTTATTTATTTACTTGAGAGAGAGACACAGCAAGAGAGGGAACACAAGCAGGGGGAATGGGAGAGGGAGAAGCAGGCTTCTCACCCAGCAGGAAGCCCGATGCAGGGCTCAATCCCAGGACCCTGGGATCATGACCCCAGATGAAGGCAGACGCCCAACGACTGAGCCACCCAGGCACCCCCAGAAGGATTAACATTTTAATAGATATAGTATGTAATAATGTTTTCCTGCTTCGCAGTCTGGTGTACAAGTGATTATCATCCCAAAATGTAGCACTAGAGCCTTACCATCCAGATTATCAGGATGCATTATCTCTCCTAATTTCAGAGTGCTTACTTCCTATGCAATGGCCAGTTCTGCTTCGACCTCACTGTTAGAAACAGAAACCAGTTTCCTCCCTTCTGACCCATGGTCACATGTGATATTTAGACAGTCGAAAGAATACCCTATTCTCCTCATGTTTCACCACTGAAAGCTTATCATTACTACAAGTGGTAGATATCTGAAATGATATTAATGGACGAAATAGGATCCCTTCTTTCCTTGGTTACGGAAATATTCTTGGAACTTGGAAGGAAGAGAACTGCCTACCTGCCTTTTCATGGGTACATCAGTCAAATTTTGTGCACACCAAAAGAATTCTGAGACCTGCTTTTACGGTTTAATCCTAAAAAACGCACTGGCATGGATATTGCAAAGTAAATATAAGATCAAGGGCAATAGAAATTGTCTGGATAATTGCACGTAATATACAAGTAAATAGATGGATCCATTGTAAGTAAAACTCAGGCAACATATTCATTAACTAGACTGCTGATGGAAAGTATTGTTTGAACTTAAAACAGCTATTACATATTTTAAGACAGAAAATACAAATATGAGCAATAAACACAGGAAGTGTAACTTTCTTTTACTTTATAAGCCTAACTCTAAACGTAGTAGCTCTGTGTGTAAATAATAAAGTCCTCACCCATCTGAATTTAGCTAGAAAGAGCTATGTTGTAGCCCAGCGAGGTTCATAACATCTGCTGGGTATGCAGATTACAAATTTCAAACTTCAGGAGGATCATTCTGCAGACTAATACAAATTGTATCTATTCTCTCTTCCCAAATTGGGCAATTTGACATTCCTAAGCCTAGTGTATCTCTGTTCTAGTCAATTACTTTCCTTCTACATCTGTTGAAAGATACATATGCTGGCACATGAAACAGGAGAGAGAAACAGTGAATAACAGATTTAAAGATAGGCACAAATCACAGCAGTGAGACAGAAACATGTTTGAAAGCAGTGACTGCCAGTAGAGTATAATCTTTAATCAATGGAACTATATTTTAATAAGCAACTTCTCATCATTTATAGAAATAAGAGAAAAGGAATAGCTCTTCCTTACTGTCACAGGGAAACTGAAGAAAGCAAAGTACTCTGTGAAATGTCTGTTATACTTTAAGACTTTATTAAAGAAAGAGAGACAGAGAGAGGGAGGGTGAGAGGAGAAAGAGAAATTTCAATAATGTATCCAACATTTTGAACTAATACCTTTCATCAGGTACACTTAATATATGACCAAACCCTTGTTTGTATTTTACTTCATTTAAAAAGAAAGTGTATGCTTTATTAAAACTTATTTAAATTGCAAAATGCCTACCATAAAAAATGTAGTCCTTTATCCATCTTTAGAAACAATTTTAAAAAATAGTTTATTAATTATATGAATTTGTTAAAATCTGCTGAATTGCCAGGCATAAACTTGTTCTTATTAATCAGCATGGATTACTTCAGTTGAGTGCTTGTCCTCTCTCTTAACAGCTCTCCTTGAATTGTAGAAGTTAATAAGAAAAAAAAAAATTAGGAGATATTTTATTTATTTAAAATTAGGGATAATATTTCCTAAGAAAATCTCTGAGTAAAGAGAACTCATATTCCTTTCATCAAAAACAATTAGAAGTTCAATCCAGTATTGTGCCCAATACTTAAAATAATGTAATGTGGTAGTAAATAGTAATTTTAATGGCTCCTATATTTTTGTTTATGCAAAAGTTATGCAAAATGTGTCTGATTATAATGAATTAAAATTTCAGTGACATGTACTATCCAAACACCTGTTAAAATACTGCAGAAGTCAATATTTGTGTTACAATAGATGATAATCTAAGAAAAAAGATATAACATATTCAGTTCCAATTACTAGAATCATTTGAGAGCCACGTGTTATTGGCTTTTTAATTTTGAAAAACACTTGTAAACCGAATTCAATTCAATTCACAAGCAATTACCAAACAAGTACTATCTACTGGGCACTGTATTAGATGAAAGGGAAATAAAGATGAATAAGTCATGGTCTCTGTCCTTGAGGCAGTAACAGTCTTATGTAACGCAGACACATAAACAGCTGGCCATTATAAAAGAGAATGAACACAAGCACAGAGATATGTTTAAAGCTTTTGTGCAGACAGACAAGGGGAAATTATTTCTATGAAAATAAGATATGGCATAAAAAAGAGGTAATCTTAACTTGTATGTGGAATAATTTAATGTTTTAAATACAAGGTATTTTCAGCATGTGTTTGTATGTTGTAAAAGGAGAGTTTAAACAATGATGGTTATAATAAATGGTATAATAACTATGTGCATGTTACTATGAAACAATGACAATTAAATGTGAATTTAGCTGGAAAGCAATAATAGTGAAGTATATTTTTTGAAGACACCAGAAAGACTAATTAATGTAGGGAAATACACAAGAAGTGACAGAACTTGTAATTCAAACTTCTAAAGAATTTTAAATCACCGTTTTTTTTTTTTTTTTTTTTAACAAAACAAAAGGGAGTTAGATGATGTTGAAATAATTCGAATAAATGATGAAGCAGCTCTGGTATTGTTTATGGAGAAAACCTAGATAAAGAGATGGTATATAGAAATTTTCAAAAACTAAATTTTTTAAAAAAAGATTTTATTTATTTATTTGAGAGAGAGAGAGAGAGTGAGCGAAAGAGAGCACAAGCAGGGGAAGTAGCAGAGGGAGAGGGAGAAGCAGGCTCTCCACTGAGCAGGGAGCCTGATGGGGAGCTCCATCCAGGACCCTGGGATCATGACCTGAGCCTAAGGCAGACTCTTAACTGATTGAGCCATCCAGGTGCTCCACAAAAACTAAATTATAGGTCTTTAAGAAGGTAGAGAATGATGACCAAAAGCAAAAATTACTAAAAATTATTTAGTCTAAGAATACAGAAGAAAAATTTGCTGAGACGATCTGTAGAAATCATAAATTTAGTAAGATTATGGACCTGGGAGTGAAATCAGCTGATGTTCAGGCACGGACAGAATATTACCTGGAAGCATGTCTGTAGGTATATAGAAAGAGGCTGCATGAAAGAGCTTATTAAACACATAACAGGTGTTTAGTATTTTAACACATTTATTTGGTATATTAGTATACCTAGATTCTAAACATGATAATTGGTACTGTACTTGAGGGACTGAGTATAAAGAGAAAGTAGGACACCAAGATGAAGGATTCATGCCTTACATATAACCTTTAATAAATATATTTTTGGAGAAAGAACCATAAAAGGAAACAGAGGTATAATGTAGATTATACGTAAATAGCAGGTAAACACTATGTAAACACTTAGCTTTCCTGAATTCAACTTTGACCTGTGGGCATGCATAAAAACAAAACAGAGCAAAATGAAAGATTAAAACCAAAGGAGAAACAATCACTCAATTTCACTAAATTACCATAAACTTGAGATGATTTTGCATAATCTCCTGTAATCTCTGTAAACTCACTTTGTGCAGGATTCCCACCAATTTGTGTGAGAATCTAGGGCAGCAAGATAATTAAATTCCATCAAGGCCTCAAACTCCTGTTCAATTTATTAATCTGATACCCTGATAAACAATATTTTTTTTTTCTAATCCTAAAAGAAAAGCTGCTATGCAGCCTTAGTTGTGAAATGGTTAAATTTATCCATAATTTATTACCATCCTAAATTATTCTTAAAGAAACTTTAAACAAATTTTGCTAACTCCCCTCTCTAAAACTTAAGCCACTTCCCCAAAGTAGCGAAAAATTACAATTTGGCCATGTTGTTGGGTCTACCAGCCATTTCATGCAAATAGTATGACTTCAGGCAATTATATAATCAAGTACAAGAATGTTAGTGAAAGCTGTGAAAAGTCATATCTGAGAAATCTATTGATGGTTTCCTAGACATCGATTAAAAAAATCAAAACAAAACAACGAAACCACATGTTTTCAACTGGCCAAACAATGAGTAATTATCGATTAAATTTCTGAATAAGGGATCTCTATGGAATTATGTATTTTTTATTATTATATACATGGAGTATTATTTTAATTGTTCAGATCTGAGGTAGAAGAAGCAACTATGGACAGGAGATTTTAGGAACAGGAGGAAAGAAGTAAGCAGATTTGGAATTAGTAACTTTTACTTTAAAAATTACATAAAACTTCAGCTCTTTTAGCATACAGGCTTCCTTAAGTTATTAATAAAATTCAAGGACCAATGCAAGGTTGGAAGTAGGACTGGACACACAGTGTAGAGAAGGAATACCTGCCTCTTCTTCAAAGCTGTTTTCTCTCCAACGAGTAAACCAGGGGAAGGAAAAACAAAACAAAAACAAAAACAACCTTATCCAAGCATGGAGACTGAAGTGGCACGTCCATCTTACACTTTGTTGTGTCGTGAACAGAATGAAACGTTAGGTTCTTCATAAAGAATTCCCAAATGCAAACCCACATACATAAACATTTGTGGATGGGATTCAAGCTTAAAACAACAAAAACAAAATATACATCTGAATTTTTTAAAAAGATTTTATTTATTTGTTTGAGAGAGAGAGAGCAAGCAAGCATAAGCGGGGGGAGGGGCAGGGGAGAGGGAGAAGCAGACTCCCCTCTGAGTGGGGAGTTCAATGTGGGGCTCCCTGGGATCATGACTCCAGCCCACGGCAGACGTTTAACCGACTGAGCCACCCAGGCACCCACAACTGGAAATTTTAAATGATCTCAGGTTATTAATACCAAAAAAATAACTGTGAGACACAAAATATCATCTTTAGATGAACTTTTAACTTAGTCCTCCAAATATTTTTGTTATCTCATAATCAAAAATTGCTGAACGTATGAGAAAATAAGACATTATTTATAAAAAGGGAACAAAAACTTGAAGTGTGGGTATTTTTAAATGGTGAATACATGAATAAAATAATTTTAAGTTGCAATAGGCATAATAAAAATGGAAATTAAAACAAAATGACATACCACTATACACCACCGCGATGGTTAAATGAATGAGTCTGTATGAATTCAACAGAAAGAATGAATATAGAATCAAATATTCCATTAATGTAGATGACTGGAAATCATAAAGATGTTTTAGTGTGTTTGAGAAATAAGACTTTTAATACATTGAAAAAATAAAAATTGAAAATATGATAAAGGAATGAGAGACCTCAATATGGTATTTCTGAAAAACAAACAAATAAAACTCCTAGAGAAAGAAAACATAGAGGAGAATTTTGAAACTAAACAGATGGAATAAATAGTACCACTGCAGACAGACACAATGAACTGGGGAATGGTTGTGAAGTTACCCGTAACACAGCACACAGAGCCAAAGAGATAGTAAATTTTAAATTGAAAGAGTATAGGTCCAATATAAGCACTGAGATTCCAGCTGGATAAAATATTTTTTAAAATTATGATAGAAACAATATATTCAAAGATACCATGCTTAGTAATGTTGCTAAAAGATATAAAATCTTAAAATCAGGGAGGTAAAATGAATCCCGAGGAGAACATGTAAAAGAGAATTCACACATTGGCAGTCCTACTTAAACTTGAGAATACCGAATACAAAGAGAACAACTTGAGAGCAATCAGAGAGAGATAAGGTTTTTATAAAAAAATAACACTAAATTGTCAAAATTCTTCTCAAAATCAAAAATGAAACTGGAAGTTAATGAAATAATATGTAAAGTGTTAGAAAAAACATGTTATCAACCTAGAATTCTATACTTAACATATTTCTCAAGAGCAAGAATAAGAGAAGACATTTCTAGGCAAAGAAATCATATGATCTAGAGCATCTGGGGGCCACAGTCAGCTAAGCATTGGACAGTTGGGTTTGGCTCAGGTCATCTCAGGTCCTGGGGTAGAGCCCCACCTCGGCACGCTCAGTGCAGAGTCTGCTCGTCCCTCTGCCGGGAATGGCCAGCAATCCCTGTACTGACAGATGAAAAGATTACTCCAAATTTCGCTGTGAAAGAGAGAAGGTAAGTGTGTCAATGCTCAGAGGTGAAGACGCTTTGCTCTTCTTTGCTTCTGCTTTTATTGGTCCTTCAGCATAATCACAAATCCTTATCACTGTTCCCCAAGCACAGGATGTGTGACAGGGGGTCTTACAGAAACTGGGAGGATCTCGTTACAGAAAAGATGCGATATGCTAATGTGCATGTTCTACGAGTTCTGCTGAACATAGCCTAAGGGACAATGCCTACCTCTCTTAGATCACAGGGTGGCTGTTTGAGCTAAGAAAGTTTTGGAAAGGCAACTCCCCACGGCATTCCAATGGCAGAGTGGTCACTGAAGCCTTGGCATTCCAAAGGCCTACGCCCTTCTCCAAAACCTTCCCTCTCCCCCGTGGCCTCTGTGTTACATTTTAGCGAGCCAGGTATTGTGGCTGATTTTATGCTCTACATAAACCCCAACATCCCTCTGCCTCTTCCTCCACTCCTCCCCCACTCTTGTGCCCTCTCTCCCTTTCAAATAAATAAATAAAATCTTAAAAAAATCATTGTGTTAATTAATAAGCTCTCATTAATGAAATATTTAAAACCTTATTTTAAGAAGAAAGCATGCTGACAGAGAGGCGTTCTGGCTCTCAAAAAAATTAGAAAGCATTACACTTGAGATTAAATAATTGACTCACCTGAATTGCCAGACAGAGCTTTTCTTTAAATTTTATTTATTTTATTTTTTTATTTTAAGAATGATTTACTTATTTGAGAGAGAAAGGGGTTGGGGGTGGGGGGGAGGGAGAGAGAGGGAATCTCAAGCCCACTCCCTGCTGAGGTTGGAGCCAATGCGCGACTTGATCTTAGGACTTGAGATCAAGACCTGAGCCAAACCAAGTCAGATGCTCCATTGACTGAGCCACCCAGGCATCCTGGATCACAGCTTCTTAAATTAGTTTTTTGTGTGCAGAAATTTAAGATAGGATCAAAATATTGGACAATGATAATATAAAACATGAGGTATGAGTAGAAAAATAAGTGTTTTAAAGTAATACTTTACTTCAAATTCCCAAAGAAGATGGAAAATATTGTTTTTAACTTAGTTACATATGAATGTGAAAATTCATAAATTTAAAATAATTGAAACAGAATGCTAATTTCCAAACAAATTGGGAGAAGTAATCAATTTGGGGATATAAATTACTGCATAAGAGTAGCTAAGAAAGGGGTGCATAAAGTGAGCAAGACGGGAATAATATTCAAAGAAAACGTATAAAAATAAAGTTCCAAACGTGGTGTCAGAAATGAATCTAAGTTTCTCATTCATTACCACAACAGAAATGGACTACAACGTCAGTTAAAAGATGAATACTATTGGGGAGGGAGTTAAGATGGCGGAGGAGTAGGGGACCCCTTTTTCAGCCGGTCCCCTGAGTCGAGCTGGATAGGTACCAGACCAGCCTAAATAACCACGGAATCAGCCTGAGACGCAGGATGATGCATCTGGAACTCTACAAATGAACATCTCCAGCGCTGAGTATTGAGGTACCAAGAGGGGAGCCCTAAAACCGCGCACAGATATCGGAAGATAAACGGAAGGGGGAGGGAGCCGCCGCGTTTGGGCGCCGGGAAGCGGCAGCCACCTGCACGGGGGAGCGGGCGGACTCACAGAGGGCACCCGCCAGAGAGCGGACTGAGACCAGTGAGCCGTGAACGCGCACCACCAGGCATCTCCCGGAACACCGGAATCCCGGTGTGCTCACGGGATCCAGACTGAGACCGGGAGCTCCCGGAGCGCGCGCGGGGCGGCTGGCGGCTGGCGGGCCACCTGCACGGGGGAGCGGGCGGACTCGCGGTCGGCACCCGCGAAACAGCAGACTGAGACCCTGAACTGGGTGCGCGCGCCACCAGGCTTCTCCCGAAACTCCGAAACTCCGGAATCGAGGTGTGCTCACCAGGCATAGACTGAGACCGGGAGACCCGGGAGCGCGCGGGGCGGCCGGCAGCTGGCGGCATTAGAAACACAAAGGACAGAGACGCGCCCGCTGGTGGCTGGCGGCATTAGAAACACAAAGGACAGAGACGCGCCGGCCCTGGAAGTGAGGGCAGGGACGCCGGGTGTGGGGCACACATCCCGGGACGCTGCAGGGTTGAGCAGCACCAACAGTAACAGAGTTAAAGTGGCCAGAACATCAGTGGAGAACGGGCCGCAATCCCTCTGTTCTGTGACAATGCAGCCTCTGCTGCTCTGACTCTCAGAAGAGGCATAACAGACCGCCAGGGAAAGCCGCCAGAGAACAAAAGCCTGGAAATACCGGCTCAGAGAGTGCCCATCCCCATCCCCCCTCGCAGGGGACACGGAGACTCTACCCAAACAGGGTTGCCTGAGTATCTGCGTGGCAGGCCCCTCCCCCAGAAGGCAGGCTGAAAAATCAAGAAGCCCACAACCCGGGCGCCTGGGTGGCACAGTCATTGAGCGCCTGTCTCCGGCTTTGGGCGTGATCCCAGCGTTCCGGAAAGGAGTCCCTCATCGGGCTCCTCCGCTGGGATCCTGCTTCTTCCTCTCTCACTCCCCTGCTTCTGTTCCGTTCTTGCTGTCTGTCTCCCTCTCTCAGATAAGTAAATAAATAAAATCTTTAAAGAAGAAGCCCACATCTCTAAGATCCCTATAAAACAAGGGCACGGCCTGGGACCCAGTCAATAATTTGGGCTCTGAACAACCCCGCAACCTCCCCTCATTAGAATGACAAGAAGGAGAAGCCCCCCCCAGCAAAGAAAAGACAGTGAGTCAGTGGCCTCTGCCACAGAAGTAACGGATATCGATGTAACCAAATTATCAGAAATTGAATTCAGAGTAACAATGGTCAAGATAATGAGTAGACTTGAAAAAAGTATTCAGGAAAATGTTACTGAGAATATAGAATCCCTAAGGGCGGAAATGAGAGCGAATTTGACAGAAATTAAAAATTCTATGAGCCAAATGCAGGCAAAACTAAAGGCTCTGACGGCCAGGGTCACCGAAGCGGAGGAAAGGGTTAGTGTATTGGAGGATGGGTTAATAGAGGAAAAAATAAAAATAGAAGATGGTCTTAAAAAAATCCACGCCCACGAATGTTGGCTACGGGAGATTACTGACTCAACGAAACGATCCAATGTTAGAATCATTGGCATCCCCGAGGGGGTGGAGAAAAACAGAGGTCTAGAAGAGATATTTGAACAAATTGTAGCTGAAAACTTCCCTAATCTAGCAAGGGAAACAAAAATTCGTGTCCAAGAGGCAGAGAGGACCCCTCCCAAGCTCAACCATGACAGACCTACACCACGTCACGTCATAGTGCAACTCGCAAATATGAGATCCAAGGATACAGTATTGAAAGCGGCCAGGGCAAAGAAATTTCTCACGTACCAAGGCAAAGGCATCAGAATTACGTCAGACCTGTCTACACAGACCTGGAATGAGAGAAAGGGTTGGGGGAGCATTTTTAAAGCTCTTTCAGAGAAAAACATGCAGCCAAGGATCCTTTATCCAGCAAGGCTGTCATTCAGAATTGATGGAGAAATAAAGACATTTCAGAATCGACAATCACTAGCCAATTTCGTAACCACGAAACCAGCCCTACAGGAGGTATTACGGGGGGTTCTATAAAAATAAAAAGGCCCCAAGAGTGATACAAAACAGAAAGTCACAGCCAATACAAACAAAGACTTTACTGACAACATGGCAGAATTAAAAGCATATCTCTCAGTACTCAGCCTGAACATTAATGGTTTAAATTCTTGCTTCAAATGCCACAGGGTTGCAGATTGGATAAAAAGAAATGACCCATCCATTTGCTGTCTACAAGAGACTCATTTCGAACCCAAAGATGCATTCAGACTGAGAGTAAGGGGATGGAGTACATCTTTCACGCAAATGGACCTCAAAAGAAAGCTGGGGTAGCAATTCTCATATCAGATAAACTGGATTTTAAACTACAGACTATAGTTAGAGATGCAGAAGGGCACTATATTATTCTTAAAGGAAGTATTCAACAAGTGGATATGACAATTATAAATATATATGCCCCCAACAGGGGAGCAGCAAGATACACAAGCCAACTCTTAACCAGAATAAAGAGACATATAGATAAAAATACATTAATAGTAGGGGACCTCAACACTCCACTCTCAGAAATAGACAGAACACCCTGGCAAAAACTAAGCAAAGAATCAAAGGCTTTGAATGCCATACTCGACGAGTTGGACCTCTTAGATATATATAGAACACTACACCCCAGAACCAAAGAATACTCATTCTATTCTAATGCCCATGGAACATTCTCAAGAATAGACCATGTTCTGGGACACAAAACAGGTCTCAGCCGATACCAAAAGATTGAAATTATCCCCTGCATATTCTCAGACCACAACGCTCTGAAATTGGAACTCAACCACAAGGAAAAATTTGGAAGAAACTCAAACACTTGGAGACTAAGAACCATCCTGCTCAGGAATGACTCGATAAACCAGGAAATCAAAAATCAAATTAAACAATTTATGGAGACCAATGAGAATGAAAATACAACAGTCCAAAACCTATGGGATACTGCAAAGGCAGTCCTAAGGGGGAAATACATAGCCATCCAAGCCTCACTCAAAAGAATAGAAAAATCTAAAATGCAGTTTTTATATTCTCACCTCAAGAAGCTGGAACAGCAACAGAGGGACAGGCCTAATCCACGCACGAGGAAGCAGTTGACCAAAATTAAAGCTGAAATCAATCAAGCAGAAACCAGAAGTACAGTAGAGCAGATCAACAGGACTAGAAGCTGGTTCTTGGAGAGAATCAATAAAATTGACAGACCACTGGCAAGACTTATCCAAAAGAAAAGAGAAAGGACCCAGATTATTAAAATTATGAATGAAAAAGGAGAGGTCACGACGAACACCATTGAAATTGGAAGGATTATTAGAAATTTTTATCAACAGCTATATGCCAACAAACTAAGCAATCTGGAAGAGATGGAATCCTTCCTGGAAACCTATAAACTACCAAGATTGAAACAGGAAGAAATTGATTTCTTAAACAGACCAATTAATTATGAAGAAATTGAGTCAGTGATAAACAACCTTCCAAATAACAAAACTCCAGGCCCGGACGGTTTTCCTGGGGAATTCTACCAAACATTCAAAGAAGAAATAATACCTATTCTCCTAAAGCTATTTCAAAAAATAGAAACAGAAGGAAAGCTACCAAACTCATTCTATGAGGCCAATATTACCTTGATCCCCAAACCAGGCAAAGACCCCCTCAAAAAGGAGAATTACAGACCGATTTCCCTAATGAATATGGACGCCAAAATCCTCAACAAGATACTTGCTAATAGAATCCAACAGTTCATTAAAAGGATTATCCACCACGATCAAGTGGGATTCATACCTGGGATGCAAGCGTGGTTCAATATTCGCAAATCAATCAGCGTGATACATCATATCAACAAGAAAAGACTCAAGAACCATATGATCCTCTCAATCGATGCCGAAAAAGCATTTGACAAAATACAGCATCCTATCCTGATTAAAACCCTTCAGAGTGTAGGAATAGAAGGTACATTTCTCAATCTCATAAAAGCCATCTATGAAAAGCCTACTGCAAATATTATTCTCAATGGGGAAAAGCTGGAAGCCTTTCCCTTAAGATCAGGAACACGACAAGGATGCCCACTCTCGCCACTATTATTCAACATAGTACTAGAAGTCCTTGCAACAGCAATCAGACAACAAAAAGGGATCAAAGGTATTCAAATCGGCAAAGAAGAAGTCAAAATGTCTCTCTTCGCAGACGACATGATACTCTATATGGAAAACCCAAAAGAAGCCACTCCCAAACTATTAGAAGTTATAGAGCAATTCAGTAACGTGGCGGGATACAAAATCAATGCTCAGAAATCAGTTGCATTTCTGTACACGAATAATGAGACCGAAGAAAGAGAAATCAGGGAATCCATCCCATTTACAATAGCACCAAAAACCATACGTTACCTTGGAATTAACTTAACCAGAGACGTAAAGGACCTTTATTCTAGAAACTATAAATCACTCTTAAAAGACATTGAGGAAGACATAAAAAGATGGAAAGATATTCCATGCTCATGGATCGGAAGAATTAACATAGTTAAAATGTCCATGCTACCCAGAGCAATCTACACTTTCAATGCTATCCCGATCAAAATACCGAGAACGTTTTTCAAAGAACTGGAACAAATAGTCCTTAAATTTGTATGGAACCAGAAAAGACCCCGAATCTCCAAGGAACTGTTGAAAAGGAAAAACAAAGCTGGGGGCATCACAATGCCGGATTTCGAGCTGTACTACAAAGCTGTGATCACAAAGACAGCATGGTACTGGCACAAAAACAGACACATAGACCAATGGAACAGAATAGAGAGCCCAGAAATGGACCCTCAGCTCTTTGGGCAACTAATATTTGATAAAGCAGGAAAAAACATCCGGTGGGAAAAAGACAGTCTCTTCAATAAATGGTGCTGGGAAAATTGGACAGCTACATGCAAAAGAATGAAACTTGACCACTATCTCACACCATACACAAAAATAAACTCCAAATGGATGAAAGACCTCGATGTGAGACAGGAATCCATCAAAATTCTAGAGGAGAACATAGGCAGCAACCTCTACGACATCGGCCAAAGCAACCTTTTTCATGATACATCCCCAAAGGCAAGAGAAACAAAAGATAAAATGAATTTATGGGACTTCATCAAGATTAAAAGTTTCTGCACATCCAAGGAAACAGTCAGAAAAACTAAGAGGCAGCCCACGGAATGGGAGAAGATATTTGCAAATGACACTACAGATAAAGGACTGGTATCCAAGATCTACAAAGAACTTCTCAAACTCAATACACGAGAAACAAATAAACAAATCAAAAAATGGGCAGAAGATATGAACAGACACTTTTCCAATGAAGACATACAAATGGCTAACAGACACATGAAAAAATGTTCAAAATCATTAGCCATCAAGGAAATTCAAATCAAAACCACACTGAGATACCACCTTACGCCAGTTAGAATGGCAAAAATAGACAAGGCAAGAAACAACAATTGTTGGAGAGGATGTGGAGAAGGGGGATCCCTCCTACATTGTTGGTGGGAATGCAAGTTGGTACAGCCACTCTGGAAAACAGTGTGGAGGTCCCTTAAAAAGTTAAAAATTGAGCTACCCTATGATCCAGCCATTGCGCTACTGGGTGTTTACCCCAAAGATACAGACGTAGTGAAGAGAAGGGCCATATGCACCCAATGTTCATAGCAGCAATGTCCACAATAGCTAAATCGTGGAAGGAGCCGAGATGCCCTGCAACAGATGACTGGATTAAGAAGTTGTGGTCCATATATACAATGGAATATTACTCAGCAATCAGAAAGAACGAGTTCTCAACATTTGCTACAACATGGACGGCACTGGAGGAGATAATGCTTAGTGAAATAAGTCAAGCAGAGAAAGACAACTGTCATATGATTTCTCTCATCTATGGAACATAAGAACTAGAATGATCAGTAGGGGAAGAAAGGGATAAAGAAAGGGGGGGTAATCAGAAGGGGGAATGAAACATGAGAGACTATGGACTATGAGAAACAAACTGAGGGCTACAGAGGGGAGGGGGGTGGGGGAATGGGATAGACCGGTGATGGGTAGTAAGGAGGGCACATATTGCATGGTGCACTGGGTGTTATACACAACTAATGAATCATCGAGCCTTACATCGAAAACCGGGGATGTACTGTATGGTGACTAACATAATATAATAAAAAATCATTATCAAAAAAAAAAAAAGATGAATACTATTAACAGTAAAAGAAAAAGAAAGCAGCCACATTTTTAAAATGAAAGGCATCAATAATACAATATACGTTACTTTCATTGAATTTAAATAAAAAAATAAAATAAAATGAAAAGCAGCTAAAATATAAGGACATAAACGTCAAAGTGAATATATGAACAATATATGTGCTGTGCAAGTACTATTCAAAAGATGGTGGTATAACTGCATTTATCTTCAACCAAATAAACTTTAAGACAAAGCTTTATTAAATACAGCAATACATGTCTCTGTGTGTGCATTTAAATATTTATTGCTAAAAGATTCAATTCAATTCAAGGCTATTAAAATTTTTTTGTCTTTTATGTACTTAAAAATAAGAGTTAATACAGTTAAATAATAAAGAATACTAAATAACAACTCAATAGCAAAAAATCAAGCAATTCAATTAAAAGATGGGGAGATTATCTGAATAGACATTTTCCCAAAGAAAACATACAGATAACCAATGGGCACATGAAAAGATGCTCAGCATCACTAATTATCAGGGAAGTATAAATCAAAACCTCACAAGGATATCACCTCACACCTGTCAGAATGGCTATTATCAATAGACAAAAATAAGTGTTGGAGAGGACGCAAAGAAAAGTGAACCCTTGGGCACTATTGATGGGGATGTAAATTGGTACAGTCACTGCGGAAAACAGTATGCAGGTTCCTTAAAAAATTAAAAACAGAACTATCATATGATTCAGGAATTGTACTTCTGGGTATTTACCTGAGGAAAATGAAAACATTAATTTGAAAAGATATATTACCCATTGCAGCATTATTTACAATAGCCAAGATATCAAACAATCCAAATATCCATTGATGGATGAATGGATAAAGAAGATTGGTATCTATTGGTATATAGACATATATGTATCTAAATAGATATACATACACACACAATGGAATGTATTCATCCATAAAAAATAATGAAATCTTACTCTTTGCAATAACATGGGTGGACCTTGAGGGCATTATGCTAAGTGAAATAAATCATACAGCAAAAGACAAGTATATGAACTCACTTAAATGTGGAATCTAAAAAAAAAAAAAAGGCTCACAGATACAGAGAACAGATTGGTGGGGAGTGGGCAAAATGGGTGAAGGGGGGCGCCTGGGTGGCTCAGTTGTTAAGCGTCTGCCTTTGGCTCAGGTCATGATCCCAGTGTCATGGGACTGAGCCCTACATCGGGCTCCCTGCTCAGTGGGAAGCCTGCTTCTTCCTCTCCCACTCCCCCTGCTTGTGTTCCCTCTCTGGCCGTCTCTCTCTCTGTCAAATAAATAAATAAAACCTTTAAAAAAAAAATGGGTGTGGGGCGCCTGGGTAGCGCAGTCGTTAAAGCGTCTGCCTTCGGCTCAGGGCGTGATCCCGGCGTACCGGGATCGAGTCCCACATCAGGCTCCTCCGTTATGAGCCTGCTTCTTCCTCTCCCACTCCCCCTGCTATGTTCCCTCTCTCGCTGGCTGTCTCTCTGTCACATAAATAAATAAAATCTTTAAAAAAAAAAAATAAATAAAAATAAAAAAAAAATGGGTGAAGGGGGTCAAAGGTTCAAACTTCCAGTTATAATATAAATAAGTCATACAGATATTATGCAAAGCATGACAAGTATAGTTAATAATACCATATTGCATATTTGAAAGTTGCTAAGATAGTAGATCTTAAGAGTCTTCATCACAAAAAAAAAATTGTAACTATGTATGGGGATGAAAATTAACTTGACTTACTGTGGTAATCATTTTACAATAAATAGAAATATCAGAAACACGAAGTTGTATACCTGAAACTAATAAAATGTTAAATGTCAATTTTACCTTATTTAAAAAAATTACTAAATAATAAACTTGGTAAACAAAGGAAATGTAATAGCAGTTAGGGCTTTTATTTTAAGAAACGAGAGAATAAAAATGAATGAGCTAAATATCTAAATTAGGGAGACTCAGACAAGCTAGGAAAAAATATAAACTGTTCATTAGATCATGTCATTGAATGCCAATTTCTTAGATATTGATCTGTTCTCATAAAGGAGGGCATTTCTTGGGTGTATATAGGTAATGTAACATTCTATGCAATGAGAATATCGTCTTTAAATAGTTATCACAGTATGGAACAAAATATTTTTAAGTAAAAGGACTAGAAAGACAAAGGCAACTGACCGAGAGCACGGAATTCACAGAGCAGATGGTACATTGTAGGGGCATCTTGTACGCAGAAAGAAGTGCCGTTTTGTGTGACATAAAAAAGTAGTGACATTCTTTTTCAGCTCCTTCTGGTGTAAAATAAAGTTTTCTTAAGGTTCAGGTCTGCAATTATTGGTAGACAAAAGTTAAAGTTTCTCTTAGATGTGTCATGAATCTTTTTTTTTTAATGATTTTTTATTATATTATGTTAGTCACCGTACAGTACATCCCCAGTTTCTGATGTAAAGCTCGATGATTCATTAGTTGCGTATAACACCCAGTGCACCATGCAATACGTGCCCTCCTTACTACCCATCACCGGTCTATCCCATTCCCCCACCCTCCTCCCCTCTGAGGCCCTCAGTTTGTTTCTCATAGTCCATAGTCTTGCATGTTTCATTCCCCCTTCTGATTACCCCCCCTTTCTTTATCCCTTTCTCCCCTACCAATCATCCTAGTTCTTATGTTCCATAGATGAGAGAAATCTTGATTCAAAATGCGCTAACCAACACAATATGGTGGGAGAAGGACAAAGTTTAAGGACTAACACTACCCAACTTCAAGGCTTACTGTAAAGTAACAATAATCAAGATAGGGTAGTATTGGCAGAAGAATAGATGAATAGATCAATGCAACAGAGAGTCCAGAATAGACCCACATAAATATATTCAACTGATCTTTGACAAAGTACCAACGGCAATACAATAGAGCAAAGATAGTCTTTTCAACAAATTTTGCTGAAAAAACTAGATATCCCCATGCCGAAAAAAAAAAAAAAAGGAATCTAGAAACAGACATTACACCCTTCACAAAAATTAACTCGAAATGCATCACAGACCCAAATGTAAAACGTAGAATTGTAAAAGTCCTAGAAGATAACAGGGGAGAAAAACCTAAACAACTTTGGGTATGGAGATGACTTTTTAGATACAAAATCAAAGGCACAATCCACAAAAGTGGATCTTCATTAAAATTAAAAACTTCTATTCTGTTAAAGATAATATCATGAGAATGAGAAGACAAGCCACAGACTGGGAGAAAATATTTGCAAAAGACACATCTGATAAGAACTGTTATCCAAAATATATGAGAATTCTTAAAACTCAGTAATAAGAAAACAAACAATCTGATTTGAAAATTGGCCAAAAACCTTAACAGACACTTCACCAAAGAAGATCGACAGTTGGCAAATAAACATATGAAAAGAAGCTCCACATTATGCATCATCAGGGAAATGAAAATTAAAACAATGGAATATCACTACACACGTATTAGGATGGCCAAAATCTGAACACTGTCAATGCCAAATGCTGACAAGGATATGAATACAAAATGGTACAACCACCTTTGGAAGGCAATTCGGCAGTTTTTTACGAAGTAAACATATAGCAGTCCACTGTTATCTATGGGGGATACATTGCAAGAGTGCTAGTGGCTGCCTGAAACCACAGATAGTACTGAACCCTACATATACTATGTTTTTTTCTAAACATACATACCTATGATTACGTTTAATTTATAAGTTAGGCACAGTAAGAGATTAATAATAATTAGCAATAAAATAGAACAATTATAATAATATACTGTAATAAAAGTTATGTGAAGGTGTTTTCTCTCTTTCTAAAAATATCTTATTGTAGTGTGCTCACCCTTCTTCTTGTGATGGTGTCAGATGAGAAAATGCCTGCGTGATGAGACGAAGTGACATGAATGACATGGGCATTGTGATGTGATGTCAGGCTATAGTTGACCTCCTGATAAAATGTCAGAAAGGGGATCGTCCATTTATGGATCATGGCTGACTACAGTAACTGAAATTGCAGAAAGCGAAATTTTGAATAAGGGGGGTCTACAGTATTCTTACTGTATGATCCAGCAATCTCTCTATTCACTCATAGAAGTTAAAACATGTCCACACAACATGGACCCACTGATGTTCATAGCAGCTTTATTCTTAATTGCCAAAATTTGGAAGCAATCAAGATGTCCTTCAGTAGGTGAATGAATAAATAAATTGTGATACATACAGATACTGGGATATTATTTAGCATTAAAAAGAAATGAGCTATTTCAGGGGAGTGGGAGATACAGTCTTCCAGTTATGAAATGAGTCAGTCAGAGGAGTAACAGGTGCAGCACAGGGAATATAGTCAATGGTACTATAGTAGCGTTGTGTGGGGACAGATGGTGGCTACAATACTTGTGATGAGCACAGCATAATCCATAGAGTTGCTGAACCACTATGTTGTACATCTGAAGCTAATGTAACTTTGTGTGTCAAATCTACTCAAATAAAAAAAAATTAAATAAATGAGCTATCAAGTCATAAAAAGACATGAGGACAATACACTTTAAATGTATATTACTAAGTGAAAGAAGCCAGTCTGAAAAGGCTCCATATTATATGACTTTAACTATATGACGTTCTGGAAAAGGCAAGACTGTGGAGACAGTAAAAAGATGAGTGGTTGCCAGAGGGTGGAGGAGAGGGATGAAGAGGCAGAATACAGAGGATTTTAGGGCACTAAAAATTAGTCTGTATGGTATTATTATGATGGAGATATGTCTTTATATATTTATCCAAACCCACAGAGTAAACAACACCAAGAGTGAATCCTAATGCGAAGTACAATATAGGTGACAATATAAGTTCATCAATTATAACAACTGTATCGCTCTGATGGAGAATGTTGATAATGGGGGAGACTGTGCATGCGTGGGGACAGGGAGACAGTGAAATCTCTGTCCCTTCCTCTTAATATTGCTGTGAATCTAAAACTGCTCTAAAAATAAAGTTATTTATATATAATGTGTATTATAATGAATAAATATATTATACATTAAAAGTTCTATATTATACATTATATATGTATAGCAAGAATAGAACAGGATCCAGAAATCAGAATGATCAAAAACTGACATGATCACGTCTTCTTTATCCATTCATCTGTTGAAGTACATCTCAGCTCCTTCCACAGTTACAATGGATTATTACTCAGCCATCAGAAAGGATGAATACCTACCATTTGCATCAACATGGATGGAACTAGAGGGTATTATGCTAAGTGAAATAAGTCAAGCAGAGAAAGACAATTACCATATGGTTTCACGCACATGTGGAACATAAGGAGAACCGGGTGTTATATACAACTGATGAAATCACTGATCTCTACCTCTGAAACTAATAATGCATTTTATGCTAATTAACTGAATTTAAATTTAAAATATTAATTTAATACAAACCTCTTGAAAGGATTTGAGTAGTGTCTTTACTGTAAAACCCAAAAAATCATTTGTATCCTCATTAAGAATGCATTTAGTGGGTCAAATTCCAGTTGAAATTCCATGTCTTAAAGGGGCCTGGGAAGTTATGAGAAACCGAAAGAGGCTACAGGGGAGGAAGGGAAGTGCGTGTGGTGCTGGATGAAACTAGACAGTTCCAGATGATTCAAAGCTTGTGAACGATCTGCAGAAAGTTACTCTATCTTATAAGAAATGGGAAAAAATTAAAAGTTTTAAGTGTAGGGTCACATAATTCTGTGTACTTAGAAAAGTCAACTGGAGTGTGAAGGATTGATCACAGCATGTGTAAGTCAATATAGATCAGTCAGTAGAAAGTATAAATCAGAGCCCAGATCAGAGGGCATGGTAGTTTTGAGTAGAGTAGAGAACAAGGGGAGTGGAAGGAATTGAGTTTGAGTGGTATGTGAGGTGAGGAACATGGGGGTAACAAGTATCATACTTGTTCCTACTTCTTAGTTTTTCTAACCAGATAGAGAGTGATGCCATCATCGAGAACTGGGTACTGAAAGAGGGTCCAATGTGTGGAGAAAGGCCCTGTGATTTCATGTGGCTACACTACCATGAACCATCAGCTCCTGCCGTCCTTCTTCTCACTGGAAATGCTCAAGCAAAGTCTGGGTAACAACTCAGGAAGGCTGTTGAAAGTAGCCTGCAATGGGGAAAGACTGTCCTGGTTGACTTCACCTTTAATCGTACATGATTCTAAACATGGTCTTTTCACCATGGAAGACTGAGAAAAGAGAGTAGGAATGAATAGTCAATTCTCCTTGGATGCTGATTTTCTATATATTTTAAAGTAAAAAGTTAAAGGTCTTTCACATGAGACTCTGATCTAGCCCTTTCCAGCTACAAGAATCTACTCTTTTTTTTTTTTTTTAATCTAAAAGGGTTGTTCTCAATCTTGGATGCAATTATTCTATGGTGCAATCTAGGCATAGGAGATTTTTAAAAACTTTCCAAATGACCCCAAGATGAAGCCAAGACCAAAACCCACTGGTTAGTAGATAAAAAACAAGTATTTTATTTTCCCAGAATTAGAACTTTGTTATTTTTCAGTAGACTTAATAACAAACAGTATCTATAGAGCAATGATAACCTACAGAAATACACTGCAAGATGCATATGCAATTAAAATTTTCTAATAGCCACATTTAAAAAGTAAAAAGAGACATGTTAAACTTATTAAGATATATAATTTTCCCTAATATAGCTAAACTATTTTCATCTCAAATGTAATCAAGGCAATAATTTATTAAAGAACTATTTTAGTCATTTTTTGTACCAAAAATATGGTGTGTAATATATATATATATATATATATATATACACATATATTATATATATTATATGTACACTTGCTGTAAATCTCAAATCAGGCAATACATTTCATCATTGCTTGATTTTTACTTAGGTCTCATAAAATTTATGATTTAAAAATTAGATTCACATATCCAAGTTGTTCCAAGCACACTTAAATTTTCCTCCAGATAGTCTATTAATCATTTCATCAAAAAAAATTTTTTTAAAGATTTATTTATATATTTATTAGACAGAGACAGCCAGCGAGAGAGGGAACACAAGCAGGGGGAGTGGGAGATGAAGAAGCAGGCTCCTAGTGGAGAAGCCTGATGTGGGGCTGGATCCGGGAACGCCAGGATCACGCCCTGAGCCGAAGGCAGACGCTTAACAACTGTGCCATCCAGGCGCCCCTCATCAAAAAATTTTGTATTGATTACATTTTGAAATGATAATGATAAGTTTTAAATTTAAATTTATATTAATTCAATTCACATTAATTTATATTAGTTAAATCTAATATAGAGTTAATTAGTTAATATTAATCGACTACATAAATTAAATTAATATTAATCGAATAAATTTAGAAATTCAGTACCTCAGTTGCAAGAGCCATATTTCATTTTTTTTCTTCAGTATAGTTGGTACATAATTTTACATTAGTTTCAGGTGTAAAACTTAGTGATTTGGCAAGTTTATACATTACTCTATATTCACCTCAAGTATAGCTACCATCTATCCCATTACATCACTATTTCAATATCAGCGACTATATTCCCTATGCTGCACCCTTTTTGCCCAAAGCTCCATCCCCTCCCCTTCTGGCAAACATCAGTTTGTTCACTGTATTTATAGATCTGATTCTGCTTTTTGTTTACTCATTTGTTTATTTGTTTTTAAGATTCTACTTATGGTGGAATCATGTGGTATTTGTCCTTCTCAGTCTGACTTATTTCACTTAGCATATTACCCTCTAGGACCATCCATGTTGTGCTTTTAATAGCCACCTGCAGCTAGATTCTACCATATTGAAGAGTGCAGGTTTACAACATCGGCCACATTTTAATGCATTATAAAAAAAATCTCAAATCCTGTAAACACTTTTTGATATAGCTACTATTATTCCTATTTTACAGAATTAGGAATTTGAGACACAGGGTAGTTTAGAATTTAATCTATAGTCATACCTTAAGAAATACAGTTCAGATTCAAGCCCAGTTCTACCTGACTGGATGTCTGTTCTCCCTTCATTTCTTTCCTTTTTTTTTTTTTCTTGAGAATTAATTTATTTATTTGAGAGAGAGAGAGAGAGAGCAGGAGCAAAGGGAGAGGGAGAAGCAGACTCCCCACTGAGCAGGGAGCCTGATGTGGGGCTTGGATCCAGGACCTTGGGATCATGACCTGAGCCAAAGGGAGACACTTAACAGACTGAGCCACCCAGATACCCCTCCATTTCTTTCCATTACTTGATTACAGTATCCATTACAGTGTTCTGTCTTCTTCAGGAAATGTAGAGAAAACTTAATACACTGAAATAGAATCAAACTATTAAAATGGAAAAGGACTTGCTGGTGGGGGAGCAGTCATAAATCCTATATTTTGGGAAAGAAAGAAAGAAAGAAAGAAAGAAAGAAAGAAAGAAAGAAAGAAAGAACGAACTACATCAGTTGTTTGCAACATTTTTCTTAAAAAGGGATGATGCTTGTTTAATTATTTATGCAATATACAGAATTTTAAAACAGAAGAAAATACATCTATTTAGTTCCTAAATTTCTTTTTTACCTAAAACTACTTCAAGTGGAACTTAAGAATTTGCTTATAAATATCACAAAGCAATGAACTATAAAGCTATTTCTAATTTCTCTCAGTTTTGCTTACACTTATATTTATGTTTTTGTCTTTAGAAGGCCATTTTTTGCTTTCCTAAGGTTTCTGATTTAAGAGAAAATGATAGCCAAATAGGACAGCATTACTAAAATTGTTTTACAAAGTTGATTGAGATGTCCTTGACATATTGTACTAGGCTAGCTTTATTTGACTTGGGTATGGGTGTATCTTATAGTTACTTCACTGATTAATGAAATATAGGTAGTTTATTCAATTTGAATTCTGGCTTCTGTTACCTGCATTTTCTTCACTCTTCTGCTTTCTTTTATCTTACTTTCTAACAATCATTAGGAGTAGTGCTGCTTTAAACCTGAGAATCATCCACAGCTGTGAGCTTGAGTCATAGTCTATGACTTACTACTGTCTTTGCTGGTCGTGCCAATCATATCCTCTGAGAAAAGGAAGTTGTAAGATTGTAGAAATAAGGACTTGATCCAATTTGTCTAATTCTTTGGCCATTAAAAAAAAAGCAATAAAGGGATTAGCCTGTTCCTTCAGTTATTTTTATGCCTTAGTGGTTTTGGAATCAGTTTGCAAGATCGATTAAGACTTGGTAAAAATTTTGCCTTTATCCCACATAATAACTGTGGGAGGGGGTTTAATATACTTTTGGAGGAAAGATGTCATCTTAAAACTGAGATCCTTCTGTTAAGTGAATGGCATTTTTATAAGGCATATTCTTTTGCACAATTTAATACTTTCTATATATTTCTCCCCAAGAGCTCTCTTTCAGTGTGAAAAATGCAAATGAGGTTTATATTTGTACAATCCATGGTATGTGCTTGTTACATTTAAATATCCTCACAGCCCACCCTGAGATCTCAATGTGCTATGTCTTAATACAATTATTTTCTTGGAACATATCCACAGGTGGAATATCTTGCTATAGAAACTGTCTAGCTTCAGATTACCATTTAACACTCACCTGTCAGAATATATCCTCCAGGCAAACTTTTGTAGATTTCTTTCTAAAGGAGAGTAAAACACTATGGGAATTTACATTATATCCAATATATTATTTAAAAGGTAATTACACTTGTGATTTCTAATTGATTTCTTAAGATGGTAAAAGAAAATCAAGATGGCTATGATATTCAAAGAAATAATATTGACATCCATATTTTTCTTTTTAACTTTTGTTCTCTCCAATATTTTTGTGCTCATCTTACAAGCTAAGAAATGTCTGCTGGAAAAGCAGTATCATAGTTAGGAGGGTAAGAGTTCTGGGTTTGAATAACAGCTCAAACATTTAGAGGTTTTATAGCCTTGGGCAAGTTAGCAAACTGCTAAGTCCCCATGTCCTATAAATGGGGATAACAGTAACCCTCTGAAAAGGGTTATTTTAAGGTTTAAATGTAAAGCTATCTGAGAAGTCCCTGGAATATAGTAAATATTCAATATGTGTTTCCTATTATTAACAGAGTGATAGCTATAGACTAAATGTGTGTACCCCTCTTCCCAAATTCATATGTTGAACCCCAATCTCCAGTGTGATAGTATTTGGAGGTGGGGCCTTTGAGAAGTGATTAGGTCATGATGGCAGAGCCCTCATGAATAAGGTTTGTGCCCTTACAAAAGAGATCTAGAGTTTTCCCGTCCCCTTCTGCAGCCTAAGAACACAAGGAAGAAGAAGTCAGTCTACGAACCAGGAAGGGGGTGCTTCTTGCACTTCTAGCCCCCAGAACCATGAGAAATAAATTTCTGTTGTTTGTAAAGACACCCAGTCTGTGGTAATTTGTCATAGCAGTCCAAAAGACTGACAGTGATTATTTGAAAAAATTAAAAATAAATGGCCATCATTTTGAACCTGCTTATCTCTACATATTATCTTAGGAGAACAACTGGCAATTTTAAGGAATACTGAATAGACACAAATCAAGGGTGAATAAATTTGTGATAAATGTCCAAGCCTAAAGGAAAGTTATCAACTACTATTGGGTAGAAATCCTGCTACTGCTAAATTGGTTCGTGTGAGCATGTGTGTGCACAGGTGCATGCATTTTCATTTGAAAGACACAATGTGAATTAAATGTTGCAATAGCTGAATGGGGGAATGGGAAACATTCTCTAACTTCCTGTTGGATTTTCTAAATGAATAAAATTTAACCAAGTCATTTCGATATATTCCAAAATGTATAATGTTATACAAATCTAACCGCTATAACTAATTTACCTTATAGGAGCTGTGATATTTTAGAGATGAAGGAAAATAGTTGTATCCCTGAAAATAATGCTGCAGTTTAAAATGTATTAGTCTTAGTTACTTTCAGGTTTACATTTGTCAAGAAATTGTTACAGATAGGCATGCTTTCTCCAACATCAATTAATTTTGATTAACCACAATATGCCATTTTATTTTGTATTTTAAATGCCAGATGTTTAAAGACAAGGATTTATTAACCTATCCAGTATTTAATAACCTTCATTGGACTCTTTAAATAATAGCTGGATAGATCTGGGTAAGATTAAACTAGAATTCACTGCATTAAGCAAAACAGTCTAAATTTGTCCTTTTACACCAAACTAGTTAAAAGAGTTGGTAAAGTATTTTATTTACCTTTCTCTTTGGAATAAATGCGTTTGCTTTCTGTTGTTTTATATTCAAAACAATAATAGGTATGTTTAATTTAATTACATTTAATTGAATTGCATTTCATTTAATTGTTGGTAATTAAAATAGTAGTTCCCAACATGCTGATATTCAAGTCTGATTTGATTCTGTCATAAAAATAAAATTAAAACATTTGAAGAAAGTCACATTAGTTATATGTAATTTTCCTTTTTAAAAAAACAATTATGCAGAAACGTCATTTTATAAAAAACAATCTAAACTCAAATGTGGCTTCAATAAATCACTTATATGTGAAATCTAAAAAAAAAGCAAAACTCGCAAAAACAGAGGAAAATGGTATTTGCTAAAGGCTGGGGTGAGGTATAGGACAGCTGCTGTTTGCAACTAGCAGATAAATAAGTCCTGGAGATCTGATGCACAGTAGAGTGACTATAGGTCACAATACTGTATTTTAAACATCAGACACCAAGAATAAATCTTAATTATTCTCACCACAAAAAAGAAATGGTAACTACATAATACAATAGAGGCTCCAGGTAGTGCTAACCATGGCAGTCATACTGCAATACAAAAACGTATCAAATCAGTATGTTGTATGCCTGAAACTTATACAGTATTATACATCAAATTTATTTCCATAAAAAATAAGTTCTCACCAAGTCATATGAATAATGTACTTCACATGAAAACAGCATGATGAATACAAAGTTGAAAATAAAAGCAGGTTATCATTTTCTGATATCATTCCATGAGCCAACATTTACATGTCACAAAAGGATATTTATACACTTTGTGGCTTACAAAATGCTTCTTTATGACCGCATATTATCTCAAAACAAGGGAACGAAAAACACTGAGAAGTGGGAAGAGTAGCAAGGACATAGAGCTCAGAGTGCTTAGGTGAATTGCCTGGGGCTAAAAATGAAAACAAAACAAAGAAACAAAAACACCATCATCCACCTGCCAGGGATTGTAGCATTTGTGGCAGACACTTTATAGACACTTTATACAGGCAGAAGTGATGGTTCCTTCATAGCCCAGAACCTGAGGCTGTGTTCTTGTTCTATGATGTAAGCAGGTGTGTGACTTTGGACAGTCATTTCAATGTTCTTATGTTCAATTTCATCTTTACAATGTATATTTTTTAAGAACATGGACTCATAGAACTTTTAGAGACACTGGATATTATAAAATATATAAATGGTTCGTGCATTATAGCTCACTAAATATTATTTCCCTTTTCATATATGTGTGTGTATAAAATACTTTTTTCATAAGGTCTCTAAGCAAGACTATAATAAAACTTTTTATAGAACATGATGATGCTATTGAGAAAAATGTAGCACTAAATGGCAATATTAATTTTAACACTGGGTCTATTTCTGTCATATGTTATTTTGAAAAGTTATCCCTTTCTTCATCTAAGAAATGGGAGTAATAAAACTATTACATTATTACTGCGGACACATATGTGAGAGTGTATTTAAAATAAGATATAAATTGAAATTATTAAATAAATATAAGTTGTAAAATATTTTATATGGAATTGATATTAATATTCATGAGCTATCGCGAGTCTATAATTTGCAAGCACTTTCACATACATTTTTCTTTGATCCCTACAGAAACTCTGCTGGAGTGAAAGCTTTACTTTTATTTCCCATTTAATGATGAGAAACTTTGGTTTCAAAAGGTAAAGGAACATTTGCAAAGTATCCCAGATACTGCCACGAAGGGACTGGAACCCCGGCGTAGTCACTTAACATTTTAGGACTCTGAGGAACCTACTCGCTTTTGTGGCAAATCAGCTCCTCATCTTAAGAATTAAAACTAACATCATTGAACTGTTTGTTCTGTTTTATATCCTTTGTTCTGTGTTACCAGAGTAAATGTTCTGATTCAAGGGATAATAAGGATCTTTCAACGGCAATCTGCTCATGATGTAACGCAATAAGTATGCTTTACTTTTCTCTTACCCTTTGCTTTCCTCTGTTACAAAATACTTCATTAAAAACACAATAGAGTGGCAGTTCAAGATGGTCACTTAAGAAAGCCCTGAACTTACCTCCTCCCACAGACATAACAAATTTACAGCTACATTCCCTCTGAAAGAGACCTGAAAACTAGCTGACCAGCTCTTCCACAACAAAGGATAGAGACGGGTAGGAGAGGCAGAGATGTGGTAAAAAAAAAAAAAAAATCCCAGCACAGTAAACCATAGTCGGGAGGGATCTCACAAATACAGAACTTCTTCCTGAGAAGTAGAGGGTTTATGCCCCACATCACGCTCCCCAACCCTTGTGGACCTGCACTGAGGAGAAAGAAAATGTCTGATTTTGAAAGCCAACAGTGGTGTATGTCCAGGAAAGGCACAGGGCTGTACCGAACGGAGAATCCACACTTAACCGGTTCATGCACAGATTCACTCACCCCAGAACCCAGCTCAAAAGCAGTAGTACTTGAAAAGTGCCAAACCATAAGTGAAGGAGATTCATTTGCTTTTCTTAAAGCATCTACTAGAAGGGCAGGAGATTGTTGGGACTCTCTCCAGGGATGGAGACCCTGGGTGACTCTTTCTACCCTGCTAACACTGGCACTGCCAGGCATAATTTTGGAAATCTCCCTCCAACCTAAAGCATTGGTGGGTGCACCCTGCCTACCATAGCTCTGCCTAAGCTGGCCATCATGCAAAACCCACACAGTAGATGCCTCTTGAGCGCCTGGCTCTGATGGCCAAGCAGGATTGTGTTTCGGAGCCCTATAGGCTGGAAACAATTGGAATGACAGTTCTTGGCAGGTTAATACCTCCAGGGCACAATACAGACAGCAGACTGAAACTCACACCCAGTCTTCCCGTGGAAAAACAAAAACAAAAACAAAAAAACACCTAGCTACTTGACCTAAGCTTCAGCCTGAAAACCATGCTTCAGAATGGCCACAAATATAGAGACTATCGAAGTGTAGGCTGGGGGGTACCATCTTTGAACTCTCCGTTGGCTTCATTAGAGTTCAACAGTACCTCCCAGAAAGAAGCTCATACACTCACCTGGAACCCCTACTCTTGTGACTGTAGCTAAGGAGACACTTCCAGATCATGTGGTCTGGAGGCCAGAAGAGTTTACAATTGTAGCCCCACAGAATTTATATAATGCATACCTTTAAGCTGGGGCCTGAGAGTGTACCTTCCAATCAGCCTGAAACTAGGTCCCTCTCTCTGGAACATTCATAACTCTTGACACACCCATAACAACCGAGACTTACCGAGAAAAACACAGGCTGCTTAGACAAGGAGAAAAGTCTGAAGGCCAACCAGAACTAGGGCAAGGTTAAATGATGAGGTTAATCTTCTACACAAAGTCACACCTGCAAAACTGGGAGAGCCAGACATTTTTCCTTACACATAGAAACAAGCACAGGGATTCAGGCAAAATGAGGAGACAGAGGAATATGTTCCAAACAAAAGAACAAGATAAAACCCCAGAGAAAAACCTTAATGAAACAGAGATAAATAATTTACAACATAAAGAGTTCAAGGTAATTATCATAAAGATGCTCAAGAAACTCAGTAGAAAAACAGATGAAACAGTGATAACTTCAAAAAAAAAAAAAGAGTATGAGATAGAAGTCACAGAACTGAAGAATACATTAACAAAACTGAAAATTACACTGAGGGGCTCAATAGCAGACTAGATGAAGCAGAAAACAGAATCAGTGAACTGGAGGGCAGGACAGTAGAACACACACAGACAGAGCAGAGCTTGACCAAGCCTTCTGTCTCCACATGGACAATATAGAATGTTCTTTGTATTACAGAGGAAGGATTCCTTGATATAGAAAATTCTTCCGGCTCTCTAATCTAGACAGGCATCCTGGACATATGTGTTAACTTCTCACTCAAATTTACACCAATTCAGTATTCACAAACTATACCAAAGGAGCAACAATATTTAAAAAGCCTACGCAAGGTAATACTGTTCCCACTTCTGTAACCACCTCCACTCCAATAAAACGGAGATGGTTAACAATGCTTAAATGAGCAATTTATGCACATTCAAGATTTAGAAAGTATGCATCAACTTATTTTTTCCCAAATATTGAATTGATATTGTCAACCCTTAAATTCTTTTTAAAAGTTTTTTTTAAAGATTTTATTTATTTATTTGTCAGAGAGAGAGAGACAGAGAGCACAAGCAGGGGGAGAAAAGAGTAGAAAGAAGAAAAGAAAAAAAAAGGAAAGGAAAGGAAAGGAAAGGAAAGGAAAGGAAAGGAAAGGAAAAGAAATTGCCCTCACTAATGTGGGAGCATAACATCCAGTCCACTGAGGGCCAAGGTAAAACAAGGAGGCAGAGAAAAGGCAATTTTGCTCTCTCTGCTTGAGTCTAGACACCCATCTTCTCTTGTCCTTGCATATCATCACTCCTGGTTCTTGGGCCTTTGGACTCAAACCAGGATTTACACCATTGCACCCACACCCCCCAATTCTTGAATCTTTGGACTCAGACCTATACCATCATCTTTCCTAGTTCTTCAGTTTGCTGATGCAGATCATGGGATGTCTCGGTCTCCATAAACACATGAGCCAATCTCTCATAATAAAACTCTTCTATATATATCTGTATCTATATCTGTATCTATTCTATCTATATCTATATCTATATCTATATTGATATAGCCAATTTTTTTATTTCTTTGGACAACCCTAATACATACTGCTAGAACTCTTTGCTCTCAAATTCGTTCCTCACCATTTCCCACTCTGCTGGGTCCCATATTCTCATCCTGACTGCATTTTCTAGGCCCCCATGCCAGTGACTCAGCCAGATTCAGTTTAAGTGATATATTGTCCTATGAATGAATTATCAGATATTCTCTATATTTATAACTGATCCCCTGAACTAATTCCATCTGTTTAAAATACTTAAAGTTTGTTGATGTTTCTGATTGGAATCTGACTAAAACTATGTAAGGAAATAGGCAAGGATCACCAGAAACAGAAAATTCACTAGCATGAAAGACAAAGATAAAAAAAATTAGATATATATATAAAGATATATATAAAAATATAAAAAGATATTTATTAAACAATACTAAGAGCTCTATACAAAGGAATTTTAAAAAAACCACAAGAAATTGTCTTTGTCAATTAAAGACATGACTTTAAGAGAAATTAATGTAGAACTTAGAAGATTAAAATTGAAGAAATTGTATAAAACATAGAAAAAATACAAGGAAACATATAAGAGAGAAAAGAAGGAAATATATAATCAAATTAGGGGGTAGCCCATCTGACTAGTAGGAATCTACAGAAAGAAAACAAAACTCAAGAAAGAAAATAATATTTAAAAATTAGAAAAGAAAATATCCAAGAATATTAGTGCAGTAGTCTAGTTTTTTTTTAAAAATCCACATGTTATCCAATAATATAAATGAAAAAAATTTCCACTCCAAAATAAATTATCCTGAATATTTGGATAAAGAGATGGTTCTAAAAATTTCCAAAGAGACCAAACAGGTTCTACATATATAATTAACAGTCAGAACGTCACTGGACTTTGCAATCGCAACCACGGAAGCTAAAAGGGAAGACAGAACAGAACAGGCAAGTCTTCAAGTCTCAGTGGGAAAATGAATTCCATCTACATTTGGCAATTCCAATTCTATATCCAACAAAATTATTTACGAAATGTGGAGATAAAAGAAAACTTCTGTGTGTGAGGTCTCAAAATGTTGCTTCCTGTGTACCCACAGAAAACTGCTGGAAGATGGATGTTCCCCTCCAAAATAAAGTAAATGTAGAAAGAGGGAGGAGTCAAGTGAACCAGAACAGAAGAGCAGTGAGGGAAATCTATGAGGGGAAATTCCAGGCTGATGGTATGGGGAGGTCCTGAAATGACCTGGAAGCAGGCACAATGGGCAATCTGTGTCTCGGTCTAACCTGAAACATGAGGACAACGAGGCATATGTCTTTATGAAGGTCAGCAAAAGGAAAAAGAAAGCACTACTGGGCTACAAATGGGTTTGGACTTACCAAGTTGTATATATAGCTGTGTTGAGAGTTCGGGGGAAATATTAAGTGTTGGTGCACGGAAAGCTAATGAAATACTAAATTTTGAAAAAGAAAAAGAAAAGGATCAATTCTTTGGGTTCTGAACCAAGAGTTGAGTCATAGGTGTTATAATAAGCAGGACATGACTTTGAAAAAAAATTATCTCATGACACTGTACTTTACATATTTCTCTTTTACTATCATAGTAATTATTTTACATATATATTTACATGTATAGTATACATAACATACTATACATACATGTCTATAAGATATACAAAGGTATACTCTATATTATTATATAATAACAATAATACTTCAGCACAGCAAATATCTTACTTGTTTTTACAACAACATTGAGATTTCGAGGGTATTTTTTCCCCTAGAAATGGTATAGGTGGGATTAAATACTTCACTCAAACAGATCATTTCTTTCTTTTTTTTTTAAGATTCATTCATTTATTTTAGAGAAAGAGAGAGAGAGCACGCAGTGGGAAGGGGCAGAGAGAAACTTAAGCAGACTCCGAGCTAAGTACCTGAGGCGGGGCTCTATTTCACGGCCTTGAGATCATGACCTGAGCTGAAACCAAGCATCCAACGTTTAACTGACTGCACCACCTAGACGCCTCCAAACAGATAATTTCTTCTTCTTCTTTTTTTTTTTTAAGATTTTTTTTATTTGACAGCGAGAGAGACAGCCAGCGAGAGAGGGAACACAAGCAGGGGGAGTGGGAGAGGAAGAAGCAGGCTCCCAGTGGACGAACCTGATGTGGGGCTCGATCCCAGGACTCCGGGATCACGCTCTGAGCCGAAGGCAGATGCTTAATGACTGAGCCACCCAGGCACCCCAAAACAGATAATTTCGAATGCCCTTTCCAACTTTTAAATTCTAGGACACCATGAAAAAAATCAAAATACAAACATTATAAAATATAGCTACTACAGATAAAAAGTTAATTTTATTTTAAAGCTATTTTGCTCTAAATGTGTTTTGCCCAACTCAGATTTACAGAAATAATCCCAGTCATGCATAAAGTTCATTTCACAGGGGAAAATATTTTCAATAATACACTAAAATGTATAGCTTATGATAACAAACATTTATGCATATTCAGATGCAATAATTAGATTTATGCTTATAGTTTCTAAAAATGAACGTAGTAAATTATCATCAACCACTGTAGAGAATTCAGAAGGCTTCTACTGATGGAATAGTGTCCATTAGCTATAAACTATTAATGATAGTTATTTGGAAAATTCAAGTACTTCCACTCTAGGAGAAAAACAAAGGTGACTGCTGCATTTCTTTACTATATTAGATATGCTCTTATTCTCATTTATATCTTTTTCTGTTACTATCATTTTTCCTGTAATTATTATCATGGACTCATAAGTAAAAATGTAGTGTCCATAAAGAGCTACCACAACACTCTGATATGAACATTGATTACTATTTGCTTGTTTTCAATGCTAACTTCTCTGAAGTAGAAAGCATAACATAGACCCACACTCACAGCCTCATGCCATCATAGTTTTATGATATTCCTCATTCCAGGATGCACATGGTATTAATGCAATGCTTTTGCATATAATTTAGTCACTTTCCAAATACTCTTCATTACACAGAGGAAGACTCAAAACACAGTATTTCCAGGGACTACAGACCATATTGAATGACCATGTAAGTCCCTATCCTTAATATCCATTGTAGGAGAACATTTTATCAGAACTTAGTACTGATTACCAAACATTGAGAAGATATTTACACTATGGTTTTATTTTATTTTTTGTTTATATGAGGTAAAGTTTAAGGAACAATAGTATTTATAATATTACCTGATTATCTGATTTAAAATAATTGTAACATTAAGCTCAGGAGATAGAATACTTTTCCAAATTTCTTGTTATTTGTCAAGAGATATTTTTCATTTAAGAACAATTTTGCATGTCCAAATATCTACATAATGCCCTTGTTTCTTCTTTTTCCAGCTAATTTAGAAAGAATACCTATATTAAGATAGGATACCCAGAGCCTTAGGGTTTATTACAGTCGCTGTCAACAAGTCTATAGATTAGCAATGGTGAAGATTATTTAGGATATTTGTTGTATGGCATGGGGAGGAAAGGATTCAGGCCAAGGACTGTTTATAATATTAAAATTTCAGATATTAGGTCTTCAGCAATAAATAAAATAGCATATAGTGAGTCAAGTCTCTGCAGATTAAGTGGACCTTTGGGGTGATCAACTTCTTATTAAATAGATATGAGTAGTTACAGTATTGTGATAAGAAAACAATGGGTTTGGTGGGAGAGGACTTGAGAATCATGGTGAATTCTCTATGCAAAGCTGTCTGCATCAGGTATAGGCTGATACATTTTGTAATTCTTGAGGCACATTGGGGATCACATAATATCATAAATTATCACTACCAGATTCTATCAGATGTTTCCTTCCCACCTGGACCTAGAGGTCATTAAAGTAGGAGTGATCAATCCTGCTATATATAAACAATTGAAATATTTAATATATAAGGCAGTTCTTATATTCATTAAAAAACAGACTGAAGCCCTAACGTAATGTGTTCCACTAAACGCTCTATGGCTAATTTAATTCAACAAACATAATCCTGTAATACCTGTTTTAATACGACACTTTACAGATAAAACATAATGGTAATTTCCTATTAGGGAAATGCTCCACTTTCTCTTGTTGATGAAGTGAGACAGATTTTGCATTAAAAAAAAAAAATCCAAAGCAAGCCCTAACACTATGTGTAAATCCTTCAGGGAGTAGAATGGAATAAGTTAAAAAAAAAAAAAAAAATATATATATATATATATATATAACAAACTTACTAACATTATTGACATGTATAACAACTTTAGTAATATTATTGACATATGAGCATCAGATAAGATAAAGAATGAGGACCAGTACCGTGGCCAATTTTTGGAGAGTTTACTTATCCCTCTCTAAATGGCTATTAATTGAACATGTGGGGATATCTGCATAGTATAAAAACATATATCGTTTGAAGAAAATAAAAGAAGGAACAATTGCCATTAAAAATGTTCCAGCTCTTTTATATGACACATTTAATTAGATAATTTTACCTTTAATGAGTATCATAAAATTTAATCTTAAGCTCAAACGAAAGTATTGTGGAATGACTAATAACTTACTTGTGGCATTCTTTTGAATTCTCATGCATTGCATTGGGAAGGATCCGTGATAGTGACTGAGGAATTTTGGACTTATTTAAGGTATAATTTGAACCAAGAGAAAAAGAAAAAGAGGTAGATAAGTGCTATGATACTTCATCACAGAAAATACGCTTTCTTAAACCATTAGGAACACACGTGTGTAATATCAAGTTAAGGATGTAAAATGTATTTGCTAAAAGAAAAGTAATTCTCAGTATAAATACCTATATATTTAAACATTGGATGGCACCTGGCTGGCCTAGTCAGTAGAGCATGCGACTCTTGATCTCGGGGTCGTGAGTTAAAGCCCCAGGTTTGGGTGTAGAACCTACTTAAAAACAAAACTAAACAAAACACTGGATGTCAGGAGATAGGATTTTCAACTTGTTAATAAAAATTGTCCACATGGTACTACCCAGACATTACAGAACTGTGAGGTTAAAGTAAATATAATCCCTATACTCAGGAAAAAGTGCATTTTAGAGGAAGGGCAGGCAGATAACAGAGGGTCTGATGAAGTTCATGTTCAAAGCCAAATGTTATGTTATAAGAAGGACATTACTTAAAAATAAAATCTTAAAAAAAAAGGACAACTCATCTAAGATTCATGGTCTACTTAAAGCTAGCAAAAGGAAGTATAAGATTTACAATTTTAACCATCTCTCATCTCTTACATGCTCACTGATACAGAAGAGTCAGGAAGTAAAGCAATCGCATTCCAACTAATAAGGCAGAAGTGAGAGGTCAAGTCTGAAAGGAAAGAAAATGGAAAACAGAACTAAGGAGCTGAAGCCGCTGAAATGAAAGAGGTGGACCAGAGTAATTTACAAAAGTGTCAGCACCAAAACAAATAAATAATGGATATATAGATAAATAAATAAAAGACAGAAAAGAGCACAAAGATGAATATTGTGAAAAAAAAACCAAAATTCAGAATATATAAACCATAAATATCCAGTTAAAAGATTTTGAGTCCTAATGAAATTAATTCTAAGTTTAGGAGGTACAGTTTTGTGTGTATGTGTATGCTTTTATATACATGTATAATCATAAAAGATTAATACAGCGATTATATATATGTATACATCTATATGTTTATGTGCATGTACATATATACACACACACACAAATAGATATACATGTTTTCATAAAAGCTTAGGTGATCAAATAATATGTATATATGAACATATGTATATATGTCAGCACATGCATACATATACACATAAATGAGTGTGTGTGTGTGTGTACACACATACATTTCAAAATAAAACGGCCTTCTAATATAAAGTTGAACATGTTTTCCCACATTCCGTTTCAACTTTCTCTTACTCATCTCTACCACTTTTCAGTTCACTGTATAAATTACATACATGCTTTCTTTTTTAATGTCCACTAGAATGGAACTTCCATGTGGTTAATTTTTTATGTTTTATAATTTATGTATCCCCAGCACCTTGGATGGTATCTGGAACTCAATATTATTTGCTTTTATGAATGACTTACATAAAAACTGACAAGCAATTGCCAAGATTATGTTGCAGAAATGAAATGGAAGCTTCATGTAGGTAGTTCGTAGATTAATGGTTTAAAATGTCTGGACTATCAGGGGCTGCTAGAAGATTCCCCCCAATCAAGGGGAAATTAAAAAGACACAGGAAATGCATAGAATTCTCCATGTTTATACAGTTTAAGACCCTATTTCATTATAACATTATAGTATTTTCACTCCTTGTAGTAATAAAATGCTTGTTCTTTTGGGAAACGTTAATTACCATGAGGAAATAACGGCACTTTGTTATAGGTATAAAACTATGACAACAATGAGATGTTTGACAGTCATGTATTTGTCTGAATTTTTAATTCTACAGATTTGTGACAAAGATGTTACTGGGAACTGTTAGGTCCAAAAGTCATCTCCATGGCTTCAATAGGGGCTGCTTAAGGAAAAGGGCATAAGATGCCATTCAGCAAAGAGACCTCTGAAGAGATTTGCGGCTGTCTTCAAAGGAAGTTCTTCTTACTCTTCTCAATCTGCACACAGACCAATCCATATAGGGCTGGGGTCTCATGGCACAAGGGACTTGAAAATAGCTTCTGACCAAACACTGAGCAAACATAAGCTACTCTGACTTAGAGGTGACTCTGAGGAAGCCAGACTTAAAAATCATATTGTCATTCCTGGTAGTCTGGGAGACTGTGTGCATGTTTGAACTCATACCCTTTTGGGAGTAATCAAAGACAGAACCTCTAAGCTCCTTAAAAAAAAATAGTTTGGGGGAAAAAAAATTCCTTATGACTGGAAACTCCAAGCACACACACACAACCAATGTAAAGGTAAAAATCTAACAGGCTAACGGGGCTTAAACACAATCTTTGGCCAACAAGTGGATTATGATGATACAGAGATGACCACTAGGTGGCCAGACTAAGAAGTAAAAACAAGGGTGAGAAAAATTGGAGGAAAAACATCAGAAGCTGCACATCACAGGGGCAATATACTTCACAAAAATTACTTATCCAAGTCACTAAATAAAAAATCAAGAGAAATTAAAAATAGTTTGAACTAAATAAAAATGAAAATACCAGTTATCGAAATTTGTCAGATGTAGCCAAAACAAGGCTCAAAAGGAAATGTATGTCAATTACTGAATGCATACATTAGAAAAGAAGAAAGATTTAAAACAAATAGTTTTAGCTTCCACCTGGGATATAGAAGAAAAAGAGCCAATTAAATCCAAAATAAACAGAACAAAGAAATAATAAAAATTAGAACAGACCAATGAAATTGAAAATAAGAAATCAGTAGAGAAATTCAACAAGACCAAAAGATGGTTCTTTGAAAAGAACCATGGATAAAATCAATAAGCCAGGTTAACTAAGAGAACAAGAGAAAAGATACACACTACTAATATTAGAAATGAAAGAGGGACTATTACTACATGTCCCATGGATATTAGAAGGATAATAAAGGAATACTGAAAGAACTCTATGCCCACAAATTTGATAAATCTAGATGAAATGGACCAATTCCTTCAAAGACACAATCTACCAAAACTCATATAGAAAAACAGAGTATCTGAATAGCCCTATATCTATTAAAGAAATTGAATCAATAATCAATTACCTATAAAACAGAAAGCACCAGGTCCAAATGGATTAATCAGCGAATTCTACCAAACATTTAAGAAAGAAATTATAGGAGTGCCTGGATTGCGCAGTCGGTTAAATGTCCGACTCTTGGTTTTGGCTCAAGTCATGATCTCAGGGTTATGAGATCCCACCCCACCTCAGGCTCTGAGCTCAGTGTAGTCTACTTGAGATTCTCTCTTCCTCTCCCTCTGCTCCTCCCAATTTGCTCTCTCTCACCCTCTCTCTCAAATAAATAAATTTTAAGAAAAAAAAAGAAATTATATAAATTTTCTACAATCTCTTCCAGAAAGCAGAAGCAGAGAGAATACTTCCTGACCTTTTCTATGAGGCCAGTATTACCTGAATACTGACACCAAACAAAGACATTACAAGAAAGGAAAACCAAAATCCGGTATCTCTCAAGAATACAGATGCAAGACTTCTCAACAAAATATTAGCAAATTCATTCCTAGATGAATAAAAAGAATTATATACAATGTCTACATAGGAGAAATATGCAGGCTGGCTCAACACTTAAAATCAAGTAATGTGCTCCATCAAATCAATGGACTAAGGAATAAAAATCGTATGTTCATACCAACATATGACCCTCGAACAAACTATTTAAGTGAAAGAAGCTAGTCGCCAAATACTACATATTGTATAATTCCATTTAAATTAAATGTCCAGAATAGGCAAATCTACAGAGATAGAAATTAGATTAGTGGTTTTTTTTTGGCGTGGAGGAGAGGGCAGAATGGGAGGTGACTATTAGTATATATGAAGTTTCTTTGAAAGAAAATGAAATGTCCTAAATTGGACTGTGGTGATGGTTGCACAGCCTCATGAAAATATTAAAAATGAATTTTATACTTTGATTTTTTTTTGTTAAATTTTAAGTAAATTCTATGCCCAACGTGAAGTTCAGACTCACTATCCTGAAATCAAGAGTCACATGCTCTACTGACTGAGCCATCCAGGTGCCCGGGATTTTATATTTTAAATAAAAGAATTGTTCAGTATATGAATTGTATCTTAATCAGGCTCTTAAAAAGAATTACCTGAGGGTGTATTTTATTCATTTTTGGAAGACCTGCTTTTGATTTTATTTTACATTCTTTTCTTCCTGTTTTTTAATTACTTCGAAATTGTTTCAACATGTTTTATTTTACTATTTTACAATCCTTTTCTGCTTGCTTAAATTTAATGCTTAAGATTACTTAAACGTTTTATTGACGTATGCTCATCCATTATGCTCTTTCATTTTTCCTTTAAAAAAAATACTACACATTTTCCTGTGAGTGAAGTTTTGTCTAAATATAATATTTCATCTAAATTTTTTCAGAATCTCTGAATAATTTTAACTTTGTGTTTTATTTTGCTTTGATTCAATAATTGTTTAGAAAGCTATATTTTTAAAAGATTTAGAGTGCATAGATTGTTTTTTAATTATGGTCATTATCAATTTTCAACTAAATACTGAAAATGTTGTGATCTAGCCTATGCATTTTCCCCATCAAACAAATTACCCTGTGTAGTCAAGTACACGAACAATTTTTAAAAATAACCCATGTGAATCACATTACATAATGAAATCCCATGAAAAAAAATTTTTTAAAGCACTCTAGGCCACTCTTTAGGAAAAAACTCTTTGGAGTTTAATTCTGTTGTGAAAAGGACTGCATAATAAAAGTGTAGATATGAGAACATCATCTGTTGATAATTTATAAAGAGGCTACCATAGCCTGATTTGGGAGGATAGGGAAATCTTTCTCTTCTGTAAATGACAGATTGCATCTTACTCCTAATACGCAGAAACTTTGGAGAGAAAGTGCCAAGTGCCATCTATGCCCTAAGGTGTTTGCCCCAGGAGCAGAGCCATCAACTCAGATCTAAAAGTTCAGGTAGAGTGTCAGGTTTGTCAGTCATTAGGCTTCCAGATAACTAACCATAATTCCTCTCCCAGAGTCCAGCCGAACACTCTCTACTCACAGCAGAGCCAGATTCATTATGAGCATAAAATAGAGCAGAGTTTAATGTAAGCACATAGAAAAATGGTTAGCACTTGCAGTGTTATTTTTATACCAATTTTAATTAGAAAATCAAAATAAGCAGATTTTACCAAGCTCTGTATCCCTCAAGGAGACCCTGTTTGCCATGTCTTTCAAAGTTTTAGGTGACAAAGTTTTGTATTATAAGCCAATGGAGAAAACTGAATGATTATTTACTGTTTCTATCTTAACTTTTATATATTTAATATCCATTTTTTTCAATTCATAAAATTCCTTGATATAAAGTTGTAGGACAAGTTCTTATTCAATAATCAGTAAGAATATGCCTTGCCAGAAAAAAAGAGTAACTTACATGTGAATATTGAATACAACGATTCTTATTATAAAACATTCATACATTTTGCATGGGCGATTGTAGTGTATGACAATGTTGTCTCAACTAGATCAAGGTTAACAGTATTTACAGAAAGAAACATATCCAAACTTAACTAAGGCAGTGGGTAGTGATTTTTTGTTTGGCAAAAACAGAGTGACAGAGAAATACTTAGTGTCTGCTTAATATTTTACTGACTGGATAAAACAGTCAGATGTCAAAATAGGGAACAGTGAAATCAACATGTCTATAGGAAATTTTTGCAAGAGTGAAGAACTAAGCCGACAAATTCAAATTATAAAAATATATGATATCCCCATTCTAAGAGCTTAAAGGACCTTTTACTCCAACTTTTTTTCCTTATTCAATGTTGTGTAATATATTGGCCCACATCGTTTCCCTGCCTATGTATATTTTATAATATTGCAAGGTAACTTAGAGTCAAGAGGGTAGCTCATTATTTAGTGAATGGAGCCAACTCTAAAACTTGAACTTAAAAGCAGGATTTTTTAGAGATGTCCAGGAGCTAAAATCACATATCTGAGATAAATGAAATAAATTTCAGAAGGAACTGGATGGGCTAATTTTCTTAGGAAAAAATATGACATGTCTCAATGGCAGAGGGCAGAAAACATAAAGAGTGAAGAGTGAAGGGAATAGGAAGTTAAAATTAATTTAAAAATCCAAAGAAACTTCTGGGTTAAGTGTTAATATTTGAAATTATTTAATATAATTGAAATTGTTTAGAGCAAGGAGATTCTTGAAACATCTTTGATCTTAATTTTAATGATGAGAACTCTGAAATTCAGTTACATTGAGCGGCTAAAGAACAGAATGTAAAGAGTACTGACAGAGGTAGTTTGAGAAACAAAGGGCCAATTTCCAGATATGGGAACTTCAAGCATTCACTCATTATGCTCTATATTAAGGAAGTTTGTTATGGGTATTATTTTAAAATATTGGTTAGCTAAGGGAGTATTCCTCGTTTTCTTAATGGAGAGACTTCCAAAGTATGCTGAGACTTATCTAACAATTAGAAAATCTTCACATAAACAAAAATGTTTTGAAAACTTCTAGTATTTTGAATAAAAATATTCCCAGATGTATGCTACTCAAATGAAAAGGGGATTAAAATTACATAAGTATTTAGAGAGAGCTTTCACAAACACAATACTATGTTATGTACATCTAATTATTCATCATAATAATAGGCAATAGAAAATGCATAAGCATACTGCTTTTCATGTTACATACAAATGCATCTCAGACTTATGGTATCTCATATGTAAACCTTCAAGTATTTACCAGTTTTTTGTTTTGTTTTGTTTTTTTGGTTTTCTGTTTTTTAGAGAGGGAGGGAGAAGGTGGGGGAGAGGGGCAGAGGGAGAGGAAAAGGGAGAGAGAGAATCTCAAGAGGGCTCCATGGCCCAGGGCTTGATCTCACAACTCTGTGATCATGACCTGAGCCAAAATCAAGTCAGACACTTAGCCAATTAAGCCACCCAGGCACCTTATCAGTTATTTTTTTAGAGGAAAAAACTGAGGCATCTGTGAGTTAGCAGAAGAAAAAAAGGAAAGAAATAAAAATAAGGAAGAAGAGATACAGGAAATTGAAAACTCCCAGTGATTCGTATAAATTATGATAAAAATGGTACATGACCAAATACCTTTATCAAATTTTAGGCAATCAGAAAACAAAAAGAAAAATGTACATGAGGCAAACAAAACACCAAGAAGCAAACACATACGAAATGTTATACACAAGTACAAAAACATGAAGGACTTTAGACTCCTATGTAAATAACAGAACACAATAACTATTACTGATAAACATTTTAGGTTTCAATTTTTTAACTCCAAGATATTTTTATGTATAAATACAATTATGTTTAACTGTATAGATAATCTAAATAAATATAATATACAGGAGTTTAAAAAACAAAACACTTATTTAGTCTTCTATAAAAAATTATTTGGAAAAACTTTACATTGACCATTGCTGTGAAAACTGGACTATTTCAAGAACCAAATGAAAATAAGTAAGTTAAGAGATAAAAAGCACAGGGAATATATTCAATATTGTGATAAAGTTGTATGGGGACAGATGGTGACTACATTCACTCTGGTGAGCACTGAGTAACGTAGAGTGTTGAATCACTATACTGTATACCTGAAACTGATATATCCGTGTATGCTACCTGGAAATAAATAAAAACTTAAAAAAAAAAGAAACAATAGGTCAGGTGTATGAGTATTAATAATTCAACATACAATTACTAAACTCTTTTCCTTATGGTAATAAATCTGAACATAAAGTATAATTTTTGGAAAATGTGATTTGCAAAGTAAAAATAACATAAGAAAAGGTTCATTTTGTGCATCTTGTGATAATTTATGATCATTACATAGACTACAACTTTCAATTAAAATAAAGTTTTCTAAGAAAAACCGTATGATGTAAATGAGGTGAGCAGGAAAATTGTGTCTTTGTATGGTGATATATTTTACCCAGTCATCATACAAGAACTACTAAAGTAAGTATGGGCTATGGTATCTTTCATAGTAGAATTGTAAGTCGAGATTATTTTCTTTTTTGTACTTCTTATATTTTCAAACTTCTTTAACAAGTATTTTGCTTACAATAAAACATCCAGTAAACGTAATTGTAAAAAAATACGAACGACGAAAGCTGGGCTGCAATTAGGCTCTCGAGTAGCTTAAATAAAAGGTTGAGAACTGTGCAATTTATTTGACATTATGCAGAGAATAATTCTACGTTTTGAAAAGGAGTATTACTTGATCAAAGATGTAATTTAAGAAGAAAAACCTGTGTGCAGCATAAGAAAGTATAGTTTTGAATCATGGAAAATATTTAAGACAATGCGAACAATCAGGTAAAATTTATTGAAGGCTTGGCATGTGGCAGTAGTGACAGAAATAAGTTGAAGTAGAAAGAAGGTAAAGAAGTAGACTCATCAGCAATTGTAACTTGATTATATAAAGGTTAGAAGGTGAGTGAGAGGTCAAACCTGACTTGACGGTTTTTATTCCAATGACAGGAAGGATGACAATGTTATTAACAAAGAACAGGAACGGGAGAGAAGAAGACATGAAGATGAAAGAAGAGATAAAATACTTAAAATGTAACAATATAATCTGTCACTAGGTCTATCGTACTATTGAATAAAATGAAATCTGAAGCCTGTTAATACAGAGTAAATGAATTTTTAAAAAATTGTTTTGACAGCTTTGGGGGGAAAGTAGAAATAATTACTGAGGTCTGTGACAAGTTCCAGAAATCTGAAATTCTAAGAGTATGTTTCATAACCAAGTGAACTATCTATCGTTTTTCCTACTATGTCATATTAAAAAAAATGAATTCCGCATTTTTTTTCTCTCCCTAGGAGCAGACGTTAGAACCAACAGTGTGGTCTGTGCTTGCAGGTAGAGTCGTTACAAAACTGCTGCTTCCACTAGAGAGGAAACAGTTTAGGAATTCAGTGCCAGCTGGGTTATTACACGTCTTAGTTATAAAGTCACCATTTTAAACTTAGAAAAAAAAAGTCACCATTTGTATAAAATACCTCAGAATATAAATTATGAAATGATTACATTTTTGTGGTTATTCAGGCACACAAAAGGCATCATCATTATCATCATCATCAAAAAGTTTTCATTAAGTGCACACGTATGTTTCATTGCCCAAGTATTTTACAAAAAAAGTTGACCTGGACCTCTGTGATTTGTACCTTCATAGCCTAACACAAATAATATTGCAAGCCTTACTATTTTTAAAAAAATATAATAATTCAAATATCTAGGTATTTGGTGAATGTTAAGTGTAAGTTTGGAATGAACCTGAAAAACTAACTGGAGAAAATAAGACTTGGTAGGGAAAGAGGAATCGGTTAAATTCTATAGTAAACCTGGGAATGAGTCTAGAAAGAGGAAGAACTTTATCTCATGTTTAGTACATTGCTAGGAATTGACCTCCAATTAATATTTAGAATGAGAGTTAATACACAAGCTATTTTTTCTCACTAACTTAAAAGCCCATTCAGAAAGGAAAAGGGCATTGAAATACTGTATTTTAATATGTAGATGAACTTGAAAATTCAGAAAAACAAATAAGAGTTTTATTTGTGATACATTATGAAATTATAGCAAACCTTAATAAAAAAATATAATGCCTTACTTTATAAATAAGCACTTACTTGTTGGGATGAGCACTGGGTGTTGTATGAAAGTGGCGAACCACTAAATTCTACTCCTGAAACCAATATTATACTGTATGTTAACTAACTACAATGTAAATAAAAAGTTGATACCAAAAAAAAAAAAAAATAGAACACATTCACCTGTCCTTCTCTGTATATAACTAAAGCGTAATTCAAAGGCGATTGATGGTCATTACAAATAACCTGAGTGTCTAAATAAACTGAAGAGAAGAGTAATTTATATTCTGTTTAATCTTGTATTTTATTGCATATCATTTGTTCCAACACTTTGAAAAAAATGATCATTTTAATGTTGCATATGTGAACACAGTCTTTGAATTCTGAATTCCTTCAGCATTAGAGGTAGACTGCTGAATGGAAATTTTATTCTCGTTAACTTTCTTCTCTTAACAAGACATTTAACATATATGAAATTTGGCCAATCATTTAAACTCTCTTTTTTCACCAGCAAGAGAAGTAAAGTTGGATTGACACATCTAAAGTTTCAGTTATTTCCTCACTTGTAAATTATGGTCAGTGAGGATTCCATAATGTTTTACTCTTATTATTCCAGTAACTAGTGCAAAGTCCATACTCATAAGGGTTTATACTGAATAAATGTATGCTATAAAATATTTCATTTGTGTTTTTATATTTCTTGTCTTGAGAATATTTACTACACAAACGCCACCTTATTTACTCCCTCCTCTAGTTTTATAAAAGGGACACAATTTTAAGGAATGGTCATTGCTTCATTGGTAGTTGTCTTCCAGCATCCCTGCTTTATTCCTTCTTTGGGAAGAACAATACTACCTATTTAAATGAATGCATACCATTATGTTTATTTCAAAATTAATATGTTTATGGCACAGTTCTGCTCACAGTCCCACATACACACTTCATGAACTAATCAATTCTCCAATGTTTTATATATGCTGAAAATTACATAATCATAGTTACTTTCTAAAATTTCTCTGAAACTAAAATTTCCTGTGAAAGTACTTGAAAAATTGAGGAAACAAAATCAAAACAAGCTAACAACCAAAACCAAAATGAAACAAAAAATAAACAAGAAGAAAAACACACATAAAGCAAAGAGAAACTCTGCAAAGAGCAAAACCGACATGACGCTTTACATGTGAAGAGCAGGGGTTCTACCAACTCCACAAAGGGAGCACCCAAAGAATGCTCCCCACAAAGGGAGCACCCAAAGAATGCTGGCCAACCCCAAAGGCCTGGCCAGCCTCCCAGTACATTCGGAGAGCTCGCATGCTCAGGTCTCCGACTTCCGTGTAGAAGGGAGTTGGCACAGAAACTGCAAAACCATCTGAATTCAAGGTCTAACCTTAGAGCCCCTTGTGGTGACCTGTGTGGACCCGAGAGACCTCCCCTTGTGGTACCCAGGATAGTTTCTGCATGATCTGGGAATCTAAATAAAACCCCACTGGTAACTAGAAGGAAATTTTATGCTATTTATACTTAATTTAGTATTTTGAATCAGGTGTAATTTTATTTTGGGCAATGCCGGGTAGCATTTCTTGCATGTACAAGAATATGATGTTACAATTATCCTTGCCATTTAAGAATTAGAATGGTACTATGGCTAAATGTCCTTCGTTTAACAATCAGCATTATGAATAAACTGAAATTTTAATTGCAATGAATCCCCCAAGTCACTTTGGCCAATAATAACCCAACTGACTTTACTAGAATTAGTAGCGCATTTCCAAAGAACTGCACACCAGATTGTTTGTTCAGTAAACAGTTTTTGTTTTAGATCCCATGAGACTTGAGCAGTAAACACAGGCCAGACTGTCTTAAGAAGTGAAGAGTCACATGCATAAGCCTGAGCGGGCTCTGCAACCCTTGGAGAACCTACAGTGCCCTTCTCTGAGGCGGGACTTGCTAAGCAAGGCTGGCCCCCTTAGCAGCCGCAGCTCTTGTTAGTATCTCCTACAATGAAGGATCTTGATTATTTATCACTACTCTAGTGGCCTGATGTGTTTGAGCTAAAAGAAAAATTAAAAGAGGAGGAAAAGAAAGAAGCAACTTACTACTGACAGCTGTACGATAGGTTCTTTTACTGCAAAGTGATAAAATAAATAGATAGACCCAGGGTACATTAAATCTACTTAAATGTCATTTCATTTTCCTATCCCGTAATAGCATTAAATATGTAGAAAGGTTTGTTTTGCCTCTGCCCCCCTCCCCTGTACAGGGAGGTAAAGGTTCTAAAACAATCCATAGAAGGTAACAGCTTGATTTGTGTCGACAGTTCAAATACCTACACAGTAATGACTGCCTATGAAATCAAGAATTCTGGTGAAGAGAGATGCTTTAATCCCTTCATTTCAGAGCTTGAACTCCAGAGTTTCCCCAGGAGCCAGTTTTGAGAAGGGCGCCAAGTTTAGTCTGTGGCTGTCCCTGGGAATCCCAAAACCAAGGAGCTTTATTGTTTCATTGATGCCAGAGGAAAGGGAGCCTGCAGTATGTAATGATTCACCTCCAAATCTTTATCCAAAAGCCTCTTTTTCTAAATTTAGCAGAAAAAAAAATGCACGTCGTTCTGGAAAAGTTGTTTTGTTACTGAAATTTACACTGCACCCAATCTTCAAAAAAAAAGATGCTATTTTCCCAAGAAATATTTATATATTAATGCAGATATTTAATTCCATATTCATTTTAAATTTGAATTTCAAATAACTGGTAGGTTAATGATTGTATTTCATCTTTTTTTTTAAACTTTCAGAGTGCTGTAGGTAGACCTTAATTTTTTATGCAGTCATTTCTTCTCGAACACATAACGAGCACTGTTCTGTGTCCTAAGCAACTTTTAGGCAGCACAGATAATTGAATGATCCCCAAATTCCACATAGCCTCGTTGAAAGAAAAAGGAGAAAATGGAAACAAAAAAATATATTTTTAATTAACTAAATACTAATAAATTAACAGGACTTGGGCTAAGTTTTAATTACTTTGCAATTATTAGATTTTATGTTCTATATGAGATATATGTTTAAAAATATTAATTTATTATTCACAATAACCATGTGAAGAAGTTATTATAACAGATTAAAAATGGAGATTCATAGAAGTTAACTAATATTACACAGTCATAAAAATAGTACATGGCAGAAATATTATATGAATAATATGAGCACGATTCTGTGAAAGCTGAACGGAAGCAAGATGAGGGACAGCTGGCTATTCTGGGAGGTTCTTGAAGGCCTCAATGTAAACATATTTTTGGGTCTTGAAAAAGATTTGAGAGATCTGAATCAAACAGATCTGAATCAAATAAACCTTGGCTCAGCCATTCACATACCTGTATGGCTAGCCCCTGACAATTTCTATTCAAAGCTTTTGTTTCCTATAAACAATTTCATAGGGCTTTTTGTGAAGATCAAACAACGTGATATAAAATCCTTAGCATGGTTCTAGGCCCAACAAATTTTTAAAATAATTACTAAACATGATGAGAAAGACACAGAGAAAGAGGTGAAATAGAAAATGTGTCAAAAAGATACTGATTACCTGCAAGGAGTGGGTGGAAAAGGGTGGAAAGAGGAAAAGAATGGGAATAGTTAGCAGGGATGAGGAGGCGATGACATTTCAGTGAATAGCTCCTTTATATCTCTCTGACTCTTAACCCAGAATTAAAACCTACCAGCATGTGGTGAGAAGCCCAAAACAGAATACAAGAGTAAAAAGTTAACCTAACTGAACTGCAAATCAATAACATAACTATATTGAAGGGAATGGGAAAAGAACATACAACCTCAGAAACTTTTTAAAGATAAAGAAACTATAAATAAATACTGTAATCTATATAATAAAAGTATTAAAATAGACACCCAGGGAATGAATAAGTATTTCTGAAATTATTTATATACTGACATCAAATGAATATATAAATACAGATACTGATAAAAAGAGCTGATTACTTAACTGCCTAAGAAAGAAGTTGTAAATAAGAAAAGGAGGGTCACCTGAGTGGCTCAGTTGGTTAAGCGTCTGCCTTTGGCTCTGTCATGATCCCAGGGTCCTGGGATCAAGTCGTGTGTCTGGCTCCCTGCTCAGCGGGGAGCCTGCTTCTCCCTCTGCCTGCTGCTCCCCACTCATGTGCACTCTTTCTCTCTCTCTCTCACAAAAATAAATAAAATCTTAAAAAAAAAAGAGAAAGCTCAAATGATGGGATTAGAAGTGTCACTATAAACACATGGCAAGAGATTAGAAAGATGGTTGATTGATAGATTAAATATAGATACAGATATTAGGGGCTCAGTCAGTTAAACGGCCAACTCTTGATTTTGGCTCAGGGTCCTAGGATCAAGCCCCACATAGTGCTGGGGGCTCAGCAGGGAGTCAGCTTGAAGATTCTCTCTCCCTCTTCCTCTGCCCCTTCCCCTGCTCTCTCAAACAAATAAATAAATCTTTAAAAACTAATTAAATAAATGTAGATACAGATATTTAAGTTGTATGTATGCATGGATTAGTATTCATACATATATTACCTAGTTCTGTCCACCAAACCCCAGAAGCAATGAGCACAACTAGTGCTAAAATCATTTTTTCCTTCTAAATGCCATTCTTCAATTAAAAGCCAAAACAAACAAACAAACAAAACAAACAAAACAAAACAAAGCAAAAACAAAAAAAAAAAAACTAAGGTTCCATGTTGAAATAAATGGTTGAGTCCAGGGCTTTAGCAAGGGAAATGCAAGATTGACCTAAAACATCTTGGGGTGCCAGGAAGTGAGAAAGCTTTCACAAAAGGATGAAAGCCTGACAAAAGGATGCAGGAATCCACCGAAAGCAGAACCTACTGGCCGAATGATCTGAACAGCAAAATAATGATAGTGTTGAATTATAATCCACAGAATCAACATGCATGAGTTCATACTGATATAAAGCAATGTTTAATTAATAAATAAATGGGGGAGAAGGAAGAGTACTTTCTCCCAGAAGAATTCCTATTTAAAAATTTAAAATATAAGAGGGAAAGAGGGAGCCAAACATTAGGCAAACACCACAGCAACAATTGCTGCAGACAAGAGGTACAGAGCGTTGTTAAAATTAATAGGTGGAAGTCTGAGGAGAAACAGGGTATTTGCTTGGTCTCAAAGTATCTACTCCGAGATTTGTATTAATTGCAAAGGGAAACAGTGTAACCTTAAAAAGGATGTACCTGGCCAATACCAACATAAGCAAGTGATCAAGGTTAACATCACCAGTCTTAAGATATTCTGACGTCATGAAATTTCTGACCTAAGACACTAAAAAAAGCATAATATAATTTTTGTAGTATTCTTTTCCAAAATGCACAACCTCATTTTAAAAATAGGAAAAACATCAACCAAAATCAGATTTGGAAAATCCTCCAAATAACTGACCAGTACTTTTCAAAAGTGTCAAGGTCATGAAAGAAAAGTAAAGAACTGGCAACTATAAAAATACTTGAATTAAATAAAACCAAGGAGAAATAGTAAGTAAATGCAATAAGAGTCTATAACAGAAAAAAAAAAGACATCAGTGGAAAGGGTGATAAAATCTGAATATAATTTTAGCTTAGTTAGTAGTATTGTGACAATGTTAATTTGCTGGTATTGATGACAATAGTATGGTTATATAAAATGTTAACATTAGAGAAAGTTTGGTGAAAGGATTATGGGAAATCTTTGTATTTCTTGAAACTTTTCTGTAAGTCTAAAAATATATAAAAATAACAAATTATATAAAATCCACTCGGGAGATTTTGTTATGAACGGTACTTAGGTTTCTTTGCTCTATGTGTCAGAGTGTAACAGTGTGAGATTGAAGGAGTAGGCAAGAATCTAATCACGAGGACTCCTATAAGTTATGCCAAGCCATATAAAGTAGATTTCAGGTGAAGGAAATGACAGTATCATTTTTACATTTGAGAAAGAGTTGTCTCACAAACTGCGCAGAGGAGCCTGCCAGACTCCAAGAGTTGAGGAGATGGAGCTGGAAGTTCCTGGAGACTTAAGCCCTTAAAGTTCACAGGGAAGGGAAGAATTGCAGGGAAGAAAGAATTGCAGGGAAGAAAGCTGCACACAGAGAAAACCCCAGAGAGCTACAGAAGGCCCCACCAATGTCCAGCGGAATACTGATCAGAATACACACATGAGAAAATGACCTGGGGCTGGGTAAAGAGCTATCCAAAAGGATGAGAGAGTAAAGTGTCTGGTGCTTGCTAGGGCCAGGAATAGTGATGGAAAATTCATAATTCATGAGTCAATACGTGGAAAACTCAGGAAAGTCATATTTCATTGATGGGAGGTAATTAGCTTCCCAGGAACTGCTCTGCAGCTACCTAACCAATCATAAAATAAAGGCCTGAAAGGAACAAGCTAGTACAAGTAACTCAACTGATTCCCAGAACAACGATCCAGAACATTTATGGAAATATGAAAATACCCAACATATGGTAATATAAAATTTACAATGTCTGGCACAAATTTTAAAAACTAACAGGAATGCAAATAAACAAGGAAATATTGTCCACAATAAGGAAAAGAATCAGTTAACTAAAAGCACCCCAGAAGTGACACCATGATTATAATTAAAGAAAAAGTACTTCACAACAGTTATCATTTTACTTCTTATGTTCTAAGAAACATATGAAAATATGTAAAAAGTCCTCAAATTAAACTTCAATGATAAATAAAAATATAAAAATAATACACAAAAAGAAGTGGAGAGATAATACTGAGTTAATATGTAGGAAGACTCAGTATATTTAAGATGTCAATCCGTCCCCCATTGATCTGTGGATTTAATGCAATTCCCATAAGGATTCAACTAGTTTTTTTGTAGAAACTGACAAACTGATTCTAAAATTATATGAAAAATTAAAAAGCCGAGACTCTACAAAAAAGCCTCGAAAATAAGGACAAAGTTGCAGGATTAATGTTTTAAAAGCATATTCTAAAGCTACTGTACTCAAGACCATGTGATATTTTCATAAAGATAGACAACAGATCAATGGGATAGAGTATAGAGTCAAGAAACAGACTGACACATATAAGGGCAACTATTTATTTATTTATTTATTTATTTATTTTTATGTATTTATTTTTCTCAATTTGTTTGTGTTTTATTGATGCTGACGCTCAGACCTTGACCTCGTGCTTGCTGCGACTTCTTGGTCTTCAGGTTTTCCTCTTGCTTGTTAAGCTGGCAGCACGTGGCACGTGTGTCCTTGGGCTGCAGATCAAGGGGTTTGTACTCCTTACATTTGTAGAATTTCCTGAGGTTCCTTTTCTGGTTGATGACTGTGAGGACACGGGCACAGATTTGCCAACAACTCAGACCTTGGAGAGCTTGGAAGCCCCGCCACCTGTCACTTCGGGGACATGCAGCTGGGACAGCTCCACCTTCAGCTCTTCCAGCTGGCGAGGCAGCTTCTCCTTCTTGTTGCTGAGAATGTCTGGAGCGTTAATCTTGACCATTTCTGCAAAATCCGCCGCTGCTGAAGGAAAGCAGCGGAGGGAAAGGGCCAACTCATTTTTTACGAAGGTTCAAAGGCATGATACTGGAGAAAGAATAGTTTTTTCAACAAATTTTCCTAAAATAATTCAATGTCTGTATGCCCCAAAAAAATTGATACATGCCTTGGACGGTAAACAAATGCGGACTCAAAGGATCATAACCCTGTGCAAAAAGCTAGGAAAACAATAGACTAAAATCTTGTTACCTTGGGCTTAGCAACAAGAATTTCTTAGATACATCACCAGAAGCATGATCCATTCAAAACTTTGATAAATTGAACATCTTCAAAATTTAAAAAACATCCCAGCTCTTAAAAAAATCACAGTTACGAGAAAGAAAAGACAAGTTACTGGCTAGAATACAATATTTGCAAATCTTGTATCAGATAAACTGCACCCAGAATGTCTAAGGGACTCTCAGATAATAAGAAAACAAGTAACTGACATAAAAAACAGGGGAAAAATTTGGACTGAAACTTCATGAGAGAAGATACGTAGAAGGCAAACATGTTAAGGTATTCAACATCACTAATAATTAGGGAAGTGCAAATTAAAAACAGTATGATTTTAGTGAGAATATAAAAGAATTGAAACTCACATACACTGTTGGTTGCAACGTGAAGCAGTACAACCGCTTTGGAAAACAGAACAACAGTTTCTTTTTACTCAAGACAAAGGAAAGCATGTGCCCATGCAAAGACGTGTACGTAAAAGTTGATAAAAGATTTATTTCTCATAGACAAAAGTAGAAACAACCCATTGTCAATGTCAATCAACAGGTGATGGGTAAACATAAGGTGTTATATCTATACCATGTAATACTACTCAACATAAAATTTACTATTGAGATATTCAACAAAACGGATGGATATCAAAATATGCAGAATGAAAGAAGCTAGACAAAAGAGTGCATGCCATATGATTTTATTTATATTAGCACCTATAAGACGAAAACCAATCTGTCACTATAGACAGATTTTTAAAAGAGCAGAAAAGAAAGTGTATGATGAATGGTATTCTGGCTCTTAGGGATTTAACCCAAAAGTGACACATATCACTTGTGCTCTCATTTCATTACCAAAGCAAGTTATATGGCCACATCTTATATTAAGGGACCAGAGCATATAACCATGTGCCCAGAAGTGAAGAGAAAAAAAAAAAAGTGTCAGTATTATCAACAGTAACACTTTATTAAGTCAGAAGAATACTTTATACTGAATAGCAAAGAAACTTGAACACTAAATTGAACTACTGTATACAGGATAAGAGACATTCTTGTGGTGTAGATAAGAGGATGGTACACTCCCATATATTGTCCCTTTGGACCCTTTCACCAAATTTAATTTACTGAAATGTAGTTGGTTTTTTCAACTTTGTCTCTAATTCCAGTATGGAGTGTATTATTAAAATAAGAGTGTGTGTTTGTTTTAGCAGTAGACATACACGAACTTAGAATTAATTTTAACCATGTTATAACAATTATAAGTTAGTGCCATGAACAAGAAAGTTCATATTGGTGAATATTGGTTTAAATATCTACTCAGAAGCTGCCTTGAGATAATATCCGGATGGCTGTGCAAACTAAGTTGAGAGTTTCATCAGCAGTATCTTACAGTCAGAGATGACTAAATTTAGAGTCCTGCCAGGAGCTGCCTTAGCACAAACTTAACCAACTTCTGTCACGTCATTGTCAGTATGCTGAAATCCACATGTGTATATTTTCTGAGTTTAGGTAGAAGTGAGAAGACCTTTTTACTGCTTTATTATTGCATAATGTCCTGGATATATTTGATACCACTTACAGCTCCAATACACCTGTCACTGCACCTCACTGCTAAGTCAATGACAGCTCACTAGTCACATGTTACCAGCCAATATAATCCAATGCTATCTTTTTCTAGTCATTCTGAGTTAGTCAGTGTTAAAAGCCAGGCTTAGACTTTTTCTGGATCATCTGTCTTTAGAGATGCACACCACTAACAAGTTTGATTTTAAGAAGTTCCACTGAGTATCGCATTGAAGTACATCTACGTTTGGCATTTTCATTATTTGAGATTATAATCTTGTCTGTGGGTTCTTGAGTACAGTCTAGCCTCCAACAGAGGAGTTTAAAGCTTCCAAAATGGTGTGATTTGATAATGTCCAGTTTACTCATGCTTACCTTAGTGCTAGAATTATATAATTAAATTATTAATTATTGGAACTGGAAAGTACCTTAAAAGAAACAAACAAACAAAACAAAACCATATGGAGAATATACAGGGATTAGGCATTGTGTTTATATGCTTTTACAATCCAGTTGAATAGGTCTAATAATCTTCTTTTTACACTTGGAAAAACTGGGTTTAGTAAGAAGCAAAGGTGGGATTAGAATTTAGGTTTTCAGCTTTCTGCGTTTTGTAAAACCCCATTTTAGAAAGATACTCTCTTAAAGAGTAAGCACAATCATGCACTTAAATCCTCCTGTTAAATATGAGAAAGCCAGGGCAGAGAAATTAAGTAATTTTACAAAGCTTACATAAATTCATAGTAACAAGGCAAAGCTGTCTCTTTGCATTCCAGGTAAATATGTCCTAGAATCAAATCAGTACCCCAGCTAGTGTATTCTTTTTAAAAGTTATCCCTCAATTAATTAAATATTTGACCCAAACCTAACATTAATTAAGCATCTACCACCTGTGAGGCTCTTATTTTTTATTGAAATACATTTGACATATAACATTGTGTAAATTTAAGGTGTACAACATATTAATTTGATACATTTATATGTTGTAATATGATTGTCATTGTAGCGATAATTAGCATGTCTATCATGTCACGTAATTATCATTTATTTTTAGTGGTTGGAATAATTATGATCTAGTCTCTTAACAAGCTTGATGATTATAATTCAATATTATTGTCTGTAGTCACCAGACTGCATTAGATCTCCAGGACTTAGTTACTTCTCATTGTAAATTTGTTGACATTACATCTTTTAAAATGACAGTCTCTGTGTACCTTGAGTTTATAATTTAATTGAGGAGGGTACTGAGTAAAAGCAAATTAAATATCATTTCAGGTAGTTGTAAATGGTATGAAGAGAAACAAAGTTGGGTAAATGAATAGACATATTATTTTAAATAGGAGAAGGACTCTCTGAAGGGGGAACATTTTTTTCCTAGCAAATAATATGTACAGTACATAATACTTATCTTTATATCCAGCACCAGTATAGTTTATATTTCTATTGTGTTTTAAAATTTTTTGGAATATTTTTTATAATCTAATAAGAGTACCTAATCTCTAGGTTGTCAAATAGAACACAGAATACATTTAATAAACAGGAAATACTATATAGAGTTTGAAAATCAATAATAATGGTAACTATACCTAAATATGATTATTGTTCTCCCTTTTGAGCATTTATAATGTGCTTAGCACTTTTCGAATAACATGTGCAAATGTATTCTTCTCACAATAATGACAGAAATCTTCCTCACTTATGACAGGGTTATGTCCCAAGAAGCCCATTGTAAGCTGAAATATAGGAAGTCAAAAATGCATTTAATACACCTGATCTGCGGAACATCAGTAGCTTAGCCTAGACCACCTTAAATTCGCTCAGAACATGTACATTAACCTACAAATTAGGCAAAATCATCTAACACAAAGCCTATTTTATAATTAAGTGTTGTGTATCTCATGTAATGTATTGAACGCTGCACTGAGAGTGAAAATACAGAATAGCTGTATGGGTACAGAATGGTTGTACATGTATTGATTGTTTACCCTCATGATCGCGCGGCTGATTGGGAGCCGAGGCTCACTGCCGTTGACCAGCATCATGAGAGAGGGTCATATTCATGCTGCTGGCCCACGAGAAGACCAAGATTCAAAATTCCAAGTAAAATTTTACAGTTAAAACAACAAAATTAAATTTTCAGATATTCAACTACATGATTTTCAGCCTCCTTCCACAAGACAGATTGATCTGTACCAAAAACAAACAAAAAAACGTTTCTCACTTCATTCTTTACCCCAAAGATACAGACGTAGTGAAGAGAAGGGCCATATGCACCCCAATGTTCATAGCAGCATTGTCCACAATAGCTAAACTCTGGAAGGAGCCAAGATGCCCTTCAACAGATGACTGGATTAAGAAGATGTGGTCCATATAGACAATGGAATATTACTCAGCTATCAGAAAGAACGATTTCTCAACATTTGCTGCAACATGGACGGGACTGGAGGAGATTATGCTAAGTGAAATAAGTCAAGCAGAGAAAGACAATTATCATATGGTTTCACTCATTTATGGAACATAAGAAATAGCAGGAAGATCGGTAGGAGAAGGAAGGGAAGAAGGAAGAGGGGGTAAACAGAAGGGGGAATGAACCATGAGAGACTATGGACTCTGGGAAACAGAGGGCTTCAGAGGGGAGGGGTGGGGGATTGGGATAGACCAGTGATGGGTATTAAGGAGGGCACGTATTGCATGGTGCACTGGGTATTATATGCAAATAATCATGGAGCATTGCATCAAAAACTGGGGATGTACTGTATGATGACTAATATAACAAAATAAATATTATTTAAAATTAATTAATTAATTAATTAATTAATTAAAAAAAAAAAACTTCATTCTTAATACTCCAAGACTAAGCCCCAATCTTCCCCAAGCAGGAAGTCAACAATAAAGCCAAAGTATGGTTGACTGGCATGATTGCTTCATTCCTATACATTATGTGTACTTTATGAGTGAGTGTGTGTGAGTGTGTGTGTGTGTGTGTGTGATACATAATAAAAAAACGTGAAGTTATTTTTTGTTTGTTTGCTTGGTGGTTTTGTGAGGCCACCTTTATAGCTGCATCACTGAACAACATGGACAGGATTCATCTCAATGCTCTGGGAAGTATAAAAAAACAAAAAGTTCTAGAAATAATGTTTTTTTTTATTTATTTAAGACACATTTATTTTCCATCTCCAAAAAATAATGTAAACCATTTGAACAGGATAGAAGTCCACCTGAAGTTACTAGAAATTTTCTGACATAGTTTATATTCATCAAGCCTTGGTAAAGATTTGTGCGTAAATTTAGAGAACTGCAGTTAGAATTGACTGTTGAAACGAAGAAGAGCTCAGAACACTAGGAGAGTTATCAAATATAGGGGCAGTTTCTTCTTCTTTAACCTAAGCAGTGAGGACTAAAATAATGACAAATTTACATTCTAAGTTCTGTTTTTTAATTATTAAAATAATTGTGCGAAATGCCTCAAATGTAAGCACAACATACTAGATTTTAAGTATCACAAATGGTGCCAAATTTCATAGTTCGTTTTCTTTGTTTGGTTGTATCTAACACTGTGTCCTAACTCTCAGCAGGGATGATTTTTGACTAGATAGAAAGAAAAGATAACCCAAGAAGGACAAAACACTGGAGTAAGTTATTAGGATAGGTTTTTTCAAATATTCAAGAACAACAAAAAGCACCTAGCCTGCATAGTTTAATACATCCATCTGTCTTGAGGCAACAAGTTTGAACAGAAGATTTCTCGAAACCCATTTGAGCTATTTGATTCCATTCACCAAGTAATGGCATGGAAACAGCACCATCTCCATTCACTTCTGTAATACAATTTAATGATATAATGCTCAGACCATCTTCAAGCCAAGCTTTCCAAATACCTTTCTTGCTTTTTTGTCTTTTTTTCTAGACACTTTTACCATGTCTCTAAATGTACTGCTGTTTCTCTGAGTTGGCTGTTTTTAGTCTATTCTGTCTACATTAGATTCCAGGTAAAGTTATTTGCTAACAGGCAAACACTAAACTCAATTTTCTTAATCTTTGGGTTGTTCTAACAATCTGCCCTTCTTAAATTTCTGACTGAATATTAGATCACGTATATGCTAATGACTGACATCATTAAATATGGTGGTAATGGGTCTGCTTCTCTTATCTTCTTTCCAACAGAACACCCGCTACCTTTTTAAAAACTGAAATAGAGAAGTTCTGAGTAATTTTCAACTCATATCCATCTTTTTCTCAGCATATCTAAGTGGCTGCTAAATATTAGAATTTCTGCTTAATTTAACTTCCCTTGCCTTCCCTTCTTCTCAAGACCTAGCACATGGGCTAGATATGTCATCTTACACAGTTAAAATCATGTACTCCTTTTGCAAAAGATTCTTTGATCCTAGTACATGGTAGCATTTTGCAATTTAAGTATGTGTGTGTGTGTGTGTGTGTGTGTGTGTGTGTGTGTGTTCTCTTTGCTAATCTGTTCTCCTTAACATGGTCTGGTTGGTAATGCAGAATATACTGTCCACATTATATCCCAGAATCTTACTCTTGTGTTATAAGTTTTCTAACACTGAACAATGTCTCATTTCCATTATTCAACAGTCTATTCAGCTCCATGGTCATCACATATACCTATTCATCTTCTTTTTAAACAGACTTTTTTAAAAAAGATCTTATTTATTTATTTTTTAGCGAGACAGAGAGTGCTTGCGTGCAAGTGAGCAGGGGGAGGGGCAGAGGGAGAGGGAGAGACAGAATCTCAAGCAGACTCTGTGCTCAGTGTGGAGCCTCATGTGGGGCTGGATCTCAAGGCCCTGAGATCATGACCTGAACCGAAATCAAGAGTCAGGTATTTAATGGACTGAGCCACCCTGGCGCCCCTTTACTTATTCATCTTAAGTAATGATAATCATATAGAAAAAGCCCTTTTCAAAATTGTCTTAAAATTTTATACACTATAATGTTATTACATAATACTATCGTTGTTTTGTAAAATAACATAAGGTTCAGTGGACTTTGTAGGGAAAAAATGGATTTGTCTTTCTGGTTTCTTCTTTCCCTCCCTTACTTCCTCCCTTCCTTTCCCATTTGAATGTAAAAAAGAATCATAGAAAGCTCATACTGGAATTCCATTATTTGGGGAAAAGAAAGTGTTTCCACATGGATCTGTGTAAAATATATCTTTCAGTATTTTAATGTGATCGGAGAAATATCACAAGACCCCATGGATGAGGCTATTCGTGCAGGTCTGTGTACGTATGTGTGTGCATATAGAACCATTTTGAAGTTATTTTCCTTTATTATCACTAGCTAGGACTTAGACTACATACATATAAGTCTTTTCCATAGGAATCATCATTTCCTCTTTTGTATGAGATTCTTTCATTATAGTTCACAGTACCCTTCCCACCCCATTAATTTACCTTTTATTGCTTTCACTTTATCAATTCAATTTTACCACTCTGAAGTATATACTACATCAAACTTAACAGTTGGAAAAGGCAAAATGACTAACAATTCAGTTTCCTTTCAAGTCAAAATTGATACTCTCAAATAGTTATACATTTTGAAAATAGTTATTTTTATGTATATTTACCTAATTACTATGTAGACATAGCCACTTATGTATAGGGCAGACATCTATATAGAAACTGTATTCTACATATTGAAAGGCCGTTACCAGGCTTTGCTCTACTGAAATGTAACACAATTTAGTAAATATCATTTACAAATGCTGAATGTTTGCTTCCAGATACACAGAAGAAAAAACATTTTTTATTTCCATTAAAATTTCCTTATTTGTCACCTTTAGTAACTAGTCATCTATTGTCAGCAAGTTTAAAAGTATCATTCATCGAATTAATATGATAAAAATAATAAATAATAAATTAATAATATGATAAAAATAGAATACCTATCGACAGACTCCTTATGCAATGCCAGAATTCTATTTTTTTATCTTTGGTAATTCCTACTATCTATTAAACTAAGAATTTATTGATACTCAAGTTTATAATATTTTACACAATCCACGTAACTTAAAGTTTGCTGGAAGGCTCGAAATAAATGTGAGCCATGAGTTCACATGAAATGGCTTTATTATACAACATATGACATATGTCAATTCAATATATTTCACATTCAAGAAAATTAAAATGTGTGGGTTTTTTTACGTTGTTGACATTTCAAATAAATACTAAAAAGCACAGAAACTTAAAAAAAATTATTTTCTATGCTGATTTTCTAGGACAAAGATATTGTTGTCTCATTCTGGTTTAACTATTGCGGTAGAATCCAGATCCCACAATCAGCCTTATCAACTTGATCTGTTATCACTTGTCCATATTTCACTTTATGCTTCATCCACACTAAACCCAAGGTCATTTAAAATATGCTTTATTTATGTCTTTTTCTTACACATGCTATCCTTAGTTTCTAAAACTTTTATTTTCTTCTCTTCTTTATCACCTGTCAAGTTTCTACTTTTTAAAGTCCTGGGTCAAGTGTTCCTTTCTATATGCACCTCATCCATCCTGACGGAGTAATGTTCTTATTTATTACTCTGGTAATTTGTATACATCCCAATCACACCCTTCTCACAAATTTAGACTTTGTTGTATATAAAACTATTCCCAGGTAGACTGTAAACTCCATCAAAGCAATGACTATAATTTAAGCATATTTATAACATTATCACTTGGCAAAGTGCCAGACAGATTATTATGTTTCATCTGTCACCAGTATCATTCAGCGCAGGTGACGCAAAACTGCACATTATAAGACCTCTGCATTAGGGAGGGCACGTGATGTGATGAGCACTGGGTGTTATACACAACTAATGAATCACTGAACACTACATCAGAAACTAATGATGTACTCTATGCTGGCTATTGAATTTAAATTAAAAAAAATTAAAGTAATGAAAAATAAAACAAACAAAAATAAGACCTCTGCAACCCCAAGCTTCATGTATTGAGAGAGAAGCCTCTAGAACAGATAAAACTTTGGGTGGTTTTCTTTAGGATCTCCATTCTCCACTCTAACTGAACATTAGTTTTAACCGGGAAACTCTGAAAAAAATGTGCTAATGCTCAGGCTTTACCCAGACCAATAAAATACTAAATGTAGAGTCTAGCCCTAGGGAATACTAGCATCTTGAGCAGGGCTCAGAGCCAATAGACACCAAATTGCTGCAGCATGTGAAACCACACCTACGTGGACATATTTGCCTCTGGAAGCTGCTCTACACTGGGTTGGCTGTAAAAGGATTGTCAAGGAGGGAAAACTTTTCCTCCATCATCTTGACTTCAATGTTGGGGGCTTGTGAATTAAAGTTACAAAGTCAAATTAACCTGAGAACAAAAGGTTTATTCGTATGCATATGAAAGCTAACTACAGAAGTAGCTAGCTCACTAAATGGTTAAAAGTTAGAGACTTAATATACGAAATTAGTAGGAGAAAGGGAGAAGATCGAAAGGCTTCTATGAGAAAAACAAATGTCTTTAGGAAAAACAAAAGGATTTTTAGAAGCATAAACCGGAGATAAAGAGTTTGTGATGTCCGTTTATGTAGGTGAGAGTGGTCTCCTTCATGGCCAAGAAAGCCCCCTGAGAGAGGATTTTTGTTTGGTTTACTCTAAGTCTCTTTCCTGGGAGAAGACCTGCTCCAAAGAAGGAATTTTTGACAGCCTCATTTCCCAGAAGTTGCTGCTTTTAGTCAGTTTAGGGAAGATCCAAGAAGGCTTCTTTCTTATATCTGTTGAATTTCAAATGTCTTCGGCTTAAAGTAATTTTCATATCAACCATGAGGCTCCAAGTAAGTTCCCCCCAAAAATGAAATCTCATGCTAAAGTGAAATAACCTGAGACTACACACTGTTTGCCAATATTTCCCAGGCTAAATAAGAGGGGATAGAGATAAAACATTGCTGCAAGGTTTGTGTTCAACGTCTACGAGTGCCTAACAAAATCTCCACGAGACTGTCAAGACCTCTGAAATCGTGTTACAGAGATTGTCATCTAAATCCAGTATACCTCTCATTTGTTTGCTTAATTGTTGTCACAACGCCTACTTTCCCAACCCACTTATCCTCAAGAAACTATCTTCCCAAAATGCTCTGCGTATCTTGGGACCACAACACAAGCCATTCTGATTTCCCAAATCCTTCTACCACATTGATTTCCTGAAATAATTTATTTATGCTTGAATCTGAAATTGGATTGCCTTTTGATATGTCTGCAAACTTCATAAGAGCAGATAACTTCTCTGGTTTACCTACTATTTTATTTTTTTTATTTTTTATTTTTTAAGTAGGTTCTATGCCATATGGAGCTCAACGTGGGGCCTGAACTCATGACCCTGAGATCAAGACCTGAGGTGAGATCAAGAGTCCTACGCTCAACTGACTGAGCTACCCAGTGCCCCGCCTACTATTTTAAATCAGGTCATGTAAAAGCACTCTTTGCTCTTAGTAAGCAAGTTTTGAATGAATGAAGCCATGTTAAATAACAAAGTTTTTTTAAATGTGTAAATATTTACAAAGTAGGATAGTAATTGTAATGATTACAGCAAACATATCAGAACATAAAAACCCAAATAGGCTTTGTCCCATTTCAGTACTGACTTTTTCTATTTATGAGACCTTGGGAAATAATTTAGTCTTTCCCTGTGTCAATGTCTTTATTTGTAAAGAACAAAATAGTACTGTTACTCAATGTTATTGTGAAGATTTAATAGGTTAATGAATGTAAAGAAAAAGATAATGTCAGCACATTATGCTCAATAAATGTTTACTATTATTGAGAAAAGTGACTTTTTTGGCATCTTTGTCAAAGTTTCATTAGCAATTTTCTGCCTTTCACCATGAAATTCCGCACACTGTACTGAAATAATCTATTTAAGACTCAACATCCAAAAAAATAAATAATCCAGTTAAAAAATGGGCAGAAGACATGAATAGACATTTTTCCGAAGAAGACATACCGATGACTAACAGACACATAAAAAGATGCTCAACATCACTCATCATCAGGGAAATACAAATCAAAACTACAATGAGATAGCACCTTATACCTGTCAGAATGGCTAAGATCAAGATCACAGGAAACAACAGATGCTGGCGAGGATGCAGAGAAAGGGGAACCCTCTTAACGCTGTTGATGGGAATGCAAGCTGGTGAAGCCACTCTGGAAAAGAGTATGGAAATTTCTCAAAAAGTTAAAAATAGAGCTACCCTATGACTCAGCAATTGTACTACTAGGTATTTACCCAAAGGATACAAAAGTACAGATTTGAAGCCGCACATGCACCCTGATGTTTATAGCAGCATTATCAGCAATAGGCAAATTACAGAAAGAGCCCAAATGTCCATCAATGAATGGATAAAGATGTGGTATATCTATATCTATATCCATATCTATATCTATAAGGATGGAATATTACTCAACCATAAAAAGAATGAAATCTTGTTATTTTCAATGACGTGGATGGACCTAGAGTGTACTATGCTAATCGAAATAAGTCAGTCAGAGAAAGATAAACACTATATGATTTCACTCATATGTGGAACTTAAGAAACAAAACAGATGAACATGGGAGAAAAAAGGAAGGCAAACCATAAAACAGACTCTGAACTATAGAGAACAAATTGAAGGTAGTTGGAGGGAAGGTGGGCAGGGGGATGGGTTAAATGAGCAATGGGTATTAAGGAGGGCATTTGTGATGAGCACTGGGTGTTATATGTAAGTGATGAATCACTAAATTCTCCCCCTGAAACTAATATTATACTATGTTAACTAAATAAAATTTAAATAAAAATTTGAAACAAAATAAACAAAAAGACATTCTTTAATCTATGACAATAAAATATTTTCCATACTTAAAATTAAGCTATGGTATATACTTCAATTCAGAACTATATGATAACATATTAATTACAATGTCAGGCCCAGGCAGGGCACCTGGGTGGCTCCGTTGATTAAGTGTCTGACTCTTGATTTCGGTTCAGGTTGTGATCTCAGGGTTGTGAGATTGAGCTCCATGTTGGGCACTGTGCTGAGCGTGGAGCCTGCTTAAGATTTTCTTTCTCCCCCTCTTGCCCCTCCCGTGTTTGCTGCTCTTGCTCTCACTCTCACTCTCTCAAAAAGGAAAAAGAAAGAAATCAGGCCTAGAAGAACCTCCTCCTATTTTAGCCCAGGCCATTATTCTGACTTGAAAGTCTCGTGAAATTAGTCAATAAAAGCTCAGAAACTCTGTCTAACCCCTTACTTTAATCCACTTCCCAAAATGTGAACAGCAGAAGGAAATGAAATTTAGAAAATTAGAATTATTTTACTAAAATATAAAAGGTTCTAGGCTATTTTTCACAAGAGTCTGGAATAAAAATATCTATTCATATTGTCAGAAAATATGCCAGTCTTTCTGGTTTAAAACCAATAAACACTACATAAGTAACGGTTTCAGATTTTCCAGAATGCAATCCACTATAGCACATACTCTTGCAGAATGCTAAGGATATCCTCTAGCTAGAAAACCACTGGTTTACATGTCCTGAATCAAATTCCCATCCTACCTCTCCACCCACATTGTCATTTTAGTCTTTGATCCTTGATGATAATAGGTTAGTAGAATACGGAAATAGTTTGTCTTTCTTCAAAAGGACTTTGTAGCTCTTATAGTAGGGATATACTGCAGGTGGTAATTTAAAATAAGATAGAGTAATCTATTATTAAGAGTCATTAAGCAAAATAATAATTGCACGTAGGATCTTCCAAATTCACACAGTAATAATAAATCGTGGGACTTCCTTGCATTTCATTTACACAATTCTTAACTAGGGAAAAATTAAATCCCTTTCTATAGGCAAACTACTTCCCAAGAACAATTACAGAGCTGAAACTGTCACTGAATTCTGCTTTCCTCAGCAGTTCAAAATAAAGGTTCATAAAGCACTTGGTACCTCTCAATCTATTATGTAGTATGAGATTTAAAGCTGTCACTGATGTCACATTATTAGGGTGGATGGCTTGATGTCATGTCGACACCAAACTCCATCTAAAAGCTTCCAAAAATGTGCAGGGTGTCTTGTTCTGACTTTTACAACCTTTGATACAATCACCTGAAGTGGTCTTTAAACAAGCAGAAACCAGTGATTTTAGTAAGCTCCATGATGCGAGAGAATCAGGGTAGGAACATTTGTATTCTTATGTTTTGTATCAGAAAATGCACAAGGTAGTAGTAATGAGATGAGTGGGGCATATGGCAATGCTCTAAGTGAGAGTCTGGACTCAAACTGGAGAAAAGGGACAGAGAAAAGAAAAATAAATAGTTAAAAAGGGCACCAGGAGACCTTTTTGTGATTGGGAATGGGAAGGAGAAATACAGCGCAACTACAAAACCTCTTGTTTGTAGGCTGGGTAGATGGACATGGTATTAATCCCCATATACTGGTGGGCTAGGGTTTTAAAAAGAAAAGCCTAGAATTACTGCATCAATTCAAGAAGGTCTACAGCAGTTGTCCTGATCTGGCTCCACCCTATCCATTATAAGCAAATGTGGTTTCTCTCAACCTCAATTTGCTTTGCCCTCTTTTCCTCTGGCTCTAGGGCACATAATTCGAACCAGTTTTTTCTCTAATCAGAATGGTGAGACCAGAAATTGTATTTACACATTTGGCTCAAGGCTCTCAAGTCCAGGAAAAAGTGTGACCTGACCTAGCTTACTGATATACTTCATTGTAGTGTTGGCATGCAGGCCTCTCCTTTATTGTGAAGTAAAAACAGAACAAAATAAAATAAATAAAAACATCCAGTGTCATAATTTGAGAGTCAGTGAACTGGAGATGAATCAGAACAGTTTCCAAACTGTCTACGGTGAGGGACCAGTTTTTTATTTTGAACAAATATCTAATGTGATGCAAACTCGTATTTCTAAAAAAATACAATAAAAAGTGAATTACTAAAAAAAATTAAAATACCCAATTTTATATCACTATTACATTTAATTGACAAAATATTAGTCTGCAAAATGTTTTAAAGGTTTCTAAATACTTTTGACTGCTGCCCTTTCTTACAATGCATGGTGGCAAAGAGTTCATAGACATTTTCTGGCCTGCCAAACACAGTTTGGGTAGCCCTGGATCACAGAACCTGAATCCAAAAGGAAACATGCAGATAAGCAGTACTGAGGACAGAAAGAGATGTGACTGGGAAAGGACATGAAATGTTGTAATAGCTCTGAATCACAGCTGGGATAAGAAAATAAAACTGTAATGTCATTATTTTTAAAAACTTTTTACTAGCTAGACCTCACAAACTGGAGAGGGGGAAGCTGATACAGCTGGAGTTGAGAGAGTGTCTATTTTTGACTGTGTGGGGAAAAAAAGGTATTTTGGAGAATAGGGATAGGAGAAGTTGAAAGGCAGGAGTAGGACTTCTGAATCTAAGATTAGAAGTTTGAATTTCCTGTCATACTTTTAGATCTTCATTACAGAAAATTTTTAGAATGATGCTATGCAGAGTTTCCTAAAATACCAGCTTGCATTCTTACATAAATGATCACCTGCTCCTCTTTTCAGCTTACATTTTTTTTCCCCATAGCTGCTAGAAAGTTGTCCAACAGCACATATATTCCTGGTCCTCCACGGAAAGAGTAGACCCTTTCTCAGATGCAAATATTTACAAAAGTAATGACACAGTGCGGCAGGATATTTTTATTTCTAAATCCACTTCATGGAGGAAAGATGACCTCATATAAGATTATTGATTGACACTCACTAATCTAGTATTAAAAATGCTAGAGCTGAGAAGTTTTTGACATTTCCACCCCCATTTGGGGAAAACTGTCTTCAGTATTTTTTTAAATGACAAGTAAAATTTAATATTGAATTGCAAGAATTTGAATTCTTGACAGATTTAGTAATTTTGACAGCACCTAATTCAAATGGAGTTTCACAGATCTCTAAGGACCACAAAATAAAGAAGCTTAAATTATTCAAATGGAAGAAGATCTGAAAATAGAATACGTGACATTTATCTGACTTGCCAACCTTTGAAGCCTACCAATGATCACTAAAGGACCTCTCAGAGAAGTTTCTCTTTTCAAACCACTATGACACGTAGGTGTCCCCTGCAAGAAGTGTCATCTATCAAAGTGACAGATCAAAGGGCAGCACAAATAATAGATATTTTAAACTAATGATTCCAAGAATTTCACCGGAAAGTGTAGAGAAACTGATCGATTTAGTTTAGTGTTAAAACAACAACAACAACAACAACAACAACAACAACAACAACAACAAATTTAACCCTAAAGTTTTGGTGTGGGCTTATTTTATGTAACCATGTATACATAATCCTATATACCCACAGTGAAGAGAATGTATATATAAAAAGAAATGAAATTTTCTAGATTTAGATAAAAAATAAAGTACTAGTGTTCAGTGTTTTACTTGAAGAGGGTAATTACTCCAGAAAATTATGTAAGTCAAGGTAAAAACAGTTATAGCACTAATAGTTGGAGTAACAATAATACATGCCCCTGGCATATTTACCAAGTGAAAGGCACCATACTTTACATGTATTATCAGGTAAGTACTATTACTACCTTTTATTTGAACTGAGATATAATTGACCTATAATACTGTGTAAGTTTAAGATGTACCAAAGGTTGGTTTGATACACATACATTGCAGTACGATTGCCACATTAGTATTAGCTAATGCCTCCATCACATTACATAATTAGCATTTATTTTGGAAGTGTGAACATTTACGGATCAGTATCTCAGCAACTTTTAAAGTATGTAATACAGTACCTTCAAAGAGATACATGTACCCCAATGTTTACAGTAGCATTATTTACAGTAGCCAAGATATGTGTGTGTGTGTGTGTGTGTGTGTATGCAATGGAATATTACTCAGCCATAAAAAGAATGAAATCTTGCCATTTGCAAGGACCTGGATGGAGCTATAGAATATAATGCTAAGTGAAATAAGCCAGTCAGAGAAAGATAAACACCATATTATTTTACTCATATGTGGAATTTAAGAAACAAAACAAATGAGCAAACAAAAGAAAGAAAGAGACAAGCCCAGAAACAGACTCTCAACTATGGAGAGCAAACTGTTGATTACTAGAGGGGAGGTGGGTGGGGGGAAGGGTGAACGATGATGGAAATTAAGGAGAGCACTTGTTATGATGAGCACTGGGTGTTGGATGGAACTGCTGAATCTCTATATTGTACACCTGAAACTAATACAGCACTATATGTTAATGATACTAGAATTAAAATTTTTAAAAAAGCTTTCAAAAAGGAGATTTGATAACATTTTCATAAACAAATGTTATATATTCTAAATGTTTCATCTGAAGGTGAGTCTCAGAATTACTTAAGCTTTTCCTTAAGACTTTTGAGAATATCGATAATTTCATGACTTTCTGAATAATTGGTTCTTAAGTGCTGTGTAACAGAAATGACATCAATCTGGAAGTCAAATATGAGTGTTTATCTATTTCATAAACAAAGAAAATTGAAATAGTATCCATTCTGCCACACAAAAATCATTCTAAAAATCTTTGAAAAGTTTGAGGAAGAAGGGAAAAGAAGGAATGGGTATTATTTTAACAAATATTATTCTGGGAGAAGGGGAAGTATGTATCAGAGGAACTCCATGAAGATTTTATCCTAAGTTCCATTATTATGAATTGTACATGATTCCCAGTCAAATGGAGACCACTATAAGCTTGTGAATTATGTGTTTTGCTAAGTAAGGGTTCTAAAAAGCAAACACACAAATAAATGCACACACATACACTCACGTTCTTCCGTGTCATTAACTGAAGCATATTTTTAAGACCAAGCATATAAAAAGGATATAATTTCAAATCAAAGCATGTATCATTCAGTATACAAATCCAGTGACATCAGAATGCCAGAGAGAGGGCTTCCTTAAAATAATTCCATAACAATTTTTTTATATGACCTCATCTCCAGAGATTGGATCAAGAGTGTCTGGGTAGCGAAGGACATCTGGCACTTGGCTTTATGAAAAAATTTCTGCAGTGACCTTATTCTTTTCATTTTGACAAGAGTTTGGTTAAGCATTATTACTATTAGCAAGCAGTTTCAGATTGCTGAAATAATAGATTCCAAGACAAATATGATTTATAAATTGTTGACTTAAATAAGTCATTAGACCCTAAGATGCATATTTGCTATAATATAAAATAAAATAAAACTTTAGAAATAAAAGGACTGTAAGTATATCACAGTGAACTCATTTTTTTTCATGATTTAACAAAGTTCTGCTTCCATATTCAGTTGTTTTTAAAATATACTAGATATTCTTCTTTTAGGTCCATTACAATTACTCCTGCCCTGTAAAATACATCAGTATCATCTGGGAAAATTGTACTTCCATTAATGATAGGAGGTTTTCCTTCCCTTGAAATATAATTTTTACAAAATGATGCACAATACTTTACAAATAAAGAGCTTTCTCTGTGTGGTCTTTATGTTACCCACAATTTGTCCTGTCACATTAAGAAAAAGACTATTCATAATATTAATAAATCATACTGAGATAGTGATGAACTAATGGAATGAGAATTAAAACTGCATCTAAAAAATGTCTTAAATAATAGGACATTATTTAACATAAATCAATCCTTTCTCTCAACTTAACAGTAGTGTCCACTTCTCAATTTTTCACTTTCTTGTAATGGTAGAAAATAAGAATTGGGGATTTAATCATATGCTGGATACCAAATAACATTCCTCATATAATGTCCCAACGGGAAAAGATTTTGAATAAGGAACATCAAATAGAAAGGAAAAGAATTCGTGCTGGAAATTTAGGAAGAGGAAACTAAGACATTTACTATGCTTTCAAAGAGAAGAAAAAAAATGAATTTTTAATTTTGCATTTGGTATTATTTGAGCTTTTGCCATTTTAAATTTTCATTGTAACATCTCGAGAATGTACCTATCATTTGTCACAAATTGTTGAGCTTCTTTAGTTTACCACCTACATATTTTAATACATAAGATTTCTTAAGAACTGTGTTCACTGTTGGATATCAACACACACATTATTTGTTCGATTATGCCTCGGACAAAATCAAGAGCTGAAAAGTAAAGCAAGGAACACGAGATAAGGATTCAATCCAGGGGCTTCCTATGTAAGTTTTTTCACTAAAGACTGCAATTTAATTCTGAAAGATAATGAATTCTGCACTCTTGAAAATCATATGATTTTACAGGTTAATATAGATGTCTCATTAAGTGAAAAATGTTGCCCTTTACTTTAACTCATTCCTCCTATACCTCTGATCGGATTCAATTTTCCCCCTAGAATCTTAATGAAGATAATGCATCCATCCACTCACTTTCTTAATTCCTTCCTTATAAAACGTTTCTGAGGGTGATGAAAATGGAGAGTTCACCTTTTGACGATACACTAAAGTGAAAGCATTGTATGTATGATGGACAGGAAACTTGAATTAATTTACAATATTAGTTAATTAAGTCTTCAGTTTCACCTGGCACAACCTAAAATTAATCACTGATAGCAAATGTTAGACACTGTTCCATTTTCCAAATAGGTTTTTATTTCAGAACACTGTGGAACAGTTCATAAAGGTATCAAGTATTCTACCTCATGTTATTTTTGCTAGTTTCCACAAAAACTCAATGATTTGGTTTGACTCTTTGTTGTTTTTCATAAATATTTATGTATAATATCATTTTCCTTGTAAACAGGATGTTTCCTGCCCAAAGGGAGGAAAAACAATTTGTGTGTTAATTTTATCTCACTGGTTTTGTTCAGCTTCAGTAGTTGTGTATATAAAAGAAGAGATTAGATAAAGGGGAATACAAGCAACCCCTGTTGCTAACGTAAAGAATTTTAATTAGCATGATGATAATTTTGCAGCAGTTCAGGTATATTCCACCCCCTTGCTCATAGTACAAACCAGCTGCTAAACAGTTCCTGTCAGTAGTCCTTCAATATTTATTTTGTTTAGATTTTGCTGCCCCCTACAGAATAACCAAAAGCATTCATGAGTTTGGAGTGTACCTTGAACTTCAGGATGAATGCCTTCCCTCTTTCCTTGAGATTCTGATGTTAGATAAATTTTACATGGTAATTATCACTACCATTGACATATTTTGTCATACCTGGGACAATCTTTAATTTTAAGAGGAGCTTAAAATTAAAATAATAAATAAGTATGCCTTCCAATAATTCCTCCAGTCCTTTCTACATTAAAGAAAAAAGTGAAATCTTTTAAGGGAAAGATGAGTGGCATTTACAATTTTAAAATAGAAACGTCCATGTATAATCATAAAGCATTTTGTCTTTGTTTTCCTATTTGATGACCTTTTATTGTCCTTAGTGTTTAAGGGACACAAATAGGCCATGAGACTTCAAAAATTCCAAAATCTATATCAAGAAATGTTAAAGATTTGCTACTAAAAAATATAAAATGCTTCTTTCATTGAAAATCATATTATTGATTTATCAAACTTCTTTCTTTCTGGGTCTTCAAATAAAAAAATAAAATAATGTCAATTTGTTTTTACACAGTTTACCCAAAGTAGAAAAATTTAGGTTAACCACTAATGGATAATTCAGTGTGTTCTATTTCTCCAAATAATTGTTACCTAAAAATGTGTAACACACACGGTAATAACTAATTTATTCTATGTATTTTCATTGGTTTACTCTCCTTGCTGGAATAACACTGTTATGAAGATATAAAAGAGGTTAATCATCAAAGGTGTTATTAAGTATTCAAAAATGAAATAATCGGCACCTCCAAATAGTGACTACTAATAGTGAAACACTAGGCCAACAGTCCTGCTTCAATGCAAGCATATTCTCAGCATTATTATCTCATATCATCTTCAACTAAAACAAATCCTTCATGTGCTACAGGAAAAAAAAAATCCTTGTTATGTTAAAAACAAATTGAATGTTTTATTAATGGTAAACATTTAACATTTTCCTTTTTATAAAATTAAGGTTTTGAAACAAAATTATAAAGTGTTCATGAGATAGTTGAGATAATTGCTATTTTCTAATTATAGAAGGTTACATGTCCTCTATTTAAATATAAAGCCAGAGTCTAATGTGTGAAAGTGCTTAAAAAAAAAAAAAGTAGACATGTAAAAAGGATTCAGAGCCCAATGGAAGTGATTTCACTCTACTTTTTTTTTTTTCATCTCCTGTGTAAGAAATAGATTTGTTTATTTAAGGATAAACACATCCAATGTTCACCTAAATGGCCTTTTTAATCTCCAGTGTACATCAAGACTTTGCATGTTTACTGCCTTACAAAACATCCTTTTAGCTCCTAATATAGGGTTATCACTGCTAAAAGCCTGTGAAGCAAATTACCACTCTCTGTCTTAATTTTAAATGACATTTCTTTTTTAAAAAGAGGGAAAAAGAGCATAGGAAATAAAGACTATAAAAACCACACTAAAAGGCGTACATGATTTTTAAACTGAAATACTTTAGTTTTTTGTCCTCTGCATTTCTAAAAATTTTATAATCACCTTATCAACTTCTATAAGGAAAACAGGCAAATGTCTTGGTAAAGTTTTACATGATTATCATCAAATGTTTCTGTACTTCATAAAAGCATGAGCTGTACTTTCTTTATAAACTTACATATTTCCTTCCAAGAATTATATAACAAAACTGTAATTCAAATTTTTGAAAAACACTATCCACAAAAGTATCCTTTTAATGGAATTAAAAAGATAATCTTTTAATGTAATTGCAATCTCAGGAGAGAAAGTAAAATGAAGTTAATTTTAATTCTTTAAAAATCAAATACAAATATCATATCCACCTGAAAACAGGCATGTCTGAAATTATATTTATTACTCTAACCACATAATTGCAGCCAGGAACAAGAAAATTTTAACAGTGAAAAACAAAATTTTAATAGGTAGCTTTTGTCTTTGGAATTCCCATAGTTCATAAAATAGTGGGTTTTTATTTATCTTTTTTTAATAAAATCTTTCTAAAAGAGAAATATTTTTCTGTAGGCTTTGACACTGTCCATATTCTTTATCACTAAGTGCTAGTCTGTTTTCCAACTTCTCATTAGCTACCAAAATTTGTTTGTTAAAGGGCATATTCTTCAAAAACAAATGCTATAGGGACACTTGGATGGCTCAGTAGATTGAGGATGGGACTCTTGGTTTCAGCTTAGGTCACGATCTCAGGGTTATGAGATCGAGCTCCATGTCAGGTTCCATGCGCAGTGTGGAGTCTGCTTGGGATTCTCTCTCTCCTTCTCCCTCTTCCCTCCCCCTGTTCATGCTATCTCTCTCTCTCTCTAAAATAAATAAATCTTAAAAAAAAAAAAGAAATGCTATAACTATGGTCATTTCAGATATACGTAATTAGAAAATAATTAGAAATGTTAAATAAATTCAGGCAAAGTTTTTATTTATTTTTTGGCCCAATTTTAAATCACAGGATGAATTACTTTCGTAAAACCTTTTAAAAGGGCCATATGCACCCCAATGTTCATAGAAGCTCTGTCCACAATAGCTAAATCGTGGAAGGAGCCAAGAAGCCCTTCAACAGATGACTGGATTAAGAAGTTGTGGTCCATATATACAATGGAATATCACTCAGCTATCAGAAAGAATGATTTCTCAACATTTGCTGCAACATGGATGGCACTGGAGGAGCTAATGCTAAGTGAAATAAGTCAAGCAGAGAAAGACAATTATCATATGGTTTCTCTCATCTATGGAACATAAGAACTAGCAAGATTGGTAGGAGAAGAAAGGGATAAAGAAAGGGGGGTAATCAGAAGGGGGAATGAAGCATGAGAGACTACGGACTCTGAGAAACAAACTGAGGGCTTCAGAGGGGAAGGGGGTGGTGGAATGGGATAGGCTGGTGATGGGTAGTAAGGAGGGCACGTATTGCATGGTGCACTGGGTGTTATACGCATCTACCGAATCATGGAACTTTACATCAAAAACCAGGGTTGTACTGTATGGTGACTAACATAATATAATAAAAAATATTTAAAAAAAATAATAAAATCAAAGTAACTGAAGTAAAATTTACACACATTGAAATGCACAGACTTAAAACGTGCAGTTCAGGAAGTTTTTATAAATGTATATATGTACATTAAACACTTCTATCAAACTATAGTATATTTTCACTAGCCAAATTTACCCTGTGCCCCTCTTATGTTTTTTTTTTTTAATCTTCTGTAGGTCATAACTCTTCCATATTTTCATTAATTTTGATGATTTCTGAATGTCGTATAAGTGGTATCATGTATTACATACTCTTTTACACTGGGTTCTTCTATCATCAGTGTTTTTGACATTTAAAAATGTATCCATCTGTTGTTTATTCTCCAATTTTTATAGATGAATCATCATCTATTCTATGAATATGTCATCATGTTTATTCATTCTTCTTCTAATGGACATTTCAGGTGTTTCCAATCATTTTATCATAAATATATCTATAAATATTAGTAAAACCTTAGTAAATATTAGTAAAATATTAGTAAAACTAATGTATCCTTAAAGTTTCACTTTTAAATTTATAAGACAATTTCAGTTTTCCAAAGTGGTTGTACCGTGTCACACCACCAGCAGCAATGCATGAGAATTTTAGTTGCTTCATATTCCCCTAGAAATTAAATCTCTTTAATTCTATCTAAAGCTGTGTCTAAAGTGGTATCTTTAATTTGTTTTTCCCTGAGAAGCACCTTATGTCTTTCACTAGTATTTCTCAATAAACACTATTCATATGCTTACTAACATTTTGTGTATCTTGTCTTACTGTGTTGAAATCTTTACTTAAAATGTTGTCTTATTATTGACTTGTACATGTTCTTTATGTATTCTTCTCACTCATATTTTGTCAGATACCTTTATTTTGAATATTTTCTCCCCATGAGTAGCTTGAATTTTCATTTTCTAATATTGACTATTGATGAGCAGAATCTTCTTGAAGTAAAGTTTATAAAATCTGGCTTTAAATATTTAAGCTATTTTTAAAAACCTAAATAAATTGTTGCCTACCACAAGGCTGTGAAGATATTCTCCTGTTATTCCTTCCAGAAGCTCCATAATCTCAGTTTTTATATTAGGAATGTGACTGACTTCAAATGAATGTTTTTGTATGGTGTGAGATGGGAAATATTGTTATTTTTTTTTACCTGTCTATTCAGCTGTTCCAGCATTATTATATAAAGAAAATAACTTTTCTTTCTCCTTTGAATTGTCACAGTGCCTTTGTTTAAGATCAACTGGCCATATATATATATATGTATAATTTATATATATTTTATATATATATTATTTATATATTTATGTTATTTATATATAATATATATGTGGGTCTATATCTTGACACTTTCTTCTTCCATTGAATTTTTTGTCAATCCTCATGCCAATACCACCATGTCTTGATTATTCATGAGCTCATGAAATAAGACAGTGTGAGTTCTTTATTTACATTTTCTTTCTCAAGACTGTTTGGATAGCCTAGGTCTTTGCATTTTCAAAAAAATATATGATCAGCTTATCAGTTTCTACAACAAAAGCTCATCTACATTATGAATAGCATGTTTTAAATAAATACATCAACGTGTTGGGAATTAATTTAAAACAATTAACGAACATGGATGATTTAAATATCTGAATTTCTTTCAAAAGTGCTTTGAATCTTTACAGTTCAGAAAACTTATACACCTTTTATTTATTTTGTTTAATTTATTCTTGGTATTTAAAAATTGTAAAATTTACACTCCAATTGTTTACAGGTAGCATATAAAAATAGAATTAATTTTTGAATATTGACTTTGTAGCTTTCAACCTCTCTGAAGCCACTTATAAGTTATCAGTTTTTCCTTAAGCACTCTTTAGTTTTCTTGGTATACAATAATGTATTTTGTTGACAAAGAGAATTTTACTTCATTTCAAAACTGTATGCCTTTTATTTCCTTTGCTTGCCCTGGTGGTTGCAGACCTCATGTTGTTACTAATCATAGAGGAGAAGTGCTTGGTATTTTACGATTAAGTAGGTTTTTAATAGATCTGTTTAAGGGACTACAGTTATTTTCTTATTTTGCTGAGAATTTCATCATGAATAGGTGTTAGATTATGTGTCAAGAGGTTTTTTTTTTACTTGTGATAATCACAGGTATTCTTTTTAATCATTATTTTGTTAATGTGGTGATTGCTTTGATTGATTTTCAAATGTTAAATCAAACTTACATCCCAGCAATAAAAATCACTCGGTCATGATAATTTTTTTGTCATTACTGGATATGATTTGACACTATTTGGTTAGAATTTTGTGTCCTATACTTTGTGTGTGTGTCCTATACTTGTGAGGAATTTGTGGTTAAATTTTTTATATGTCTGTCAAATTTTTATATCATGATTATGCTGGATTCATAAAACTATGTAGGAAGTGTCCCCTCTTCTATTTTCTGAAAAAAGTCTGAATATTATATTATACTTTCCTTAATTTTTTTTTTCAGAGAGAATGAAAGAGAATAAGCAGGGGGTGAGGAGGGGCAGAGGGAGAGGAAGAGAATCTTAAGAAGACTCTGTGCTGAACACAAAGCCTGATGCGGTAGCTTGATCTCGCAACCCTGAGATCATGACCTGAGCCAAAATCAAGAGTCAGAGCTCAACTGACTAAGCCACACAGGTGCCCCACTCTTCCTTTAATTTTTGATAAAATTTCCCATCAAATCACCTGGGTAACAAGGTTTATTTTGAGTAAGATTATTCATTATTAATTCAAAAACTTAATAGAAAAGAACTACTTACCATTTTATTTCTTCTTGTGTCCATTTTATTATACTGTGGTTTTCAAAGAATTTTTGCATTCCATTAAGTTGTCAAATGTACTGCTATGAAAGGTCTTCATAATATTTCCTTATATTCTTTTTTTTTTTTTTTTAAGATTTTTTTAATTTATTCGACAGAGATAGAAACAGCCAGCGAGAGAGGGAACACAAGCAGGGGGAGTGGGAGAGGAAGAAGCAGACTCATAGCAGAGGAGCCTGATGTGGGGCTCGATCCCGTAACGCCGGGATCACGCCCTGAGCCGAAGGCAGACGCTTAACCGCTGTGCCACCCAGGCGCCCCTCCTTATATTCTTTTAATGTATACGATACTTGTAGTGATTTTCCTTCTTTCATTCCTGATAGTGATTATTTGACTTAATTAATTTTCTTTATTGTGTCCTTTTTTTACTATTACATTAATTTATATTTTTGTCATTATTATTCTTCCATTTTTTGAGGGGTTAATTTTTTTTCTATATTCTTAAGAAAGGAACTCAGATCATTGATTTTACAATTTTATTCTTTCTAATATACACATTTAAAACTATAAATTTCCCTGTGGCGCCTGGGTGGCACAGTTGTTAAGCATCTGCCTTCAGCTCAGGGCGTGATCCCAGTGTTCTGGGATCGAGCCCCACATCAGGCTCCTCCACTCAGCCTGCTTCTTCCTCTCCCACTCCCCCTGCTTGTGTTCCCTCTCTCGCTGGCTGTCTCTCTCTGTTAAATAAATTTTAAAAATCTTAAAAAAAAAATCTATAAATTTCCCTTTAAGTACCCCATTAACTATAATCCATGAATTGTATCAAGTTGCAAATTATTATATTCAGTTTGAAATATTTTCCTTTCATATCTAGTAGTCTTTAGTAGTTTTTAAATTGTATGTTCTTTAGTAGTTTTTAAATTAAAACTGTGTGCAGTTTTTGCTGTTGTCAGACTTAGCTTTATTATTTGGTAGGGCAGATCCCTTTGGGCTTTGAACTTCATCTTCTAGTGTTACCTGAAGTCTAGTAGGCCACGTTAAGGTATGGCCTTCTGTGGGCTGCCTCAAATGCTCAAGATCTTGGGGTCTAGTCACTTGTTTGGTCTAGAACTCTGACTTCCAGCTTTACCCTACCTCTGGTATTTCCATTCAGTTATCTTCGCAGCAGGAGATTTCTGGTGGGCCTCACCAAGTCTCACCATTGCTAGTATAGCCCAAACTCCACCAACGACTCTCAGGTAATCCCCAGGCAGATACCTGGTATGCACCCTCAGCACAGCTCCCTGCTCCCAGCACCCAGCTCTGAAAATCCCCATTCTTTGGCCACTTGGAACCCTTCCTCTTGAATTCAGACAGGCTGCTGCTCTTCTTGGCCAGCACTTCTCCTCCATGCTGTAGGAATATGGCCCCTTGGCAGAAAGCTGGGGCATGTGTAGTCCTCATCTTTTATCTTTCCCTTCTCTCAAGATCACAGTACTAAGTGGTCCTGTGGTCAATGCATAGAAACACTCACCTCCTATACTTTGTTCCATTGTATACTTGTTTATGACAGCCTTCCATGTATAGCACCAGTTCCTCTGTCATGACCCAAAGAAGAAATCTTGTCTTTTCATTATAAGTTGCAAAATTATAACATATGATAACTAATACCATGTCAAAAAATAATAGTTGGTAAATGTAAATCAGTAATTTTATAATTCAACCTAAAGATGCATGAAAATGGATTTATGACAATAGTTTATTCAATAAATCTTTCCTGATCTCTATTGGCACACTATGATGGGAATTAAAATAGTACAAATAAAAATTACAAAAGAGTGCCTAAAATTTAACTATCCATAAAATTTAGTTATATTTATCTCACAAAATAGCACTCTTTTTTATTTCTGGCCCTTTGTTTTCACTTCTGTATTGTAAAGGGAATGAATTAAATAATTTCTAGAGTTTATTTTTTAAAAAATAATTGTGTGATACTCAGAGCCTAGAGTTCTCAAAGCACATATTTCCATTATGTAGCTCTTGACAGTTGGAAAATATCCCCTTGAACACACACAGTTTTGTATAAGGCTGTTACTGGTAATATTTTTTTCTAAAGGAAAATGACTTTTACTGAGCAAAAAAATGAAAAGTAGTTAGAAAGAAAGAGAAAACTATAGTGATAATAAAAATGCATGTGGCACTAGTACAGACTAACAATGGTTTAAGTTTAGCGCTAGACAGTGATGCTGAGCCAACATGGACGGACTCAAGGATCATTGTGCCATAAAGAAGACAAACAAGCCTCAGTCAGTTACACCAATCACTTTTTAAATTATATTCCACATACGACTCTTACATATCTATTACAGATTATTCGTCATGGGCAATTTCTTCCATCAAGGACAGCCTAGACTAATCTGCAGAAAGAAATAATTATTCATTTATTTCATTCACTCAGTGAATATTTACTGAGTGACTACTATATGTTATATGGAGTCTGAGGGCTAAGTAGACAAGTGTAACAAAAAAACAGAGAATAAAGCCCCTGGCTTAATGGAATCTACGTTGTAGGGAGGATACACAGAAAACAAAAGAGAATATGCAATATAATGCCAGATAGTGATAACTACTCTGAGATATCAAAGGGCAAATAAGGTATAAAAAGTTACTTTTTATTTCAAAGTCCCCAAATAATATCTACAGTACTGATATCTTCCCTTGTTCCAAAATTATATTGGCTACTTCACCCTCAAGAGATAGAGCAAATCCAGTATTTCCAAAACAGAACTGTGCCTCCCCCTCCCCCAAATCAGCTGTGGCTCCCATCATCCCCATTGCAGTAAATCAGTCTCTCAGCCATCAGCATTCGCTCAGCTCTAACTATGAAGTATATTCTAAATCTGTTTCCTTGGCTCCATTTCTCAGTGGTGTCCTGCCCAAGAAGTTGGCATTTCTAACCTGAGCTCCTGTAGTAGTCTCTGCCTCCACACGAATCCTCTCTCAGTTGTTCTCAGGGCAGTAACAAGGATTTCCTTATATCAAATCAGCTCACATCACTTCTCTACTTAAGCTCTCCAATTCTTTCTCATTGCAGTTAGCATGAAAATTCAATCACTAGCCTATAGATTCCCATATGATCAGGATTCTAACATTCTGAACTCATTCTGTAACATGCTATTCCCAGGTCACTGACTTTCAGTCCACACTGACCACCACTCAGGCCTCTCCATTCAGAAAACATGTTCACGTGTCAAAACTGTTGTGCTGTTCTCTTTGCCTCTGAAGCTCTGGTCCCACGTTATTGGCTGATTTTTTTTCATTCAGCTTCATTTATTCATGACCACACTGTCTTAAGGACCATTCCTACCCACACTCTGTCAAATTACCTTCCTATTTTTAAGTGAAGTTATCATATTTATGCTTTATTTACTTATTTATTTTTTCCACCACTCTCTATTGCCCACTAGAATGTAAATTCTTTGAAAGAAGGACCCCAGTTTATCTTATTATATATACAATATACAATAGTATATATTAAAAGTAATGAATATTTGAACTATATCAGTAATATTGAGGATGGAGAGGAAAGAAAAGTGTCAAGAAATATTTCTTAAAATGGTAAGTGAAAGGAGCCTCATGAGGGATATATTTTAAAATACTATAGAAACAGAGATAGGACAGCAGAGAGAGTATATTAATTGCACAGCAAATCTCAGCTGCCTCATTTCTTTTCCCCCACACACTTCACAGTTCCTTCATTGAAAACATATAGTATAATGTGAGTGGAACTTCATGATAAAAATGTTGAGATTGTCTACAATAAAAGGAAAAGGAAATACAGCACAAATTTTGACATCACAGGCCAGATTTCATGCTAGGACATTTTCAGTTGAAAGGCTACATCAGGAATTCAGAACAGATTGCAAAGCATGCAAGTGAGGCAGGTTGTGGAATCCACTTCCTCAATTAGTATTTTCAAGAGTTTCTTGGTCTGGGTCTATTCTGTTGGATTCTGCCATGGTGACTTTTTCAACTATCAGGAGATATTCTTGTTAAAAGATCTTAGTAACACTTTCTACTTCAAACTGTTAAGGAGATTAGGAGGTGGGCAAAACAGCTGTGAGGTGTCAGGGTTACTATCCACGAATGCAGGAGTGAGAAAGGCTCACAGAGCAATAAACAGTCCTTCTTCAAGGGGCTTCTGTAATAATGAGGCAGGTGAGAAGTATGATAGCTGGAACTAAAAAATAGTGAGAGTAGTCATATAGAGGAGAGAAAAGGAATGAGAAATGGCTCCAAAGCAGAAGAAACTGAACTGGGACATATTTTATCAGAGAGAATATGTTGTATAAAGGGCACAAATCCACATTACAAACACAAACTTACAAAATGAAAAACAGATATTCACTCCAAAACTCACGTCTATAACATTTTACAATACACACTTGCGGACTAACTCCCAACCCAATAAAAACCTCATAGTAGAACTATGGCATTAAAAAAAAACCAAAAACACAATACTCTAGGAGCACCTGGGTAGTCTAGTCAGTTAAGCATCCGACTCTTGATATCAGCTCAGGACTTGATCCTGACGAGGGTCTTGAATTCAACACCCATTCTGGGATCCATGTTGAGCATGGAACGGACTTAAAACAAAACAAAAAAACACCCCTCCCAAACTCCAGAATACCATACCCATATACATTCAGCTATCCCTGGCAACTATACTCCCCCCTACCAAAATACACACACACACACATACACACAATACTCAGACAAATGCATTTGCCAGTGTGTTGTGTCTCTTATCATAGACATACAACAATTACAGAAGAGATACTCTATAGGTGCAGAAATATAATTGAAAACACTATATTTCCTATTACACCTTTAGCTTCCAGTAAAACAATGCAATATCAATAATAAAATAAATATGCCTTCCTGACAGTTTGAGGAAAACCTTAGAAGTAACATAAAATGATCCTAAAGTTTGAGAAGTAATACCAAAGCTTCTTCTGACATCGATCCTGAATCGTAGATCCTACCACTGCTCATCTTCTGAAAATTTCCCCCATAAAAATCATTAAAATTGTTATGTTTTGGGGGCGCCTGGGTGGCACAGCGGTTAAGCGTCTGCCTTCGGCTCAGGGCGTGATCCCGGCGTTATGGGATCGAGCCCCACATCAGGCTCCTCCGCTATGAGCCTGCTTCTTCCTCTCCCACTCCCCCTGCTTGTGTTCCCTCTCTCGCTGACTGTCTCTATCTCTGTCAAATAAATAAATAAAATCTTAAAATAAAATAAAAATAAAATTGTTATGTTTTACATAGACTTTTCAAGAGTAATAGTTTAATTAAAATGAAACAAAAAATAATAAGTAGAAAACTAAACTACATTGGTAAATGAGATACAATGGATATAAAATACTGAATAGGGTAAACTGAGTGGTACACAAATAATAAATGGTAACAAATAAGTTGCTTAATGACATAAGGTTTAGTAGGATGAGAATGAAAACACTGAGGTAGCCGGGTGATTTAAAAAAGAACAGATAAGGATGAAAAGGGAATGATAATTGAGATGTATTTATCCAGAATTTTTAAAAAGGTTATTAGATGGAGAAGTATGACCTTAAAGTGATTGCTGTCATGAAAAAAAAATGCACTTGAGTAGTAGGTTTATTTCTCTATTATTATAGCATTAATCTTGGTGCTTAATTTCAACATTTAAAAATACATTATGATTTAAAAGAGTAAATGAACTATCATGCAGAATAGACTTAATTTGTCCATTTGTTCTATAGCTCAATGCCATTCTGAAACATTTTTAATTAAGAACATGAAATGACTCATTAACATTCAGCTCTAAAAATAAGTGACTACTTACAGTATGTTGACAAAAGCAAGTTACTTTATGCATTGCCACCAAATCTCTTCAAAAGAAGCAAAAAATGGATTTAAGAAATTTTGCTCCAAAAAACTTGAGAAGGTAGAATGTTCATATTTTTAAAAAGTGGAACTCAAAATGATGTCATACCCAGGGTTGTGACCTATACACAAGTGTTAAAAGTACATATTGCTCCCATCCCAAAAGTACACACTGGTTAATGGTTATAAAGAGCCTATTTTTCAACCTGGGGCAGAAACTCTAGTTTTGATGTAGGCAATATTTGCAAACTTTCCAATCACCTTTATTTATTCATATGATAAATCAAGAGTCGAGTTATTCATTTCTAATTTTACAACCGAAACAACTGTTATAAAAGAGCTAATAGGCTCTCTCAGAATTACAAGGAAGTTAATAACAGGTCCAGAAATGTAATTGAAAATGCTATGTATTCATTTATGGCTTATCTGTATGGAAGAAAAACAATTAAATACACAGCTTCCAGAAAACTTTTGGTGTCTTAGAATTAACAGAAAATTGTATTACATTTGGAAAACAATTTATTAACATTTTTATTACATCTTTCATCATTTCCCCCTTCAAACTGCCTATCTCTTTCCAAATTCCCATTCACACCCCCATTAGAAATTCATCTACTAGACCTTGTCAAGCCTTTTGTCCCAGGAAAATCATGACAACCAATGAAAACCTTAAAATAAAAGAATATGAGACAGAAACATGTAAGACACTACCATTAAAGAAAAAGTCCCTCTAAGTGTGGATGTACATAAAGCCAACAAAATCTGAGACTAAATTACTTGGTCAGGCTGATCTTCTGTGACTCACAACGATAGTCTTGCAGGGATGGTACTTCTGGTTTCACATCATTCTTGGAGGCAGAGCACACTTTCTGACTCGCCAAGTCTTTCTAAAAATATTCTTAGAAACTCATTGTAGACATGACTAACATAAATTTCTACATTAACTAAGCAAGACTAATTTATACATGTGTGTGTGCACGTGCACATGTGTCTGTTAATTACATCATCAGTTGAAAAGAAATGCAAAAAATCAATAATCAGTTGCATTTAGGGTCTGTCATATCAGCAAACATTAGCAATAATACTCCAATCTGTCTGTACGGTGCAAGTTGACCACTTTCATTCTCTTCTGGTGGAGATACTGTTATAGCCATTTTGGAAATAAATTAAGCAAGCTATATAAAGATACTTATATCAAATGATAACCTTCTAGAAAACTATTTTAAGCACGAAGTAGTGTTGGCTGGACTTCCACAGTGGCAGAGTGAGGGTCACCATAAATCTACTTCTCCAGAAAAATAACAAAATACTGGGGAAAAATTGTTCAAAATCAGTATTTTCAGGACTCTAGAAATTAAACAAAGGCTTTTGACAACCTGAGGAGTGTTTCCCTTAGGAAAGTGCCACACTTGGAGCAGCAGGGTCTGTGGCACTGCAACTAGGTCTACTCCCATCTCTATATGTGTATCTCTCGGCACCCTTGAGAACCAGCAGTCTCGCATTGCACTCCTCGGAAGAGGCAGACTCGTATTGAAATCCTTCAAAAACTCCCACCCAAGAGGATCATCTCTACTTGCATCTATCTCACAGCCCTCTGGAAAAGCCCATTCCCCAGATGTTTCCATTTTTTTTATTTGTCTGGAATTCCACTGGAAAAGCCTTATCTTCAGAGTATTTGTCAACAATAATCAGTGGCAGGTGCCTGGCTGGTTCCGTTGGTGGAGTGTGCAACTCTTGATCTCAGGGTTGTGAGATTGAGCCCCACACTGGGTGTAGAGATTATTTAAAAATAAAATCTTAAAAAAAATCAGTGGCAAGTGTTTTCCATCGTGAAGCTGTGATACCAGTTGGTTAAAACAAGATCCTGGCCAAACACATCTGGAGAATTAAATGTGCATCGGGGATTTTGAAAAGCTCCAACACATGAGAATTTAGAAGGCTGAGCAAGTGGAACACATATGCAGAGCTGTGCACGTGGTCAAGTAAGCCTGAGAGGGTACCAAGGCCCCACTCCTGGCTGACTTGAAGTCCTGCACAAGCAGGATGTGAAGGCTTAAGGCGGATTTGTACACTGCCAGAGCGCGGCAGGCATGCCCCAACACAGACATAGCGCTCAGCGAAGGGCAGGAGACATATTGTTTCAAGCATTTAAGGATATTCTGACCAATCATCTGACCAGTAAGCTAACTGAACCCGGACTTCAGTGGCTGCACACTTTAGGAAATACAGGAACTCCAGGGAAGTAAGTAAACAGCAAAAAACGAAAAGCAGCAGCAGCACCACCAACAAACTCTAAGAGAAATCTCATTTCCAGAGCTGCCACGTGATATTATCAAAGATGTACGGTTTTGGCACAAAGTTATGAGTCATACAAAGAACAATATGCATAAATGCAGAGAAAAAGTTAATAGAAACTACCCCTGAGGGGGTGCAGATGTTAGACTTGCTAGACAAAGACATTAATATAGTGATTTTAAATATGCTCAAAGAAATAAAGAAAACTGTGCCCAAAGAACTAAAGGACTGCATCACAATGATGTCTCACCAGATACAGAATCTCAAAGGAAGAGAAATTATGGGGACATTAATCAAATAGAATGAAGCACGGTTATGCTCAAAAATTTAAATAGAAAAATGTCTCTTACAGCACTGCTTATAGTTTAGAGAAAATAATGGAGATGACTTTTTAAAAACCAAGTAGTTTACTTTCCTTGCCTGGGTGACAAGAATGAAGCCAAATAATTTGAAGTTCAATCATTCAGTGAATTTATGCTTGACATTCAGAGCTGAGATAAGAGCTGTGCGCACACATCTCTGTGCAGAGTCAAACAAAGTGAATGTGAATTTTAAAAGCACATAATTTGTGGGGCGCCTGGGTAGCGCAGTCGTTAAAGCGTCTGCCTTCGGCTCAGGGCGTGATCCTGGTGTTCCGGGATCGAGTCCCACATCAGGCTCCTCCGCTATGAGCCTGCTTCTTCCTCTCCCACTCCCCCTGCTGTGTTCCCTCTCTCGCTGGCTGTCTCTCTGTCACATAAATAAATAAAATCTTAAAAAAAAAAAAAAAAAAAAAGCAGCACATAATTTGTTGATCAAAAGGTTAAGGGTCATTCACACACATTACCTGAATTTCATTAGTCACCTGTGCATAGCTTTCTTTGTTAAGGATAAGAAAACAATAACTACAGTTACTACAAAATTGTTTAAATTCCCTCAAATCAGAGGAAAAATAGAAGAACATGTGAAATGTATATGTCTTCTCTACCCTGAAAATTCCACGTCGCTTTCTAATCTCATGTCTCCTCGCGTTCCTAATCAAAGGGAGCTAAAAGAAATTATTTGCCACTTTCACAATCTGCCTGGAAATCTGATTAGCCAGGTCCACAAATTTATTAAATATCCTAGTGTCCATGTTACCCTAGAGGATAATATCATTAGTTTGCTACCAGTATTTAACTCCCTCCAGTTTTCTCCCGCCTCTCATAGCAGTTTCATGACTGCTTCTCCTGCTTTCACTTAAGTGCCCTCTGCTGCTAAATGCCTGATCCCAAAGTCGAGGCCACTTGTTTGCTGAAACAGCAGTCCATTTTTGTTAGCTATTTCTATTTCAATTAATGATTCCTCTGTAACAAACCTGCATCAAAATTAGTGGCTTAATGAAACAATGATCTTACTTCTCAGAAATCATCAATCTATGCTAGGCTCAGCAGGTGGTTCTTTTCCACTTCTTGCTGGTGGTTATGAGAGCAGCTATGTTTAGCTGAAAGTCTGCTGCAACCACCATTCATCTGGGACAGTGAGACAGCTGGATTTCCCTCTTACTCCAAGTACTTTTGAGGCATCTCTTTCTCAATATGGTCTCTCCACCTGGTCTTTCTATTTGGAAGCTCCAAGAGAATAGGTAACTTTGTACTAGAAGATCAAAGAAGCTGTATAGCCTTCATAAGGCTTCAGCCCAGAACTGCCACATTGTACAATCTGGCACATTCAATTGGCTAAAGCAAGTCACTGGCCCATCACAGATTCTAGGGAAAAGGCTATCCAGGGGCATGAATGCTACTATCTGTGGTTCCTTGAGGGTAACAAAATGAACTAACACAATTGTATAATCAGTATAACCAAAGGTGTATCATAACCCCAGAAAAAAAATTGCTACAACACTCACAAATACTCAAAAATGTTTTCTGTATTTTTGATTTTGGTTATGATAGGATTTGGGAAACATTAGGAATAAGAATGGGATAAAAAATTATCTACCACAATTAATTTCCCATTGAAATGTTATTACTTGATAATACAAAAATCTTTACTACACTAAATAATACATAAACATTTTTAAATAATAGAAATAATAATAATGAGTAATAGAAATTTCTAAATTGGTCTCCATAAATCACATTTAGCTTGCTGTGACTCCCACAACACAACTACTTTTAGTTAATGATAATGTTAATGACTTTTGTTTCTGCTGTTTTACTGGTCTGATGTGAACAGTTGTTAACTAAAATAAAGAGATGAAAATGAATTAAATTGTTATTTGGAAAGTAGGAATGAAACCATTACTGTATAAGTCAACAATGGAATAATCAAGTCATGTATTTGACCTCTAAAATGTCAGTTGAAACAAATGAAATCAAAACAAACTGTGGCTCCTATAAATAACTACATTAATGGCTTGCCTCTGAATCAACAGGAACATTAAAGATGAATGGCAACACCTGATTATGCATTTCTGAAATAGAAAGAGCCATCTCATGTCCTGTTGCGTAAAACAGTGCATTACTCCAATTTTCACAAATATTTTCTTTAGAGGATTCATACTGTGTTTACAATGATTTCATAATTTTCTAGCTCAGTTGCATGCTGTGACTTAAATATAAGTGTAGGCTAATGGAAAAAAAAACTGAGGGGAAAAAAAATCCCACCACACTATAACTAAAATCAGAAATATACAGATGAAAAATTCTACATTAAATTCCAGTTATCCATTTTTGTTTTATTTTATGTAACAACATATTTATTCTGAGTCTAAAAGGATGGTCAGAGCTACATTTATTGAAGATGCCTACTTAACACTATTTCAGACAGTAATAATTCCCAAGAATATGGCAATATAAAGAAAACAATTTTATCACGTACCTAGGGAATATGTCCTGGAATGTATTTTATTTATAGGAATATTACATAAAGGAATTAATTAATATTCATTTCAATATAATAGGTGGGTTTATCTAAAAACACAACCAAAACACTCAACAAAAAATTCTAAATATTTTGTGAGAGGAAAAAAGAAATACATTTTATAAATTTATGTATTTTTAATACTAAAAGTAAGATTTTGCAATACATGCAACCTTTAAGAGAGAATACAACAGTATTAAGCAATAAAACACACATGTCTTTCTTTGGGAGGGATCAGGAAGTTCCAACTGATAAAAATGTAGGGTTGCTTATAATGAATTGTAATAACATCTACATATGGAGAAGATTAAAGTAAAAGAGAAAGCAAGGCAGTGATGGTTTAAAGAGATTGGCCATTGATGACTGCATAAATGGGCATCTTACAGGTCTTCTGAATAGTGGAAGTACACTTTGTTCCATGAAATTTATAAGCTTTCTCATAAAAACAATAAAATTATCTTTAATCTTTCCTAATGGCAGATACTACATTCCCAGTGTGATTCCTATTTTTCTGACTTGGTAAGTATATCAGGTTATAGCTATCAGGCCACACCAATACCACAATGCCAATAATTGGAAGGACTTTATGTTTAAGATAAAATATGTTCTCTCATAGCTTATTCTCCAATTTTCTAGCTAGACTGTGTTGAGAATGAATGGCTTTAGATCCCATTAGTAGTAGACACCTATTCTATACAAACCACTCTTCCTCATGTTGTCTCTCTGGGATATAAAGGTCCAGAATATAAAGTGATGTAAATTAACACATGTTTTGGTCTGACTTTGGCCTCAGAATTTTATACATTCACCTGGGACAAACTAGGTTCCAGAATAATTATATTTACCAGTTACATTCAGAATAAGAATCAAGCCAAAGAGAAAGTATCTATCTGTGACTTAAAGAAGTCTCATCCTTAACAATCAGCCTATGACTTTCTAGAGATTACCTTGGATGAGAAGTATCTGAAGGATGAAGGAAAGACAGTAAAAGAATAACGGAGAACACTTGAGCAAAATCTGATTAGGAAGCATAGGAAGTAGTCAGAGCCCAATCATAAAAACTCAACTTTCAAAGTAATCAAGCCAGTTCAGAGATAATGCTTAGTAAGAAATCCAGCCAGTAGCATAGTGGGCCAATCTAATATTCAGAAAGGAATCACTGAAACTGAAATGTACTTAGACGATGTGTCAGCCCACCTCATACAAACATCCTTATCTAAAGTAATTTAATTTCATTAAATACCTCTTCTGAACATCCACATAGTTAAATGAGGAGACTCAGTCATTTGAAAAAAATATTTATCAATATTCTGGTTTTCAAAATAATATTGACCATTTACTCTATGTAAATTATTGTGATAAATCCTCTGATCTATAAGATCCTTTTTAAAAAAGGATCATTAAGATATGGCTGATATAAAATAAACTGCACATAATTAAAGTGCATACTAAATATACTGAAAGTTCTGATGTATAGAGACACCCAGGAAGCCATCACAAGTTTGATAATGAACATACCCATCACCTCCAGAAATTTCCTCTTGCCCCTCCCTACCAGCCCCCTGCCCTCATCCTCCAGCAACCACTGATCTGCTTTTTGTCACTACCAATTTGTTTCCATCTTGTAGATTTTTATATAAATGGAATCATATAGTATTACTCTTTTTTTCTGGCTTTTTTCACTCACCATAATTATTCTGAGATTCATCCATGTTATAGTATGTATCAATAGTTCATTTCTTATTATTACTTAGTAGTAATCCATTGTATGGATATCCCAAGATTTGTTTTTCCATTCATCTGCTGATGGACTTTTGCATTGTTCCCAGTTTTAGGCTATTACAGATAAAGCTGCGGTAAACATTTGTTCACACACACACACACACACACACACACACACACACACAAAGGATAGGGTCCTTATGTTTTCACACAGTATTGTCTAACAAAAGATAATACAATATGCAAACAAACAAGGCAAAGGGACGGACCATTTATTGATCACCTACTATGTACCTCAAAATTATTTAAATATTTTATTTATGTCATTTGATTGAGTTGCCAAGAAAATGGGGACAGGGGGAGAAATTCACGTTTCCCACTAAACTCATCTTCTTTCTTTTCTTTAACCATCATTTGTAAATAGATAACAATATTGCTTGAGTATATGTTTCAGGAATAATCTTTTTTAGGAAATAAAACTTACATCCCCAAAGGCTGGGAAGGTCACATGGCACATGGTGCATGGTAAAATCATTCCATTCCCAACTTATGAGTGTTCAGCATGCAGTGAAAATCTCTACCTTGATACATACAGTCTACTGATAAAGTTACTATATGTTGCTTTTATTATGTAATAATTTCTGGGTATATCTGTAGTGCCTACAATCTTTATTACATATGTTACAGTTGTAATACTAATGATAATATTACCAAATTTGTTGTATGATTACTATGTCCATGCATTAAGGTACATGATTTGATATGTTTTATTTCATTTCATCTTCAGAGCAACCCTAAGATATTAGTGCCACTATTTTCAAAATTTTCCCAGATAAGAAACTGAGGTTTATAGGTAAGTAATATATTCAAATCACATAAGCGATCAAAAATGAATCAGTGTGATAATAGATTTCAAGATTATATCTATTACAGAAGCTAATTCCCTATGCTTCAGGGGAGAAAATAAGTTTTAAATAAAAATTCTCTTGAATAATCTAACTCAGACAAATTAATATACATCAGGGATGATCAACATTTATTTGTGATAGGTGAAGTGCACACTTCTGTGTTTAGTATTCATAGAAAGGCAGGAGGGCTGAGCGACCCGTCCTAGGTCACAGACTTATGTAAACCACTAAAGAAAAGAAAGCAGAAAGGAGAACTGAGAGTAAATTCACAGGCAATCGGGCCATACACTGGAAACAGGCAGCAAGTGTCTGCTATCGTGAGGACACAGCAGAGTTGGAAGTAGAGCCTTGTTAGTTAGACTCAGATGCAGCGTCAGTAGGGAGGATTACTAAAGTGAACCTCAAAGGCACTAAGACCTTGCAGCGAGTACCTGGCATCAAATTTTTCTACCACTGCAGAAATAAAGGAGACCTGAGAGTGACATCTCACTCAGGTCTCAATCGCTGCTAAAGAAAAGGTGTAACCCTGCCTCAAATAATTTGAATACTGTTGTGAACTGCATGTAAATGAAGTATAATAATACCAAGAACCAGTCCACTACTGACTTGTCTGACTCAAGTGTCCCAACCAAACACCTGGCAGAAGAAGCATTCCCTTTTCCATACTTAAATACTTAGAGTAGAAATTTGTACATATTAGTTAATATTCAATAAAAAATTACTAGACATGTTAAAGAGATAAGAATTATGATTTATTATCAAGAGAGGAAATAATCCATGGAATCAGACAAAGAGTAGTCCAATGCTGTAATTTTCAGAAAGGGACTATAGAATGTGGTAAATGAGTTGTTTTATTTTTGGCTAAAATAAACATGTTAAAGGACTGAGAGGAAAAGGTGAACAAGAAATATGAACAATACGAATGAGCTGGGAATTTCTGCAAACGTATGAAACCAAATGTAAATTCTAGAAATGAAATCTATGATATTGGAGACGAAGAATTCAACTTAACAACAGACTGTGTACAGCATGGAAAAATTCATTTACCTTGAAACCAGACCAAGAAAAACTATAAAAACAGAAACCAAAAAGGATAGTGTGAAGAAGAAAATGGAACAGAGCATTCTGAAGTTGGTGGGATAATATCAAATGGTATAACATATGTGAGATGGGAGTTTAAGAAGGAGAAGACAGATGTAATAGTGCAGAAATAACATTTGAAGAGAGAATGGCCAAGATTTTCCATATGAATGAAAAACATAAACCCACAAATCCAAGCAACTCATCATACTCCAAAAAGAATAAACAGAAAGAAAAACTTAGGAATATCAAAGTAAAACCACCAAAAAAAAACCCCCAAAACAACAACAACAACAACAAAAAAAAAACCAAAAAAACCCCAAACAAAGAAAATAAAAACATCTTGAGAGCATTCAGATAAAGATATATAACATTCAGATAACAATAATGCAATAGATGGCTGACTTCTCATAAGACACAATGAAGACCAGAAGGCAAAGAAGTGATACCTTTGATGTGCTGAAAGAAGAAAATTATCGACTTAGAAATCTACTCAAGAAAAAAAAATTTCAAAAAGGAAAGTGTAAGAATGTTTTAGAAAGACAAGAGTGTAAAAATTTATTCCCAGGAGTTCACTATCAAAAAAGTTATTAGTTTGCAGGAAAATTGATGCCAGGCAGGACTGGTTGGCAGAAAGAATAGAAAACTCCAGAAAGAGTAGACACTATCTATAAAGCAATTTTCTGAGTATTTATAATTAAAATCATTTCAAAACTATTAATTATTTAAACCCAAAATAATAAAAATGAAATACTGGGTTACAGTATATATAGAAGTCAAATAACTGACAAAAAGAGCACAAAGGTGGGGGGTGTTGAAATTGGAATTGGAAATGCAGCTTTGTGAGGCTCATATTGTTGTAACAAGTACATTGTTCATGAAGCTCTACACACACACACACACACACACACACACACACACACGTTTATGCGGCTTATAGCAGACTCTAAAAAGTTAGCAAGAAGGGAAAAAAATTGCAAGTAAATAGATGAGAAATAAAAAGACTACTAAAGGAAAAAAAAGCAATTTAGGCAAAAAATAAAGGCATAAGATCAAGAGGCACAATGAGAAGCCAAACATAAAAATGGAAATCTTAAATCTAAACATATAAATAATTGCATTAAACCTAAAATTAAATATAAAATGGCTAAACATATGACTAAATGTGAGATTGTCAGACTGGATTAAAAATATAAAGACTCGACTGTGTTTAAAATGAATATAATTTAAGAATAAAGACACAGGCTTCTATTTCTGACCAAGATGGAGTAACAGGGACTAGATTTACACCCCTTGCCAAGGGCAACAGCACTAACAGGCAAAAATACAAAACAAATGGCTATCAAGACACTGAGGATCAGTTAACAAAGGACAGTGCTTCCTGAAACAAAGCAAACAAATGTGATGAACCCTGCAATTGCCTTAAGCTATTGCTTTGAAATAGTTCCCAGGAGCAAGGAAGGGGGACCCAGAGGTGCCTGGCATACTCTCTTAATTGAGGAAACTGAGATTTGAGTCTAGGGAAACCAAGTCAGCTACTCTGTGTAGGCCAGACTAACAGAAGAGAGAAAGTGCACAAGAAAGAATTCTGAAGATCTGCAGAGGGTCCTCATTAACTACTTAGCAGCACCAACTGGTACACGAATGACAGCTAACTATCCAAATCAGGGGAAAGAATCATCCAAATAAATAGAGGCAAAAAGCTCAGCACTCAGAGACTCTAATAACTTCATAATTCAGGGGGCATTAGGTGGGGTATTCAAAAAGGTCTTGGCTCAAAAGTGGAGGATATTTAAACCTAGACTAAAAATGGTTCTGGCCATTTTTAGTAATCTCAAGAGCAAAACCTAAAAGCATTAAATTGTCTCCACCTAATGTAGCATCATCCCAGAGTGGTAGGAGGGAACCTCAAGAATATTTATAGGAGTACAAAAATATAGATCCCTCAAAAGCGTACAATTCATAGTGTATGGCTTCCAAGGAAAAGAAGGAGAATATAATCAACCATGAGAAAAATGACTCATATTGACAGAGAACTGAAACAGATGTTAGGATTAACAGACATTAAAATAGCTATTGAACTGGATTCCAGGTGTTCAAAAAGTTAAGTGGAGTCATAGAAACTGTTAAAATATTAAGACTAAACCTTTAGAATTGGAAACTAAAATGTCTGCGATGAAAAATTCAGTGGATAAGATGTGGCAGATCAGACATTATAGAAGAAAAGATGAGTGAATTTGAAGATGTGGCGATAGAACTTATTCAAAATAAAATGAACAAAGTAAAAGTAATTTTAAAAGTGGGGCAATTTCAAGTGCAACTGACATCCTACAAAGAAGGGGACAAAATATTTGCAGAAATACATGCCAAAAATTTTTCAAATCCGATAAAAACTACAAATACATAGATCTAATGAGCTCAAAAATCTCCATACACTTCTGATACTATCACCACAGTCAAAGGAACAGACATATGTAACACATCCCAAAGATGCTTTGGGTCCCTTTTTGTCATTGCTGATATTTGTATGTCATAAAAATATTTACCTTGAGATCATGTCTAAACTCATCAAACTGTACACATTAAACACGTGTCTATCAATTACACCTCTGTAAAGATGTTAAAACACACACACACACAAACACAAAAACATGTAGACTACTACACCAAGGTACGCAACGTCCATATTGCTCAAAACCAGTAATAAAGAGATCTTAAAAGCAGCGAGAGGTAAAAGACACAATTATATAGAAAGGGAAAAAATTAGGACAACAGCAGATTTCTGGTCTGAAAGAATGCAAGCAATAAGAAAGTAAACAAAAGGTATTTATAAAGCACTGAAAGAATAACAACAATCAACCTAATATTCTAAATACAGAAAAAATGTTTTAAAAAAATGAATATGAGGGTGGCCTGGGTAGCTCAGTCGGTTAAGCATCTGCCTTCAGGTCAGGTCATGATCCCAGGATCTTTGGACTGAGCCCAGCCCCACGTCAGGCTCCCTGCTCAGTGGGGAACCTGCTTCTCCCTCTCCCTCTGCCCCTTCCCCCACTGGTGCATGCCCTCTCTCTCTCTTTAATAAATAAATACAAACTTTAAAAAAGTGAGTATGAAATAAAGAATTTTCAAACATACATAAGAAGAAAAAATGCACTACTAGCATACCTACACCACAAGAAAGGTTAAAATTAGTTCTGCCTTTTGAAGGAAAGTAACATCGGATGGAAATATGAATCTTTAGCTAAGAATGAAAAACATCAGAAATGGTAGGTGAGTAAGCACAGGAGATGTTATTATTTAAAATTATAGTAAAGATAATTGAATTTTTATTTATTTATTTTAAAATATTTTATTTATTTATTTGAGTTGGAGGTAGAGGAAAAGGGAGAAGCAGGCTCCCCACTGAGCAGGGAGTCCAGGACTCTGAGATCCCTCCCACCCCGCTCCCCACTCATGCACTACTTCCTTTCTCTCAAATATAGAAATAAAATCTTTTTTAAAAAAAGCCAGAAACGACATCAGTTTATTTTAGTAGAGGGAATTTAATATAAAGAGTTATTGACTAAAAAAGGCAAAAAGAGAATACTAAGGTGTTGCAGTGGTAGCACCGGAAGAAGCAGATTTCTAGTGTAGGGACATAGGGGAGCAAAAGGGGGAGGGGTCCCATGAACAGAAACTCATAATTCTGAAAAACTGCTAGTGCTTCAGATATTTGTGATGCCTTCTTCTCAGCAGGAAAAAGGAGTCCCACAGACAAGAACCAAGACAAATGAAGAGGTGATTGCTGGTTGAGTGTTGATTTTGTCTGAGGAGATACAATAAGGCTGGTGGTGAAAGGACCAGAAAAGTGCAAATAAATCAGCCGGTGTTACTAGAACTAACTGCTGCTGCTGGAGTAAAGCAGCATTGCTGGCATGATGATGACAAGAATAGTTTATTACTTTCCATTGCCGATGTAACACATTATTACAAAGTTACTGGCTTTGAACATAACAAGTGAATTATCTTGTGGTTCTGGAAGTCCGAAGTCTGAAATGGGTCTTACTGTCGAAAATCAAGGTGTTAGCACGGTTGCGTTCCTTCTGGAAGATCTATGTGAAAATCCATTTCTTTTCCATTACCAGTTTCTAGAGGCCACCTGCATCCCTTGGACTGTGTCTCCTTCCTCCTTCACCAAAGCCATCAAACTCCGCTGCTGGGGTCACATCTCCACTCTCCCTTGGGTTCCATTGTGACATCTTTGCTGACTCTGACTCTCCCGTCTCTACATTTGAGGATGCTTGTGATGGTACTGAGTTCATCAGGATAAACCAGGTAATTTTCCCATCTCAAAATCTTAACGTAAATACATCTGCAAATTGTCTTTTGCCACATAAAGTAATATGTTCACAGGATTCAGGAATTAGGATACAGACATCCTTTGGGAGAGCAGCTTCTATTCTGTCCACCACAAATACAAAGCGGACAAAAGGACTACCCAATAGAAAGGAACGGGGAGCCCAACAGGAAGCAAACAAACCCCGCAAGTCCTTTCCTTCTTCTCCAGCCTGCCAATCTTACTGCACAACTCCTGCCAGTAGCACCTGAAACAGGAACTCTTTGACAGAGAAGAAATGTTGTTTATAGATTCCCAGTCCTAGAATCATTGTTAAGCAGACAATAAAAGGGTAGATTTAAAGCTGAGAAACTATAGCTTAATAAGTACCGTAGCTTGGCACTGCTAGGCAAAGGATACAAAACACAGGAACACACACACATACACACGCACACACAATGCCTTCAGAGACTTCAGTCTTAGCAAAGAAGTTAGGAAAGTACAAAAACAAATGCAGTAAAAACTGAAATTTGATAAATGATACAATACAGCACATAAAAATGTAGGAGCAGAGAAAAGAAAAAACAATGGAAAAAGGGTGTACTATGGAAGAGGCAATATCGTCTTTTCTCTGGTCTCTGATAGAGAATAGGTATGCTAAGTGAAATAAGCCAGGAGAGTAGGAACACTTTATAATCATTATTGTTTTTTGAAGTGCTTGTTAAATGCAAGCTAAGTATTTATCCAAATATTTTATATTTCGATTTAGATTGCTAATAATAGATATATGCTTTCCAAATAAATATTTTCCAGAACAGTTGGCAATGTATAATAAGCTTGATGCTTAATATAAATTTAGGTGATGAATTTGAATCTTTAAAACTGGTGTTAATATTTAATTTCTTTTAAAATTTATTTGAGAGAGAGTGCACAAGAACAGGGAAGGGGGACAGAGGACAGAAAGAGAGAAGAAGCAGACTCCCCGCTGAGCAGAGAGCCTGCTGCAGGACTCAGTTCCAGGACCCCAGGATCATGACCTGAGCTGAAGGCAAACACTTAACTGAGCCACCCAGGTACCTTTAAAACTGGCATTAATATTTTAAGGACAAAATTTAGGAAGTAGATTCCTAAGGGTGGTAGTTCCTTGGGCACATAATTATGACAGAACAGATATTTTTATTACACTGGGGATGGGGTAACTGGGTGATGGGCATTAAGGAGTGCACTTGATGTAATGAGCACTGGGTGTTATATGCAACTGATGAATCACTAAGTTCTACCTCTGAAACTAATACACTATATGTTAATTAATTGATTTCAAATAAATTAAAAAAATAAATATAAATAAGCTGCTATGTTGTCATTCTAAACAAGCATAAGATGTATCAGTGGCTGATGAAAATAACTACAGAAAATTCTATGTTCAAAATCTTACAGACATTATTTTCATTTTTTCATATGACTTATGTAATTAATGTGTATGCATTTCCAAAATTTCTACATTTCAGTAAAATGCAATTACAGGTAAAATAAAGTAAAATTTTCTAAGATGAAGTTCCTTTTACAAATCTCCCTAATTTGAGGATTAAAAATAATAATAGTTCTTTACTTTGAGCCTATTTTTACATGCAGCATGTGAATGATATATTCATACATGTTCATTATAAATGTGTCACCAGTGTAAACAACATATTTCATAGCAGTTTTTACCTTTATTTAAAACTAAATACCTGAAAATAATATTTAAAATAATCACTTGGTATATTAAGTTGTAATCATTTTATATTGGATTATATATTTAAAATATTTTTTAATTTGAAATATAACACAGAAACACAAAACACACAAAACACGTATGTAAATCTCCATTTTCCCATAAATTTCCATTCTCCCATACTTTCCAATTACAAACTCCCTTCCACATTGCCAAAATTAACACTAACTTTTTTTGGGTATCAGTTTGATGCAAATTGTTTTATCATGTAAGCTTGCATCCCCAAACCTTGGGTTTAGTTTTGCCTGTTATGTTATTTTTTAATGTTAGATTTTTATATAAAGGAAATCCTACCTGGTGTATTCTTTCCACGGCTAGGTTCTTTCACTGGGCAGTTTGTTTCTAAGTGCTATCCTTGTCGTGTGTAGCCAGAGTCCATTCACTTCCCCTGATGTAATGTGTTTTATTATGTGATTACAAATGAAATATTTGATAAACATATACAATTTTTCTGCTTTAAGAGAAATGCTGTTACATTATCTTTACATTATTGGATATTCCAAATCTTGAATATGGTATGTAGCTCTATTCATTAGATATTTTCATTTCTTTCAGTAATGTTTAAAAATTTCTCTACAAAAGTCATGTACTTCTTTTGTTGGATTTATTACACTGATTTGATGTTTTGAAGTAAACAGTTAAGAATAGATTTTAAAATTTCACTTGAAAAATTTTTACTGCTATCTAGAAATTTTATATACGTATATGTATAGACAACAGACACACCCACACAGATATTTTGTATACTGACCTAATTTCTTTGCTCCTGAAGTAAAACAAGGATGAAAATGGAAGACACAAAACTGCCATTATTGATAATTAATATCACAGAATACAGAGAAAACAGTAGGAAAAAAACTCAAAGCTAAATTATGAGAACAGAGATGCTGTAGACATCATTCCTGGCTTCAGACCTTGAAGGACAATAGTTCAACATTTAAACATTAAGAATGGGGTTTGCATGAGGATTTTTGTTTGTTTGTTTCTATTTTAGAGAGAGCTAAATGAACGAAGTTTTCTTCTTTTCCTAGTTTTCTAAGAAAATTTTACAGAGAATGGATGTTTAATTTTGTCAAAATATTCAACATTTAATGAAATTATTGTATCATTTTTCTCCTTTGCTTAAAATTGAATTCTATTGATTTATTTTTTAAATAATAAATATTTCCACTTTTGTTTTATATATGAAATTTAATAATGTATTCAACAATATTTATCAATTGCCTACTACAGATAAAAGTAAAATTACAGCCAGTGTAGTGCAAAAAATGTAGCACAGATGCAAAAATAATGCTCTAGGATTAAAAATTTTTAATGCTCATATTATAATTTATTGTGATTATTTTGATTTATAAATCTTCATGTTTGTAAAGTATATTGAATATTAGCTTACTACACTAGAGATGATAAAGACAAATATCTCTGATATTTAGCATATGGTTTTTAATATATGAAAAATCTGATTTTTAGTATATGAAAGTTTTCATAATATTTTTTCTTAATGAACTGTCTTTATTAAAAACAAATGTTCTTTGGATGTGGTCTCTCTGGAACAGAGTTTGGGATTTCTGATGTATAGACAATATGTTATACTATTAAAGAAGAAAATATAATTATACAAAACAGACTCCTTACAATACCCCAATTAAACTATTTCTTAGTTTTCATACATTTATTTCACAAACCTGACATAAAATGAATGGAAATCTTAAAATAAAATAAAAAGAGAATTCAGGCTCATAAAATAGGACTGTGTCCGATGATTCTATCAAATTTCTCAAGGGAAAAATCAAATCTGATAAAAATCGGTATCCAATAATTTAATGCAGCATTCCAAACACTTTATTGGGATTTGATATTGTTAGCGTGCAAGCTGTTGTGCTGACATTTGATTATATTTTTATATGGCTGTGAAACTAAACATGACAGGATTTACTTTCCAGTTTGTTTTTCACATCCAAGGTCATTTAAGCCTTCGTGGTATACCAGAAAGAATGTTCTATGTCATGTATTACTAAATAAAATCTTATGGCATACCTAATTATTTATCTCATTAAGTGTCTTGTCATTTATTTTATTTTGATATCATATTAGACAATAAAAATAGACTAATGCTAGCTTATATATTTTAGGATTAATATATCCAAATATAAAACATTTGTAGCTTGAGATATAAAGATATCAGAAAATATATATGCATACATATGTACAGATATGAGATTATAAATATTTCTTTATCTATACATAGATATACATATGTATTCATTTTAAATGGTAATTCCATCTCATAATATTTAATTTTACAAATAAGATAGGATAAAATTTTCCTAAAATATATAAAGCAATTATTAATAATTCGAATTCTACCCTTGCATTTTTCATTTCTATTATTAACATTTTGATTTGCACTCAAATGGCTGTGTATTTTTAATAATCTCAAACAAGGAATAACATTTCTCCACAGAAATTATGATAACAGAAAAAGCTAAAACAATTGTTAAAAATATTGGCTAACTGAACATAATAAACAAATTGGTCATAAAAATATATATATCTGTAACTTACTTGAGAAAAATCTTTGTTTACCCTTAAATTTCTGAAAATAAAATTATCCACATATTTTGATATCTGAAATTTTAATTTTTGGCATGTACATTTACTATAAGGATTTACATAGCTATTTTTTTTAAGATATAGTTATTTATTTGAAAGAGAGAGAGAGAGACAGATGGAATGCACGAGTGCGGGGAGGGGCAGAGGGAGAGAACTTCACGCAGATTCCCCATGGAGCATGAAGCCTGGATGATGCAGGGCTTGATCTCACAACCCATGGGATCATGACCTGAACCGAAACATGAGTGGGACACGTAACTGACGGAGCCACCCAGACATTCCTGCTATTAGTACTCACATTCTATCATCACACTATGGTATTCTAAATTAAAATTATACTTTTTGGGGGAATATAAAGTATCTGTGCCCGACTTTCCAATCTTCAAGATATATTTTTGTGTTTGATTGTTTGGGTTTATGTAATATACTATCAAGCGTGTCAACTGACACAGAGATGCTAGGAAAACCTCCGTCCATGAAGTTGGCTTGTAAAAATTACTGCAGCAAGGGAAAACACAACCTTGGCAATCTTAGTAGTTTCTCAAATGAAGTAAGTTAAGAAAGGCTGTTTATTGGAGTTTCAGCTCTGAGCAAGACTGGTTAAGAAAAACCTTTCCAGGAGGGGTTAAGATTAGAGAAAGTTCATATAATAATTGAGAATGGTAAAATGAGGGTTTCAATGTGAATCTTGAGTAATCTGTTATGATAAGAGAACTGTTTGTTCAGATGTGAAAAATTTTGCCAGGATTAACCTCTTTGCACGAATTTTTTGAAGTAAATAGTGAAGTTAATTATTACTTTGGTGTCTCACGTTCTGAGCAAAAATTTCCTGGAGCCAGCAGTTAAATTATGTTCACCCAGGTGGACTCATTTTCAGTTCCAACAATTGAATTAAAGCAGGTGCCTGTTTCTCCAACTTGCGGGGCGGGGCGGGGGGTGGGGACAGATCTGCCCGGTGGCCTCACTTTTCTTGCAGATTTAAGAAGACTTGATTTTTCAGTTTGTGGTTGTTGTTCAGTTTTTACTTGTTGTTAGGACAGAGAAGTGACTTCCAAGTTTCTTACATGAGAGACTGGAAACCAGAAGTTTAGGTTAGGTTCATGTCAAAATTTGGAGTGTTGGAATTTTCTAATAACATTACACACACACAAACATACACACACACTTTTTTCCTAATTGAATATGATGTTAGATCCTATTCAAGTGAAGTTATGTATATATGCTCTTACACCAAGTTCTGGGAAAGGATGGTTTAGGTTCATTTATTATCTTACAAATCTTCCAAGTTTTGTATAGATAAATAATAGTGAATCTACTCCAAACTGAATAGTAGTTAACAAACCAGCTTAACAGACAAAGGAGAACAACTGAAAAAAGTTCACTGTTTTGCATTTTCTTTCTTTTTTTTTTTTTTAGAGGCAGAGAAAGAGAGCTCATGGGTGAGCGAGGTGGGGGTTGGGGCAGAGGGAGAGGGAGACAGAGAATTTTTAGCAGGCTCTGCCTTGGGTGTGGAGCCTGAGGCAGGGCTCCATCTCAGGACCCTGAGATCATGACTGCAGCCGAAATCAAGAGTCCGACACTTAACTGACTGAGCCACCCAGGTACCCCTGTTTTGCATTTCTTAATTAACCTGTATCTAAATAAGAAATGAGAGAAAATCTGTTCAAAACATACTTTAAGAATTAAGCAAATTTTGTGATTGAGCTGGCATTCAAATTACTTGAATAATTTATTTTTATTTATATTGAATTTAAGGGCATTTCCCTTCAAATTTATGCTCTCAGCATGAGCATTTTTATTTTTTTATAATGAAAGAACATTTGGTAACATTTGAGTAAGTTGTTTCCTGTCTTAGTTCATTCAGGCTGCTATAACAAAAACCACAAAGTGGGTGACTTATAAACAGCAGAAATTAATTTCTCACCATTCAGGAGGCTGGAAATCCCAGATCAGAGTGCCTGCATGATCAAGCAAGAGCCCTCTTCTAGGTTTCAAATTTCCAGTCCTATTCTCACATGGGGTAAGGGGCTGGGGAGCTCTGTGGATTTTCTTTTATAAGAGCACTCACTACATTGTTGGTGGGAATGCAAGTTGGTACAGCCACTCTGGAAAACAGTGTGGATGTCCCTTAAAAAGTTAAAAATGGAGCTACCCTATGACCCAGCCATTGTACTACTGGGTATTTACCCCAAAGATGCAGACGTAGTGAAGAGAAGGGCCATATGCACCCCAATGTTCATAGCAGCATTGTCCACAATAGCCAAAGCGTGGAAGGAACCGAGATGCCCTTCAACAGATAACTGGATTAAGAAGTTGTGATCCATATATACAATGGAATATTACTCAGCTATCAGAAAGAACGAATTCTCAACATTTGCTGCAACATGGACGGCACTGGAGGAGATAATGCTAAGTGAATTAAGTCAAGCAGAGAAAGACAATTATCATATGATTTCTCTCATCTATGGAACATAAGAACTAGGAAGATTGGTAGGGGACGAAAGGGATAAAGAAAGGGGAGGTAATCAGAAGGGGGAATGAAGCATGAGAGACTATGGACTATGAGAAACAAACTGAGGGCCTCAGAGGGGAGAGGGGTGGGGGAATGGGATAGACCGGTGATGGGTAGTAAGGAGGGCACGTATTGCATGGTGCACTGGGTGTTATACGCAACTAATGAATCATCAAACTTTACATCGGAAACCGGGGATGTATTGTATGGTGACTAACATAATATAATAAAAAAATATTTAAAAAAAAAAGAGCACTCACTAATCCTCTTCATGAGGGTCATGCCCTCATTAACTCCCAGGGACCTCACCTATTGATACTATTAACTTGTGAGAGTTAGTTTTAACATATGAATTTGGGGGAGACACAAACATTTAAACCATAGCCCTCCCTTCCTATGCTCTACTTCTGTTGTGGATAGTCTACTATAACCCTCTAGCTTCTTTAGATGGCTCTACTACATCACTTTCATTGACAGATTTATTTCCCATACCATATTTATTTCCTAATCACACACAAGAAAAGGTGATTCTTAGAACTTAACATGTGCTGAAGATCTTCCACAGCAACTGATGAAAATACTTCACATTAAGCCCAGCCCTTCCTTTACTGTTCTGAATGACATCAATAGGTAGGTAGAGTAAAGCAGGCTTCCTGGCGGGTTTGGCTTTGTCACACTCTGACCATGGGCCACCATGAGCCACAGCCATGAAGGCTGTACATGCTACTGTGAGTTTCTAAACCCAAGCATCCCCCAAGCACCGTGCTTCTGCAGGGAAGAGAGTTTACCTAGCTTTTGGCACAACGTCACTTCCTTGTTCTGTCCTCTCTCATGACCTCACTGCTAAGATTAGACTGTAAATATTATGGATATGCTGAAAATGTCCCAATTTTTTCATACTTCTCTGAGCTCATTCCCTGAACTGCAGACCTGAAATTCACATCCCAAGCTCTCTACTTGGTAGCTAATTGGGTTTTCTAGTTTAAAAACATCTTGAACCTATGTATTACACATGATTTTTGATGAAATCTGCTCCTCTCAGTTTTCCCTACCAGTTAAATAGTATTCTCTTGCCAGTTGTTTAAACCAAAATCTCAAGAATCTACTTTTGTCCACCAATTTCAAAGCAAGCACTAGTCACTATCGTGCCTCACCTAAATTCAGCCCACTGAAGGGTATGGGCCTTATAGTCTCAGAATAGTAAATATATGCCAATGGATTATAATTATTCAGATCACATTTCATGTTAGTTTTTGAAACAGTCTTTAGTCGTAAAAGTACTTCCAACACTAGGAAATTCTTGCTATACCATGTAAACAATATTCTTCCATCAATGGTATTTCATAAAGAAAATTATGGGAAGTCAAGTCTTTGGGCTTGTCTTAAAGATCAGTGTTAAACTGTATATATAGCTAGTTTAATTATTTTGGTTAAATTATCTAACCAGTCCACAAATGACATCAAATAGGTTGTTGGATGACAATCCTTCATGAAAAAGATGCATTTATGACATATGAAAAAAATATTACATTTTTTGAAACTTAGTGCCCGACAATATATCTATCTAGGCAGAACAGGTGAAATATAATTATTTTAAAAATCTAAAATAAAGATAGAGATGCCGGCATGCATAAGAAATGCAGATTAAAACAAATGATATTTGAGAGAACTTTCAAATACCAAAATGGTTCATGTGCATGTTTATATAATTTTATTCACCCAACAGATCTTTCAGTAAAAAAGTATATTTAACATGCCCAAATTAGATATAAGGATAATAAGATCACAACAGTAGATCAACTAGCTTTCTTCACTTAGTAACTGGTTGAACATGTGATTTAGCCTAGGCCTCTGACTCTAGAAGAACTGCTCCTCCTTCTCTTTCTTCCAAAAGACAAATGGCCCAGTTCTTTCAAGAAGTTATTTTCAAAAGAAAGAACTTAAGGAGTTTCACAGTATTAAATCTGCAGAGAAACACATGCGCTCAGAACAGAAATCTCTAGAAGCCAAAATAATAATAATAAGTAAAAACTCCTGAAAAGGAACTATTTAACGTCATACTGGGAGAATATGAAGCAGCTATTCATAAAGGAAAATACTCCAGGGAATATGCAGAAAACTTACCAAAAATGAGGAGTCACTGCGGAACGTGTTAGAATGCATAGGAGTGTGGGCCCTACTATAATGTATGGACTTACATAATATGAAGCAATTCTGTGTGGCTGTGATACATTGCAAGAGAGCAAATCTGGAAAATCTGACTGTAAAATATATATAAATATAAGTATAAATCAAGTAGTAAATGACCACCATGTGTAATATGCTAGTAGATTCAAATTTACTTTTCAACTTTTGCCAGTTTTACTTATTGTATTTAAACTTACATATATGTCAGACTAAATTATTCATGAATGGCACTATCCAACAGGACTTTCTGCAATGAAAAAAACATTATATATCTGAACCTTTCCCTAATGATAACCACTTGCCACATGTAAATATTGAGCACTTAAAATGTCACTATTGTTACTGAGAAAAAGAATTTTAAATTATATTTAATTTAAATTAATTTAAATTTAACTAGTCACATGTAGTTAGTGGCCATCATATTGAAAAGGGCAGTTCCTGTACAACATGAAAAACAAAAATCAAGAACTCCAAATTAAACCATCAGTTTATATTGTGTTTTTCTCATTTTTTACCAAATCACAAATAAATAAGTTCTTAGAAAATGGAAAAATTGAATGATTTCATCCATTTAGAAAACCACGTATTTTCAGTCTAAGCCAGGCTATATTTGCCAACAAACAGAAATATACAATGGAATGGTTTTGTTTTTGTGCTTATTAGTCATTGGAAAGAGCTGGTGGGCTACACTGGTACATAACATTTCCAGATGTATGTCCACACCTTCATTTCCACATGTATATGAGGTATAATTTTAGGAAGTGGTTGTTAATTATGTTTCACATTCACTTGGTGAGATTTATCTGAGTGTATTTTTATTAAAAAAAAAAAGAAATTAAATGGAAAAAGTTAATGCAATAGAAACTACATATATAGAGGCTAGTTTGACTAAGATAAACAGTTTTTAATTCTCCATAAACCATATTTTTAATTGCCCAGTCTCCTTAAAATTATGTCCTACATAAATTCCAGTGACATATGTTAAATGCCTAGCAGACACCAGCACATAGTTAATGCTCAATACATGTTTCTCTACCCTCTTTCTTTTTTTCTCAATATCAAGGAAATTTCAAAAAAGTACTTAATAGATATTATAAGATTATAAAGAAAGTGACTGACTTGAACAAAATTAAACGAATTAAAGAATATAACAAATGTCTAAGCAGGAATGGGACCAAAATAGAAATTTGTCTTTTTTTTCTTTCTTTATAAAAGTGAATTCAGTCTGGTAGAGAATAAACCCTTTAGTTAGCCTAACACAATAAATTTTATGTATATTATGAAAATATAGGGTCTGTCTTGTTGTAACCATAATCTTCGCCATGGTAGAATTTTATCCCAGAAATATTGGGGGAACACAAAAACATCCCACAGCTAAATATTTCTAATAAAGTTTCAGCCATAATGAATACAAGCTCCAGAGAGGTATTCTTTTCTATTAACAGTGACTAGATAAAGCAGATTATCTGAAGAATTTTTTTTTAAGATTTTATTTATTTATATGACAGAGAGAGAACACAACCAGGGGAAGCAGCACGTAGAGGGAGAGGGAGCCAAGCAAAGAGCACGACACGGGACTTGATCCCAGGACTCTGGGATCATGACCTGAGCCAAAGGCAGCCGCTTAACAACTGAGCCACCCAGGCACCCGTATCTGAAGAATTTTTATGAATAAATTTGAATCAAATCAAAAAAAGGAATGAATATACCTAAATGCTTTTTTATATTTTCATAAGTTTTACCTTTCCTTCAAAACAAAGTTTTTAAATGTAAGACAACTTAAGGTCAAATTTTTTAGAGCTTGTGACTCTTTAATGATGACTAATTTAGGTAGTTATCTAAACTCACTTAAGGCAGCCCTGGTTTTAGATAGAAGAGGTCGACTTGAAATGGCAATTTTCTTTTTCATCTATCAATGCCATATGTTGTAAGCATTCCTAAATGACATTTAAACCTGGCTCAGTCATCTAAACAATAAAAGCCATGCATGCTCTGCTTGGTTAACAACCCTTACATAGAAAGAATATAAAATGCCAACTCTATAACATATTAAGGTTTTAAAAATAACCAGTATTTACTCATCTGTATTTATCTTCTTAATGTAATAGCATTTCATTCACATCATCCTGAAATTCTCATGCTTAAAGGGATTTATGGAGAATGCAAGGACGATTATTGTCTGACACTAACAACAATTTTCAGATTGGCACTAGGATATCAGACTTTTTTTTTAATTATAAAAGAGAAAATAATTTTACATTCTCCCTTAGATATATTTTTGTAGCAAACCAAGCAATAGCTAATTCCTTGATAAGAATTAATGTGGTTTTTTAGGCAAACTAATTTTAGGTTTTATAAATGATTGATGAGTAATTTTTCAAATAACTGGCAGTTAGAGTTCACCCATTAGTAAACCTTCTGGGATGATGTGAGGAGACTGACTCGCAGAGCAATTCTATGTGAAGGACCACCCTTTCTCCTGCACAGTTCTGAGTAATAGAGAAGACAGAAACCCCAGCTCTCCTTTCAGGCCTGTAACTCGGTATTACAGTTTCAAACTTTCACTTCTTAAATCTTTTCACATATCTATTTAAGAGAGAAAGGTTAACCTCCATTGGCTTTTGTTTTAATTGTGTTCCTTTTCGTTTCACGCATGCATAAGAGTGTTTTGGAGATATAAAGAAGAGCTAAATTTCAATCTTTACTACATGAACAGAATAAATGATATAATAATTATAATATACAAGACGTGGGGAAAATAACTCATTACATATGCCCTTTTGTCCTAAAATTAAATATATATTTTACATGAAAGAACCTGAGACTAGTAGCTTAACAGATATAAAATATTTCATTTCAGCTGATTAATGATGATGTTCAAAGATAAAGATAAGGATGCATCTACTATTCCTCCACTACGGCATACATAATTTATTGTTATTTATTATAGACACTGAGATCCTGAGTGGGCACACTGAAGGTGACGAGGTCCTGGCTATTTTACTTTTTCAGAGGGAAAATGGCAGACATTGGAGACATGTTGTGATAGGTAAGGAAAGAAGAACTGTTATGCAGAAATCTCTGGTATATTAAGATTTATTCCAATAGTTAAACGTAAGTGAACAGAGAAAAATGTGAAGTATTTTCATTGTCACACAATGGTTATCATTAGCAAAATATGAAGAGCTGTTTTATTATTTAAATTATAAGAGTAGTCAATAAACAGTTTAAAGATTCCACTAAAACAAAATGCTATAAAACACAAAATAACTTGCCCCCTCACCACAGAACATCTGTGTGTCCATAGATAGATAAATAGAGCTTAGATATATCAATATAAGATGTATATTGGTATAAATATATATGTATAACTTTAAATGTTGGGAGATAGACAATCATGTAACTTCATGGCACATAATTTACATTCAGTCTATTTCACAGGAAAGGGGAACAAATAGTTCCTGGTGTTTCAAATTTTGATGATTTTCCCTTTATTATTATGTCTTGAAGATATTTCATTTAATCACACAGAATTCTACTTCATAATTTGTAATGCTCTTGAGGTAATGCAAAGAATCCTTTCATTAAATGAGATTCACAAGAATCATGCTTTATACAATATAAAGCTTTATAAACAATTTCAAAGATAAAATTCATGTCACAGCACAGGTGAAGCGGGGATTAATCAGGATCGCCAACACCGCCATGCAAGGTGCTTTCTCATTGCAGTAGGATGCACTTGGGCCCAGATTTAACATATGATTTCATGAAGTGATGCCTGCAGTTATATCACTTCTACAGATGACAGCTGTTTTAATACTGAAAAAGTTCTATTTCATTCTCTAACACGTTTTCCAGGGAACCATGCCCCACAAATCCATAAATATTTCTTGGGTTTCTATTATTATTATTATTATTATTATTATTATTATTAGCAATCCTAAACAAATCAAGTATATCTGGTGAAAATTATTCCATGGTTAAGGATTCTCTTACTAGAAATACCATCAGTACGTTTGCCAGAAAGTCTGCAATTAGCATGTACATAAAAATATCTGAACAAGTCATCTTTCTTTTTTAATTTTCCAGGGTTGTACAGATTAGAGAAACAAAAAAGACTCAAAATATTCAGGCACAGGATAACTATCGAATGCTTATTTAACTTTCCTGTATGGCATAGGGCAAACGTGGATGGGATTTTAGAGATTTCTGTAGACTAATATACACAGAACAACTGGAACCTCTGTTCCCTAGGTGGTATATTTACTGGAACAAAGAAACAAGAGTTTGTGGCAATTTATAGAAAGCTACCTCTCTGGAAAATACTGTTATTTTTGGTGTTGTTTCCATAACCAATTTTCAGTAACCACCAGAAGTAATTTCTTTTTACCTAATGTATCTTTTTTGAATTTTGTCTCTGGTTGATGCCAACTTTTTTTTTGCTCTCTAACATTCTAGTCTGCAAAGATTATGAGGCATTACACAAAACATCACAATGGTACAACTACATTAATGACATAATGCTGACTGAACAGTCCGGATGACCAGAAGGTACCACATATCTTGGATGTATATGAGAAACATTATTTTAAAACAGCGAATTGAACACAATAAATTTGTTAAATGGTTGCTGAAGAATTAAATAATCAAAAAGGAAGTGAATATACTAACACTAAAATAATACCCACAGAAGAAGCTACCACCTCTAGGACTATGGGGGGAGGGAGGGTGATGGAGGATTTGGGTTGTTAGAACCTAGAATCTTGGAAGAAAGGTCTTGGGATCTAAGAGTCTCTCCTCCAAGGAGATAGTGTGCCAGTATCTCGCAGCTTTTCAACTGTATCGCTGTCAGATGTAGCTAGAATACAGAATTCTGAGGAAGAACTCCTAACCAATTGGTGCAGAAGTCTCTGAGGGGGCATAATGAGATTGGTTCTATGAGTGCCACAAAAAGGCCAAAACTCGAATGAATAGAACCAAGCATCATTTGCATCACTCAGATAATGCTAAGGTGATTTTTCAGTGATATCAAAAACGAAGAATCAAGCCCCTTCTCTCTACTCACACTTCCAATCTCTCCATTTGTTGAACCCAATAAGGAGTCAACTGGCAAGTTAGAAATGTCGTTTGTGGAGCCTCATCCCCTGTAACTCTAAGCAGAATATAGAATGATACGCTTGAGAATAAGAGAAAATAATATATTGATTAGTGTCTCATCGAAAACTAGATAAGTGACTTTTGACTTCTGGTAATGATGGAGTAAGATCATACTGGGTGACTACTCTTCTAAAACAACCATAAAATCTGAATACAGAGCAAAAAGCCAGTACCTGAAGTGACAGGAGAGTGAGCAGGAAATGTCAGGTTCTGGTAAGAGAGACACACTCAAAGAATGTGAAGAGAAATGTATGGAGTTTCCATGTTTGCAGCTTTTTTTTTTCTGAATATTATTATTTTATTTTAATGTTTTTTTATTATATTATGTTAGTCACCATACAGTACATCCCTGGTTTCTGATGGAAAGTTTGATGATTCATTAGTTGCGTATAACACCCAGCGCACCATGCGATACATGCCCTCCTTACTACCCATCATCAGTCTATCCCATTCCCCCACCCCCTCCCCTCTGAAGCCCTCAGTTTGTTTCTCAGAGTCCATAGTCTCTCATGTTTGCAGCTTTTAACCCTGTCAAAGTGCCATTCATAGAAGATGGGTGATAAGACGGAGATGCCAGAAATTAAAAACAATCTTTCTGGCCAAGGAAGCTGGAAAACTTTGGCTGCTACAGAAAAGGGGAAATCCTAGAAGGAAAGGAACCAGAAAGGAGATCCCCATGTTCCACCGATCCACATTTATAACTGATAACTGAATCTCACATGTGTGCAATACACTCAAAGAAGCTAATGATGAAGGCGAAAAGTCTGAACTGTTACTGAGGCTGCTGCCCCCCCAAAAATAGTTTTCTGTTAAAGTACAGTTAGGGTAACTGTCTGATAAATCAAAGGCAACACTTACCAGAAGAAAAAGAATGGAACCTAGACTCTACACGATTCAACATTCATGATGTCTAGGAAATAATCCCAAATTACCGAACACATGAAGAGCCAAGAAAACAAAACGTATTTTCAAGAGAAATAAAAAAATCAACCAAGTGTGATTCTGGTGTGAACCTAATGTTGAATTCAGGGGAAAAATAAAAGGAAGTATTTTAAAGAGGTTCTTATGTTTTCCTTCAATTAAGTAAAGCAAAGTATGGATACAGTGAAAATATATGTATACATATATAAATACATATTTTGTCTATATGTGTGTGTTGAAATTCTCAAGAAAGAGTAAAAATTACTAAAATCAGAAATTCTAGAAATCTAAATTAAAATAACTGAAATTCTCAAGAAAGTAAAAAAGTAAAAATTACTAAAATCAGAAATTCTAGAAATCTAAATTAAAATAACTGAAATAAGATAAACACAAGATAAACTTAATAGCCGAATCAAGATGAAAGAGTATGTGAATTTAAAGACAGATTAATAAAAATAATTCAATCTTAAGAATAGAGAGAAAAAAAGAATGAGAAAGATAAGTAGACCCCAGGAACCTATTAAATAGTCCAAACTATTGAAAGCCAAAGATAAAAAAAAAAAAAATCTTGAAAGCTGGATTAGAAAAAAACAACTCATTGCACACAAGAATGCAATGATGAGACTAAAGATTAGAGTCTCATGAGAAACCATGAAAGTCATAACAAAGTTGAATAACATCTTTAAAGTACTTAAAGGAAAAAACAGAACCAATCAACAAAACGTCCCCCAAAATGCCTGCTCACACTTGCCCAAAGGACCAGGAAAGGGGCAACTAACAAGACTGAAAATGTTCACATAATAACCTTTTTACGTCAGTCAAACACCACAGAAAATACTGTGATCCCAACCCCATTCATTCCAGAAAAAGTTATGTGTGGAGGCCTAGGCTTCCAAAATAGCAAGGCTATAATCAATGTGTCTCAACACTGTTGTTGGGGTGGTATCAGAAAAGGTCAATTTGGGAGCTCAGACTTTCTTCCACTCTGACCGTTAATGAGACTCTATCCCCTAACATGGTTTCAGCAAAAACTATATGGTGATCCTTGACTTCTACCCACCCTCAGCAAGTAATGAGGCTCTGCTCCCTATCCTTGCTGGGCAAGTGTCAGAGAAGGAAATTCAGTACTTTTACCATGGCCCAGTGGTATAAGGAGGCCAGCTCCATCATGATGTTAGTGGAGAAACCATGTGGCTTGGCAGAACTGTCACCTTCCCCTGGATCTTCCCCCCTGGTGCCAATGGAAGCCAAATGGGGACCATTGACCTCTGTCTCCATCTAGCAATAATGAGGTAGAGCCCTCCTTCTCTTGCCAGAGCAATGTCACAAAAATACAGTTAAAATATAAGTTTCATTTTTTTTTAAATATAAGTTTCAAACAATATCTGGAGTCTCACAACATGGTATCAAAAATGTACATGTTTCAACTAGAACTCACCCACCATACTAAAACCAGAAACCACTCAAACTAAATATAAAAGACAACAGATATTAAATATAATAATTGCAGTGAAGCCAAATAAATGAAGAAACTAATTCAGGCTTTTAGGAAGCAGTCTTACATCCTGACTAGAAATCTGAATGGCAGAAAAGAAGAACAGAAGGACATTTCACTCAAAGAATTTACCATGAACAAGACTGAACAAACATGAATGAGAAACAGTATGAAGGACTAATAAATCTTGTTTTGTTTATTTTTATTTTTATTTTCTCCTGTTTAGGGGACATTTTTGGAGATGAGGTGTAAGTGAGGAAAAGTAAATTGGTAAAATAGAGTGGAACCAATTATAGACATATGGAAGGCCACCTTAGGAAAACCTCAGGGAAACAGTGAACCATCTAACTGTTCTAAGCAGGAAAGGAGTTCATTATTCAAATGAATGTTTTAGAAAGATTACTCTGGCAAGAATACAGAATATAGATTGGAGGGGCAACATATTAAGTTCAATAAAGGCAGTTATATTCTTCTAATATAGTGAGAATTGATAAAGGGAAGAGCCATGGGAATGGTGTTAGGTATGGAAAAGAGGGAATTTTTTTAACTGTATTTTATTTAAGCTGTCTGTGTCTAGTGCCTAAAATTTTGATGAAGCAGAGATAGTCATTTGGGGAAATATGTACTTTGATACAGACATAATATGCTTCCAAATAAAATGTGTTTTTTCCATGAGCTCTTCAGTAGTTATCAGGCCACTGTGCCACGCCTGGCCATCTATTCAAAGATTCATCCCCTGGGGTGCCTGGGTGGCACAGATGGTTAAGTGTCTGACTCTTGGTTTTGGCTCGGGTCGTGAGCTCAGGGTCACGGGATCAAGCCCCACATGGGGTTCCACACTCAGTGCTGAGTCTGCTTGGGATTCTCTCTCCTTCTCCTTCTGCTCCTCCCCCATGTGCTCTCTCTCTTAAATAAATAAATTAATCTTTAAAAACAAGAAACAAAACAAAACAAAACAAAAAAAACAAAGACTCACTCACCCCTTAGCCTTGTGTTGTAGGCTGCACCATGAAGAGAAGATTCCTATATCCAGATAATCAGTTGGCTTTTACCAGACATAAAAGTAAATGAGATCTCCATCTCATTTCAGGCAACTTGACCTGGACTGGGTCTTCTTGATACCTTTTGCCTCTGATGAGAAGCCTTCTGATTTACTGGAAATATACATTACATCATGTCCTTACCACTAATCCACTTCTCATATGTTCTCAAGTGTTTGAAAACAAATAGCAAAGGGTGCCCTACCTGTAAGGCCTCAGCACTAGAAAACCTTTGCTTGAGAAAGCAGTGGCAGCAGCTTTTTAAGTTCACAGCTCAGGACTTAACATAAAGTGGACGTGGCAGGATTTTGCATGGGAGTTGAAGAATCAAACTTACTGGCCTGTGTGAAATTTGATTAACTGGAATCTCATCAGTCCTCTTGCTGACCACATCCCCAGAAGCAGGCAGCTGGGCTCCTGGGCAGCTCTGTGACCAAGCAGAACTGAGCCAGCTGTCAGCTTGTTCAGGAAGGGGAGCCCCCAGAGTGGAGCTCAGCTCTCTTAGCAGAAGCAGCAGTGCCTCACACTGTACATCCAGCCTTAACCATTCCATGAACTGGTATCTCTTTGACCTCCTATTCAGTTTTTTAACATCTAATAAGTGTATTTTGATCTGAAAAAAGAGATTGACGATGTGGACTTCATTTCCAGATATTTGGAATAGTAACACCTTCCTACAGCATCTAGAGATGGAACATATATAAGTCAGACACAGAGAGATTTAATAATAACGTCTGGTCTCACTCAGAATGGGCTCAGAAAGACCAGTCTGAGCTTGCACTTCATTTTGACAGCCAAATTATGGGTACAAATAATTAGAATGGGGATGTGGATACATGGCACCTAGCAATATTTATCAAAGGGCTTTAAAAGGATGACTATTCCAAATCCGAGCTCGTTTGAACAGTTAGTCAACAATGAAAGAATCATTTTAAAGATGGTTAAACTTAACCCCTAAAGTCACATTTTTCAATTACCATGGCTTATTTGGAGGAAAGGAAATTATTCAATGTGAGTCATTATCTTTATTTCAATAAGACTTCCTTCTTCCCCTGAATCTAATCAAGTCTCTTAAAAATTACACCATAAAACACATAAAATTAGAAGAGGATTAAACTTCATGGAGTTTTCACTACTGGTTTTTATGATTAGTAGTTTCCATATTATATTTAAATTGGTTTGCATTTCTTTAAGGGATCATTAACATGCTGAGAGCCAAATCATGTGTTCATAAACAGTCACTGTGACTTTTTACTAGTTGCTAATGATGCAACCATTATAAAATTTTTCTAATCAACACTTGGAGGAAAAAGACATCATAAACTCAAAGCCAACTGATTTAGTAGCTATTTTAACATGAAATATAACAAAAATATAATTTCATATAGCATACTTTATGTTGTGACATAGTATATTACCTCTTATTCGAAGATAATTGAAACAAAATAATCAGACTTGATCTATTCACTTCAATATTCACAAATATAATTAAAAAGAACAGGAAACAAGAGTATAGCTAAAAGATAAGGTTCCAAATCAAATATTAAAAATTCCCTCACATTATTTTTACTAATTTTGCAATGAATTAGTGTATAGTGTGTCTCGTATAGATTTGCAAATGTGAAATGGTAAGAAGAGTTGGTTTTGCTCAACTTTTTACTTAAGGCAAATTTAAATTATTCACATATTCAGAATATTCCTCTTTATTTTGGGATATCAACTGTATATGTTTTTATACAACAATTCAGCAGGAACTTATATACTGTCAAATTATATGGTTTCCTAATTATTTCATACATCATTTAACCAACAACATTAAAAGCTAACACCTATTTAAAACTTCTCACATCAAGCACTATTCAACATTTTGAGTGTGTGCATATGTGTGTATGTATGCATGTTTGTGTGTGTGCACTTTAATCACATTTAATCCTCACAAAAACCTAGTGAGGTAGGTCTTGATCTTGCTATGATTCTGATTTTGTAGAATTAAAAACTGAGATACAGAAAGGTTGGTAACTTGCCAGCTACTTCTCAGCTAGTGAATGGTACAGCAAGACTCCACACCATTAAGTCTGACTATAGCCAAAGAGCCTTCTTATTGAGCTAATTAAAGAGTGGAAATTCTCTTCCTCCTTACTAGCAATTTGTTGATCAGTGAGGATATGTGGGAGAGTCAAATTTAGGCTCAGATCAGCAGTCTCCTTCTTTTACTCTTACTCTCTTGCAAGCAAACTTCTTGGCATAACTTTGAATTCCCAGGAATGGACATTATCTAGATATTTAAAGCAATATTACAGTTTTCAATAAAATTTTAGAAACCATCTCTATTATTTGTAAAATGAATATATTAAAAATAGTAAATAATTAATAGGTAGGGAACTTCCAAAGAAGAAAATAAAGTAATATGAAAGACCTAACTCTTGTATAAGGGTTAGAAGTGGACCACAAATTTGGCTAACCTCCCGAAGACAGAGTCAAATATAATTAGATATAAGATTCTCAGTCAGTATGATGAACAAAAGCAAGGAGTGCTGGACAGCAATACAATAATAGTAGGATACTTCAATATACCAGTTCAACGATAAAAACGAAATCCATAGAAAAAATCTACAAAGAGGCAGCAGACTTGAACAACACTACAGATCAAACGGAACTGACAGACATACACATAATGAAGCTGAAGGCATCACACTTGCTGATTTCAAAATATATTATAAACTTCAGTAATCAAACAGTATGGTACAGGCATAAAAATGGACATATAGACAAATGGAACAGAATAGAGAACCCAGAAATGGACCCGTGCATCTATAGCCAAGGATCTTCAACAAGGATGACAAGATCAAACAATGGAGAAAGAGATCATCTCTTTGACAAATGGCTTTGGGAAACCTGGATATACACATGCAGAAGAATGAAACTGGACCCTTATCTCATACCATATACAAAAATTAACTTAAAATGGATTAAATGCTTAAATATAAAACCATAAAATACTGGAAGAACACATGCAGGGGAAATCCTTTTGACATTGGTCTGGGCAATGATTTTTTGGATATGATCTCCAAAGCACAAGCACCAAAAGTAAAAATTAACAAATGGGACTACATCAAACTAAAAGCTTTTGATCAAATAAAGGGAAAAAAACGGGGTGAAAAGACAAACCCTGGGATAGGAGAAAATACTGGAAAACTATATGTATATAAAACTACATGTATCTAGTTTTAGATATATATACACATACATGATAATATGCATAATATATGAGGAATTCATACAGCTCAATAGCAAAAAAAAATTCAAATAATCCAATTTAAAAATGGGCAAAAAACTGGAATACATGTTTCTCCAAAAGGACATACAAATGGCCAGCAGGTATATGAAAAAGTGCTCAGCAGCACTTACTGTCAAGGGTTTAGCTAAGCTACTCCATGGTACTGCTACCTCAGCATCCATTCTAATTGTCAAAGCACCTTATACTGACCTTAAAATGATAAGCCTCCTCATGCAAGTACATGCCCTAGATAACAGAAGCAGAGTCACAAGCAATGTAAGCTTCTGATATGACTTCCTTAACAGTCCTTAGGATCCATAGTCTCCCCTGCCTCCCAGTGCCTTCCCTTTATGCACCCCTTAGATCAAACCCCTATGTGGCTACTAAAACTCTACTCTTTTGGTTTGAATTGGCCTATTTGGCCATAGCCTGGGAACCCCAAAGTACTTCATTCAGGGGCCCTAATAAAGACATGAACTTTAGGTCCTGTCTCTCTCTTTTTACACTCTGCCTTGACCTCCCCGTGTGGCCCCTTGATGCCTCTGGGTACTTCCTTCAGGACCTCCAATTCAGTTCCTGCTGTGGTCTGTTGTTAAACAGCTCACCAACCTGCAACCTGTGCCCCACTTAGTAAGTGTTGAGTTGACAAATTCATAACACTAATCATCAGGGAAATGCAAATCAAAACCACCATGAGATCTCAGTTCATACCTCTTTGAATGGCTATTATCAAAAGACAAAAGATAATAAGTATTGGTGAGGATGTGGGGAAAAAGGAACCCTTATATACTTCTGGTGGGAATGTAAATTATATAGCCATTATGAAAAATGGTATGGAGGTTCCTCAGAAAAATAAAAACAGAACTACCTTATGATTCAGCACCCTTACTTCTGAATATATATTCAAAAGAAATGAAATCAGGATCTTGAAGAGATATCTGCACTCCCATGTTCACTGCAGCACTATTCACCATAGCCAAGGTAGGGAAGCAACCTACATGGCCATTGACAGATGAATGGTTAAAGAAAATATAATACACACACACACACACACACACACACACACAGAGGAATATTATTCAGTCATAAAAAGAAGGAAATCCTGCCATTTGTGATAATATACATAAAACTGTAGAACATTATGCTAAGTTAGATAAGCCAGACAAAGAGGAACAAATACCACAGGATCTCAGGTGCGTAATCTGAAACAGTCAAACTCATAGAAACAGAGTACAATTTTGGTTGCTGGGAGCTAGGGGGAGGGTGAAATGAAAAGACTGATCAAAGAGTACAAACTTCCAGTTATGCAATATGAACAGGCTCTGGAGACCTAATGTATGGTAATGCGATTCTAGTCAACAGTAATATATCGTATACTTGAACTATGCTAAGAAGGTACATCTTAAGTGTTCCCAACACACATACACGCGCGCACACACACACACACAAATATTAACTATATGGGGTGCTGGACATGTTAATTTGCTTAATTGTGGTGATTATTGCACAATGTATACATACACAAAGATATACAAAGCATCAAGTTGCACACCTTTAAGACACACAATTTTTATCTGTCAATCATACTTCCATAAAGCCGGAAAAAAAGTTATAAAACATTGCTGAGATAAATTAAAAACCTAAACAAAAAAAGGATTTACAGGGTGTATAATGAAAAGACTCATTATTTTTAAGATGGGACTTTCCCCAAATTAATCTATAGTTTCAATATAATCTCCACTGAATTCTAACAGAAATTATTTTGTTAATTTGACAAGCTGACTCTAAAATTTATATGTAAGTCCAAAGGAAACAAGCATAACAAAAGCAATTACTACAAATAGTAACATAGTCGGAGAATTAACCCTACTTGATTTCACAACTTGTTGTATAGCTATGATGATCAAGACTGTGGGTACTTGTGAAAACATAGACAAATTGATTACTGACACAGAATAATTAGTTCAAAAATAGACTTACCTCTATCATCAAGGTATGCAATGACCAAAAGTCAAGTGAATAATTATTGTATATTATTATATGCAAGGGAAATTCAAATTATAAAGGGATGCTGCTACATACCTACTCAACTGGCTAAAATCATAAAGACTGACTATCAAATATTAGTGATGTTGAACAACTAAAGATTTCATACACTACTGGTTGCAGTGTAAAATAGTATAACCATGTTAGAAGATAATTTCACAGTTTCTTTAAAAGTTAAGCATATACCAACCATATGATCAAGTCATTCCATCCCTAGGTATTAACCCTAGACTAAAGGAACCTATATCCACACAAAGACTTGACACAAATATTCGTATCAACCTCATCTGTAATAGTCAAAACTGGAAACAATATAAATGTCCATACCTGGATGAATGGATAAACAGGTTTTGGTGTATTCATACTACTATACTAATATATTACCATACTAATATATATTACTTAGCAATAAATGGAAAAATCTATTGATACGGCAATGCTATGAATTAATGTCAAAATAATTACACTTGGTGAAAGAAAGCGGGCAAAAATGCATCCCGTGATTATACACACACACACACACACACACACACACAACACAGATACAGACACGCATAAACACACATCTGTAATTCTAGAAAATACAGAGTAATCTATGGTGACAGAAAGCAGATCTTTGAATGCCTGGGATGAAGAAAAAGTTAGATTACAAGAAGACATGAGGAAATGTTGTTGGGTGAAGTGACTTTGTTATTTTAATTCTGGTGTTGGTCCAAAGGTGTACACAGTGTCAAAACTGAGCCAATTTAATATATTATTTGCAATTTATTCTGATTGAATTGTAACTCAACAAAATGGAAAAAATAAAAAAATTGTGTCATTGCCAACAAAATACGTTATATTTACAGGAGATAGTAACTATACAGGAAGCCCATGAAAATAACAGCATGGAAATATATGAAAAGTAATTATTGTCAGTTTATAAACTCTTCATATTTTTACTGTAATAATTTGTCAATGTACTTGTGCTCCTCTGTAATTGTCTGACATACTAAAAATATTTAGTACAAAATTGTTCTAACAAGAGAAAGGGAAGGTAAAAAGAAGTTGGTTAAAATAGTTTTTAACATCTTGTTATACCATACTTTTAATTAAAAAAGAGAGGAAATAATAACTTTAAGAGGCAAAATAAGGCTGTTACGGGTATAAAATTTAGATAATTTTATGTGAAGATGTAATTGAACCAAGAATCAAGTTTTTAGTAACACGTTCCTATAAGACACATTATGTAAAAGTAGTAATATAGAATTACAAATTTCATAAATTAGAGTAACAGTGTAAGCTTCCCAGGGGTGATTTAGTTGTATGGAAATAGAAGTAATTCTAAAGAATATAGGGAGAAGCGACAAGAGAGAAAATGTAATCATATTCCTAATTGGTTAACAGTATTCATGTCTGGCAGGGAGTAGCAACTGGAATTAGGGATATTCAAAAGGAGTACTGTTAGAATCCAGGTAAGAAGTGGCTATCAGATTTTAGTGGTGGTAGCAAAAATGGAAAAAACACATCTGCATCCAAGAGACATTATGGAAAATATGTTTAGTCAATACATGGACAAATATGTCAAAGAGTATTTAAAATATGACTTCACCCAGAGCACTTTAAAAATGTACAGACCAACAATAAGATTATAATGGTCTTTAAGGTTTATTTCTTTGCAGGCTTAGTTAAAGAATTTCTCAGAAATCTTATTTTCTATCAGGTTAATAGGGAGAATAATGGGAAGAAAGATTAGTTCTTATAATACAAATCCTAAAAACATTTGCTAATTTGTAATAAAACTTTTCAGGTCTCAAAAAAATTAATGATTATAGCAGATATTTTTTTAATCGAGGAAAAGTATTAATGCTGAAATTTATGAAAACTGATAGAACTTAAAATATCATGGGCCTATGGTGCTCTTGTGGGATACAAATTTAAAATAAATTCAATCAAATTATGCTGGTTTTATGTTTAGTTTTAACAATAGTGTCATTATAATGTAACAATTATGATTCTTTCAAATTAATTATTATTTTATATTAATATTATATACTTTAGATGCAGTGTTTTCATGCGATTTTATTTTCTGGGAAGGGACTCTTATGTAAATGTCTTTTAATCTAGATTAATAAGGTTATTTGTGTGTGATTTGGAAAGTAATTTTATGGTACACTAAATTTAAATAAAATGTTATTTTTAGCCTTCCTTATCATACACCTCACATAAACCACCTAATTTTTGTAGGTCATGGTCAAAATAATCATAAAAATTTGCTCCTGCTGTAGATAATATTTCTGGAAAAACGCATACTCTATATCACAGTCAATTGTAGTTGAAAGTCTCCAGTCAGTTAAATGTGTCCTTAATACAGCAGTAAACTGAACTTTCAAAAATAATTCCAGCTAGAGCAACAAGATTTAAAAAACCATCTTCTTCATTTTTAGATTTATTATCATTGTCCTCTTCATATCGAGCTGACTTCAAAGGTATCTCCCCATCTTCACTTGTCACCTTACTCATGATGTCTGTTGTTATTACTGGCTCAAGGTCCTATCTAATTACTTCTGAAACAAAGTGTACTATAAGGCGGTAAATGAAATGTAAAAATAGCCGAATCTCTAGATGACCCCCTAAAGCAATCTAGTTTGTAAACACAGCATTGATTCAGCTCTCTACTAGTTTCTTTAGGAGGAAGTAAACATTTTTGAGAAGGGTGCTTCAAATATTCACAGGGGCATGAGAATTATAGACAAGGAAACAAATACAACCGCCATTATAAAAGGAAGCTCTAGTGAATTATATATGTGTATGCGTGTTTTTAAATAGCTTGCTCAATTACATTTTTGCTTTAATAATATTTTTCTCTTCTCTATATGTCTTGCACATAGGTCTAAAGCAAGGCTTAATTTTGAAGGCTCTTGGAGAACAAAGGCCAAAATTTATATTGTTATCTCTCTATGTGTCCTAGTGCAATATTTAATGCAACCAAGCTCTTAATAGTTGTTTTGTAATCATGATTACTTCTTAAAAATTTCAGAGAAAGTTTTAGCTATAAAGTCCCAATTACTTTAAGATATATCAGCATAATTTTCTAGCAATTTTACTTCAGAAGCAATGACAGTCTGCACTCTCAGAATTTAAATTATGTTTCATCTAGAAACAACAAGACTCTAAATCTGAGGCTCTTCAATTAGTACTAATGTGATATAATGACAAAATTAGTCCAGAGGATGTTCAAAATTTTAGAAATAAATCATGCCACAAGGAGTTTCACACTTAAGAATACCAAGTGATTGCTTGCAACCATTCTTGAAGCAAATACAAGCAAAATCACTGAGTAAAATCATGCTCTCAGCAACTGAATACTTTCTCAGGTCAAATATTGTTTCATAACATGAAAAAAAGTTAGTAATGTGACCAGTGAGATTATTTTTTTGTCATGTTTTATCAGCAAATTCCAAAATGTTAATAATCAAGTGGAACACATGGTGAAAATACATCACTTTAAAACTTAACTGTGATAATAAACTACAGGCAATCCAAATTTAGGGAAACAGAAAAAAAATAAAAGTTAGCTAAAATTTTGATAATTAGGAATCAATAATTCAACTTAATAATATGCATCTTTGCCTCATGAGTTAATCAACGGATATTTAATGAGTGTATATTTATTATGTGCTCTTTCATTTTCTTACTCAATAAATTTCATGTAAAACTTCATCAAACCCCAATCTCCAAATCACCACAATCTGTTCATATTATAAGTTCTATTCTGACCTAATTTTCTTCACTATTGAGCCATAATTACATGAGAAATCATTGACTTACTCTCTTTCCCATACATGAAGTGTCTTTGTCTTTTAAGTACACATGCTCTGCAATACCACCACAGCCACAAATAATCTAACCTCTATAAATTCCAGTCCCTATCTTAAGCTGCCCCCCCCAAAATCACAGAAATCTATTATTGGGTTCACTATAATTCTCCTGTCTACATTTTAACTTGACCCTAAATATAGCCTATATGTTTTTTGTACCTCGTCTTACTAACTCTCCCATTTTCCTCAATTTTTATTCTAAGTTTATCCCCCTCTTTAGAATGCCTACATCCTCTTCATCCTAAAGAGAAAAACCTACCTTGGACATTACTGAAATAAATGGACTCTTTGGTAAGACCTCTCTTGACTTCTTCCTCTACTGCCTCTAAACTTATTTATACCACTGTCTTTAAATTTGTAATTAGATGTGTCTTCGTTGGTATTTTCTCAAAATCAGGATAATACCTCTCTCAGTGCTTATTTTTGTAGGTGGAGAGTAAATAAACTTTTGGAGCTTTGTGTTGAAATCAATTGAAGGCACGTCTTGCTGTACTGAGGAAGTATTCAAATATGAAAAAAAAAAAGATCTGAACATCAAGAGTCTTTGAGCTTTTAAGCATTGCACAGAAAAAAATTATAATTCTAGGGATGCCTGGGTGGCCCAATCGGTTAAGTGTCTGACTCTTGATCTTAGCTCAGGTCATGATCTCACTCAGAATCGTGAGTTCAGGCCCCACACTGGGTGTGGAGCCTACTTAATAAAAAAATTATATATAATTCTAAAAACACTATTTGAACCATGAGACTATGGTTCTACTTAGGTATTCAATTCCCATAAGATTGGAGAATACAAATATAGTAATGGAGATGGGTGGGGTAGGGTGATATAGGTTTTGCATCAAAGTGCCAGACACATTCATCTCTAACTCCCCAATAGTTTTGCAAATTTAATAGTTGGAAATAACTTTTTTCAAGTTCTTATTTAAATTCCAGTTAGTAAACTTAGAGTGTAACATTAGTTTCAGGTGTATGATATAGTGATTCAACACTTCCATACATCACCCAGTGCTCATCACAAGTGCACTCCTTAATCCCCATCGCCTACTTCACTCAACCTCCCACCCACCTCCCCTCCGGTAACCATCACTGTGTTCTCTATAGTTAAGAGGCTGTTTCCTGGTTTACCTCTCTCTAACAGTATGGAGGTTCCTCAAAACGTTAAAACTAGAACTACCCTAGGATCAACCAATTGCGCTATTAGGTATTTACCCAAATACAAAAATACTAACTTGAAGGGATACATGCACCCTGATGTTTATAGCAGCATTATCTACAATAGCCAAAACGGCCCAAATGTCCATCAACTGATGAATGAATGAAGAAGATGTGGAATGGAATATTACTCAGCCATAATAAGAATGAAATCTTGCCATTTGCAATGATGGAAATAATGTTTTTACATTTGTAGGTTGCTTTAATTTCTGGGAACACGAATGGCTAGGTTATTTGAACCTATCCTTCCACCAAAAAAAAAAAAAAAAAGTAAAAATGCTGAGTAAAATACTTTTATTTTTAAATCCTCAAGTGTATCAAATAACTAGAAAAATAAGAGGCCCTGCCAAGTCATACTAAGAAAATTCGGGAGCCTGTAGGAGTAAGGCAAATAATTACTGAAGCTACTTTTGTCCTGAAAACCTTCGTTGATACATGTACATTTGAGTTTTAGTTTTGCATCAGGAAAAATAGTCCGCAGTGAAGGTCCAGTATCCAAGGTATGGAGTCAAGTAGCAGCTCTCCCTACAAACCTGGGGACTTAAAAAGGTATTACCTACAGAGTAATAGTAAACAAGAACTGCACTATCCCCATCTCTCGCAACTCCCTAAAGAATGCAACTGAATTTACCTCAACTCTGAGCCAAATAAGCAGAAAAAACTTCCTGAGAAGTTGTAGCCACACGCAACTCTCTTAGAGATTTGTAGTGCTATTTGTGCTAATCAAAAACCTTAAACTACAAATTTAATAATTTTTGTGATTTAAATTTTTTCTCAAACATATTTTATCACTTACATAAACACGGTTTATATATTAAATTAGTTATTCTAAAGTCCACTTGTTTTTGCCTCCTACTGTTTTTATATTTCACCAGCATTTTGTGGCAGTTTAGTGTTGGGGATAAGAAGTTAGATGCCAGTATGACTCTGATTTCTCTGGCGATGATCTTTATTTTACCTTTTAGTAAACTAGTGCGACTTTTGCTTTATCCTGTGGTTTCCTGAAACGTCATTACATTGTGTCTATGTGTAGATCTTTCTCTACGCTCAGTTTTGGACACTTAGGGGCCCAGTTACACATGAAGACTTGGGATCTTCTGATGTAATTCTCATCTATTATTTCTTTTTTTTTTTAAGATTTTATTTATTTATTTGACAGAGAGAGAGCAGAAGTAGGCAGAGCAGCAGGCAGAGGGAGAGGGAGACACAGGCTCTACACTGAGCAGGGTGCCTGACGTGGGCTCAATCCCAGGACGCTGGGATCATGACCTGAGCTGAAGGCAGCCGCTTAACCGACTGAGCCACCCAGGCGCCCCTTATCTATTATTTTTTTGTTGATGTATTTCTCAATGTCCACTTGTTCTGTTTTCTAAAATTGTCATTATGTATATAATGGAATGTGAATGCATTGTCTATGAAAATTACCTTTTCAACATGTTTTCAACTGAATGATATTTGCTCTTTTATTAATATTTTCTTTCGATGCTACCAATTTCAGAAACTGTATTTTTCATATTACTATTAACTAAAAGTCCACCTTTTTTTCAGATTTCCTTTTTTTCTTTTTCTTTCTTTTTTCTTTCTTTCTCTTTCTTTCTTTCTTCCTTCCTTCCTTCCTTCCTTCCTTCCTTCCTTCCTTCCTTCCTTCCTTCTTTCTTTCTTTCTTTCTTTCTTTCTTTTTCTTTTTCTTTTTCTTTCTTTCTTCTTTCTTTCTTTCTCCCACCTAATGCCGTTTTTCTGTTCCGGTATCACATCCAGGACACGACACTATATTTAGTCATCATATCTCCTGAGGCTCCTCTTGGCTATGACAGTTTCTCAGACTTTCCTTGTTCTTGATGACCTTGGTAGTTTTGTGGAATACTGGTCCTTTTTGCAGAATTTTGCAGAATATTCTTCTACTAGGATTTGTATCTGTTTTCCTCATAGTTAGACTGGGGTTGTGTGTTTGGGGTATGAAGGCCACTAAGGTAAAGTGCCCTTCATTACTTCCTATCAAGGGTAAAAACTATCAACATGACGTATCACTGTTGTTAACCTTGATCATCTGGTAGAAGTAATGTTTGTGAGGTTTCTCCACCATGAAATTACTTGATAGCCCCCCCATCAAGTCTGGAAGGAAAACACTTTGTATAGCTCACTCTTAAGGAGTGGGGAATTAAGTTACACCTCATAGAAGATGGAATATTTTCCAAATTATTTGGGATTCTTCTGCACGGAAGATGTGTCTATTTCATTTATTTAATCTGTTGATATCAGTATAGCCATATGATGTTGCTTCCATCTTTTGGTAATTATGAAAAAAGCTGCTTGGTATAAAAATATGTGTGCAGGTTTTTGTGTGGATATAAATTTTCTTCTCATTTGACCAGATACCTAGAAAATTGAAGTAATGAGGGGATGTCCAAGGAAAGATGCCACTCACTAGTCAGATATTTGCCACAGATTTCAAAAGTTGATTCATGTCTAATAAACATATTTTTCCTAGAGGCAGTACTCAAAACTCTTAAAGTAAAAGAACTTAACAAATCAGAAGGCTAAGAGTTATTTTTAATTAATTCAAAATGAAAAATTGAAAAAACGGTGATGGGACCGGGAGGGAGGGAGAGCAGTTGTGAAGAAATGCATTTTCACATAAACTAAGGGATAAGAAAATAAATGCATTTGTATTCCACTCTATTAGTTCATTCTTTTAGGAAACAAATTCATAGGTTTGCTTTTACTTCCTTTTCATGCCAATAATTAAACTGAATTTCAGGATTGTTAAGGAACACGCCCTTCCTCCTACAACAAATGTGTGGAAAAAATAGATGTCATACTCCAAAGCATTTGTTCTTTCCAGTAAAACTCACTGCCTTTCTGGTATATATCAGTGGTTCACTATTAAAACATCTTTGTTTTTCGTGTGATTTTTTCTTATATGCCAGCCATGAAATATATTAAAAACATATTAAAGACATACCAAAAACATATTAAGTACAAATAAATGTTAAGTGTTATTAGTAATACCAATTTTTACACTGAATTTACAAAGATTCTAGATTATACTACTTTTTATTTTATGACCCCAATTTTAAATATCAATAAAATTGAATATGTCGTCTTCTAAGTTTCCAGTTCAAAACTTCCTCAGAAATCATAAATCAAGTATAAATAATAAGCAAAACTTTATCTGTTCCCTGCAGTGTTTAAGTATCTATCAGTCATCTAACAGGGAAATGCTGTTATGGAAACATTTTGCTGATAAGTAAGCACATGATTGTCAAGGAACACTGTCTGTAATTGCAATAGTTTATTGTTTAGTAAAAGGTCTGTTAGCATTTCCATTGCAATTGTCATTGTTTAATAATTTAATTTATACTACCCTGAAACTTGCTGTTCAAACTCTCCAGGCAAATATTTTCATACTTAATGACTTAAATTCAGATTGACCACATTCTAGACAAAGAATAGAAGGAAGTCATATAGTATACAATATCTTATTCATCATAAGTTATTTCAGTGTCTAGCTCACAACATGAAGACAGTAAATCATTTAAAATAACTCAACTAGTTCCTTCACACAATACAGAAAAAAGGCAGAATGATGTGGATGTTATGGGAGATGAAAAGGAATAAGATAATCAGAAAGAAAAAAGAAAGAAGATAAAGCTTTAAATAAAAGTGAGAAAAAGAAAGATCGCTGCCTATGTAACCTTTAATAACAGTATGGGGTAAAATTGAGAATGATGGCTTTCTCATTTCCCTCCAGTATAATCTCCCTATTTAAAGTTCACTCTGCTTCATGTGAATAATGTATGTGGGCTGACATTCCAGAATAGGAAGAAATAACATGAGCCATAGTATAATAAGCTGTAAGTGAACAATACCATTTCTTAATATACTAGGGGAAGGGAAGTAGAGTTCATCAAATCAAGTCATAGTAATTATTAAGCTTTTTAAAGTTAACAGCACTTAGATTAAGTTGAGCCAATATTTTGCTATTTTATTTAAGTATGAGAAAAGACATAAAGTATGATTCTTTAAATGCCCATTTTTTTCTGTTTTATTTACTTTCCAAGTGCTGTTACATCGAGGTTTAGCACATGGAAGAAAAAAAACAGCTCACTTACAGAAACTCGGTGCTCTAGGTAAAATTGATGATTAATAACACAGAAAGAAAATTACAGGATTTTTTCTAATATTAAAGACAATTAGGAAAGTAGTGCTGTAACATTTCATGTATCTAGCACTATAAAGCACTAGGAATATTTAACATATATAAATTTTCAAAATAATCGAAGCTTTAAACTTAAGTTAGATTACACTTTCAACGCATACTCCTTTATGTCTTAATACTTGCGTTCTATACTAAGTTCAGTTATCTTGGGTTCTCGCACTCTGTACTTTTTCTTCAAATTATTAGCTAGATTTGACAACTGAATTTTCATGTGTAATTCAGTCAACTTTCCTATTTCCATCAAAAACCTGTTGCTATTTTTATTGTGATAGCATTTAGTCTATACATATGTTTGGAGGAAATTGACATTTTTTATAGTATTGAATCTTTTGATATGAATGCATACAAATGCATTTATTTAGACAATTCATAACTTTCATCTAAAACATTTCCTTGTTCTCTGTATAAATGTCTTTCATATCTTTCATTTGACATACAATAAAAAGGCATGTTTGTTTATCACCTTCCTAGATGCCATTTAAAAAGTCCTTGTGGTGAGATCCCATGAAGCTTTCAAATGTAGGTATTTCTCTGTCCACACGTAGGTACGGACTGAATATGGAAAATGAGAATTTATCATAGTATCATCTCTGTCTTTTCATGCTACCGAAAAAGGCTATTCTAGTAGTTACATATCCAAGAATCATATGGGCTAGGGCCATCTTGACAAAACCCAGATATTTAAAATAAATTATTGGAAACAAAGAATCTTGAAAAAATCAATGCTTGATTCAAACCCAGGTTTTTGAGGATTTCTTGCCATTCTTACATACGATATCACTTAAAATTTCATTTCTACTATTTTATAACTGCTACTATTTTATGTTAAAACTGATATTTGTATGAGCCCTAGTACTTACTGATATTAATAACCCATCTTACACTTTCATATTTTATGAATAAAATTTCTGATCCTTTGTGGCCACCATGCATTGTTACTTTCAAACCTTGCAGTGATTCTGTCCACGTTCTACACTACTTTCCTTACCCACATTGGCTGAGCCACACTTAGTGGACTACCCGAGGGGGACCCTCTGCAGACTGCCAGAGTTCTCTTTCTGTTCAGCTTTCTCCTTCCTGCTGCTCTGTCCTGTGAACTCTAACAACCCTGCTTTACCTAGACTCTAACCTAGTCTGCAGGGCATCCTCTGGTTCTGCCTGATTTCCCACCCCTGTTGCATGGACTGCAAACTTTTTCAGAGCAGTAATTTTGGGCAAATTTAGGGCTTGCACTATTTGTTTTCCACTTTTCAGGGTTAACCATCATTCATTTCATGATGTCCAGTGTCTTGAAAACTATTTACACACTTTACCTATTTTGGTTTGTTTCAAGGAGGACAGTAATTTATACTTGTTAATTTCATGTTTTCTTGAATCTGAACAATTAAGTTTTTTTTTAACTAAGCTCATAATACCCTTCTAAGGAGAAGTAGAATAAAATGTCATTTATTAGAAGAAACTAATATTTTTTGAAAATTTCTATAACAGAGATTTTATCAGAATACTGTCTTATGATGGAAAACTTCAGCAAATGAGATACAAATGATAATTCCATTGAGTTAGTAGAGTCCTAATTATAATATAAAAAATGTCAAAATAACAAAGATGTTTACAATGTGAATGGTATCCTTATTCTTTATTGCTCATAAATAATATATGATGGTACTCTAAAACTGCAGAAGAACAAATATATTTTATACAAATAAAGCGAATAACACATTATATATTTGTCCTAATATTAATCTCTTACAAAAATATTTTAGCCTCTTACTTTGTCCTTTGATTGAACAAATGACATATCTCTCATGACATCTGATTTGCTTCACTAAACTGTGACTCAAAACATTTTTTGTATTGAATAAATGCATAATTTATATCTTTAAAAATATTCACTTAACACACAAAAGCAATGAATAAGTATTAGTAAATTAATATATTTGTTATGTTTGTATTGGTTTTCTCTGCAAGTAAGTGTCAATACCTTATATTTTAAGGTTTTAGTTTCATATAAAAAATATTGTGTTTGATTTAATCTATAACACGTCCACGTGAGGCTTTCATAATGCTCTTTGGTTATGTTATGATAAAGGAAATCATTTTGTCATGTTAGCAATCTGTAAAATTTACTATAAGAATCACAGTTTTAACATCTATGGAATCCTATAAGTCTCTTGGAATAACGGAATTTGATTTCCATTATTAAATATTTAAATCAAATTATATATTTATTATATATGTGATTTTGTATGCTACATAAATGGAAGACAAGGCAAGTTATGATCTTTCTGAAAAAATTATTCCACTGAAGTTTTCTAATTTATAATTTAAATTGTATGCACTAACCTAAAACTTCAAGTAATATTCCCTTTGACATTACAGGTTAATCTGAGAAGAGAAGAAGTAAATACGAGTTAATCAATGAATGCAATATGAAAATTCTGACATTTTATTTCAAAAGAGAAAAAGAAAAATTCCAGTGATAATAATTCCACAGTTTTTTCAATTCACTGATAATTTTTTTTCCTTAACCTATTACCTCATAAATATGGTTAGCATTTGTAACTATTTTAGTGAGGATGGTAAGGGAATGAAAGCAATTAAATTTGTTTATTTCCTAAAACATATCTTTAAAATACATACTAACAGCATGGAATAATATGATACTGTAAGATATATGCTAATAATTTTATAAACATGTGACTCATTATTCACAAAAATAATATAGTAGTGGTATTACTAAAATGTATAAAAATAAAATATAGGAACAATTCAGAGAAAGGATGCCATTGATTGATAATGCTAATCTATAAACCAATACTATAATTGTGCAGAGGTAGAACTTTAATGAGTTTATGGTTGCACACAGTATATAAGGAAAAATGGCAATATTACCAAAGTATGAGTATTGTGCTAGCTGTCGTGTTCAGTACTCAAAGGAAGTGATCAGAACACTTGTAAGATACACTGTGATGTCTGTGCTGTGAATTAACCAAGGGCCCTACCTCTGTCTCTAAAATTCTTTAATCCCTTTTTAATTTAAACCCTGTTTATAAGTCATTAGTGACATTGGTAATAAACTTACCTTCTCATAAATTATTTAAACTTTCTCATGTTTCTTTAAATTTAGTATCGGAAGAGTCTATTTCTTATGTTATCCCCAAACCACCACTGCCCGGGGAATACTAGAAGGTTAATCAATTTGAAAATGTTGATATGATTTGGTTATTGCTCAAGGTACACAACAGAGAAGAAGAGATAAAGAATACAGAAAGGACAGAATAGAACTGGAAGAAAGGCAAGTGAAAACTGGGCTGATGTCATCTACACAAAGAGAAAAAAAATGTAGAAAGAGGCAGGGAGTGGGAAGGGAGAATGACACATGGTGAGCAAGTAAGCAGTGGGAATATAGAAATAACCAACAATGAACAGATTGAATAAGGATATTAGTCAAAATACAGGATAAAAGTTGAGAAGTGAATATTCCTTTTTTTTTTTTTTAAGATTTTATTTATTTATTTGACAGAGATAGAGACAGCCAGCGAGAGAGGGAACACAAGTAGGGGGAGTGGGAGAGGAAGAGCAGGCTCCCAGCAGAGGAGCCTGATATGGGGCTCGATCCCATAATGCCGGGATCATGCCCTGAGCCGAAGGCAGACGCTTAAGGACTGAGCCACCCAGGCGCCCCGAGAAGTGAATATTCTAGCCAATTTTAGTAAGTCTAAAATGGAAAATGTTATGTGATAAATGTTAGAAAGTAGAAGGAAATAGTAACAATTTTACAAAGCAAACAGAGTTAAACATAAGAACCTTCTCTCCACTAGTTAAGTCCAATGAGAGTGAGATAATAAGATAACTACTCACAGAAAAACTATTTAAGCCACAACAGCAAAACTGCCTTCCTTACAGAAATCGAAAGGGGAGTGGGCCATGTTTAAAACCTTTATATTGACACTTAACGGTAATTAAAGCCAAATGTGAAAGAAAGTATTCATTTCGCACATTTTGACTTCATTTTTCAGTTCCTTTATTTTACTCTAGATAAGTAAACATATTTAACACCTCTTTTAGTTCATCAAACTGTGTATTAACTCATAAAACTTGAAGGGAATTTAACGACCAACATAAATGTTCTCTTACTTAGTGAATATATCAATAATAATAGCGTATATACTTCCTTATGAAAATTAAGCGGTACTAGAAATTCCTAATGAAGCCAGCAGATTACTAATCTCACTCCTCATTATGCAGTTATCAAAGCAATGTTCCTGTACTTTTTAACTGCTTCATCTTGTGACCCCACAGTAATTATTTAATTTATAAAGTTATACTTTTTATATATATTAAACTTGATTGACAAAAAGATGTTATTGTTTACTTTAAAATAAATTTAATAAAAAATAATTTGAAAATTGGAAAAGATTATCAAAATAAAGTGAACCTGGTAATATTCTTCACAACATAAAAGCAGAGATAATGAGAGGCACCAGTAGATATGCAGTATAATTTTAAATTTGGTAACCTAAATAACCTCTTTGTATTTCCCAATGATTTTGTACTCTGTAGGAAATAGTCCTAGCTTTTGTGTAGCTTATAATTCAAAACAATTTATACTGCCATTATATGAAACTAAAATATCCACCTCTAGATTGTAATCCCCACACTATCTGCAGGTAGTCTCCATATTCAAAACAGAGCTGTGAATTCTAGATAATTAAATGTGTCATTTGAAATATCATTTCAGCTAATGTTTATTGATAATTTGAAAGATGGAAATTCAAAAATATATTACTTATATATTTTATATATTTTTTAAATTATACCAATATGACAAAAATTAAGACCCAGATAGATTTGAGAGGTATTACTAGAAATAGTTCAATTATAAAACACAAACTAACCTAATTTATTCTGGGGATCTAAAGCGCAACGTGATGACTGTAGTTAACAATACGGTACTGTATATTTAAAATTTGCTAAGGCAGTGTATTTTTAATGTTCTTATATCACTCCCCAAAAAAACTTATGTGAGGTGATGTGTTAAACAACCTTATTATGGTAATCATTTCACAATATATGCATATATTAAATCATTATATCATACACCTTATCCTGTCACAATGTTATTTCTCAGTTATATCTCAATAAACCTGGGGGGAAAAATAAATAGAAGTTTCCTGGTGGGGGAGTGAAAAGCTAGGAGAATTTTATAGGTTTTTCTACTCCTGGGTTCTGGCCTTTTGTTTCTAACATGATGGGCCATTACTTTAAAATCTCTTTTGCTTCTCAAACATCATCAGTTCAGGAGTGTTTCTATAGCCAGCACTGAGATTCTAAAGTTCCCTCACTTGAAACTGCTATTGTAGTGCACGGCTCCTGCTTCCGAGCTGCTCCGTCCATTGTAGCAGATACAGTTTTTCAGAGACTTGTCACTTTTATGACACCTACTACCATCACATAACCTTCCGCTTTGGCTATGGTTTTTCCCTAATGCAGCAGTCAAGATGGATCTTAGTCCTATTTGCAGCTTTTCCACTCAAGAATGGGTCCTTTCGTTCTCGGAGTGGGTATGTCCAGGAGATTTCTGCCATTACTAGACCTGCTCCACTTTCTCAGTCATTCTCTGCCGGGGGTGGGGGGATGGGGTGGGGTGCTATAACAGGGAGGCTTCCCAGGTGGGTTCTCATATTGTCAACTGCTTTAGTCCACAGCTGTATGTATTTGTGCTATTTCACTGAAAAATATTTTGTTGTGATGTTCTCCTGGTTATTAGTTATGATTTCAAGGATAAAAGTGATGTAGACCTAGGCTTCAAGTATGTTTTTTAGTAAAATGTTATTTGCAAACGAATGATTTAACAACAATAAGAAAAATAATAATATAGAGACAGTGGAAAGTAAGAAGTGGACATAAATGAAGAAGATTTAAGAGCAGTAAACGTGTTGAATAGATTATAAACTCAAATGAAGTAAAAATAGTATCACATAATTCAAGAAAATTAGCACAAATTTTACATCTGTTGATATGTTTAGTTTTCACTTTTCTTCGATAAAAGTGGTCAGAGGTTTATATACCATGAAGCCAAATTATTATTGTGAGATTGATTGTTTGTTTAATGTTGGTTGCCTTCATTAGAAAGTTGGCTTCAAAAACACAGACGCTTTCTCCTTTCCTCCCTTCTTTTCCCCCTTTCTTTCTCCCTCCCTCCCTTTCTTTCTCTCTCTATTTTTCCTTCCTTCCTTCCTTCCTTCCTTCCTTCCTTCCTTCCTTCCTTCCTTCCTTCCCTCCTTTTTTCTCTTTTTCTCTTCCTTAAATAACATTCCTCCAGTGGTAATAGGTATTGCTTTAATGAATAAATACATAAATGAATGAAATTGTAATGTGAAGTGTAACATCTCAAATCTGCAGGATTCCAAGACAGACACTATGTTTTCAGTCCTTGAATTATGTCTAATTATTCCTCCCCTCAGGGTCTTGGAATATGCTATTCCTTTAGCCTGGAAGGTCTTCCCTCACACTGTACACAGTAGACTGTACTTTTTCAGCCTTCAGGTCTTACCCTCAATGACACTTCCCCATATACAGTTATTTTCTGAATCTCCTTTTCAAATACAAGTCTCAGGCCCCTTGTGAGTCCATTAGGGATGTTATCTCCAGAACCTACATCCACACATTACCAGTCTAATTAGCAATAATTTCCCTGTGTGATTGCAGTTGGAAAACAAAAAGACTCAAATTCACCAGAAGTATAGAAGCAGGACAGTAAGATTATGGACATATAGTATGGATTTATGGTTATTTTTGAGTGGCATATTGTAAATGGTAATATACTGTCACTTTTGAACTTGTTTCTACAAATTTGGTTAATATCGCTGACTGCTTTAATGCATTTCTACTTTACTTTTTTGATTTCCTTTACTCTAGAAAGTACTTCATAATATACCCTCTGAGTTAAATTTTAGCCAAGTGTAAGTCACATGTTAGATTTATATATTTCATAAATTTACTCTTTAATGTATTGTATATATGATTTACTCAAGAAGCACATGAGTACTGCCAGTAATGTCATTAAATATGCAATATTTAATCAATGGAACACTTTAAAAATAAAAGATAAATGCAAATCTGATGTTACACTCCACAATTTATTTAGTAATTCATTCAGAGTATGTAAATTTTTATGGAAAATAACACTCAGAAAAGAAATAAAAATAAGCTGATTCAGTGAGAAATATTTTCTTTATGCAATACTTTTTGAATTTTTCATTATTATTTGAAATTATTTTAATACCAACTTAAAGAAAATACAACCTGGAAAATATATTGAAAGCCATAATAGTTGAAATAATAATTTATGGTCCTGACAGATGAAATCCAATGTACTGTTATGACCTAAAACAGAAATATTACTAAACAGGTAGTTTATTATTAAAATATATGCATTAAAACATCAAAGCAACCGAATGCACGTTGGAGAACTAGACTAATTTTCAGAACAAATTTGTTTTGGTTCTTGTCCTTACTGTTCGTATGGATTTCTTTTCCTAAAGAACTACATTATTGAACATGTGGGGGGAAAATGTGAATAATAAATGAGCGAATCCAAAGATAAAAATCCACCCATACTACTTCAAATGAAAAGCGGTTTCAGTTTATGTATCTAAAAGACCTTAAATTCCATGACAAACTAAACAATGTGCTTTTGGAAAAGGGAAAATAAGCAAACCCTCCAGGTGTAAGCACCCAGACATCCGGCCCTCTATTCACACGCCTTACCCTCACGTCAGTCACCTGGAAGCAGCTGGGTCACAATTCTAAATTTCCGAGAAGAAAATCTATTGGTCCAGGTAACTGAAACGGTTCCCGAACCTTTCTCTAAAAGAAAGGTTGTCTTTTGGGCATCTGGATGGCTCAGTTGGTTAAGCATCTGCCTTTGGCTCAGGTCATGATCCCAAGGTCGTGGGAACGAGTCCCACATCGGGCTCCTTGTTCAGCAGGTCCCTCCTGCTTCTCCTTCTCCCTCTGTCTGCCCCTCTCCCTGCTTCTACTCTCTCTCGCTCTCTGTCAAAATAAAATAAAATCTTAAGAAAAAAAAAGTTTGCCTTTTGACATTTAGATCATTCCATTATTTCTTACAGGATTTATTTTTGTGAATGGTATGAAATGACTTGGTTTTATGGTTTTCTGTATTAAAAAAATTTGTAATACTTTTGAATTGTCCACCTTTTACTCACCAATTTACAGTGAGTTCTGTTTCTGCGCTGTGTTCCATTGGGCTGTTTATATACACCGATACCAAGGTCATATTTCCTTAATTAAATGTAGAGCGTAATAAGGCTGTTATTTATCTGACAGGGTGATTTTCCTTACAGAGTTATTTTTTTCTCCTGAAAATTGTCTTTGTTGTTCCTAGAGCTTTTGCTTTTCCAAATAACTTTTTGAATAAGCTTGCAAAAATCCTTGAAAAATTAAATCAGGATTTTAATAGGAATTAAGTATATTCGTGGGTGAATTTGGAGAAATTTATAAAATGGCATCTTGTTAAATACCACCATATGTATTTCTATATGGATTTATTCATTTTCATTATACTTTAAAATCATTTTATAATTTTCTCCACAAATGTCCTACCCATCTTTCATTACTCATCTTTGATATCCTAGAGCTTTGCTTTAAATGGTAATTTTTAAAATGTATTTTTTACTCTTTATTGCTAGCCTATGAAGTGCAGTTGATTTTCGTTTTTTAAATGCTATATCTGGCAAATCTAATGAACTTTCTAATTCTAATCCACTTTGTGTCCCCTCAGTTTTTATGTTGACATTAATGTCAGCTATGAATCCTGCTTTTTTGTTTTGTTTTGTTTTAAATTTTCTCCACTGTTTCTTTTTCTCTACTGAATATGCTGGCTAGGATTACAAGGGTGGGACCATCCTGCCATGTTGCTGGCTTAAATGTACAAGCAGCTTGTTTATTTTTTTCTTTTTAAAGATTTTATTTATTTATTTATTTGAGAGGAAAGGCGTGAGAGACAGAAAGAGAGCATGAGAGTGGGGAGGGGAAGAGAGAGAGGGAGAGGGAGAAACAGACTCCCTGTTAAGCAGGTAGTGGACACAGGGCTTGATCCCAGGGTCCCAAATCATGACCTGAGCTGGAGGCAGACTAACCAACTGAGCCACCCAGACCCCAAGAAGCTTGTTTAAACGCGTGTTTCCCCATACTACTTGGTTGTCTAGGTACCTGGGACATAGCTTTTCCTCTTGCACTCTTGAATGTGTTTGATCTCTCCTGGGGAGACCTTGGAGCTTACCTATCTTCAAAAGCCTTGCTTCTCTGAAAGTTCGGCCAGAAATAATCAGTATCGACTATTTTCCAGGGACTTTTCTTATCCATTGTATCAGCTGATTCTGATCTTGGAACACACATCTTAACTATACAGATGTCCTGTTCTAATGTTTTGAACTCTGATTTTTTTTTTCTGTTTTTTTTCTCTAGAGAGTTTATTCAATTTCAACTACTTCCTATTTATTTTTTATAATTTCTTAAAATCTCTGCTCTATTAATGGTACTTTTCTTATTTACAGTACTGTTACTATTCACTTTACTTTCATTTTATAGCATCTTATGTGGGAAATGTAATTTATAGCTTTTATTCTTCCATAGTGAGTTTGTTCTCAAAATGTGTTCTTAAAATCACTCCTGTATACTAATCAGTCCATAAGATAGAATAGACTATGCTAACAGAGGAATAATTTGGCAGAAATATGCAGGCTGAAATCCTCCAAAGACTGAGAATAAAAGTTGTCACCTGAAAAATATTTTAACAAATATGGAATTTGAGACTAAAAGATATTTTTATGTTTTCTTTGGATACTTAGCAGGTACCCTAAACTTTGAATTATTAATGATAATACCTTTATTGAGAAATTAGTTGATGTTCATTAGCACTTCCCTAAGCATACTGAATGTGTTATTTCATTTAGTTCTCACAAAAACATTAAGAGGCAGATACTCTGATTATTTCTATTTTTCAGATGACAAAAATGAAGCAAAAGATGTTACTTACATACTTTGCCCAGAGCACATCGTTTAGTTTAGCGTTCTCACTTTCCTAAGACAGTAGTGGTATACCAGAAAAGCTAGTATTGTATCCAGGATCATGGTGGCAAAAAAAGCTCTCCTAACTTCTCAGTAGGCTTCACACAACATCACCAAACCCTAAGATTGTACAATATAGTCCATGTCAAAATAAACCCCATTTTCCCCATCCTTCTTCCTTTGTTGTGCTGAATCTCAGTCTCGGTTTTCTCCATGAAACACATAACACTGTATGTGGACAATGGTGACACATTCAGCACTCTTTCACAATGGGAATTCTCTAGGTGTCAGATCTAATTTAGAGCATGAATAGCACATGCAGTAGGTAATATCACTGCCTGGCCTTTCTCTTCCATGCAGTGAAGCAGACAGATTGTGACTAAGAGTTTCAAGTATTACAAAATAGAATGTTTTTGTTTTGAATTTCTTTGAAAAGGGGAGTTCTACCTAAGATTTTCTGAGGTTTGGCTTTAGTTTTACCTACTTAAGGTAAGCCTTCCTGGTACATGCATGCCACCCCTCTGATACTCCGCCATAACCTCTCTTTACCACCACCATCACAAAACTGAATTGCATCCATTTATTTTTATGCCTACCTTTCCCACTGAATTTATATTTTGGAAACAAATGATATTTATATTAAAACTCTGTTGCCTAGGACAACACTTACTATTTAGTAAGTGTACAAGTTTGTTGATAGATTAAATGTGTAAATTTACCTATTTTGGTAGGTATTCAGTTGCTTATTTAACATTTACTAAGTAGCTATTACTTTAGAAAGTAAACTGCGTGCTTAGCGATAAAAATGAAGTAGCTGGGTTAGAAAAGATGAATAAAACAACACAACTGTCTTCAGTGAACAAACTATGGAAATTAACTAAATGCAGAACACACAGTTATAAAGTACTCACTTAAATTCCTTTTTTACATAAAACCTTCAGTTTTTAAGGTGGCATTACATTTGTAGAAACTTTAGGAAATAGATGAATGTTTAAATACAATTTACCTTTATATAAAAAAAATCTTTTAAGTTTCTGCATTCTTAATCCTTTATAACAAATAAACTGTGTTTATATTTATATGAGCAAAGCATAAATAGTTTGGGGAATTGATTTTATACTTAAATTGTACTATAAATTGATTTATAAGGTAAGTGGTCTTCAATGGTCCATTAAGATTGATGACATTCATCAGTGTGTTGCTGGAATGAATAGAGATTTATATGTTTTTTTTTTTTTAAAGATTTTATTTATTTATTTGACAGAGATAGAGACAGCCAGCGAGAGAGGGAACACAAGCAGGGGGAGTGGGAGAGGAAGAAGCAGGCTCATAGCAGAAGAGCCTGATGTGGGGCTCGATCCCAGAACGCCGGGATCACGCCCTGAGCCGAAGGCAGACACTTAACCGCTGTGCCACCCAGGCGCCCCTATATTTTTTCTTAATAATGAAAAATTACTTAATTTCCAATAGACATAACAAAAGATGATGAATTAGGACATGTACACATATACAGACACATAATTTTTAAACCCTCCTTGTTTATTCTTTTTCATATCTCAATATGTAACTACTAACTTCATTCTTTCAGTAACACAAAGGAACCTGGAATGTATAAAATTAAGGAAACCATATGTAAAGCCCAAATATTTTATAAAATGACTTAATTAACTCAATGTTATATTTTATTGTTAATTTAACTTAAGGTATTATCTATTAATTCCTCCAATTTACTTAGCTCACTGATAGATCTGAGAAACATTTTTTTCCGTCAGAAGTAATGTTTTCTACTCTCTTCTCTCTAACTAGTTGAATAATCTTGACAAATCACTGAAATTCTGAATTGTTAAGTTCCCTAAAATAAAAAGGAAATTGCTATTACTTTTAATTTCCTCACCAATATACTTAAAAGCAAGAAAGTACATTCAGAAGTATTATGAACATTTCCCACTATGTTAATTTTATGTTAATTGCATTCCTATTGAACATTATCACACAATCTAAAGGTTGAGGCCTATTGAAAAGAGAGTTTGGAGGAGAGTTTAACTAAGTTTGATCAAGGAAAGTGTCTTTGTCAAGGGGTGTTCCACTTTGGGAAAAGAAAGACAAGTTTTTACAGAGGCTTAGCAGCAACAGTCCAGCTGGTTTCATGAATAGTTGGGCAAAAACTGTTCTCAGAAAAAGAGGGAATCTTCCTCGGTGTTTAGCAGCCACTGGTTGGGCTATCTGTGTTTAGCAAGAGGGCTGGAAAGGAAGAGTCGGAGGTCAAGTTCAAAGAAGGGTCATAGCGGAAAGTGTTTTCAGAACATCTCACGTGGAACTTCCACTAATATTTTAATAAAGTTATATATAAAAAATAATCAGATTTTTCTTGGTAAACTCTAAAGTTTATAAATTACAATTATAATTATTAAAAGATTAAGTGATAACTGCAAGGTTTGTAAAATAAAAGAGGTTGCATCTTGAATATGGATAGAAGATGAGCTTTACTGGGACAGTGTGAAGTAAGAACAATGAACAGCATTACGTACAGGGAAGAAATGCACAGAAATGCACGTACACAGACAAGGGAATTCATGATGACTTATCCGTTCTTGTGGAGGGACAAGTAGGAAAGTTGGGTGAAGGTCGACATTTGAAGAAAGAAATGAGAGTCTAAGCATTCAAAAAATATCCTATAATCATTTCATTTTTATTAATACTAGTTTCAAAGTACAAAAGGCTATGCATTTACACTGTTCATGAAAGAGGTTTTTTTTTTTTTTTTTTAAGATTTTATTTATTTATTTGACAGAGATAGAGACAGCCAGAGAGAGAGGGAACGCAAACAGGGGGAGTGGGAGTGGAAGAAGCAGGCTCATAGCGGAAGAGCCTGATGTGGGGCTCGATCCCATAACGCCAGGATCATGCCCTGAGCCGCTGGGCCACCCAGGCGCCCCATGAAAGAGTTTTAATAGTTTAAAGCTTTAAATAGTTTTTCTTACTTTTTCAAGTTGCCTATATCTATCTACACTACTTAAACTTTCAAATCGCGTAATGTTGTGCAATTAGATATATATTTAAAAGCAACCTGGCCTTAAAAATATTCAATCTTCCCTTTGTGTATCATAAGGGCACTTAGGTAAGCACTACAGCGATCACTGATGGACAGAAAACAAAATCATCAAATTATATTTTTTCACTCATTAAGGTAAATAATTTAGATATCTGCCATTTAAAATCAATGTTCGGTACTCTAAAAAATAAAGGTGCAACTATTTTGCATTTAAATGGCAAGCTTAACTCTCTTACATGACAATGATGCAGTAGAAAAGGTCATTTTAAATAGATTTGATATTAAAAGTAAATATACTCAAACATAGTACTTGACTAGAAAATAGAGCTTTAAAATTAAAAGTGCTATGCAAACAAGTCCAGTATGTATTATCAAATTGACAGTTTGTAAAGTGTCCAAAATTCAGGATACCAGACGTTTCAGGGAAGCCAGCACTTTGATAGTGTTTTATTTCAAAATTATCTAATATTTACAATCAGCAATGGCTCAGAGAGGTGGTTCCAACAAATCATTTAAATATATTCTAAGTAGGACATTTGGCTCCTCAATCACTGACCTCCAGGCAATCTCACGGCACATCAAGTTTTCTATCCACTAGAACCAAATACTGTGTCATTTAATTTTGGTTTTGGTCTTTTAAATATTTTTACGCCAGTCTCCTATTGATAAGTGGTTAAATTAATTAAAGTCAGTGAGAAATGATTTCAAGTACATAATTTGAATACACTATTATTTACCTTTTTGGAAGCTGTTTTATTTAAATAATAATGAACAAAGAAAAATATATTTATATATATTTTATATATATACAAAAGTACAAACTCAGTAGTTACACAAATGAATGTAAAAAGCCTATTTGTTTGTTTCTTATGATTTAGGATTTTTGAAACAAGGAACAAAAAGCAAACCGGTGTTAAAGAAAACCACACAGACAAGACGAAAAGACAGAAGTTGAATATGTTCCAGCACTACTCCCCATCTCTGTCCACATACCCCTTAACCGAGTATCAACTGAACGAGCTAATGTATTTATGGTTCCTAACACTGCTTCTTCTCCTATTAGGCTCCCAGTAAATCTCCCTCTAGACACGCTTCTCCCTTCGGCAGGTTATAAAACAAAAGGTAATGCACACTTAAATAAATTAAATGCAATCCATGGTGGGAAATAAAGGGACTTGAAAAATGGCTTAAATAATTTAGATTAATATACATACCTGCTGTTTTCTAAGATGTATTTTTTATACAGTAGTTTTAGGTACTGCAGATGGAAGATTTGAACATAGTTAGAAGCACCTATTTAATGATTTCTGTTCAGTCCAGGGCTACTCTAAAAGAAATAGGGTTGAGGGAATAGGAAATATCCGATAAAAAGTCAGCTAAAAAGGAAGCATGCGTTTTCAGTGCATGAAAATCAAATTCCCTGAAATTCCAGTCTTGCATAGCTTTTAAATGATACCATGCAAAATATAAGATGTGTTCTAGTATCTTCTTCACTTGCAATTTTATCTGAAATGAGTCTTCTTTAGATCCTTAGGCAAAGGATATCCATGTAAATGTGGCATTAGATTGTATATTTTAAAATAGTTTTTTATTTATATGAGAGACAAAGAGAGAGAGAGCAGGGGAAGGGGCAGGAGAACTATCCAAGCAGACTTCTGCTGAGTGCAGCGCCTGACTTGGGGTTTGATCTCATGACCCTGAGATCATGACCTGAGCAGAAACCAAGAGTCAGATGCTTAACTGACTAAGCCATCCTAGGTGCCCCTACTGTATATTTAACTTTACATATTAACTTTCTATACTTAAAAAACAAACTACTTTACAGTTTATTTTCTGATTAAATAAAATATATAACAATAGTACTAATATCTGTAATTAACCAAATGTTTATTGGATGTATGCCAGCCACCCCAAGTTATTCTTCTTTGTATTACTTAATTTCATGCATACCATACCAATCAGAAATATCATTAACATTTCACCAATGGGACAACTAACATATATGGAGGCGAAGTACATTGCTCTAGGTCACACAGTAAGAGGTATTCAAATTAAGATTTGAGCAGGACTATTTGAACTCATTGCTCTTACACTGCCCACGGATATTTTTAGTTAACATGTCATATGTTAAACCATATATCCCAGGCATAAATTTGATATTTACACAAATTCACTCTCCTGGGCTTCCAGGCATCATCTGGGACCCTGAGTTGCAATCCACTTGAAACATCATGCCAATTCTCTTTTGGGGAATGTCAGAAGATTAAATGACAGGACACCTTTTACACTCCGGCCAGCCTGTCATTTAATCTTCCCACACATACCACACTAGGCTTTACTTTAAAAATGTCTTTATGGAAAACTTGGGATAATTTCAGAAGGAAAAGATAATTTTTTCACTAATTTGTACTCTTCCATGTGTCCCAGGGGAAACAGGTACTTAAATACCTGACACTTAAGATACTTGCTTTGTTTCATGTTTTATGTGGTTTCTATGTCCTCAAAGTTTAAGAAACAAAGTCCTGAAGATGACACGTGACTATATAGCAGTCCAGTTCAGAGAGGGTAATGGCAACCTGGCTTTCTATACCTAGAATTTTGAGTAAAAATAGGTATGCCTTAAAATCTCCCACAAATAAGAGAAAGAGGGGAACTTCCCAAAATTACATGGCTTCCGTGACTCATTTCTGGGGAAGTCTGAACACTGCACGTCAGCAGCAGAGAGTGGATTTGCTTTTTTGAAAGCTTTTCAGTGGTTGTGGCACCCAGGACTCAAGAGTTGCATGAGAAGACTTTGAATAATGTAAACAATTTTAATTAAAATGTGTTTAAATATATAAAACCACAAAATATGAATATACATAGCTTTACATGTTTATATAATGAAACATATCTACAAATGTAAAGCCAGGAAAACCATAAAGTCAATGACATTCAAATTTGCAGTAAGGTAACAATATTATCTTACTCACATGCTTCAACATGTCTGTTGGCACCCTGTATCATGTCATTGAATTCTTCCAACTTTTCATTCTTTGAATTTCTATGACCTCTTTGTATGCCTCAGGGGCCATCAATTAGCAAGGATTTTCTTTATGGGACTACTTCAGCACTTTCTCATCAGTCCACACCCATTTACACTGTGTTACTATAATGCTCTAGAAAATATATAAATGCAGGCTCTGAAGTAGCATGTATGTACTTACAAGGTTTTCTTCTGGATGATCCAGAATGTACTTATATATGTTTAAATTATAATAAAAATGAAAACCTAAAATGAAACTATTCTCATAGGAAATTTGTAAAACCTCTGTTTAGAGAACAATGATAGAGAACACATTCCCCTGTTGAATATAGCTTCTTAACTATTAAAAAATTTGGACTGTAGAAAACAACATATATTTTCCGTAAACTTTACAGTGCAAACAGGGTACTGTGGCAAACAGAATATTTTCAGACACCAAATACTAAGTAACCTTTCAGTAGAAAATAATTATTAATTTCAAAAGCAACTCTCATATATGTATTCTCCAAAGCATTTGGTATTAACTGTATCATAATGCCTTCCACACTTTTTTTTATTATCTCTTGGCTTAGTCATATCTCTAATACCAAACTGTGTATTCTTCAAGGGCAGACACCATCAGTGTGAAATAGTACCTACCTTAATATCTGACACAGAGTTGACAGTAATCATGTATTTGTTGAATAGTTCGTAGATAAACTATTCAAAACAATACACATCAAAGTCCTAATTGTAGAAGGGCTTACCATAAATTTTCTCCTCTTCTTAAATAAACACCTGATTTTAAATCTGTCTGCATTATAATTTCCTTTGGTTCATAGTTGGTAAATTCCAATGTAATAAATCCTCAGCTACCTATTCCATCCCTTAGTGGGTTTAAATAAATTAGTATATAATGGTAGAAGGTTACTACTGCCATATGTTTCCTTTTGAGCATTCTAGGCACTTATTTTTCTCCATTAGCACTATACCAGGAAAGGCATCAATACGTATTGAGCACAACTATTTAAACCCATCTGAACAGAGCATAGGTAGGACCCTCCCAAAGGCTGTCTTTTTTTTTTAAGATTTTATTTATTTATTTATTTATTTATTTATTTATTTATTTATTTATTTATAGTAGAAGTGGGGGGAGGGGCAGAGAGGGAGAGAATCTCAAGCAGACTCCAAGCTGAGCAGGAGCCAGACATGAAGCTGGATCCCATGACCTTGATATCATGACCTAAGCCAAAATCAAGAGTCAGACATTTAACCAACTGAGCACCCAGGTGCCCCCAAATGCTGTCTTTTTAATGTCAATGTATTTTCTGTCCTCAGACATTTTATACTTTGAGTGTTCCCTGTAATGCCTATGAGGTATAAGAATCTACCTAATTATTTTTTTCTTAAATATTAAACTTGAGAAAACACTTAAAACATTTAATTCTTTGCTAGGTCCCTATAATGCTCTCTTAAGCACTCTTTAGATGAGCCACCTTATGTTAAATAACTTAAAAATGTCTCTGGGGTTTCCAGAGTTCTCAAATTGTATATTAACCCATTCTTCTTAATATAATTTAAAGGAGGGATTGGACAGGGAAGAGATGCTCTACATTTAAATGGATTCCTTTAATATTACTTAATAAAGGCTTGCAGTTATGTTTACGTAGTTAAAACATATAAGCATGCACACACACACACCTTGCCATGAAACACAGCCTTAAATTATATCTTATTTCTTTGACACTTTAAAATATAGTCCATATAAAGATTAAATGTAATTAAAGAGCACTTGTGATAGCCTTCTGTATTCACCTCAAAAAAGAAACATTTATAGCCCTTTGTGTTTAAGAAAAATCGTCTCACAAAGATAACTGGCATCTCCTATGTCAGCAGTTTATTAAAGTTCAAATGAAAAGACGGATTTTCATTTTCAAGGAAATCAAGAAAAATATGAAAGAAATGTACAGTACTGTAGCACTCAAGACCAAGTTTGTAGGGAATTAAACATGAGCAATTCCGGTTTTAAATGTTGGTTAGCACACATTTATCTACTCACAACACTAACCTACATATAATTTGCAATGTAACAACTTAATAAAAGGGTTAATATTTGAGGAAATACCTTTCTATTAATTGAGCCCCAAATTATCTTGTATAATTATTATGGTATTTTTCCAATAGTTCATACTGACACAAAAATTGAATCATTTATTATCCAGAAATGTAAAATGATCCATTCAAGTTTCTTAAAATATGAAGTCCCTGGAATAAGTGAAATCTATGAATAGTATGTAGATTAATCATCTAGGGCTGCAGTATCATGAACTGGGTGGCTTAACACAACAAAAATTTCTTGTCTCATAATTACAGAGCCTATAAGACCAAAATCAAGATGTCGGCAAGACGGGTTCATTCTGCAGGCTCTAAGGGATAATCTATTTCATGCCTGTCTCCTAGCTTCTGGAACAGGTAGCAATCCGTAGCACGCCTTGACCTATTGTACATGCAGCTTCTGATGGCAGCTGGCAGGCCCTGCCATTCCTCGGTTTACAGACCCTTCGCCGTAATCTCTGCCTCAGTCTTTAATTGACATTCTCCATGCATATTTCTATATACAAATTTCCCTCTTAGAGTGATGCCAGTCATACTGGATTAGGGCTGACCCTAATAACTGCATTTTAACTTGATAGCATTTGTGAAGATTTCCTAAATAAGATAAACTTCAGAGGTACTAAGGGTTATAGGTATAAAACATCTGTTTTGGGAGGAATACACTAAAATTTTAATAATATACTCAAAAATAGTATGTGTTCAATGTTAGTTCTTCTACGTTTACCAATTTGGCTTCCTTTCTCTAAGCAAGGGAAAGAAAATATCGCCCTTTCTAAGCTACTAATCTGTGACGAATTTTTACAGGGTTTTAGATGTGTAGAAAAAAATCCCCTTTATTTTGCAATAATGATATATCCTACTATATATAGTAAATACAAAAGCAAAAGCAAAAGAAGGCATTTTAGTCACCAGGTTTCTACTTTAATTTCTGTCTCTTTTTTTAACTTTATTACCACATGTTACAGAGCAATCTGAAAGAGCTCAAATGTAATTTTTAATGGAGACAAATAATGTTTAAACATTTTTTCTCTATGAAATTTGTCCATATATGTATATAAATATATATGTACATATATATATATACATATATATATAAATTTGGTAAAATCACTCATTTTTCCCATTATTTGCTGATTTAGATTAACTGTAGTATCATTGACTTGATTATGTGAAAACTGATTATTATGGATTTTTTAAATGACATTTTAACAAAAATATTTAAATCATTTGATCAATTTTGGCCTGACCTATATCTGGAAGTATTAAGACCTGAATTAACTTAATCTCTTTATTCAGACTATGTCTCCATCTATTTTAAATTACCTAAATTTTCCTACTATGGTGTTTATCTTTTGACATTTTTCTTGTTAGCCTTAAATCAGCTAAATTATATAGAATTAAATTATTTATCAAATACTATGATATAAAAACACATATTTTATATGGTAAAAATAACATAAAGGAACAGGGAGGGGACATAGCAATTTGAAACAAAGTTTCCAGATTTCATTGACATTGGTATTAATCTGAACAAGATTATTTTAAAGTAAGATGATAATTGTAATATACAGCACAACCATTTCAAAATAACTTTATTTATATAAATTATATTGAAATTAAAGTGTTACATTAGAAAATGGCTATGTAAGAAGGGCACTATATTATTCTTAAGGGAAGTATTCAACAAGTGGATATGACAATTATAAATATATATGCCCCCAACAGGGGAGCAGCAAGATACACAAGCCAACTCTTATCCAGAATAAAGAGACATATAAATGAAAATACATTAATAGTAGGGGACCTCAACACTCCACTATCAGAAATAGACAGAACACCCTGGCAAAAACTAAGCAAAGAATCAAAGGCTTTGAATGCCATACTCGATGAGTTGGGCCTCATAGATATATATAGAACACTACACCCCAGAACCAAAGAATACTCATTCTATTCTAATGCCCATGGAACATTCTCAAGAATAGACCATGTTCTGGGACACAAAACAGGTCTCAACCGATACCAAAAGATTGAAATTATCCCCTGCATATTCTCAGACCACAACGCTCTGAAATTGGAACTCAACCACAAGGAAAAATTTGGAAGAAACTCAAACACTTGGAGACTAAGAACCATCCTGCTCAGGAATGACTCGATAAACCAGGAAATCAAAAATCAAATTAAACAATTTATGGAGACCAATGAGAATGAAAATACAACAGTCCAAAACCTATGGGATACTGCAAAGGCAGTCCTAAGGGGGAAATACATAGCCATCCAAGCCTCACTCAAAAGAATAGAAAAATCTAAAATGCAGTTTTTATATTCCCACCTCAAGAAGCTGGAACAGCAACAGAGGGACAGGCCTAATCCACGTACGAGGAAGCAGTTGACCAAAATTAGAGCTGAAATCAATCAAGCAGAAACCAGAAGTACAGTAGAGCAGATCAACAGGACTAGAAGCTGGTTCTTTGAGAGAATCAATAAAATTGACAGACCACTGGCAAGACTTATCCAAAAGAAAAGAGAAAGGACCCAGATTATTAAAATTATGAATGAAAAAGGAGAGGTCACGACGAGCACCATTGAAATTGGAAGGATTATTAGAAATTTTTATCAACAGCTATATGCCAATAAACTAAGCAATCTGGAAGAGATGGAATCCTTCCTGGAAACCTATAAACTACCAAGATTGAAACCGGAAGAAATTGATTCCTTAAACAGGCCAATTAATTATGAAGAAATTGAGTCAGTGATAAACAACCTTTCAAATAACAAAACTCCAGGCCCAGACGGTTTTCCTGGGGAATTCTACCAAACATTCAAAGAAGAAATAATACCTATTCTCCTAAAGCTATTTCAAAAAATAGAAACAGAAGGAAAGCTACCAAACTCATTCTATGAGGCCAATATTACCTTGATCCCCAAACCAGGCAAAGACCCCCTCAAAAAGGAGAATTACAGACCGATTTCCCTAATGAATATGGACGCCAAAATCCTCAACAAGATACTTGCTAATAGAATCCAACAGTACATTAAAAGGATTATCCATCACGATCAAGTGGGATTCATACCTGGGATGCAAGCGTGGTTCAATATTCGCAAATCAATCAGCGTGATACATCATATCAACAAGAAAAGACTCAGGAACCATATGATCCTCTCAATTGATGCCGAAAAAGCATTTGACAAAATACAGCATCCTTTCCTGATTAAAACCCTTCAGAGTGTAGGAATAGAAGGTACATTTCTCAATCTCATAAAAGCCATCTATGAAAAGCCTACTGCAAATATTATTCTCAAGGGAGAAAAGCTGGAAGCCTTTCCCTTAAGATCAGGAACTCGACAAGGATGCCCACTCTCGCCACTATTATTCAACATAGTACTAGAAGTCCTTGCAACAGCAATCAGACGACAAAAAGGGATCAAAGGTATTCAAATTGGCAAAGAAGAAGTCAAAATGTCTCTCTTTGCAGATGACATGATACTCTATATGGAAAACCCAAAAGAAGCCACTCCCAAATTATTAGAAGTTATAGAGCAATTCAGTAACGTGGCAGGATACAAAATAAATGCTCAGAAATCAGTTGTATTTCTATACACGAATAACGAGACCGAAGAAAGAGAAATTAGGGAATCCATCCCATTTACAATAGCACCAAAAACCATACGTTACCTTGGAATTAACTTAACCAGAGACGTAAAGGACCTATATTCCAGAAACTATAAATCACTCTTGAAAGACATTGAGGAAGACATAAAAAGATGGAAAGATATTCCATGCTCATGGATCGGAAGAATTAACATAGTTAAAATGTCCATGCTACCCAGAGCAATCTACACTTTCAATGCTATCCCGATCAAAATACCAAGGACATTTTTCAAAGAACTGGAACAAACAGTCCTTAAATTTGTATGGAAACAGAAAAGGCCCCGAATCTCCAAGGAACTGTTGAAAAGGAAAAACAAAGCTGGGGGCATCACAATGCCGGATTTCGAGCTGTACTACAAAGCTGTGATCACAAAGACAGCATGGTACTGGCACAAAAACAGACACATAGACCAATGGAACAGAATAGAGAGCCCAGAAATGGACCCTCGGCTCTTTGGGCAACTAGTATTTGATAAAGCAGGAAAAAACATCTGGTGGGAAAAAGACAGTCTCTTCAATAAATGGTGCTGGGAAAATTGGACAGCTACATGCAAAAGAATGAAACTTGACCACTATCTCACACCATACACAAAAATAAACTCCAAATGGATGAAAGACCTCAATGTGAGACAGGAATCTATCAAAATTCTAGAGGAGAACATAGGCAACAACCTCTACGACATCGGCCAAAGCAACCTTTTTCATGACACATCCCCAAAGGCAAGAGAAACAAAAGATAAAATGAATTTATGGGACTTCATCAAGATTAAAAGTTTCTGCACAGCCAAGGAAACAGTCAGAAAAACTAAGAGGCAGCCCACGGAATGGGAGAATATATTTGCAAATGACACTACAGATAAAGGACTGGTATCCAAGATCTACAAAGAACTTCTCAAACTCAATACACGAGAAACAAATAAACAAATCAAAAAATGGGCAGAAGATATGAACAGACACTTTTCCAATGAAGACATACAAATGGCTAACAGACACATGAAAAAATGTTCAAAATCATTAGCCATCAAGGAAATTCAAATCAAAACCACACTGAGATACCACCTTACGCCAGTTAGAATGGCAAAAATAGACAAGGCAAGAAACAACAATTGTTGGAGAGGATGTGGAGAAAGGGGATCCCTCCTACATTGTTGGTGGGAATGCAAGTTGGTACAGCCACTCTGGAAAACAGTGTGGAGGTCCCTTAAAAAGTTAAAAATTGAGCTACCCTATGATCCAGCCATTGCACTACTGGGTATTTACCCCAAAGATACAGACGTAGTGAAGAGAAGGGCCATATGCACCCCAATGTTCATAGCAGCAATGTCCACAAAAGCTAAATCGTGGAAGGAGCCGAGATGCCCTTCAACAGATGACTGGATTAAGAAGTTGTGGTCCATATATACAATGGAATATTACTCAGCTATCAGAAAGAACGAGTTCTCAACATTTGCTACAACATGGACAGCACTGGAGGAGATAATGCTAAGTGAAATAAGTCAAGCAGAGAAAGACAACTATCATATGATTTCTCTCATCTATGGAACATAAGAACTAGGATGATCAGTAGGGGAAGAAAGGGATAAAGAAAGGGGGGGGGGTAATCAGAAGGGGGAATGAAACATGAGAGACTATGGACTATGAGAAACAAACTGAGGACTTCAGAGGGGAGGGGGGTGGGGGAATGGGATAGACCGGTGATGGGTAGTAAGGAGGGCACGTATTGCATGGTGCACTGGGTGTTATACACAACTAATGAATCATCGAGCCTCACATCGGAAACCGGGGATGTACTGTATGGTGACTAACATAATATAATAAAAAATCATTAAAAAAAAAAAAAAGAAAATGGCTATGTAACACAAAAAGAACAATAATGAAGAAACAGAAAGCCATAAGACATACAGTAAATAGCAGCAAAATTACCAATATAATTCCTATCTTATCATTAATTACATTATATGTAAATGGATTAAAACTCTAAAAGCAGAGAGTAGCAGAATACACACACACACACACACACACACACACACACACACACACACACACCATGGAAACTGCAAGGAAAAGAGAGTTATAGTGGCTGTGCTAATATCAGGGGGGAAATGACTTGAAGAACATTGTTACCAGAGCAAAAAGGGGATTTTCATAATGATAAACAGCTCCATAAACAAATAAAATACAGTAATTAAATAACATGCACCTAACAATAAAGTTCCAAAATACATGAAGCACAAACTGACAGAATTGAAGGGAGAAATAGGCACTTCAAAAATAAGAGTTGAGAGTAGTATTTGTATTACTAAAACCATAAAACTACCAAAAAGAGAAAGTTGAGAAAAAAAAAGAGTTGGGGACTTCAATATCCCATATCTAGTAATGACTAGAACAACTAGGCATAAGTTAAATAAGACAACAGAAGACTTGAACAACACTGTAAATCCACTAGACCTAATAGACATCTGTAGGACACGTTACCTGACAAGAGCTGAATATATTCTTCTCCAGCACACATGGAACATTTTCCAGAACAGACACTATGCTAGGCCATAAAATAAGCTTCAATAAACTTAAATAATTTCAATTATATAATGTATCCTTTGCAACCACAGTGGGATTAAATTTGAAATCAAGAACCAGGGGAAGGGACACCCGGGTGGCGCACTTGCTCAAGCCACCATCTCTTGATTTCAGCTCAGGTCATGATCTCAGGGTTGTGAGATCAAGCCCTGAGTTAGGTTCTATGCTCAGTGCACTGTCTGCTTGAGATTCTCTCTCCTTCTCCCTCTGCCTCTTCTGCTTCTGCTCTTTCTCTCTACGTCAATAAATCTTAAAAGAAAAAAAAAAAGAAAAAAGAAAAAGAACTGGGGGGGAAATTCTAAAACTCACAAATATGTGGAATTAAACAACTAACCTTAAATAACACAACAAAAATAAAACAGTAAAAGAAGAATCAAAGGAGAAATTAGAATATACTTTGAGATAAATGAAAATGAAAACACAACATAGCAAAAGCTGCAGAATACAAGTAAAGCAAGGTTTAAGGGACATTTATAGTTAAAAGGCCTGAATCATAAAAAAGAAAAATCTCAAAGAAATAACTTAACCTCCTACATTAAGAAACAAGCAAAAGAATCAAAAACTACATTCAAGTAGCTAAATAAAAAAAATAGTAATAAAATGGAAATATATTAAATGGAGACTAGAAAAAAAACACAGAAAATCAATAATCAAAAGCTGATTCTTTGAAAAGATCAAGAAACTGGAGAAACCTTTAGTTAGACTGTCCAACTAAAAGAAAAGAGAAGATTCAATTACTACAATCAGGAACAAAAGAGGAAATGTCACTATCAGCCTTACAGAAAGAAAAACGGCTACAACGGAATACTATGAACAACTATATATCAACAAATTAGACAACTGAGATTAATGGACAAAACCTAGAAATACACCAAAACTAACTCTAGAAAGAAAAATATAATCCAAATATACTTTTAATGAGTTAAGAGACTGGATTTGTAATTTTAAAACTTTCCACAAGAAAAAGCCCAAGCACAGATTACTTCACTGGTAAATTCTATCAAACATTTAAAGAATAAGTTCCAACCCTTTCAAAACTCTTCCATAAATAAGAGAAAAAGGATCACTTACACGCAAATGTTTTTAGCAGTATTACCCATAACCACCAAAATGTGGAGAGAACCCAAAAGTCCATCAACTACTGAATAGATAAACAACATGTGGTGTATCAACACAATGGAATATTATTTGGCAGTATGATTGATACTGATGAACTATTGTAGCCTTGTGCTAAACCGAAAAAAAAAAGTCACCCACACATACAAAAAATGACCACATACGGTATGAATCCATTTATATGAAATGTCCAGAATAGATAATCTATAGAGATAGAAATTAATTCAGTAGAGCCTTAGTGCTTTGTGTGGAGATAGGCAGGAGGGAATTGAGAGTAACTGCTTAAAGATACAGGCGGTGCTTCTTTTTAGACCACTTGTGATGAACAAATTTAAGTTAGCATTTTCCAGGATGTAGTGTGCACCCCCCTACCCACAACTAAAACAAGTATATAATCTAAAAGATCCTTACATTATAAATTATCCATAAAAAATATATATTGTCCTGACCATTTTTATATAGATTTATTGATTGAATTTTTTTAATGTCCACTAAATTACTATCAACTGTAAAACAGGACTTGACGTAGTTGTTTAAGATTCATCATTCAGGTTTTGTCAGATTATTTTGTAAAGGAAACAAGGCAATTTCAGTACAAATTTAGCCAAAAGGCTAAAGCATGGCTGGTAGGGTTTTGTTTTTTGTTTTAACTGTCATGATTAAATTTTGCCTTTGGTTTTGTGACCTAAGGCAAACCTTTCATTTCACATATTCACCATAAGGTTGATGGATGAACAGATGGATTGAGTACACTATTGGGTGTCCTATCAGCTGTTTGCAATTCTCTGAATGGTGATGGATAATAAAGTAATATGAGTAAACGTGTTTCATGAAAATGGAAATGTTGGAGTTTTGTACATCCAAGTCAAACAATACCTTATTCTGTATCTTTAGGAATTTACTTTACAAAGTCCTATTGCAAATTCTCATACTTTAGTATATTTGTAAATATATCATTTGCCCTCTTTTTTATCTAATCAGGTATAGAGCAAAGCATGTCAGAATAACCCAAATGTCATATGGATGTATGCCAGCTATTTATTTAAATAGTTTTAAATGCCTGCATAGAAGGTTGACGTTGAATGACTTAATTATCTTAATTATTGATTTCAATCTTTAAAATATCATGGCAATCAGCAATAAGAAACTGAGACTACTTATGGCTCTTAATCTATTCACCTGTTATTAAGATGTTGATTAGGCAAAATGAATCATCGACAGAACTAACTTTTAACTTTTGTTATGACCAGAATTAATGGTCCCACATCTCCCTCCATCATTAGTCATATATAATTAATGCCAAGGCAAGTCTTTGCTTTTAGATTTAAAATGGCTGATAAGTGAATTTACAAAACCATTTCCAGGGAGAGTAAATACTTTCATGGTATAGAACACACAAGATAATACTGTTATGTATTATATAACTAGAGGTCTTACTTCCCATTTAAGGTGTTTCCATAGTTTCTTCCAAAGTATATCAGTTTTTCTTATATATCATTTCCTCATTCATATTGAATGTATAATACTTAGGACAAGTATATTGTAAATATCTCATCTGGTAACTTTGGCACATGATCATGTATAGATTACATACTACACAGTTGAATGAACAGTAACCACAGTCTTTCAACTTAAGGTTAGAAAAGTACAAACTGAGTACTGGGCCCACATAGGCCCGAGTTCCCTATTGGTTCTCCCACTTAACTCAATGACCTTAAGCAAGTCACTAAACACCTATGCACTATATTTCCACATCAATAAATATATAATAATCTCAATATATCTGTGTTATTGAGAAATTTTAAAGAGATGATTCATGTAAAGTGCCATTTAGATAGTCAATAAATGGGCTGCATTTTTTTTCCTTTTTTAAAGAGGAAAAAAAAGGAAGACAGTACTGAAGTTTATAGTTAAGAGTCTTCTGATAATATAACATGAGGAAAAGAAGATTGTCTTTTGAGTATCAAAAGTAAAATCTGTATATGTTCTGTCAATAAAGGGATAGCAAAGTTATCTAAAAGAAACAAAATTTGATGCTATTTAATTGAATGTGTTAGTTCAATCAAAAGAAGAATGATGTGGGGCACCCGAATGGCTCAGTGGGCTGAGCACAAACTTGATTTTGGCTCAGGTCATGATCTCAGGGTCCTGCTATTGAGCCCCACATCATACTCCTGATTCAGCAGCAAGTCTGTTTGAGGATTCTCTCCCTCTGCCCCTCCCCCTGCTCACCATCTCTCTCTCTCTCTCTTTCTAAGATAAGTATATAAATTTAAAATAAAAAAAAAAGAGTGATGAGGCAAAGAGGGGATAGACAAATGAGTCTCAGAAGCCAGCAACAAGTGTCCATCCCAGCTAAATCTTCCTAGCCATCATGTTTGGATCTATTGACAAATAACATCTGGAGTCTAGGTAGATACATAAAATTCCCTTAGTCAGTTGGTCTGCCTCCAAGTTCATGCTCACCCAGAATTTGCTCCATGGTTATGATTTGGCTTCATTCCCACTTAATTGTCTTCATAGAATAAATGAACATTTCCACGTAGGCACTGAGAAGTATTATTATTATTTTTATGGCAGGTTTTTTTTTAATTGTAACTCAATATTGGTGGAAGCACACTTGGCATTGTAGGAGATGGTAATTTTGCCTGGCTATAGATATGGATATGATATAGATATAAATCGAGATAGAGATATGTCCATACAATCTCTGTGGACTTATATTCCACTCACCTGTTTTTATTTGGGATCATTGTGTTTGTAGCTCTGACTTTCCCAGGTATATTATATAAATTTGCCTGGAACTCATGGGGGACCTACCTGTCCTAACAATATTCCCTATTCCTATGCTGGACCAGAAGATTTAAACACTCACAATGATCAGACTGTTAAAAAATAAATTGCTCAAACAAGTAAATGACTCTTGTCCTCTTCTGTACCTTTCCCATCACCAGGACCAAAGGGAGATACATTCATTTCTTGATCTTCCTAATTGATTAATTTTGCAGTGGGGATAAGGAAGAACCCATTGCATACTGAGAACTGGCCTTGCTGTGTTCCGCCTCATAAAGTCCTCCGAAAGTTTCATCCACAAAGTTCCTTCCTCCAAAACAAGGGGACTCGATTATTCACATGACCCATGGAGCAGTCCTACATGCATATAGTTATCTTTTTGTTATCTAGAAGCAATTTTGTTGATGTGAAAAGAAGTTTGCTTCTCTTATCATCATGGAAGGATACTGTCTTTGTTGTTTCCATTTTCTAATTTATTCTTGGAGGATCTCTTTGGTTACTTTCTGCTTTTGAAAGGCAGAACAAGTGATTGGAAGATGGGTAGGGTCACCATTCCCAGAGATACTTATGGGCATCCACAGGTCTCAACTCTGTGTGTGTGTGTGTGTGTGTGTGTGTGTGTGTGAGAGAGAGAGAGAGAGAGAGAGAGAGAGAGAGAGAGACAAAGATTCTGAATAAATTCTGAACAAATCAATTAGAAAAGTATTTCTGGGAAATGTGAAGGTGAGCTTGTACTAGTAAGCAGGGTAAGAATGATGGACTAAGAAGTTTGATGTTTATCATAAAATCAGAGATAAGTCAGAGAAGCCCTTTAAGCAGTATAGGCCTGATTAGACAAACATCTTACATTAACTCTGCTATCAGCAAGGACAATTGATTGGAAAGGGGGATGGGAGGTGTGCAGGCTATGGGGTGATATTAAATAAAAAGTTTTTAGAGTAATACTTAGATGACAGTAAGAACAATGAGAAAAAATGAAGCTAAGAGCTATTTTTTTCCTCATTTCAAATTTTGATCTTGTTCATTTTCATAATGAGAGGAAGGAGCAATATACACTGAACACACTGAACACTCTCCAAGATGCAGCTTTCCTGTGTCCCAGTGTTTCTAGCTCTGGGGTATGCACCCATCTGATACTTCCTTATGTTGCACCTATGCTGAATTAAACTATGATTGTCTTACTCTTTACTGTATACTGTATTTCATACAACAATTCCTTTGTGGAGCAGTTAGAATCTCAGTTTGCAGTTTGTAGTTTTAGATGGATAAGGCTAATCCCTTGGTCATGTATTCTGACTGTGTCCCAAAGGGCTTACCCCAGCGTCTTCATTTTGAGGCCACCTGTAATTAACTGTAGTTGGTTCTGTACCATTGTGACTCCTGCACACCCACATCAACAATACTTGTTATTCCGCTACAGCCTAGGCATTTCCTAATGATGAGCACTTTCTACTGACCCCTCCCAACACCATTTTCTCTAAATTCTCTCTCTTTCTCTATCTGATCATACCCTCCTCAGCTGAACTGTTTGCTATACTCCATGACACTACCGAGTACTGAGTGTGTGTGTGTGTGTGTGTGTGTGTGTGTGTGTATAAAACCCTAGACACTGATTGGATAGGGAAGTGTACACAAAGTTTAGAAGATCAAAATTTTTTTATAATAATAGGAAGACATTATTTTCTTTACTCGTTATTTCATGAGCGTACAGTGGAGTCTTCCACAGACTATATGGCATATTCACAATTACCTGGGTGAGGACAGATTTTCTCTATGAATTACAAACAAAACAGATAGCAGCAGAAGCAAAAATGAAAATTCAGCTTTCTTCTCTTAAGTCTGACACCAAAGGCATTTCCAAAACTGTGAAGAAATATGACTTTTCTCTTAAATTTTTTGAAAATATTGTTATTTCTCATAAAATATTTATGACAACTTATAGTGGATTTTTGCAGTAATTTTAAAATCACTAAGTACTTAAAACTATTAACTAGCCTTATTGTAGTGATAATTTCACAATATATACAAATATCTAATCATTTTGTTATACACCTGAAACTAGCATTGTGTGACAAGTCAATTATACCTAAATAAAAAAATAAAGTCGGGGCGCCTGGGTGGCACAGTTGTTAAGCGTCTGCCTTTGGCTCAGGGTGTGATCCCAGCGTTCTGGGATCGAGCCCCACATCAGGCTCCTCTGCTGGGAGCCTGCTTCTTCCTCTCCCACTCCCCCTGCTTGTGTTCCCTCTCTCGCTGGCTGTCTCTCTGTCAAATAAATAAATAAATAAATAAATAAATAAATAAATAAAATCTTTAAAAATAAATAAAGTCAGCTAATTAGAAAAATAATTTATAAAATAGTAAATATTAACAGATATAATATACATAATCAAACTCTATCTAGGTTCCTCAATAATTTTTAAAAGTATCAAAGGGCCCTGCAACCAAGAAGTTTGAGAACGAATGTTGGTCTGCAGATTAGTTAGAACCCTAAGAATATTTAACGTCCTTGTTACAGACACTGGTATCTTCAAAGTACATAATGGGATGTCCTAGGAATAAACTATTGTAAAATATGACAGAGCTCAAACTTTCTCCCATCAAATGTTATTGTATTAACCATGCAACATATATTCTCTGCAGGATACCAATACACTAATCATATCAGAAAGCATCATAAGAATTGTTAGACAAGTAATACATCATATACTGATACATGATTCTTATCATTTACACAGCATCTTCTAGATAAACTTTTTAACTCTGAGAAATCCTTAAATGCTGCCTTGTAACACCAGTCAATGGCAGTTAGGGATTTCATACTGAGTTGTAACCCCAATTTTAACAGATATATTTGTTAAGAACAAATAGCAAACAAACTCTCAAGATAAAGATATCAAGAAAATATAAAAGTCATAAATCAGAAGTAAATAGTCTTTGCATGAGAACAAATACCGAAACGAAGTACATTAAAACATTTCCATAATGTACACTTACCATGATGAACACTGAGGAATGTATACAATTGTTGAATCACTATATTATATACCTAAAACTAATATAGCACTGTGTGTTAATTATACTGGAATTTTAAAAAAATACTAAAAGTCGTAAGTCTCACAGCAGACATCGTTTAGCTAATATAGTCATATTCACAAACTAAAAAAATTCAATAACAAAAGGAGCCCTTTTTTAATACCTTAACTCCCATAATTATCTTTGGTGATTTCAAAAATCTGCATTAAAATATCAGTACAACACTCAGTGTTTCCTCAGTTCCTTGACCATCCCAGCTTCAGACATGTTGTCTTTCATCGCACTTCAAGCAAGCATCCTCATTGGCATTCCCTAGGTTCATGTTATTATCTTTTCCACACTACTTCCAAAATATAATTTCAACTGTCCTAATAAGTGAATAAATTTTACATTAGAAGACTAATTACAAGAGTAGTTGAATGATTATCCTAAGTCCCCTTGATATTTTCCACACCCTCTAAGACATATCAACATAATGTCTTCTAATTTCATGTTCAGTCCATCAGCCTTATTTCTGTAGCAAATAATTTTTCAAAAAGTTTTATCATCTGTTCATACTCTTGGTCCCTGAATCTTGTCTTGGGCTATGACTCAGCTTAATGTCACACGTTCTCAGTATCTCTGTCTCTGTCTCTAAGAAATATAGCTTTTTCTTTTTTTCACATGGAGAAACTCCTTCTACATTCTTAGGAAGCTGAAAGTCATTTTCTCAACGATAGAGAACAAACTGATGGTTACCAGAGAGGAGGTTGATGAGGGGATGGTTAAAATAGGTGATGGGGATTAAAGAGTACACTCATGATGAGCACTGTTGTTCAATAGAATTGTTGAATCCCTACATTCTATACCTATCTCAACTTCTGAGTTCATCAACACGTGCTTGAAGGTGTTCCTCTCACCTTAGCATATTTTCAGGCTCCCTTATCCACTGTTTCTTCTTAATCTCATTGGGCCATTTTATCTTCTATTTCAGAGAAAAGAGGAAGTAACTAACAGTAATTGCAACTTTGCTTTACCGCATTTTCAAACATTTCCTTCAACTGTCTTCCTTATTCTCTTTTCATTTTTTTTTTCCCGGAGTATGAAGAGTCCTTTCTCATTTATCCTAGTGACTTATTATATGTATATTTTTTCCTTTAATTTTAAAGTTTATATGTTTTTGCATTCTATTATTGTCATTTAAGATAACAGTCTTACTCTCTAGAGGCCATTCATTCTGGCCAGCCTTGCTTCAATCATATACTCATTTATTTATTATGTTATTTAATCTTCACAAGAACCCTGTAGGATAACTATTACAGATGAGTGTCTTGAGGTTGAGAAAGGAAAGAGACTTGCCCAAGATAACAGAATTACTAAATAGCTGAGGTTAAATTCAAATCTTTGTTCTCACTACTAGTTTAGTGCTCTTCCACTGTACCATACGCAACAAAAAGCAAGGAGGGAGGTGAAAACAAAACAAAACAAACAAAACAAAACAAAACAAACAAACAAACAAACAAACACAAACAAGAGGACCATAAACCAGGAGATAATGGGGAAGTAAAAGATTTAGAGCTGAGCTCAGGAAGCAATGTATGACATCAATGACATTGAGTATGACCCTAGAAACAGAATGGAACATTGACAATTTAATATACCAAAGTTAATTGAGGGAAATAAATGATATTTTTTGTAGTACCTTATAGAATTGTGAGTGTATGTATGAGTGTGTGTGTGTGTGTATTACACCATGTGGCAATAGCCAACTGCCAGTCTGAGTCAATAATCAGAAATACTTGGTGCTACATCAAGTGACTACACATGAAGAGAAGTGGTAAAAAATTCTGACAGAGAAACAACTTCATTCATCAATCTCTTTATATAAATGTTCCCAGTAATCTCTCTCTCTCTCCTTCCCTCCATCCTAATCCTTGCCCCGGAATGTAACACTTTCTTTGCTCTCTTTTTTTGCAGGTTTGCATGTTTCTGATATACTTATAGCATGTTAACTGTATATATACATACACATACATATCCCCATTGTTATGAAACTTCATAACTCAAATTAAGCTTCAATATTTCATAATAATTAACTTTTGCAAAATTTAGTATTGCTAAATCCAAAGCATTCAGGAAGAAATTACAGCTTTCATTTTCTAAATCAAGAGTCCATGGTTTCAGGTATGAGATATCCACAGAACTTGAGCAGATGGTAGTTTGTAATTAATATGAATTTTAAAAGCTGAATGTTGAGTGTATAATAGCATTTGCTTTGCCTATTATTAGATATTGAATTTTACTCATGTACTGCTTTAAAAAATTACTCTACACTCTGCCACTTTGACCTTACAGGAGATTAGGAAATGAGAAGTTATTGAGTGAGGAGATCCAACAAAATTACAATTACAGAAATCTCTGAATGCTGTATGTAATTGAATTTATCCACCAGCCAAAAATCAATGCAGTCATCCAGAAACACACCAAATGTGACATTTGGCTTTTTCTGCTTTATCAAGCCTAATTGTTGTTGGAGGAAATAAATGAGAGAAATAGTTAGTCTTATAGTAGGAGTCCCTAAGGATATATCAAATAGCCATTCATAAGAGCTAAGGGTAATTCATATTTCTGAATGTCCACTGAGACCAGCAGGTGAGACCAACTCCCTTCCTATCTTAGACTCCAGCTCTTACAATTTCTCCCTGTATTCCTATGGGGAGTGGTTCAAAAGAAGACATTTGCTTAGTGGTTAGATATTGACATGTACTGGTTTTGAGATGTCAGTTTTGGGATTAAAAGTCAAAATGTTATAACTAAGAGTTTTTATATAATTTTAAACATTTACATAACTATTGACATCTGTTATAGTAAAACAACACTATATTTTTTAAAAGTCTGAGAAAAATGTCAGAGCTCACATCTTTTTTTTGTTGATACATTTTTGCTATCACTATCATTAAACTATAACTATTTACACATATATCCACATATGTATATGTATTTGCATTTCCACATTGGATCAATACTAAAAGGCCCAGTTCCTTCACTGTGCCAGATGGATGTGGATGTCTCCTACCTACTTACTGACTACTTTAGCAATTATTTCTACACAAGACATATTCAGTTTTTATCCACATGACCAGGAATAGTGCTACTCAAAGTGTATTCTGTAGACTGGTGGTGGTCTGCAAACTGTTATCACATAGCAACATTAAGCGCAGAAATTGAAAGTAAATATTTAGAAAATCATATGGCACTTTGACCAATATTTTATGTCTGTTTTTCCACATCATTATCTCTAGCCCAGACAGATACTATCCATTCCAAACTCTTCTATCCTGCTTCCTACTTGGTACCACCTATTGATTGTTTAATAATAGGGAAAACCTAAATTGGATGAAGGGTAACTAACTGGTTTTATAACAAACCTGTTCTATTCTGTCTTCCACATCTCAGTAAATAGAGCTATAAGTCACCTAGATATAAGGACCAAAAACCTAAGGCAGACCTTTGGTTTTCTTTTTTTATTTTTCTTTACTAACCTATGTTAAATACTCAGCAAGACAATTCAATCTCCAAAATATATCTATCTGAAATCCACCTACTTCATATCCATTACCACCACCCCAGACCAAAGCAATATTACTTCTAACCTGAGTTACAGCTATTGCCTTCCTAATTGATTTCCTTCTTTCACTTTTGCTTCATGGCAACCCATTCTCTATCTAAATACAAAAGTAATTTTTTTTCAAAACATAAACATATCTTCTCAAGGCTTTAATTAAAATACATCAATAGGTACCACTTAAATATAGCATTATATCTGAACTATTTTCCATGATCTACAAGTAACCGCATTACTGAGTCTAGAATATTCTCTGACTACTTTCCTTCATGTTTCCTACTTATTTACTATGCTTCAGCTGTATCATATCTCAGTATCATCTCTGTAAATCACTTTATTTGAATTGATAAAAACCAATTCTTGGACTATTAACATTAACATTATGGGTACTCTCTAAAATGCCTCCTAAGAATCTCCATTTCCTGGTATGCAAGGCCTTATTTAATCCACTCCTTGAATATGGGCTAGACCTAATGGCTCATTTCCATGAACAGAAAATGGCAAAAATGATGTGATAGCACTTTCACAACAGATTACAAAGATACTGTGGCTTCCGATTTACACATTCTCTCCTAATCTTTCAGTTGCTTCCTCTGAAGGAAACCAGCTGTCATGTTGCACAGTTCTATTGACAGACCCACAACTAACTTTTGCAGGAAACATCCAGCAATGACCTGATGTCTCTCCATATACTACATTTTAGGATTACAGCAATTCCTCTTTCCTTGTGCCTTTAGGGCTGGTAGTAGTGATGATTCTTGTTACTGGTGGTTCCAGGGTCCCTTCTCTATTTCTTTTTCGCTCCTCTAAACCATGCCATACCTTCACCAATAGTTCTATGTTGAATTTTCTCAAATTATCCAGTTTGAGCGTACTATGTGTTTTCTATTGGGACACAGACGCTCATAGGGGAGAATAAAAGCAGATTCCTATCAATAAGGGATTGGCAATTTTGTTACATGGTTAATGCACACAGAGAAACATGACCAAAATAGAAAGAAAAACATGGCATATCACAGCTAGTAGTATAAAATTCAGTGATCAATGTTCTTGATCATATATTTTAATTTTTACCTGAGGTGTGCAGGCACACACACACACAGATACACACACAGACACAGACACAGTATTGTATAAGTTGGGAATGATCTTAGATGCAATTAAAAGGATACCAAATGATAGCTTATACTAAGAACATTTATCAATTTTACAAGGAAAGTGCAGAGTTTTTCTGTTTGTTCATTTGTGTTTGTTTTTTAGCAACTCAATGATTTCAGTAAAGCCCCAGGATTTTTCCAGCTTTATGAGCCAGTATTCTTCAAAAAAAAAAAAAATTTTTTTATCATACCTGTTACCTGATCGTTGTAAGTTATCTGCAGAAGTTCTGGGCATCACAAATATATTCAAAAATAAGAAGCAAGATAGGGCATTGAGGAATCAGTGACAGTAAGGTCCTTAATTTGTGTACTTCTCTCATATTTTATAAACATAGATTTTTCAGGAATCTTAAGTCAAACGCTTCTCTTAGCTTGGCTAGATTTTTTCATCAGATCACCTTGAGTCACATGGGAGAATGGGAAGGCAAATAACTGACAAAAGACAGTGGGGTTAACCAAGTTATGATTCATCCCTAGAGCTGGAGAAAAGGTCCATCTGGGGTTCTCTGATCAAAGACGTTTCCCTACAATACCAACAAGTTCTAGAGGTTTTAAACAGGGAATAAAAAGGAAAAAGGCTATGGGTAGCCAACTAACATTTCCTGCAACAAGCACTTGTCATAACATAGTATGATCACTTATTTATATTTCTTTAATTCTACTTGATAAATTATGTATTTCTAGTCCCAATCCCAGCAGCTTGCACATGATTACTTAACAAACGTTTATTGAGTTAAAGAACAAAGAAACCCTGGCAGTAATGGTGACAAATGGAATTTATCTGAAATTTCTTGTTAATATCTAATTGGTAGGTCCATTAATTGACTTTTAGGTGCTTAGAATCAAGAAGGACTGAAAGAAATCTAGTTCAACCTTCCATGCATTTAATCCAGAGAGACAATGATAATTCAGCTTCTATTTAAAAATTCATAATGGGAATGATGATGCTCAATTTCATTTTGAAACAGTGTTAATTATGAGAAAATTCCTATATGAGCATTTGCTGGAACCACAATGAAATCATGCTCACATATTTCCGCTTCCACCCCTGTTCAAAACTCAGTCTTCCTTATGTTCAAATCATCTACCTTTTTTTCCTTTTGTATTTCAGTTGCATTTCATCATTTCGAAGACCTCTTAAATTCTGGTGCTAAAAATTCTGAACAATATTTCAGATACAGTTGTTTCACCACTGACTACCATATTTTTCTTTTTTTCTAATAAAAAAGGCTATCCTCATCATATCTTTGCAACTGAAGTTTTACTTCATATCTATGCTATAATGCCTAAGGTATGACCATTCGTTTATGGTATTTTATGTCCATGTCTGTTTTCCGATCTATATCACAAGCCCTTTAAAGTCAGGAACCACTTCCTAATTTATTTTATATCTCCATGGCATCTACAAGTTCCCTACAAAATAAAGAAGTGACACATTTTAGTAGAAAGACAAAAAGATTTGTTACCTCAAAATAAATACATTCTTTGGGAAAAATTTCTCAGTTAATTTGTTTTAATTTTCCTTGTCTTTAAAATGGAACAATTGGGGTGCAATTAAGTGTCAGTCAGTTAAGTGTCCAACTCTTGATTTTGGCTTAGGTCATGATCTTAGGGTCATGAGATCCAGGCCCATGTTAGGCTCCATGGTCAGTGCAAAGTCTGCTGGAGATTCTCTCCCTCTCCCCTTGCCCTTCTTTCACCACTCATGCTCCCTCTCTCTCTCTCTCTCAAAAAAAAAAAAAAATAGAACTGTTAAGAATCTGATATCAATAATTTTTTCAAAATAAGTTTTGATGCTTTATATACTTCTAAATTATGAAAATTATGTATATAATAAGAATTAATATTACTCTATGCTATGGATGTTTGTGAAATATTTAATGATTTCATTTTAAGTTTCACATTATATATTAATAGATTTTTTAACCTATAGTACATATTGCTAAGTATTTGGGTTTAATTTTCGAAACGAAGGCATTAAATTCACTGATACTAACCAAATTGTGAGGCTCTGATCTTGCTGAAACACAGTCTTTCCATATCTTTTTACTTCAGTTCTTACCCCACCAGCCCTTATTTTATTCTCATTTCACTAATTCCTGATATAGCACAGGTACCCACAACTTCTCATGTTAATTCTTTTCAAATTTTTGAATTGTATAATTTTGTATCATAAAAGGTAAAGATCAGAATAAACATACTATAATCAGTTTCTATATGTACCAAATACTTATACTGAAAAAAAAAACAATTATAAAGATAGCAGTAAGTTTGCTGAGGCAAAAATTATTGGAAACAGTGTTTCATATACCTGTTTTTGATAAATAAAGTTTGCTCCAAAGTAATTTTGTTTCTTATTATTATCTAAATCATTTTGTTTTTTATAATTTTCTGAGTTAGAATATGTTAGAAGCCACAAATTTCAAGCTTTCCTTGTATTTTATGTCAGAAACATGGTTATTCAGATCCAGTTTCAAGCAGGAGCAGGGCACAGAACCCCAGGTTAATTTTTAAAAATTAATTTATTGTACCTAAGCCAACTTTTAAATCTCCTTACTGGTTCTAATTCTGCCCTGTAGAAATACTCTAAAATAATGTTCCTCTTTCTTCACAGAGTGTACACAAACACATGCATATACACAAGCATAGACATAAATGTACCCATTTTTGTAATCTCTCTCTGATATTGACTTGCTCACAAAAAGTAGGTTTCTTTTTCTCTATCTTCCATGCAGTAAGTGTAAAGGATAACTTGCTCTGTGAGAAGTTCTGCAGATGTCCAGCTTCTTTTCCTGAAACTAATTTATCAGAGATACAAAGCAGGAGGAAGTCTATCTAGTCTCCAACACAAGCTGTATTTCAGACCTTTAATTTTCCAGGAAATAAAGCAATTCAACCAGAAATAATACTTGAAAGATATGTTTATATTATTTTCTTGTTTTTACTTCTTGTATTTTGTATTCTCTTTGTTCTTTATTAGTACGCATTACTATTATTTCAAATCAATATGAAAAGGAAATCTACCAAATAAAATGCCAATGCCTAGCTTGAAAGAAAAACACAGTATTATGCTTGATATGCATGCATGTGTGCACATGAGTACACGCACATACACACACACAGATCATTCTAAACTCATATTTTTGTGTGCTTTTATTCCCCTGCTTTTAATTTTTATTATTTTTTTGAAGGGGTCAAGGAAATTCTAAGTAAGAGAAAGTAGTATACCTTATTAAAAAAAAAAAAAAAAAACTAAAGCAATAAAAGTAGAATGAAAAATCCCACAGAGGGCCATTTAAAGAAATAATGAAAACTAATTACCAAGAAATTCTCTAACCTAAGAAAAAAGAAAGGCATCCAAAAGGCAACTGAAGGAAACACAATAAAAGCAGAAATTGCAAAGAGAAAAGATTTTCATGTAAAAGATTTTGAAATAGACAAAAAGGGCTTTATAAAAGGAAACAACAAAACACAATACTTGAAATAAGTGCTAGCAACTAATAAATGATAATGACATTTCAAAATCTATCAATGTGCAATGCATTTGAAGTGTGACACAACACAATAATATGTGAAGGGATTTTAGGGATTACTTTTGTAGTCCATGCTAAAGGAATAATTCCACTTAAGAAAAGATATCAGTTTAATTTTCAGATGAGGTGTTCTGGAGAGCATTTTCTCAGTCTCTCAGAGCATATATGTAAAAGACATACTCAGGTCTCCTTGTAAACACTGCTTTTTTATATCAATTTTACCTGTTATTTCAAAAACTCCCAGGAATTTTAATAAAATGTAAGACCAACCTTTTAGAAAGCATTCATATATATCAACAGAAGTAGACTGAAAGACTTCTTGAGGCAAAAATCTGCCAAATTATTATCTATCAATTTCATAATGCATTTGAATGAAGAAACTGGAAAATTACTAACTTTAGAGATAAAATCCTATTCATACTGATGATATCTATTGCTGTCAAAACCCCAAAGATTCTTACTTGAGAGAAACAAGGTGCTCACAAGTTCCTTCTCTAGGAATTTGGAATATGAAACTGCAATGTTGAGAAGTGTGCTTTTAAGGAATCTGTAGCTGAAACTAGACAGAAATATGGTGAACAAACTCAAATGATAACTTTCTAGAACATGTGGAACATTGAGTACTTCCTAAGATCCACTCTTTCAGCTTTCAAAGATTCATAAGGCTGTAGGAGCATGAAGCATCCTCCACAGTGTTGGGATTTAGACATATCTTTTTGGAAGGTAGAGTTCTATCCGCTACAGCATGTAAATGGCATACAGTCTCAATGCAAAGTAATGGATAACACTGTACATGCCATTTATATGTAATTCCATGTTGGTTTATTTAAAAGGGAGCATTACATTGAACAATAAGGTAAAGATTATCTTTACAAATATAAGCACTAAATTTGTGTTGTATGAGTAAATGGTCTCATTGCTAAGATAGGCTGGTTAAAAAAAAAAAATTGTACCCAGGGAATAATTCCATATTTGTTTATACCTTGAATTGTCTTTAAATAGACTTTATTTTTTAGAGCAGTTTTAGATTCATAGCAAAATTGAGCAGAAAGTACAGAGTTCCTATATACCCACTGGCCCCTTGGGCTGTCCATATTGCTATACTAAGTAATTTGTCTATTTTTTCACCAATACCACATTATCTTGATTACTTAAGCTTTAAAGCAAATCTGAAAGCCAAGTAGTGTCAGTCCTCCAACTTGCTTCTCTGTCAATATTGTATTAGCTATTCTGGGTCTTCTGTTTCTCGGTATAAACTCCGTATAAAGTCTGTATCAGCTTCTCATTTCTGCAAAACAAACTGTTGGAATTTTGACTGGGATTTCATTGATTCTATAGATCATGTTGAAAAGAATTAACATCCTGACAATGTTGAGCCTTTCTATGTAACACCATGGAATATTTGTTTATTTAGCTCTTTGATTTTTTTCATCAGAGTCTTATAGTTTTCCTCATATTGATCTTGTGCATTTATTTTATTAGGTTTATACGTAAGTATTTCATTTATTTGGGTGCTACTGTAAATAACATTGTGGCTTTCATTTCAAATTCTGTTTATTCATTGTGGCATATAGGAAATTTATAAGTGAATTTTAATACATTAATCTTGTATCCAACAGATATATTCAGAATATTCCATCTAAAAACAGCAGAAGAGCAATTGCACTATTAAGTATTTACTCAAAGGATACAAAAATACAGATTCAAGAGCGTACATGCACCCCAGTGTTTATAACTGCATTATTAACAATAGCCAAACTATGGAAAGAGCCCAAATGTCCATCAACTGATGAATGGATAAAGAAGATGTGGTTTATATACAATGGAGTATTGCTCAGCCATCAAAAAGAATGAAATCTTGCCATTTGTAATGATGCGGATGGAGGTAAAATGTATTATGTTATGTGAAATAAGTCAGTCAGAATGACAAACACCATATGATTTCACATATATATGGAATTTAAGGGAAAAAACAGATGAATATATGGGAAGGGGGGAAGAGAGAGGGAAATAAAGCATAAGAGACTCTTAACAACAGAAAACAAACTGAAGGTTGATAGAGGTGGGTGGGGTATGAGCTAGAAGGGTGATGGGCATTAAGGAGGGCACTTGTTGGGATAAGAACTAGGTATTAAATGTAAGTGATGAATCACTAAATTCTATTCCTGAAACCAATATTATACTATATGTTAACTAACTAGAATTTAAATAAAAATTTGAGGAAAAAAAACCCAGAAAAATACATGTTCTTTTCAAGTGCACATGGAACATCTTCCAAAACAGATCACATGTGTTAGGCCACAAAACAAATCTCAACAAATTCAAAAAAGCTGAAGGCATACTATGCATCTTTTCCAGCCTAAGCTATGAAACTAGAAATCAACCACAAGAAAAAATCTGGAAAGAACACAAATACATGGAAGTTAAATAACATGCTACTAAACAACTACTGGGTCAACAAGAAATTAAAGAGGAAATAAAAACACATGGACACAAATGAAAATGAAGACACAATAACTGAACATCTTTGGCATGTAGTAACAAAGGTTCTAAAAGGAAAGTCTATAGCAATACAGGCCTAGCTCAAGAAGCAAGAATAATTGCAAATAAACAAATACACCTTACACCTAAAGGAGCTAGATTAGGAAGAACAAACAAAACCCAAAACCAGTAAAAGGAAGGAAATAATAAAGATTAGAGCAAAAATAAATGAAATAGAAGGTAAAACAAAACAAAACAAAAGAACAAACAGTAGCAACAACAACAACAACAACAACAAAACAATAGAACAGATAAATGAAACCAGGAGATAGTCCTTTGAAAACACCACAAAACTGATAAACCTTTAGCCAGACTCATCAAAACAACAACCAAAGAGACAGGACTCAAATAAACAAAATCAGAAATGATTCATAAATAACAACTGACACCACAGAAATATAAAGGATAAGAGAATATTATGAAGAATTATACACCAACAAATTGGACAACCTAGAACAAATGGATAAACTCCTAGAAACGTATAACTTCCCAAAACTATATCAGGAAGAAATGGAAAATTTGAACACACTGATTACCAGCAATGAAATTGAAGCAGTAATCAAAAGAATTCCCTACAAACAAAAGGCCAGGACCAGATGGCTTCACAGATGAATTCTACCAAACATTTAAAAAGTTACACCTTTTCTCATACTATCCAAAAAATAGAAGAAGGAAAACTCCCAAATTCATCCTTTGAGGCCAGAATCGCCCTAATATCAAAACCAGATAAAGACACTACGAACAAAAGAGAACTACAAGACAATATCTCTGATGAACACAGATGTAAAAAATCCTCAACAACGTATTAGCAAACTGAATCTAACAAAAAAAAAAAAAATCATTCACCGTGATCAAGAGGGATTTACTCCAGGGATGCAAGGGTGGTTCAATACTTGCAAATCAATCAATGTGATACATCACATCAATAAAAGAAAGAATAAAAACCATATGATCATTTCAATAGATGCTGAAAAAGCAGGTGACATAGTACAACATCCATTCATGATAAAAACCTCAACAAAGTAGGTTCAGAGGAAACATACATCAATATAATAAAGGCCATATATGAAAAACCCACAGCTAACATCATTGTCAATGGGGAAAAACTGAGAGCTTTTACCCTAAGGTCAGGAAGAAGACAAGGATGTCCACTCTCACCTCTTTTTCTTAAAAAAAGATTTTATTTATTTATTTGACAGAGAGAGCCAGTGAGAGAGGGAACACAAGCAGGGGGAGTGGGAGAGGAAGAAGCAGGCTCCCAGGAGAGGAGCCTGACGTGGGGCTCGATCCCAGGACTCCGTGATCACGCCCTGAGCCAAAGGCAGACGCTTAACGACTACGCCACCCAGGCGCCCCCACTCTCACCTCTTTTATTCAACATAGTACTGGAAGTCCCAGTCTGAGCAACCAGACAACCAAAAGAAATAAAAGGCATTCAAATTATTAAGGAAGAAGTAAAATTTTCACTATTTGCATAAGACATCATACTCTATATAGAAAATACTAAAGACTCCACCAAAAAATACTAGAACAGAGAAATTCAGTAAGGTCACAGAATACAAAATAAATATATAGAAATATGTTGCATTTCTATTCACTAACTACTAAGTAGCAGAAAGAGAAATTAAGAAAACCATCCCATTTATAATTTCACCAAAATTAATAAACCTAGGAATAAAGTTAATCAAGGAGATGGAAGACCTATACAATAAAACTATAAAACACTGACAAACGAAACTGAAGATGACACAAACAAATAAAAAGATATTCCATGTCTGTGGATCGGGAGAACAAATATTGTTAAAAGGTCTGTACTACCCAAAGCAATCTATAGATTTAATGCAATCCCTATCAAAATACCACAAGCATTTTTAACAGAACTAGAAAAAATAATCCTAAAATTTGTATGGAATCACAAAGACTCTGAGTAGTCAAAGAAATCTTGAAGAAGAAAAACAAAACTGGAGCTATCACAATCCCACATTTCAAGATATACTACAAAGCTGTAGTAATAAAAAACGTATGGTACTGGAACAAAAAAAGACACATAGATCAATGGAACAGAACAGAAAACCCAGAAATAAATCCACAATTATATAGACAGTTAATCTTCCACAAAGCAGGTAAGAATATCCAACTGGGGGGGGGCAGTCTCTTCAACAAATGGTGTTGGGAAAACTGGACAGCTACATGCAAAAATAAGAAAAGAAAATAAAAGGAAAGAAAGGAAGGGAGAGAGGGAGAGAAGGAGGGAGGGTGGAGGGAGGGAAAGAGGGAGGGAGGAGGGGGAGGGAGATAAGAAGGGGGGAAGAAAGGAAGGTAAGGAGGAAAGGAAGGAAGGAAGGAAGGAAGGAAGGAAGGAAGGAAGGAAGGAAGAGAAAGAGAAAGAAAGAAAGAAAGAAAGAAAGAAAGAAAGAAAGAAAGAAAGAAAGAAAGAAAGAAAGAAAGAAAGAAAGAAGGAAAGAAACTGGACTGCCTTCTTAAACTATACACAAAAATAAACTCAAAACTAAATGTGAAACATGAAACCATAAAAATCCTAGAAGAGAGTACAGGCTGTAATTTCTCTGACATCAGCTGTGCAACATTTTTTTAGATATGTCTCCTGAGGCAAGGAAAACAAAAACAAAAATAAACTATTGGGACTTCCTCAAAATAGAAAGCTTCTGCACAACAAAAGAAACAACAAAATTAAAAGACAACCTACTGAATGGGAGAAAATATTTGCAAATAACATATCCAATAAAGGGTTAGTATACAAAATATATACAAAACTTTTAACACTTAACACCAAAAAAAACCCAAATAATACAATTAAAATACAGGCAGAAGACACAAACAGACATTTTTTTCCATAGAAAATATACAGATGGCCAAAAGACACATAAGATGCTCAACATCACACATCATCAGGGAAATGCAAATCAAAACCACAATGAGATATCATTCACACCTGTCAGAATGGCTAAAATCAAAACCACAAGAAACAAGGAAGGATGTTGACAAAAAGAAACCCTTTTGCACTGTTGTTGGGAATGCAAACTAGTACAGCCACAGTGGAAAACAGTATGGAGGTTCCTCAAAAAACTAAAAATAGAATTAACATATGATCCAGTAATTCCATTACTGGGTATTTAGTCAAAGAATACAAAAACATTAACTCAAAAAGATATATGTACCTCTAGGTTTATTGCACCATTATTTACAATAGCCAAATTATGAAAGCTTCCCTCCTTATCTGACTCACGGTCCTCCTGGTCCCACAGCTCACCCACTCTACATGTTTGGTAGTGACCTGGTACATGTGTGCTTCCAAATTCCTCCAGACCAAAGAAAGTTGTCTCCTCATCAAGGAATGTTTGGTGATTGGTGCCATGCTAAGCCCTGTGGTGTGTATCAGAGGTGTAAGGGCTCATAACCATTTGCATCTTCTTTGCCCTCCTCCCCATATTCAGACAATAAGTCTTAACCTGTGCAAGGTAGACTCCCAGGGAGTAAACAGCAATAAGTGAGCTCCCTCCTGGGTTATCCTAAAAGAGCTTGCTGTATATTGATGGACAAGGAGCAAGGTCATGCAACCATTTAGCAAAAGCAATTTCTATGGGGTGGACTCCAGTGGGTCACTGAAGCTCTGACCTGCTCTTCAAGGAAAGGAGGACAATGAATAGTGCATACGGGACAGAAGAAATCAGTCTGGCTGGAAGGAGAACTACTGTGTGGGCTGAGAGGCAAGGAGAAAGAGATAGATAGAGATAGATGATAGAGATAGAGATAGAGATAGAGAGAGAGATAGATGATAGATAGATAGATAGATAGATAGATAGATAGATAGATAGATAGAGATAGAATGTACAAAGTAATGTGGGGTAAGCCAGGCACCTAGGACCTTGCCAAAAATGTCCGACATGCCCAGAACACCAATTCTCTGAAGGTCAAATATGATGGTTAACATAAAATGACTTTTTTACATTAAAAAAATAAGATGGAAATCCTAAAAGAACAAATACAGGAAGATAAGACACTCAAGTACTGGCAATGTCAGGAAGTAGGTGAAGAGCATAGAAATCTTTCTAGTGGGGCCATAAGAAAGTAGAAAAATGTCCATCAGCCTGGATCTGAGGTATGGAGGAACCCAGCTCCTGCAATGAAAGCAGGAAGAAATACACAATTTCTTTCCCTCCCTATTCTTTAATCTCTTTGTGCTGCCTTCCAGTGGGTAAACCCAACCAGCATTCTCACAACAAGGTAGCTCAGGTGGTTCATTCCACAGTGGCAGAAAGCAGGACAGGGAAAGGCTGGTAATGAATCTAGGATGGGGGTGGGGATAATTGGCATAATTATTCTACTGCTGGAGAGATTCAATTTACAAAAAGTGTATGAGTGTCTGAAAAGTGATCCATGAACTGAAAATGCACATAGGTATTAAACAGAAACACAAAACATAATTCAGAAAGATGCCACAGCATTTCAAAATGAAAAAAAAAAGAAAAAAGAAAAACACTCCAATCCTAGACAGAGCTGACACACAGTAGCATGAAACCATAAAGCCTTTTATTTTCCAAAAATAATACTGATTTCTCAGTGTAACCAGTGGAGTCCTTAACACAACTACCTCAAGGTAATGTTTTAAACTATGAAATAGAAAAATTTCGTAAATCGAGATTTAGAAGAGAACAAAAATATAAATGCTTTTTTCAACATTAATGGAGTTCTAAATAATAACAGGATGAAATCACAATTTTAAATAAAATTATAAAATCACTATGAATTTCATGGCAATCATTATGCTCTGAGATAAGACATATGTTTCACCTACACTTCCATCTGGAAAGACCATTCCACATTTTATATCAATGGTCCATAAAGTATTAGGGCCATTATGATCACACATATTGACATCCCTTGCTGTACATTTCAAGAAAAGTGTTTAATGTACTACTTTGAGTCAATGCTCATTGCATATACTACACATTTATGTGGGAGAATAGCAATGCAATTTCTTATCTTGAAATAATAATCACATGACAGAAAAAATGATGCTTTGTTTATTTAACGATTATGCTGTAGGTCATAATATAAACTAGGAAATGCACTGTTACCAGTCCTGATGATAATTTGGCTTGTGTGTGCAGCAAGGGAAGTCATTTGAATATGATAAAATAAAATTTTATGTGAATTCCAATAATACCTAGTCTTATTCTCAAAGAAAAAAAAATGGCTATCACTAATGTGCATCCTTTCTCTATCTATCTTGAAAAAAATAAACAATGAATGTTGTAAATGGATTTAATTCTTGGTCACTAAGGATACACATTTTCAGCATTCTGAGCAAAAATGTGGTCTTACCTGTATACTTTCCTGCTGCTAACTATTTTTTTCCACTAAATTTTCTTAGAAGTTCAATAATGAGATTTGCAACGAGGAATGAGACAGAAAGATCTCTTCATGACATGAGTAATGCCACTAAAACTTACCATTTCTATGAGTTTAAGATTTGCTTGAGTGGCAAATCTCAATGTTACTTTCATATACCCTTATTTGCCCAAACCCTCACTGAAATATCACAATTTCTTTTTTTTTTTTAAAGATTTATTTATTTATTTGACAGAGAGAGAGACAGCCAGCGAGAGAGGGAACACAAGCAGGGGGAGTGGGAGAGGAAAAAGCAGGCTCCCAGTGAAGGAGCCTGATGTGGGGCTTGATCCCAGGACTCTGGGATCACGCCCCGAGCCGAAGGCAGACGCTTAACGACTGAGCCACCCAGGTACCCCTGAAATATCACAATTTCTTAATGCTGATAAGACAGTAAGGTAATATCTTCAAAAGATTGAACTGAGTTCTAAATAGGTTGATAGCCAACCATTTCAATCTTTTTCAACATGTCTTCTCTATTTGGTGAAAGAAACTGATGAACTACTAAGTATATTTTAAAATCATTCCTAATGCTTCAGCAGATCATGAAGAAATACTTTGTACAAATCTGGGCCAAAAGAGTGGATTGGAAACAATAATTCTGTCCTTCAAGTTAAAAATTCAAAATTCCACCTTTTGAATAAAATTAATCACTTTTGTGTCTGTTAGGAACAAATAATAGTCTTCAAAAAGAAAACACAATATAATTTTTGGTCTTTTGTGTTACTTGAATATATCTAAATATCTGACACATTCATTCCAATCCTGGATGCCATTTTGAATGACCTATAGTTGTAGTGACATTCAACAGAGAGACACATTTAGGAGAAGAAAATGACTGGAATCTGACCACACCTCATGGTGTTCAGAAATCAACCTGAATTCATAACTTCATTAAAGTTCGTAAAATAAAATATATGTATGTGATGTTATTATACATTATGTGATGCTATTATACATTAAAATATTAACTTAATATTATTAGATAAGATTAGTGATAACATATTCTTAAAAACTTGGTGATGTATAAAAGTAGTTAAAAGATGACATATTTGAGAAATGTTGCTATAAAGAACATAACCTAGAATTTTTAAATGCCACCACAAAGAATAGGTGGAAATTTGAGGAAACTACTATCACATGGATTATTAGTTTGATTACTTGACCTATTAAAGCATATAAGTGTATAAAATTTAGATTAGCATATTTTAGAATGTGTTCCAGAGAACTCCAGATCACTTGGTCCATATGTTTGGGAAATTCTGCATCACTTAACTCCCAAATGAAGAGTTAAGGTGCAAAGAACAGACATGATAAATCTTTCAGTTAATAAACATCATAATTTCATTTAACCAAGGATTTTCAAAATATATACAATTTTGTATTATACACAATATTTCTTTTTATTAGAATTGGTTCATTGAGGATACTTTAGGAAAAACGGTCTTGATCACTGATTTCCTTCCTTCCTTTTTTTAAAGATTTTATTTATTTATTTATTTATTTATTTATTTGTTTGTTTGTTTGTTTATTTAAGAGATAGAGTGAGAAAGCACAAGGAGGGGGGAGGAGCACAGGGAGAGGGAGAAGCAGTCTCCCCGCCAAGCAGGGAGCCTCATGTGAGGCTCAATCCTAGGCCCCTGAGATCATGACCTGAGCCGAAGGCAGATGCTTAACTGACTGAGCCACACAGGTGCCCCTCACTGATTTCCTTCTAATGTAATTTAAAAGTGTATGATTTAAAGGTGCCTGGGTGGCTCAGTCAGTTGCGCACCTGACTCTTGGTTTCAGCTCAGGTCATAATCTCACTGGTCCTGAGACTGAGCCCCACGTGGGGCCCCCTGTTCAGTGAGGAGTCTGCTTAAAGAGTCTCTCCCTCTGCTCCTCCCCTAAATCTTTAAAAAGGTGTATGATTTAAAACAAAACAGACTACATAAGTCTGTCTTACAAGCAATATAGCAATAACTTATTAGTTCATTAAATAATAGCATTTGTTTGTTGGTCTATGCATCTTCTTAATTCAACCCCTCAGTAAAGAAGTCGGCATAATAAAACTAAAGTACTGGGGTACCTGGGTGGCTGTCAGTTAAGCATCTGTCTTCAGCTTGGGTTATGATCCCAGGGACCTGGGATCGAGCCCCTCATTGGGCTCCCTGCTCAGTGGGGAGTCTGCTTCTCCCTCTCCCTCTGTCCCTTCTTCCGCTCATGCTCTCTCTCTCAGATAAATAAATGAAATCTTAAAAAACATCAAAACTACTAATTTGTGCATAACTATTCAGCATGTTTATTTATTTTATAAAATATTTTAAATATAGTCCTTTACCTTCCTTGCCATTGTTTCCTAACGTACAATCACATTCCATCCTCCAGACTTCTAGAAATGCTTTCATAAGGGCAGAAAACATCCTTATTAAAAATATTATGCAAGTTGAAAAGAAAAATTTATTTCACCTTAATTATTTCCCCTCCCTATAATTAGCAGCTAATCTTATCCACACATAGCTGCAGGCTCAGAACCAGTAAATGCCTGACTGTTGGAATGATTGGAGAACTTTACTTTCTGATAATTACAAGATATAATTACTTTGAAGCTTTCAAAGACCTTTCAGTGATTAGGGAAGCTTTTCTAATTCAGTCATAACATTTGTATTACTAATAAACTAAGAAGTCCTACACTTTAATAGCTGACAAATTTGAAAGAAACACCAATTCTAAAAATGGTATTGCAGGCTTCAGGGGAAATCATTTAAGTATTGAAAAGCATTACATTTTTTCAGATTCCAACTTCATAATTTTTCTTTTATAAATATATTATCAATTCAGATGTTTTAAGTCGCTGTTACGTGCATCTTCTGGGGATACTAGATCAAGGAACTAAAGAATAATTAATAGGAAAACATAAAAATTTAGAAGAAAACGTTTTCTTTTTTCAGCAGTGCTCAGTATTCTGCACAAACCAAAAGAGAGGAGTGCTAAGGAACTTACTGCTAGGGTAATTCACTCAAGAGGCTGTCACTAAGGATTTCAATGCTTTAAGAAGGTAGGAGCAATTTTAATTTTCTATGTGACAGTGAATATGACAGGGAAATTGTTGCTGAATTGTAATCTAAATATAGGAAAAACTAGAAGTGAGAAACTCATGCTTGAAAGTTGAGGAAAAGTAAGTAATTTGCAGAAATTTTAATTCTAGTCTACTTTTCTCTATGATGAAGGGAAGTTTTTGTTTGTTTCTTTAGTTTTCATTGTCACTATGACTAAAATGTGGCATATCAATGACAGTGAGATGGGATATACTACTAAAGGGAGACCTGTGGAAGAACAATTCAATTTAAGAAACCAAAATACATGTTAATTTTCCTTCCTGTAGAAGCATGAGATAAAAATTGTCATGTATGCTTACATGTACAATCCACTTACATGTACAAGAACCTCAGCTAAATCGCAGTGAAGAATTCTCCTGGAGAGTCACTGAGACACTTGAAATAAAACAGTAGGACTTATACGAAGATGTTAAAGGACATCTCATGATATCCTCAGATAAGAAGTTCTTTTATTATATTCCTAGATATTATATGTTCCATAATATCTATGACTAGTACTGTATTTTGATTAGTTCAAACATACATGTCTAAATCTACACCAATGGCTATTGTAAGAGGAGAAATCAGTTTGAGGATTAGATATCTTAAAAAATACTTCATAGAAAGATCTCTGGCCTTGAATTCTAAATCCTTGAGTTTTTGCCCTCCTTTAACTCACTTAGGAGTTATATGACCTTATTATCAAAACATACGAACTGTACATCAAGTACTGTTCTTAGAAAGATACACGTTATCTCTATCTTTTGTAAGAATTGTTGTTCTAGATATTATCCTCATTTTATAGACAGTGAAGTAGCGATTTAAGAAGTTTAAATAACTTGTGCAGGATCACAAAGTTAGTTAACAGCAGAAACAGGACTCAAATATATATTTAACTAATTCCAAAGGTTGACTCTTTAAAATGAATCAATCCTTGACCTTCAGATGCATTAAATTGTTTTAATTAAGTTGATTAATTTCCTAGTTAATTGTTTTAATCCCTCTGATTTCTGAGATTAAATTTCTTAATCCCTCTGAATTGTAATTTGTTCATGCAAAAAAGGGAGGTAAGCCATGTCCTGTATTCCTTATCCAGTTGTTGAATTAATTAAAAAAATAAAATATGAATATATTTTATAAGTCAAGCTGTTCAATAAATATCTCATTTTTTCCTTCTAATCTTACATATTTTAAATAGAAATAATGCTTGGATTTCATCAATTTCCAAAAATATAAAACTGGGAGTATGTGACAGTTTTATCACCTAAAATAAATCTTCATAAAAATTACTGTATCATAAATTTGAACTGAAACAAGTGTTATTCACTATTTAATTAAAAATATAAGATGATGTTCTTAAAGATGACTAATTTTGAATTTAATTACATTCAGAAATATTCCTAAAAATATTATCTGACTTAAATCAATACTACCCTGAAAATGTTGATTTTTACTAAAAGTCATTTCAAAGAAAATCTTTGATTATACACATAGAAAATGATAAAATTTCATTTTCTGACATCACTGGACAGTCAAGCCTGTGTCCTCAATACAAATAAGTGAAACAATAACATAAAATAGCATCTAATTCTTTCTTATACTTCATTATTATCAAATTGACATTTATATTCTTGTTTTAATAATTCCATAAACTTTAAATTATAAAAAATCTAAAATTTTATACAAAGAAAATAATGAAGCTATAGACACTATTACCAAAATTTCTGTGTTTGAAGCAAAAATTGAAATAAGAGCAGTGTTTAGCAGAAGTTCAGTACAATGAGCCACTCTGCACTTCTGAAATATGAGCTGTAATGTCCAATTACTAACATAGAGAGCAAAGGCATGAGCCTGGCAATCACAGATATGATTTCAATCCTGTCTTTGTCACTTATTAGCTGGAAAACCTGAATTCTGAATAAATTTAGTACTTAACTCCTAGGTTTGATGTGAGGAAAATGAGGTTATTCATAAGAGCTTTGAGCGTGGTTTCAGAAAGACATTAAGTACTAATAATGTATAAAAATTTCAAGTCACTTAGAAAATATTCTGAATACAACTTATATTAATGGGATTTTTTTCTAAATTGCAAATTGTGACATGTCAATATGAGCTTGTTTTATATTTTTATAAGATACTGGAAAATATATAACATGTATCTTATCGATATGCTAGTAAGTATTGATAGAATATGTCCTCTTCACTTTTATATAAAATGAAAAAAATTAGCATTAAGAGTGGTAAGCTTCTGGACATTGTTTTAATATAGCTTTTTAAACTTTGTTCCATGGGGTAACCCTAAAAGGAATCGACGGACTCACCTACCCGAGTGTATTTTTCTCATCAAACACCAATTGTTTCACTCACTTCCAGGAAATTTCCTGAATCTCCAGTTAAATGTACAATCTCTTTTAGAAAATATTAAATTGGCTCAATATCATCCACTAAGGAGTAATACTCTGATTTGGGATTTCTTTCTGAGTAGACTGGGAAGCTGTTGAAAGGCTTTAGGAAAAAGCACTGCACTATGTCATGTATGGTGTAACAGCTCTAATCTGGCAGCCAAGTGGAGAAGGGATTTTTAGAGAGGCCAAAGTGGGAGCAAGAGGAATAGTTCAAGGGCAGTTGCGGTAACAGAGGCGAGAAATTAAAATGGTGGTATAGACTTCTTATAGCACTATAGGTATTTACAGGTAAGCAGTAGTATAGGTAGTACGCTTTAGTAGTACAAGTAGTTAAAGTTAGGCAGATTTATATATAGTGAAGAATGTATAACCATAAAGTGTAGCCTAAACATTCCCTGCAGGAAGGAAATATTACCCTCACCCATTAACAATAGGAAGAAAATGCAAGACTCAAATACTGTCACTGCGCTGATTTCAGCTGTCAGTTCTCTGCTAAAGAAAATTATCACATGCAAGGTCACAACTTCTTCCAGCATAGCCTGCAGTTAAAGACTGATCAATACGGGGGATACAAAGGCATAGGCCCTTTCCCTAACTCACAATCCTTCTGAAGAGCTATCTTAACTCTGGAATTGTCTCTGTGAGGTTGGCTGAGGAATTCATTGAGAGTGCACTACAGCTCAAGCACCAAATCTTGCTTCTTTCTCTTCCCTTCCACGAGTCCCAATCCCAAGAGCACTTTTTAATAAATGCTCTGCACATTAAACGGCTTCAGTTTAGCTTCGCAGCCTTACCTCCCACTTGCTTCATACACATCCTGTCAGGCTCCCCTTGCTCTTCTCAGCTCTTCTAATGCTTTCTCTTATGTTGAGGACTTTAAGGACTCTGATGCTTCTATTTAGATCACTTCTATCACTGCTGTCCCATCCAGTGCTTGCTTACTCACATTTTAGCTCACTTCTGGGTCCTTCTAGACTTTCCCCAAACCCTTCACGCTGAATTAAAGACTTTGCTCTGCTCTCCCAGTACTGTTACTACATATCTCACAGCAAGTATTATTTTTCTTATTTATCATTCAATGGGGAAAAAAAACCTTTGAGGGAAGGGAATCTCTAATTTTCTTCTGGTTTCTCCAATGTGTTGCACACTACTGACACAAAATTGGTTTTTAATAAATACCTGCCCATTGAATAAAGTGAGGAAGAAGCTTATGAATGCAGGAAATAATAAAGCTGAGAAAAAGGGATTCCAAGCCCCTGGAGCTATCTTTCAGATCTTTTTCTATCATTTTTGTGCAGTTTGTCAAACATTAATTCTAATAACAATAATAATGATAATAATAAAAATTGAACCAATAGGAATATTATTACTATCTAACATTTAAAAAAACCCTGTCAGGAGTTAATGCTAAGTGATTTAAATGGGTTATAGCATTTTCTTCCTATACTGTTGCTGTCTTATCACTATCATCCTCAACCTTATATTATAGATAAGACAGAAAAGTTAGTAGTTTGTCCTGGGTTTCAAAGAAAAAGAAAGAGAAGTTAAATTTATCCACCTTCAAAAGACTAGCAGTTAAAGGAAGGCATTTCCAATATGTTGTTCATTACTGCATCTAATTTATTATATTTACAAAAGTAAGAAAATATATTAGAGGAAAAATCAGGGACTAAGAATCAAATTTTGGAGTAACTAGCTAGTTTTTTTTCTAATAACTCTCAAATCTCTCATTTGAACAAAAGTTCAAAACCACTAACTGAAAGAAATTGGCACAATTAAATGAGATGTTTCATGTATACACAGTAAACACTTATTTCTCGCTTTTCCTCTCTTCTTTCCCTCTATAATGACATTTTTCCTTTTAATAAGCTATTAATTTGGAAATATATTTTGGTTTTGACACTAAAACAATATACAAATGACTAGTTGTATCTTTCTTTGATATAAATGATCATGTTCTGCCCCGATAAATGTCCATTAAAATAAAAATTAAAGATAACTTTAAATTTCATCTAAATTCACTTTCACGATACATGATTTTTAAATCTTTTTGCAAGCAATTCAAAAGCAATTACATCATTACAAAAACTCAAGTCTAAATAGAGGCATTAAGATTCAAAAAAAAAAGTGAGAGAAAAAAGAAATTAGAGTTGACACGTAGCACAAATTCTTCTGTGTAATGAGCCTAGAAGATCAAAGAACCCTCTATCGTTTTCCTTCCTGACAAAAATAAAGAAAATTAACAGGAAAAGTTCAGTTGAAATCGTTCAGGTCATGGGTTACAATTAACTTCTGAGAAAAGTTTCATATTGACCTATTAGGAAAGAAACATCAAGGAGGCCATAAAAAACATTCTAAAAGTTGCTCTGGGACATATCTTCAAATGGTTCATTATCACATTACCTAAAAATGTCACCACTCATAAATAGCTTTTGAGACAGACAGAACTTCTTAGCTAATATCTTTACCACAACTGTTCCAAAATTCACTTTTAAATGAATTTTAGGCACATGGTTATTCTCTTAGCCAATGATATTTTAGAAACACTGCTCTAGGATCTTTACCATTCTTGGTATTACTATTCTGATACTCAGTAAGCCTGATCTTTTAGGGAGTGAGCTATGACTGTTAATATACATTCCAACTTAAAATCCCATTTTATATTACTGGACCATTAAGAAAGTAAGAAAAAATATGTAAGATTACTTCAGTAAAAATAAGAATATATAGAATATATAGATCTAATATAGATTTAGAAAATAAGTTATATTTATTAAATGTATTTATTAAATGTATTTATTAAACATTTATTAAATATAAATAATGTAACTCCACAACCATAATCTTGGACTAAGTACAGTTATGATTATTATAGCTAAGCTTTATTTTTTTCATCAATGTTCCGAGTTTTCAGTGTACGTCTTCCATTAGCCTTGGTTAAATTAATTCCTATTTTATTCTTTTTTGATGGTATTGTAAATGCAATTGTTCTCTTCATTTCCTTTTCAAACAGTTAGTGTATAGAAACACAATTGATTTTTGTATCTTGATTTTGTATTTCATAATTTTACTGAATTTGTTTCCTAGTTCTACCAGTTTTCTTTGTGATGTCTTTAGAATTTCCTACATGCTGTCTGCAAATGGATATAATTTTACTTCTTCCTTTCTGGTTTGGATTTTTGGTTTTTGTTTATTTGTTTGCTTGCTTAATTTCTATGGCTACTTACAATACCATGGTCAGTAGTATTGGCAGGAGTGGACATCCCTGTATTGGTTCTGATTTTAGAGGAAAAGCTTTCGATTTCTCTCTATTGAGTATAATGTCATATATGGCCTTTATTATAATGAGGTATGTTCCTTCTACACCCAACATGTTGAAGGCTTTTATCATGAAAAGATGTTGTATTTTGTCAAATATTTTTTCAGTGTCAATTGAGATGATCATGTGATTCTTATCTTGCATTCTGTTAACATGATGTATTAATTTGTGTATGTTGAAACTACCTTGCATCTCTGGGATAAACCCCACTTGGTCATGGCATATAATCCTATTAATGTGCTGTTAAATTCGTTTTGCTAGCCTTTTGCTAGCATTTTGCTGGGAATTTTTGTATCTCCTTTCATTAGGAATATTTTCTTGTAGTTTCCTTTTCTGTAGGGTCTTTATCTTTGTTTGGTATCAGGGTAATGCTGGCTTCATAAAATGAATTTGGAATTATTCCCTCTTCTTCAATATTCTGGAATAATTTAAGGATTTTTGTTAGTTCTTCTTTAAATATTTGGTAGAACTGACCAAGGAAGGTATTTTCTTCTTGATTTTTCTTTGATGAGAGTGTTTTTATTACCGATTCAATCTCCTTCTACATTACTGGGCTGTTCAGATTTTCTTTTATTCAAGTCAGTCTTGGTAGGTTGTATGATTCTAGGAATTTTTCCATTTCTTCCAGGTTATCCAGTTTGTTGACATATAATTGTTTATGTTTTCTCCTATGATCCATTTTATCTCCATAACATTGGTTGTAATGTATCCTCTATCATTCCTTATTATGTTTTGCATTCTCTCTTTTTTCTTAGTCTAGCTAAGGGTTTGTCAGTTTATCTTTTCAAAAGACCAACTCTTAGTTTTACTGATGTTTTCTATTATCTATTTCATTTATTTCTGTTTTACTCTATTATTTCTTCCTTATACTAACTTTGGCCTTCATTTGTTCTTCTTTTTCTAGTTTCTTGGAAAGTAAAGTCAGGTTGTTTGAGATCCTTCTACTTTTTTAACGTAGGCATTTATTGCTATAACTTCCCTCTTAGTACTACTTCTACTGTATCTCATAAGTTTTAGTATGTTGTGTTTTCATTTTCATTTGTCTCAAGGTATTTTCTCATTTCTATTTTTTCTTTAACCCAATGATTGGTCATGGCTGTATTGATTAATTTTCACATATTTGTTAATTTTCCTTCTGTTATTGATTTCTAGTTTTATTCCATTGTGATAGGAAAAGATACTTGGTATAATTTCCATCTTCTCAATTTTTTAAGAATGGTTTATGACATAACATATGATCTATCTTGGAGAATGCTCCATGTGTGCTTGAGAAGAATGTTTATTCTGCTATTATTGGGAGCAATGTTCTGTATATGTCTCTAAAGTCCATTTGGTCTATAGTATTGTTCAAGTCAGTTTTATCCTTATTGATTTTCTGTTCAGACGTTCTATTCATTATTGAAAGTGGAGTATTGAAGTCTCTTACTATTATATTATTGCTGCCTACTTCTCCCCTCCATATCTATGTTTACTTTATATATTCATGTGCTGTGATATTGGAGGCATAGTTATAGTTATAGATCATCCTGATGAACAGACTCTTTTAGCATTATATAATAACTCTGTCTCATGTCATTTTGACCTAAAGTCTATTTTGTCTGCTGTAAGTATAGCCACCTCTGATCTCTTTTGGTTATCATTTGCACAGAATATTGTTTCCATTCCTTCACTTTCAGACTATTTCAAAACAAAAAACAACTCTATTTTGATATTATAACTCACATGTGATAATATAATAACTGCAGTCAATACTAGAAAATAATTTATTACTTTTTTAAAACCTAAAACTTATTTTACATTTTAAATTGACAACCTATACAAAATTTAATAAAGAGAAATTCATTATAAACAACTTAAATTCTAAAATATTTTATAACTTTGTATATGAAGCAGAACTTGGTTGCCTATTAATATGCAATACTATGCTTGATGAGGATAAATTGGTAAAAGAATACTCTAAGACAGAAAAAGTTTTCCATGCAATACAACACTTTCCAAAAGAAAGGTATTATACTGCAGATAAGAAAAATACTTTTTATACTTAGTTCTTAAGTACAGAAAATAGAAATGCAGAAACCAGAGGGAATACGTACAAAAATATATAACCACCATGCTGAAAATGATGATGCTAATTGTGTATATTTGAATAAGACATTTGCTGTGAAATAAATGTAGATAAATAAAATAAAGATTTATTATCTTGTCTTTGATTCTTTGCTTCATCTCAGCTCTACAAGAAACAGATCAGTTACAGCGTTCTTTATCCATTTTTCCTCCTATTTAGAATTGCTTTTTTTGGCAAACATTTCAGTAAGTTTTATGTATGAGAAAACCAAGTGAGTTTGAAATTTATAAAGGTTGTGAAGAGCTATATATCAACTAAACAGAATTTCTGTAAATATATTTTAAGGCAAATCTTATCAACCAAATGTCAGAATTATTCCACTGATATTCATACTACTGCCACATGCTCACTCTAGAAATGAGCAAGCTGTTCACCAGAGATTCAAACTATAAGCAGAAGTAGAAAAATTTATTTGTTCTGTGTATTTCCTAATAAACAAAGCAATTGTCAGGTATTCTCTTTTTCAATAGAGGTGGATGGTACACGTTTGATAATAATACTGTTAGAGAAAGACAAATACTATATGATTTCACTCATATGTGCAATGTAAGAAACAAAATAGATGAATATAAGGGAAAGAAAAAAAAGAGAGAGAGAGAGGGTGAGAGAGAGAGGCAAACCAGAAAACATTCATCACTATACAAAACAAACTGAGGGCTGTTGGAGGAGAAGTGGGCTGAGGGGATGGGTTACATGGGTGATGGGGACTAAAGAGGGCACTTGTGATGAACACTGGGTATTGTAAGTAAATGATGAATCACTAAATTCTATACCTGAAACTAATATTACCCTGCATGTTAATTAATTGGAATTTGAATAAAAACTTGAAAAAATAGTATTGTTAGAATAGTAAGAAATGCCTACAATACAGTCATTTCTTAAAGAAATAAACACATTCTTTGAAATTTTTCATAAATAAATTTCTTTCTCTCTTTTAGGATGCTGCCTTTTATCTTTTGTGGTACATATTTGTACTGCAATATCTCAAAGACACGATGTATAGGTTCATGAGAGCAAGAGACGGTAAAGTATTTAGGTGTCTAAAGACATTGAAAATCAAAATAATAGGACCCTGCAGCAGATCTACTCAGAAATAAAATTTAAACAGTTGCTTAGTTATTTCCATGGTGGGCTCTGTTTTAATATACATTTGAATACATGTTGATGAATAGTTGCTAAGTAGATATGAAAGAATTTCATATCAAAGAAGGAAATGGCAAAATTTATTATTTTTTTAAATTTTAAGTTATATAAGTAATCACACAAGAAGCCTCTAATGAGGACTTAGGATTTTAGGTTTGCCGTTTTAATGTCTGGTAATTACAGTAAAGGGGTTTTGATGAAGTTCTGAAACGTAATCTAAATCAGAACACTAATTTTCTGAAGCAACTTTATTCCTAGGAATAAATTTTAAACCATTCCAAGTGAGTATAATGGTTTTGAATATTTCTTTAAGTCTAATGGAGCAAGAGTCTTTGTGATAATTACAAAAGAGTAACCCATCTAGACAGATGGATAATAATAAAATATATTTTTTAATTTTATTAGGTACATTAGGCCCATTCACATTTATTGATATGACTGGTATATTTGGTCACAATTCTGTCATAATATATTTTTCAAAGATTTTATTTATTTATTTATTTATTTATTTATTTATTTATTTATTTAATTTATTTATGTTTAAAGATTTTATTTATTTATTTATTTATTTGAGAGAGAGAGAGCACAAGCAGGGGGAGCAGCAGAGAAAGCAGACTTCCTGCTGAGCACAGAGATCAATGGGGGGCTTGATCCCACGACCCAGAGATCATGACCTGAACCGAACGAAATCAAGAGTCACACGCTCAACCAACTGAGCTTCCCAGGTGCCCGTCTGTCATAATATTTTATGGGTTTTGTTACACATGCTATGTTTCTTTCTCTATAGCATACAGTTATAGTTATATACTATATATAGTCTTCCCTAATGAATTATTATCTGTGATACAGCAGGTAAAATTCTAATACCATATTACTTATTAATATAAAATTTCTTTATCTCTTCAAAACACTGACATAACTACTCATTAATGCAAACAAATAGCTCTTAAGACAATTTAAATTATGTATATAAAGATAATTATTAACAATACCATCTGCCTATGTATACAACAATATACCTAGACATTGAGGGTAAAATATTACTTTGGATTGAAAAAAAATTGTAAATATATACTGTTATTAGAAATGGATTTATATTCTATTTTAAGTATTTGCTTGCTAGTGACAGATCTTAAGGTGTTCATTTTACATATTTATTCTCAGTCATTTTAATTTTCTAAGCCCAAGTAACCATTAATGCAAGGAACTTTGTTTTAAATTAAAATTGAGGACACTTTCTCTTTTAAAAGATAGTTTCTTTAGGGGCACCTGGGTCGCTCATTTGGTTAGGTGTCCGACTCTTAGTTTTGGCTTAGGTCATAGTTTCAGGGTCGTGGGATCAAGCCCTGCGTTGGGCTCCACGCTCAGTGTGCAGTCTGGTGGAGATTCTCTCCCTCTCCTTCCCCTCTGTCCTTCCCCCTGTTCATGCTCTTTCTCTCTCTAATAAATAAATAAAATCTTTAAAAAAATAAAAAATAAAAAGAGTTTCTTTAGTTTATGTTAGATATATTCTAAACCTCTGATTTAAAAAATATATACACATACCAAGAGTATTTTCAGTCTATAAATTATGTTGGAATATAGTAGGTAGATATTTTATCCTAATACATGATTATGAACAACTTGAATCAAGTCTAAAAAAACTGCATGAAGTCAACAGTACTTCTTCATTAATTTCCTCATATTTTGGACTCTAAAAGGCAACTGAAATTGCTCTAAATTACTAAACTTGTTTGTTAGACTGGAAAAAAATGTCTATTTCATTTCATAACTTTTATCCCAAAACAAATGACAAAATAATTTAATACTTTCATATGATCTTTCATAAAATTAAAGAACATTTGCATAAGCCAAATCTTTCATATTAAGTTTAATTAGTTATTAAAATGAAATGATCAGCTTTGCCATAACTTCTTTATAGCACTAAGCTTAGTAGCTAATCGAAATATGAAATAACTCTAAATTGCATATAGCATATATTCCATGTATTAAATCCTAAATTTACCATCTACTTTAATGATGTAAGGGAAAAATCTTAAAACAATAAGTTTTTATCCTATTCAAACTATAGAAAAAAATATGATCATAATTTACAATAAATTATTTATATCTTTCAATGTAACACTGCATTTGTTATTTCATGATAAGTACTAATGAATTAGAACCAGACAGTACCATATTATCATTTAACTACTATCAGCACTGCCCTCCGAATACGGTGACCTTTTAAAAACTAACTTCTAGAATTTTATTTTGAATTTTTATCAAAGTGTATAAAGCTGTACATTATAGATTCCTAAATACGCTCAATTTATTAAGAGTTTCTACTTCAATCCTTGCTTAAACTAATTATATACTCCCCATCATCAAGCCAGAGCACTTTATTCATTGATATTATGAAACTCTGAGTTGTAAAATAAACAAATAAAAGCATGTATCTTAAGTCCTTATTTGAAAAATCACTCAGAACAAGAAAACAAGCCAATAACCAATTTAGAATTGTACTCAGTTGTAATTTAACTTGGCATTGAGTGGTATTTTCCAAGCTTCTATTTTAATTCATAATGCAATAAGAAAAAAAAATAAACATGATGTCACTAATTCAAGAAAAGAAAAAGTAGAAAACAGGATTATAAGAAATATTTCTGGGAGCATCTAAAATAAATGAAATAACTGACTTTTTTTGTTTTAAGAGCTACCTTGAAAACTAATGAATCCAACACTAATCTTACTAATAAGGAAACTGAGGTCTCAAAAGATTAAGTCAAAAAATCAATGCTGAAACTGAAACGTGGATGGATATTTACTTAAGTAATCTTTCAAATACTATGAACCAAATTCAATAATTTATTCAAACTTTTACCTCAACAATAGTTATGTAAGCCCCATCTGTACATAAAGCACTCTACCAGTTGCTAGCCCTGTAGAAGTAAGAAAATTGAAATCTTACTGTAAACATGTAATTCTCCTCTTATAAAATAATTAATACATTTTTTTCATTTAAATGGTGACTGTATTAGTAAAAAAAAAAAAAGGATAATTTGGGTATTTAAGCTTACTATCAAAGATATCCCAGTATTAACTCCTCAACAGTACTTAACTCAACAGTACTCTCAGATTTTCATAGATTTTAAGTACTGAAGCTGGTAAAGCTTTTGACAAGTACAACTACCATAAAGATAAAACAAAGACATGAATTCATTACGAAGCCTGATAAATGATACTTCACACTTATATTGTTTAGTTGTTAATTGTGATGACCCAACAGAAGACCCAGATGCACTTCATTTACCCAAATTTTGAGTGTGTGAAAAATGATAAATGCGTATAATGACGTTCTATTTCTGCCCAAGTGATTTTGGAAGCAACGACTCCCACTTCTTCTCTGACAGTACATCATAGCATTGGGTAAAATATTTCAAAGACTAATAGCTTGTCAGGGAAAGCTCAAACTGATAAGAATTATCTATAAAATTATATATCCCTATGTTTGAAATTACTTCATGCAAAAATGTGAAGAACTGGAGAGGGTGCATATAATATTTTAAATGAATATAGAAAGTGTCAATATTTCATTTAAAGCTTTCATGAAGAATGATGGTGGAAAGTTAAAATAGAACTCAAACTCAAGTAATGTTTTAAAGATTGCAAGCCCAGTGTAGCAGTTTGGAATCACCAGCTGACAAACTGGCATGAAGAATCAAAGGAGATCTTATAGAAAGTATGACAACCTTGCAGATAGGTTAAATTAAAATCTATCAACATGTAAAAATGAAGGGAAGAGAAAGATTTTTCTTGACTCTAATGGACAGAGCCTGCTGGTGAATTTAGGAAATTAAAAACGTTGATATAAGCAGAAAAGTCTCAGAAACTGCTAGAGAACATTGACCCAAATTGCCTGGAATTTGAGAAATTTACTCAGACACTAGAATATTTCATAAGAATGTGAAATATAATAATACTAACTTTATCCACTCGACCTTTATAGAAACAGAAACACTTTCTGAATGTTCTTATTTCATTCTTACACTTCCTTATTGGAAGTAAGAAACCTATGCATCTGGAGACTATGGAAATACAAGCATAAGTGCTGGATTAAGAAATTAATTCAACAATCTCTAAATTCACAAGTTGTAAATGAAGTGTATAAAATAACCCAAAGCCAAAGAGAACAGTCTTCTTACTAAATTATCCTCCAAAATGGCCTCATAATTTTTTTTTCCTGTTCACTTTTTCAATACCATGATTACTGCAAGCCCAAAGTTGATAGAGCAAATTACAATCCAAAATGCAATACCAATTGTCTTAGTTTGGGCTGCTACAACAAAAATAATATAAGTTGTATGGCTTAAACAACAGAAATTTGTTTCTCACAGTTTTGGAGACTGGGAAGTCCAAGATCAATGTGCCAGCAGATCCAGTGCCTGGTGAGGGCACTTTTCAAGGTTTTCAAAGGATCATCTTCCTGTTGTATCCCCACATGATGAAGAGAGGGAGAGACAGAGAGAGACAAACAGAAAAAAAGAGAGAGAGAGGGAGAAGCAGCTCTTTCCTGTCTCTTCTTGTAAGGGCATTAATCTTCCTATAAAGCCTCTACCCTCATGACCTAATTATCTCCCAAAGGCCCCATCTCCAAACACCATTATACTGGAGATTAGAATTTCAATATATGAATGTGGGAACAGGGAAGTGACACATTCAGTCTATAGCACTGATAAATTCAAATAAGGTACACTGACTCAGTTTTGTGCTTTCCATGAAATTTTCTTCTAAGAAAACTTGCTAAACTGACCCACAGAGTGAAAGCTTAAGAATTATTGAAGTTGATTCATAACTAAAGCAATATTACAATATTCACATACTGGCCTATTTGTTGCATGAATAATAAAACCAGCATTTGGGAGCAACAGCTAAAGCTTATTAGCAAAATAAATAAGATATGTATATGTAGAGAGATGATAGATAGATACATAGACAGAAAGAGAAAGAGAAAGACGGAGACAGAGAAACAATGTCAGAAGTAACATACATGAAGAGGCAAAAACGAATGTTGAAAGAATCTACAGCAAATCAAATAAGTGAGGGAAAAAAATTACATGATTTCCTGTTCAGGCTATCAAGGAGCAACTTATAGTAACCCATGCACCAAAAGTATGTCTTAAAAGCCAGATAAAATTTCTAAAAGCATGATTGGATTTCACTTAGCGATACAAAGAGCTAGAAAGAGTATCACAAATAAACAAATCATAAAATGGGCAGAAGATATGAACAGACACTTTTCCAATGAGGACATACAAATGGCTAACAGACACATGAAAAAATGTTCAAAATCATTAGCCATCAGGGAAATTCAAATCAAAACCACACTAAGATACCACCTTACGCCAGTTAGAATGGCAAAAATCAACAAGGCAGGAAACAGCAATTGCTGGAGAGGATGTGGACAAAGGGGATCCCTCCTACATTGTTGGTGGGAATGCAGGTTGGTGCAGCCACTCTGGAAAACAGTGTGGAGGTCCCTTAAAAAGTTAAAAATTGAGCTACCCTATGACCCAGCAATTGCACTCCTGGGTATTTACCCCAAAGATACAGACGTAGTGAAGAGAAGGGCCATGTGCACCCCAATGTTCATAGCAGCATTATCCACAATAGCTAAATTGTGGAAGGAACCGAGATGCCTTCAACAGATGACTGGATTAAGAAGTTGTGGTCCATATATACAATGGAATATTACTCAGCTATCAGAAAGAACGAGTTCTCAACATTTGCTGCAACATGGATGGCACTGGAGGAGTAAATGCACTGGAGGATGGCACTAAGTGAAATAAGTCAAGCAGAGAAAGACAATTATCATATGATTTCTCTCATCTATGGAACATAAGAACTAGGAAGATCGGTAGGGGAAGAAAGGGATAAAGAAAGGGGGGTAATCAGAAGGGGGAGTGAAGCATGGGAGACTATGGACTCTGAGAAACAAACTGAGGGCTTCACAGGGGAGGGGGGTGGGGGAATGGGATAGACTGGTGATGGGTAGTAAGGAGGGCACATATTGCATAGTGCACTGGGTGTTATACGCAACTAATGAATCATCGAACCTTACATCAGAAACCAGGGATGTACTGTATGGTGACTAATATAATGTAATAAAAAAACATTAAAAAAAAAAAAGAGTGTCACAATCTTACAAAAACAGAAAGCCAGGAAAACAGCAAGTTCACAACTTTATTTGAAACTATCAAGAGGTTGAGATGACAAGACTACCAATCAGTCATTGATCTACAGAGAGGCAGGCACCCAATGAGATACAGGATGTGAACATTTGCTTACTTGTAACAGAGCTATGCTCAGCTATGAAGACTTCAGATAGGATAACCTGGTGGAGGTTTGTAGTGGATCTTCCTTTTGTGTTGTCCTTCTATTAAGGATACCTATGGAGACAACAGAACACTCCTAGAGGTATCCATAGTTCCTTTTTATCCAATATTGCTACCATGATGGTGGGGACAAAGGACTTCTAATTAAACCTGTCTAAAGCAGGCACTGTGTCTCTTAGTCTCGGAGGATTGGGTGCTCTGGCCCTGTTTCTTCCAGTCTCCATATCCAGTTCTGGGCTCAGCACTTATCCTTATCCTTTCCTCATTAGTAGAGGACTTTTTATTTTTATATCCTCAGCTTTAATGGCTTTTCAACAGTGTCCTCATCATTTTTGCGAGAAAATGTAGAGCCTTAGGATGTTATACACCTAGGGAGACTTTGCAAATCTCGAAGACTTTTTCATAGTAGTAGTCTTTCAAGACTTTTTCACTAGATGCACACAAACAGTATTGGCCAGAATCCTGAGAAAGCATCCATCATAGTGCATGCTTTAAAGTGGAGAATGACAAAGGGTATGTGAAGGGCACAAAATTTGCCAGGACCCTTCTGCTTTAGCTCCCCTAGAAAACAAAAGCCTTTATGTTTGGGAAAAGGGCAACAAAAATTGCATTCTGATAACACAGGTGTAGGCTCCATGCTGCTGGAGAAAGAGAACAGAAAAATATCCTCAACTACACGGGAAGCAGTAAGAATAAGTGCTGGGCCGAGTACTAGAGATGAGGAAAGGGGAAGATCCCATGGAAGCCAAAACTCTGAACTTCAGGCACACACTGCCTGCCTAAGACTGTGGCTTAATCAGAATCATCTTAAACATCCAGGTAGCAAGTATCAGGTAAAAAGTTACAGTATTTACTTTTGGGAATGTTTCCTTTTCTTTATAGATAATCCCCATAGAAATATAATACAAAAGAAAGACCTAAAGTTGATAATGGAGTAGATATTGAGAAAAATCCTATGCCAAGCCAGCCCCCAACTTAATCATAAGTTATGCCTTGAGGAGTATGTAGGCTGAGATATACTGAGGTTAATTATAGTGCCCACCATCACCACCACCACACACATCTCAGAAATACTCCTGTGTAGATTAATTGAAACTACCACACCAAAGGTCTAGAAGAAGAAAAGACAGATACATTTGTAGGTATAAAAATCAATTTATCTGTCTCTGCTGTCCTAAAAAAGATACCCAGTTTCATAAAAATACTATGAAACATATGGAAAAATAAAATAACAACACACAGCCAAGAGACAAAAAAAAATAAAAATAAATAGCAGAATTTGATTCAGATATGCTACTTTCAGTTCAGCTCAAACATGTGAAGAACTTGGAAGTTGTCTATTCCACTCTTACTGGAGGAGTATTGTGAACAACTCTTAAGAGTTAAAAACTCCAGGGGACCCAGTCTAGAGGGGCCCCCACAATAGTTTGAGATTTACCTTGAGAAGCTTAACCAGGTTCCCATAGTAAATGTCAGGGAAAAATCCGCTTGGGTTTCCTGCAGTAGGAGGAGGAAGGAACCATTTAAAAATATGCCAGAGAACTCTGTCTTAACAAGACCTGCTTTCAGGTGAAACCAGTTAACCAGAGCCTAATGTGCTGGGGTATTATCAGAGTCAGCCTTCGATGGGGAAGGGAAAAACCCAACTTCAACTAGCTTTGGCCTTCCATGTAGGTAAAGAAAACACCCAACACTCCAGCCCACTCAATCTAGCCATAATGTCCCATGCCTAAGCAAGAAGAAAAAAAATGAGAAACACTTGTGAAAATCTGTCCAAAGGCATAGATTTACCAAAAGACTGAGACCTGATCAAAGGACTATTTCAGATTGCTTACCCTCTCCCCACACCTCACCACATTACTAAAGCTATTCCTTTTACCTGATATATCATGTCTGGCTATCAGGAAAAAATTGCAAGGTTTACCAAAAGGCAAAAATCACCATTTGAGAATACAAAGCAAGCTTTAGAACCAGATATGGCAGAAGTACTGAAATTATCAAATTAGGAATTTCAAACAACTACGATTAATATCCTAAAGAGGACTGTAATGGACTGTAATGGATAAAGCAGATAGCATGTAAGAACAGATGGGCACTATAAACAGAGAGATGGAAATCCTAAGAAAGAATCCCCCCCACCCCCGGCCAAATGTTTTAGATAAAAGAACACTATAATGGATTTGAAGAATGCTTCTGATGGGCTTAACAGTAGATTGGACATGGGTAAGGAAAGAATCTCGTAGCTATAGGACATATCAATAGAATCCTCAAAACGCTGAAAGGCAAAGAAAACAAAGACAAAAAAACCCCAAATTCACCAGAATATCCAAGGACTGTGGGACAATATACATGTAATAGGAATACCAAAGAAAGAAAGAGAGAAGACAGAATATTTCAAATGATCCTGACAGAATTTTCCCAAATGAAATATTTAAAGTGTTGAGAAAAACCCCACCAGCCTAGATTCTGTACCTACAAAATTATCCACCAAAACTGAAGGAGAAATACTTTCTCAGACAAACAAAAACAAAAACTGAGGCATTTGTTGGCAGCAGATTTGTTGCAAGAAATTTTAAAGTCCTTTAGGAAGAAGGAAAATTGTATAGGAGAAACTTAGATCTACATAAAGAAAGAGCATCAGTGAAGAGCATTTAAAAGAAGGTAAAATATAAACATTAATTTTTTTATTTTTAACTGAAGTAACAGATACTTGTTCAAATAAAAATAGCAACAATATATTCAATTATATATGTTTGTGTATATATCTTATTTATAAATAAGACAAAAAATTGAAAATATTAACAGTCAGAAGCAATTCTATTAAAAGAATTACACTGAAATTTTAAATAACCCAAAGCCTTAAAAAATCACCTAAAAGTTAATTTATAAATTAAATCCACAAAAATAATTTTCACAGCATAAAAAAATTCTAATAGGGTGCCTCATAATAAATGCACCCTACTTTGAAAATAAATAGAATCATATTTGTGTACAAAAAATCCATTATAATGTGATAGGATCTATCCCAATGATATTATATTTAAACAATGACTTTGAGTGTTCACTGACTGTACAAACATTCATACTACCTTTTTAAAACATTTTCCTGAGTTTTTATTTGTACCTACAGACTGCTAAAAACAAAAGAACATAATTCAATCCAGCTCACAAAATATTCTTACCAAAATAGCTTAGATTTTACTGTTGTATCAGAAAATAAAAATTAGGAAATAAGAAACAGTCATTTCATTTAGTGGGTGGGAGAAGTAAGGGCAACTTTTCTCATCTTCTTCTTAAATGGGATAACATATATATTTATTAAAAACATATTTTGGGATCAATTTCCAGACTCACAAGTCTAATTGTGGATATCAGATGTGAAAGGAGAGAGATATTTTCTTTACGTGGCCATTGCATTTAATCTTCCCTCTGTGGCTATGTTTGCCTATGATGTGTTGTCCCCCCAACATTTTTTTTTATCATGGAGGGTTTATATAGTGTTCTTTCCTGTTAAAGGCATTTTATCTAAAAATGAAATAGCCACGAAATAAATGGAAGGCAAGTACACAATGTTGCAACAGATTGGGGAACTAGCTTATCTTTCCCTGTAGAAAGAATTTAATACCTATCAAAATTTCTCTTTCCCTAGAAATCCTACCCTAAAAATATTAGCAAATAAACTCCATGTACTGTTGTTTTTTGTTTGTTTGTTTGTTTCTACATTCCCATATACAGTTTTAAAAATTATCTTACCTAGGATCACCTGAATCCTAAAACATTCTGTTTTGTGCTTTGCAAATGTCTTTTGCTTAATGATACATCTCTGAAGAGCAGTGGCAAATAGACGGGTAGAAATCAGGGTTCCCTTAAAACAAGAAAACACACTAATTTAAGACCCCCAGATTTTTATGGTCCATGGACAAAAATGAAAAAGTGATTTCTAAAATGTGTTATCTTAGGCATAAATATCAGGCTTTTTTTTTTTTTTTTGCATTATTGGCTCACAGTTAAAATTATCATAGTCCTCTACTGAGTTACTTACTGTAAGTGTATTCTTAACACATTTTGACATCTAATTATTTTCATGGAATAATTCTAGATGGGCATATCCATCTTTCCCACCTCTCCCTACACAGATATGACTCCATCCATGTATCTGGTATGCTTCTGAATGTAGGAAATACAGGCCATGTAGTTTGTTCCTTAACTATAAAAATTAATTCAATGAATAATGAACACAATTAAATTTGTAAGTGGTTTATGAAGCTAACAAGCCTCAGTTTCTCCATGGCATGAAAATTTTGAACTTTTGAGTATATTTCAGTAGCTTGTGGGTCTTTCCATTCTTGTTTTTTCCACGCTGTTAAATGATTTTTCTAGTTAAACTATGATTCCAGGTTTGGCCCACATTCTCTCTCCTTGGGCCCTATGAGATGCTGGTTACTTCAAATGCTTGCTCCCTGTGTCTCTTATAAAATCTCCAGTGTCACATCACTCAATAATGTCATGGTGAGGGAGGAGATTAAGTAACTTCCTTTTTGGCCCTTTGGAGGTATCCACTCTGTCCAGCTTCTCTGCATTTTCAGAGAGAGTTTTTGCTGTCTGAACACAGAGCAGCCTCTTTCACCAAAGCCACCTCCAAGCATGCATGGCTATAGGTTTTGTTAACCCAATCCAATGAGCACTCTGTTTACAAATTAAAACACACTTACGATTTTCTCATATTTCCACTCATTATCACATTGTCACAGTATTGTATAAACTGATGGCTTTTTCCTCCCCAATTATGACCATGCTAACAAAATAAACACTACTGTTATGATTTCAGCAAGATTATTACATTTCTACTCTATTCTATTTATATAGCATAGTCGCAGTTAACTGTTTATGTACAGTTTTTCTTGATACATGTTTACTATTATATTAATATGACATATCAGAGATTTGTAATTCCAATTTCAAAACCCTTGGGCCCAAATATATTTTAAAATTCATCAATGTTCAGATTTTGGAAGAATGATACAATGTAATACCATGCAATAATACAATACAATCTTCTTATTATGTAACTTCCAGGGAGGTTTGGGCCAGCACCACAGTCAAAAGCATATTAAAATCATTATATTAATATCTTCTGAATATTTAGTGGGGTGAATAAAAATTATAAAAGAATATGTTGTGATTCTTAACTGCAGAAAAAAAACCTGGTGGTTACCAGAGGGGAGGTGGGTGGAGGGATGGGGGAAATAGGTGATGGGGATTAAAGAGGGCACTTGCTGTGATGAGCACCTGGTGTTTTGGCGGTGCTGAATCACTATATTGTACACATGAAACCAATATTATGCTGTAAGTTAAATAACTGCAATTTAAATAAAAACTTTAAAAAAATGTTCATTGAGGTGAGATTTCAGGTTTTGCCAAACAAAATAAACCCAGCTTTTTTTGATTTCTTAATTGTGAATGAAACACTTTATATTAAACAGCACTTCATATTTTGTCAAGCATAACATACAGTTTTGTATTTGTACTTCTTTGCTAATATTTCCACTTTGCTAAAAACCTGTGCTCTCACGTGTCCGGCTATCCCAAAACATAAAGAAAACACCTTCTTTTTCCTCCAAGAGTTTAAAATTCACATCATGAAAAAATAAAAAAAAATAAAATTCAGTTCATGAAATCCTTGCCAAGTCTCTAGAAAAATTAATTACATTACCTGATAAATGATACAATCAGCAATGCCCATATATTATACTTTATTTAGAAAACATATTATATTTCCCCTGACATTTTCACATTTTAAAAGTGATCCACTTCTGTAAACTAAGCATTTAAATGAACACATATTTTTTTTTAAAGATTTTATTTATTTATTTGACAGAGATAGAGACAGCTAGCGAGAGAGGGAACACAGCAGGGGAGTGGGAGAGGAAGAAGCAGGCTCCCAGCGGAGGAGCCTGATGTGGGGCTCGACCCCATAACGCCGGGATCACGCCCTGAGCCGAAGGCAGATGCTTAACGACTGCGCCACCCAGGCGCCCCTAAATGAACACATATTTAACACAGTACATTATAGTTGCTGAATACCTATTTACAGAAAGAATGATTCAATATACTTCATTAAGTATTCTAAATAAGTATTTAGGATTTTCCAGGTTCAAAAAGTATAATTAATATGTTTGATATCACATGATTAAAAAGTAGACAGATATCAAAGTGAGGATCCAGAATTATAATACAATCTTCCTTCCATAGTATAATAAGGTATTTAATTAAAATGTTACTATTTTATTTTGAAATGGTTTATATTTAAATACTATAAATCATTGAAAAAACAAAAAAATAGTCAATATTATATTTACATTTCCTATAAGCATCTGAAATTGTTTTCCAATGCAATAAACTTTGTGTATAAAAGTAATAAAATTTATCCCATGTTAGTATGTATGTACATTTTTATTTTTTCTTAGAAGTCTGAAATATAAATAACATCCCCAAGCTCTTAATTCTTTTTCTATTAAATATGCAAAAATACAATAATGACATGGAAGTTCTAAGGTGACAAGATGGAATGAAATATAGGATATTATGTTAAGATTTATTTAAAGTACTTTCTTTTTTAAAGAAAGTATAGTTTTCTTTATAAATAATCTAAGTAGGTTTAAAACATTTCCCATTCATATACCTCATTTTCTAAAAAAGTTAAACCCAGAAGTTTGAGTAGATAGATGTCTCAAAATATGAATAAAGCAATTTTAAGATTCACACATATTTTTAAAAAGAAAAAAATGTAACTTTGACCAATTGTAAACACACATTTTTTTAGCGCTATTCACAAACTAAATTTAACATAGTTTTAAGCAATGCTCCTTTACTTCACTCAGTGAAGACTCTAATGTAAATTCAGAAAAATTGTTTTTATAACCTGGTCCAAAAAAATATTTTTATGTCGATTCATATACATATGATTTCCATTTAAAAGTTACCTGAAGGTAAACACACACACACTTCAAAAGATAAAGGCAACCAAATTCAGTTCAAATCAATTTGATGTAATATCAATATCCTTCTAGTATAAATATATTAGAATTAAAACACACGAAAAAATTAATAAATAGAAACATTTATCTTAGATCATTCCTATACTAAATATTTTTCGTCTTTCAGTGAAAATAAGTTTATGTTAATTGTGTGTGACTCTAATTGTATCCATATAAAACAACATACATTTTTAAGAACTTTGTGAAAAACACAGACAATGCAGATAAAGAACAACTTTATTTAAAAAGATAAAAGGTTTAATATTGAAAACAGTAAGTTTCAAACGACAGAAAGGCATTCATATTTGTATTAAAAAGTAGAAAGTATATCTTGTTATTTACATTCATAGAGTAGTAATTAAAGCTATATTAATGGAAACCATCCCTAAAGGAGAAACTATATAAAGGAAAGCTTAAGAGTACTCTAGCAGTATCCAAATTTTGTTCAGTTGGGGAGTGGATGGTAACTAGAAAGGAGTATTTAGCATGATCCAAACTGGAGATAATGTAAAGTTAATAAAAGGAAGACTCTCTCCACAATGTCATCAAAAAGAATAAAATATCTAAGAATAAATTTAATCAGGGGGGGTGAAAGACCTGTATATTGAAAACTATAAGATATTAATACAAGAAATTGAAGATGACACAAATAAATGAAAAGATAGTCCATGTTCATGGATTACAAAAATCAATAATTTTGTTAAAATGCCCATGCACCCAAAGCAATTTACATATTCAATGCAATCCCTATCAAAATTCCCATGGCATTTTTCACAGAAATAGAACAAATAATGCTAAAATTTATATAGAACCACCAAAGATCCAAAAAATCCAAAGCAATCTTGAGAGAGAAGTACAAAGCTAAAGGCATCATGCTCCCTCATTTCTAAAGCTATAGTAATTAAAAGTTATGACATTGACATAAAAAAAGATACACATATCAATACGACAGAACAGAGAGCCCAGAAATAAACCCGTGGATATTTGGTCAATTCATTTAAAATAGGAAACAAGAATATACAATAGGGAAATGATAGTCTCTAATAAACAATGTTGGGAAAACTTGATAGCTACATACATAAGAATGAAACTAAATTACTACCTTACACCAAACACAAAAATTAGCTGAAAATGGAGTAAAGACTTAAACTTCAACTTGAAACCGTAAAACCCTTAGAAGAAAACATAGGCAGTAAGCTCCCTGACAAAAATCTTGGTGATGATTTTTTAATCTGGTACCAAAAGCAAAAGCAACAAATGCAAAAAAAAAAAAAAAAAAAAAAGTGGGACCAAATCAAATGAAAAACGTTCTACACAGCAAAGGAAACCATCAAAAAAATGAAAAGGCAACCTACTAAATGGGAGAAAATATTTGCAAATCATATATCTGAGAAAGGGCTAATATCCAAAATACATAAGGAATTCATACAACTCAACAGCAAAAACATAAAAAACAAAGCAAAAAAACCGTCAATCAATCCAATTGAAAAATGGGCAGAAGATCTGAATAGACATTTTTCCTTAAAAAAAAACATATAGATGGCCAACAAGTACATGGAAAGATACTCAACATCATTAATCATCAGGGAAATGCAAATCAAAACTACTGATTTGATAATGGATATTATCAAAAAGACAAAAGATAACAAGAGATGGTAAGGATATGGAGAAAAGAGAACCACTGTACATTGTTGGTAGGAATATAAATTTGTACAGCCATTATGGAAAACAATATGGACAGACCTCAAAAAATTAAAAATAGAGCCACCATATGATCCAGCAATTCCACTTCTCAGTATTTATGCAATGAAAATGAAAACATAAATTTAAAAACATATCTGTGCTCCCATGTTCACTGCAGCATTATTCACAATAGTCAAGATACAGAAACAACCTAAGTGTCTATCAATGAATGAATGAATAAAGAAATCGTGAGAATTACTATTCTGCCTAAAATAGTATTGAGCCTAAAAAAAGAATGAAATCTTGCCATTTGTGACTCCGAAATATTAGGTAAATATAATTTATCACAGTTCTGTGTGTACTTTTTTAATTATTATTATGTTGGTCACCAAACACTACTTCATTGGATTTTGATGTAGTGTTCCGTGATTCATTGTTTGAGTATAACACCCAGTGCTCCATGCAACACGTGCCCTCCTTAATGCCCATCACTGGGCTAGCCCATCCCCCAACCCCCTCTCCCCTCTGAAACCCTCAGGTTGTTTCCCAGAGTCCATAGTCTCTCATGTTCGTTTTGCAAACTGAAATGAGTAATAGTGTTACCTTATCTGTTTTAAATTCAGATTTTACATATCAAGTTTATTCTATAATTATTTTTCTTGTTCCTTTGAGTTTAAAGTAACGATTCTAGTAATGACTCAAGATTTATTAGGGCAGCTTTTGAGTCAAAGATACTGTTTTTTTTTAAATAAAATTACATTTATTTATTTCATTCAGTGAGTTTTTAAAAATTTCACTCAATTCACTTCACTCAACAAGTTTGTATTTAGTGCCTACTATAGGCAAGACACTGTGTTAAGTGTGAAAAGTAAATGAATGAAAAGTGACATGATCCTTGTCCACAAAAAGCTCAGTATAGCGAAGATAGATATACAACCTTCCAGAGCCAAATATGACATAATATAATCACTGCCACAGAGGACCAGGATACAAGGTACTGCACTGGGGGGAGGAGGTTCCAAGCCTGTGAGTATTGGGACAGGCCTCACAGAGGAGGTGATATCAAAAATTGGGACCTAAAGGAGAAAGAAGACTTTACCAAGACAGTCTAGAGTAGGTAGTAAGGGCATCATAGACCAGGAAAATAGCACGTACCAAGACATGAAACAGCCTACCATGTTGAAGAATCACAAGAGAGCTTAACATGTACAGAGCTTAAGGTTAGAATAGGTGTGTCCAGAGAAAAGAGTGGAGGAACTGGCAGTCACCAGGCCATGGAGGGCCTCCTAAGTCACCCAAAGGAGTTTGGTCTTCATCCTGTAGATGTCAGAGTCATGGAAGGTTTCTAAGCAGGAAAAAATCAAAAAACAAAACTAAAAATATACCTCTTTCACAATTACTATTATTTTGCATTCTAATATTTATCACATGAAGGGATTTGTTACAGTTCGTCTGGGTCAGTGACTTGATCTCTCCAAAAGGATACACCAAAATGGGTGTTTAGAGAGAGAGAGAGAGAGAGAGAGAGAGAGAGAGAATATCTCCACAGAGGAAATACATACATTGTTATAGGTCATAAGGGTTTTCAAGATAATCATTGGGAATAAACTCTTCACGTGTCTCATCTACCAAGAGAAAAAGACAGAAAAAATACAAACTTTTCCAATACTCCAGTGAAAAGACTAGAAAACTCAATTAATGGTCAGGTGGTATGTCTACTAACTGCACCACTGATGGAGAATAGATATAAGAGTACATTCTTTTAATGTTCTAATATCTATGGATGCACAGAATTGACGATTCTAATCTGGCACATTGCTGAAAAGAACTGTTATCCTGATTTGCTTCTGTAGTTAGTTATAAGCACTAATACCTAGAAAAGAGCATACATCAGTCCAGCCGGTCACAATAAAAGGTTGCCTGCTAGGCATTACAAAATTTAGTCAATTTATCACACATTTTTAAGTCTAAGTGGAGGGGGGCCTGAGTGACTCATTCGATTAAGCATCTGCCTTCGGCTCAGGTCATGATCCCAGGACCCCAGCCTGCCATCAGGCTCCCTGCTTAGTGGGGAGTCTGCTTCTCCCTCTCCTTCTGCTGCTCCTCCTGCTCTTGCTTTCTCCTTCTCTCTCAAATAAATAAATGAATAAAATCTTTTTAAAAAAGATGCAATAATATTTAAGTCTAAGTGAAGCTGTTGACATTCTTAATTTTTGAAAAAAAAAGGCCTCACATTTTTTTATTTTGTACTAAGCCCACAAATTATGTCAGCTGGTCTTAGATTAATAAATCATACCTCCTAACTCTAATGATAAAATTGACAAAAATAGAAAATACCAAAACAATAAGAAAGGTGGTGGTTATTATATATGTTGCCCACTTCTCTTTCTGAAGCCTGGCATTCCCAAGGATAAATGAACAGAAGAGACTTTGCATACTCCAGCTCAAGCTGGAAAGAAACAGACATCAATTAAAATAGAATCACATAATATCTGAAGTTTCTCTCATATCCAGATATCAAGAATAGGCTTTATAAAATCTTAAAGAAAGCACTGAGGAATAGATCCTGAAACAGATGAAATCTCAGTTTTTTCCTTATTTTTGGTGACTGGCCTTAGCCAGAAATAGGGGAGCTAATATAAAAGCAAAAACTGTAATAGTAATTTGCCCCATTTCCACGTTGCCAACTCCGAACTGAACAAATGAAACAGACTTAGAGCAAAAGCAGAAAGTATCTAGAGAGAGTCTCTTGAAAATGACACTTGTAGACACGGTGTGTTAAAAATATATATGTATATTGAAAAACAACACCTGTTCTGCAATAACTGAGTCACTAAATCAGGTGGATGGTCAGTAAAAGTACTGCCAGTAGAAAACAAGCACCCACACTCAAACTCTGAAGGGGAAATTCCCCCACATGAAAAGGTTTGAAATTTTTGATCAATAAGTTCTACAGTATCTACTTTAAACTCTGCCACTTTAAAAAAAAAATTTTTTTTATAATAATATTTATTTATTATATTATGCTAGTCACCATGAAGTACATCCCTGGTTTTTGATGTAAAGCTCGATGATTCGTTAGTTGCATATAACACCGTGCAATACGTGCCCTCCTTACTACCCATCACTGGTCTATCCCATTCCCCCACCCCCTCCCCTCTGAAGCCCTCTAAACTCTGCCGCTTTTAAAACTGATCCTATAGAGTCAATGTAGTTCTCAGGGTGGAATTAGTAATCCACCCTCCAGTTTGGATTAATAAGGACCAAAGAAAGGACTGAAAATTAGACCAGTTAAGCATAATTTAAATGTTAGGGACTAAGACTATTTGTGAATTTGACAATGAATCGTTTCAGGATTTAGTTTAGGTTTGGCAGGAAGAGAATCCTACAGAGCAAAACCACCACCACCACCACCACCACAACAACAAAAACTTCATTGTATTCTTAGGAAATATTTTCAAACCAAAGCAAAACAGTTGTTGCTTCAAAATTTGAGCTTGCTTACTTAAGCAAAAGCTTATTTTTCCCAAATTAAATTATCTTTTCCAACATTCACTTCAAATTATTTTCCCAAGTGATGGCCACAAAAGCTAAATTATTATTTCACAAACTGGAGCCTGCCCCGTGTCTGTGTTTGCTCTTTTTCGAATATCTTTTGATTGCAGATTCTCAAAACCATCTTAAGGGCTTGTTAAAACAAAAATCGTTGTTCTCAATCCACAAATATCTGAGTTACTATGTCTCTGGTGGGACTAGAAAATTTGCATCTCTACAAGTTCCTTGGTGATGCCCTTGCTGCTGTTCTGGGGACCATATTTTAGGAACTACTGCTTTATTATAAAGCCAGTTTGACTTAAGACTTTTCTATTCTTGCAGCCAAAAATCTCCTAAATGATCAGATTTGAAATTTCCACTGTTGTAAAAGAAAGATTTTATTGAAGCAGAATTGTAGTTTCTGAGGCAGTATAAACCCCAGTTGAGACTGAAGTTTCCATAATGGTTATAGATGATATGTAATGCAATAAATAGTTTCATTTCAATTCATTCTCCCCAACCAATATTTCCTGCAAATTTAAACAGGTGCTTGTGATTCACAGCTTCCTCAGAGAGGCAGACATTGATGTATCAGAAGACACAGATAAAATAAATAGTTTATATACTAAAATAAATAAAAAAGAATACAATTAACCATTTAGTCTAACGCCATAGTTTTAAGCAGCTAGTTATCCAAGTATTCCAAGATTTCATTTGGAATACAAATCACTCTAAAATGTTTCCAGGAGTAATAAAAAAGAGGGCAGAGAAAATATAATGATTATCAGAAAAATATTTACATGATAAAAATTAATTTTATTGAAAATGTGATCATTTGATAACCTAAGTCATTGAAGAGCTAGCTGCATGCTGGGCCCATTCTATTACTGACAGCGAACTAAGAATTTATGTTTCTTAAATCCAAGCCATCAATATCTGCCCCAAGACATACAAATATTTGATTTCTGACTACTCATTCTTGAAGAAAGGATCCAGAAAACTTAGTACAGGTAAAGAAGAACAGAAAGGGCATGCTAAGGAAAACTAAGAGTATGAGTAAAGGCACACAGGGTTTCAGAGGTAAGTGAGGCTTTAATCAGATCTACATAATCATACAGCATAAGGAATATAGTCAATAATATTGGAATAACTTTGTAGATGACAGATGGAGGGTACACTTACTGTGGTGAACATTTCATAATGTATGTAACTGTTGAATTGCTGTTAGACACCTGAAACTAATATAATATTGTATGTCAACTATACTTCAACTAACAAGGAAAAAAAAACAATGTGTCAGTAAGCATATCTCTTTACCCCAACCCTTTACTACCTTAATTCATGCTGTATACTTTTTACCAAAAATCCCATCAAAATACAAATAATATGGTCCCACTCTTTTCTTTTTAGATATGTTCATTGACTTTCCCTTGACAATCTAAAGTCTAAGCTCCATAACAAGGCATGAAAAATCTCACTATGGCCATTCTATTGCCACTCCTTTTACTATATGCAGTTGGATATTATTATGAGTCAATTCTTTTCACTATTTCTTTCTACCTAGAAGTTTGTCACTCTTATTTATCTCAAGAAACCCTTTTCAAAAACCAAATGTTCCTTAAAACTTTGCCTAATACACCACCTGAATCAAGACTAATAACAGGGGCACCCGGGTAGTAGTACAATCGTTAAGCGTCTGCCTTCGGCTCAGGGCATGATCCCCGCGTTCTGGGATCGAGCCCCACATCGGGCTCCTCCGCTGGGAGCCTGCTTCTTCCTCTCCCACTCCCCTGCTGTGTTCCCTCTCTCGCTGGCTGTCTCTCTGTCAAAATAAATAAATAAAATCTTCCAAAAAAAAAAAAAAGACTAATAACAATTTTCTCTCATCTATTTTGTTTAACAAGATTAAATATATAATAATTATACATATATGTGTGTTCAAACTTTGCAATATTATATTGTTGTTTTTTATTATGTTTAATTTACTAGGTTCCAAATACCTGCAGAGATTTTATTTTCTTGTCCACCACTCCACTGGCTCATAGAAGGCAAAATAATTATATGCCCACTTAGCAAAAATAAAACATCCATTTTTATATCAGTAAGGATGAAGTATAACAAAGAAAAAAATACTTTCATTTGATCAAGAAATATTCTGTTAAAATAAAACTTACCATCACAGGAATTGACTGTAACCCAGAAATATACTTCATATTAGCATTCATTCTCAATATTAAAACATGTGACATTACTAATATGACTTTTAAATGTATATCATATTCAGTTAATTAATCTGTCTTATCTTATTAGAATCTGCTTTTAAAACTCTGTTTTATTCTTAATAAAAAATATATGTCATTTGGGTGCTTGGGTGGCTCAGCTGTTAAGCATCTGCCTTCAGCTCAGGTCATGATCCCAGGGTCCTGGGATCGAGTCCCTCATTGGGGTCCCTGCTCCGCGGGAAGCCTGCTTCTCCCTCTCACACTCCCCTTTTTTGTGTTCCCTCTCTCGCTGTCTTTCTCTGTCAAATAAATAAATAAAATCTTAAAAAAAGAATCTATCTATCTATCATCTATCTATCTATCTATCTATCTATCTATCTATCTATCTATCTATGTTATACTATCATAAGATTAGCCAGTTTAGTAGGATGAATCATGGCCCAAAAGATACATCCATCTCCAAAACCCTGAAATGTATGGACATTACCTTATTGTATAAAAGTATTGACAGATTTAATTCAGTTAAGGATCTTGAGAAGGGAGATCATCCTGGATTACCTGGTGGGTCCTAAATTCAATATCAAGTGTCTTGTAAGAAATGTCAAATGTCCTATAAGAGACACAAAAGACGACAAAGAGGCAACGCGACCACAACGTCAGAGATTGGAGTGATGCAGCTACAAGCCCAGGAATGCTGAAAGCCCCCAGAAGCTGGAAAAGGCATTGAATAAAACCCTTCCTAGAGTTAGTGGAATTGCAGCCTGTCAACACCTTCAGACATATGGTCTCCAGAACTGAGAGAATGAATGTGTGTGTGTGTGTTCTCCAGACACACAGTTTGAAGTACTATGTTATAGCAGCTATTATAAGAAACTAACGGTAATTAGATTTATAAAACTGACTTACAAATGATATGAATGATAAATGACTAAATAAAGATTTCTCCTTTTAGATACACAGATTATAATAAACTCTTCTTTAACAAATCAGAAATAATTGCATGTGTTCTATACTGCCAAGAAGTTGAAGTAAGGTAGTAGTCAGATCGATGTTATTTTATAATGACTAAATACTAGCTAAGTCATTAAAATAAAATAAAATAAGCCTCCTTTAATATCTAAGATTTTACTTCTCATACAAAATACCATGTTTCTCACAGAAATATTTAAGCAAGTAATAGTGAGAATTGCATTTGAAATTTATAGAATAAGAAAGATTAATATGAAGTCATATAATGAGATCCTTATTTGATACTGATGTGTTTTCATTTCCTCTTACATGTTGCAAGTGTTAATCCAGGCATCCTTTTCTGCTTTCAATGCCACTACACTACATCAACTTGTCACCTAAATAACTGTAATTAAGCATTCTCTCTAGTTGCTGATTACAGTATGCTGATGAACATTCCCACTGGATTTAACAGCCTCTTTCCCAACATCTACAGTAATCATCACATATTATAATGTCTTTTTTGCTGAAGACTTCTTAAATAATCTAAAATTTAAATTGAACAAGTCTTTGATTATTGCAATCTAAAGTTCAACAGGCGCTTAATCAGAAAGGTGTAAGTATCATATCATTGACATCTACTAAGCAATAGGATAATATATATCCAGGGAAATAAATACTTAAACTCTTTGGTCATTGATCCATGTCATTTTAAAAAATTAGCATCAGCATATAACCCGGAAAAACATTTTCCTAAAAAGCAGCAGGCTAACAAGAGGTGATATTTTTGAACTTAGCATTTATAACATCCAAATGACTCATTTCCTAGGACTTTAACATGTACATAGTTAATGTGCAGAACGCTAAAATTTGAATCAAGTAAAAGTTCAATAATCACATATTAAAGTTATTATTTCATTAAGTTATTATTATTCATAGATACGAAAAAATGGCATAATATTTTAAAACCAGATATGTGTAGATTTTATCATGCCTGTCCTCAGACCTGGGCAAGAGGACCAATCCCATGAGCCCTATCCATGATTTATAAGGTGGTTGTATCACACATATACATACATATACACACATATCCCCCACTATAAAATGGATCTGTACCTCTGTCACTTGGGATTCAGAGTAGAGACAGCTGGCATGACCCCAGCTTCAAGCATCAGTTCTTATGACTCACACACCCATCTTCCCAGAAATGCCCTTCTGCATCTCTTGCTCTGTGGACCTGAAACAAAAGGCAGCTGAGTTCTAATGCTATAATGGTTTGGAGTTTCCCACTACCAAAAGAAGGCATGAACATTTATTTGTCAGGTGAAAACAAGAAATTAAATTATGCATGTCATTATTTTATTTACTCAATCCATATTTCTGTCCATCATTTCTTTGAACTACTCCATAAGAACATGGTTCAATACACATAACAAACTACATCAAGCAAACTTTAGAGTAGGTGACTGAATCAATTTAAAATTTCTGTAAATATAAAATTTATACATATATTTAAAAATATTAACTGAAATTCACTACTCTTTATTACAAAATAATTGTATTTTAGCATATATATATAAAGGGCCACTATTTGAGAAACATATTGATTTGATAATAGCCTTTACTTAATTAACAAAATACAACATGCCCTGCTTTCATATACCTGGCAACTTGCTATTTGAAATATTCATATCATATTGGTAGGTGTTTGGGAAAGATAGAAGGGAATATGCACATTACATTGGAAACCTTAAGGCAATAGAACAAATGTTTATATCTTCAGCAAGAAGGAACGATTAGTCAATCTATGACACAATTCTAATGTGAATAGCATTTATTTATTAACTTGAGTAAATCCATGTCTTGACCTTAACAGGAGTTAGACAAAATGCTAATGCATTTGGGTCCATGTAACAAAGTAATACCTAATTGTGAATAATCCAGCACATTTCCAATTTCACTTGTATTCTCTGAATCTAATTATTACCCTTGAGGCAACCACCTAAAAATGATAATCCAAATATATTTTTTTGCTGTAGGTTTACATCTAATTCATAAACTGTGCATACTTTTAGCTATTCATTATTCTGGTTATTATCTTGCAAGCATATGAACTATGATTTTTTTTTAAAGATTTTATTTATTTGAGAGAGAGATAGCGAGAGAGAGAGCACAAGCAGGGGGAAGGTCAGAGGGAGAGAGAGGAACAAGCAGACTCCCACTGAGCAGGGAGTCCAGGACCCTGGGATCATGACCTGAGCCAAAGGCAGATGCTTAACCAACTCAGTCACCCAGGTGCCTCTGAACCATGATTTTTTTAATGAAACTTTTTTTTTTTTGGTTTTAAAATATTTTATTTCTTTTTCTGTGTAGAAAGCATCTTTACTTTTTAAATTTAAATTCAATTAGCCAACACATAATACATCATTAGTTTCAGATGTAATATAAATGAAACTTTACGTACTATACAATACCTGCTTCTAACACAGTATATTTTTTTCTTAAAACTTGAACGTAAAACTCCATCAGCCCAATTCAATTTTCAGAAGGTTTACATTATTTATTTCAGCTCTCATTCAAACATTTGGCAATACCTTTTGTCTGAAAATCATTCTATCATTTGAATTTATTTGAAACTCTTATTTTTATAAGAATAGTTATCTATCTACTAGTTAGAAAACTGTAATATGGAAAATTATGTTTAATAAAAAGTAAATTCCTCCCTCCCATGTCAATTTCTCTTTGCAAAGGTAATCACTATCCAGACTCTTCTAAAATTATACATATAACTCAAATATTTCATAATGTGTATCTACATTTCATACAGAAGTAAACAAATTTAATACATCATTCCACATCTTGCTCTTATTGATAATAAGTATTACATATTTTGGAAATTTTTATTTAAGGCCTATTACAATGACTTTATCTTTACTAGCCACATATCATTTCTTTATATTGATCAAGCAAAATTTAACCAGTTCCATGAAAATGAAATTAAATATTTTTTCTACTACTCAAAATATATTGCAATGAACATCTTAGTACATATAACAGCATACTTTGGAAGTACATACAAATGGCATATTTCTAGCCATTAAAATTCTGTATTAAAGAACATATATATTCTTCAGTTTGATTGAGATATATTACTAAATTTACCTTCATAAAAAAGGTTGTAACAATTTATATTTTCACCAAAAATTAACTGAATTTAAAAGACCCTTGAAGAAATATAAATCCATTTTTCTCCATCCTATCCATGTTAAATTTCCCTTGCATTGATTACATTTCTTCTTTTATACTGGATTTTCCCATAATATAAAAATATTTTATCAAAATCTTACAAATAATTGAATAGAGGGAACACATTCAGAATCATTCTGAGGCCAGCATTACCCTGATACTAAAGCAGGATAAAAACAATGTAAGAACAAAAAGTCTAGTTTGTCCGAAAAAGTATTACTACTCCAGCTTTCTTTTGACAGCGTGATAAATGTTTCTCCATCCCCTCACTTTCAATCTGAAGGTGTCTGTAGGTCTAGATTGAGTCTCTTGTAGGCAGCATATAGATGGATCCTATTCTTGTATCCATTATGACCCCCTTTTGATTGGAGCATTTATTTAGTCCATTTACATTCAAAGTAATTATTGACAGATACATGTTTATTGACATTACTTGTTCTGTCATTGTTTCCAGAGATATTCTCTGGTCCTTTCTTGTCTTTGTATCTTTTGGTCTCTCCTTTGCTCTCAAAGAGCCCTTTAAAATTTCTTACAGGGCTGGTTTAGTGGTCACAAACTCCTTTAGTTTTTGTTTCCCTGGGAAACTCTTTATCTCTCCTCCTATTCTGAATGATAGCCTCGCTGGATAGAGTATTTTTGGCTGCGGGGTTTTCCCGTTCAGCACTTTTAATAGATCATGCCGCTCCCTTCTGGTTTGCCAAGTTTCTGTTGAGAAATCTCCAGCTAGCCTTAAGGGTCTTCTCTTGTAAATTAAGGACTTCTTTTATCTTGCTGCTTTAAAGATTTTTTTCTTTATCACTATATTTTGCTAATTTAATTGCAATATGTCCTGTTGTTGGCCTGCTTTTGATGGGAGTTGATTTTGATGGGAGTTCCCTGTGCCTCCTGGATCTGGATGTCTGTTTCCTTCCCCAGATTAGGAAAGTTTTCTGCTACTATCTCTTGAAATAAATTGCCCCCTTTCCTCTCTCTTCTTCTGTGACTTCTATAATATGAATGTTATTACATTTGATGGAGTCACTGAGTTCCCTAAATCTATTCTCATGTTGCATAATTCTTTCTCTCTTTTGTTCAGTTTCATTATTTTCCATTGTCTTCTAGGTCACTAATTTATTCCTTCATTTCTTCCAGCCTGCTGTTCATTGCATCAAGCCTGTTTCCAATCTCATTTACTGCATTCTTCATCTCTGATTGATTCTTTTTTAACTCCTTTATCTCTGTGGTAAGGGTCTCAGTGATGCCTTCTATTCTTTTCTGAAGCCCACTGAGTATCCTTATGATTGCTGCTTTAAACTCTCCACTAGGCATGTTACTTATATCTGTTTTGCTTAGATCTCTGGCTGCGGCCTTATCTTCTTCTTTCATTTGGGATAAATTCCTCTGTCTTGGCATTTTGTCATTCATTATTTTTAAAAAATGTTTGGTAGAATTCGCCAATGAAACTATGGGGTTTTGGTCTTTTCTGTGCTGGGAGATTTTCAACTTTCATTCTTGTTATTGATCTAAGAATATTTCCTATTTCTTGGATTCAAGATTCATGATTCAATCTTGGTAACTTGTATGTTTTTATGAATTATTTGGGTTTTTTCCCCTAGGTTATCTGATTTGTTAATCTATAAATATTTATAGTAATCTGTTATCATATTATGTAGTTCTGAGATATCTATTGTATTGTTTCCTCTTTCATTTCTCATTTTAGTTTTGAGTCTTTTCTCTCTCTTTTTAGTAATGTAGTTAAAGCATTGCCATTTTTTTTTTTAAACTGGTCATTACATTCAAAGTTATGTTATTGTTTATTTTGGTCTCCTATTTATTTCTGATTTTTTGTTGTTGATATCTCCTTCCTCTACTAAATTTCAGCTAAGTTTCTTCTTTTTTTCTATTCTTTGTGGTGTAATGTTGTTTATTTGAACATTTTTTTCTTGATACAAGAATTTATAGCATAAATTTCACTCTAACGTCTGCTTTTGCTGCATCCCATAGGTTTTGGAATATTGTGTTTTCTTTTTCTTTTAAGATATATTTTGACTTACTGTTTGATTTCTCATTTGGCCACCGCTTGTACAGTAGTGTGTTGTGTAATGTTTACATATTAAATATTTAATATTTACATTGTAGATTTTCCAGCTTTGTATTATTGTTGATCTTTAGTTTTATACCACTGTGGTTGGAAATTATACTTGGTATTTTTTCAGTCTACTTAAATTTGTAATATTCATTATGTCTCTTTTTATGTGACTTAACCAGGGAATTCTGTTTGTACTGCAGGAAAATGTGTGTTCTATTTTTCTTGGACGGAATGTTTTATATATATGTTTTAGAACCATGTATTCTGAAATATGCTTCAAGTAAAAAATGTTCTTGTTAATTTTGCATCTGGATAACGGAATCTGTTGAAAATTTTAAAAACAATGTTAAAAATTAAAAGAAAATAAAAATATTTTAATATACAATGGACTATTATGCAGCCATAAAAACGGATGAGATCTAGTCATTTGCAAAAACATGGAGGGACCTAGAGGGTATTATGCTAAATGAAGTAAGTCACACTGAGGAAGACAAATACTCTATGATTTCACTCATATGTAGAATCTAAAAAAAACATAACAAATGAATATGCAAACTAAAAAAGCAGAATAAGACCTGTAAATACAGATAACAACCTGATGGTCACTGGAAGGAAGGGTGGCAGGGGATGAGCAAAATGGGTGAAGGGGAGAGGTAGATACAGGCATCCAATTATGGAATGAGTAAATCACAGGAATAACAGGTACATCGTAGAGAATACAGTCAATGATTATGTAATAGTGTTGTATGGTGACAAATAGTAGCTACATTTGTGATGAGCATACCATGATGTATAGAAATGTTGAGTCAGTATGTTGTACACCTGAAACTAATATAATATTATGTGTCATATATACAAATAAAAATAAAACAATTATATTTGAATCTTCTTTGAGTGCCTTTTAAATTTTCATAATCTATAGTGATGATGGCTAGAATTTGATATTAATTTTGGATGGATCTAATCTAGGGAGAGCCTGGGAGTAGCTCATGATATTTCATGCAAGAGAGAAAATTTACTTTGATTTTGAAATCATTTTTATAAAGTATGCATGAAACACCTGTCTTTTTCACAGACTTTAAAATTTTGATAATTCCTTTAATTTAAACTGATGTTCTATTCCTAAACTTTCTATTGACCTTTAAGACCCAGAGAGCACACAGGTTTTACCTTTTGTAGGTCTGCCCACATGAGTGACTATAGGGTTGTAAGGAACTCATTTCATCTCAGCCCTTTAATTTCCCATAATACAACAGAAAAGAGCAGTGGCAGAAGAAATCAATCCCAACTTATCCCTTGTCGAATATCAGCAAACACAATGTCACAAAACCAATGTGAAGAAATGAAGTATAGATTTTCTGCTGACATTTGTAAAGTGTTTGTGTCAAAGTATTTTTCTAATATAGAAAAGGTTAGAGTTTAACAAATTAAAGCACATATTTCTTTTAAACGGTTATGTTGGTCATTTGGATTAATTTTAATAGCTTTTTTCCCTTATGAAAATGTTTAACTCAATGTGACTGGATGCAATCCTTTAATTACTCATCATTAACACACATTACTTTATGATAAGTATATGGAAAATGTGTAAGAACCTATTTTTCAGATTATAGATTTATCTACTGTAATTAAAAATAGAATCATGTCTCAAAAATTTAGTTTCTGTCAACAATGTATAGCTAGTTTCCTTTGCTAATTAAAAATGATATACTTCATTCTTTCCTCATAGCTGTTACAGGTGTTTCCACATTTAAATAATACATACATTTTAAATAATAATTGTAATGATTTAATTTACATGAGATTATATTATTTGAAAATATAAACAATAATATAGTTATAATATTAACATAATTTTATTTATATTAATCAACAATTACACCCAAATAATTGGTTTTCAACATTTTAATTCTGCCAGTATTTATTGAGGACATACAATCAATGACACTCCAGTAGCAAAGAGTACACTTAGTCCTTAGCCATACGAACTAGGGATTCTTGGAAATAAGTGGCTGACTACAGAGCCACGGCAAGTATAATGTAAGGTGATGACCCTGGAATATCTTGTTGTGCAGAAAGGAAAATGGTCTAAGAATGATGGGGCAGGTCAAATGGAGATAGATAGGAACTAACTAAATCTGGGAGATTTTCAGCATTAAAAGAAATAATAGTAAGTGAAGGACTGTACATCATTAAATAATTAGGAGTCCATACTCACAAAAAAAGGCAGAAACAAAAAAACAAAAATTCTACACGTCAGTAGAATGTCACCTAGTAAAATGGAGAAATGACTGAATTAAAAAACCACCATCAGATAACCATCAAGGTAATAATGGATTCATGCAAGAATCAAAATAAATATTCCGATGTTAAATCATCCCTAAAATTATTTGGCATATATTTTGTGAGAAACAGAACATTTATAAATACGCTCAAACTATCACCTCACAAAAGATATTTAAAATTAACTTTAAAGTGTAGATACCTTGTAGACAACACACTAACCAAATAATTCAAACTAGTATCATAAGCATTGTGGTACATGGTCACTGAGCGCCTCTTGATACACACTGTATGAAAGAGAAGCAGACTGCATCACTTCTATGGTATTACTGCCCAAATCTGGATCTAGTCCTATCATGGAACACAATATGAGGAATATTCTACAAAGTAACTAGCCTGTACTCTTTCAAAGTATTCAAGACAAATACAAGAAAGAACAAGGGAAGACTGAGGAACATTTCCAGATTGAAGAAGTTAACTAAAGAGGCATGACACTTAAATGCAACCTGTGACCTGGGACTTAATCTTGCACCAGAAGTGAATGAGGTCTCTTCAGATGTTAGTACTTTATCAGTGTTAATTTTCTGATTTTGATAGGTATTATGTAAGGAGTTGGTTTTGATGGTATTCTAAGGAGTATCCTTGTTTTCAGGAACTAAACAGGAGTATTTTAAGGGTTATCATGGATTGTCTGATTTCTTACACATTTCAGAAAAATATAAAAGTGTATAGAGAGAAAATAAGAGAGAAATCAAGAGACAGTAACTACAGTAAAATATCGAAAATTAGGAAGTCTGTATGAGGGGCACATGAGAATTTTTTATACTTTCTTGCAAATTTTATCTAAGTATAACATAATTTCCAAAGTCAAAGTGTGATAAGGAGCAGTAAAATCACATGGAGGATTTTAATATCCCACTGCAAAACTCCTGAATCAGAATGTGCATTTTTAATAAGGTCTTCAGGTGATCTTTATACACATTAGTATTTGAGAAACACTGCCTTAAACATGACTAGGCTGGGGAAATAGGGCATAAAAATCAATTATCTTTGTAAGTTTTAGATTTGATAGTGATATTGTGGAGACATTTAAAAAGAGGCTTATCTTTAGGATATTTTACCAAAATATTTACCGATAAAATGCCATAGTGTCTGAAATTTGCTTTGAAATATTATGTGGTGAGGATGAAGTTGATGAGGGCATAGTTTAAATTCAGCTGTGGTGATAATTGTTGCAGCAGGATAATGAGTACATTGAGTTCACTGGGATAGTCCACTTTTTTTTTTTTTTTTGGATATGGTTGAACTCTTACAAAATAAAAAGTATCCACAACACAAACAAACAAACATATCTTCTTAATAAAGAATGTTAGCAAAAAATAAGAGAAAATGATTAAGTTGCCTAGAAGGTCATCTGGAAACAATGTCCAGAGAAGACAAATTCATTCCCGTTTAACATTGTTTATATGATTTCCTTCTGTATATTATGTATTCTCTCTTTATAATTAAAGATATTACCATAATCATAAAACTAGGTTCTTGCAATAAGCAAGACCATACAGCAGAGTTAACAAAAAATTTTAATACTGCGTCATTTTAAACTAATAAATTGTTCTTTGACAAATGTTCCAATCTATGTTTCATTAGTAAAATAATTACAAGTACTATCATGAAAAGAGAGAAAAATGTTAGAGGCAAATGTATAGTTTAAAACGTAATTTCAGTAGGTTAGGTGACAGATAATAATGGCTTTAAGTCTATCATTTCCTCCAATTTTGACCATACTGGATTTTTCTTTTTGGTAATTATACTTAAATATATATATATAAATATGGTATTCAACTACTGTTAAGTTGGCCAAAGTCTCTTCACCAGCTAGGTTCTGTCTCCTCATGTGGGAAGGGTCAATAATAACAATAATGTCCATATTTATTTGAGGTTAAATAACTGACATGAAAAAAATAAATTTACAAATTTTAAAATATGTAAATAAATTACCTCATGATTTAGTCATTATCTTTCATACCTGATTCATGTATTTTGCAACATTTTGAAATGATTTATTCAATTACTGCACTCCCTGTACATTATTCTTCAAGAGTTGTGAGTAAAAAAGAAAATATATACCAGGTACCTATTATCTATGCTTACTTTATATCTAAAACTACATTAATACAAATGTAGCCCGTCATTAAAAAAAAAATGACCAAATTATCAATGGTTTAAGGAAGCCAGAAGTTTATTCCTGTATCACATAACACTCCAAACAAAAGGCCAAATGTGATATGGTGATTATATGGTTGGAGGCCCATACTTCTGTTCTCTTTTGCCAAGCTATTCTTCAACTATAGACTCCAGTATTATCTAAAATGATCAACTTCTGTTCTCACTTCAATATTACACCCAATAGGAAGTACCAAAAAAAAGGAAAGAAAAAAAGGAAAGCACAATTATTCTCCTTAAAAGCAATACCCAAATTGTGTACATCAGTTTTTTTTTAATATTATTGACCAGAAATTAGTCATATGACCATATCTAGCTTCAAGAAAAACTGGAAAATATAGTTTTATTCTGGATGGTCATGGCTAAAGCCTGGGCATTTGGTTACCAAATGAAGATATAAAACATTAATTATTTTAACTGAATAAATCTGTGGGAGTTTTAGAATTTTTATCCTAAAGATTTCAATTTAAAAAAAGAACCCAATTGCTTAGGGGTTTAGCTACATAAAGGTTGAAACATAAAGGTTTAAAATACATAGGGAAATTTACTGAATATGTAACCATATTTTTTTAATTTTATGGATGACTGGAATACTCATAGAGATTACTCAGAGGAATGGGATAGCTCGCTAAAAGCCAAGACTGAAAGACAGGTTTTTTAGTTTCTAGTTTAGTTTGTTTTTCAATAAGCCAATTTTTATAATTTGAAGAATCATAGTTGCTTCTAATTTTTGTCATATGTTTATATCTAATAAAATTCTAAGATAAACGTTGCTCAAATACATTTGAGGAATTTTAAGAGTAAGTACAAGTCTCATTTGAGGTATATTCTTTATTTCATAGGAAATGAGTTTGACTGGATGAACAAATGACTAATAAAGAAAAACCGTTGGGGGGCCTGGGTGGCTCAGCTGGTTAAGTGTTTAATCACTAAAATTGATGTTTTCTTTACTATTCTAATACTCTTCTTCATGGTAAAGAAGGTTCCTTTCATTCCATTATTAACATGACATTTTACACAAGGGAGATACTTGTTTTTATCAAATGACATTTAAGATGTCAAAACTATGTGATTTTTCTCCTTTCCAAAAATGGATGCATTAATAATTTTAAGTTTTGACTGCCTTGCTGACCTAAAATAGTTCTAACCTAATTTTACATCAAATGTTAACACACAATTTGATGTGATTTGTTACTAACTTATCATTTCTACTGATTCTCAAGTCTATTAAGTTGTTTTCAAACATTTTTTGAAGAACACTAGTTCAAAAAATGCCAACAGGTGTTCTCTAAAAAATGGATTATATGATTAAATATATTTTTAAAATTGTAGCTGACATGAATTTAAAGAACTCTCCTTGCTACTGAAATTTGCAGTTAATTCATTAATCTGGATTAGAAATATTCAAAGAATAGTTATTTTAAAGAATGTTTCTAAAGTTTCTTTTTTCTAGAACAGTGTAATACATTCACTTTCCAGAGTTCTTGTACTTTTTAAAAATTTAGTATTTCTGGGGTCATTTAATTTTGTTTTGACAGGGAAAGAAGGCAAAGCTGGGCTGAAATCATCAACTCAGGATTGAATCATAATTTGAAAATGAACCAAATCCTAGAAGATATATAGAAAACAAACCCCTCAGTATTTACAGAAGTATGATTACTTCTTCCAATAATATTATTGGATATATTTTAGATTTATTGGCGTCCCTGAATTAAAACTATCTACAAAATATGGCAAGTGAAAATTTGGCCTTTTATAAGCACAACTAATGTAAGCATTCCCGAATAGTTATTAATTTTCTAATTCTGAGTAGCCATTAAAAATTAGTCTTTTCATCGTTGTTAAAGATGTTTTTGTGAATATATGTAATCTTATTTATATATACACACACATATATATGCTCTTGAACAACTAACAGTATTTAACAATTCTAAATGTAAAAGTTCACATTCCATTTCTCAGTGAGCTAAGAACAATGCATTTCATTCTATATCTTCCCATAAGATTGGCACATACGTTCTCATAAGATAACAAAAAACCTAAATATTTTAGAAATTGCCTGATTAATGCTGAAAGGTCAGTAACAGCTATGTACACACACACACACACACACACACACATAATGTGTTTAGAAGCCAGTGACTAAAGGTAATGAAATAATCTAGATTTAATATGCATTTAATATAAAAAAGGATTGGCTATCAGCCAGTATTCAGATTTATTAAGAGTCAAAAATGCTGTCACAGCTCATGTGTACATGGAACATTAGTCATTCATTTTGTTAATCTAACATAATATGGAGTATAATTTATCAGGACATCAAAATAATAGCTTTTACTCCATTTGCTCACTTCTATAAGGACATGCACAATAGACTCCACAGCTATACATGCACTCTATTAGGGCTAATTGAAAATAGATGGTACAATTAACCTGCTTCTTAGTAAAAAGCATTAACACTTAATGTAAAAGTCTAATCACAATAAAAAGAGGCTCACGTGGGAAGGAAATGTGGTGAATAATTCAAAATCATCTTATTTTCTCTTACAAAGTAAATTAAAGAAAGAAAAAGTTAATATAACAACACCCAAAGCAACAATTAGATCATTTGCATTTCTAATCTTTGCTTTCTTTCTCAGATATATTCCATTTCAGAAGACTCTATAGATGATTTAACACAATGATTCAAGGTATTTAGGTGCAACATAGCAGAACTGAGCAGGTGGTCATGGAAGAAATAAGCTGTGGAGGGAATCTATTACAACACAAAGTATGAAAATTAACATGCAAACTTATGTGGTAGGAAAAGCTGTCTTGATTACTTTATCTTAACAAATCCATTAAACACAGGATTTCTTGATGATACACTGTAACTAAAGCTCCATAAGGTCTTTAAAAATAGCAAAAATATTACTTATTGTTTTCATTTTTTAAAAAGTCATCTATAAATGGTGATTTCAAAATCTACAACTTCAAGTTGTCTCATAAGGTTTTAAATGTGTTTGAACTTCTTTTAATATGTCTCATAATGAAAACTAAAGTTTTTGAATGCAAATTTAAAGGAAATACTGAGAGTATTTACTACTCCTCTTGTCTTCTATACTTAGGGCAACCTTCATTAATCAGTCTTTAGAGGGGAGCCTGGGGGGCGCCTGGGTGGCACAGCGGTTAAGCGCCTGCCTTCGGCTCAGGGAGTGATCCCGGCGTTCTGGGATCGAGCCCCACATCAGGCTCCTCTGCTAGGAGCCTGCTTCTTCCTCTCCCACTCCCCCTGCTTGTGTTCCCTCTCTCTCTGGCTGTCTCTATCTCTGTTGAATAAATAAATAAAATCTTTAAAAAAAAATATTTAAAAATAAATAAATAAATAAATAAATAAATAAATAAATAAATAAATAAAGGGGAGCCTGGGTTGCTCAGTTGGTTAAGTGTCTGACTCTTGATTTCCACTCAGGTCATGATCTCAGGGTCATGATCTCAGGGTCGACAGATGGAGCACCGCACCCCCCAATTCACCTTTGGGCTCTCCACTCAGCAGGGAGTCTGCTTCTCTGCTCTTTTCTCCTTCTGCCCTCCCCGCCCACTAGCACCCTCTCTCTCTAAAATAAATAAATCAATCTTTTTAAGCCTTTATCAGTCTTTAAACTATTTCCTACTAAGTCTGATCTCAGCTTTTGAATCCTTTATTATAACATTCTCGAGGCCACCACTATCAATTCCTAGGAACTGCAGTAACAAAAGGTAATCATTTGACAAACCCAAAAGAGAGTTTAGAGCTCTCTTTGCTTAGGACTTATATAAATTAATAAATATTAATATTTTAATATAATAATACATCAAATTCATTATACAAAAATCCCTTTCAAAAGAGGATGTATGTAAATTATTGTAGGGGAATTATTATGTTGCAACATAGAAAAATAATACCACTTATTTCAAGCTTTCAGGGAATTTTTTTCTAAGAGAAGTGAAATTCCAAACGTTATTAGAATTGAAGCTGGACATAAATGCTATACTAAGATGATAGTAGCACCACTTTCTATTTTTGGAAATAATATCCTAAATTATGATGACATGAATAGGTTTTCCTCAGAAGACAGGATGAAATAGGAGAAGTGAAGGCTAAGTTTGGACAAGAGTACTAAAGTTCTTCGAGGGTCATGAAAATATTGGCATAATCTATAGTATGTCATGAACATACACTAAGGTCTAAAACAATTGGCTAGATTGCTAATAGATGGCTAATAGATTAAGTTATAAGAGAATCAAAGAGAAAAAGCTCTTCAGAGGTAGAACATTAACTCATTTCCTTCATTTCCTCCCTCCTCAGTGTCAGGTGAAAGTGTTTTGACCTTAACTAGAAATCCATGTAAATATACCTGTAGGATATTCTAGGTGTAGCTATGTACTAATTTCTTTTCTAAGGAACACTTTGATCAGGATATACCTATGCTGGTTTTATTTTTATTTGTTTGTTTTTTGTAAATAGACCTGTTAGATTTATAAATCTCAAATGTGCTGAAGAATATAGCTATTTTAGTTATAGCTAGTGAAATAGACCCCCAAAACTATGCAAGTAGATTGACCTGCATCCACCTTTTGCTCTTATCATTCTGAACCGAAAACATGTCCTGGTGACAAAAAGCAGGGAGTTTGGCAGCTTTGTGTGATAGATGTGGGGCATCCTATATGTGGAGGTGAACATTGAGAATATATGGTACTGCTTCTCTCTTGGAATCTTGGCTAATCACTAGTAAAACCTGATGCCAGGTAAGATTTCTACTCTGTGTATATCCATGTTGTCATTCAAGTCTTTGAGTTTGCTCAGGATCACATTTAAAATTTGGGGGGTTAGCTTTAAAAAGGCAGAATCACAAGAGTGGACTTAGCATTTATTACAGATATTCAAAATTAAATTTTGTTTTGAACTATAAAATGCTATATGCTTGAATGCCCTGGAGATTTGCAATGGCTACTGGTATGCTAGAATAGCAAAGAAGCACTACATGGATATCAGAGGGAGAGAGATTGTAATTCCTCTTAAAACAGTGCAGCTCAAACTTAGTTGACTGAAGAAAATTCATTGGTACAAATATGGGAAGAATTTTAAAATAAGGAAGAAAAATCATGATTGTCTCAATAAATTGAGACAAAGTGATAATATGTATACACACACACACGACAAAAATCTTAGTCAATTATGGAAATCACTTAATATAATAATATATATTGAGAAAATACAACAAAAATCATACTTAATGGTGAAGTGTTAAAATCTTCCCTTCTTAAAAAAAAATCAACACAAATTGTATCCATGATCATGAATTTTACTAGAGGTCCTAGCCTGAACACTAATGTAATAAAAGTAATAGAAACTACAAGTACTGGAGAAAAATGGAAAAAGCACTATTATCTACAAATTGCATGATTACATATGTAGAAAATTCTTCAAATTGTACAAAAATATTAGAAATAATCAGAGCAAATACTTTGTTGGGTACAAGGTCAATATAGAAAGTTATTGTGGATCTATATATGGACAGCAAATAGAAAAATGATTTTTTACACAAATTCTATTTACAACAGTAAATGTATGTGACCCCGAGCTATAAAAAGCTTCAGAAAATGGCTTTCCATAAAAAATAATAAAATGGGATTAAGAAAAAATAATAAAGCCTAGGGGCGCCTGGGTGGCACAGTGGTTAAGCGCCTGCCTTCGGCTCAGGGCATGATCCCGGTGTTATGGGATCGAGCCCCACATCAGACTCCTCCGCAATGAGCCTGCTTCTTCCTCTCCCACTCCCCCTGCATGTGTTCCCTCTATCGCTGGCTGTCTCTATCTCTGTCAAATAAATAAATAAAATCTTAAAATAATAATAATAATAATAATAATAAAGCCTAAATAGAGGGATTTATGGTAATCAGTAATTGGAAAATCAAATACTGTGATGATGTTACATTTTCTCCAAATGTTTCTAGGCATTCAATGCAGCCCCCAATCAAAATCCCAAAGGATATTTTGTGGAAATTCATGAATTAATTCTAAAATATGTCTGTAGGAAGCTTGAATGGTTCAGCTGGTTAAGCATCCAAATCTTGGATTTGGCTCAGGTCAAGATCCCAGGGTCATAAGAGACCCAAGTAGGGATCTGAGCTCAGCCCGGAGTCTGCTTGTCCCTCTCCCTCTTCCTCTGCTCCTTTCTGCCCCCTGCTTGTGTGCTTGCCTGAACATGCATTCTCTCTCTCACTCTAAAACAAACAAACAAACAAACAAACAAACAAACAAACAAACTCTTTAAAATATGTCTGTAAATGCAAAGAACCAAGAATATCTAAGACAACTTGAAAAGAAAAGCATAGTAGATTTATTCTATTAGACAGTAAGTCTAATATTAGCACAAGGATATTCGTAGACTGATGGAACAGAATAGAGACTTCAGAGCCAGACATATGCACGGAGGATCACAATAACAATGAGATTAGTAGGAAAATGTCCTTTTTAATAACAATGCTGTTCCAACTGGATATCCCTACAGAAGAAATACCAAGAATCAGCAAGGATGCATAAAAGTGGGAATTTTTATTTAGTGGAATCGTAACTTGGCAGAACCACTTTGGAAAACAGTGTGGCAATATCTACCAAATTTAGCATACACATACATAATAGTCCAGTTATTCCATTCTGAGGTATACACCTATCAGAAATGCATTTTGTATATGCATGTAAAAGCATGCACAAGAATGTCCTTGTCAGCACTATTCATAATAATCCCAACTGGAAACAACCAAAAATGTCCATCTACACATATGGATAAATCGTTTTTGGTATGGTCATAGAATAAAATATTATAAAGTAATTTAAATGTACAAACTATAGCCAAACACAAACAACACAAATTTTCCAAGCATATTGTCAAATGAACAAATCCAGACATAAAAGAAGAGATGACACCATATGATTTCATTTAAAACAGACACAGTAGCTACAAGCATTACAAGTTAGGATAACATTTACTTTTGAAGACAAGGAAAGGCGTTGACTGGAAAGAGTATGTGGGGTGGGGCTCTGAGCTGTTATTAAGGCCCTACTTCTTGTCTTGAGCGATGATTATATGATTGGGTTTACTTTATAAGAAACCATCAAATTATATATTTATGCTTTATATTCTTTATACATATGATCTTTCAATTATAAAATCTGTATTTAACAATTCTGTCCCAAAACATCATGCCCACAAATTGTCTATCTCCTCAATTCTTTCCTTTAAAAAAATCTCAAGCAGTGTAAACGCTAGGTGAAAGTTTAAAAACACATTTAGAAGTTCTTATACAGTGACACCACACTTCATGGTATAATTTATAATCAGAAGTATGTTATTAAATGTGCTATAGTCAGTTACAGAGCTTTCTGTCCCATTTTCCTTTCAGAAATAATATGCAAATGATAAAGGAAAGGAGTTTTTAAAAATACAGGCTTAAAGTAAAAACGTGACAGAAATATTGCACCTTTTACAATACTTAAAGATGGACACCAGACGGAGGAGGTGTTAACTGCTTTGTCAGAGCAGCGTCGGTATAAACATAACTGGCTACAGATGGAGGTACACCTAGAAAGGCAATCCAGTAATTCTCCAGAAACTTGTCTCTGTTCAAGTGTCAGAAGGCTAGGTACCCTGAGCAACAGATTGAGGCATAATTCTAAAACAGGAAAGCTTCTAGAATCAAAGAACCCCATTTTTACCTTTCTGGAGTGATGTATTTATTGTTTGAGATGAGTGATAAGGTACCGGTCTGAAAAAAGTAGGGTTCATTGGAAAAGCTCATTCAGAATTACACCTCCCTTCACCACTAAAAACCAACAGACACTTAACACTTTATGATAGGCAGAATTCTTAAGATGATCCCCAGTGACACACACCCATATATAATCTTCCCTCCAGCAGGAACGGACCCGCAAATATGGTATCACTCCCAAGATTACATTACAAAGGTGGAAGGAATTTTGCAGATGTAAATAAGGTCCCTAATCAGCTGATAAGGAATCAATCAAAGGGAGATTATCCAGGATAGTCCTGAGTCTATTAGATGAATTTTTTAAAAGGGGGCTTAGTCCTTCCCTGAAGTTCTGAGATGCTCTCCTACTGGCTTTGAAGCTTACAGCCTTAGTATGAGTAGCCCATGGAAAAAAAAGCAGTCCATAGGAACTGAGAGCCTCAGATCTCCCACTATAAGGAAATGAATTCTGCCATCAATCTGAGTGAACCTGGGAGAGAGCTTCAAGCTCCATATGAGAACTCAACTCTACCAATATCTTGAATGGAGCTCTAAAGACTATGAATAGAGGATCCAGCATAACTATCCCCCAGACTCCTGAGCCACAGAAACTGAGATGATAATGTATTTTGCTTAAACCACTAAAGTTGTGATAACTTTTTATGCAGAAATAGAAAAAAACAATACACTCTCTTACGCAGGAAAGTGAAGAAATTATTCTCTAGATGAAGAAAAGTGCCCCAGAAAAATCAAGGCAATACTAAACTTTGAAAGTCCACAATGAAACAGCTGCCTCACATGGTGATGCCCAACAGTTGGCGTCCTGTCTATGTGCACAAAGCATCCAGTTTTCTAATGCCTCATTCCATAATATACATGGACATACACTGAAAACAATCAAGCTATCTGACCGGGAGGATCCAGTCTCACAAGCTAAGTTTTAAAGAAAAAAGAAATGCCCTTTAATTTGTGAAAAGTTAAACTGAAAAATACAAGAGTGTTTGGGAAGGTTAACAATAGTTTAAAAAAGTAGTAACAATTATGTACATTTGAAAGCAAATTCCAGAGGAAGATGAAACAAGTGGCATACTACATAGCGAAACAAATTGAGTGAACATATTATGGGGTGGGAGAACTGTAATTTTGGTATACTAATTGGCTCTGCTTTGAGCTCTATCTCTATTAGTGTAATAATAGAACACTGAGTATTGATTAATACAAATTTGCTTTATAGGATCATATTCAGAGGACCAGACACTCATTTACTCTAATAAAATTTGTTATATTACATCAAAACTCAATAAATCAAGAGCTCTCAAGAGAAGCATACTATTTAGAATAGGAAAATATGTAACATAAGGAATGTTAAAAGTTTGGAAGGGGCTGTGCTGAAGACCCACTGTAGAGTTGGAAAGGGAAAGAGTAAGGCACTGTTGCTTTTATTAACATCTTTTTAGCACAATTAGTTTCTGAAAATATGTGCAAATATCACCTTGATAAAAAAAGTAGATTTAAGAATTCTAACAGTATGGGTGTGACCTTTGTTTAAAGTAAATTATGTGCTTTCCCCAATGTTACTACCCATTAAAGCACACAAAGTGGTCCCTGAAGGGCTGAAAGAGTTAATGTACCCCTCTAAGGATCTGAAGACAAGGAAAGGCTGTCACTAGGGAGCCACTGGCCCATTAGGCAGAAGGAAAGATTACCAAGCAAATAGTCTAAAACATCAAAAGGCGAAAAAGAGGAAGAGAGTTTATGTGTTCTCAGTGAGACTAATAAAATTATATGAGGGACTGAACAGGTAACTATACCTGTTAGATATTAAAAATCCTACTTGGAATTTTTGATTTCTACTACTAGTGAGATGCAGGATGTTTAGCCTAAATAGCATTAGGAATTCCTGAGCTTTTAAATAGCCTTTTCTTATCTCTGTAGAAACTTGTAAAAAAGTTACAAGGGAAAGATATTTGCAAATGGGCCAAAATTAGAATGAAAAACAAAGAAAATCATGGATAGGGGAAAATATATTCAATTATTGTTTGTTTTATACGACAAGAAGCATTAAAGGTTAAACTTTACAGGCAATCTTATTATGTTGATTTATTTAAAGATACTGGGAACTATATTTAAAATCAATGGCATTTCAAAAAGAAAAATATATATACATATATATACCTTTTATTATTTGGAAGTGATATATAGAACAGAAAACACAAATTTATGGGAAAAATCTGACCTTCTGTTTCCTTGAAATAGCAGAAGACTAGCCAATACATTTTAAATACTCCATTTTCTGAAAATATATCCTACATAGACGAGGTTTTTATTTTGTCCCCTCATCTAATTTGCTTTAAGACTTTAAAGTCATATAATCTTTCTCATTTAAAATATTCATCTGTTAAGCAAATAGGAGAGAGACAAACTAATTTTGACAATGAGATCTTAACACTGAATGTTCCTAGATGGGATGAGGTAAGGATGGAGGAGATGATGGCACTGCTCAAATAGGGGAGGTCTGCACCTCCCAACCCTGCTCAACCTTGGAACCAGAGTTTACTAGATAAAAAAATACATACTGGACAAGCTTAATGGATTAAATTTTTATTTAACACAGTTGATTTCTTGGTAAAATGTTCAAGATAATATATCAAGTCCTGTCAAGCTCTCACTGATTTCTCTTCTCTGTAAAATTTAAATTTAATGAACTTAAGCTAAGAGTAATCTTTTCTTTTTTCTAATGTGATATTTTGTTTGCTTGCATAAAATATTGAATCTACTAAAACACAGTTAAAAAAAACCATTAACTTAGCATTACATTAATAATATTAGTTAATATAAATAACTAACAACAGAAATGGTGGCTCACAGATGCTGGTCATAGTTATGGACTAAATGTTTGTACCCCCCTACCCAAACTCATGGGTTGAATCTCTAAACCCAGTGTGATGGTATTTGGAGGTGAGGCCTTTGGGAGATAGATTAGGTCATGAGGGTAGGGCCTTCATGATGGGATTAATGTCCTTATAAAGAGAAAAAGAGACACAGGAGATATCTCTCTCCCTCTCTCTCTCTCTCTCTCTCTCTCTCTCCATAAGCATGTACCAAAAATAGGCTTTCTGAGTACACAGCAAAAAGCAGACATCTACAAGCCAGGAAAGGGGCTCTCACCAGACACGAATCAGATGTTACCTTATTCTTGGACTTCCCAGCCTCCTGTGAGAAATAATTTCTGTTATTCAAGCCACTAGGTTTATGGTATTTGGTTATAGCATCTGAAGCTAAGACAGCATCCTACATGATTATTTAATTTAAGGTCCAAATCTGGCTTTGAACTTCCTAGCAAACAGCATAATAATTCAGTTGCACAAACTCTATTTTGTGGTTCAAAGAAAAATTGCACTAGCTACGGTTAAACAGGCAAGGAATACTTTATTCAGACTTATTAAAATAGGGAGAAAAATTGAACTCAATTCTGTTGAAACAAATGCAGGAGAATTTTTAGGTGTTGGGTTGAGACAGTGAACAGTACTGGACGAAGTCAGTGAGGAGGTCGTTAATGCGATCAGACCATCTATATTTGCTAACTGGCACTGAATGAAATTAGGTTCCTACCCTCCTCAGAGACTGAGAGATAAGGGCAGAGTCTGAGAGATAAGGGCAGAAAAACAGTTTTTAACTAAGTTTTCTAAAGTAAATTCTATGAGAAAAGGGAGATCAGGAGCCTAGTGAAAAAATCCTGCCTAAAGTTTAGTCAAGCTTAGGGGAACTTTAAGCCTATCTTAGTCACTGTGAACAATATTAATATAATTATCTTTAATGTAAAAGGAAGTTTATAGCAATATCCATTTGTTTTCTCATCTTCCTTCTGTCCTTCAACCCTCCCATTCTCCCTCCCTCCCTCCCATCCTCCCTCCCTCACTCTCTCTTTCCCTCCCCCCTCCCACCCTCTCTCAATCTATCTTTCTTTCTTTCTTCTTTCTTTTCAGAGGGAGAGAGAAGGTGGGGCAGAGGGAGAGAGAGAATCTTAAGAAGGCTCCATGCCTAGTGCAGGGCCCGAAGCAGGGCTTGATCTCACAACCCTGAGATCATGACCTGAGCCGAAATCAAGAGTGTCAATCACCAACTGAGCCATCTGAGAGTCCCAGCAATATCCATTCTTTAAAAAATAATTCATATAGATTTCAATAAGGAATCGATGTCACCCACAAAAAGGATATATTAATTTTATGTCAAAATTTCATGTGAATAAGAAAATTGTTAATTAATATAACCTTTATCCTACAATATTAAACTTGTACAGTCTTTAGTGGGAGACTTATGAACTTCCAAAAACAGATTAACAATTACTAAGGTTAGTAAGGAAGAAATGGAATATCCTTTTGATTTGGTGACACATTCATTGAAAAAGAATGAAAGAATAATGCCACGGCAACATTTCATTGTAGTTCAGTCTCCATCTCTAAGCCATGTTAATGTGAGGAAAGATCTATCCAGCTCCAAAGCCTCTTTCCTATACATCATCTGTAAATTGGAATCAATTATAATATATCTAGAAATATCTTAAAACTGTTGATATGTGGGACTTTCATGCTATTTAAAAATAAATATTCTGGTCTGTTACCATTACTTTAAATTAGTAGAGCACAGATAATATCCTAAGCGGTTTTATGTACACAATTACTGGTTTGATCTTCATAGTCACATTTAAGGTGAACAGGGCATGTATCACTGTATCCATTTTACTTTCACACACATAGGATTCAGAGGAATAAAAGATTACTTTTAGTGATGTTCTAACCTTGAAGAGGCTGGAGAAGAAAAAATGAAACTACAGTACCTAAAACAAAAGCTACTCACATAGAAGGAAGAAACGTGATGGATATAAAAGTCTCTTTTCTGTTTGGTCAGTAAGACTCAATAAATAGACTTTTATCTCTTTTTATTGCTTGCTTTTTATTTTTTTTTAAATATTTTATTTATTTATTTGACAGAGAGACAGCCAGCGAGAGAGGGAACACAAGCAGGGGGAGTGGCAGAGGAAGAAGCAGGCTCCTAGCGGATGAGCCTGATGTGGGGCTTGATCCCAGAACGCTGGGATCACGCCCTGAGCCGAAGGCAGACGCTTAACGACTGCACCACCCAGGCGCCCCACAATTGCTTGCTTTTTAAAGAATACTTAAATCATCCAAAAATTGAGGACAGACAAGAGATAACTGAATTAGTCAATGTTTTTAAATACTCTCATTTGTAACAGAAATGTTCTGCAACCAAGAGACTAACCAACTTGTCCTAGTCCATCACTGGATAGCTGAATAGGTGGAATATTTATATCAAATGATGTGAAAATAAAACAGTGGATATAAAATAAGCACAGAACACTCAATGAACTACAGTTATAAATAAAAATGAGAATTTCTAATTGTAAGTGATCAGGAAATTATTAATAAAGTTATTAGCAAAGGATTCAGACCATTTAGGATAAGCTAGATTTCACTAGGCAGACATGAATTAACAGCATTTCATGTGCCATAAGTATAGATAGAGACACAGGAAAAGTGAAAGTTTATTGGAGAAGATGAAAACAAGACAAAGATACAATGTATTCTTGAATATATGGATAAATTTATTAGAAACAAATACCAGCTTAGTAAAGTAGGGGAGAAACAAACACACAACCACATACATACATACCACACACAATCTAGAAGGTGCCATAATAACTAAATAGTTGACTGGAGTTACAGAATAGGGAGGAAAGGAAAATAAGAACACCTAAGAGAGAGCTGGTGTTTTGAGGAAGATACAGAAAATATAGTAAAAGAAAAAAAAAACTTGGATTCCAAGCTAAAGTACTCAAGATTAAGTAAAGCATGGATTTAAACTTGGTCAAATACAAATGTCTTTGTTCCAGAACCCAAACTTGTACTTAGTAAATTACCTTCTTATTCACATTTTCATCAGCATATGTTTCAAAACTTCTACATTTATGTCACACATCTTACGAGCCATACAAATTTATCTTAAGTTTCTTTTTGAAACTACTTATAATATATGGGGGGAAAAAAGAATCCATACCAAAATCCACTGACTTCTGAAATTCACCAAAATAAAAATAAATTTAGTTTCTAAAGTTAAAGGCATATAGTAAAGATTTCCTACAAATTTAACATATAATTAAAATAGGCAGTAACTAAAAATATGAAGTAGTCTTCCTTCTAAAACTGGCCATTGTGTAGCTATTTGGTTTTGAATGACTCATTTGCTTTTTGTTAATTATTAAGAGTTGAAAAGATCACACAGAGAATTTCAGTACACTTTTGCCCATCTTTCATTAATGTTAACATCTTAAATTATGATAAATCATCAACCAAAAAAAAAAAAAGGCACAATACTACTATATTACAGAATTTATTCCAATTTCAGGGTTTATTAAAAACTAAAATCTTATATTCTGCTTATAGAATTATGACATGAAAGGGATTTTTATTTGTTTTGTTTCATTTTACTTTTTAGCACTTTAAAGATATCTCTGTCATATTACGCATAGTTTATGACAAGAAGTCTGCTATAATTCCTATCTTTGTTTCTCTGTTCGTAATGTGTCTCTTTCTGTCAAGATTTTCTCTTTGCCTTTTGTTCTCAAAAATTTCTATGCAATATACCTAGGTTTCTGTTTGCTTATTTGTTTCGCTACATATTTATTCTAGTTGGTGCTATTTTAATTTGATTTATGCTTTGGGAGTTGTCATTAGATTTAGAAAATTCTTGGCCATATTTCTGCAATTATACATTCTTCTAATTATACATTTCTTGACAAATGATAGCTTGGGTGCACTGTTTTTTAACTTTTTTCTCTTTGTTGTTTAAGTTTGCTAATTTCTACTGGCCTATCTTCAAGTTCACTCATTCGTTCCTCAGTTGTATTTAATCTATTGATGAGCAAGCCCACCCAAAGTATTCTCTATTACTGATTATTCATTTGTGGTCTTTCCATTTCATTCTTTTCTATAATTTCCAACTCTCTGCTGAAATTACTCACATGATCTTTTATACTGTTCATCATATTCTTTAGTCTTTAATATTTTAAACATTTAATTCTCTTGTCAGCTAGTTCCAATAGATGTGTCATATCTGTCTGGTTCTGATAACTGGTTTGTCTCTTGAAAATGTGTTGTTTTCTCTTACCTTTTGTGTGCCTTATAATTTTGTTGTTGTTGAAAACTAGACATATTGAGTGGAACAGTGAATGCTTTGGTATCCAGTGTTTAGCCTGGAAATGTTAACATCTTTCCCTCTGCTATGTCTTTAGTAAAAGGATTTGAGTTAATCTAGTTAGGAGTTAAGCTGGGTTTGAGGATCATTTAATATGGTAATGCTCAGTCCACCACAGGTTTCTAATGCTTCTAGCAATACAGTGTCAAGTTAGGGGCTGGTATTGTGTTTTCATCCCTTTGATGTTCTAACCTTGACTTTAGGTCTTTCCTTTGCATTGCCCTTCAGGGAGGCTTTCCTTACATTCTCTTATCACTTCCCTGTACTTCTCTCAATATTATTTGCTGCTATTTGTTACTCAAACTTGTTAGTCTAAGGGAGAAGGGTAAAGCATTACAGATATCTTTGTTGTTACTATTTACTAGGGCTCAATCTTTGGAAGGTACCATATTCCTGTGTCTCCCTGTGTGGCTTCCCCAGCATGCCTGTCCCCCTCCCTCTACAGCTCTAGGTCTAGCACATGTTCCTGCCCCTACCTCAGATACAGGGTTATTTTCCATTTTCTTCTACCGGTTCCAATAGGTTTTCACCAGTAAGGGTGACAGTGTCATATTGTCATTCCACAATAGATCAAGACTTGTTCCACAGTAAGATAGGAGAGAAGTATCCCTGTGGAGTTTCATGCTGCTCCCCCTGTGGCTGCATTCCTACTCCCATAAATCTACACTGCACATAAACATTTACCTAAACTTTTTACTAACATTCTCCAGAGAGCATAGCCTCCAAATCTCTGCTGCACCCTGGGCTTCACAATCTCTTGTAGTACACAACTGACCTACACTAATTCATCAACCATTCTTTCTCAATTTTTCTACTGGCCTCTGATTGCATCTATTCCAGGGATCCCAGGTAAGGTTGTGCTTGCTTCTCTTCTTTGTGGGCATAAGTTTCTCTTTAGGTTTCAGGCCAGCTGGTTACCCTGCCACTTCTGCTTCTGTTCTAGAAACTTCTTGAATTTATAAGTTATCTAGTGTTTCTTATTCCTTGTAAGAGGCAGAGAAACACAATTTACTAGTTCAAAGGACTGAGGATAGTAAAGCATCAATAATCAAGGCAGATCTGTAGTCCCAAAAGATTGCACTAACTAGTAAGGAATTAATTTTAGCATACTTGCAAAACATATATGATAAAGTTGAAATTTTTTTGTTATTAAACAATGTTTAAATGAATATCTCCAGGAAATTAATCATTATAATAGCTATAATTAATGGATGAACTGCTATGTGACTTTTAGTCAGCCTGCACTATAATTTTATTTATGCATCTTATTTTTTGTGTTTAGGGATTTTTGACATATACTTTATGGTACATTAAATCACATCTTTATTTGAAATATAACTGACTATATTGCCACAACTTAAGAGTCCTTGAAATATTTAAGAAATTAAAATAAAATCAAGACTAGTGAAATAAAAAGGAAATATTCCAGGTCCAATAGAGAGGAATTTATTTCTCTGCTTATTTTAATTACACTTAATAATTCATTAATAAGAATAATTTGATTATCAAAAAAGATACAAAATATTTAAATCTACCTTTAAGCATTGCACACGAATATCTTTAGTGGATATGTTTCCCTACATTTTCTCTCCAAACTTCAAATGGAAGATATTCTATAAAGAAAAGGAAAGCTCAGGGGCACCTGGGTGGCTCAGTCATTAAGCATCTGCCTTCGGCTCAGGTCATGATCCCAGGGTCCTGGGATCGAGCCCTGCATCGGGCTCCCTCAGTGGGAAGCCTGCTTTTCCCTCTCCCACTCCCCTACTTGTGTTCCCTCTCTCGCGGTGTCTCTCTCTGTCAAATAAATAAAATATTAAAAAAAAAAAGAAGAAGAAAAAGGAAGCTCAGAATTTTAACCCCATCATAGTCACATAGTTCTACATGACTAGTAATCTTTTTCTTCAATCTATAATCTTACAAATACCAGTTGTAGACAAATGCAAATGTCATTATTTGCAATAAAGTCTCTGAAATTATGTAGTTTCTAATTCACATTAAGATGAAATTACTTTTATGTAAATATAAACAGGCTTTTCATTTCTGATGTTTACCTATAAACAGGATTTTAACTGAATTGTCTAGTTATGTACCAATTGTTTTATTGATGAAATAATATTAAAAAATAAAACTATAATTTAATAAAAATATAATATGTGACATTGAAAGACAGTATCAGCTTTCTTAATTTTATATTAGATATATTAAGAACATATTCTGTATGGCTTCCACTTAATTTTAGAACACTTTTGGGTTCAGAACTTAAATTCATAGGATTCACAAACTCTAACACCCTCTCAACATTTAAACATGACACAAATACATCATAATAAAGAGAACATAAATTAACATTTATTATTAACTGCATTTCAAAATATACATGATTTCAACCTATTTACATTTAAATAGCTTTGAAATTAATTTTGCATGATTTTAAAACTTTTTTTCAGAAGTTCAGCTTATACAAAATAAGGTATTGTTATTACACATTCTTTTCTATAGACATTTTAGATTACAAGTCATAAAGACAAGGAAATTTGTTTAATGATTACTGTCTTAGAAGTATTTATCACTGGAAATAAAATTTTAATAAAACATTGTCCAGCATATACTGAAAAGATCTTTTAATCTGTTAACATATTTGATAATGTAAACCATTCTCATATTCTTAGACTTATCCCAGGCAAGATTTTTTTTCCTTTGATACATCAGAGGAAATGTTATATTCCTTTTAGTGGTGACATTTCAGCATTTTAGGAGCTTCAAATAATGCTAAAAAGGGGTAGGCAATGCTTCATTTACTCTGAGGAAATCTGAATTAAAATACATGTTTTTCAAGTTGATTAAAAAAGCAGTTGGTACTAATTAAAGAAATGCTTTCATTTGGATCTTTTTAACTCCATACAACAGAGTAAATTAAAGAAATAATCCATGATTCTATAAAATATTATTGCAAACCACAAAACAAAGAAGCTGATACGCACACACACACACACACACACACACACACACTTATGTTCATGAGGAAAATAACACTTATGTTGTTTAGAAAAACCATATGTATTCTATTTTCAAATATAAATATTTATTGGTCATAATATTATCTGAACTTATTTCCAAATAATGAATACTACTTGAAAATAATATTACAAAAGTCCTTCAAGAGGGCATGCATATTCTAGCGTGAACTGAAACACCATAAAATTATCGACTATTTTCTATTAATAAGTGAATATTTAACAAATACATATTTCACTAACACATAGTATGACAAACTTTTATCATTTTTCATACTGTGGGTCACTATAAACACGCACATACATATTAATGCACTTTGAGAAAATGTTACCCAATATATTAAAAAGCTATGGGTCAATGGAGATGCACCAGAATAAGGGGCAGTGATATATTAAAAATTCATTGGCAACTTTTCAATTAAAATATCTGAAAACAATGTAACCAACTTAATAGCATACTCACCACTTTTGTTCTATTTTCAGTAATCTCCCCTCTTCTGACTACATAAACAATAAAATCTTACATGAGCAATCTAATTAGTTAATAATGAATCTCAAATTTTCAAAAAGTCCCATTTATCAATTTTGAGAATTTTCATAAGTCCAATTTAACAAGGTCATATGAAGTTTGTAATGCAATTTTCAGTCAGATTCTTAAGCTGAAGGAGATCCATTATGATCTGTGTATAGGATTGTCTTAGTCCTTATATTCAGTAATTGCATCTTAATTCTTCTATTCCATTTATAATTCCCAGTGATTTGGGTCTTATTTGGAAGAAATTTTCTACAAATCACTTTCCTTACTTCCTGCATTTTTAGGCTTCTTCTCCCCACCCCTAACCAATTTATTTTGTTCTTAGTAATCTAGAACCTATAGTGTTATTTGTTTCCAACAGTGTCATTCATTCCAAATGATTGTTTTCATTGTAAATTTTAATATTTTAACTATACTTTTGGGTCATCTTATCCATGAATAATTTTCTCAAAAATGCTGTTTTTCAAAATATATTTCATATATTTAGTAGAGCCAAGATAGTTGTATTTAAGACTAATTACCCCAAAACAGTTATCTTCTCAGTTTGAAACTATGATTAAATGAAAAGTGAACCAAGAGGGAAGAAATATAAGCACAATGTTCATTCCTAAACAACAGCATTAATTTTCAAAACTTTGACGTACAGTGGTGCTGAAAATACAGAGAGAAAAGTAAAACATCCCTAAAGATATAAAGATACTAGGTATGAAAGGAAGAGGGACTCAACCTGAAGGTAAATCCTTTAGGTGTAGCAATGAGTGGGGCCACCAGGTCTGGTGACAGAAGCACTCATGAAAATAATTCTTTTCAGTTAAGCAGAGTTAAATATAGACAGAAACCATTGCAATGCACAGCATACAGCTCTAGTAAGGCAATAAAGTTCACAATGGAGTAGGGAACCATGAAGCCTAGAAGAATGTATGTATCCTTCATTCACAGGAGATCTCTGCAAATAGCAGGGATAATCCAATTGGTTCCATGACCAGTAATAAACATAAATCTGACTCAGCATACACAAAATTATAGGGGAGAAACAGAGAAATTGATATAATTATTTATCTATTTTCCTGTGCAAAGAAAAAGACAAATGAGGAATATAATAAATAAGATATAATGTGACAAAATAAGGGAAGAAATATGAGCTATTGAAGCTCAAAAAACATTAGAAAGAAAAGATGAATTAAAAATTAACACAAAAGAAAATAGCCATTGAGTAAAATACATAGGTGACATAGACATATGAATGAGAAAAACTAGCAAAAACAAATAGAATCGAAGAAATTTTAAATAAAGATTAGTTAAAAGTGGGCAAAATACTTTCAACACATAAATTTTGGATTTCTCATATATAGAATATATAATAATGGAAAAAAACCCACAAATATTTATATGTATAACTTACCTGATGAAGATTTTTTCTGAAATAAAGAAGCTAATGTATATTGTAAAAGAACACAGCATGTGCCAGAGAAAAATAAAGTTCATATCAAAATTTATCCCAATGCAGTTACCACACTATAAGAGTATTAAAAATATACAAAAATACATGAATAAATTATGAAAATAGAATCTTTGGGGTAGCCAAAACCAAGTAAGTCACCTATGATAGAAAAATTTCCAGGCTGGCCTCAGACTTTTCCAAAGAAATATTCAATGTTAGAATAAAAAAAAAAAACAGAGAATAAAAATATCTGTAATCAAGATAAGAAAATTAAAAAAAAAATTTAATCTATGTAAGCTATCACAGAAGCACAAAGGCTACAGCCCAAATATTTCTGAGTACACAAGAACCTAGATAATACTGTTGATGAGGAATCCTCCAGGGTCAAAGAACCAGGAGAGAGTGTTCTACATATTTATTTGTAGAATTATAGTAAAAGATAAATGTATCTTTTTAAAAATAGATTTTATCTTTAGAGAAATTTTAGGTGCACAGCGAAATTGAGTAGAATGTACAGAGAGTTCTCTATACCTACTGGCCTCAGAACAGAACAACCCCTCCTAGTATCAACATCTTCACCAGAGTAGTTCCTTTATTACTATTGTTGAACCTACACTGATACATCAACCAAATACATCAATCAAAGTCCGTAGTTTACAACCTGGTTTACTATTCATGTGGTACATTCTATAGGCTTGGATACATGAACAATGACATGTACGTACCTATATGCTTTCATACAAAACAGTTTCACATCCCTAAAAATCCTCTCTGCTCTGCCTGTTTGTGATAGCTTCCCTGCTAATCACCGGCAACTACTGGTCTTTTTACTGTCTCTCCAGTTTTGCCTTTTCCAGAATGTCATGTAGTTGGAATCATGCAGTATGTTGTCTCTTCAGATTGGCTTCTTTCACTTAGTAATACACTTTTAAGGATCTCCATATATTTTCATAGCTTGATAGCTCATTTCTTTTTATTTTTTCTTTTTACTCCCATTTTTAAATTTAAATTCAATTAATTAACATAACGTATTATTGGTTTCAGAGGTAGAGGTCACTGACACATCAGTGTTATATAACACCTAGTGCTCATTACATCATGTGTCCTCCATAATGCCCATCACCCAGTTCCCCCATCCTCCCACCACCCTCCCCTCCAGCAACCCTCAGTTTGTTTCCTATGATTAAGAGACTCTAATGGTTTGTCTCCCTCTCTGGTTTCATCTTGTTTTATTTTTCCCTCCCTTCCCCTATGATCCTCTGTTTTGTTTCTTAAATTCCACATATGAGTGAGATCATATGATAATTGTCTTTCTCTGATTGGCTTTTTGCTCTTAGCATAATACCCTCTAGTTGCAACAATGTGGATGGAACTAGAGCTCATTTCTTTTTAGTGCTGAATAATATTCCACTATAGGGATGAACCACATTTTATTTATCCACTAACTTACTGAAGGACAACTTTGGTTGCTTTGAAGTTTTGGCAATTACAAATAAACTCACTATAAACATTTGCGTTCAGGTTTTTGTATGTGAACACAAGTTTCCAACTTGTTTAAGTAAATACCAAAGAATGCATTTGCTGGATCATATGGTAAGAGTATGTTTAGTTTTGTAAGAAACTGCTAAACTGTTTCCCAAATTAGCTGAGTCACATTTTACATTTCTACCAGTAATGAATGAGAATTCCTAGTTTTCCATATTCTCACCTGCATCTGGTATTGTCAATGTTTCAGACTTTGGCCATTCTAATAGGTGTGTAACCATATCTTATTCTTGTTATAATTTGCAATTCCCAATGGCAAATGATATTGAGTGTCTTTTTAGATTATCTGCCATCTCTATATTTTCTTTTGCCATATGTTCAGGTCTTTGCCCATTTTTTAACCAGGTTCTCTGTTTTCTTACTGTTGAGTTTTATAGGGTTTTTTTGTACACTTTTGATATTGGTCTTTTTATCAGATATGTCTTTTGCAAATATTTTCTTCTAGTCTGTTGCTTATCTTCCTACTCTTTTGATAGTGTCTTTCAAGAGAAGTTTTTCATTTCAATATATCTCTTTCATGAATCACAACTTTGGGGTTATACCTAAAAAGTCATCAGCATACCCAAGGGCATCTAGATTTTTCTCCTACATTATCTTCTGTGATTATCTCCTGTTTTACTATATTATGCACAACATATTTTCACTGAGTATACTTTATCATAAACAACTTCAGGTATTAAAACAAAATAACTCAAGTTTTACAATGTCATATTGTTTAGAAAAACAATTCTACAATCAATATTCTTGACTTTTAACAAGCTTGTATTCAAGCAGAACTGAAGTCTATCACAGGTTGTATTCTAAATGAAGTACAGTTTGAATTTTTATTTAGCTTACAGCATGTTTTTTTAAAGTTTTTTTTTAATACCAATTAGTTAACATACAGTGTAATATTAATTTCAGGTGTACAGTATAGTGATTCAACCTTTCCATACAACACCTGTGCTCATCACAAGTGCACTCCTTAATCACCATCACCTATGTAACCCCCGCCCACTTCCCCTCTGGTAGCCATCAGTTTATTATCTATACTTAAGAGTCTGTTTCTTGGTTTACGGCCCCCTCCTCCTTTTCCCCCCTCTGCTCCTTTGTTTTGTTTCTTAAATTCCACGTGAGTGAAATCTTATGGTTTTTCTGATTTATTTCGCTTAGCATAATACTCTCTAGCTCCATCCACCTCTTTGCAAATGGTAAAATTTCATTCTTTTTTTATGGCTAATATTCCATTGTGTGTGTGTCTTTATGTGTGTGTGTATGTGTGTGTGTCTGTGTGTGTATACACCACGTCTTCTTTATCCATTCATCAATCAATGGACATTTGGACTCTTTCCACAATTTGGCTATTGTAGATAATGCTGCTATAAACACTGGGGTGCGTGTGTCCCTTCAAATCAGTATTTTCATATTCTTTTGAGTAAATACTTAAGTATGATCCAATTGCTGGATCATAGGGTAGTTCTATTTTTAACTTTTTGACGACCCTCCATATTGTTTTCCAGAGTGGCTGCCCCAGTTTGCATTCCTATCAACAGTGTAAGAGGGTTCCCCTTTCTTCGCATCCTCAGCAACATCTGTTGTTTCTATGTTCTTGATTTTAGCCACTCTGACAAGTGTGAGGTGGTATCTCATTGTAGTTCTGATTCGTATTTCCCTGATGATGAGTGATGTTGAATATCTTTTCATGTGTCTATTAGTCATTGTATATCTTCTTTGGAAACATGTCTATTCATGTCTTCTGCCCATTTTTTAGCTGGATTATTTGTTTTCTGGGTGTTCTGTTTTATAAGTTCTTTATATGTTCGGATACTAACCCCTTATCAGATACGTCATTTGCAAATATCTTCTCCCACTGCGAACGTTGCCTTTTAGTTTTGTTGATTGTTTCCTTCGGTGTGCTGAAATTTTTTATTTTGATGAAGTTCTAGTAGCTCATTTTTGCTTCTGTTTCCCTTGCCTTAGAAGACATATCTAGTAGGAAGTTGTTATGGCCAATGTCAAAGAGGTTACTGTCTGTGTTCTTCTCTAGGATTTTGATGGTTTCCTGTCTCACATTTAGGTCTTTCAACCTTTTTGAGTTTATTTTTGTGTATGATGTAAGAAAGTAATCCAGTTTTATTCTTGTGCATGTTGCAGTCCAGTTTTCACAGCACCAGTTGTTGAAGAGACTGTCTTTATCCCATTGGATATTTCCTGCTTTGTTGAATATTAATTAACCACACAGTTGTGGGTCCATTTGTGGGTTTACTAGTCTTACATCTTGTATTATTAATATTTACAGTGTTGTATTATGTTGGTTTGGCTTTTAGCTATATTACCACATTTTATTATTACTTAACAACAATCATTTCTTAGGCTAATTTAATGCTTACATGTATTCAAATAACCTGATTTTGTGCAAATAAAAGCCATGGGAATCCAAGGAATTGGATAGCTATAAAATGTTTTGAGTTTCCTTTATGGGTTCTGCTTGAAAATGCTGGGTTTCTTAGGGGCTGGCCCTGTGATTCTTCTCTCCTACCACATACTCTCAGTAAGCAATATCATCACTTCCCAAAAATTTAAATACTACCTTTAGGTAGATGACCTCCAAATTCATATCCTCAATTAAACTTTTCCTCTGAACTCAAAACTTGAAAATCCAAATGACTACTTGCTATCTCCAATGTGTCCCCAAGATTATAATACAGATCACAAGTAAACCATACATAATCTTTATTTTTTTTCACCAACCTGTTTCCTACTTCATGTCTCCCCCATCAAGTTAAATATTATCACTATTGATTCAGGCAAGAAACCCAACTATTATCCATAAGTCCTCCAGTGGTCTAACCACATATTCATCAGAATAACAGTAATGTTTTGTGTTATGGAGTTTAAATGAATGTATCATAGAGTTTTATGTCAGATAGTGGAGTGAGGTAAGAGATTAAGTCTTATTTTATGTCTCCAGAGGAAAGAATCAATGGCTGGAAGTTAAAGTGAGGTGGATTTTGGCTCATTGGGATACAAATCTACATAAGTCAACAATGTTAAAAATGGTGTTTTCTGTCCTGATTCTATTTTAAAGTGTAATTTAAATTCTACCTCCTTTTCCTCTTTATTATTTTTTTAAAGATTTTATTTATTTGAGAGAGAGAAAGAAAGAAAGAGAGCACAAGCAGAGGGGAGGAGCAGAGGGAGAGGGAGAAGCAGACTCCCCCCTGAGCAGGGAGCCCAATGAGGGGTTCCATCCCAGGACCCTGGGACCATGACCTGAGCGGAAGGCAAACACTTAACCAACTGAGCCACCCAGGTGCCCCATTCCTCTTCATTACTGCTGCCCACTCTATGCAGGACTTTGAGTATGGATCATTAAACAAAATAACCCCTCTCCCAACTTCCACATTTGCTCCCCTCTGGTCCATTATTAGACAGTAATAAATGAACTTTCTCCAATCTCAATCAAGTCACATCACTCCTTACTAATTAAAAATTTTCAATGGCTTCTCACTGCACTTATACTTAAAATCAAATCACACTTCTTATTATGGCTCATTATAGGGTCTTATCACTGCATATTTTCACAAACCTCACTCTGTCCACTCTCAAACCCTCTTACTTATCAGAAATCATGTTGGACTTCATTAAATATTTTGGACACAGGAAGAATTATGCCAGGAATGTGTTCTGTACACTTTTTTATATGATTAGCTTCTTCTCTTCCTTCTGCTGCAGCTTAAATGTCATTTTCTTATGATCTCCCCTGATTAACTAACGAAAATCTATTTTATCAGTCTCTTTTTTTCATCATGGCATTGATTATAACTTACGATTGTTTCCGTTGTAGGATACATGTTTTACATTCTTACTTTCACCACTGGAAGGTGAGCTTTTTTTGTAGAGAACTAGTGATATCATGTTCACCTTAGGTCCTTGGTAAATATTTGTGGTTGAATACATCCAGGAAGAAGTTTTAAATAGGCAGTTGAATATGCAAAGAAGTTTGGGAGAGCTTCCTAAGTCAGAGGTCTACATTTAGTGAGATAATGATGTATAGTTAGATAGATAGATTTTATATATATATATATATATATGTATATATATATATATACACACACACATACATATATACACACACTATATATATCACATCTGTAATTAGGATAATTCACTAGTGTTATATAAGTGGATCCAAGATAAGATCATATAAAAGGTTTTATCTTAGGTCTACTAAATTAACTTCCTTACTTGTTTCTTGGAAACATTTAACATGTTCAATTTTAATTTTCTAGAAATCCCTAATAAAGGGAATTGTCTTAAACATAATCAGAATAGCTGTTACATAAAGGAACTTCATCTGACCTTGGCCCCAAGTGCCTCGGGTCCTTAATAATTTCTCTATGCTACCTCCATCAGATTTTTTTCACTATTCCCACCTGTTGATTTCCCTTCTCATGGAGGAAAATACTTTAGTTTCTACAGACTGGACTCTGAGAGTGAAGAGCAGTCCCTTTAAGAATGATACATTTAGTATTAGTTCTCTCAGTTTTTCTTTTTTTAAAACATTTTTTTTAATGATTTTATTTATTTATTTGACAGAGATAGAGACAGCCAGCGAGAGAGGGAACACAAGCAGGGGGAGTGGGAGAGGAAGAAGCAGGCTCACAGCAGAGGAGCCTGATGTGGGGCTCGATCCCATAACGCTGGGATCACGCCCTGAGCCGAAGGCAGACGCTTAACTGCTGTGCCACCCAGGCGCCCCTAGTTCTCTCAGTTTTTCTAAACAGTCCTCTCATTTGCAAGTACATAGGTAATTTGAGGTGGAAGTAGGAAAACAATTTGGACAGGGTGGATATATAAACAGTTAATTCATTACACAGACCTAGTGAAACCTGACAAATTCCTTATTCATTTATGGTAAAGGTTTTTCCTTCTTATCAGCTCCTTTGTCCCACCTTATAACACAGCTTCCATAAAAGGACATGTCCCTGGGAAGGTGACCACAGTTGTACATGGTTTGAAAGGTGGCACTTGTAGGATGATTGGAACAGTGAGAAATTACACAACAGCAAAGATATTCTGATGTGTGTGTATAGATAGGTAGAGAGACATATATGTGTGCAGAATTGTTTTTACTTCACATGCATACAAAAAACTTGAACCAAACTTATAATTAAAACACAACTGGGACAGTAAATGATAAAATACAAAACATATAACATAAAAGAGAAAGAGAAGGAAAGGAGAAAAGTACTTCAGAAAATACTGGATGATAAATTAAACAGCCATGCACATAACAACTGCTTATGGAAAGGGAAATACAGTTGAACTTGACCAAAAATATTCATCAGAATAAAACATATTTTCCCTGTGCCACGGTCCTTTAAAAAGGAGGTTGGTCTTATTTCGTGTGTCTCCAAAGAATAGGATCAATGATCAGAAGTTATAGGGAGGCAGGTTTTTGCTCTTTGGATGAAGCCCCGCATAATTCAGCACTGAACAAAAATGGATGAGTGGATACCCAGAGTACAGGGTTTACCATTGCTAGAAGAATTCAGGCCTGAGAAGGACACTGTCTTCTTGGCATGAAGAAGGAATTTCTACATTGGGAGAAATATTAGAATAAATGATATTTTCAGTTTTATTTCTCTGTTTCTTAGCTTACTATTAAGCTTTCTTAGTAAATACTTTTTCTTCCCTTCAAAATATATATTCTATATCAACAAATCCCTACACTTAGGCTAGCTGTCTTTCTTTAACTTTTATACAGAATAATAAAGCACCAAGTACTGCATACCATTAACCTAGGAACATTAGAGATATCTTTGGTGAATAGTAAAACAGGCTTGATTACCCTTTTCAGCACAGATTGTATGATTTCACAGTCAAGTAATCAAATATTAAATTCATTTAAAGCCATAAGCAAAAGAAAACCTCATGCAAAGGAAAGATTTTAAGTGTTTGTAACAGGAGGTATTTTGGCTACAAGGTATTGTCTCCTAACTCAGTTAAGATAGGAAATACCTTATTTTTAAAATATATCTCTCCTTTCATTATATTTTTAAACAGATTGAGTTTTCTCAGAATACTTTATAACTTTTCACTGAGATAGTTTTCACCTAGTATTTATACACCATTCAGGAGTACTTTTAGTTTGTATGTTTTAGGAGGGAAAAATATCAAGCACATGCTTAATCATGTATAAGAATCAAAATCCAGAATTGTTTTAAAAAGCAAAGTTATCTGTTTTCATTATGTTACAAAAACAATCTTAAATAACTGGATGAAATTAAAGAAATCATAGGATATCTAAGGTAGACTGAGTTAAAGAAATGTTTAGTCTAGGTTTTTGTCCCTAACATGAACTAAAGCAATTTTATTAATTATAATTCTCGAATCTATCCTGAAACATTTCTAAGGGGAATATTTAAATTATCATATTTGGTTAGCCTGAATCTTCATTACTTATAACAATGTTCTACTAATATGTGTTGATTCTCAACTTGGAGGTGAGTACTCAACCTTCTGGACTGCTAAGGAATTTCTAACAATTCAGGATCCCCACATAATCACATCACTGCAAAGGTCTCCCGGGTCAAAATTCTTTCATGTAAAGAAGTTTGATATGTCCCTCTTGTCATTTCTGCTTATGCTCCAGCTACAGTGGACATTTTTCAGACCACAGAAAGGCCGAGTGAGGTTTCTCTGAATTTTGAGGTAAACTTCACACTGTGACAAAAAGAGCTACCATCTTCCACATTCACAGGGCACAGAGCTATTTACCTATCAAGATCCAAGTCAAGTTACTCTTCTGATAAAACTTATCCTGACACCTGGCTCAACAGAAATTCCCTTACTCTGTTAGCTGCAAGTTTTTTAAAAGGCTAACGCTGAGTGATTGATGCAGAACACCAACTGACACATGCAACACCAAGAGACTCATGCAAAGTTTAATGAAGGTAAAGGTTTTTACTCATTTACCCACAGGCACCCACACAGAGTGGGAAGCACAGTTGTTTATCTGGTTAGGATGCAATCTTCCTATGCCTACAAATCCCTAGGGAGAGGTTAAAAGAGAAATTGTCTCACTTCAGGCAAGAATCACTATGGGGTCTTCACAATCTCCCTACACCACTTTCAGAGGTATGTTTATCTTCCTGATTCATTTGAAATGTTTAGAAAACTATGGCCACGTGCCTGCCCTCTCAACTGGCTGCATGCTGTTATAACCCCCAGAATGTTTAATGAGACTTGTTGAGTTGATGGGCAATTTCCCGGGAATAACATCCCCTTAACAAACTCATGTTTCTCTTTCCTGAATTCTATTTCTGAAGTATCTTCCTGTATGACTCACAAGGACGTACTGTCTTCACCTATGTAGTTTATTGGATTTGTTTATTCATGTATCTCTCTCTCCCATAAAATGTCTATCCCTCAAAGGCAAGATAGGATCTTATTGTTTGTAACACCAGTATCTATCAAAATGACCAGCACATAAATATTATTCTATTGGTTCCACTAAAGCACAAAACCACATCATTTACTTCTACTTGCATTACTGTAAGACCTCTCTGTGTTTGAAGATATGTGATGATTTGCCATTATGTATTTCTAACTTGAATCAGCCAGAAAAATAAATAAAAGTACCCTTTACATACTATTTGACCCTGGTGATCACTCATCTTACTTACAACTCTTTATTCTCTCATTTTTAAAGAATTTGTAAATTCCCTTGTTTTCCAATTTTCTATAGCTTGCTCTTCTTTTATCATTCTATAAATATACTTTCCTCTCTTCTCTCTGCATGCACTCTTTCAGGAAAAATTCAAGAAGCCACTCTATGACTACTAAAATAACTCTGACAGATGATTTACTAATTTTCAGATTCAGTCTCCATTTCTTTTCCATACTTTGGTCCTAAACTTAAGAACTATCAAGCATTAACCTCTATATCTCCTTACATCAGCTAAAATTCAATGATCTAAAATAATACTCTCCTACACAAATTTCTTTTTCTATTAATAAAATTATAATTGTTTCAGTCATCCCCACATCCACACTTACAATCATATTACTTTTTTCATTGTAACTACATACAAGCGGGGTTTTTTTCCTCCCTCATATCATACAAAGATCTCTTTCTCTTCCTACTACTTATATTTTAAGCTACTAATTTTTGTGGTAAATTGTTATATGGTGACTCAAACTAATTTGCTATTCCCACAGAAACCATGGTAAAAGAGTTTAGTAAAGGAACACCTTGTATCTGTGGTCTGGGCCCAAGATAACTGAACTTTTTTTTACACGACAGCTTGGGCTCCGAAAAAAGTGTGCCTGCAAACAAGGTGAAAAGGACATCACCTTTACAACCTAGCCTCAAAAAACAGCAACACTTATTCTACATTCCCTTGGTTACAAGTAAGTAACAAGGCTTTTCAAGATTTAAGAGAACAGGACATAAATCCACATGTTGATAGGAAAACTATAAAGGTCACATTGTAAAAAAGCATATGGCATGGCAGAATCTGCTTTCACTATCAATGAAAAATACATTTTTCCACAGTCTACTTGTTGGCCACAATTCATATCATTTCTATATTCAAAATACAACCATTCTTTCCCCTAAAACCATCAAAATCTCAACTCTTTACAACATTAGCTCTAAAACTATGTGCCCAAAGTTCAGATACTTCACGATCTCTACCATGTTGAAAAGTGGCAGAGACTCGTTAAGTGTAGTTCCTCTGGTAAAGTAAAAAGACAAGATATCTACTAGTCATACAGCCAACAAGCAATGGTGTGACCAGCATAGAATAATCATCATAGACACTCTGTGCTAGACTGCTTGGGCTGCCATAACAGAATGCCATATTGGGGTGATTTAAAAAACAGAAATTCATTTTCTCACAATATGGGAGGCTGGAAGTCCAAGATGAAGGTGCCAATAGGGTTATAAGATGGCCACTTTCTCTCTGTGTCCTCACATGGTCTTTTCTCTGTGCATACACACCTTTGGTGTCTCTTCTTCATCTCATAAGGACATCAATTACATAGGATTAGGGCCCCATCTTTATGACCTATTTAACCTTAATTACCCCCTGAAAGACACTATGTCCAAATACAGTCAGATTAGGGATTAGCCCTTCAAGATATGAATCTTAAGGGGACAGAATTCAAACCATAACACACTTATATTCATAATTAATTAGTCACTAATCCATAGCAATTCTAAAATTCAGCCAGAATAATGTTACCACTTCCTTGATTAGGGCATATCTGTGCTTTAGCAGAGTTCTCCATGTCTCCTGACTCTATCTTTAGGGCTCTTTCTTCCACACTCTGTGTAATCCCTTCTTATCTATATAAAGTGGCCCAGTCTGCAACTGAGTAACTTTCTACACTGTTTCCTATCTAAAAAGTCCTTTCATTGCATACCCGGTAACTTTTTCAGTTAAAAAATGATACAATTTCTTTACAATGTTATGGACTTACTGTGTATCAATTGACAATCTACTCTGTTTAAAAAAAAAAAGGAACAAACAAACAAGACTAACCCAACACCAGTAGCCACTGTGTCAACCTGAAAAAGTAAAATATATTCCTCAAATCGAAGTTTATCTACAACCACATGACTTGACCTGACGAGAACACAGTGGAAAGGACTTTGCATGTTCAACCAAACTAAGAGAAATCAATCCACAGGATGACAGAATCCAAATATATTATTTCTAATATATATGAATTATGAGAAAAGTCACAGAAACTCTAGATGCTAAGTCTGAAAGACCAACCCAGAGTACAGCATGTTAAACTAAAGCCATACACAAGTCAACTTAGTAGTAAGTAGATACCTCGAGCAATACATTTAATATCTGAAGAATCCAGTTGCAGAAAGGAGAATGCAGTACAGGATAGAAAGGCAAAGAAGGGGCGCCTGGGTGGCTCAGTCGTTAAACGTCTGCCTTCGGCTCAGGGTGTGATCCCAGCGTTCTGGGATCGAGCCCCACATCAGGCTCCTCCGCTGTGAGCCTGCTTCTTCCTCTCCCACTCCCCCCTGCTTGTGTTCCCTCTCTCACTGGCTATCTATCTCTCTGTCAAATAAATAAATAAAATCTTAAAAAAAAAAAAAAAAAAAGAAAGGCAAAGAAAAGGAATATATAAATCCAGCACAGACATCTAAATTTTCTAATTCTCCTGATCTCAGGCTATACTACTACCTCTGTATTCCAGGATATTCTCATGCAGACATCATTAACCATCCTTCTATCCTTCACTTTCAGTAATTTGATATCTCCTTTATAATTTCCAAATAAACTATAGCAAGAAAAATTTCCAAAACAGGATTGTCAAAAATATTTCAGCATTGCTGAAAACAATGGCAACATTTGAGCTGAATTAAAGAGACTACCAAACACATTATATGAGTGGAATTATTTTAAAAATAGCCTTTTAAGCCATTTAATGGACAGGCCAAAATTTTATAATGAAATTATAAGTATTCCCAAAATTCATTTCATAGGAAAACAATACACAAAAGTGAAACAAACCATACTTGAAAAAAAGCAAAATTAAAATTTAGACATTCATTTATTTATGACTCTATTTTTTAAAGCTAATTCTTCTGATAAATTTATAATGTGACTCAATCTTGTTTTGATTTCATTTTACATATTTTGAAATATTTTATTAAAAACATGAAAAACTTGGGGCGCCTGGGTGGCGCAGTCGTTAAGCGTCTGCCTTCGACTCAGGGCGTGATCCCGGCGTTCCGGGATCGAGTCTCACATCGGGCTCCTCCGCTGGGAGCCTGCTTCTTCCTCTCCCACTCCCCCCTGCTGTGTTCCCTCTCTCGCTGGCTGTCTCTCTGTCAAATAAATAAATAAAATCTTTAAAAAAAAACATGAAAAACTTAAAATTCATAAATACAATTATTATAAATTATTCCAAAATGAAATATTTGGATAGAAAGTTAATTCGGGTTTTTTCAAGTTGTTCCAGTTATCTAAAATTCCAGATGTATTCAGTTGAAAATCAAAAGTAGATATTAATAATTTGTCATTCTTTTTTTTTTAAGATTTTATTTATTTATTTGAGAGAGAGCACGAGGTGCGGGAGGGGCAGAGGGAGAAGCAGACTCCCCGCAGAATGTGGAACCTGAAGCGGGGCTCAATCCCAAGTCCCTGAGATCATGACCTGAGCCCAAGTCATAGGCTTAATGGACTGAGCCACCCAGGTGCCCCATAATTTTGTCATTCTTGTTTGAATAATCAGATAATGAATACAAAGATCTTCCCCCCCCACACCCCCCCCACCCCGCAACATAACAAGATTCAGCTAACCACTACTACGGATAAGGATGTTAACACTCATCTGTTTGGAAAACCAAGTAATCATTTCCCCATGGTGCCTTAACCAACAGACCTTAAGAATTCAGGTCTTACGAAACTAAAACTAATTATATTCAAACTAGGTGACAATATTTAAAATTATATCAAATTTGCTAATTTTCTAAGTCTGAATATTTTCTTTCAACCAAAAATGTCACACATGCAACACAGCATCCAGAAAAAATAAAAGTAAACAAAACAATGATTTCTGAGAAAAATAAATAAATCTAGCATTCCAAAACTGAAATAACACATTTTCAGAACTCTTAAATTCATATCCTTAAAGTAAATGAGTAAAACCTAAATCTATAAATTATGTACAGGAGATTTCTGCTTTGAAAAATATCATCATTTCTAATTCTGCCAGGTCAATCAACTTTGCTGATGTGGAAGTAAATTTTAATTGGCCTTTTCACACTGATGATCAGCAGTAAAGATATTGAGCCCTTATAGCATTTTTTTTGTTTTTCTTTTTCTTTCCTTCTTCCAGCTTAAATGGGATATAATTAACATATAACATCAAGTTTAAGGTGTACAACTTTTGACTTGTTACACTTACATATTGCAAAATGACTATCACCAGAGCATTAACTAACACCTCCATCACATCACATAATTACCATTACTTTTTTGTGGTGAAAACAGTTAAGCTCTTTTCCTTCCTCTGGCTTGGTGATCCTCACTGTCTCTAGGTAACAGTCTTTTTATCCTATACAATCCTAACACAGGAAAGCCACCTGATTCTTACAGGTCTGACCATTCCCAGCTGTCTGTATATCATGTTAAATACTGTCTAATTTAAGGTGTTTGGGTGGCTCAGTTGGTTAAGCGTCTGCCTTCTGCTCAGGTCATGATCCCAGGATCCTGGGATGAACTCCCACATTGGGTTCCCTGCCCAGCTGGGAGTCTGCTTCTCCCTCTGCCTCTGCCCCTCCCCCCTGCTCATGCTCTCTCACTCTCACTCTCTGTCAAATAAATAAATAAATTCTTTAAAAAACACAAAAAACAAAAACTTGTCTAATTTCAATCATGAGACCCAACTATAATATATGCCACCATAATATACGCTGACATATGTTATCATTATTCTAGTAATATAAGAAATAATTGGGGCTTTTAAAGCATTTTGTTTAAACTTCATTGAGAAGCCATCCTTTTAGTAAAATTTTAAATTGAACTGCTAAAAATGAGTAATATTAAATAATATAAATATGAAATTAGCATGTGGATAATAATCAATTTATGAAAATAGCTCATATAGACAGAACCTTGTATTTTTCTACATGTTTATTAAATATTTATATGAAGCATAGTTATATATCAGAAACTTAATAAAATTAAATATATATTTTTTGGATTATACTTACATTTTAATGGAATTGAGGATAGATATTTTGTTCTAAGTATGGCTTAAGATAATTTTTTATACATAGAAGTACATACTCTGACAAAAAAGAGAAAGGTACTGTACCTTTAGATAACATAGGTAAATTGATCCATTATAGAAATTCTGCACATCATTTATACATGTCCAAATGTAATAGCATAAAATGCATCATCATAAATCATTTCCCTTTAATTTTTTAAAGTATAGTAAGGTCACCTCCAAAGTTAAGACAATATTAGCCATTTTATTCATTATGGGATGGAAAATAAAACAATCTCTTTTAGGGCTGCAAGTACATTTTCCTTTTGAATTTTGTTTCTTCTCCCTCTCTTTTACGATATTTGACGTTGGTTTTACCAGGGAAACAAAGCCCATGATAATGTGAAACATAAATTTCCTGAGCTAAATGGAGTCCATTAAGTGAAACACTGAATGCAAAGCTGTTAGATAAGGAATGGCAGGTTACCATAAATTAAGCAATAGCCGTTCAGGAGAGTGACAGTAGAATTTTAAAAATCTCAGTGACTCATTTATCAACAACTAAGAATATATCCTGTTTACAAAGATAAAACGTTAAATAAAGAATGTGAAAAAAAAATCCTTCATAAAATCCTTTCTATTTTAGACAATACATAAGAACACACTATAATCAGATAGCTGTTGAGACCATACTGCCTGCTGACAGTATGATTGTACAAGGCCCAGGAACTATGAATTTTTAAAATTTACTTTACATGAATTTAATCTATTTATAAATCATTCTGAAGGGCTTGGGCTATTGTAAGAAGTCAAGGAGAAAATTTTTGTGTGCTAATATTGAAAATATTGAAAATTTTTGTGTGCTAATATTGAAAATGAGAGTCTAATTCTCATCTATTGATGACAAAAAGGAATATATGAAAATGATAAATAGGCAGAGAAATGGATAACCGATTCACATTTTCTTTTATCCCACACATGGCATCTGTACCCTAAAAAGTATGTGCATTGAGAATATGAAGGGAGTGAAACATACATTTAAAGATATTCATGAGTTACAGTGGAAGGGAAATTCTTACACCCTTAATGATGATGTTGGTGATGAACTTCCCCATGAGACAGGTTTGCTTGTCCAAACAAAAATAACCCCAAAAAGGGAAACAAATTATAGGATTGGAAAAGGGGCTAAATAAAGACTACGTGTAAATAAATACTCTTTTCAAAATTCCTATTACAACTGATAACTAGCACTTCCTCCTATGTGAAGGACTGTAAATTCCTAAATAGCTAGAGCTATTGTTTCCATTATGTGACAATTATGGTTGAAAGCACTTCACCAGTACCCTAACCCAATTTTGCTCAATAGTTTTGGCACCTGACATCTATTTAATGAGCATAAGCTCATAGGTGAAATAAATATTTTAGGTAACTTTTTAAAGAGAGAGATTTACCCCAATTTTTATCTCACAAAAATAGAACATATTATGACTATAAATTAATAGCTATAACCATTTCTTATCATTGGCAGGCATTAAACTGACTGCAAACTCCCCAGTGGATCTCTGGTTAGGTGACATGTAGCTTGAACTATATAATCCAATCTCATATCCATCATAATCTTTTCTTACTGTTTACTTCTACCAAATTAGAAAGTATCAACAGCTGTTAAGTTCCTGGATTTAATATTTCATAATTTTATCAGAGAATTTCAGATATTTCAGAAAGAATGAACTCAGATAAGTTAAAGAGAATTCTCACTAAATATCCATTGCTTAGAAAAGTTCATATCACACCAAAATCCAGAAAGTCAACTGTTTTAACATAGGAGAAAATGTCGTGGGACTGTATCATAGATTGTAAAATAATTCTTAATGTTATGTATTATCTCAATTGAGTCCCCCAAATAGCAGACCCTGAGAGAAGGATTAAGGACATGTCATCACTATGGGCCATAGAGAAACAATGGAAGGTGAGAGGCAAGTGATAAAGAAATTACAGGCCAACAAGGGGAGCATTAAACCAGACATTGCAGTGAGTGACTAAAGCTTAAAGTCTTCGAGAAAAATCTTGGAAATGGTATAAAATTCTTGCTTCAAAATTATATAAGGGCAAGGGAACTGGAGTAAGCACATTGTAGATCTATCAGCCAATGATTGGTTAAGGGCTGCCTCCAAAGAAACATTAAATTCTAGGCAATTCCAACCAGGTGTGCTGACAGGCAAAGCATAGTCTGGCAACCCAGGGTGACATTCTGACCCTGATATAGACGTAGACCACCAGAAGTCAAGCTGATGGACACTGAAGCATAAGCAGACCTTACGGTACATTGGAGGAACACTGAGAGAGCGTTTACAGCATTTCTTTTTACCAGAAGAATTCCCATTACACATCAACATGACAGTATGTTTCTTATAAACATTTATAAAGTTCTTCTTACCTACAGATTTTTGTTACTATTTTTTAATTAATTTTATATTTCAACTATTCACTTGGAAGACACTGATCAACCTCTGTGATTTAAAGATAAATTATGCAAAGAAATGTTACACACAAGCAGAGTCTGAGGAAATGACCTGAAAATACATTAACAAAACATATTTCATTCTATTAACTGATTTTTATTTTACATTTTAGTATGTTTACAAAGGATCTAATTTCTTGTGCCACTGGTGAAAGGTATATGAGAGTTCTGTATATTTTTGCAATTTCTTTGGAAGTTTAAATTTAAATAGTTAATTTTTTTAATGTATAAGAAGACTGTTTTTTTATAATAATTTTTTATTATATTAGTTACCATACAGTACATCCCTAGTTTTTGATGTAATGTTCCATGATTCATTACTTGCGTATAACACCCAGTGCACCATGCAATATGTGCCCTCCTTAATACCTACCATCCGCCTATCCCAGTCCCCCACCCCCTCCCCTCTGAAGCCCTCAGTTTGTTTCCCAGAGTCCATAGTTTCTCACGGTTCATTCTCCTTTCTGTTTATCCCCCCTTCATTCTTCCCTTTCTTCTCCTACCGATCTTCCTATTTCTTATGTTCCATAAATGAGTGAAACCATATGATAATTGTCCTTCTCTGCTTGACTTAGTTCACTTAGCATCCAGCAATTGCACTACTGAGTATTTACCCCAAAGATAAAGAAGACTGTTTTGACAAGTGGGATAACAAAAGCAATAGATATCTAATGTGAATCTTACATAATTATCATAATATTTCATATATGTCATATAGATATGCCATTGCATAACTCCCTTTTAATCTCATAACTGACCCTTGATAGATTTTCAGGAAATGCCAACTATTTTTGTAAGTGTCAATGTGAAATACACTACCCTATAAATACATTACACAAGGCAGGCTGTGACACATCTTTAAGGTTAGAATGTAGTAGAAGAAATGAGATGCTCTGTATTTGCTACCTTTCTAGAACTTAAAACAAAACAAAGCAAAAATCTTGATGAACCAAAGATCAGATATGAACTATTTATAATAGCTGTTATTAACTACTTTCTTCCCTAATGACTGAAAAAGCAGATGTGATAATTAAATGACAGAAATGTCATAATTCATGCAGAAGGAATTATATCTTCATAGAACTACTTGTTAGTTAAGTAGAAATGAATCTGTTGTTCAGGGGACAATACAAAATCTCATTTGTATAGATCCTGTTAGCCTAGAAGAACCTCTTTTGGCTCAGACTGGTGTACTGTTGTCCCTAAATCTCATTCACTGTTGGTTACAGGATGCCATGGCCCAACTTCTCCTTCACCATCTGACTCTCAGGGGGGCATTCAAGGGAATGGACTGAAACATTCTGTGTTCTTACCAAATACAAGGCTTACAAATGTCTCAATTAAAAATCTCTCTCCTGTCATGCATCCCTGCATATATAAAAATGGCTAAAGCTTTAACTAATGAAACACCAAAAAAAAAAGAAAGAAAGAAAAAGAAAGAAAGAAGAAAGAAGAAAGAAAAGAAAGAAAGAAAGAAAGAAAGAAAGAAAGAAAGAAAGAAAGAAAGAAAGAAAGAAAGAAAAAGGAAGGAAGGAAGAAAGAAAAACTAAAGTAACAACACTTCTAACTTCAAAATATAATAAAGATCCTTCATGACATTAAAATGATCTCTAAACTATTTTCCCTTGTGAATCACCATAGGATGAAGAGATGTCATATAGATATGTATGAGAATGAAATGTTATGGTAGGTGACCTATAATTTATATATTGCTTGAAAATTTAAGGACACATGATTAAATCTATTTATATAATTTACAATATAATAAATAAAAAGAAATTCCCTAACATTTCCTTATTTAATATAGACATGTCAATGTGTTTATATGCTTAATTATGTAATCAGGCTCTGGCAAGCTATATATCAGTCTTTGGCTAGTGCTCTTATTTTTATTCTGTCACAATACATTTTCTAAATAAGGCATTATGTTTATAGTAGTTGAATATATGAGTCAATAAATAGCTCTTGAAGGAGATGGAATGCCAAAACAGAGTAGACATGTTTGATAACCACCAAACCATGTTTGTAGTACATATCAATATGATGGACATTATTACCACTAGTCTAAATTTTCACACAATAAAGGAATCAACAACTCAATGTAGTCTCTGCCAAAGTTGTACTCTTTTCAATCAGTTTGATATTTTGTTAATGAATAAAATAAGTAAAGCATGTTATAGCAAAGCTCAATATAAAACTATTCCCTATTGCAAATTGAGATTAGGGAATCAATTCTTTATGTAATATCTGATGTTAGAAAATTTTCCTTATTTTAATAGGTGTACCTGTCACATTATGCAGCCTTTCCTTTTGATTTCTCTTGTCATGTTTCAAAATTTCACTTGTGAACGTTTGAGCAACAATTCATGCCTTAAAAACAGGTTAGTATTTTTATTGTTGTAAGTCATCAAATGTACAGAAACCACTACAGTGTATATACTGAGAAACCAAAATGAGTTGTTCGTTAGCTTACTGAGGGATCTTGATTGTAAATATGAATTACGTAAGAAAGAAGCTATCTAAAGCATTTATAGCTACAGACATTAAAGGGCAGCTTCACCTGTTAGAGTCTGAAACCCTCGCAGAAAATCAGTGTTCAGTTTCAACTTTTTCTTTTAAAGAACTAACCTTCCAGTTTAGAGACAGAAATATACTCTGTATGTTTCACTCTTCCTTTTATGGAACTATTTTTAAAGAAAATTTTGTTTAAACCTAAAGGAAAATGAAAAAGATGCAGAAGGACATTCTCAGGTTAATGCTATTAAGTGGTATTAAATAAGAATGTTTTGAACTATTTTATAATATTACTCTTCTGTGTTATGAGTGGAATATAAAATGTTTCTCATAAATCACTCTGATATAGGGAAAGCGCAAAAATGCAAATAATTGTGCCACTTACTAATCATGTTCAAGTAAGTCCTTTTAATTATATGAATCTCTGTATGCTTATCCGAAAAATAGAGATGTCAGTATCTACTTCGTTTCCATTACAGAAGTATTTTAAACTTCAAATAAAAACATGACTACTGAAAAACTTTGAAATTTAAACCCACTTATAAATGTAAGGAATATATTTAATATATTAATAAAATGAATATATTTAATTTAATATATTTAATTTATATTTAATTTAAATGTATTATGTAATTTTTATGTAACAGAAATTTGGTAAGACCCTTCTTATCACTCACTATTGGCTTGGCACTTGCTGTGTTATGTAAAGTACCAAGTACCACATCTTTCCGAGTATGGAATCAGATCAATGTGAGTTCAATCTCTCTGTGACCAGCTGAGTCCTCTTCAACATTTACACCCTAGCTTAAAGCCATGGTTTCTTTATTTATAGAATGAAGATAATGTTATTTATCTCCTAAGTTTGTAAGTAAAAGTAATTATTGCTGTCGTTTGTATGTATTAGGTCTATGTCTTACAGCCTTGAAATCTGAAATCATAGCCCTGTTATGGATAAGAAACAGGTCAAAAACTAATTTAGCTGAGAAGGCATAGCTAGAAAGTGGGAGACATAAAGCTAAATCCCAGGTGTGTCTGACACCAGAGTCTCTTGCAATTCATTAGATTTGGCCATGGAAACTTTCTATGAACAAAAATTACAGAGAAGCTAAATGTATTTGGAATACGTTTTATGATGGAACAGCTCTGGCTGAAGGTGGTGCTTCTGCGGTTTATAGAAAAGCTGTTCACACAGCCTCACTCTCTCTACCTATGGCCCTTTCTGCCACAGTGGCAGTTAACAGGGCTCTGCATACCCCATGAGCCTATTAGAACGCCTGACAGCCACTATATTTTATCACAGTGTTTAATAACGACATGCAATGAACAGGCCAAAGGGACCACACTATAGAAAGTTCCCCTAATGTATACAATTTTGAAAATTACTCCCATAATCTGGAAAAAATTACCAGCTACTAAAGCAGCATCAGAAATCCCATGAACCACATTTGATTGAAAGGAGAATGTTATCCCATTCGTGGGTACCCCCGAGCTTCTGTGCAGTGAAAGAAGAGTCTGGAGAATAGAGCAACCTGTACGTTAGCTCTACAGACTGTGCTTTTTGTCTCCTAAAATGAATCTGAGTAACTTCTGGAGAGACTGATAGATGTAGATGTTATAAATACAGATGTATGGATTCCATGATACCTATCGCAGGTTAGTGATCATTATAAATATTGCTTCAGTAAGCTCATTTACCAAAGTAGATTTAGTGAATAGACAGTAGAAACCAAAATGGTAAGAAATGAAGTGCAGATCAATCCTGTGAATATGAGGACAAGGAGCACAGACTTTAGTGGCTGAGCCTGGTTCGAGCAGGCGGGAACAAGAGTTTGAAGGACAAATAGTTAAATGGTCTTTCTTTTCTTTTTGTCTTAATGTAACACATTGGAGTCTGTTTATTTTGAGACAAAGAATCAAACATGAGTGATAAAGTAGCTCCCCAGAAGGCAAAGGAAAGACCAGGATAAAATAAAACCAGGTGGATGGCTTAGATTTCAATAGTGGAGGGGCAAATACTCCTCCATCTCAGAGAAAACAGGAAATATCCATGAGATCAAGTGTAGATAAATTCATAATGGGAGATGATAGGAAATTCAGGAAGTTTGCGTCTAATTGTTTTTATTATTGTATTTTGAAGTAAGAAGCAAGATCATCTCTGGAAAATGGGGGAGGTGGGTAAAGGTGGTAAAGGGGACTTCAGGAGCTCAGTGAAGATTTTTATTAGCCACCAAAGGGAATAATGAAGGTGCTGACTAGTGACCTATAATAGAATTTCCAAAAAGCATTGAAGTGACAGCTGATTTTGGGAACCATGAGCATATGTATAAAGATTTTATTTATTTATTTGAGAGAGAGCGTGAGAGAGAGATGAGTGCATGAGCAGGAGGCTGGGGTAGAAGGGAGGAGCCTGATGCGGGACTCAATCCCAGGACCCTGGGATCATGACCTGAGCTAAGGTAGATGCTTAATGACTGAGCCACTCAGGTGCCCTGGGGGAACCATGATTTCTAATGACTCTTAGTAATTTTTGTTAGTGATTTTTCTTCAGCAGCACTCAGGAGTGTGCGTATAGAAACAGAGAACATCAGAGGGTAACTAGACTTACTGTGGTGATTATTTCACAATGTATACAAATACTGAATCAATATGTTCTACACCTGAAACTAATGTTATATGTCAATTATACCTCAGACATAAAATAAATACAGAGAAACTGTACAAACTTATTCTTTCAGTGATTTTTTTTTCTAAAATGGCAAAAAAAAGTGGAACACGATTTTTTAAAAAGATTTTTAATATAAAGATGCCTCTAGGAAGCTCTTTGCACCCTGGGTTCAGCACAGAGTTTTTTCAGTGAATGGAAGTAATATCCATTATGTAGTGAATGTACTAAAGTGTTTAAAAGACTTGTAATAAAGATGTTTGTAACAGCAGAGTTTTCTTTCAGTGAATGGAAGTGATATACATTCCACAATGCATGTAGTGAAGTATTTTTTTTAAGATTTTATTTATTCATTTGACAGAGAAAGAGTTCGAGAGAGCACAAGCAGAGGGAACTGCAGAGGGAGAGGGAGAAGCGGAGGACCCCCCACTGAGCAGGGAGCCCAATGTGGGCTGGATCTCAGAACCCTGGGATCATGACTCGAGCTGAAGCCAGACACTTAACCAACTGAGCCACCCAGGAGCCCTGTAGTGAATATTTAACAAGACTCGTAATAAAAATATTTTTTATAGGCTAAACAAACAAATAAACAAAAAACAGACAATGTCATTATGGGATTAATGTATTATTGGCTTTTCCTGCGTGGCTCCAGGAAAAGGCAAAGTGAACAGAGCAGTTGAACATACACGTAAGAAAGGATGTAAACACTGAAGAATCTTAGTTAAGGAAGGAGAAGAAATGAGGAAAAAGGACTCATTTCAAGAATAGATAAAAAATAATAGAATAATAATGATGATATGAATAGTATAATTAATGTGAATAGCTAAGAATTACTTTGTAATCTTTGTGTGCCAGAAATTGTTCTTATTGTTCTTATTTAATCATAAAGTTGATGCCATTATTAACTCATTTTACAGATGAAATAACTCAAACACAAAGAATTAAGTAAGCAGCCCAAGAACACTCAAAGTGGTTAAAACAAGCTAAAGAGACTGAATGTCAAAAATGTCTTTGGAAATATGGTGAATTAGGAATCCATGAGTAAGAGGATGAAAAAATATGATGCCAATTGCCAGGTATAATGTTAGAGTCTAAAATTTCAAAATTAGAGCATTTCAATGAATAAGATGCACAAATAACCAAGAAATTGTGTTGGTAAAATGGAAAATGTTAATATATGAGAGGCTTAATAATTACTATTTTGAATCCTAAAATTACAATATAATTTGCAGTAACTGTTAGGAAAAAGATTGTTTTTTAAAATCTATCTCTTTTCCCTTACCTCTCAGTTCAAGCCAGATATTTGGGAGTTTTTTCCTCCATTTGTTTGGCTTTCTAATGGAGCTCTATATAAAAGACGTTATGAAGAAAACATTATCTGCATTTATCCTCACTGCAAGGAACGTGTGTGGAACATTCTTAGGTCTAATAAGAACAAAGTTAACAGTGGGAATATAAAGAAATTGTGAGTGGTAGGTGGAAAAAGGTATGTTCATATGAGCTAAAGCTCCTTGGAATTTACGAGTAAAAAGATAAGACACAAATTAAAGTCTTCAAAATGCAGGTCAATGACCAGGAGGCAGCTGTCAGTACTCAAGTAACATAATGAACAGTAGTTAAGACAAAGGGATGGAAGCAGCAATGAGGTACTGAGGATACGATCTACATCCAAGAATTCACTACACAGGGCCAGCACGCTGAGCAGCCCCAGGCAAGCAGCGCCCCCATAGAAGAACCAGAATTTGGTCAAGGCAGGGAAGTAGCGAAAATATTCTTCCAAAAAGTGAGGATGTGAGGTAATGTTGTTTAATGGCTGGATATGCTGTCTTCAGAGTACCCAGTGAAAGTGAAGATGGCATTGATAAATGTGAAATAGAGCTGAGTCGAAACACTTAATAGGAGAATCTCATCCAAATGTAGACATGATGATCTGTGCATTTATATGATTTTCCCCAAGAGTGGTTCTTGTCCAGTAGGAGTGAGAAAGAAGGCAGACAAGGAAAGAAAAAAAAAAAAACAGATTTCACTTTGTGGAGGTGAGCAAGAATGACAGAAATGAAATATGTAAAATTAGCCATTCCAATGTTTATATTTTTAATAAAATGTTCTTTTGATTAGAATCACTGAAGCCTCTGAGTATTGATCGGATCACATCTAATTATTCCAAATACCCTCAAGCTGTAGGAATGCTGGAAATGAAGTCAGGACATCAGTTCGTAGGAGATACTAACTACTGCCCTAGCGCAGGAACTAGAGATTTGAAAGATACTAAACACTGTACGAAAAGAGACTAATCTGTGCACCAGAACAGTTGCCATGCATTCTTAAAAATGCCATGTATACTGTGATTAATCATGACAGTAATGATCAAATCTGTACTACACAATTGTTAGTATGAATTTAGTGATTTAGACAGACTCAATGAATGATGGAAAATTTCAGCCTGTCATATGTTTAAATGACAAAGTGCAAATCAATTTGTTAAACAAAAATCAACAACAGTGTCATTACTATTATGTGCTTAACACCTGAGTTGCCCACACACAGGTTTCTTTTCATTAAATGTTTCCTTTCATTACACAAGATTTATTATGTCATTGATATTTTCAAGGGTCACAATTAAGAATCAGATTTGGTTATACAATAAATGAATCCCTGGACACCTATATCTCATCCTGGCTATAAATGGTTGGCATAATTATAGAGCACAGAGTCACTCCTGATTTTTAATGATATTTATATGACTTGTCAGCTCTGTGATCATAGGCTCTGAAACCTCCCTAAATAATGCAGATAATATTAATATCTATTTCCTAGTAGGTATTATAATAAAATGATAAATGTAAAATGTCTAACACGGCATCTGGTACATTGTGAGCTCACAAAAACATGCTATTTGATATCATTATTAACGCTATTATTCTAGTTTACTATAGGTATGGCTACAGAAGCACCAGAAGAACAATGCAAGCCATGTGACAGGGCTCCTTGTGAACTCAATTTGATTTTAGATATTGTCAGATCGACATGAATGCCCTGGTTGAAAAAACTGGTTGAAAAAATTCATCAAGGCTCAGAAAAAAGCAATAAGGCCAGTATTTCAGAACACACTGACAGAAAATTCCAGGAGCTGTTTGAATATGATTTCATACTCTATCAGAGCAGCTTTCTTTTTTTCCTCCGTTAAAAATGCTGTTGGGGCTCTCTGACTACGTAATTTGAAAAAGTAAAGGCTTTATCCTTATTACTAAAAAATACAACAAAAATTGATCTTCTGTTTCTTCGTACAGTATACTACACTAAAATAATGAAGGGTTAGAGTAGATTTCAATAAAGGCAAAATTAGGCCTAGAGAAAAGATTTTTCATGGTAGGTAATAGAATCATCATTATTAGAGGTTATAAAGTCAAATAATATGATACGGATTCAAAAGCAGCTGCTTAATTAATTACTCTACACAAGCCATGTAATTGCAACCTAAGGCAATTTCATAAAGGGTGAAATTGTTAAAACTGAATATTAATTATACTATAAAATATTAGTATATCAGGAACTCTAGATAAATTGCATAAGTTGCATAATGATGAGAGAAATGAGAAAATATGTAAAGTATTATATCTATTCTTATTTGATGCTTAGAGGATGATAGAAATACTCCCTCTAGAGAAAGAGTCAGTCACTGTTTCTTTTATTACTGTCTCCTAGAGATCCACCCCCTTCATTACTACAATCAGCAGAACAGAATGACTTCAAAAAAAAAAAAAGATTTATTTATTTATTTATTTATTTATTTATTTATTTATTTGAGAGAGAGCATGTGAGAGAGCATGGGTGGGGCAGGGGCAAAGGACAATGGAGAGAGAGAATCCTCAAGCAGATTCCCAACTGAGCATGAAGCCTCATGCAGGATCCCAGGACCCCGAGAACATGACCTGAGCTGAAATCGAGAGTCAGCCGCTTAACCAAATAAGCTACCCAGTTGTCCCAAAACAGAATGACTCTTGAAGCTATTACCAAATAAATGTGTAAAATGAGCATTAGAGATTTGAAGGAGAGATTGGCAGAGAAAGTAAAATGGCTTTTTAGATCCAGAACATCAATTTTAGGGAATCCCCTTTCACGGAGTCCTTCAAAAATACATACATTTTAAATTTTATTCCTATGTGCCAATATTTTTCTAATTATGGGTGACAGAGTAATAAACAAGACAGAATTCTTGCTCTCATAAAGCTTCCTTTCTAGTGTGAAAGACTAAAAATAAATCAATGCATAGAAATATGTCAAAGGATGATTTTAGGATCTGATAATCCCCACTCTTACATAGACAGCTAGAAATAGAGCTACATAGAGATGTAAATATAACTTTCATTTGAGGATGGAATATTCTTCATATATGACACTTATGGTTCAGAAAATCATGTAACACATATCAGATGAAAGGCACTTTAGATTCATGTCATTTGCTTTTATGATGAGGCATTCAATTTGTACAGGAACCTTCTACAAATTAAGAGTAGTTTTTCAAAAGAAAAGTTACTTACTAATATATAAATGTGTGTCCTAAAACCTACAGGTCCCTACTGTGTCTGTCCTATTAAAATGTGCTATGGGATCCATACAGCTTCCCAATCTAACTAGATATTTTTGGTTAAAGAGTGAAAAAGAGTGAAAGACAGGAATTGCAATGTAGTCTGAACAGCACATAAAGCCTTCTTTAACAAGGACCTAACTGGAAACAGGCAAACTTTGAGGTCAGTTGGTAAAAAGGTCCCAGAAATACACACAAAATACACACAAACACATTATATTCTGCATTCAAAATCCATAGGAAATCTACCAATATCCACCAAAAGGCATGCAACTCTCTGAGTGCTAGCAGATACAAGGAAAATTTACTTGATTTTCACATGATATTTCTTACATCATTTAAAGAGTCTGAGATTTGCTCTTCAGAGCCTGACAACATATCTCTAAGGTCTCCCAGATTTTTTTAAAAAGATTTTATTTATTTATTTGACAGAGAGAGAGAGAGCCAGTGAGAGAGGGAACACAAGCAGGGGGAGTGGGAGAGGAAGAAGCAGGCTCCCAGCGGAGGAGCCTGATGTGGGGCTGGATCCCAGAATGCCAGGATCACACCCTGAGCCTGAGGCAGCGACCTAATGACTGAGCCACCCAGGGGCCCCTAAAGGCTCCCAGATTTTAATCTCATGTTCTACCTATCAATGTATCTGATGGGCATGATCCTTTGAGTAGGACAAAATAATCATCTTACCTACAGACTAAATGGAAGCATGAAATCTGAGACTTTGGGAAACCTCTTAAATGAGAGAGAGAAAGTATACGCCTGTGCTGCCCAGGGCGGGCAAATTATTTTTGATACTTTGTATTTTTTAAATAGACAAACATCTTCCAGGTAAATTTTCCCTTCCTTTCCCCTTTGTTTGGAAAGGAAAATTTGTTTCTTCTTGCCTGGAAAACTCTTTGTCTCTCCTTCAATTCTGAATGATAGCATTGCTGAGTAGAACATTCTTGGCTACAAGTTTTGGCTTGCTTGCTTGTCTGTTTTTATTTCAGTGCTTTGAATGTATTGTGCTACTCCCTTTTGGATTACAAAGTTTCTGCTAAAAAAAATCTGATAATTTTACGAGAGTTCTCTTCTACATGAGAAGCGGTTATTTCTTGCTGCTTTTAAGATTCTCTCCTTGTCTTTAACGTTTGCTATTTTAATCATAATGTGTCTTGGTGTGAGGTTCATTAGGTTCATCATATTTGGAACTCTCTGGGCTTCCTGGATCTGGATACCTGTTTGCTTACCTCAGTTAGGCGTTTTTAGCCATTGCTTCTTCAAATAAGACTTCTTCTCCTTTCTCCCTTGTCTGGGAGCCCTATCATGTGAATGTTAGTCCATCTGATGTTGTCTTGGAGGTCCCTTAAGCTATCATCATTTTTTTGCATTTTTTTTTTTTTCTGCTTTGATTGGGTGAGTTCTACTACCTCATAGTCGAGTTCACTGATCCTTTCTTCTTCACCTAATCTGCTACTGAACTACTCTCATGAATTTTTCAGTTCAATTATTGCATTCTTCACTCCATGAGTTATATTTGGTACTTTCTTATATTTTCCATCTCTTCTTTCAAGTTCTCGTTGTATTAATCCATTCTTCTTTCCAGTTCAGTAAGCATATTTATGACCTTTACTTTGAACTTTTTATCAAGTAAATCACTTATCTCCATTAACTAAGCTTTTTCCCCCCTAATTTTTATCTTGCTCTTTTATTTGGAGCATATTTCTGAATTTCTTCCTTTGCTTGACTGTCTCTGCTGGTTTATTTATTTATTTTTTCAGATTTATTTATTTATTTTACAGACAGAGCATGTGAGTGAGCATGGGGGTGGAGGGGGAGGGGCAGAGGCAGACATAAAACCCAGAAACTTAAGCAGACTCTGTGCTGAGTGTGGAGCCTGACTTGGACCTCAGTCTCATGACCCTGAGATCACAACCTGAGCCGAAACCAAGAGTCAGATGTTTAACTGACTGTGCCACCCAAGTGTCCTTAGTTTCTTTACAGTAGATGAAAAAACCACCTCCCCCATTCTTGAGGGAATGGCTTCCTTTAGGAGATAAGCATTTTTTAAAAATCCTGTTCCAGTTCTTTGTTATCTCTCAAAACTCTATGCTTGTCCAAGCAGCCTATTATATTTTTAATAACTCCCAACAGTTAAGGATGTGGGTCCCTAAGAGGAGGATCTCAACACCTAGGTTCAAGCTGATTGGAAGCCAGACCCTTAGATAGAACCTTTCAAAAGTATGCAAAATACAGAACCTCCTCGGACCTCAAGCATAAACTCTGCTGGCCACCAGAGCCAGGCGATCTGGTGATGCCCCCTGTGGGTCAGTTGCAAAAATTGGGCTCCAGACAAGTGTATAAGCTCCTCTCTGGGAGATACTGGTGAGCTGGAGTAAAGCAGAGAGAGCACCAAGATGTCATCTATAGCCTATGTTCCTTGAGAGCAACTCCACAGGCCACTAGATGTGTGTCGAACCTGAAGCCTACCCCCCCAGGCCAGAGCTCTGGGAAAAGCAAAGAGGCCTCCTTTACCCATGAGGGGGTGGGCCTCAGTCTACTATCCGTGCAGTGCCCTGGGGGTGGTAGCCCATCAACAACTATTTCTCTGATTGCAATAATCCTGGGGAACCCAGGAATTTTGGCCCTCTATATCACCAAAGCTAGGAGATCAAAGGGAATCAATCCCCTGAGGAGCAGCAGCAAAAGTCAGAGCCCCAGATGTAAAACCCAGGACACAGACACATAAAGAGCTCCTCTCTAGGAAAGACTAGTGCTCTGGAATGCAGCAGAGGAGAGGTGAAGATAGCACCTGCCCTCTGAGGTCTCTGGAAAGGGTTACAGTCAACCCCTGAATGCGTGTTTAATTAGCAACTTGTACTTCAGGCTGCAGCCATGATGATTATCAGATAGACTCCTTTTACAAACCTCCTGAGTCAGTTGCCTCTTGCTGTCCCCTTAGAGTAGTATCCGTTTAAGAAATCTTTCTTTTGTAGGACATACAATTATGTTCCCACTGGCCACCAAACCAATGTAGAGGTGTCCCTGGCAGCAGTCACAAAAATTGGGGTGCCAGAGAGGGGTATAAGCTCCTTTCTGGATGACACCAATTAGGACAATCCCATGGCACCATGAACACAAGCTCCTCTAGCCTCCAAAACCAAGCAGGCAAGAGGCATCCCCTGGATGGCAGTAGCAAAATCTGGGGCAAGAAATGCATGTAAAAGCTCCCTTCTGGGAGATACTGGTGCTCTGCAGCACAGCAAAGGAAGAGCACAAAGATGTCAACTATCAGAGAAATCAAGTAAACAATCCCATTTATAATTGCATCAAAAAGAATAAAATACTTAGGAATTAATTTAACCAAGGAGGTAAAGGACTTGGACTCTGAAAGCTATAAGGTATTGATGAAAGAAACTGAAAATGACACAAATAAATGGAAAGATATTCTGTGCTTGGAAGAATCAATAATACTAAAATGGCATACTGCCCAAAGCAATGTACAGATTAATTGCAATCCCTATCAAAAACTCAACGGCATTTTTCACAGAAATAAAACAAATAATCCCAAAATTTGTATGGAACCACAAAAGACCCCCAAATAGCCAAAGCAATCATGAGAAAAAAGAACAAAGCTGGAGGCATTATGCTCCCTGATTTCAAACTGTATTACAAAGATATAGTTATCAAAACAATATGACATTGGCATAAAGAAAAGACGCATAGATCAACAGAACAAAATAAATAGCCCAGAAATAAACCTACACTTAATGTCAATTAATCCATGACAAAAATGCCAAGAATATACAATGGGAAAAATAATCTCTTCAATAAATGGTGTTGGCAAAACTGGATATCTACATGCAAAATAATGAAACTCAATCATGATTTTACACCATACACAAAACTTTACTCAGAATGGATTAAAAACTTGAATGTAAGACCTGAAGCCATAAAACTCCAGGTCATGATGATTATTTTTCAAATCTGACACCAAAGTAAAAGCAACGAAAGTGGAAATAAACAAGTGGGACTATATCAAACTAAAAAGCTTCTGCACAGCAAAGGAAACCATCAACAAACTGAAAGGTGACCTACTGAATGGAAGAAAGTATTTGCAAATCATATATCTAATAAGAGGCTAATATCCAAAACATATAAAGAACTCATACAAGTCAAAAGCAAAAAATAACCCCAAATAATCCAGTTAAAAGATCAGCATATCTCAATAGACATTTTTGAAAAGATGACATACAGATGGCCAACACACACATGAAAAGATGCTCAACATCATTAATCATCAGTGAAATCCAAATCAAAGTCATAATGAGATATCATCTCACACTTGTTAGAATAGCTATTATGAAAAAGACAAGAAAAAGTAAGTATCGGTGAGGATGTGGAGAAAAGAGAACTACTGGGCACTGTTGGTGGGAATGTCACTGATATAGCCACTATGGAAAACAGTATCGAGGTTTCTCAGAATATTAAAAAGAGAACTACCATATGATCCAGCAATTTCACTTCTGAGTGTTTACTAAAGAAAACAAAAACACTAATTCAAAAAGATTTATGTACCTCCATGTTCACTGCAGCATTACAGCAGCCAGGATATGGAAACAACCTAAATGTCCACCAATGGATGAATGGATTAAAAAACTGGGAGATATGTACACACACACACACACACACACACACACACACACACACACACACACACATATATACCATGGAATACTATTCAGGTATAAAAAAGAAGGAAATCTTGTCATTTGAGGGCATTATACTAAATGAAATAAGTCACATAGAAAGACAAATACCATGTGATCTCTCTCTCTTTTATATGTGGAACCTAAAAAAATAAAAATTAAAAATAAAAAACAACAAGAAGCTCATAGATACAGAGAACAGCTTGATGGTTGGTAGAGATAGAGGGTGGTGGGTGGGAAAGATGGGTGAAGGAGGTCAAATGTAGTATGAGAAAAAAATAATTAAATAAATAGCTATATAGCTGGTGAGATGTGCTGTTGATTAGTTATAAAGAGAACAGCAGTTGTAGTTACTAACTAAACAACATGAAGCTATATTGGGAATAAGACAAGCTTCCCCTAGAACTTCCGTCTCCAATATCGGTTTGAGCACAAGAATTAAGGTACCCCTTTCCCAGACACCTCTGCCCCCATTATCAAATGTCTAGAGACAGTAATAGAAATCATCTATGTATAATACCTCCAGCTTTGCCATCAGGATCTGCTCTGAATCTACTAAGACTAACTTAAATAGCCCCTTTAATCCGTTTATGATAGTATCAGAGGAATGCCCAGAGTTCTAAGTAATTTCTCATCTTCTGTTCACTAATGTCCCTCTGGCCCTTTATATTCCTACTGAGCCTCTTATCTGCAATTCCTAAAACCCTCCCACCCCTCTTCAATTTCTTAAATACTTCAGGTAGAACCCTGTTGAGGCCCATTACTTTACCCTTTCATAACTTCTAAAACACTTAAAATTAATGATACATCATCATCACCACCAAACTCTTTTCTAAATATTCCCTGTACTTTCTTGTTCTAAAGGAAATTTAATTCTTCCCCGAGGACTCTAATTTCTCTGCAGGAGTCACTGTATCTCTCTCATCACTCTCAGGCCTCCACATGTCAGCAGGAATGGTAGGTGTCCTCCTTAATTCCCATTTATGCTTCCACACAATTCTCCCTCTTTTATCCCTAAATTCCCCAGTTTTAAATCTCATGTCACCAAACTGCTTCATATATATACCTTCATTATTGCTGTCAGATATGTACCTCTTACATGTTAGTCCTGATTCTTCAATGATTTTCTCTCCTGCTCACCAACACTATATGGTACATGATTTCTGTTTAAATTGTTTGTTATTTCAAAACACACCTATATGGTCTTTCCAATGACCTTGACCTCTCAGGACCTTGAACCTCTTCTCCAAACTGGTCTGGTCTTTCTCTCTACTGCTCATTTCCATAGAAGTATCTTAGACTGTGGCATTGTCATGAACTGTAAACACTCCATAATCTTATTTCCAAATAACCAAACTCTAAGTCTGACATTAAGATGACCTCCAATTCATACATTCTATTATTTTTTCACTGACTCTCTTCCATTTGATGGTCTTTCTTCCCTTTCTACTAATCTTATATGATGCTATGGGCTAAACTGTGTCCCCCTCAAAATCTGTATTCTGAAGCCCAAACTTCCAGTACCTTAAAATATGGCTTTGGAGATGGGGCCTTAGAGAGGTAATTAAGATTAAATGAGATCATATGTGGGGCTCTAATACAACTTATCTGTTGTCTTCTAAAATGAGGAAATCTGGACACACACAGAGACACCAAGGGTGTGTGTGTACAGAAGAATAATCATATGGGGACACAGCAAAAAGTTGGCTATCTACAAGCCAAGGAGAGAGGCCTCAAAAGAAAGTTGCCAACACCTTGATCTTGGACTTCTAGCCTCCAGAACTCTGAAGACATAAATTTGTATCATTTAAGCCACGTGGTCTGTGGTATTTTAGTTATGGCAGCCCTAGCAAACTAAGACAGATTTTGGCAATGATAAGTAGAGTTCTGTTGATACAAATGCCTAAAGATATGCCAGTGACTTTGGCATGGCTAAAAGCTGAATGAATTTGAGTTGCAGGTTAAAAAAAGCCTAGGGACACCTAGGTGGCTCAGTTGGTTAAACATTCAACTCTGATTTCAGCTCAGGTCATGATTTCACAGTTGTTGTATCAGCCTGTGTGGCCTCTGTGCTCAGCAGGGATTCTGCTTGAGATTCTCTCTCTCTCTCTCCCTCCTCCCCTTCCCCCACTCACCTACATGCACTCTCTCTTTCTCAAAATAAATATATAAAATTTTGTAAGAAAGGCCTCGGGAGACCCCAACCTGACAACACCTCAGTCTTGGACTCCTGGCCTCTAGAACTGTGGAGGGAAAAATTCCTATTGTTTAAGCCACCCAGTCTGTGGTATTTGGTTAAGGCAGCCCCAGCAGACTAATATATATGGTAATCCATTAAAAGTACTCTCTCTCATACATTTTCTTCCATATCCCCTACACTTTTTATTATATTTGCTTCGCAAAACCACAACTCTAGTTTCACCCAATGTCTGCCTATTCTACACATGTAACATACATCTGAGTAAGTCTGAAGGAAGGGAAAAAAACCTTCATATTAAAACCACATTGGTCTTGTTTTAAAATTAAAACCACAGATGTCAACTGGGCCCTTAATTGCATTGCAATTATTTTATACTTATACATTGATTTTTCTACTCTCTTGAGATTATTTCACATATTCTCTTATCTCAAAGTTCTAATACTTAAATATCCTCACTCCACAATTAAAACTTTTCTTCTTCTTTTACTAAGAATTTGAAACAATAGAACATAATTTCCACCATCTTCCTTCCCTATGTCTCCTCATCAGCCAGCATCTACACCTGAATATGCTAATTTCCTACCTGTTACCAAAGATCTCTGCTTGTATCAGAAGATAAGCCCTTCATTTATTTTTACTATTTTTATAATTCCATTGATTTTTTTTCATCTTGGAATAGTAATTTTTACAGGAGTTTTAAGTTTCCAGAAAAATATGCAGAAATTACAGTCTTTATATACACTTTCACCATCTCCCCATATTTTGTCCTATTATTAACATCTTGCATTAGTACCCACTAATCCATTTGTTACAATTGATGACACGTGTCAATACATAATTATTAACTAAGGTCCATAGTTGACATTAGCATTCACTCTTTGTGTTGTTTAGTTCTATGGGTTTTGACAAATGCATAATGTCCTATATGCAGCATTATACATAATATCTTGTTTGCTTCTAAGTTTTGGCAAATATGAATAAAGCTGCTGTAAACATTCTTTGCAGATTTTTGTGTGTATATATGTTTATACTTCATTTGGGTAAAAATCTAGGAGTGAGATTGTTGATTTTATGGTAAACTTATGCTTAGCTTTGTAGAAACTGCCAGAGCATCTTCAAAAGTGGCTGTATCACTTGGTATTCCCACCAGCAAAGACTGAGAGTTCTTACCATTCAATATCCTCCCAATCATTAGGTTTGTCAGTGTTTTAGATTTTTGCTATTCTAGTAGGTGTGCAGTAATATCTCTGTTGATTTAATTTGCAATTCCCAATGACATATGATATTGAACATCTTTTCACATGCTTATTTGTTAACTGTATATCTTCTTTGGTGAGATGTCTGTTCTGATTTTTTATTCCTTCACTTTAAAATTAGATCTTATTTGGTTTCACCAACTCAACAACATTATCTCAAGATCTCCCACAATTCCTTTTTTTTTCTTTTTTGCTCTCTACATAATTACTTCCATCACCAAAAAAAAAGTAGTAGTATTTTTTCCATCTTAAAAAAACAACTTATCTGGTTCCACGTATCCCCTTATTTTGTCCAAACTTAACAGCAATCAAGGTTTTGTCCTATTGTTTCATTAAAGCTACTATTTAGAACTCCATGTACTGTGATACCTGGGTAGCTCAGTCAGTTAAGTGTCTGACTCTTGATTTCAGTTCAGGTCATGATCTCAGGGTTGTGTGATTGAACCCCATGTTGGGCTCCACACTCTGCAGGGGGTCTGCTTGTCTCTCTCCCTCTGTTCCTCTCCCCACCCCTCTCTCTCTCGAATAAGTAAATGAATAAATAAAATATTTTAAAAAAGAAAACTCCATGTACTATATGAAATGGTTGATATCAAATTCTTGCCTTCTTGATCTATCAATATCATTTTACATAACATTTTCTCCCTGTTTATTAATTTTCTTCACTTGCTTCCAATAAATATGATAAATACAGGTCTACCTCATCAGTTGTCCCTTTTGTCTCTCTTTTGTAATTTTGCCAATCTGTTTTATGTTGGAATGCATCATGGCTCAGTTCTTGGATGCCATTTTTTTCCTCCATCTACATCACATTCTTTGGTTATCCTCATGTTATCCTCATCTTTCATTATCCTCATGTTATTGGATACCATCTATTTGCTGACGACTACCAAATTTACATATCTTGTCATATTCCCTCTCTGAAATTCCACTGTCATAAATATAACTGCCATTTTAATATAATTTCATGGATTTAATACATCTTTCAAAACTAGCATGCCCATCACTGATTACCTGATTTTTCCTCTCAAACTGCCCACCACAAAACAAACAAAAAAACCAAAAACTGACCACCACAGTCTTCACCTTGTAAGTAGAAGATAAATGCATCTTTTCAGATATTCAAGACAAAGACTTTGTATTGTCAGCCAAACAGAACTTCTGGGATTAAAAGGTGCACTAAAAACAATTAAATTAAATATTTAAAAATATTTTTGACCAAAATTATTTATATTGGTGAACCTATGCAATAATTATATTACAAACGTATTTTTAAAAACATTTTTTAAATAAAAATGACATGGATCTAAAAATATGACTGGGGATATCATAATGGAAAAATCCCATAGACTGTATAATTGCTCTTACAGTTTGAATATATAATGCCATAAATAAGTGTTTCCAGCTTCAATCTATAATGCCATATCCTGGTTCTGTACTACCATTAAGTGTATGGGGGAAGATAGCTTGTCTTTCCAGTTGACACACTGCTAAATATGATAAGAAACACATATAACTGATGTTTGTCTCTATCAGTATCTTGTCTTCTCTGTCAGAGAACCTGGGCTTCACCTGGATGCCAGGGGACAGGATAGGACTCTGCATCCATTGTATGGAGTGTGTTAAATGTGAAAGGAGAATACATTGTATATTTGGAAACCAAAAGAACAATTAATAATTAGCTTGCCTGTGTCCTCCTCATTCTCAGAATGTAGCTGAACTACAGTTTCCAGTCTCCATGCAGTTAGATATGACCACATGACTGAGTTCTGCTCAATGTAATGTATATAGAAATAATGTGTACTACTTGCAGGCCTGGCTTATAAAAACACTGCAAGATATATTCCAGAGGACTATGTTTTTTGAGGTCATGTGTTGAAAATAGTAGAACTACAACTTAGAAAGATCTTGGATATCTGACTTACAGATAGAAAGAGCCAGCCAACAGCCATAAATATCCATTTGGGACTACCATTCAGTGTGACCTTTTAAAGTTATACAGAAAATACTAATCTATGATGTTACATGTCAGGATAGTGCTGTTTACAGGGGAGTTAATGACTGGGAAAGACCCAACTGGGGCTTCTGTGGTGCTAGCAGTGGTTTGCTTCTTGATATATATACTACTTATCTTCAGTTGTTTAAATTCACTAAGCTATGATTTTCATGATTTGTGCATTTTTATGTATATTTCAACAGTATTTATTTAAAAGATTAGAAGTATTAGTATGAATTCACAGAGGTTTTTTTTGTTTTGTTTTTTTGGTTTTTTTTTAAGAGAGTGAGGGAGAAAGCGCACGAACAGGGAGAGGGGCTGAGGAGGAGAGAGGATGAGAGAGAATCTTAAGCAGACTCCATACCCAGAATGGAGCCCAATGCAGGGCTGGATCCCATGACCCTGAGATCCATGACCTGACCCAAAACCGAGAGTCAGACACTTAACCGAATGAACCACCCAGGCACCCCTGTATTTTATCTTTAAAAATAATTTCTCGGGGCGCATGGGTGGCTCAGTCATTAAGTGTCTGCCTTCGGCTCAGGGCATGATCCCAGAGTCCTGGGATCGAGCCCCGCATCAGGCTCCCTGCTCTGCTGCGAGCCTGCTTCTTCCTCTCCCACTCCCCCTGCTTGTGTTCCCTCTCTCACTGGCTGTCTTTCTCTCTGTTAAATAAATAAATAAAATATTTTAAAAAATTTTTATTTTCTAAAAAAAAAAAATCATTTCCACCTCTCTCCATTGAGGAGATTTAAAAAAAATTATCAACAAAGAAGCAATGATAACCCCTAGATTCTACTAAATAGAATCAGAGTTCCTTGGAGAAACGGCTGATTTCAGATCTGGGCATTATATGTACCAGATAAACTTGGGGAAGTGTTTTCATATCAGATGGCAAGCAAGACAAAACAAACAGACAAACAAAAAACCTACTAACAGTCACATTAAAAGACTAAGAGATCAAATCAAAGGAGTTCCTACTGTCTAGAGAGCATCAGTAATAATACCTAGTAGGTTGAAACACATTAAGTAGATGTAATATTTGTAGTTCATCATAATTCTAAAAACAAAGCAACCAATTGCAGGATTCAGGAAAAATAGCAATTTTTAAAACTAATAAATAAAAGAATCAAGTATTTATTAATATTTTCTTTTAAAAACTGTACAACTACATAGCCAAATAGGAGATGGGAGAAATTTCTCATTATAGAAATACTTCAGCTGATTTAAAAAAAGGAAATGATTGAATTAGAATACAAATATGTAGTGCCTAATAAAATAATACATCTAGACATTAAATGTCAACGACTTTTAGTATCACAAAGTGAGGGACCGTGAAGCATCATGTGGCTCCTGACAGAAGAGCACAAAACCTCCTGTGAAGTCCTCTTGCCCCGCCTAGATTGAACAAGTCTAACAAATCTTTTAAAATTGAGTATCAATTTAATGAAAATAGACATAGAATAATATATTAAACTACATAATGCCGACTGAACCAAAAAAAACCTGTGCAAGACTCATCTATCAACTGCTACTACTTCTTACAAATTAATAGTGGAGACCTCTTTTCTTTAATAAAGTACAAAAACACAATGAAAGCTACAGTGGAGTCCATTAGATTTTTAAATGACTTAATAGAGAATTACTGTGTAATCAACCAATTACTGTATATTTATACCTTATTCCAATACTGAAATTTTAAATTAACTGTGCAAAATATTACATTTGAGAGACAACTGTCAATCTACACTTAATTATTTTTTAAGATTTTATTGATTTATTTGAGAGCGAGAGAGCATAAGCAGGGGGAGGGGCAGAGGGAGAGGGAGAAGCAGAACTCCTGCTGAGCAGGGAGCCCGATAAGGCACTCGATCCCAGGACCCCAGAACCTTGGGATCATGACCTGAGCCAAAGGCAGACACTTGACCAACTAAGCCACTCAGGTGCCCCTTAATTTTTATAATAATAGGGAATTACTAGATGCAGTAATACTACCGGGTTTATGTTTTTAAGAAAATAGAATCCTGTCTTACAAAGGTACATGCTGAAATATTAGAAATAAAATGGTATAATCTTTGGCATACACTATAAAATTACATGGTTAGAGGAGATGTGAATGAATGGGTGACAATGAAATAATGTTTCTATTAGGCTTCTGTACACTACCCAATCTATCTTGTGGATGTTCCAAATTCTCCAAAATTAAGTGATAAGAAAAGTGTCATGATAATAGATATAACCTGATGCCATCTTATGTTTTTTTTTTTAAAAATAGCCATACAGATATACACTTGAATATGCACAGAAAAAAGCATATATTAGACACTGACAACAATGGTCCTTTCTGGAGAAGAGGACCACTGGGGAAACTGCAAGAGACTTTAAATGAAATGTTTGGTTATTACATTATGATAACTTGTTTTGTTTTATAAGAAAAGAAACATCCCATGGTAAAAAATTCTATCTGTACTGCTGAAAGTCCAACAAAAATATATTGCAGAGGGTTTGTAAAAAATAGACTATACATCATATCTTCTAATACAACACAAACAAAAAATAAGAGAAAAAACAAAATAGGAACTTTGTCTTGGGTATCAGAATTTGTGATCATTTTAATTTTATTTCTCCTTTTTCTATATATTCCAATGTTCTTATATTATGAAAAATATTTTTAAACATCACTATATATTTACTTGATAAAAAAAAATTTCAAACGAATCTTTCCCTCAACTCCCCACAGTTGACTCTCCTAATGCTTATTATCCTACCTACTTCTCATTTGTCCATAGCACTTATTACCTTCTTATACACAAAGTCCTTATTTTTATATTATAGCTTCTTGTCTTTCTTTTCTGTTTTTCTTTATATATCCCTGAAAACTATGACCTGTACATACATGCTATATTTATGTTGTTGAATTAATAAAAAATATGTTGTCATTCTCCAGAACCTGTTTGTATTCTAAATTTAAAAAAAAAAATGGGGGTGTCTGGGTAGCTCAGTTGGTTAAGCATCTGCCTTCGGCTCCACAGGGGCCTGCTTCTCTTTCTCCCTCCGCCTGCCGCTTCTCCTGCTTGTGAGCTCTCTCTCTCTCTCTCTGTCAAATAAATTTAAAAAATCTTTTTAAAAAATTAAAATTAGGGGCACTTGGGTGACTCAGTCAGTTAAGCGTCTGCCTTTGGCTCGGGTCATGATCCCAGGGTCCTGGGACTCAACCCCCTGTCAAGCTCCCCGCTCACTGTGGAGTCTGCTTGTCCCTTTCCCTCTGCCTCTCCTCCCACTCGTGCTCTCTCTCTCTCTCATTCTCTCTCTCAAATAAATAAATTAATTAAATCTTTTCAAAAATATAATTAAATTTTAAGGAAACTTTAAAAATTAAAAAAAAACCATAATAACAGAGAATGTGATTAGATCACCACTGCTGCATCCTCAAATCTTTGATGATTTGCGCGATTTCTGGTTTTTTCTCAGACATGTATTATTACATTGGAATCAAGAAGTTGGAAGCCAAGGGAAGCCCCAGGGTTTTCAATCCACCTTAGCTTAATACCCCCTACTATAAAGGCAAGGGAGCCCAGGACCTGAGAAATAGCTGATGCTGTCCTGCTTTATTTCTCTATTTTATTTTGTTTTTAATTACTGTTTCTGTTCTTCACTTCGATTGCTCTGCTCTGAATTCCAGTTACCTTCTTGGGTCCCTGACACCATGCTAGATTTAAAGGGCACTTCCCCCAGGAGTCTCAATGGCATTCCTTGAAACCCACAATTCTGAACAAGCTGTTTTCCTAAAACCAGCCTACACATGATGCCTCTACTTTTAAGTTAACAGATAATTCATGAAACCGTTAGGCCATGCCAGACCTCTTGCATGTCTCCTATATCAGTTCTGTAGAATAACCCTTTTGGACTTTTTCACTAGGTGTTTCCCTCCAGCACCATCAATACAGTCTAGTCATTTTTCTCATCCTCCATTCCAAATTGAACCTTCCCTTCCTTCCCTCCTTAAAAATCAGTGTTTTTTGAGACATGCTTCACATTAAAACCAAACCTCTACTCTCAGTTTAAATCCATTGTAGCCACCCCCCATAAAAAACAAAACAAAACACCCCTTGAAACCAACTACAATTAATTAATATATATTAATATAAATTATATGTTAATAAAATATTATTAAATAATGAGATTATTGTTATAATAAAATATAGATATAAAATAATAATTAATTAATATATATTAACTAATTAATATATATTGTTTATACTTGGAAATACTCTTTTCAATTGGTGGGGGCTGGATGTAGGACATTGTTTCTCAGATGCCTATGACTTTCTCTTCCCTAGCTGTAACCATATAAAATTATTGTTAGGATATTCCTGACTCTTGAATGAGGTATTCGGGTGGTATGGGACAAGTAAACATGACTATAATTAATCTCCGGCATGACTATGTTACCTGGAGTTACAGGATCTTCTATATCCAAGAAGCTGCTGTTTTTCATACAATTGACTCAAGTTGCAGAGTTCACAAAAAGAGCTAAACATAAAGAGAATTAATTACTGATGAGATATTTTGTACAAGTCCCAAGAGAAGTCATTATTTTTAGGAAAAACTTTTCAATATTTGTACTATAACTTATCAATATAATTGATTTTACAGACAAGTTAATACATATATCATATATATAGTAAATAGCATAAATTCATTGTAAGATTGGTTTTTCACTTGTGCATGTTATTTAAGTTCCAGAAATACTAAAGAATAGATAGTTGTAGATAAACCTCTATAGGTCTCAAGATATTGCAGATAGAAATCTAACTAATTTTTACATATTTAAACATTAAAATATTGATTTAAAAACCATTTGGAACCATGAAATGTTACAAGTACAATACTTCAATGGTATTAACAAATGTGGTTTAAAATCATTACTAATACTTAGTATTACCAGTGTTCACAGAGTCCAGACCTACTCCTGCAGTCAGATTTGCCTCAGAAAAGGATGATTTTTCTTTTATTGACAGTACCACTGTCTTGTTTAGAATTATTTTCAGTCAGTATAGAACATATTCACTAGAAGTATGAATACTAGGTCAGAGTACTGCAGTGGCATGTCTTTTCAGTAGCATGTTCTCCTTAATGGCCATAGTCGCTCTTAGCACATAGCTTCAGATTTTGTAATTTCCTAAGAGGTAATATTAATATGATTTTTACCAACAGATTTCAATAACTAATAAGAGATTTTAATAGACAAATTTCAAAATGTAAATAAGAGTCAGCCCTATGTATTGAATACCTCTGAGAACACCTAGAGGTACAAGAATTAACATATAGCCTCTGTCTTCTATTATATACATCGGCAGGGAAGACAAACACATGCACTTACAGCAGCATAAAATATACAACTTATTATCATGTACACTGAATAGAAACAATGGTCAGAGAGAGTCAGGGCAAAAGATTTAAACACTCTGTGCTCCTGTTAACACAGGCTTTATCCTACAAATCTATTTTGATCAGCAAAGGAAAACCTCTCCTAATGGCAGAACCACTGATGCATAAATATTTGGTAGTCATACTTGTTGGTTCCTAAATTGGTCCAGTACACAAAAGGGCAAACACAGGCAGAAGAAAGACACAGACCACTCCAGATTGGCAGGAGGCAGGTTTAATAAGCAAGAGAATTTACTTACAAGGCTTATCTCATGCAGTCACAAGAAGAGTAGATCTCGAAACCTGTCCACCAGAATCGTAAAAGTTTATACAGAGGTCTTAACTGGATTTAGCAGTGTATTCAGTCCAGATGGTCTCAACAACACATTGCTCTATCAAGGCTGTGTCCCTGAAAATGCTCCCCCTGTGGGAATGGTCGGCAGAGCATACATTCCAAGGATAGGGACAGGGTGAGAAGTCTCTTGTTGCCAAGATCCAAACTGTATATCACCCAGTGGTCATGGCCTCACAATGACCTCCTCCAAGAGGTCCTCCTCCTCTGTAGGTCCATACAGATATGATTTCAGAACATTCACATGTCAAAACTCCTAAGGAAATAAAAAGGACAAGCAGATTTTTATAACACCGTAACAGAAAATGGCTAATAGAGAAAAAAATAAATGGATTAGTGATTTATTGTTCTGATGACTGCAGGGTAGGAAGAAGGATTTGAAATGGTTATACATGCAGATATAGATTTCATATTTTAACACAAATTTAGGCAAAACTAAAAGAAACTATATGTACCATGACATGTGCTAAAATCCATCCAGAACTAAAAACAAATACATGAAGAAACAAAATTTAGGAATTAAAAGTTAAGAATAGATTTGAACCAGACAGATCTTGTGCAAGAAACAGAGAAGAAAATATATTTGATAGGATTTATCCTAAAACTCATTATTGTTCACATTTTTTCTTTTCAAATACAAATTCCAAATAAGCCTCAAAAGTCGAGCTTTATATCCTGATTCTAAGTGCACTAGTCCTTCTTTTCCGTGGTTTTGCTTGCCATAGTTTCAGTTACCCACAGTCAAAATCTCAGAAACTGAGCTTCTGAGATGATCCTCCTGCTGACATGCCATCAGAGAAGGTCAAGAGTAGCCTCACACGACTTCACAATGCCTAAGTCATTCACCTCATTTTATCTCATCCCAGAACCATCGTATCACGGTTCATCATAAGAAGGGGGAGTACAGTATAGGATATTCTTAGACAGACAGGGACCATAGTCACAACATTATAATATATTGTTATAACTGTTCTATTTTTTATTAGTTATTGTAATTAATTGCTTACTGTGCTTCATTTATAGATTAAACTTTATCACAGGTATGTGTATACAGAAAAAAAACATGGTATAGGAGGCATCCACGGGGGGTCTTGGAACATATCTCCTGTGGATAAGTGGTGACTAGTATATTCTTTTAAACAAAACAAACAATTAATTTTTCAGCTTAGCAAAGCAAGTTATATATTTTAGCACAACAGGAATGTTGCCATTTTAACGAGATAGGAGACAAGTGGATTATTATCAATGCTTTAAGCTCCTACTTCAGAAGACTAAAGTGTGCTATAAAAGTTTCTGATCCAATTTTAGAAAATATTTCAAATCCACTGAGATTCTCCATTCTCCACATCTCTGGAACATGATTATTTGAGAACATCTGTACTTTCACAAGACTGCCTGCTTCTGTGTTGAGACATAAAAACATAGGAAAATTGAGCAAACCAGTTCATGTGGTTCACATCAAGAAAACAAACAAGGGAAAAAATTTAGAGTGCTGGTTACTCAGTTGAAAGATACAAATTGTCAAAGAAGTTAAAATTTTGCAGCAATGTGGACACGACTGGAGGAGATAATGCTAAGTGAAATAAGTCAAACAGAGAAAGACAATTATCATATGGTTTCATTCATTTATGGAACATAAGAAATAGGAAGATTGGTAGAAGAAGGAAGGGAAGAATGAAGGGGGGGTAAACAGAAGGGGGAATGAACCATGAGAGACTGTGGACTCTGGGAAACAAACTGAGGGCTTCAGAGGGGAAGGGGGTGGGGGATTGGGATAGGCCAGTGATAGGTATTAAGGAGGGCATGTATTGCATGGAGCACTGGGTGTTATACGCAAACAATGAATCATGGAACATTGCATCAAAAACTGGGGATGTACTGTATGGTGACTAATATAACAAAATAAAAATTATAAAAAAAAAATAAAAGGGAATCTGATGATAAAAAAAAATTTTGCTGAGGGGCGCCTGGGTGGCACAGCGGTTAAGCGTCTGCCTTCGGCTCAGGGCGTGATCCCGGCGTTCTGGGATTGAGCCCCACATCAGGCTCCTTTGCTGTAAGCCTGCTTCTTCCTCTCCCACTCCCCCTGCTTGTGTTCCCTCTCTCGCTGGCTGTCTCTATCTCTATCGAATGAATAAATAAAATCTTTAAAAAAAAAAATTTTGCTGAGAACTTATATTTAGCAGTCTCAACTAGATTTCTCCTTATAACATGTCACACAATTGTGGTTTTAAATAAAATCTACAATGTTAAGATTATACTCAAGACAACATGTATTGATTTTAGGTATAAAATATATATATCCTTATCATAAGCATTTTTTATAATAGAATATTTAAGAAATAAGAGAAAAATACTCTCGGCCATCTCAAATAATTATATTTTGGTGTATTAAGCAACAATTTATAGCCTTAAAAACCTCTGTAAAGAGGTGCTATAAAATATCCCTACTGTTTCCTCAGAACAATTTAACTGAAATACGAATTATAATTTTTCCTTATTTGAAATATTCCCCTTTGTTTTTCTTCTTTCTCATGCTTTGTATAAATTCTGTAACAAATAACTGCTTTGATTTGAAAAGAGACAATTCACTTCACTCATGCTATTTTTAGAGCACAGATATTAATTTATGATTTTATTGGTTTTGGTTTAAATAGTACCTAGGGGGCAAATTGCAAACTCAAGCAACCGAGATCTAAAAACTTCATAATGAACAGAAGGAAAGCAAAATTAAAATGTATGACAAAATAAAAAATGCTTCGGGGCACCTGGGTGGCTCAGTCAGTTAAGTGGCTGAGGCTCAGGTCATGATCTCAGGGTCCTGGGATCGAGGCCCATGTCAGGCTCCCTGCTCAGCCGGGGGTCTGTTTCTCCTTCTCCCTCTGACCTTCCTCCCTGCTTGTGCTCTCTCTCTCAAATAAAATCTTTAAAAAATGAATGAATGAATGAATGAATGAATGAATGAATGAATAAATAAAGCAAGCAAGCAAGCAAGCAAGCAAGCAAGCAAGCTTCAACAATCCTTTTGCACTTCACTTACCATGACAAGGTCTGGGCTGGTTCTGAGTTGTTCCTGAATTTGTCCCAATTCCAAGATGTGGTCATCTGTTCTCTATTTTTAACTTTCTAAATTTTAGTTTTTCCTTACATTTAAAAAGTGGGGAGGGAGGCTACATTTGACAGCAGGTTAGCATTGAGGTGGCATGCGTGTGAAGTAACAGAAATACAAGGGGAAAGAGTAGGAAGAAACAAAAAGCTATAATAGACTTCTCTGGAAAGTGTCCTTCTATGCCAACTCACCTCAGGATCTTCTGGAGTTGTAAAACTACCGCATAGTTAATATCCGTCTTGAAGCTCTTTAACTACACTATTCAATTACAACAGGGATGTATGTAGGATATTTTGGGCAAGTGTCCATTCGGGCTCACAGGTACAAACTTTGTGTGTGTGTGTGTGTGTGTGTGTGTGTGTGTGTGTGTGTGTACCCACATGTCTGTGTGTGTCTATATGTTCTGCATATTTGGGTATATGTATATATATATGTACGCATATATGTATTTATAGTGTTACTACAGTATTTCTACATCTCAACAACATTAAATCCTCAGTCACTTCTCTGATTATTTCCATCACCTTTCAGTAAATGACTTCTCTGAATCTTGCCACTTGTAGCCCTCTTAACAGGTGAACCATTTTTCTACCACAATCCATATATTAACGGTCCTGGAGTTGGTGCTAAGTGTCCTCTTTGCATTCCATTGTTGCTCTCAGATCATTCTCCCTTCTTTACTTTCGAAAGCAAATAATACTGAATTCCATGTCACTGGTCCATATTACTACACCTCAGTGGTTCTTTTCTTCTACACTCTCAGCTCATCCCCACTTATATTTTAGCTTCCTGCCTACTGTCAATTCCTCCAACACTGCTCCTGTATTAATTTTAGGTAATATAATTATACACAAAGATAATCATTACTTGAACACTTCTCTTCCAGTGATCTTGCCTTGCACACTGCCTCAGCTATTCTCTGCCATAGTCATGTCCTAGACCTTGCTATTACACAGTAATTTTCCTCCAATCTTAATTTCAAGCATCCCACATTGTTATCGAATGAACTATGCCACTCCTACCCCAAATTCATATCTTGAACTCCTAGCCCACAGTACCTCACAATATACCGTATTTGGAGAAAGAGCCTTTAAAAGGGGAATTAAGGTAAAATGAGGCCATATAGGTGGTCCTTAAAACCACTATGATGATGTCCTTACAAAAAGAGATTAGGACATAGACATTTGTGTTCTCAGACAAAAGACCATGTAAAAACAGAGGAAGAAGATGGCCACCTGCAGCCCTAGGAGAGAGGCCTCAGAATAAAACCAACCCTGTCAAAAATTTGATCTTGGACTTTTAAGCCACCAGAACTGTGAAATAAATTTTTATTGTTTAAGCCACCCAGTCTGGGGTATTTTTAAGGCAGCCCCAGCAAACTAACACACACAATATCTACAACCCCTATCTTTCCAACACATTTCTTTTATTATACAATCTCTAACAATTTTTCAACCCACTGTAACCTAGACCTATTGATCATACAGTCCTCATCTCCCTGATTTCCTTCTTGCCCTCTTTTCCCAACTTAAAATCCATGTTTAACTGTTTTTAGCTTTTTACTGAATTGTAACATGCACACTGGAATATACATGCCATATATATGCAGCCTGATGAATTATTAGGTGAACGTTCCCTGTAACATCCTGTAACGTGGTTAATCATTTGATCCTTTCTTGGCCTTCTCTTCCTTCATTGTATTACTGGCGTAAACACTGTCCTGGTTAAATCCAATTCTCCCTCTACTCTGCATGTGCACCTGTAAAGGCAAATGAGTCCTGAAAAATATCTGCAGCCATGTGGGCCATTCTCACGTCGAATTCTAGAATGGCCTTGATGCTGATTATCTTGATCTACTTTCTCTTTAACTTTCTAGACCAGGGGTCAGCAAGCTTTTCCATGAAGACCAGATACTGAATATCTTATTCTTTATGAAATATATGGTCTTTGTCATAACAGCTCAACTAAAGCATAGGCATGGCTGTGTGCCAATATAACTTCATTTACCAAAAACAGGCAACATGGCCTGCAGTTTGCCCATCCCTGTTCTAGACTATTATGTACAATCTTCTCTTTTTTCCTCTAACAGGCAAAATGGCCCAGCCCATCCTGATTCTTAAATGATGACCTTGATTCTTAATCTGATTAGAAAATTGAATCAATCTTTAAAAAGAGTATTATCTCCCTCCATTAAGCCTAGACATTGCCAGCACCTAGACACGTGCTGTTTTCTCTATTATCACTGTACGTTAATTTCCCATACTCCTAAGGCCAATATTTTCAATTGTTCAATAGATCCTATATCTTATCATCTGCTAAAAACAATTCAAGCAATCTTTCTTTCTCCCAACTCATCTATTTTTTTCTGTCAATTGCAAAAACAAAAACAAAAAATAAAAAAAAAAAAAAACAAAAAAACCCTTAACACCCACATCCCCTTCCTTTTTACATACTTTGACCAGGTTTTCTATATTCCCTGAATTCAATACCTCCTCTCTGTTTGCTCTTTAACAAATACTCTCAGCAGGCTTTTGCTCTCACCACTACCCTAAAACTGCCCTTACAAGGGTCACTGATACTATTCTCATTGCAAAATCCAATGATCAATTCTCATTTTGAATCTTTCAGTAGCATATGGCATAATCGACCCCTTCATCCTCCCACACTGTTTCTTCACTTGTCTTTCAGTACACTTCACTCTTCTGTTGTGTTTTTTTTTTTCTCCTATTGCTGCTCATTCTTAATCTCCTTTGTTGGTTAATTTTAGTGTGATGACATTCATAATATGGGAGGGCTCAGATATCAGTCCTTTACTTTTTTTCTCTTCTATCAGCCCTCACTCCAATGGTTTCTGGTTTTTACATACTATCCATATGATAACACTCCAAATTACTTTGATTTATAACCAAGGCCTCTCCTTTCAACTTCAAAATCATATGTTGAACTACCTCCATAATAAAATTAGTTAATAAAACTACAAACCTTTAAGTAGAATCAAAATATTGTACTACTATCTAATTTAACACGACTAAAACCAAATCCCAGTGTTTGCTCTCACTCTGCTCTACCTACAATTAATGCAACTCCCATTTGTCCGATTGCTTAGACCAAAATGTATTGTCATCCTTGCCTTCTTTTTTTCATATTCAACATAAAATCCATCTGAAAATTCCACTGATCTTCAAAATATCTACAGAATCCAAGTTCTTCACCTGAACAACACTGCTGACACCTTGCTCCAATACAATACAAGGTCTCTTCGGGATTTTTGTAAAACATTTTTTTTTAACATTAGTCTGACTTGACTGCATCTGTGAAGTAAGAGCCCTGTGAACTGGTGAATGTCTTAAATATATCCCATCTCTCATACCAGTTAGGGCATGCACCTTCCATGTTGTTCCTGTTCCTTGATGGCTTCCAAATCCAGATAACCCAAATCTTTTGTTCCCAAAGTAGTCCAGGTAAAATACGAGAGGAATAAATTCCCAGTAAATAGCAAATCAACCACCCTGGAGCCGCTGCAGCCTCTGAATGGCCTCCTTGCTCAACTTCAGCAGGGCCCAACCCGGAGGCGGCTGCGTAGTGAGGACCAACTACAGCACAGCACCAAGCTGTGTGCACGCATCACATGGGGACTTTACCGCAGGAGTCCTAAGCCTTGTTCCAAAAGCCTTTTAATTAATCTCTGTGCTTCCACCTTTGGACCCATATACTCTACTCTCAGCCAGTCTAACAAAGTAATTATTTTAACATATAAAGAGATCATAGCATTCTTTTGTACAAAAACCCTGGCAAGGTCTGCAAGGGCCAATGTATTTACACTGACATGTGAGCACATTAACCAGCTCCCAGTTTCCTTACCAAAGCCAGCTTCTACCACTCTCCTTTCCTTTCACAGTACACTTGTGACACAAGACCTCCTTGAGTTTCTCTAACATATATTTATGTTCCAGTCTTAAGGATTTTTGTACTGGCTTCTTGCTCTGCTTGGAAATACCTTCCTTCAGGTGTCTGTTTATCTTGCCCCATCACTCCTTCAAGTTTATGCACATTTGACACTTTCTTTTGGTGGTCTATCCTGACTGCCCTAGTTAACATTCTAAAGTGGCACTTCTTACCTACCCCCTACCCTTTAGGTTTTTTTTTTTGGGGGGGGGGTTGGTTTTTTGGGTTTTTGTTTGTTTGTTTTTGTGGGTTTTGTTAACCCTTGTCTCTTTTTAACTTATTATATAAGTCAAAAATTTATTATATTCAGTGGCTGTCTAACCTGATTAGAATGCACGGATTTTTTAAATTTTACTTTAATTACCACAACAATTAAAACACTAGGTAGCACATGGACACAGTCAAAAATACATGTTTTACGTTGGAAACTGGCTAAGAAAAATAAATATTTGGGTGAATGAAAATGAGAAAAGAACAAATAGGAAAACTATCAATATATGAGTTTAATTTCTGAAATCTTCAATTGAAAAGTTAAAAAAAGTGCTCTGAAAAGAGTAAGAAGTCAAATTACATTTAACTTAATCACAGTTTTAATAATTTCATCAAAATATTTTGTTACCCCTTAAACAGGCTGCAGGTTTATTTCAGTGGAATAAGCAGAGATTTCTGGAAGCTTGAAAAATTTTAATTTTATCACCATACGCCATGGTATCAACTCAATTAATTTCTTAGTAATCAGGAGACTATCTCCAGAAGGATTTCACATAAATACAATTATTCTAGTTGCTTAATCTGTAGGTAAAAATATGTATTTACTCAAAATTTAATAGAGCGCCATTTTCATATTCTTGTCCAATAGCCATTCCTCTTCCTGCTATGCTTTTCCATCTCCTACCTCTGCTTCCACTCCTACAAACACATTAAAAGTTCAAAATCACAACTGTGCTTTATTCACATATACAACTACATATACATGTGTATATTAAATTGAAAATCATAGAGGCAGAAAACCTCAGGGGCATTTAATTTCAAGAACTTGATAGATCATGACATACCAAGTAAACCAGTTAATGATTTATCTTTACAGTGGTGATTTTTTTAAGAAAGCATTAGATTCATTCTATACATCTACTATAGTGTGTGTGTGTGTGTGTGTGTGTGTGTGTGTGTATGTACGTATCAAGTCTTTTAAAAGAAATGTACCCTAGTTTCAAAGATGTATCAAAATTAAGGTATTAGGAAATCTACATGTTTGCAGATACTCACATATTTGAGCTAGAGTAAAATAAACACAAATATTACCAGGATGTTTGATCAGATGTTTCACTTTGCAAGTACACATAGCTTTAATTGTTGTTATTTCCAACTCTGAATGAGTACTGCTTCTGATCCCAGTTACAATGTCCATGTGGACATGCAAAAATATAAATCAGTTATTAATTTCTATTTTTATGACCCAATACCAATTTAGCTAATAACATGAGTGGAATGTCTGGCCTCCTGAATATATGCTTTGAATTTCACGATTCAGCTTGAAGGTTTGAAGTCAGGTTTTTCAAATCTATCAGAGATTCTGTCTGACAAATACTAGAAACTTAGGCTTGATATTCTAATACGTAGATATTAACTACATATATTTAGAATTCAGTAAGGAAGAATGGTCATTGATAGTACTATACTGTATGGTTATATTCACTTTAGTGAGTTCTCCTAATGTTTAAATAGAAAAAAAATTGTGTATTTTCACATCGTTTTGAAGAGATCTAGATAAAATCCAACCTCATTAGCTTTATTCCCTGTCGAGATATTCTTCAGAATGCTGAAAGAAATGTTGCTTTTACCTTTATTTTCTTAGCTATATCAATTTTGGCATTCAGGTCCATGTTAGGGCTTAGAATATAAATTGTATGCCTGTAAAATTTTCCATTTTGTTAATGTCTTTTATGTGGCAAATTCCTCTTGTTCCTTATTATGGTCTATGAGTATAATGAGTGGGTAATGATTTCCAATATTCTGAATCATTTTATGTATATACACCATATGCATGCAAATTTGATTTGCCTAATACTCTGATCTTTAATTTGCATTTTCATAGAACTAGTTGAGTATTATGAGGTAAAATCATATTGACTGGTTTCAATATCTTAGAATGTTAAATCATCATTATATGGGAAATGTTCAAAGGCATTAATTATAAATGAATCATGAAAAATATTCTCAAGGCACACATCTTGAGTTATAATGTGATAATAGCTACATGTCCCAAAGATTTATTTTAGAGTTATGGTACATACCCAATGCTTTGATTAAAAAATTAAACTGAGTGATTTTAAAAGGAACGTATTCATTTTTTTCTTACTTGAAATACCAATGTGCATATGTTTATGTAATTCTAAGCTGGTACAAATTAGATACAAATGGCATAGGTATATAATGGCATAAAAAAATCTATAGACACCAAGTGCATACCAATATAAATACTTAAGATTTTTATTCAACAAAAATATATTGTAATGTTTACTGCCATAAACCTTGTCTGTAAAAATATTAATACAGTCTCCTAATCTGAATCATTAGACACCATCCATGTCCTCGCATGAGACTTTTGCCCTTTATCTTCTGGTTACAAACTGACAGTACTTTTAAACCAAAAGGCGGACTTGGTAATGGAGCTGAGCTAGAAGTATGTAAGCACCCTAGCACTAAACTGAAGTCTAGCTAAATATGCCCGGATTTCTGATTTGAGGAATATAAGCAAAAGAAACATGATGAACAAATATCCTGACACATAAAAGAGCATGGTGAGGGTGGAGGTATATGTGTGATTGGTTTTATTTTATCAGCCTTTCTCAATCCTACCTGGTTACTCAAAAAATTAAACACAGAATTGCTACATGACCTAGCAAATCCACTTAAGGCTGAATACCCAAAAGAATTGAAAGTAGGTACTCAAAGAAATTATTTGTACATCCATGTTCACAACAGCATTATTCACAATAGCAGAAGCTGGGAAGCAACTCAGGCATCCACAAACAGATGAATAAACAAAATGTGATCTATACATACGATCATGTATTATTGAGTCTTAAATGGGATGGGAATCCTGCACATCCCACATGAATGAAGCTTGAAGACATTACACTTAGTGAAGTAAGCCATCATAAAAGGACAAATACCGTATTTTAGCCATTATATGAAGTACCCAGAGTAGTGAAATTCATAGAGAAACCATATGAAATGGTGATCACCAGGGGCTGAGGGGAGGGGAGAATCATGAATTATTGTCTAACGGATATGGAATTTCAGTTTCAGAAGATGAAGTTCTGGAGATGGATGGTGGTGATAGTGGTACAACAATGCAAATGCACTTAACGCCACTGAACTGTGTATTTAAAAATTGCTGAAATGGTAAATTTTATTTATGTATAATTTACCACTATTAATAAAAATAGAAAAATGAAAACTTTTTTTTTGCTGTGAAGTAATACAATGACAGTAAATACCACTAAAACTTTTAATTAGATTGAACACTCAAAATTTAGAGAGATTGAGTTATAAACTAGTTCTTTTCAGAGTAAGTCTGAGGAGTTGGATACCTTACAGAGGCCCAACTGTTTCATCCCTGCATCCAACAAAGGCAAATGACTAAAAAGTGTCCTTGGCTTCCAGAAATGATTGCTTCTGTTACATAAAGTTCTATACCTGATCTTACTCTATAGTTGGAGCTTGAAGGAGGTAACATCACCTGCAATTTTTAGTAAATTTTGTCATTTTCCTTAGGAGCATACTCTATTGTTTTTGTTGTTATTGTTGTATTTGTTTATTTTCTCTTACTGAATCTACCTCACATACTCAAAATTAATGACTAAAAATTGTAGCGTTAGTATAAGTTTGTGATGATTATAACAATCATGATGTAGAAGTATGAATGGTAATGGAAAATACACCATTCCTCCAAGAAAGATTGTGTAAGGATACAGACCTACAATTGGCTACCACCCTCTGGCTGTAGTTAAGAGACCTAGCAGTTGGTATTACTACCTAGAAGTTCACTTTCATAGTTGTACTTCCTTGCGGCTTGAAATGTTCAAGGACAGTAAGGGCAAATAAACTGTAGGCCTCCTATGGTAGGCAGAATTCCAAGATGTCCTGCCAACATTCCTCTCCTCTAGTTATTCAATTACACACCAATATACATCTGTGAAACGATTTTACTGACTAAACTAAGGCTTCAAACCTTAAAATAGAGCAATTATTCTGGATTATCCAGGTGGAATGAATCTACTCACTTGAACCCTTAAAGCAGAGAAACCTCTCTGAATGTGTGACACGGATGCAGGAGAAAAGGAAGTTAGTGAGATTCACAGAGTTAGGCCTCAAACCTCCATTGCTAGTTTGGAGGATGAAAGGGGCCACAGACTACAGCATGAAGACTTCCTCTGGAATCTGAGAACAACCTACTACTGACAACCAGTAAAGAAATGAGAACTCATTCCTAAAGTCACGAATTGCTGAATTTGGCTAACCAACTGAATGAGCTGGAAGCAGATTCATCCCCTGAGCCTCCAGAAAGGAACACAGGTCTCCAGACACCTTGAAATTAGTTTTATAATACCTAGAGAAGAGGAACGAGTTAAGTGACAGGGACACAGACTTCTGACCTACTGAATTGTGATATAATAAATTCGTTTTTTTTTTTTTTTTTAAGCCACTACATTTGTTGGAATTTGTTACAACAGTAATAAATGCTGACACAGCTCTCAAGTAATTGCTTAAAGGAGAAAATGCTCCAAGGAAAATTTTCCTCATGTTGGCTTTAAACAGAATGGGAATATTGAGAACCTCTTAATGAATCTTCAAAAATTAAGATCCTTTTAATGAGTCTTCCTACTTCAAAAAGGAGAACAGACAGATAAGCATATTTCATTGTTGTTGTTGTATGTTTGGGTACCTAAGAAAATATGTAAGTGCAAATAATTTATCTGAAAAGTATAAAATACAAAGATTCAAGGGCAGTGATTGGATAGGTGGAAGGTACTCTGGTAGGGAATTAGGGAAGTCCTAGAGTGAAGGAAATTCAGGCACCAAAGGGTGCAAATAAGGGTGCTATAAGAATATCTGACTAGATATTAATCTAATGGGGAGACTGGGAAATGGAGTCAAACTCATAATGCAGAACTATTTCACCTCTGCGACACAGAGGTGTTAATTCCCAGGCACTTCTTCCTGTCCTAGGTGTGAGCAGAAATATCTTCGCATTCCAGAAAAAGCCTACAAGTCTAGATATGGAAGTATTGGTAGGTAGAGGCTGTCTATTCACACTAAAATGTTCATGCCTGATGAAAATGGGCAGGATATCAACATTTCTGCCTACCATGTGAACTGGATATAGCAATATGAGGCAATGCAAAACAAATTGTAATCCCTGTACAGAAACATCTGTCTTAGGCAAATATATATATTTTTTCCTTATAACAATTCTGGGAAGTCAGGGCATGAAGGCTTAGACCTTGCACCCATTTTTCTTTAACTTTACTGTAGAATGTTGAGAAATTGTTATTATCTTTACTTTGACTTGTAGCGTGCTAAATTCTATGGTGAATGGTAAGTCCATATTTTTTTGACCTATTTAACACAGGTGATCATTCTTTCGATTCTCTCCCAACATCTTTATCTCCATTTTCTCTATTGAATCGGTCCTCTTTTTCAGTCCTCTTGCTAGTTCAACTCCACCACTGCTCTGGTTCATAAATGTTAGAATACCCAAGGGTTCAGTTGTTGGAATTCTTTGATATCCTTGTTTACTTGATAGGCAATTTCAACCAGTCTCAGGTTATAAATGTCATCTATAGGTTGATAGGCCCCAAATTTCTATCTACACCCTGGATCTATCCTCAGAACTCCAGACTGGTTACTTGACATTTTCAGTTGGATACCTTAAAGGCACTTAAAATTGTATATAGATGAAAGTAAATCCTGATTTATCCTGCTTCACCAATAATGTCCTTCTCTTCATTTTTGTGGGCTGTTCTGGCTGAGAACTTTATAGATACCTCTTTTTTCTCATACCCCTTACCTCTAAACTTTGTTACCTGTTTGACTTCATCTCCTACTCTCTCATTTTCTCTCATCCCATGCCTTTCTTTTTCTTACATACACATGGAAGGATATAATCTCATAGTGTTTGCACTTATTCTCTGTCTGGAGCACCCTTCCCTTAAATCCCTAAATATCCCTACGATTTGCAACTTTAACTTCTTCATATCCTTGCTTTTACATCTTGACATCAGTGAAGCCTTTCTTAAACACTCTACTCCTGTCCCTTCCCTCACCCGTCCTCCTCCCTAATTCCCTTCCCTGCTTTGTGTTTCTATTTTTTCTCTGAGAATATTTGTGTATGTGTATTTCATGTGAGTGTGTGTGTAATATGTGTGTGTGCGTGTGAGAGAGAGAGAGAGACAGAGAGAGAGAGGGAGAGAGGGAATAAATTTCACTAACTGATGAGAGGAAACACATATTAGGATATTAGGATTTTGGTTTCATTTTGGTCACTGCTCTATTTCCAGCATCTAGAATAGTGCCTCTCACTTAAATGCTCAATATATATTTTTTAATGAATTGCCAACTCATCATTTCTAGAAGGGGGTTAAAATCCATATTGTCTAAAGCTCAATGTGTGTGTCTGGTGGTGGAGTATCTTTGGGGGATAAGAAAGGAAGTGTTGCTTACCCAGTCTCTACCTCCACAGTAAAAATTTATTTATTAGAATCATTTATAAATTATTACTTAGAAGTTATGCCATCTTAATATATGTATAACAAGAATTGATTGCTCACTAGAAATGAGCCACTGCATACTGAGAGGGTACTGTCATGTCACACTCCTTCCATGCAAAACATTTCCAAAAGAAAAGATCACACCATCTTATCTATGACTACCTCTCCTTTATCACAACATTTTCCTTCTGCTCATTAAGCTCCAATCTCACTGTTCTTAAGGCCTTTCACACGGCATTTCCTCTCCCTAGAGCCCTCTTTGTACAGGTCCTCACAGGGCAACTTCCTCACTCTTTAGGTAGCTTAAATGGAAGTGCATTAGGTATATTCCTTCTAAATGCCCAATCTTGATATGAACATCCTTTTCATTGACTTTAGAACACTTATCACAACCTGGAATTTATCTTATTAATTCATTTTTTGTATCATCTTTTAGACTGTGAGGTTTTAAAGGGCAATGGCCCTTGTGCAAGAGAGTATCCTTAGTACTTAGCACATTACCTCCCATGGAGAAGGCATGTGACAAATAGTATAAACTAATTAATTAATTGCCAGTAAACACTCAAAATCACATTATGGGAAGATAAATTGTGTTCATATTGAGGTTTTATTTACCCCAGGATGTACTGTACATAGTAAGGGGATATATTTGAATCTTAGCTTGAGATGCAGAAAAATAGTAGAGTAGGCTGCATAATTTCAAAGTTCCCTTTGAATACTGTATATCTTGCTTTGTTAGATATTTTTTTTTAAAAAAAACAAAGAAAACTCTTAGATTTTAAATAAATGGTAGAAAGACTACATTTCACTTACATTTGAATTCAAATGTTACAAAATCTAGGTTTAGTAGCTTCTAAATTATTGGCCTAGTTTTGTCATTCTAGTACCAAAATTGAATTGTAACATACAAATTATTTTCCTACTTTTGAAATCTGTATTAGAACTGTATTTTCCTTCTCTACTAAAAATGGCTCATAATGAGCACATTCCATTTGCACTGTGGATGCAGTCAGTGATAACTGCTCTTTTTTCTTTTTAAAAGCTATATTAATTCTCTTGGAATAAAGCTTACGGTACAACTTAATATTGGAAAACCCCAGTAAGACAAAGTTCCTGTTCCATTTGCTACTATTAAAACCAGGGAAGAAAATTATTTTAAAACACGAATTCATCATTTAAGAATGGCAGGAGGAAATGGAGGTCAGCACCAACATATTTTTGACTAACATTTGACAACCCTTAACAGCTAAAAAATATAACCTAAGATATTTCCTTTTGGAAGAATAACAGTTGGTCAAGATCATCTTTTTAAAGACTGTGAAAACAGAATTTAAAATACCTTTGGAAATAATTTAAGTATAATGCTTCTCATGCTCATATTGTCTTGACATGAACTGAATTTTTCAACTTCTACAAGCAAATTCTTTCCTGAATCCCCAACATTAAGAAGCATGATAATTGAGCTACTACACAGAACAAAGCATGTAGCATTACTTTATGTATTTCTTTGCTGAAGACAGTATTTTATAAAAGAATAACGTATTATAATTAGAATTTTATAAACAAGTTGCAGTTCAGAATTTAATGTCTAGTCTATTCTGTCTCCAAAACTATAATTTTTAAAAAGAATATTTTGTTTTCCTCTATTTGTCCCAAGCTACATAAAATTAAATGGAAAGTATTTGATCTGGGCGTTTCAGTCTAGATGTACTAGTCAACAGAGATAAAGTAACAAGTGCAATAGCCCAGTAATTACACAGTCCAGTGTCCTTAACCCTTTGAAATTTGCAAACACTTGTTTCTTTTCATATTATATATTGTTAATGTTTCAAACACTGAAACAGCGTTTCTCTTTCTTTTTGGATATTTGTTTTTAATTATACAATATGTGCTTCTGATTTAAAGAACAGACTGAAACATAAAAGAATATGTAAAATAGAAATAGTACATAAAATAGGAAATATATGATCAATTATTTTCCTTCACTGTCCCCGTACCAGAGAGCACTGAATTCAGACATGATATTAAGCTCAACTTTAGCTAAAAAAAAAACAAAACAAAACTAAACTGCTTATATATTTAGCAGCTATTTTCATGGATACTTTTGAGTCTTTTATTGTAATATAAAGCACAAATAAAGAAAGCAAAAATATATAGAGATTAATAAACTATTAAAAATTGAATAATCTTAAAACCATGATCCAGGTCAATAAATGGAACTTTAGGAGCCATCCCAATAGCCCCTGCATTTTCCCATATTAATCATGGCTCCTCTCCCTCTAAAAGCATCTGCTATCCTGACTTTTATATCACTCCCCAGCTTTTCATTATGTTTTTTTTTTAAGATTTAATTTATTTATTTGAGAGAGAGCAAGTGAGAGAAAGTGAGAGAGAGAACGTGCACATGAAAGGGGGTAGGGGCAGAGGGAGAGGAAGAAGCAGGCTCCCCACCGAGCAGGTAGCTCAATAGAGGTCTCCATCTCAGGACCTGGATCATGACCTGAGCTGAAGGCAGACACAACCTACTGAGCCACCCAGGCACCCCACCCACTTTTTAAAATTTCGTATTACTTTTTTTAAAGATTTACTTATTTATTTGAGATTGAGAGAGAGAGAGCACAAGTGGAAGGGGTAGGGAGAGGGAGAGAGAGAATCCTAAGCAGAGCCCCCATGCAAGGCTCAATCTCACAACCCTGCAACCTGAGCCAGATGCTTAACCAACTGCACCACCCAGGCACCCCGACTTTATATTACTTTTAAGTCTCTTTTAACCTACAGGTTTATCTCTCCTTCCCTATCTTTTCATTACAATAAATTTCTTGAAGAACCTGGGAAACTGAACCTGTGGATTTTTCACAGTTCGCTATATTTCTTTGTCATCTCCAATTCCTACAAACTGGCAACAGGATCCAGATGCTTGTTCAGATTCAGGTTTGATACCCTTACCAAGATGATAGTGGTCATGTGTTCTTTCATCAAGAGGTACATAATTAGTATCTGTTTTACACTATGTTTGCTTAATTTACTTACTTATGGTGTTAACATCCACTATGTTCAACACCTAGATCCATTAAATCATCAGGGGTTCTAAAATGTTAATATTCAAATTCCATCACTTGTTTTCATTAAATAGCTGGAATACATTTGCATGGAGATGTTTTCTCTCGTCTATTATTTGCTTATTAAAGGTATGGTTGATAGAAAAGTCAGGAGAAATGCTTGACTCTTTCCTTTAACTAGTTTTTCATATAATGACTCTATTACCCATCAGCCTGAGAAGGTTACCAATGATTAATCTTTTTGCAGTACATAATATTATGAAATCATGAATTTAAGTGCATTTGATGGGCTTGGGTTCATTGTCATTTCTACTTTTATTGTAGCCTCCTTTGACATAACCCTGTTAAGTCTCTGATAGTCCTTCCTATCTGTTATGTCAAATTATTCCTGCCCCAGGTCTGTAATCAGCCATTTTTCAGGAAGCTCTGGCTTTTCAATAAAAAAAAATATATATATTATTTCAAGTCCACCATATTGGCACTAGGGATGTTTATCAGGAATTGTTTCTAGAATTCTTCAATGGAAAAATTATAAATACTTTGTAAGATCATACTAACATCTCCAATTCAAATTCAAGACTAAAGGGTTTCAACAGAACCTCTTAAATATTATAGCTGTATCTTCTTTCTTTTACACAGTGAATTCTAATTCTTAAGGGTGGGGGGCAATATTGAAATATTTAATAACTAGTTTATTTGCTGTACAACAGTCTCAGACTAACAAATTTAATGCTATCTCAACAATTATGATTACTAGAAATAGTTTTAAACTTATTTCTGCATGAATTATTCCCACTTTCTCCCCATTGTCAGACTGCACAGTCATTATCTGCTACAATCTTTCCTTTCAAAGGCTCATTTTGTTTGGTTTTACAAGTAATTATATATTTAACACTCTCCAGCACTAATAACATTGATATCTCTGTAGTCACTTTTGTTATCCAACTCTTGTTCTCCAGTAAATTCCACATGAAGAGCTCTTGAGAAAAATATTCAACATTTTGTGTATTAGTAAGCTTGCATGTCTTTTACACTTGAATAGTCAACTTTTTCAAATATAAAATCATTGCTTCACATTTTATTTTCAATATGTTATTTCATATTTTTCTGGGATAATGTGTTGCCACAAAAGGGTCTGATGACCTAATTTTATTTCCTTTGTAAGACACATACCCTTTGTGTCAGATGCTCAAAGTGTTTTGAGGTTTGGGTTTGGGTTTTGTTTTTTGGGGGGTTTTTTTGGTGGTTGTATTTTTTGTGTTGGTTGTTTTGGGTAGATATTCTCAAACATAAGCTGTATTCATTCAATATGTATTTACAGATCTCTTTTTGTAATTTAAAAATGTTTTTCCTTCCTGTCTTTTTCTCTTAAGGCATTATTGTGTTGAGTTGCTTTTTCGGTTCTTCTCATTTAGTCTTCATGTGTAAAATGATTTTCTCTTTTATTTCAAATTATTTTATGAGTATGTCACATCATTCCTGAATGTTTTCCTACTTCTGATGTATTTTATTCATTCATATCTGGTATCATTTTCTTGATGTCTTTCAGTTTGTTTTGAAATTTGTTTTGAAATATTAGAGTTTTGATCTGCTTGAGGACATATATCTCACTGTGATGTCATTCTACTTTGTAATCTCTTTTTTCCTATGGAAATATTGGATTAGATTTGGCACTAATACTTCTTTGTCATTCATTTTAAAAAGGCGGTTGGTTCAGATAACTTTTACTACATCACAGAAACCACTTTTCTATTGTGTTTGTGTAGTATTTTAAAATATGGGATCTTGCTTTCTGAGTTCTCCTTGTTCTATTCTTCTTCCCCACTCTAATTCCTTCCAGTAGTTTCCCCTTAGTATAGAGGACCTTGTTTAGAAGGGACTCAGGGTAGATCACTTTTGAATATTCATTGAACATAGACTACTTCAGCCCCTTCGCTACTTAACATAGGCCCTTTTCTCCTCCACTATCAGAAGAAGCAACCCTCCATGTAGATATAGCCAGTATTCTCAAATTGTCTGTGTACTTTAATGAATAACTTTGGACTATTTTTAGAATCTCCTTTCTTTATGCCTATCAGTTATCCCTTTGTTTCCCTGTTTTCCATTTCCCTGTACCAATAAATGGTGTATTTGTGGCTATAGCTGCTGGTATTTTGAAGTTCATATGGATACCTCATCACTGATGTTTATATGAATGTTGTCCATTAGATTTTTGTTGTTTTGGTTTTTTGCTTGCTTGGTTTTTGTTTTGTTTGCTATCTAGTTGCTTCTTATGGTTTTCTGTGAGGATTTGGGAAGACCCAAAAACCACACTGCCACTGTTAACACTTATGTTTCAGCATCATTGCATTAAGTTTTTAAGTAGATGATTTTCAATTTAATTTGTTGATCTAAGGTGCAGCTCTCCTTAAATATCTACTTAATCTACTTTTTCACTCATTTTAAATAGTTGTAATTTTCTTTAGCCTAATGGAAACTGTTCAGCCCAAATCTAAATGAAATATTGGGATTTGAGCAAACACATAAAATACTCAAGAAGACATTCAGGCACAAGCTTCAGGAAGAAGCATGAAATCCTACACTTTTCCTACTTAATCTTAGTGAGTTTATAAAAGCAGCAATGCCTTTGCAACCAGTAGTTTCTTCCCCTAAAGGAGATTCATGGTAACAAAGTGATAACCTTTGCTTATCTTATTGCTCCAGGTAATGACAATCCGGCTCTTACTCTGAGTGTTTAGCAAACCTTTTCAATCCCAAAGAACAAAAGGGGAAAGAGGTTTGCAAATATCTCCTCACTATTCCTATTTTAGAAATATGTGATGATCCACAAGGATAAAGGATTGGACTCTGGTGCAAAAAAGAGTATGGTGTAAAGATGACCCTGGAAAATGAATCACTTTTCACTGAGTAAGATGGTCTCTAGGGTGGATGTCTTCCCTTCTTACTACTGGAGGAACTCTACACTAATTGGGCATCCCATGTGTTCAAAGGTCTTTCAGTGCTTTCCCAAAAAATCCTTATAAAAATCCTCACAAGCCAATTCAGAAAACCTTGTACCAAGCAGACTATTTATTCTCCTGCTGTAAGGTTGCTTTCATGCTTGTCTTAGAAGAAAGAAAGAAACACAGAGATAGGACCTTTCCCCTAAGACATATAGGTAAGGCATGTCCAGCAAAAATATACTAAACCAAGAACATGGTTCTCTGCCCCTCCATATGAACGTTAGAATCAATTTGTTGATATCAACCAAATAACTTGGTTGAATTTTAACTGGGATGTCATTGAGTCTACAGATTAGCTAGAAAAAAATGACATCTTGACAATATTAAGACTTCCTATCCATAAACATAGAGTATATCTCCATTTATTTAGTTCCTATTTATATTTTTTATTAGAGTTTTGACATTTTCCTCATAGATAGTGCACATATTTTGTTTGATTTATACATAAGTATTTCATATTGGGGAGTGGCAATATAAATGTTTTTAAATTTCAAATTCTACTTGTTTATTGCTGGTGTATCTGTATGCTACAACTTTGCCATAATTTGCTACAATTGTTCCAGAAGTTATTTTGCTGTTGATGTTTATTCTTTTGGATTTCTACCTAAATTTTCATGTCATCTGTCAACAAAGAGAGTTTTATGTCTTCCTTTCCAATCTGTTCACCTTGTATTTCCATGAGAGGAGACGTCCTTGCCTTGTTCCTGATCTTAGCAGGAAAGCTTCTAGTTTCTTAGCAATAAGTACTGTTAGTTAGAGGGTTTCTGCATACATTCTTTATCAAGTTGAGGAAGTTCTCTACTATTCCAAATTTGCTGAGAGTTTTTAATTATCAAAGAGTGTTGGATTTTGTCAAATGCTTTTTCTGAACCTATTGATGTGATCATGTGATTTTACTTCTTTAGTTTGTTGATATGACGTACTAAATTAATTGAATTTCAAATGCTGAACCAGATTTGCATACTTAGGATAAATCTCATTTGATCTAGTATAAAATCCTTCTTATACATTGTTGGATTTTTTTTTTAAGATTTTTATTTATTTATTTGACAAAGAGAGAGAGACAGCCAGTGAGAGAGGGAACACAAGCAGGGGGAGTGGGAGAGGAAGAAGCAGGCTTCCAGCGGAGCAGGGAGCCCGATGCGGGGCTTGATCCCAGGACCCTGGCATCACGCCCTGAGCCGAAGGCAGACGCTTAACGACTAAGCCACCCAGGCGCCCCTGTACATTGTTGGATTTTATATGCTAATATTTTGTTGACCTTTTTTGCATCTATGTTCATAAGCAATATCAATCTGTAGTTGTCTTTTCTTGTAATGTCTTTGGTATGGGAGTTGGGATAACGATGGCCTCATGGAATGAGATAAGAAGTAGTCCCTCTGCCTTATCTTCTGAAAGAGATCGTGGAAAAATGGTATACTTATTTCTTTAAGTATTTGGTAGAATTTATCACTGAGGCTATCTAGTGTTGACACTTTTTGTTTTGGAAAGTTATTAATTATTGATTTAGTTTCTATTCAGAGTGCCTATTTCTTGAGTAAGTTTTGATAGACTGTATCTTTCAAGGAACTGGTCCATTTCATTTAGATTATCACATTTATGGACATAGAGTTGTTCATGGTATTTATTATTCTTCTAATGTCCATGATCTGTAGTGATATCCTCTCTTTCATTTCTGGTATTAGTAATTTGTGTTTTCCCTCTTTTTTTTTCTTAGTTAGCCTGCGTATTTAAAAAGATATAATCCAGGGGAGCCTGGGTGGCTCAGTTGCTTAAGCATCTGACTCTTGGTTTCAGCTCAGATCATGATCTCAAGGCCCTTCACTGGGCACAGTGTGGAGTCTGCTTATCCCTCTCCCTCTGCTCCTTCCCCTGCTCTTGCTCATGCTCTCTTTCCTCTAAAATAAATAAAATCTTAAATAAAATAAAAAAAAAAAAACATATCCAACATCCTTGTTGGTGATATTTCATCACCCCTTCCTTCTCATTTACAAAAGAGGAGGAATAGGAAAGCCCTTTCCTTTCTTTATTAAGGGACTTACCCAAAAATATGGTCTACATTTATAAAGCACATACTTGAATCTATTTTTTTTTTAATGCTGAATCAAGATGTCATTTACCACCATAAGACTTCCTTCCATGATTTGGGATTTTAGGTTTTTTAATCTAAGAAATTTAAAAATGGTTTTCTATGAACATATGAATTTAATCAATGGTTCATTCATTCATTCACTTAGTCGTAAACAATAATTGAGCAACCTGAGGCAGGCACTATGCTACTTTCTGGAATGCAGTAATCAATATACCATTACCAAGCAACCTATATAACTGTGAAGAAATATAGGATAAAATATACTCTATCACTTTACCACAGGCAACTTCAGTATCATAAAAAAATGCAGCTATTGTCCACTTTGCTGATGGAGGCATCAGAGTTAAACATTAAGTGAAAAATGATATCAATCTCATGATTTTTCCTAAGTAAGTAGTTGGTTTTTTTTTTTTCAGTTAATCAAATTTGACATTATTAATCCTTTAATTCAGAAACTGGGTCTAGTTATTTAAGGTGTAACTCTGCTTTGAATGCAGTCTGAACAAACTCTACCTGATGGAATGGTGGACGCTTTGACCAGATTTTGAGATTTTGTCTTCTGTCTTGTCTCATATTCCCTCTCCCTCACTGCTACTCTCCAGAGATGGCATTGATTTTGTTCTTCAAATATACCACCTCATTTCCACTTCAGGGCCTGTGTTCTTCCTGTTCTCTCTGTCAGGAACTCTATTTTCCATGATATTTTCTTGACCATTTGGTTTCAAGTCAAAAAGTGTCCTAAGAATTTTCCCTTGAGAATCTTACCTAAAGCCCTCCCTAACTCTATCCCAATGTTAAACTTTAACACTTATTCCTACGTCAGATTTCTATTTATTTAATATTTTTACCTTTTTATCAAGTATTCTCAACAACATGAAAGCTCCATGAAGGCAGGTGTCAAATCCCTTCATCACTGTAACTGGCACTAGAGCAGTTTCTGGCTCACAGCCGAAGTTTAATATATATTTCTTGCATGACTAAACTGCAGTGAGAGAGCAAAAAACCAGCACAGTGTGTAAAGCAAATAATTTTGATGTAGTCTCTTATTAATTTATATGTAATTTCTGATTAAGAGGGTTGCATCCCTCTTTTCTTTACATGCCTATTATTTTCTAACTGCGGTTTTATTTTATTTTTATTCTGTTAGTCTTTCTGGCCTTATTCTCACAGCTGTTACCTCAAAGTTTTATATAATTTATTTCTACTCTAAACACATTTATATTCATGTAATTTTTTATGTTGAACCTGTTACTCAAAAGCTGATAATTCCTCAAAGTACATTTTAATGAGTCACTCATATTAGCACTTCTTTATAATTTGTGCTATATTGTAAGTGGGGAAAATAATCTCTGTAGGAACATCTTGTTTTCCCAGAGTCAAGAAGACATTTAGGTTATCAACGTGGTTAATTATCTCCCTTAGAAGTTCACAAGGTTGGTCCAAGGAATAAGTACAGTTTGCCAATAGCTACTACTCCCATCCTTGTCTGCATTCCCATTCCCGTGCAATCTTGAGTCTCTAGGTGATTATTATTAAATGAATGCATATCAACTTACAACTTCCTAGTGACTTAAATACTTAGATACTAATATATACAATGTATATGTATTCACTGAAGTCCAGTTTGGTTAAAAGTGTTCTTCCTTCCGATCACAGCATCAGAATGGTGTTCTCAAAGGCTAAAGAAATTATATTAATTAATCACCTATTTTAACCTCCTATGTCTCCCCATTTAATTGATAATAAAACCTAAACTCCAAAAACCTAAAAGTCTCCGTAAGCTAAACCAAGCTGGAAAGAGCCAGAAACACAAATCTATACTTTTCCTAGGCCCCCCAAACTTTTCTAAACTAGTATTGAGAATTTCTGAAACCGAAAAAGACAAAAACAAAACAAAACTAAAAATACAAAGAAAGAACAAAGAAGACTAAGTTTGGGAATTTATTTCAAACCTTGGCTAGGAATATTTTGAAAATACCGGTATAATGAAATGAACAGTGGGATGTGAGTCAATACATTTCAATTCTACTTCTGAAGAGGGCCGAATTTATTATCTGTATGACATTAGGCAAGTTACTTTATTTTTCTGGGGCCAAATTTGTTCATGTGTAAAATGAAAGTTTGTCTCTGGAGTACTTTCTAGCATTGCAATAGCTAAAAATGTATTATCATGGAAAATGATCTTTTGGAACTAAAGTATTCACACTAGGAAAGCCTTAGGGTGTCTACGGGCTCTGATGCTGTAGCAGCTGAAAAGAGTTTAGTAACAGCATTAAATGTGAGAACTGCCCATAAACTGCAAACAATATTAGGAAAGAATAACATCATGTGAAAAAATTTCAACAATGCCCTCTCTTTATGAGCAAATGAAATTAGTAGCCTTGAACAAAATGGATTTCTTCACCTTCCATAAGAAAGTGGACTGATGATATTACCTATATAGAAAAATAGAAATTTCAGATCTTTATACTTGTAAGATAAAATTCTTCCTGAGTTTTGATAAACGCATAGGTGAGCTACTATGCCAATGATCTTTACATCTCATATGTTTTAGTGGAACTCAAAGATGTAGAAAAATTGGAAATATCATAGGGAATAGGAAAACAACAAAATTACATTTATAATTTTGGGTCATATATAAAAATATGACCACGTAACCTAATTTTTAAATAATATTTCTTATCTTGCCACCCTAAAAATAAATGATTCAGATTAATTAAGAAAAACTGAGTTTGAGAGACATTTTTTTCATCATCCACGGAGAATTAAAACACTAAGATGCCATTACTGAGGGGGATCATAATTCTTAGGAGCAGGAACATTTTAAATAGTATTATTAGGTTATAGAAGAAATTTCTATTTATGGAAGGAATTGGAAGTCACTTTCCAATGGTAACAATTATTATTTTATTTTGGAAAATAAAGTTTGGCTATCTGATAAAGCAATTTCACACATTAAAAAGTAGGTTGAAGGAAAGACATGTGTACATTAGACTATTCCTGAATAATAAAGGATGGGAATAGATGGTAAAGAAACAGTAGGAGATGGCTCATAATGGAATAGAGAAACACAATTATCCTTTTTAAGTAAAGATGCTGATCAGAATATGACAAAGAAATGGAATCTGAAATTGGTCTGCAACATGAAGCTGTACCCCCAGCATGAGCTCATATTCCCAAAACATATTAATCATGCTTTAGCCATTTAAACAAAATTATCTGCTTCCCCCTTGTCACCTCCTCCCAAAATGCCTTGTTGGAAGTGTGGGCTCAAGCCCAAAATATAACTTGTAGCTGTTTGTTTGCTACTTTCCTTCATTATGTTGAAATTTGCCAAGGTCAACTTCATCTTGCCTGCTTTTGATCAATGATGGTAATTGTGAAACTATGCACACAGACAATGCCCAATAAATAGCTGATGATGATAATTTTCACTTGTTCTCTTATAACCTTGATTTTCTTGCTCTTTCTATGAGAAGATAAAAATGAGTTCAAGATCTCAAGCTGCTTAGAGACCACATTATATTTCAACTCTTCTTCCTACACTCTATATTTTACCAGATAGCTTACTTGTAAAATAGGTTACTTTTCTACACTATTTTATTAGCCTGATTCACTTTTCAGTTTCCCTGTCTCTTCTATTGTACAGCTTTAAAAAAAAATATTCTTTTAAGTTCTTTCTTTTCCACTAGTCGTTAAATTTTACTTACTTGTGTATGAAAACTATAGTAATAAGATTAATATTCCAATAATTTGGCTTGAAGGGGGTTTATTGTGTGTGTGTGTGTGTGTGTGTGTGTGTGTGTGTGTGTGTGTATGGGTATGTGAGTGAATGTGTTTTGCATACTCTAAAATAGATACATCTCACTCTGATGTAATTTGAAATAATTATTGAAAGAAAATCAAATGCAAGATCACTGCCTAATTGGTTCAGAAAGTCTAAGGAAAAAAATGACTAGGGTACTTTTACAGAGGTTGTTTATTGCTAGCAAACAGCAATCTTGATTTGCTCTTCTCAGCAACAGCAAAAAGGAAGAAAACACAGGGCCCTATATCAATTATTACAGAAGGAATTTTCAGTTTAAGAACCACCTAGTGGAAACAAGAATAATTTAATGTGAAGTCCGCAGAGTAGAAATATTTCTCATAAACAGTTATGAAAGTTACATTATGCTGATTGTATAAAACTGTAGAGAGGTTCTGTAGAGATAAACTTATACTTTCAATTATCCAATAACTTTACAGAATTCTGCCACTGTTCAGTGGAGTGCCACTCTTAAATTTTCATATGTAAATTCTTTGCTGAATATCTTGACAGCTCTATAACTTAACTACCTTTAATGCATTGATAAGAACAATAGTATACTGGAAATGAACCATGACCTTTGGGTAAAAGGGTGCATCCCTTTATCATATGTTCTTATACCCAGCTGACTTAAAACATGTCAATGTAAAAGGGATTTGGCAGTTGTTAAAATTCTGTTAACATATTCATAAAAAATAAGTGAATTATTATTCCATTTACTCCCAGAATGACTGTTCAATTCCCATAGGTACTGGGATTTCTTTTAACATTGTATAACATTGTAAGTATATACTTGACAGATTTCAGGAAATTAACTATAGTAAAGTAGTACTTTATTGAACAATGCAATGTAAAATTTCTTTTACAAGAGTAACCTTGATCATTTTATATATTAGTACATATGAGTTTGAGAGTTTGGAATTTTAAGAATTCCTTTAGTTACTCCATTGTATATGTCAGAAATAAATGGTTTAAACTCATCACTGATTTGTGTGTGCATGTGTGTATTTGTGTATCTTTTGTCATGTTGGTTTCTACTGTTGAGTTTCTATGGAGATTTATATTAGAGTTAGCGCAATCTTTTTTTTTTTCTTTTCCTTTTTTCTTGTTTTAGTGTCACACCAACACAGTCCTAGTCAATCAAGATGAAATAGCTGGTAGAATAAATTCACTCAGTTAATACTGGCAAGCAAATGAATATGGTTTCCACTCCAAAGTTTGAGGTACTACATACTTAAAATGACAGCTCAAATGACACATTAAAAAATAATTTGTTCTTTGGATATGTATACTGAAAGGGCATTTTGTTTTCAAGATAATTTTTAAATAGCAAAAAGTGTTTCTTACAGAGAAATCAAAGAAGAGAGAAAAAGAAGTAAGAACAAAAGTCTGAATTTTTACCACACATCACTGAAAAACATATATGTATTGAAATTTTGTTTATAACATAGCATGTGTTTATAATTTTCATTTTAAAAGTATACTTGAGAACATCTCCATGCCAACAGATAAATTTCTGCAACAGAAATTTTTTTTAATAATTTTTTTTATGTTAGTTTCCATACAGTACATCCCTAGTTTTTGATGTAAAGTTCCATGATTCATTACTGGTGTATAACACCCAGTGCACCATGCAATACGTGCCCTCCTTAGTACCCATCATCAGCCTATCCCATTCCCCCACCCCCCTCCGAAGTCCTCAGTTTGTTTCCCAGAGTCCATAGTCTCTCATGGTTCATTCTCCCTCTGTTTACCCTCCCCTTTCTTCTTCCCTTTCTGCAACAGAACTTCTAATAGTTTTATAGCATTTTATTGTTTAACATCTCAGATATTTTAGTAGGTTCCTATCTTGATATAATTTTGAACTAACAGAAAAGCTGCGAGAATAGTGTAAGAAATTCCTTTACATCCTTTATCCATATTAGCAGCTGTTCAAATTTTTCTTTATTTCTCTCTCCTTCCTTCTTCTCTCTGTCCCTCTTTCCCTCTTCCCTACTATACATTAGCACATTTATATACATACAAATTATTACATTTTACTGAACTACCTGAGAATAAGTTAAGGAACCATACCCCTTTGTCGCTAAAAGTATTTAGTGTATTTTCTAAGAATAAACATATTGTCTTTCATAAACAAATACAGTTTTGAAAATCAAACAAATTTCAATAATATAAAATTATTGTATAAATCATAATCTATATTCAATGTCATCAGCTGTTCCAATCATTTTTTTTATGGCTATCTTTCCCTACAGCAGGATCAAATTCAGGACTAACTCAATTTAGTTGTCATGGTTTTTAGTTTCCTTTATTCTGGAACATGTTCTCAGCATTTTCTTGTTTCTTTTCATTAACACTTTTGAGAGTTAGGAACAGTGTATAGAATGTCCCTCAACTTTAATTTGCTTGTTTGCTTGTGATTAAATTTAGACTTTATATTGTTGGCAGGAATAATGCAGAAATGAGGTGTATTTCTATGTGCGTTTATAAGAAGGCACTTGATGTCATTTGTTCCAATATTGGTGATGTTAGATTTGATGACTTTTTTCTAGTGGTATCCTCCAGGTTTCTCCACTATAAAGTTGCCATTTTTAAATTTTCCATTTCTAATTAAAAAGTAATTTAGGAAGGGAGCTTGTAAATATCGAGTTCCTTAGAAAAATTTCATCCACGTGTTTTAGCATCCACACTTTCTGTATTTATTAGTTGGCATTCTACTGTAAGAAAACGCTTTCCGTATACTTCAATTTTATAACATTAAACATGCATTCCATGCTAGATTTTCTGGAAATAAACCTAGTATTTGTGATTTCATAAATATTTTATGCTAAATTCACATTCAAATTGAAATATAGTTGAAAAAGTATTAGAAAAAGATATCTATGCCCCAACATAAAAATGTACCATGAGTCTAAAAATGATCTCAGGCATAGCCTAAGTGAAAGTATCAATAAATTTAGCAATGACATTCCTTTATTCTTTTTCTAAATGATTCTTTGGGGAGCCTGGGTGGCTCAGTTGGTTAAACATCTGACTCTTTTTTTTTAATGTTTTTTTTATTATATTATGTTAGTCACCATACAGTACATCCCTGGTTTCTGATGTAAAGTTCGATGATTCATTAGTTGCGTATAACACCCAGTGCACCATGCTATACGTGCCCTCCTTACTACCTACCACCAGTCTATCCCATTCCCCCACCACCCTCCCCTCTGAAGCCCTCAGTTTGTTTCTCATAGTCCATAGTCTCTCAAGGCATCTGACTCTTGATTTAGGCTGAGGTCGTGATATCGGGGTCGTGAGATTAAACCCCAGGTTAGGCCCCATTCTTTCTCTCTCCCTGTCTTTTTGCTCCCCCCCCCAATCCTCCCTCTCTAAAAATAAATAAACAGCCAACCAACCAAATAAATAAATAAATAAATAAATAAATAAATAAATAAATAAATAAATAAATAAAATGGTTCTTTGACGTTAGGTAACAAAGTCTCTATTGTCCCCTTGCAGGTCTAAAATTCAGTAATATATAAAATTGAAGAGGGAAAAAAAGCCCTATAGTTTAAGAAGTATTTCTGTTTCATAGAAATTCTTAGATACATTATGAATGTTTAATAAATACTTTAATTAAAAAAAAACTTTTCCATTTCCCTGTTTATTTGTATCAATATGACTTATAGCCATGTTTTTTTTTTATACTTTATTTTATTTTAATTCCAGTATAGTTAACATGCAGTGTTATATTAGTTTGATTTGTAAGAGCTCTTCATATATTTAAAACAGTTATCACGCATTAAATTCCTATTTGTTTTTCATGTTTCAGACTTTCCTATTGTGTTTCACCAATCCATTTTCAATTCCTATGCCAGTAAGTATCAACTTTAATTCCCAAATTTGTATATTTTAATATTTGGATTAAAAGTCTTATTTAAAGTTGAAGCAAATAATAACCAAAGGGCATAAACAAAATTATGCTACCCTCTTAAGAGTTTCTAAGACTCAAACAAATGCAAATTTAAAACCTTCATTTTTTTTATGCTTCACTTAAAGCTAAATCATTCCACCAAAACCACCAGGTATATTTCAGCACAATAATTAAGAAGATAATCCAACTGCTTACTGAATGTGCTAAACAGGTATAACATCTAATACGGCAATATTAGAAATTTTAAAATTTTTATTTATTTATTTGAGAGATTGCGAGAGAGTGCATGCATGAATGCGGGGAGGGGCAGAGAGAGAGGGAGAAGCAGACTCGCCACTGAGCAGAGCACCCGATGCAGGACTCAATCCCAGTACCCTGGGATCATGACCAGGGCCAAAGGCAGAAATTTAACCAACTGAGCCACCCAGGTGCCCAGAATATTAAAAATTTTAAAGATGACATAGTGCTACATAAAGTTTTCTTACCCCAGGTCACTGTTGGGTCTAGAATCCACCCAGGTTTCAGACCACATTTTGTTTGCAAGTCAAGCCCATTATGGGGAGAATATAGTACACAGAAGCTGACAGTCATCATTAGTGGATTTCAACTGAATCATGAAAAACACAAACAAAATGCATTCTGAATGATAGTCTCTAATTACTATTATTCACTGTCATCTACCCTGAGAGTTCATCTTTGGCAGGAATTGTAACACCCACCTATAAGCAAATTATAACCAAACACCTGACCATAATTCCTATGTCAAACATCTAGGTACAGATGGATGAAGCTGTTTAACAATTGACTGTGAAGGTATTCTCCATTGACAACAGCAGAATGTTTATCAGCCTCACAATTAGAACATCTGCTATTCTATTTACCAAATATTATTGTGGGTTTTTTTAGATTTACTTATTTATTTATTTTAGAGAGAGAGTGAGAGCACCCAAGCATGGGAAGGGGGAGAGAGAGTGCAGAGCCCAGCTTGGGACTTGATCCCAGGACACTGAGATCATGAACCCGACCGAAACCAAGAGTCAGATGCCTAACCGACTGAGCCACTCAGGTACCCCCAAAATATTCTTGAACTGAAGTAAAGCAGACTGTAACTCTTCTCTGGCCATTTTAACTGCTAAATTATCTAGCTCAGATGTACCAACACGGAGTATCTTAGAAATAAATCCCCTAATCCTCCCATTTGCTTATCATAGTGTTTATTTGTTCTTGTTGTTCAACAGCTGTTAGTTATGTCAGGAAAGTTATTGTTTAATTTAGTGTTTTTAACATGTTTTTCTTTTGACATTCTATTCGTGCAGAAAAATCAATGTGGAGTTCAAATTTCACTTTGGCACTTACTTTGGCAAGAGATATATTTTCTCTGAGCCTCAAATTTGTTAAAAGAAAAATACAGATATATAAAGTTGTTGCGAAGATTAACTAAAGTAACACATGGCAGGTGCCTAGAATAGTGGCTGGCATATGCTGAGTGTACCAAAATGTTGGCATCTGGCACAGTTCTCATTTTATATGTATTATTTTGTTTTGAGGTGGGACAAAGCCAATTTTTTCTTCCAAAAAAATAGTCATTAACCCATTCCAAACCCATTCCCTGCTGCCAAACAGAGCTCAAATAACTGAGAATTCCTAAAAAGGTCTCCAGAGCTCTTTAGTGGATAGTAGCTTGCCTGCAGTTTTTATTCTCTTGGCCTACGATGATTAAAAAAAAAAAAAAAAATCAAAGTGGCAGAAAATACTAGGTCTACATTAGTTAGTTCTATTGATGTTTTTAAAAGACTGATTGTTAATTTCATTACATTTCATTAAAAGTAACAAAAACCATAAGAATGGAGTCGAACCAGGAGATGCTAGATAGCATATTCAGGAAAATAGGTAGAGAACCTATTTCCAACCAAATCTCAGCTTTCTTTAAAATATAGCTTGAACAAGAAACAAAGGATAGAAAAAGGGACAGAGATAAAAATATTTACCTACCTTGCTGGCAACTAAAGACACATCATAAGGGGTAAAATTTATATGCTTTAGAAATTCTCTGCCTCCCACCAGACCGAACACAGGGCCCTCAACATGCAAGGTAGCTCAGTCTTATTACCTCTAGCATCTTACTGTCAGCTATTATTGGAGTCACCCAGGTGTGGACAAGGATTACTGAACTGTTGATAGAGCTCTGCCATTTAATTACTGTTTGCCCTCCACTTGTCTTTTTGGGAGCTGACAGTTAGACCAAGCAGTTGCTATCCATGGTCCATTAGAGCTCAAAATGCCCTAATTGTTGATTTACCTCCGTCACGGGTTATGGGAAATAGATAGGCTCTGGCTGAGGATGTACTTATTGATTGCTTTTGTGGACTTTAAATTTTCATTTTTATTTAGACAATTAAAGGAGATAAGAGAGATTGGATTAATATTTTTCAGTAAGACTGCATACCTGCCCAGTTGATGTGGATATAATCGAATGCAAAAACAGATATGGTCCTGACTCTGAGGAGTTTACAGTTTTGTTGAGGAGAAACATGAGAATAAAATATTGAAAAAAGAAACTACAGCCCAGATATGTCCTTCAAAATAGCAGAACTTGGTGTGATGAAACTTTATAATGAAAATGTTATGTTCCCTTGTCACAGAGTAGATTTCCCTGAGGAGGACTTATTTGAGCTGGAATCTGAAGGATAAACCCAAGTTCAGTAGGTGAGGAGGGGATATACAGGGAATGTGTTACATGCAAAGACAGAACCACGTGTGAAAGGCCCTGTTACGGAAGGGAGCTTAACATCTCACAACGTGCTAAGAGAAAGAACACTGTGGCTTGGACTAGGGGTAGGTTAAGATGTGAGAAGAGAGGTCATCGGGCCAGGCTGTCATTCACAGTCATCCATGCATTTTCTCATCCGTACAATGAGCATATATAGAGCACTAAGTAGGCTGCTTTTTAAACAGTGGGACTACAGCAGTGGACAAAACCAAAAACTTCTCTGAGCAAGACAATGTCAGGAGATACAAACTACTTTTCAGAGAGTTGAATCAGGCTGAACTGATGGATACAACGAGTTTTTTTAGTAAAACTGAATGTTTGAGGAAAAAAAAAACACTTTCCTGAAGAAGTGATATTTAATGGGGGGGAAAGTAAGAAAGAGCTATTCATCGTGAGAACAAGGGGAAGAGCGTTTCATGCAGAGAAACAGCTTGCGAATGACCTTAGGAAAGTAACAAGCTTCAGTTACAAAGAACAGAGGAAAGACCAATGTGACTAAAGCATAATGAGCAAGAGAGAAAGTGAACTGATGTGACACTGGAGAAAGAGGCAGGAGCTAGATCACACAGGGATTTATAGACTGGGGTAAAGAACTTAGTTACATTCTCAAAGCGACAGAAAGCCTTTGAAGAGTGTGTGCTGAGTAGGAGTGGCAGTAGGAAGACGGAATAGAAAGGTGGATCACCTACTTTTATTTTTAGAATATCAGCCTGACTTCTGGATATAAAAGGAATCCTGTAGGGGCAAGATCAGAAGATTAGTTATCAGGACATTAAATCAACCGAGCTGAGGAATGAAAATTGTTTAGATTATAGTTTAGATGGACACAAGGAGATTGATCTCAGGTTGATACGTATTCAAGAGGATGTGCTGATACATCTGGCTAAAATGAAGGAAGACAGAAGGATGATCCCAATTTTTTGTCTTGAAACGCGGCATGGATGTTAGTGCTTTTGACTGAGAGGTAGAAAATAAAAGAGAAGCTTTGGAGAAAACACCTGAAGTTCAAGAGTTCTGTTTTGGACAATTAAGTTTGAAATGCCCTTGAGACATTCAAGCAAAGATGTCAGGTACGTAGTTTGATAAACAAAGCTAAATTTCCAGGAAAAGGTCAGGGCTGAACATACAATCTTGAGGGTCATAAGCATAAATGGTACAAGATGAGAGTCCCTGATGTGAAATGGAGATCTTTAAGGTAAGAGGACTCAGAATAAGGCCCCGGGTCAGGCCTGGGTCAAATTTAAGCTTCACACACTGGAAATAAGATTACACCTCCCCTAAGGCTTTCACCTGAATTATTTCAGGTTAAGCAGAGTATTCACACACAGCTTTCCTCAGACTAACTTGTTTTCATTAACAGAAGTGAACACAGAGTGTAGACATCTACAATCCCCACCCCTCAACCATCATGAATATTCCCCTTCTCAGCCTTGAATCAACCAGGAAAAAAAAATTATTATGCCATTTTTCCTATCATACATTCACCACTAGAAGCTCCAGATATCCAGTTACTTCTCCCATACACACTAGTCTACATAAAGCTCTGAACATCTCCTGTTCTACATCCTTATCCTATCCCTCACATCCAGAAATTCTTCAACTATGCTCTCTGGAAATCAAAGACCATCAGCAGTAAAATATTCTATTTTTTCAAACTTGTTTGAATGTTTCTGTTACTTTACAGTGCCGAAAAAACCCAAAAACAAAACACTTGGCTTCTTTCTGAGGACACTGACTCCCTTGCAGTCCTCTAGGGTGTTAGAAGGTATTGTCATTGTCGGGCTGGAAAGTGTGGTAGTGGTCCCTTTGCCCCTCTTTGTGTCTTTATAAAGTTCTACAATCTCTCTGAAACACTCCATTTGAATCACACATCCATAGATTATGTCACCTACTACTCTTTGTATGTCATTGTCATTTTCAGATCCCAGTTATTCAACCTGTGTATTCCAAAGATGTCTGTTCCTGGCTCACTGTCCACTCTTTCCACACTACTCCAGTCATAATTCATTGTGATTTCAGTAAACATGTACTTGATCTTGATAACACTTAGGCTCCTTGTTTCCCTAATTTGATCTTCCAATGATCTTGCCCTCAACTTGGTCTTAGCCACACATTCACATCTTATCCTGGAACTTATTATTGTCAGTAAAAGCAACCTACATAATAACAATTATGTGCATTTCACTCTGATCATCACTCTTTTTTTTTTTTTTCCTTTGAGTGCAGTTGACACATTAATTTCAGGTGTAAAACCCAGTGAATTGACAAGTCTATATTATAATATTATTGACTGTATTCCTTATGCTGTGCCTTTTATTTCTATGACTTATTCATTCAATAACTGGAAGCCTATATCTCCCTTTCTCCTTCACCTATTTTGCCCAACCCCCAACCCTCTCCCTTCTGGTAATCACTTTGTTCTCTGTGTTTATAGTTCTGATTCTTTTTGTCCACTTTATTCATAGATTTTTAGATTCCACTTATATGTAGAATCATATGGTATTTGTCTTTCTCAGTCTGGTTTATTTCACTTAGCATAATATCCTCTAGGTCCATCTATATTGTCTCAAATGGCATGATCTCCTTTTTATGGCTCTGTAATATTCGTGTGTGTGTGTGTGTGTACATCTTCCTCATCCATCTGTCTATTGACATACACTTAGGTTGCTTCCATATATTGGTTATTGTAAATAATGCTGCAATAAACGTACAGGTACATAAATGTTTTTGAATTAGTTTTTTGGTTTTTTTGGATCATATGGTAGTTCTATTTTTAATTTTCTGAGGAACCTCCCTGCTGTTTTACACAGTGGCTATAAAAATTTGCATTCCCACTCCATCTTTCCAACTCACTATCTCTATTACTCCACTCCTTCAATCTATTTTTCCTACTCATTTTCCCCTGTCACTCAGATCTTTGTTATTTTCTCCCTGCTCCTAAGCTAGCTCAAATGCCATTGTCCATTATAATCCCTTTGCACACATATTCAACTTCCTGGCCTGTCTCTAATTTTGTTGTACTCACCTAGTAAAATCATAAATCTCTTTAATCCAACTTTCTTAATCCAACTTAATCCAACTTTCTGCTTTCTCTATATCTGAAATTGGTGCAACACGAATAAAAAAGAAGAATATTCAACTACACCAACTGCTTCACTATAAATTTATAGTGATAACCCTTAAATAGTCATTAACGTTTCCTGGTAATCTCATCATACTTCCCTACATGAATTTATTCTCCTGCCACCCAAGACATAGTTTCAAGCGTCTAATCTCTCCTCAACTTTCAGTACCACGTGTTTCATCTTATTAGCACATGACCTTGATTTCTACTTCCTGAAAAAAAGTAGAAATAACCTGAAAAGAATGTCCACACATTCCTAACCACAATCTACCCACCTATTGTCATCCACATTCAGATACTCTGCCTTCCATGCTCATATGTAAAGCCAATTCTTGCTCTTATTTAGTGACCATATATATGATCTTAACTGTTCTGTAACATCACTTCAGCAATTATCCTCTTTATTGCATTATAATTTTTACCTTCCTACTAAGCGATTCTCATTAAATATAAATGTTATTCATTTAAAAAAGTACTGATTTCACTCTCCTAATCAAATACCATGTCATTTCTTGTTCTCCTTTGCAATAAAACTCCTTTCTCTGTAACTCCTTTTCTCTTAACATAAACAAACCCACATGAATCGGGTTGTCCTCCACATTATTCCACCAGTACTGCTCTTTTCAATGTCATCAATAATGGCTACATAACTAAGCATGAATTTAAGTTTTCACTCTTAACCTCATTTATGATACCAGCAGAATTCGACATAATCATGGTTGATTTGTGTATATGAAATCATGTATATACACACCATAAGTATTTCTATCTGTAGTTATCTGTATACTAAGCTAATTCTGATTTCATAGTAATATTTCCAACCCTAATCCATTACTAAATGGATCATTCTAGGTTCCTTTCCAGGCTTATTTGCAAACTCCCATTCCAACAGTGAGAAACCTGGCTCACACCATCTTCCATACATTTACTCAATTATCCAATCGCAGTATACATTTCTAGCAACATTCATAATGTTAAGACATACCTCCATGTGAAACAACTTTATCAACTGGAGTGCAGTAATATACAGTTTCCTTATTCTTATAGATTCTGCTCAGTTCCAAAGTTACTTAGGTCAGCATCATTTTTTCCCTCCATCCTCAGTGAGGTAATTTCATATATTTTTAATACAGTGGGATCACTTTATCACACTTCGCATTCCATCCTAGGATCCCTTGACCTCCAAACTGATTCTTTAAAATTTGCATGCATTAAGGTTAAATCTTTCTTATATGAAGTTCTATGGATGTTCACAATAAATATATTCATATATGCACCATTAAATCATCATACAAAATATTTTCAACACCCTAAAAGATCCACTGTGTACCATATGCCCAACTTTTTTTTATTTTTATTTTTCATATTTATTTTGTTATATTAGTCACCATACAGTACATCCCCAGTCATATGTCCAACTTTCACCTCCTCCTAAAACCCTTGACAGCCACTGATGTTTTTACTATTTCTATAATTTTGCCTTTTCCATATTTCATATTATTAGAATTATGTAATTTGCAGACCTTTCATATTGACTTTTTTATTTAGCAATATGCATTTAAGTCTTATCGATGTCTTTGTGTTCTTGATAGTCATTTCTTTTAATCACTGAATAATATTCCACTGTATGGAGGGACTTAAATTTATGTGCCCATTCACCTACTGAAGGACATCTTGGATGCTTTCAGTTTTTGATGATGATAAGCGAAGATGCTACAAACTTCCATGGATAGGTTTTGGTATGGACAAAATTTTCAAATCAGTTGGATAAATATGTAGGAGAACAATTGCTATATTGTATGGTAGGACTGGGTTTAAAACATGCAACACTGGGGCTCCTGGGTAGCTAAGTTGGTTAAGTGTCTGCCTTCGGCTCAGGTTGTGATCCCAGGGTCCTGGGATAGAGCCTCCTGGGATAGAGGGAGCATGCTTCTCCCTCTCCCTCTGCCACTCCCCCTGTTTATGATCTCTTGCTCTCTCTTGCTGTCAAATAAATAAATAAAATCTTAAATAAATATAATTAATTAATTAAACATGTGACACAGTGTTTCAAATTGATTGTACCATTTTGGATTCCCAGAAGCAATAGATAGGAGTTCCTGTTGCTCCATATCCTCATCAACAATTGGTATTATTATATTTTTGGATTTTATCCATCCTAATATGTGTGCAGTGGTATCTCATTATTGTTTTAATTTGCAATTCTTTACAGAGAAATGATGTTGAATAACTTTTGGTATGTTTACTTATCTAATTTTATTTTATTAACATTTAGGGTTTTTAACATACTATAAAATTTATAAATGTGTTTATTTTTCCCATGGAGCTTATGTGCTATAATATAAGCCCCAGATGATTTTCATCTATTTTGTTCACTGAAATATCATAAGCACAACCTTGACATACATTTCTTAATAAATGACTACAGAATGAATAAATTCTGAAGTGCATTTAAGGAAGAGGAATAATGTATACTAATGAGGAACTGTAGCCAATGAGGCAGAAGAAAAATAAGGGACATTTCTGCTATTATAGAAGCAAGAGAACAAGTAAACAATTATTGGGCTGCAGAAGAAGTCAATAAGACAAAGCCAATGATTAGTCCATTAGATCTGAAAGTTGGGATCCCGTTAGAGATTGTGATAGGTGTCTCAATGGAGATGTGGGGATGAATGTATTATTTTTTGAAAGTATTGTTTAAATAATAAACAAGTAGGAAAGGAAAAATAAATGAGACAGAAAGTAACCCATTCAAGGATTTTGCTTCTATGGTGAACAGAGAAATAGAGCAATAATAGGGAACAATAAAGGCTCAAGAAAGGATATTTACCACACATAACAAATGCTAAGCATGCTCCTCAGATGATAAGAATAACCTGTATAACAGAAATTGGTGGTGTAGGAAAGGAGAAAATTATAGGAGTAAGTATATACAAAAATGGAGGGGTTTTGCTTTCACAAGTGTAAGGGTATTTTATACATTATAAGAAAAGGAAAAGAAGAAAAATAAAAAAAATGGGTACAGACAGATGTAGATATATTTGCTGGTGGGACATCCGTGAACCTCCTTTCTACATTTATCAATTATTTTATAGAAAGGACATCAACTTATAGTGAGAAATGAAGATGACAGTGGCATAGAGATATGTAGAAGACTGAAGAGAGAGGGAATAATAATGGTAACAGATTGTTTTGAAGAATGGGTAAGTGAACATATAGGACAAAGGTAGTAATATTGTCAGGTAATATCAAATTTCCAACTGGAATTTATGATTGTGGATTTTAAGTATTAAAAGTCAGCACAATTGCACAGAGATGCAGTTGTGGTTTTGGCACAAAACTGGATTTGACCACTCAAAGACATTATTTATCTCTAAGGCCTGAGGCAGAGAGGAGTAAATCAATCGGGGTTACATTTTAAGAAAACGGTATTATAATGATTGGTATGCAATTGTTATGCAAAAATTTGTATAAGGATATAACAAGAAATCTAATGTGTATAAGAGATAATGGCAATATGAAGGACATGATGACTAGTGAAAACAGGAGTCGATAGATAAGATATCATTTAGTTGTATAATTTTTGCATTGGAATTTACTAGAGAAAATCAACTAGTAGGACAGGAGTTGATGACAGATATTTTGAAAGGAAAGAAATTAGTAGGGTTTCAATCACAGTTATAGATGGCTGAGTGGTAGAATAAATGATTATTGTACCTCCGGTGTAAGAACTAAGAGACAAAACTGTTGCTATTTCAATTATCAATAATGGTGACAGGATTCTAGTGAAGATGAAAAGAGTAAGTTAAGCGCCAAAATGATTAAACAATCAATGAAGGGGTATGACTAGAGTTAGGTAGGTGACAGCAATAGAGATGAAAAAGTCTAATTGTATGAACTCCAAAGGAGACCAGGCATTTACAGGAGGAGGAAGAATACTTTGGAAATAATACTAGGAAGCACGGAAAACATACACAGTTAAAGAAATAACAGGTTCTATTCTAGCTGCCTAAACTGTCCATGGTATGGCCACTCAGGTGTCTAGGAGGACCAGGAACTTGAGACCTTGCCTGTTTGTAGCAAGGTGATGTGGCACTCCAGATGAGGTGTACCCTAGAGTAGCAGGCTTGGCACTGACCCTCCGACTGATAGCTTGGAGATCTTAGGAGTTGGATCAGGAGAAAGATATAAAAATAATCCTTGTCAGGGTGCCTGGGTGACTCAGACAGTTAAGCAGCCGACTTTTGGTTTTGGCTCAGGTCATGATCTCGCAGTCTTGAGATTGAGCCCCATGTGGGGCTCCAGACTCAGCAAGGAGTCTGCTTCAGATTCTCTCTCTCCCTCTTCCCCTTTCTCTGCTCATGCACATGCACCCTGTCTGTCTAAAAATAAATAAATAAAATCTTTTTAAAAAGATCCTTATCTTCTATAGAAAAAATGATGTGAAACTTATCCATTTAGGGAATTTATCTTCATCAAAAAACAGCAAGAAACAGTTGAATAACTTGAAACAGAGAAGGGGACGTGAAAAGAATTAAGTTAAAAAAAAAAAAAAAAAAAACCTTAAATCATCCTAGCTGATATGTTAGTTATTTATGGGAAAAGAGTTAGAGTTATTGCATGGAAATTAATTAGAAGGCTCCTGCTAAACTCTGAGGAGAGATGGCAGTCAACAAGATCATTGTGGTGCTGTTGGAGAAAGGAACCAGACCTCTACCAACCATACATTATGAGGAATTGAGCCATATTTTCTTAAATTTGAAAAATTTCAGGAGCTTTCCCAGAGGATTGAAATAAATTAGATAAGGTTACACATCTTTATGCATATAGTATAACTACATATATAATCACAAACGCAATGCATACATATGTATAACATTTTTCATATAACAAAATATTTAAGAGCAAATTTTATTATTAACAAGGTACTCAATATACTTGCCTTTCATGTTTAAAGGGCAATAGTTTCAATAGGCACTATCATATTTCTCACATTCATTCTCTTTAGGAATTATTTCATAGTACTGATTTTTATTTCAAAATACAATAGGTCATAAACTTGGATTTATAAAATTTCTTATATGGGATCATAATTTTATGTTACTTCATCTTATTTCATGATATTGTATATAAATAGCCATGTGAACCACAAATTAAACCAGATGAAATTCTGTTTATGCTAGGTTTTAAACTGAACCTTACTGTATAAAAATTGCATCACTGAAATTTTCGAGAGTTTGATCATGGCTACCATTTCATTTTTTCACAATGCTTAAATTAATTAAATGTAAAGTGTACTTCTGTAGATCATATGAAAGAACTATACATTTACCTTGCCGATATCTTAAGGATATTTTGCTATTAATGAGTTTTCAAAAAGCAACAAGACTCATTCAGCAAATCTATTTCCTTTTTAAGATGTATACATATGAACAATGTTTCTTCATATCTCATAGTAACACATCAGAAAACAAAGGCCTCAGATAGAGTAATTTTGAAATATATAAAGGGAGTTCAATGATAAATGAAGAAAGTATTGGTTAATTCCATTCAAGTTCTCAAAAATACCTATCTGAAAAAATATGTCTGGTATAAGAACCTATTATCATAGGAAAGTTATAATTACTGTTAAATATGGAAATATAGTGCTCTCAAGATGGTTGTGACTTTGTGATCTAAAATACAAGAAAACCACCAGCATTATGAGTTATTTTCCTCAGAATAAAGAATTTTTAGTGAATAAATTTCTTTCCCAGAAGTTTCATTCCCACAAGGGCAAATATGAGGACAATCTCGATTAGCAATGGCAAAAAGCCCTATCAGATAAAAGGACCAATTGAAATTGCCAAAGCAACAAAGAAATGGAAAGTGTTTCTTTTATAGAGATTACTTAAATGAATTACTAGAATGCCCTGTCTATACAATAGAGACACAACATGCACAAAATTTCCATGGAACATTCTTGTTATGAAATACTATTTAGGCTTTTAAAACTCTGTGGTAAAAGATACAAATATTTCTGTATAAACTGGTAAGTGAGAAAAAGCAAATTTCAGGAAAGAATATGTAGTATAATATTAAAAAATAAAGACAAGCTTATATACAACATACTGTATATCAGTGTCAGTTACCACAATTTATTACCTCTCAGCTCCAGAGCCACTCATCATTGACCTCATTGTTACAATGGAACTGGACATTATAAGTATCTTTCCATTGCCAATACAGGTGCTGGAGGGACACTGTAGGATGAACGGGATTTCTCTTGCTGACTCTAGTTTGTTTTTTCTTAGTTTTCTCCTGTGAGACTCAGTAGCCAGCACCCCACAGAACCTTCAGTGATTTCCCCTTCCAGTAGTTATAAGCCTTGGTCTGCCATCTGGGATCCAGTTCAATCCTAGCATAACCCAACGACCTTCATCATTGAGTAGACTGAAGCCTTGCCTTCTCCAATGGAGTCTGTACCCCATCTCTAGAAAGGGTGGCAGGGGAGGGGGCACCTTCAAGTTTATGCTTTCCTTGGTTACCTTCCGTCAGCTCTAGTCTCTTCTTTAGAGTTCTCTTTTATTCCCTCTTTGAAGCTAATCTCCTATAAATATTTAATTAGTCTTCATAGTAAGCCTTCTCTATTCAGATTACTGTGTGGTTTATCTGTCCTGACTGGACCATTATATTCTCTCTCTCTCTCTCTCTCTCTCTCTCTCTCTCACACACACACACACACACACACACACACACACACACACAAAGGATTAGAAAATTATATTTGAAGCAATTAGCAGTGATTATTTCTGGATTCTTGGCTTTGAGTGCTCTTTATTTTCTTCTGTATATTATCTGTATTGTCTAAATTCTCTACAACAAATACACATTACTTTTGAAACCTGAAAATACACAACACATTTAAGTAGGCATTACTAAACTCTCCTAAGCTAAGAAAATGAAAATATATCCAGTATATTTAAAGAATATTGGGAATCTAAATTTTAAAAAAATCCTTAGGTTGGGAGATTTTTTTAATCATACCGATTTTATACTGTATTCTCTAAAAGGCTTAAAATGAATTTAGAAAGGAGTAAACACAATGAAATGAATGCAACGAAAAATGTCAGACACTTATGGTATCGCAATTGTTATTATAAACTAATTGCTGTTGCAGACAAGAAAAACGAAGTGGAATTACTTTTACAAACTTGTCCTAGATAAAAATTGCTCTATTCAGTGCCCTTTAAATGGGAAGTGACAGAGTATAAACCGACCAGACAGTACAGTGGATGCATTATCAGCGTGCTGACATGGCCTCCTTTGCCTGTTCTCTCTGATTTAATGTCATCAGACACAAGGTGATTTAGAACATTCTTAGTAATAATGGAGAGGCTGAAAGCAGATGTGTAGATATTTTTAATGCCTTTTTCCTCCCCTTAGGTTTGTTCTTTAGTTATACTGTGGAGACAATGAGTATGTTGCAGAATGTAATGAAAATGAATATCAAAAGCAGATTGCATTGACGGGACAAAAATCTTTTCATTCTTTCAAAAGTGGATTATCATCCAGTAAAAGTAAAAAAAAAAAAAAAGTATGCATGTGTGCGTATGCTTTTTTTTCTATCAGAATTTTAAAAATTTACAACTTCTCAAGTGCCATTGAAATTAAAGAATAATGACTAAGTTATCAGAGGACTAGTCATATTCCAGTTTGCAGCAAGATGTTTAAAACAGTGGTGCTTAGGCAAACTATGGAAATTTATTAATTCACACCTTTCTTTTATGGTATGCCAAACAAACAAACAAACAAACAAAAAGTATCCTAAATACCAGAGAGTATTATAAAATTCTTTTAAGTAGCCTTAGGTCATCTGTTTTCTTGTAAGTCAATGTCCTCAAGGGTTTCATATGTAAGACAAAGTTGATGTTTTTCACAATTACTATAATCAGATTTTCAAATTTTACCTAAAATTTCGTAAGGCTTGTATGCATGGCAAGTTAACACATCTAAATGTTTATTTAAATTTACTTTATAACAGCATATATTATCACAGAGCTCTATCGATCTCTGTCCTTTCCTTTCTTATCTGTGCAAACTCAGAGTATCACTAAACATTGAATCACCCTTGATCACCCATAGGCTTACAAATGAGACATGTAATTGTGAAACAAAATTGGCTTTTTGAGGGCAATGATAATATATTCCTTGTTTATCTATGTTTCCCAAGGATTTCTGTTATACAAGTTTGCCTTTAGCTCTATCACAACCCCTCCACACATGGCTTCTTGAGGTGCACACCAGCAAGCACACTATCTTGAAATTCACATGAACTTCTAACTTTTTTTTTTTTTTAATTATCCTTGAATAGCCATGTCAAGCACAGCTCCAGCAGGATCTGAACTAGTCCTGAACAATACAGGAAGGGCAAGAAAAGTTGTTTCTTCTTTCTGGGGTGGTCTCAAATTCATCTTTCATTCTTAGCCTAGCATCCTAAATGCCTGAAGCCAGAGCAAGTCTACTTCTCGATTTCCTCATCCTCTTGGGAAGTTTGCTTTGAAAATTCTTTATCTTATTGCTTACCAGTGGCTGGACCTGTCAACTTATCAGAGACAGTCAGATTGGGATAGAATTCTTCCTTCAGCTGCAATTATCTAAGCCCCATTTAACTCCCTCCAACATCCTAAAACACCCATCTTCCAAAGGGGGAGAGGTGCCTGCATCTATTTTAGGTAGGCTCTTCATTTTACAACTTATATTCCATTTCCTTATTTTCAGATAATCATTATCAAAGACCTTTCTTCACACTCTGACACTTCAGTCTTTTACTGCTCATCTTACTAGGTTTCCTTTTTTCTTTTTGAGATGAGTCCAAATTGACAGGGTCTGAATGATCTTTTACATCTATGGTTTTGTATCTGCTTACATATGCTTATAAAATCCAATTTAATTTTAGCTCTTTTACTTGAAAAACTTGAAATCTCCATCATTACACCTCTTCTATCAATTATCTCTAAATCATTACTTCTGCTTCAATCAGTTACCTTTTATGATTCACAATTTATGGCTCATTTATTCATTTTGAAGTCTAAAACTTTCTTCCTTGGAAACTTTTCTTATCCCTGGATGTTCTCTGATGCATACTTAATCACAGGTAAACACTGTTAAATTCTCAATAATGTTAAGGCAGGGTTTCTCAAACTTGGCTATGCATTAGAAACAGTTGGAAATGGAACACAATTTCTGTGCCTGAGCCACACATCAAGAGATCGTGATTTAACTAATCTGAGTGGAGCCCAGGTATAGGTGATTTTAACACTGCATTTGCCCCTCCTCATTCACCCCTTCCCTGAAGATGATTCTAATGTGCAGTCAGAGAAGACAGTTATCTGACAAGATCATGTCAGATAGAGACAAAATGTGAGAGATACAGTTTCTTCTTCGTGATCCTATAATAAAGAGACCCAACAAAGAAAGACAAAACAATTAGAGCACAATTAAATGTAAATTGTTTTGAACTTCATATAAAAGTCTGGAGGGTAGAAAAAAATGGAAATGGCAATTATTATCAGAAAAAGAAAGATCTGTAAAAATAAGAGTAGCCAGGGAAGGCTTCACAGAATATACACAACTTAAGTTGGATGTTGTGCATTTGGGTAAATTCAGAGAAGGGTGAAGGAGATATTAAAAATTAGGGGGATAGTAGTGACAAATGACAAAGTACTAAGTCATATTTAGTGTTGCAGGAAATAAGTAGATCTGTTTGACTAGAGTATGTGTGTTTGAAAATTATGAGAAAAAGAATAAATAAGGTGGCAAATGGAGAGGAGTCTATCTGCCTTCTTGCCCCATTTTGACAATTCCTAATGAAACAAATATCAGGTAGTCAACAGATTAAAATAGTAATATAAAAACTGATGTCTAACTCTGCTATTGAAAGATATCCATGACATGATCCACTATGCATACAAATAGGGACATAGTTTCATTAACATAGAAAACTAGGAATATTCTCATCTATATGACAGAAATGCACACAGGGCCAGATTAGAAGAGACATAGGATATGGGGCGCCTGGGTAGCGCAGTCCTTAAGCGTCTGCCTTCGGCTCAGGGCATGATCCCAGCGTTCTGGGATCTAGCCCCGCATCAGGCTCTTCTGCGGGGAGCCTGCTTCTTCCTCTCCCACTCCCCCTGCTTGTGTTCCCTCTCTCGCTGGCTGTCTCTCTGTCAAATAAATAAATAAAATCTTAAAAAAAAAAAAAAAAGAAGAGACATAGGATAAACTCTGAATTTTTTTTTTTTCATTCCAGTGAAAGAATGCCTGAGAAAAGAAGGACAGCTTCATAAAATCATAGCCTGAACCCTCATTGGGAAGTGTCAAAACAGCCCTGTGGTATGCAGGATAAGAAGTAGCAACTGGTAAGTGGTGTTGGGAAGATTTTTTTCATTAAATGACTACCATAAACAGAAAGCCTGCAAGACAAGTTTTCCTGTGAGAGTAGATGATTAAAGAACAAACTTCTATTTTTTTTAATAATATTTTTTTATTATGTTAGTCACCATACTGTACATCCCTGGTTTTTGATGTAAAGTTCCATCATTCATTAGTTGCGTATAACACCCAGTGCACCATGCAATACGTGCCCTCCTTACTACCCATCACCAGCCTATCCCATTCCCCCACCACCCTCCGCTCTGAAGCCCTCAGCTTGTTTCCCAGAGTCCATAATCACCCCAATCTCCACCCCTGCTCATTCAGTCAGGCCGACCATTCTACAAGCAAATTACTAGAACACCGACTATCTCAGAGCATGCAATTAGGCAATTTGAGATTTAAGTGCAAACTTTGTTTACAAGAAGAGCAACTTAGGCAGTTTAATTTAACTTTTAAACTCAGTTTTCTTAGCTGTAAATTGAAATCACTAGAAAAGTATCTACCTTATGGGTATGTTGTATAGAATAAGCAAAATAAGACAGTTAAAGCAAATAGCTCTTTTTGTATCCTGGGAGGTAGATCTATGGTCACAAGAAACATGGATGTAGTGGAAGAGCATCCTTACAGAGTTAACTTCCACAAGCTACAGAAAGTCAATGATGCATGTCCAATTCCCAGAGGAGACCACCAAGACTGGAAAGGCCCCCATGACAAGTAATCTGTACCTCTGGGCTTCTTCTGATAATCAGAACCTGCAACAAGCAAATTCCAGCTCAGTAAATATCTCCTGGAGTGGGTCCCAAATAAAGGGGCTACCTTACAGAATCATAGTAACTGCCATTCTAAAAATATATATATATTTACCACAAACTAAAGATATTTTAGAACATCACAATAAAAGTGTTGATGGGGTATTAAAACTTGAGAAGTAGAAGGAAGTTTGATGACAACTCAAAAGGGACATAAAAGCTTGTAAGTACAAGTAGAAAATATGATAGGCATGGGTTTATAGTCAGGCAAACACGATCTATTTAAGAAAGGACTTCCTAAAAGAGATACTATATCAGACATCATAACTGAATTAATAAACAGAAATAATAATAAATGAAGTAATGGTGAGAATAAAAACAATAACTATGAAATAAAAATTATTAATATAGAAATACATAGTTAGATAGATTAATAAATGTGTATATATTTCAAAAACTGGAAATACCAAACCCAGCAACAAGTTTTTTACCTTTTCAGATAGGACTGAGCACTAAAAGAGATACTGGTGAATTTTATTGTAAGATATTTAGCACTATTTAACTTATTAAACAATTTGTATAAAATACTGTGGAAAGTAACAAAACTGACTTAAAATATAATTACCAACAAAATAAAATATTATGGAATCTGTGTGAAAATTCTGAAAAAAATTAAAAGGCAATGATGCAATGTGGAAGGAAACAAAGAATTTGCTTGGGAGAAGATGTATTCAAGGAAGAGAAGGGTGAAAAAAAGGAGGAAGGATACTTGTCTTACAAGGTTTAGAAAATCTAATATAGACTGTACAAGACTTTTCAAGAGACTGAGCGGGAAAAAAGGATGATTCATTCAGAGAAATGAAGATAATGATACCTGAAATAATTCATGACAAAACCAAAATAGCACCATTTAATTCGTATCAGAAGCGGATACAGCATTGCAATAAATGCAGACATTGGGTTGCATAACAGTTGTGGCAAACTTACACAAAATTCAGAGGAGAATGAAAAACAGAATGAGAATAAAAAATGATATTAACTACTGTCAGGAAGAAGTTTAAGATTCTGGTCTGGGATTATGTCACTTCTTATATGAGTTGTCCCAGGGGAGGAAATAAGCAGATAACCTGGTGTAGTCTTTTTGTCAACTGGACCTTTGGGAAAATAAACTAAAGCTATTTACTAGGAGGAAGAAACCTGATCTCTGAATTGCCCTTAACATGATCTTCCTGACTAAGAATTCCCTATAGTAAATAGTACTCAGGATCTGTAAGGCATGTTTCCTTGGGGAGATGCACAACTCTGAGGTTAAAAATGGAGACGATTCAAAATGGAAATGCTCCCACTGCGGGAGATGATATTATGAACCTTACCTGTGAATCATGTCTTTTACTCTGGAACACAGGTGCACATCCAATGTAGGAAGACAGGCTCTGAAAAGCTACCCTTGATGTCCCAGAACTCTGCTTTGAGCTTTTTGATTTCTCATATCCTTGACAGTAGTTATTAAAGCTTAATGTTGAGTGAGATCCCTGATCCATGTGAGTCTGATTTTATAATAATATCTGTGTGTTAGCTCAGCTATGAATGACCTAAAATAGAGAAAGATGGCTGAACTTCAAGGTAGTTGAACTTCAAGATGGTAACTGAACAGATGGCAGAAAATATGTATTTCACGACACTTCTGAAAATAAAGAAAAGTTGGACTCTACAAAGAAAAAAGCTTCATTGTGTTCCAATATATATGTTTATATCCATTATTCCATTTCCATGTCTACACACACACATGTGCACACACACACACACACTCAAACCCACAAACCAGATTAGATATACAGAGATGATAAAGATACAGATAATAGACATAGGGATCGCATGTTACAGATGAGAAAACTAAACTCAAATGCTTAGGTTACTTGTACTAGGATTGCTTCATTTGAACTGAAAAGATAATCTGTGCTTCCAATTTAAATTCTTGGATTGAAAGCCATAGGTCTTCAGGATTTAGGCAATAGTTCAGTTCCAACCCATTCTACACTAAGTAATTTGATAATTCTCTTTGGTTTATTTATTTATTGAGAAGATTCAGTTAGGACCACCTCTAGTTTTCATTTTCCATTAGTTGGCTTATAAGATTTAAATAATTTGGGGTGTTGGGTTATCATTTATTAATTTTGGACATGGAGAATAAAATAAATGAAGACCTAAGCCAGTCTTGATTCTTAAGCTTTTAAAGAGTAAATTAAAAAATATGATAAACTATCAAAGGTTTTTGTTTGTTGGGTTATTTTGTTGTTGTTTGTTTTTTGTTTTTGCTTTGTGTTTTGTTTTGTTTTATTTTATTGTTGTTTGTTTGTTTAGGATGATACTGTAAAGAGAATACCTCCCAGGGCAAAGGGAACAAATGCAGGTAAACATAGTGCCCTTAATGCTTCCTCACAGTCAATCATAGAATACAGGTGATTATGTGTTAGAAGTACAAAAACTTAGAAATGGCAAGTCTGGCTTATAGATATATGAAATATTTTTTAGTTGTGCTATTACTGGCACTGAGCAGATTCTGAGACCATGCAAAACATCTTGTAACTAATAAAATAAATTCTGCCCACATGATGTTTTCTTTATTATTTCAGGACTCCAAAAGTACTATAATCACTTAAAGAATGGGTCCTAACAGCCCAAACAACTAACTCATCAAAAGCCATAACAGTATTAATATAGGAACCACCAGATATAGTATCAGTTTCATTTTAAAATAAAGGGAAAGGAAGCACATAAGAATTAAATAACTTGCTATGATACATAAAAAGGAAGATGTGGGGGCACTTTGATGGCATTCAATTCTTGATTTCAGCTTAGGTCATGATCTCAGGATTTTGAGAAAGAGGCCCAGGCCGGCCTTGGGCACCACACTGAGCTTGGAGCCTGTTTAAGATTCTTTCTTCCTCTTCCCCTACCCTTCCCCTGCCTGCCCGCTCACTGGTGCTCTCTCTCACTCTTTCTAAAAAAAAAAAAAAAAAAAAAAAGGAAAAGAAAAGAAATGAAGATGTGATTTCAACCAGAAATGTTTGATTCAAAAGTCCTTTCTTTACATATCTTCCCACATCTCTCCCCACAATACCTGCTCCTTTACTTAGTGAGTTACATTTTGAGATGTCTTGGGGTAGAGAAGTAAACACAAAACTCTGCTAATCAGGGCAAAGTCTGCAACTTCACAATTGTTATCTTTGCTTTCATGGGTATATGCAAGTTTTTATGAGTAAATCAATCTGAGAGACTGATTCCCAGTCCAGAATACCTTGTATGAGTTACTCATTGTTAATATAGATATATTAAGTGATTTGCTAGATTTCAAATCAACATAAGCCAAATATTTTATTCTATTAACAAGTCCTTACTGGGAACTTTCTATCATATGCTAGCTACTCAGATAAGTTTCTTAGATTCTGCTCTCTGAATTCTGGCAAACCATGTGAATCTTGAAAAGAAATCCTGGGACCTCTGTTTACTGGGCTGTTACTTATATCGTATGTTTACCACTTCCATAAATAGTAGAGAATTGATCCTATTACATACATTAAAATATAACTATAAAATAGAGATGAATTACACTGAAATCTGTAGTTGCTTGATTTTATGTGGCACTGCAAAAAGTTCACAAAATATATCACCCACTTTGCATGGCCAACTCTTAATAATTTTTCAAGTCTTACCCTAAATATCAATTTCTCCATGATATTTATCATCGTAAATATCACTTTTCATTAGATATCAAAGCCTCTTGTTAACCAAGTTTCATTAACACTCTGTATGTTCCTTCACAACATTTATCACAGTGTAACTACTTAGTTTTGTGTGTGTGTTATGTTTTCAATTCCTATTTCTTCCAATGGACATGTCATCCATGGGAGCAGGAACTTTCTCCTGTTAACAGCTATTTTCTGAGACATCTCTTAGCCTGGAACAAAATACTCATTCGGTTATATTTGCTAAAGAATTGAATAATTTGCAATATTTCTGAAGCACAACCTTGAATCATATGTACTGAGAGGCTAGTAAGTGGGTTGTTTCTAGTTGTCTCTTCAGGATCGAGATTTTAATACAGCTTTGCCACTTACATTTTGTGCATGATTCAATTTAATGACTCAAACAAGCTTATAAGGGAAGCATCACTCTTTTTTTTTAGAGTTGAGCATACCAAAAAATATATATCCAATAGTTGTATACACAAAGTTCAGATTTCACCAAGGTTACTCAAGGGCTCCCTTTGAATATAAAGGATGTATCTATACCTCAAAAATATGTCCTCTGTTGAGCGAATCAGTTATCATCCAGTAAAGTGATCTAAATTGCTAGGACTTCAATGTTCCTGACTAGGGAGGCTTGCTCTTTGCACATGAGCACATGCACACACACACACAGACACACACACACGTACATGCACATTTCTAACATAGAGTTGTCATTATCTTTTGAATGCTTATTTATAGGAAATGAAACGTTCCAGAAAGAACGTTTCATTTCCTATAAATCTCAGACAAAAAGCCATTTTTATTAGCTTATACTAGTTTAAGTCAGTTCAACTAACATATTTCAGTCACAAAAATGAAACATCTTTGGTCTTCTGAAGCCCACAATTTACTATCTATTGTCTACTTCAAATTAACAACTTCAACTCAAGCAGATTGTGATAAATGTCCTGAAATAGGTACAACAATTTATGTATCTTATTTAACAATTTATGTTAATATGCTAACATTTAGGATGGGAACAACAGACTGCTTCTTCTTGTCTTTCTTCCTTTTCCTTCCTTCCTTCCTTCCTTCCTTCCTTCCTTCCTTCCTTCCTTCCTTCCTTCCCTCTTTTTTTTTCCCCCAGGTAAGTAGAGGTAATAGAAGATAAGACTATAATCTGTTACGGTCATATTAAAAAAAAGTCACAAATAGCATTGTGAAGTTTAAATATTCCTGAAATTTAACATTATATTTTTTAAACAGCATATACTGGACACTATTCTGCACTTTCAATGATAAGTAAGTTTTGGTCCATGTATTCCTAGAGCATATCATCGACATCATAGTAAACAGATGAATAAATAATGCACTAACTGATAAATATATATATATTTTAAGTAGCAGGTAGCAAATTTTGTCTGAGAGGATAGAGGGCATAAGAAGGCTTAACAAAAGTGACTGACTGACCCTAATATTAGTTAAAAGGATAACCAAGGCTTACTAGCAGAATGAGAGTAGGAAGATAATTTCAGAAGAAAAAACACGATAATAACATGAGATGAGTTGGAGATTAATCGTCATTGTCTTGGCTAACAAGTAATGTAGAAACAGAGGTATCGTGTGTGTGTGTGTGTGTGTGTGTGTGTGTGTGTGTGTTCAAGATTTATTTATTTGAGAGAGAGAGAGAAAGAGGAAGGGGAGGAATGGACGGAGAGGGAGAAGCAAGACTCTCCACTGAGCAGGGAGCCAGACATGGGGCTCGATCCCAGGACCCTGAGATCATGACCTGAGCTAAAGGCAGACGCTTAACCACCTGGGCCACCCAGGCACCCTGTGGTTTTGTTTTAAAAAACTTACTGAAGTGCAAAATGAACTTGGCTAGGATAAGAGGCAAGTGTGTGAGTTCTTCAAAGAAAAGGGAAACAACAGTATAACTCCCATATCAAAATGTCTACTATGATTTATGCATCATTTGAAACACTTCACAATTTTTAACTCATTCAATTCTCATAACAACTTTTTGTCACGCTGTTTACTGATTAGAAAATAAAAGCCCAGAGACAGTAAGTGATATGCACAATATCATACAAGTAGGCAACGGAGAATGGGTAATACAATCCCAGGTATTATGGCTCCAGAGCTTGTGCTCTAATATATGGACCCAGGCCTTAGAAAAGGTAAAATTCTAAAAATAAAATAAGGAGTTCCATCTTGAATACGTTGATTTTGAGATACCCTTAGGGTAAATCCATGTGGAACTGTCAACTTATTTGGGATTTTGTGTCTGACATGAGAAAGACATCTAAGACCTAATAATATAGATGTTGAAGTCATCAAATAAGGATGATAGCTGACATACCCTAAAGAATTCATACAATCTAAGATAAATTCTAAATGTTAGAGCATTGAGAAATACCTTCTTTTAAGGAGACAACAATGAAGGAGGGAAAATGGAAAAGGGTCACAGAGCTAGAAAAATATGCGGAGTACATGGTCATGAATGAGAAGATAAGTGTTAAAAAAAAGCGCAGCTTGTCATGGTTTAATTAAAACCTTCATAAACTTTTTATACGCCAAATATATATCATAGATTCCCTAAACATTTAAATAAAATTTTATCATGTTTTCTTACTGTACATTCATAGACGTTGCAAATGAAATGCTGACCTTCATCCCTATAAGTAATAATAATGGGTGGGTTTGTAACAATGGTTAATAGCTCTTACCTCAATGTTTCACTTGTCCTTTTATTTAATATTATTAAACTTTATGAACTCTTGCAAAAATGAAGTAATTAATCTTTATAACATCCTCCGCAGGTAGTTATATAGCTTCATTATGATAAAAGGAAGAGAGAACATATATTGGTTAAATGAATATTGCAGTATCAGCACCTTAGTATTTCTGATAATCTTTTCAACCCACAAGGATAATTATGTTTTTCTTTTTATGGTCTCCTTTAAATATCTGAATGATCCACAGATTCTTACTTTTATTTATTCTCTTTGCAGTATTCTGAATGTTGTAAGAAAAATCTACAAGTACAAACGAAATTTCTTTATCTTTTTAAAAATAATTTAGGGGCGCCTGGGTGGCACAGCGGTTAAGCGTCTGCCTTCGGCTCAGGGCGTGATCCCGGCGTTCTGGGATCGAGCCCCACATCAGGCTCCTCCGCTATGAGCCTGCTTCTTCCTCTCCCACTCCCCCTGCTTGTGTTCCCTCTCTCGCTGGCTGTCTCTATCTCTGTCAAATAAATAAATAAAATCTTTAAAAAAAATTTAAATTGGATTTAGTAACAGAATAACTTAATTCCTCATTTAAAATCTATTTCCTCAGAACTTATATTTTATCCTTAAAGTACAGAATATTAAAATATGTATATTCAAAAAGATTTGTAAAAAATAGTTTTAAATGGACTTTAAAATAATCTATGTGTGGCTCTTATTTTCATTTTATGTGTTGTAACATCTACTTTATTAACTTTAGAATTTCAGACCAAAATTAAAGGAAAATGAGCTATAGTGTTGAGATTCTTAATCTGCAATTTTGTTCTTGATTGCTGTTTTCTAATATAAGGGAAATTATTAAATTTCTTCTAGTTATGTCTGCCCATTGTTTTAAATTGTTAAAAATCATTTCATTTTTTTTTCATCAAATTCAATTCTTCAAACTTTTATTTCTTCACAAATCCATGTGTTTGTACTGCATTTCCCATATATCCTCATCAGTCATTCTCTCCAGTTAATTAAAGATTGATATGCATAATATGCCAGCCACCTTCGAATATTTAGAAACTCTAAATTATCATTCCTCATCTTATCTCCAAAAATATTGTGTATGCCTTTGGCAAATGGCTTAGTAAAATAGATACACATTGCTTGTACTACTTTCCACATCTGTAAGTGGGGTAACCTTATCAGAAAAGCAAATGAGTTTAGACTGGTGTTTTTCTTGAGTGTCCATATTGGCTTCTACAACCCGGCTCCAACCCAAGATTGTACTTCCGGGTGATTACGACCTTTTTATTTATAACTCTTTCTTTGGGTTTCTTAAAATTCATATTATTCTTACAACATTTTACAACTATACATTTGTAGCTTATGGTTAAAGAATGGATGTTTCCTCTCAAAATATATAGAATTACTGGGGTGCCTGGGTGGCTCAGTTGGCTAAGCATTCGACTCTTGATCTCAGCTCAGGTCTTAATCTCAGGGTCGTGAGTTTAAGCATTGCACTGGGCTCCACAATGGGTGTGGAGACTATTTTAAAAAAAGATACATAGAATTACTAATATTTTCCTTCTCTCCTATCAACAGAGGAGACAATTTTTGTCTTCTTTCACAGATCTATCTAGTAGAAGAGCTCCAAAAGGACCACTCAGGAAGTTTGTTATGTGTCCCCCACAGTCTGAAGCTACAACTGACTGAAGTCTGACTCAAGTCTGGGAGACAGTGACCATTTGCCTGATACGGCCAATCCAAGAGAAGAAGATACACTGGGAGCACACTGCTCTTCCTCTGATGACAAGGGCGAGGACACCCACTTAAAGTCATCTCATAAAAGCTCCCTACTTGGGGGGCTCTGGGGCTCCAACAGAGAAAGCCTATGTGAGCAGACCTCACAGAGTGAAATACAAACAAGAATAGCTTGGTATTGTTCTGCCTCACAATTTGCAGCTCTCAGAATCTGAGAACTGGTGTTACGAGCCTCTCAGTCCATACCACAAAAATTACTCATGAATATTCCCTGGGGAAGTCCCAAAGAAATCATGAAAAGTATTCTGCAACAGACTGAACTTTAAACATCTTCCAAGCACTGGCACCCAAAGTTGACAACAGTGGTCAAATACATGGGCATATGTCCTTTCCCTTATTTTTCTCTCCAACCCTAGACAGGTCAGAAACCAAAGTAAGCTAGAGGAAAAGAAATACAAAAGCATGATGGAAAAATAGAGCCAAAGTCTCCCATGATCTCTTATACCACTGCAGCCTTCCCAGAGTAAATTGGGAAGAGGGGGGAAAAGATGTGACTTGTAACAAACATGTTTTGCATGTTGATAATTATCCTGGACAGTAAGAGTATTCCTGGATGGAAAGTGTCTGGAGGATTTTTTATTGTCCAAGAGTGATGAGAAAAGCTATGGTACCTGCCTAACATTTTATTCAAGGGGACAGAATAGAGTTCACAGAGCAGTTTTAAAGAGAGAGTGGGAAGAAGTAATAGCATTTTGTTGTTGTTTGAACTTTATTGAGTACAACTCAGACCATTAGAATAATTAATTTTTTAAAAATCTTATCCCCTTTATTATTTGAAGTGGGCCAAATACTGAGTGGAGTAGTAAGTCAGAGGCCTTGGTAAAGATTCACAGGAAGTCCAAATTCATGTCCCCAGATGTTTAGGGGTCATAAATCCACATCATCACATACAATTTAAGAACCTATAGGCCAGAGAAAAAGTAAAGTCAATGATCAAGTACATCCTATTATCCCTATCACTGGGCAGAATTAACTGCAGAACATATTCAAGCATGATGGCAACATACAAACGAGGCACTCTGGCTCAGGCAATTGTCAGTTCCATCCTGAGTGTCAAAGAAGTCAGAACTTAGCACTACTAATCACAAAGCTAACAGCAGTGTAAGGAGCAAGAAACTAGCTGAAGGCAAGCACACTCCTATCTAGGAGGAGAGACCTGAACTTTGAAGGTTTCTCTTATTCAACAGAAAAAGACCTTTTCTTAGTAACATGGACTTATTTTCTGCAGTTGAAGTGTCTCTCTTTCTCTCTGTCTCTCTCTGTCTCCCTCTCTCTTGCACGCACGCACACACACACACACACACACACACACACACACACACACACAGCTAAAGCATCACATTACCTAAACTGGAAAACAAATCCATTGTGATTATTGTGTAAAAATCATGTTGCAAGAGATCGACAATTTTTTTTCACATCATAATGGCATTTTAGTTAGTCAAGCAAGGTTCTATACCTCATGCACTTTGATGGCTTTTGACTCCTCATCTAGTACCTGCTTGTGACAAGGGTTCACCATAGGATGCTGCTTTTTAAGTGCAATATGATACAGGAGGAGGGTGTGGAGCCTAGAAAAGTAGGAGAAAATTAAAGGCATGGGCTGGTGTCTGATTTGCTTGGTCTTGCTTTGAGCTTATTTGATTTCAATATGACAGCCAACCACTGAAGGTCAAATTTTCTTGAGCAACATAAAATTTTGATGATTACTGAACCTGAGGAATAATTCCCATGAGGTCTTGTAAAACTCTGTAAAAGCACAGGCAAAGCTGCCATACACCCAGTCCCAAGAACCGCACGGGACGGGAACAGTGGCAGTTCTCGTTCTACATGGGATCCAAGAAACTAAAGGAGAAGTGACGGTGGCCATTTACAGACTGGTTGGTGATGAAAACCTGGACCTCTATTTAATACTTCCAAAGTACCTGGAAAACACTTTGACGGGAGCTAATTTTCTCCTTGTTAGAGGAGTTCATAATTTGGATATCAAATGAAGAAAGACTGAGCAGAAAGTAAAGCTCTGGGGGAAACCCTAGATGGACTTTGCTTAATATCCAATCTCTTTCACTTGTACTTCTTTGGGGGACAAGATACTCTGGTTTTCCAACAAATCTCCTCATTTGTTTATGTTAACCGAGGTTAGATATGTTACTTATAACCAAAGAATTTCTACTTCAGACCAGAATTCTTCCTTTCTCCATGTATTCAACCAATGCATTCAGATAGACTGAAAAGAACACTTTTATCATTTATTTATTGGCTCATATAAAAGCATTATCCTTATTAAAATCAACATTAATAGCACCTCCTGTAAATGCGTTTCTCTGTTTCCACTATATAGAAAGATGTTTATACCTAACAGAAATATTCTTTTCTTTTTCTTTTTTTTTCTTTTTTAGAGAGAATGTGTGTGAAAATATCAGGCATACTAAAACTTTCCAAATTATTAAAAATTTAAATAATATGTAAAAATAAATTCAGATATATTGTTATAAATTAAAACAAATTAAGATTCTAATTCAGGAGTTCTAATGATGAGTGCTATGAATCTTTCTCTATCAATATATTTCATAATAGTCCTCCTTTCTGTCTGCTCCAGAGAGAAAAACATACCTATCTTCTTATCTCCCTTTCTGGAGTTTTCATGGTCGGTTTCCTCTCTGTGCCTCCCAGATAATGTGCATCAGTTCCCTTTGTAAAGTCACCCTTGATTCTCCAGCACATTCCAAGGCAGAATCTGTGTCCTAAGCTACAGGCTCTGTCCTAGACCTTTCCCGCTTTGCCCAAGGGTCTGAAAGGGTTGGGTTCTGGCTGGATATACAGGCTGAAAATGGACAATGTTTTGCTTTTTAAATAATTCTTACAATTCACCTTTATCATTATTACACCAATCATAGTAACCTATAAAGCCAATTTTTTAATCAAAGTACAAATATACTTCAGTACAATATGATCTAATGCATGGGCCCCAAGAATGTTGCTCTATATCTTCTAATGATAACAGTACATCAGGTTTCACTTAAGCTATTTGGACATTTGTTACTAAGAAAGCCAGTTGTTAAATCCTAACATGAGATATGTGTTTTCTGGAACAGCTCTATTACATCTATGAAGCTTTTATTTGGAGATCAACAACTTAGGAATTAATTATTGATATCTTGAAATTGTTTTAATTTCTGGTTTCTCTAATTCAGACTTTCTCAGGAATCTAACAATGGCTCTCCTGCTTCACTTCAAAGGTCACAGAGAAGTGAGCCTAGTTGCAGCTCACCAGTTTCTAAAAGTAAGATTCCAGCATCTAAATTATCTCTGGCAAGAAATATAAAGGTTCCTCTCTGTGTCTCCTGCAAACTCACAGGCAAACTAGTACATAATTATAAACTCCCAATAGAAGAGGATTGGTTAATTTTATCTTCAAGCTATAGTCTAAAAGAAAATTCTATTCTGTAGCAGCTGTTAGGACTTTTGAAAGTATATAAAGTCATCCTTATTCTTAGTGCAGCTGGGATGGATTCAAGCTCTGCCCTCAGCCTTGCAAATCCAAAACTCACCAGGGTTGGTCAGGAAAAGATTTTGTATCTTTTTGAGAATTCTGCATAAGAAGCTAGTTCAAAACAGAAATCTATATATACTTAAGAATATGTAAAATAAACTTAATGTATATTACTCAAATTTTACTTAAGCATCCTGTATTGTATGGTATTTTACTGCTTTCTGTATGAAACTGAGGTTATTATAATTGACTACTAATATGGCATCCAGTGACCACACTCCCCCCAAAATTTCATTTTATGTTTTCAGCACCATCTCCAGCTCAAAATTTCACCCAAGAGTTAGCTCAGTCTGTGGTAGAGTCTGCATAAACAACAACTAACAAGATAATCATTTCCTTTGCTATCCTATGAACACTTTTTGAAACGACTCATGCAGTGTTTTCAAACTCTCAGTGTTGAAGATACAAGGTTTTTTGTTTTGTTATGTCTTCCTTTCTATCTATAGCAAACAATAAAAGTGAACTACTAGAAATATTAAAAAGACAAAAAAACATAAGGTTATTTTTTTTTTTACCAAAAATTACTCCATCAAATTGTATTCAACTTTTTACATGCTCACTTTTAATTCCTATACTTGTTGCAGATCAGTTGCAGTTTTTAGATAAATACTGGTCCGCAGAGCACACTGTGAGTAGTACTCTAACAAAGAATGCTTAGAGGTAAACTAAGGGAGATGACAACAACTTCTCCTAAGCATAACACTGAAGAACTGTAACGCCACATATCACAGTACTATAAAAAATTGGTATGTAATATTTTGTTTTGCTAGACAGTCTTACCTCATTTCCTTAGATCCACTGGAAATTATTTTATATGGGAAATGGAAGATCATTTTATATTAAAATTAGTTCCTATGTTTGTAATTAAATACATTAAAAACAAGCTCATTCTACGAGATTTTATTTACTCACATAATGCTATGTTATGTATGCCTTTGTTTCACCTGCTCCCTCTGCCTGGAGTTCCTTTTCTTTAATTCATACTGCAAATTTAAAACCGGAAAACCCTATAAAATCCAGTTTAGTGCCAATGTCTTCATGAAACTGTCCCAGATTTCAATAGCTGGAAATGGTCTTTCTCTGCTTCCAAAATTCTCTCCCCAGTCTTCTTTCATGGCATACAACTCAGAGTTGTGTCATATGTGTGATATTTTCGCTTCTAAAAACACGTGCTCCATTCAGGGGAAGTCTGTATCTTGTCCAGGTACCTATTTATTATATGATTTTTTCCTCACAACTCCTTATTCTTTTGATTCTCTATCTCACCATATTTATTAATTTAATGTTTGAGTTTTTTTTTAATCTGAGTGCTGAAATAAACTATAAACTTGGTGACATCAAGAACCTCACCTAACTTCTTTAGCTTTCCATCTCTGACAAATTTAACAATAGCAATACAACTTATGTCAGGAATTATCCTAGGCCACTTAGTCCAACAATGCAATGAGGAACTGCTATTATTATCCCCATTTACTGATGAGGAAACTAAAGCACCCCTTTTAAATAACTTACCCAAACTATGATGGTTACTTTACTAATTACGAGGCTGAGAGTGATTGATACTTCAGTAGTACATTTTCAGAGAATGTAATATTTATTAAGCTTGTATATTATTTACTTCTAAAGACAGGCATATATGATAAATACACATTTATGAATAAATGAATCATTTCAAAGAAAGTTAGCTATTACTTGTTACCTTCTAATTAAGGTAACCTGTATTTCCAAAGACATGGACTTTTATTCAGGACACAAATTACAATATGATATTTTGTAAAAAATTTATTATTACATTTTCAGAAAAACAAACTATCTTTTAATATATTTAACAAGCAACATTTTGTGGTTCATAAAGAACTAAATGGTTAAAAAAAGCTGCTTATCAATTCATAGTAAAGTAGCACTGATATAATAAGATTTTAATTTTTTAAAGATTTTATTTGTTTATTTGAGAGAGAGAACGAGTGGGAGGCAGAGGCAGAGGGAGAAGCAGACTCCCTGCTGAGCAGAGAGCCCCACATGGGGCTCTATCTCAGCACCCTGAGATCACAACCTGAGCCAAAGGCAGATGCTTAACCATAAATGGACTTTTGTTGGGTATTTCATTGAACAGATCAGTTAAATTGACATTATGGAAAATTCATCTAATCAAAACTTTTGAAAAATAGTAACTATAAGAGAACAAAGTATAGTTTAAGAACCTTTGACACTGTATAAAAAATAAAATAGAAAGGTAATGTAATAAGTTGTTTTCAAGTAGAACAACTCTTAATGAAGACTTTAAAAATAAGTTGTATAAAGAATCTAATAATACTTTAATACAGTACATCATTCAGTATCTCTGAAAAAAGAAACAGTTTTTTATTAACAGATGGGAGCCAACTGCTATCAATACCTTTAAGCAAAAGAAAAAAAAAAAGATATTTTTTCCCAATAGCAATTAACCATAAGTAATAGAAAGTTTGCCCAGATGTCATTCAAAAAAAGGTACAGACAGTGTTCCCAGAAAGAATAATGAACTTGAAATCCAGAGATGCTCATTGCCACTTCAGTTTCAGTTTGAAGATTTATACTCTGGGGTCATTTATATGTTTCCAGAGAGAAAGGCAGGATAATCAAGAACAATTGAAATGGACATGATATTATCATTAATATGAGTGAGATTAATGTTGAAAAGATCATCAGCAGTTTCTTCCCTGGTTCAGAATGGTGCAGATTGGATTTTACTCAAGAAAGTGAAGGGCAAACAGGACAAAATAATGGCTATTTAGGAGAAAAAAAAGGGAGGCAATAGATCAAGCTATCCAATATAAGTGTACTCTCACATGAGATAAAACATGACTGGGTAAATTGTGAAGATAACATTTGTAGAATCTTATAGCTTTTCTATTAAGGTTATCAAACGCGCGTGCGCGCGCGCACACACACACACACACACACACACACACACACACACACACACACGGCAAAAGGAAATAATAAACATTCTATTTTCTTCTCTTTGGTTTCTCTTTATAATATTTACCCAAAATTAGAAAACAGAGTAACTGGGAAATTAAGCAATAAAACCTAATCTTGAAAATTAGGCAATTACTGTTTCAATTTTATTGACTTATAATGAGACATCTTTTAATATTGTTCTTCAGGGTCTGATTTTCATGAAAGAAATACTCTGCCAAATGCTTACTGTAGTCTAAACTTCACATGACTTTTCTAGTTGAGGGAAAGTGGCAGAGTCTTGTGGCTTCTTCTCAGTCCCTCAATTTATCATAAAGATTAATTTAATAAACCGAAGTATACTTAATTATCTATGCAGAAAATGGTAGGGTGTTTTATAGGAAAGTTTGACTAAAAACCTATCGGTTAGTAACCCAGCAGTAGATTAGATGTTTTACTTTCAAGATTTTATCTCTGTTTTCAGATTTAAAAAAAAAAAACAACTCACTACAAAATTGGTAGCCTTTATGACTGTAGGATCAGAGAAGGTGTTCTTTTCTTCATACCTTCTGGCACTGTTGTCTCCTTGAACAACACAGAAGTACTTGTGAAATAGAATTATAGTCCCCTAACTTGGAGACAGCTAGTCGTAAATTATCAGGTCATTATTAGCAAAGTCAGTCTGGATCAACCCATGTCAAGGAAGATGAAATAGCTTTCAAGGTACTGGACGAGGAAGAACATTCAGAGAATACTATGAAAAATAATTTGTTTACTGCTCTTTTAACTAAACATAGTTGGGTAGTAATCAACAAGTCTATCCTATCAATTACTTCTTAGAATTCATTATAAAAGATATATCAAATGAACAGGAAATTGTCTTTTCAAATGCATTGAACACAGGTCAGCAACTTTACAATAATAATGAAATACATTATTCTTGGCCAATTAAAAGACTGCCCAGTAATGATTCTAATAAGACAGCCTGTAAAAACAGAAGCTCATAAATATGGTTCTTATTTACTGGAAATAAAATCATTCAAAATTGAGAAGCTATAAAAAAATAATTCCAAATGAAATCCTTTAAAACTTTGTGAGCGAAAAATATGCACATATATCAAATTAAGCAATATGTAAGAAATTTATTCCCAAAAAAGATACATAGAATTTACAAACAACAAATGGGCCAAAGGATCATAATAATAGATTCGAATGAGCACTAAATCTTCAATAAGACAATAGGTTTCAACTGTATTAACACTTCATTGCATGAGATTTTTGTAATATTTTTCAAAGTAAGCATGTATACACTTAGTACTAAAATTATTAAAAAGGAATGTAAAAACAAAAGATATTAAAATATATTATCTCAAAATACAAAATAACATATATCAAACGAATGCTTAAACTGAGAAAAATCAGCATAATTTTGATCAGGGTGATGAAAAACAATGAATTTGTGAAATAAGTATTTGGATCTTTTAAGGATTAAATACCACAGGTGTATGGATTAGGGAGTGTATTTTGTGATTATTATTAAGATTATGGTTATGGTTGTTACTACTCTTTTTAAATGTTTTGAGATTTTTATATTGATGCGAATTCTTAAACTTTAGTCTGGCCACTATGCCATCATATAATTTGGTTCTTGGATCAAGGTAATGTGCTTTTACTTTTTGGAGCTGCTAATTTATATTCTTTGAAAGAATAAGCAAACAAAAATCTGGAAAATAAATGGCAAGCTTAGTAATATCAAAAAAGACAATTTTCTGCAACATTCTGTTAATTTATTATTTATTCATCAAAAAAATTTTGAAAGCCATCTAAACATCAGGCACTAGGTTATTTGCTTGGGATATAGTTATAAACAAACTATACGCAAAACATGGTCTTAGGGCATATAACTAAATGTTGAACTAACATGGTAATAAGGGCCCAAATGATGAGTTATACAGGAGCAATTACAGAAAATAACAGTGGAAATATGATGAGTAAACGACAGAGCTCTTATTACATAATGAAGTTGAGACTGATCACGTGGCCTTAAGGAAATGAAAACGCATTGTGAAGGAATTGATAGTATATACTTCAAAAAACATGGAATTACTTTTGATAAAATTATATAATCTTCATTTTTATTAATATGTTGCAACAAGTAATGTTGATAAAGCATGAAAAATGTTATCAGATGTTTGCATCATTATAGGCCAGTTGATGACAGCTAATCCTCTGTGGTCTGGGAATTTATAATGGGCACTTCCACATTATTCAGTACTTACTCCCACACTGATAGAGTTAGTAAGTAATAAATAACAATAGACAGTAGACTTTGGAGTAAAGTCCAAATAGCAAATAATACTAATAATATAAATAAAACATAAACATCCATATAAATTAAATACCATAACAGTAAAGTTTACTATCTATATGCCATTAAGTAGTACACTGACTCAATATAAAACCTACAGTGTTGGTTATTTTCTAAATTGGTGTTCTTTAAATAAAAGATTTATAAACTTGGATTTATAACAGGATTTTCAAAGGAGTGGGTGGGTGGAAGGGTGTTTTAAGCAAAACACCTTATGGATTTTCAACTTAAAAATGTGTTCCTTTCTAAAACCTATCTGCTTCAGAATGTGCCAACAACTCCTGGAGCTACCAGGCTAACATTTTTCCATCTCACTTTTCACAAGCTACCTTCTCCCACACCCACAAAACAATGTAGTTACTCAAACACTTCTGCATTTTACTTAAGGTTGATGCATTGCCTCAGGGTGTGAAAACATCCGGATGCTTATCAGAGGAACATTTTGAAACTTTCAACTTTTCCATCTCCCTTTAATCAAAGAATGAGTGACCTCTAAGAATGAGTCATTTGAAATAAAAACAAACAGAACATTCTAAAAAACAGTGAAGATGGAGGGGTCTCCATGCTTCATTCATCTTTTCATCTTGGATTTCAGGGGTCAGAGGTGGGGGGCATGATTGAAATGCATATTAATGTGTTAATTTGAATTGAAAAACAAAGTAAGACTCATTCCTAAGGGAATGATTTGGCTAATAGATTTGACAATAAGGAGTGCTTTCTCTGTTATTTCCATAAGCTAAATGGCTTAAATTTCCAGCTTCAGGGTGGCTCAGTTGGTTAAGCATCTGCCTTCTGCCTCAGGTTATGATCCCAGGGTTCTGGGATTGAGTCCCACCTCTGCTTCCTTGCTCAGTGGGAAGCCTGGTTCTCCCTCTCCTTCAGCCTGCCACTCCCTCTGCTTGTGCTCTCAGTCTCTCTCTCTCTCTGACAAATAAATAAATAAATAATCTTTAAAAAATTTTTAAAAATAAAATAATTAATTTCCAGCTTAAAGTTGTGACAAAATATATTTAAAGAAGGTGTAATGATAAACACACTTAAAAAATACCACAGTGGTCACACACTATTATAATTAACAATATTTCAATTTTTCAAACTTTTCTATGAATATCAGATAAAACAAGGTTACTCTAAGGGACTTAGAAACATAAGTAACATTCATTTTATTAAATAGTACACAGACTCTGCATATATATATGTGTGTGTGTGTGTGTGTGTGTGTATGTATACATACATCTTTCACTTCAGAAAACATAAAAAGAAACAGATTTTATTTCCTGTGAAGAATACAATATAGTCCTTTGTTATAAGGTATAGTTTCTCAAAAGAAGAAATATACCTAAGAAATATTGAGAGGATAAGGGAATTAAGGTCAGAAAGGTGGCAGACTACAATTATTTTTTAAATATATAGTATCGTAACACCCCTTCTTATTCTTATTAAATTTATCCAGTATATTTATCATATCATTTATAACTATTTTGTTTTTATTTTTCACTTTAAAATACTCTTCTCAGAGTCCTTGGCTTATGCTTTGTTTTGGACTTCATATTGCCTGAGTCCACTGTATACATGCTTATATTATATTCCTTTTTTTACATCACATTGTTCTTTACAACACAATTCTTTGAAACTCATTGAGGTTTTTTTTTCTTTTTTTTTTTTTTTGAGTTTTTTCATTCTGAAAGCTGTTTCAGTTATATATTACTATGCTAAAAAACAAACAAACAAACAAAACTACCACAAATTTAAAGGCTTAAAACAACAGCCATTTTGGGGCACCTGGGTGGCACAGCGGTTAAGCGTCTGCCTTCGGCTCAGGGCATGATCCCGGCGTTATGGGATCGAGCCCCACATCAGGCTCTTCCACTATGAGCCTGCTTCTTCCTCTCCCACTCCCCCTGCTTGTGTTCCCTCTCTCACTGGCTGTCTCTATCTCTGTCGAATAAATAAATAAAATCTTTAAAAAAAAAAAAAACAGCCATTTTAAATTACCTCCCAGATTCTGTAGGTCATGAACTTGGGCAGGGCTGAGTTGAACAGTTCTGTTGCTTATGGCAGGAACTGAGATCACTCATCCGTATTCAGCAGATAGATGGGCTGGTCTAAACAATCCAAGGGGGTTTCACTCACATGTCTGGAGATGGATAGAAGGCTGTGCTTGCCTGGTTTTCTAACTAGCATGCTGTCTTAGGATAAAGGCTTTGTACATAGCAGCTGACTTTCCCCAAGTTTAGAGTCTTGAATAAATCAGCTGGGAGCTGTATATATGGCCTTTTATTTTATTTATTTTATTTTTTGTATGGCCTTTTATGACCTAACCTTAGAAGTAATATAGCATCAAACCTACCATATTCTATCGGTTGAAGCATTCAAAAACTCCCCGAGTTTTGAGAAGAGATGTAGACCTTATAAATCAATTGAAAGAAACTAGAATGCCTTCTAAAAAACAGTATTGTTGGGGCGCCTGGGTGGCTCAGGCAGTTCAGCATCTGCCTTTGGCTCAGGTCATGATCCCAGGGTTCTGGGATCTAGCCCCATGTCTGGCTCCCGCCTGCTTCTCCCTCTCCTCCCTGCTTGTGGTCTCTCTCGCTATCTCTGTCACTATCTGTCTCTCTCTCAAATAAATAAAATCTTAAAAATATATAGTTTTGGTAAAAAAAATTATATGCAGATCAGCAATTTTTCTCAATTCAGTTTCTTTTTCCTGTTCAAAATGAACACAAACAGAACTAAGAGTTTACATTATTTTAGAAACTCTTAACTACTATAAAGTATTGTCACAATTGTATAAAAATAATTTTATCCAAATATCTGAACTTTTATTGGCATATGAACATATGGAAATGACTAGAATTACTTTATCCGAAAAAGAAGATATACCCTAATAAACCTAATCCACTGAAAATAATATTCATCAATATCTTCTCCGTCCACCTATTAGGCTCCTGACATATATATCTACACTGTGCAAGGTACTACAGGCCATACAAAGGCAGAAAAGCAATACTTTTTCTCTATGAACTTACTTTCAGGTGACAGGTGTACCCTAACCTAAACTCCTATCTAAAAACACTTGACTGCAGATTTGGGTTTATGGAGAAGAAATAACAGGTAAGTTCTACCTTATGATTCTAAGATCACTTAAAAATGCGGGCTTATTTGTTTGTGTTCGTTTGTTTTAGGCAACAGAACCTTTTACTGCCAAATCAGAAAAAAAAAGAGTTAAAACAGTGAATACTGAAAGAAGAAAATGATTATTTTATAATCATTTTCACTCTTGCTGAACCATTTTTGGGAAAGATTTTAAAGTATCTGAGGTAGAGGCTTCCTACAGAGAAGAAAAAATATATAGAAAGGAGAGTAGAGTCTCAGACAGCTTTTGGGAACTCATAATTTGCCTGGAGCATTGAACAAGAAAACATGTAATGAGCTGCTAATTTTATGTTTCAGGCAAAAGTTACAAAAGGAGCTTTTGAAGGGAAATCAATGTGAACCAAATCATCAGGGAAAAATTAGCTCTTTTACATAAACACCTCCCAGCATTGCCTCAAAAATTAGGAGACAGGTCAAGATGAACAAAATTGTTTGATTTTTGTAAAAAGGAAAATCTCTAGAAGACATACATCTCAAAAACCATGGATAAGAATAATAATTTTTTTTCATGTTTGTCCTATTACAGAATAGGATAGAATAACCTCTAATAGGATGTATATTTTAATATTTTGATTAATAAGCTGAAGTATTAATCATTATTCAACACGTCATTTATTTCTAGAGAAAAAAGTAACCAATGCAAATCAAAGAGAAAGACATATCCCCTATAAAATCATATAACATTTTAAAAGATTACTTAATAAATTATTAATTTTAACCCCTAAGTCAATTTCTTATCTTAAATGTATACACATAAAAACATTACTGAAATGCAGAATCCCAACTATAACCAAGCTCCCTATTTTTAGAACATAAATTACATGCAGGCATAATTGCCCACAGTGTAATGCAGATGTCAGAATTTAATCAAAATTTGGTCCTTTAATGCACATAAGTTTACACAAAGATGTTTGTATACATATTTATGTCATATGTATATATGTCATAAATGTATATGGATGACTCTATTTGGTTTCTTATTTGGTAGAGAAATTATAAAGCAGAGTGCCAGCATCACCTGTCATTTATTCACTTTTTTGATAATTTTTACTTTTTAAAAACAGATTAGTATTGAGCATTAATTATATTTGCATTTAGAAAAAATGTGACTTTAAAATATTCATATCCTCTGATCCATCCCATTTCCTTATTGGATTTACTCTAAAACACAAATTCATTTAAAAGATTTTCATTCATGCATTCTATCTAATAGTGTGAAGCTCAACTCCAGTAATCATTGAACTGTTAAATTAGTGTTATACCTACTAAAATGCTTAAGGAATATTTTAAAACATGACAAAATCTGTAGAATATAACGTTAAAAATAGTAATAAAAATACATAAAAATGATGTCCTTTTATATAAATTTAGTCATTTTTTTCCCACAAATACGTCCTGAGCATTTTATATTGTCGTGGTTGTACGAGATGCTTCTATGAACCAAACAAAGATCACTGCCTTTGTAGAACTTATGCTTTGATGGGTAGAAAAACATAAATAATAGCAATATATAAATTATATATTATGTTAGAAAGTCATAATGCTGTGGAGCAAAAAGAAAAAAGTAGAACAGGAATGGGACACTGAAAAGGCTGCAGATTTAAGTAAAAGTTATCACTGTGGCCACAATGAGAAGGTGAGATTAAAGCAAAGCCTTGATCAGGTCAGTGTGTTAAGAGGTTTACTAGGAAGTTTTAGGGGAAGAGACAATAGCTACAGTGAAGATTTGCTTGTCTGGACTATTTGAGGAGTAATCAATGAAGCCAACGTGAACATTAAGAGGGAAGGATATCAGTAGAAAAAGATAAGACAGAAATATAACAGAGCACCAGATATTATCAGTCTTTGATCCTGATAACATGGCTTCTACTCTGAGTAAGATGAGAACATTTACAAAGGCTGGAACTGAGGAGTAATGTGATCTGATCTTTTGAACGTGGACAGGCTAAACTCGGTGATTCTTTTACTAGTCTTGAATGGCTCCACTCATGAGTGTGCAGTCAGCTCCTGGCCCAGCTGGAGTGGTGGAGGTGGTTGCATTGCTCACCTTAAGTGGATTATTTGTATTCCTCATGTTCTCTAATTCTCCAGCAGGCTGTCCTGCTTATTCATGTGTCATCCTATGGTCCCAAAAAGCAGCAACAGGAAGGTCCAAGGTCTCTTAAAGCACACGTTCAGAACTCACATTAACTTCATCTTCTACCATATTCTGTTCGTCAAATCACACTAGTCACAACGCCAATCTAAATTCAAGGGATGACTCCACCTTTTATTGAGCTGGGAAGCAAACTGTGACAACATTTGCAATATAACATTCTGTCCCCTGACCACACTACTTACAATCTTCCCACAAATATGCTCAGAATATGTTTACCCTTATTTCAAGACCCTGGAATTCTCACTCAATAATGGCATTAGGCTTGCAATGCAGGCTCTTGTGATCTAACTGGATACAGATGCAGCTTTGTCTCATCTTTATCCAGAAACATATGAACATATGTGTGTACACACACACACACACACACACACACACACACACACACCCCACACACCTAAATACAATACTGATACAAGGAAGGATCACTGCAATAGATAGTCCATTTTTACCATATTAAAATTGAAAGTTCAGTTGTAAATTGTGAGTCTAAGTTGGAAATGTATATATATTTACATAGGCAAATTTTGGGAGCAGACATGGAGATTTGGGCCAAGGGAGCAACATGTGGATAGTACTAGGGGTGAGGGGTGCCTGGGTGGCTCAGTCGGTTAAGCATCTGCCTTCAGCTCAGATCATGATCCCAGGGTCCCTGATCAGTGGAGAGACTGCTTTTCCCTCTGCACCTTCCCCTGCTCATGCTCTCTCTCAAATAAATAAATAAAATCTTCAAAAAAAAAAAAAGTACTAGAGGTGAGAGTTTAACATGCTAAAATGATGTAAGGGGAAAATGGCCAGAAATGAAAGAAAGTACTAGATTACTGAATAAGAAAACCTTGAAAAGAAGTTGCATAGAGAGTTGTTATAAGGTGTAGATCACAAAAATGACATGAAGGGAGTTGTGTTTAAGAAGATAATTATGGTTACAGCACAAAATTCCACGAAGATTTGCAAGTCAAGAGAGCAAAATCATTATGAAGCCTTTTGTAATAATTAACCTAAATTAAGGTTTAGATGATTAACCTAAACTAAGAAAGTGGTGATAAGAATGGAGTACAAGTGGATATAATCAAAGACTCAAAGACACATTAGGTGTAAGTCTGACATAAATTGGTGATTGATTAAACATTATGGATGAGGCTGAATATGCAGAATTTTCTCTTTCAGATTTTTAACTTGAATCAAATTAAAAGAATTGTTCATTGAGGTAGGGAATACATGACAAAGAATCTTTTGGGAGAACAGTAACAAATTTAATATTGGGTATGTGGAGCTTTAAGATGCCTGAAAGAGACTTAGGGAGATGTGTCTAGGATATAATCAGATATTTAAGTCAGTAAAGACAATGGGGCGACAATCAGGCTGTGGCCGTATCTCCAGTTTAGACAAAATGTCTGGAGCCAGGAAATCACATGCATGTAATGGGCAGAATGTGGAGAGAGGAAAAAAAAATTAATCTTTGAAGATTGCCGATATTTAAAGGGTTGGGAAAGGAGAAAAGGAATAATAAAGGCAGTTATAAACAAGCCATCACAATTGATGAAGTTAAACTACAACATATGGACTTTGCCATGTATCACACTAGTAACAAATAGGGGTTCAATTAAAATATAAGCCAGTCTGCCCCCACGCTCTTTACAAACCATCACATGGATTTTCATAAGTTGGGTCCTTTACAGAATAAGAAAATGGAAGGAAATCTTATTACCATTTGTACACCCCAGAGAACTCATGCTTTTTTCTTTACTCTCAACCATTTAAAGTACTGGAGAAAATCTTGCCCAAGACCAGATAAAAATAATTCAACTGCTAAGAATCACTCATTTACAAAAGATTTATATCACTAATTGTCTGATAACCTAAACAAATCCTAAAATTTTGTACTTAGTATTAGATATTAATAAAATAGTTTCTCCTGTGTCCTGTTCCCAACTCCCCTGGCTTCTTACTGAATTTCTAATACAAAGAGCCTGCATGTAAAGATCCAGTATCTGAAAAGGAATTTGTTGTAGATAAAATGACTGCAAGTAAGTGTGCATTTTTTATTTTTGTTTTATTATTATAATTTTTTAAGATTTTATTTATTTTACAGAGAGAGAGAGACAGCCAGTGAGAGAGGGAACACAAGCAGGAGGAGTGGGAGAGGAAGAGGCAGGCTCTCAGCAGAGCAGGAGCCCAACGTGGGGCTCGACCCCAGGACCCTGGGATCATGCCCAGGGCCGAAGGCAGACACTTAACGATTGAGCCACCTAGGCAAAGTGGGCATTTTTTAATCCAGTGAGCTTATTTTCAGGAACCTCATGCATATATATTTGGTTTTTATATTTCAATAGGCTCTTTAATTTTCTTAATATGATTGTGTTAAAATAGTCTTTTTTTCGTTCTTTACCCAAACCAAAAACTACTGATTTTCCCACCTTGGGAAGTGATCAAGGTGATACAGTGGCCAATGATGTGCATTTTGGGCCTTAATTTTAACAGCTCTGATTGGAATTTTCTCCTATAAAGGAACTTTATCTCACAGACTATATTTCTCCCAGTTCAGTCAACAAACCCAGGGTTTAGTGTGGCCATCTGCAGTCTGACTAGAGCTGCTAACTCTTACCAAAGAGGTTTCCATAGCTGAAGAATTTAAAATACCCTTGCCAGGGACTTATCCCTAGAAATTTGGATTAATTGCTCTATAGTTGTGTTATATGTAACAGTATTTTTTCAAAAAATCTCCAGGTGATCTTAAGGGTAGCCACAATTGTGCACCAACACTTTACCTGATCTACAGTAAGCTTTAGATGATGTTACTGCCTTTGTTTTTTAAAAGGAAATACTTGACAGTAAGTTATATAAAATACTTATTTTTTGCTGCTCCTATAAATTTATTAACAAAAAAATTTGATTTCTTTAGACAAGGCCTTTGAAAAAGGTCTTGAGCAACTGTAAAATAGCAAAATTATTTCAATCAAGGGTACTTTGGAATAATTAATCCTTCAAAGAGATTTTAAACTCTTTTAAATAATGTCTAATTTTACTTTTAAAACTGATCACTCATTGAAATGAAACTACGGAATGTCACCCCAGGCGACAGTCCCTTTGTGAAATTAAAGATCCAAACATTCGCTGAAAGCAGTAGTGAGACGTGACACCTTCAATAATCACTCAAATTCACCAAATATCCTAAGCTTTGGTGAAACAGAATGTTTGCTGGAGTGTTTGCCATCATTTTTCTTCTTTTTTTACTTCAGAGTACATAGAACAAAAGTCTTTCAGTATTTACATGTCAGAAGCCGGATGGTAGACATAAAACTGACCAGTTGGCCTATCTAAAAGTACTTTAAAGCAAAGTCCTCTGAAGTTAAAATTGCCAATTTACTTACCACATATGTTTAATAAAGAAACATTTCCTAGCAAGTTTCCATATCTTTTGTGGCATCTTTAAAGATTCACAAGGAACAGGTATCAGACAAGGGACAAGTGGACCTCCCAAACACAAAATTTAATTGTGTAAAAAACCATCTACTCTATTTTCACAACATTTACTATAAAAAGTTAGAGAAACAATTCTCAGAAACCCTTAACCTGATTGGAATTTATGTAGAATTCTCTAGGTTTCTCATAGCACTTTGTCCATATGACACTATAAGAACACTAGAATATAAGAGCTTTGAGGTGAGAGATGATGTTTTATTTTAATTTCTGTCTCACCCAGACTCGGTCTATAACAAATGCTAAATGCCTATTTACTTACCCAGTAAGTAAACAGAATAACATTTCTTGGTTTCCACTATATTAATAATAGAAGAGATGAATTAACACTTCTTAAAAGTAATATTTGAGGTTATTTTAAACGTAGGTAGGTCAGAAATATAAAAAATAAAATTAGTTGACTTACTCCAAGAGAGTATAATGACAAATGACAACAATCATGCTGGAATTCAACATCAACAACAAATAATTAAACATTGAATGAACCTGACAGAAGACCTTTAAAATGTTGCCAAACTCTATTTGGACAAACTGAATGTTTACAACAAGCCTAATGATTTCATCAGTCTTAATTATAATTGTGGTTTAGTAAAAGACTCACATCCACTAAAAGCAATGAAGAATGTGTCAAATGTTTGAAGAGAAACAATTAACCACTGCCCAAATGGTTATTGTTTTGAAAATAATCAGAAACTGGGGAAAATGATGGTAATTGCAAGAGAAAGTCTATTGTCTGTGAGACATCACAGTGATTCTCTTACACAGCAGTTCAGTGTGACGAATTCTTCAGACATATATCCTGCTTCTGCCTCTTTCCATGAAACTGTATGCAATTTAAAAATATATTTTGTAGTATTTCAAAATAACAAATTTGAAAAAGACAACTGTTGTTTAATATTCATGCCATTTTACTTAAAATATGTGTGAGAAAATTTGGACAAAATTTGTTTTAAAAAAGCTTAAGTTTTTGCATACAAGTTTCTTATATTAAAATTAGTAGAAAATAATATCCAGCTTTAACATTAGGAAACCATGTAAACTGATGAACCTTTTGAATATTGACCATAGATTATTTGATTATTTTCCAGATATAATGCAAGCATTATAATATTTATACAGATATATAAATGATTTAACATCATTGGGTCTATAATACTTTGTGTTTTGCACTAATCAGCATTTCCTATAAACATTTCCATATTTTGAGATGCAGTATACAATTAACATTTTAAATATACACAGCATTCCATTATGTTAATTTTGTATACTTTGCATAGAAATAATATTTTTGTTGGATATTTAGTTCATTTACAACTTTTTTAAAAGTGATATTGAGCCCATAAATGCTTTGCCTAATTTACTTTAAAATTTCTTCTTGAAGAATACTTTTCAGGGAGAATATTCCTACAGGGAAAATGTAGTTTTAAAGTATGCAGATTGTTCTGTTGGTTCAATTTTTTTTTATTGTGAAATATAACTCTAGAAAGAAGAGCATACCAAATTTTAAGTATCATAAGAAACATATAAATTGAATAAACTCAAAAAATCAATATACAGTATTTACTTTCCTTTGTTTTGCCAGTGTAATAGGAATATAATTGTACCTAAAAATTGTTGTAATTTGCATCTCTTTAATTGCTATTGAAACTATACTTTTCTTTATAAAGTGCTATGCTGCCCATGATTTTTTATGTAATAAATGTCATAAATTCTGGATACTAAATACAGATTTAGATTGTTACATAGATTTAGTACTAATTTTATTACTTGATGCTTATATTTTATGGGTATTTATGAGTCTAGGCATCTAAATTACCTCTAAAATTCTCACTGCAAGTATCCTATAAAAATGAGCTTCTGTACATGTAACGACACTAGAAAACAGGGAAGGATGCCATAGTAGCTAACTCTAAATACAGAGCATTAGATGAGGAAATACAGACTCGCTAAAATTTAGGAGGTAGGGATAAAACTACTGGCTTAAAAACTGTACCCATTTTGGCATATGAATCAGGCAAATGAGAGTCAACACAATGCCATTCTGTTATCATAGATGAAGTGCAAAATAAGAAAATAGAACCTAGGGAAATATATATGTAATAGTTATTTTTTTAAAGGATTTTACTTATTGGGTGCCTGGGTGGCTCAGCAGTTAAGTGTTTGCCTTTGGTTTAGGTCATAATCCCAGAGTCCTGGGATTGAGCCCCATGTCTGGCTCCCTGCTCAGTGGGGAGTCTGCTTCTCCCTCTGCCGCTGGCCCTGCTTGTGCTCTCTCTCTCTCTCAAATAAATAAAATCTTTCTAAAATTATTTAAAAATAAGTAAATAAATAATAAATATTTTATTTATTTATTTTGAGAGAGTGAGAGAGAACACAAGCCGGGGCGGGAGGGGAGGGCAGAGGTAGAAGCAGACAGAGGGAGTGGGAGAAGCAGACTACCTGCCAAGCAAGGGGTCAGATGCAGAGCTCAGTGCCAGGACCCTGAGATCACAACCTGAACTGAAGGCAAACGCTTAACGAACTGAGCCAGCCTGGCGCAACCATGATAGTTATTTTCAAAGAACAGATAATAGGCATCTGAAAACTGTGTTCTTTGAGAAAAGACAAACAAATGAGGTAAGCCCTATAATTTTGCCCACTTTAGGCCTGAAGAAACATCCTGGACTGTGGTGAAGAGGAGAACCCTGGCAGAGCATGGCAGTCTAACTGAGTTGAGATCATTGAGATAGGAGCTCAAGGAGATCAGGTATGTGCAATTCGCATGGCAGAGCACAGGAGAAATGGTGGTCGTTACACAGAAAATGAACTGCAGAAATTTATATAGGGTTTCCACTGATTCCGTTAATGAATAGTAAGCAAAGTGAAACTCCATGCAGCTGAGCAAGTACAATTGAGAAGCTGTAAGATGAACAATTAGAAGCTGGAGCATTTTCAGTTTCTCTCAATCAACAAGAGTGTAGAATTATTTGGGACAACTTGAATAGCATACAGAGACCCCAAAAGAAACACACCCTAATAGTGTGGCTAATTATAACTAGACCTGCTCGACAAAACCTAACAAAAGAAAAGGATCAGGATACTCAACAACAGGAGCCAGAAAGAAAAAAATGTTAAACATTCCTTGAAGAAGGAAAACAAAATCCAGCATTTAATAAAATGAAACTCATCATGTCCAGATGTCAAATTACCAAACATGCAAAGAGGCAGGAGACATTCAGTCAGTAATTAGAAAGAAAATCAGTAAAGAGAAAAAGACCATGAAATTAAAAAAATCATGGAATTAGCAAATAAGGACTGTTAATGTATTAAATAAAACATGTTTTAAAGAAAATCATGAATACGAAGAGTATACAAATGAAAAATATGAAAAAGCACAAAATATAATATCTAAAGCCAAAAACACAGTATTAACAATTTTCTTTTTAAAGATTGAAATAAAGGGGCACCTGGGTGACTCAGTTATTAAGCATCCGCCTTCGGCTCAGGGCGTGATCCCAGAGTCCTGGGATCCAGCCCTGCATCGGGCTCCCTGCTCCGCTGGGAGCCTGCTTCTTTCTTTCCTACTCCCCCTGTTTGTGTTCCCTCTCTTGCTGGCTGTCTCTCTGTCAAATAAATTAAAAAAAAAAAAAAAGACTGAAAAAATATCAACAGAACACTGGTGACTAGTGGGACAAAACCAAATTGGTCTAAAACACATGTAATTAAAATTTTGGTAAAGGGATACAAAGAGGTTAATATATATATATCTTTTATATTAATGCCTTCATTAGTACATAATTAATTATATATATATTTTTTAATATATTTTTAATCAATACCCAAAAGTTTTCCATTCTTTAAAAGGAGAACTCTACAGATACAAAAAAATGAATAAAATCCCAATAGTATAAACAAATATGATTGGATACTTCAACATTTCTCTGTCAGTAACTGAAAAAACAGAAAGGCAAAAAATTAGTAAGGTTACAAAATACTTGAAAACCACCGTCAGACAAATTGAGTTCATTGGTTTTTTTTTTTAAGATTTTATTTATTTATTCGACAGAAAGAGAGAGAGAGCACAAGCAGGGGGAGGGGCACACAGAGGGAGGGGCAGAAGCAGGCTTTCCACTGAGCAGGGAACCCAATGCAGGGCTTGATCCCAGGACCCTGGGATCATGACCTGAGGTGAAGGCAGACGATTAACCAACTGAGCCATTCAGGTGCCCCCTTAATTGATTTATAGAACACTCCCATAACCAACAGCAGAATACATACTATTTTCAAGTATATGTAGAATAATCACATAGATCATATACTGGGCCATTAAAATGTCTTGGTAAATATAAAAGTTTGAAATACAAAATCAATGATCTAAGTTCAATATAAATTTCATACCTAAGTCTGGTTCTATCAACTATTTTGCCTCTTTATGTTTTTTTGTTTTTATTTTGCTTCTTTTTCTGTCATGTAATTGTGTGTTTCTTGTTGTTTTGTTGTTCTTATTGAAAGCCAGGCATCTTGTTTAGGAAAGAAGAGAGACTGAAGTTCATGCCTGGAAATTGGCAGAATTTTTCTTTTGCTAAGCCTTTAGTGTGAGAAGACTGAATTAATACAGATGTGAATAAATCAGGGATGTGGCTTTGGCAATTGTTACGGTGACTCCTAGGGAACACACAGGCCTCAAAATCCACATGTATTACACTTTGAAGTTAGGCTGGGGTCATTATGTGGTATGGGGAAAAGGATGTTCTATTTTCTTACCAACTTGTACAGTATCTAACATCTGTCCTAGGTAAGCAAATGCTTACATCCCATATCACTGCCTCCTCTGTTTCCTATGATTTCAGGTTATTAATTGCGTTAAATACTCAGCTTTTTGATAAGTTCAAGGAAAGTTGTAATTCTGTAATTTATCTAGCTATTTTGATGATTTTAGAAGTGTTCACTCATTACAGCTTTCTGTGTTCACTCATTACAGCTTTCTGTGTTCTTAGCAGAACATTCACTGTTGTTTTATTTGCATTGTTTTGGCAATTAAAGATATCGAACATCCTTTCCTATGCTGACCTGTCTTATGCCTTCCTTGTGAAGTGTCTATTCAAATATTTTGTATTATTATTGAGTCACAGGAGTCCAGTATGCAAATTTGGATGCATGTGCTTTGTCAGATACATATTTTGCAACAGCTTTCTCCCAGTGTATGGTTTATCTTTTTTTACTGAATTTTGTTTCATGACATGGGCTTCTTGGTGTTTATTCATCATGTTCACTCGGTATCCCCATAAACTGCAAATTTCTGTTTTTCATTAAATTTGGGAAATTTGGAGCCATTATTCCTTCAAATATTTTTTTCTGCCTCATTTTCTTCCTTCTCCTCCTAATTCAATTACGCATATATTTGCCCATTCATATCAACTAACACGTTCTTGAGTCTTAGCACCTTTTTGCATTGCCTTAGGAGTAAGAAAACATAAGGGAAGACAGTTGCTGATAAACTACGTATCTTTTGGATATGCAGGCTTTGTTTTCTCTCCTGAAATTTTTATTTAATAATTTATACTGGGATATACTCTACCCAGAGAAAGTATTTCCCATACCAATTGGCTTTGGCTCTTTCCTCAAACTTAGTTCAGTTTCCTGTAATGTGACAAACTTTATAGGTCTTTTCCATCTCTCTTCAGATTTTCTGAAGGTATTTAGTTTTGTTTTTGTTTTTGAAATGTTTTCCTTGACTTCTGTTTGCCTTCCTACCCATTAATGTTAAGGAGAATTCTCATAGCTCCCTTGATATGACTCATTTCTCTAGAAAATTTTGGGAAGGATTACAAAAGGCCGGGATTTCTAGTCCAATACTGGTCTCAAATAGATTGCCTGTTTTCAAAGCTATGACAAGAAATTAAAGTTCTTCTGAAAAATTTTTTTTACTTTTTTTGCAGTTGTTAGAAATATTTTCCAACCATTTCTGTATTCCATTAGGGCATTTTTCGAACCATTTTCCTTTATACTTCATTAAGGGTGGAAGTCCCTGAAATTCAGGTTTATTCTGTCATATTTTCCATGAAATCCAGACTACTGATATTATTTTAAACACTTTAATATTATTAGAATAGTTCTGATGAATTTATGTCACTTTTATAATTCAAAAACTGAACTAAAAAGAATAATTTTTCTACACCTGTAATTTTTTGCACCTATAAGAAAAACAAAAACTGTCCAGTGAACAATGGAATTTTGAAAAATAAACAGAAAAATCATTAAAAAATAAATGGACAATTAAATGGACAATGAAAATAGGTTCACTATCATTTTTTATCAAATATACAATATAGAGAACATATTTAGTAAATACATTAAAATGAGATATTAAGTTTTACCGCCTAGAGTTCTAAAAAAAATTTTTAATGTAATATAAAAAAACCAAAGATATAAAAGTCATCATATACTAGTTGATACCCTCTTCTTATGGGAATTGGTTACATATACTAAGTGCCTCAAAAGTATGTCAAATTTTAAAATGTGTCCTAATATTAATTAGAATAATGGTATGTACAGGGATGGTACAGATATGTATATGAGAAAGGATATGTAAAAAAAATTTGTGGTGTGGTGTCATTTATTACAACAGCCAACCAGGAAACTATCTAAATGCACAAATATAAGTTAGTAAATAATTATGAAAAATCTATCAAAATTGAATAATATATAGCTATAGAAAATCATATTGAGAAATATTTTATGTACATAAATATAATTATATTAATATATGAAAAAGCAAGCTATATATAATATGGATTTTTCTATTAAATGAGCCCACATACATTAAAATAAATCACAAACTTGGAATTAACCTAATTAAACTGTGTATAGAGATAAAGAAAATAGAAGTAATTTTAGTTTGTGTTTTGTGGGTGAGCATGTCTGTGTATTTCTCTAATTTTCAAAAACTCTGCATTAAGCATGCATTATTTGTGTAAGTCGTGTATTTTTATAGGTAGAAAAAAATTATTTAAAATATTTTTTATATTCAGAAAACAAATAACAAAAAACACCTAAATATAACACCTGTTTTTTGGAATGTGGGAGGAAGAGTATAACCAGAAGACAAAACACAGCTAAAACTGTTGAGAAGTTTTGGACACATTGCAGGAACACTGTATTGTGAAGAATTGTGAAGAATGCAAAATCAGAGAAGACAAGAAAACTGGAAGTCTCAAAAAGAGGCTAATAGTTGACCTTGACAAAGTGTGTAGAAAAGCTAAGAAAAGAGAGCACTCAAATACCTCTATTAATTTCCTAAAGTGTCTTCTTTCATGTTAAAAGCAGTTTTATTACCATGGTGGCACTATTAGAGGCTTTAGTTCTGTCAGAGAATGTATTTCCTGTTTCTTTTAAAGGATTATTTATTCACAGCTGTATGACTTAGAGAACCTCCAATGGGAGGAATATTTTCCTCCATCCCATCAATGCAGAGTTTGGCCATACTATTTACTTCAGGCACTGAAATGTGAATAAAAATAAAGCAGGCCATTTTATATTTCCATCAGCTCTCTTCCTCTTCCCCTTTCCCAAGGAAATAGGATGTCCTAATGTGAGGATGCTTCTTAAGACAAGATACTGAAGGGGCACCTGGGTGGCTAAGTCAGTTAAGCATCTGACTCTTGGTTTTGGCTCAAGTCATGATCTCAGGGGTATGAGATCAAGCCCCCCACTTGGAGCCCCACTTCAGGCTCCAAGGAGTCTGCTTGAGATTCTCTTTCCCCCTGCCCCTCCTTTTCATGCTCTCTCTCTCCCTCTTTCCAAAATAAATCAATACATCTTAAAAAAAAAAAAATAAAAGACTGGATACTAGAAATTGATACAACAACAATATAGCCTTATGCATGCAGCAGGAGCCAGATGCTAACAATCTTAAGAAGCTAAAAGAGAAGAACAAGTTAGATCAGAGGCAAATAAAAAGATGCATTAGTGATAAAAGCAAAAATGAACGAAATAAAATATGAACAAAGAAAAAAGAAAATCAGTAGACTCAAAACCTTCTCCTGCTTTGAGAAGATCAATACAAGTTATAAACCTTTAGCCAATGAATCAGAAAAAAAAAAGAAATAATTTGTCAATATCAGTAATGAGAGAGGAAACCTTGCTACAAAGCCTATATAGATGTGTATGCGTGCGTGCGTGTGTATATATTTTTTAATTTTCTTTTTTTTTTAAAGATTTTATTTATTTATTCGACAGAGATAGAGACAGCCAGCGAGAGAGGGAACACAAGCAGGGGGAGTGGGAGAGGAAGAAGCAGGCTCATAGCGGAGGAGCCTGATGTGGGGCTCGATCCCATAACGCCGGGATCACACCCTGAGCCGAAGGCAGACGCTTAACTGCTGTGCCACCCAGGTGCCCCTATTTTTTTTAATTTTATATGTCTTCTTGGTCAATTTTCTAATTTCTGTTATTCAAGGAACTTGTCTATTTCACCCAAGTTGCAATATTTATTGGCATAAAGTTAGAGGCTACCCCTCCATTATTCATTTAATGTGAGTCAAATTTGTAGGTATGTCTCCACTTTTGTTCTCAACATCATTTATTTGTTTTTGTTTTCTGTCTCTTTCTTTATTCTTGGTAAATCCAGTTATAGATTTAACAATTTAATTAATCTGCTCCATGAACCAACTTTCAAATTCATTAATTTTTTCTATTGTTTATTTCTGTCTTGTTTCATTGATATCTGCTCATATCTTTATCATCTCTCTGCTTCTGTTCTGTGATAGGCAGTCTTTAAAATAGCCCCCAGTTATCTTTGCACCTGTTAACCATATCCTTGTGTTATCATATCCTCTTGATTGTGTACTGTAGCTAATGACACACATATAACAAAACAGACAAAAGTAATAGGATATTACTTCAGAGATTAGATTAATAAAAGACTAACTACAGTCTTGCTACGTTGTGTGCATTCTTTTTCCCACTCCTTCTCCCTCTCTTAATTCTTGCCCCCATTCTCTGCCAGTGAGAAATGAAGGATATAAGTCTGAAACCCATAAGGAACCAAATCCTACCAACAACCTCATGAGGAAGTCTCTGAACTTTCAGATGAGACCACAGCCCCAGTTGACACCTTGATTGAAACCTTGTTTAAGACCTAAGATGGAGGCACGCAACTAAGCCATATTCAGAGTCCCACCTCACTGAAATTGTTAGATAATAAATGTTTATTGATTTAAGCCACCAAATTTGAGAGAAATGTGCTATGCAGCAATAAATAAGTAATACAAATTTTCATACCTGGAAGGATACCTAAAAGATTTTGGGTAGAGTTCAGCTTCCATTTTCCATTCAGAGTACAGAACACTGTAAAGAGCATCACTCCCACTTGTACAATATGAGAAATATCATATAAACTTGTGGTGGTTAACTTTATGTATCACCTGGATTGGGCTAAATTGATAGCTAGTAAAACATTATTTATGCGTGTGTCTGTGAGGATATTAGCATTTGAATTGATAGACTGAGTAAAGAAGATAGCCCTCACTAATGTAGGTGGGAATCATCCAATTCACTGAGGCCCTGAATAGAATAAATAACAGAAGAAGGGTGAATTTGCTCTTTGCTCGAGTTGGAACATCAAAATTCTCCTGACCACAAACATCAGTGCTCCTGGTTCTCAGGCCTTCAGACTGGGACTGATTTATACCACCAGCTTTTCTGGTTCTCCAGCTTGTTGGCAGCAAGTCATAGGACTTCTTGGCTTCCACAATCTCATGAGCCAATTCCTATAATATATCTCCTCCTGTATGTATGTATGTATGTATGTATGTATATGAATATACATGTGTATATATATCACCATCCCATTGGTTATGTTTCTCTGGAGAACTCTAATACAAACCAGCAAATTAACTACTTTTATCAAACTTATCAAAGAGCTGAGGTCCAGGCTAAACAATTTACCAGAAATCTGAATAAAAACAGGTGCTTACGGGAAGAACCAGGACTCGAGCATTTGCTTACCTGCGGCAGATATTGATAGATATCATATATTTCAATAAGAAGATTCTACTAGTAATTAACAACTGATCCATAAAAGGCCAACTATGGGCTAATATGAGAATGTTAAGTCCCTGGAGACATATGAGATTCACGCATTTTCAGTCCAGGAAGGCCACTAGGCTTTCATAGGGAAGCTATGTAAAAGAAAGCTTCCTGTTGTGTTGGCTATAGGAAGAAAATAGCAGGCACTGCTAAAACTCTACCTAGAATCATCTCCCCTGCCTCCAATACCCTTTTCTTATAAGGGGAAGGACAAGAAAAACTGTAACCTGAGATTACTGGTGGAACCCCACTGCATCTGGGGAGGTGGCACCCCACATGTACTAAAACTCCACCAAGACCCACCTTCCCCATATCTGACTAAGGGAAAAGCCCTAGAGATCCAGGAATAAAGGCAGGAAAACCTATGCAGGGAATAGGGGAAAATCCTTTGGAACTGGAGAAGGAATACAGGAAAAAACAAATCCACACTGAAGCCTGAGGCAGAAAAAAATGATAGGTCCACTATTATATACAGATGAGGAAGACACAGGCTTGTGAAGGCCAGGATCCCAAGACCCAGGTTCACAGTACCTCCTTAAGTAAGACTTAACCAGAACAACAAAGAATTCCCCCAGTTCACTTACCGCCAACATAATAATGAGCATCAAGTGAAACCTAACTGTGGGATACAACCGCAAAGCTGCTTCTGAGGAACAGAGCCAAAGAAAGACCCAAAGCAAAGCAGGGAACCGACATTAAGAATAATCCCCTGGAAATTTTGCCCTCACCATAAATAAAAGGTATGATCAGAAAGACTTGAACCTCTGGCATACTGAAGATGATCACAGCAACAAACTTCAAACCCAGCTCAACTCTTAATTCGATCAGCCTTAACCACCATAATAAAGACTTACTGGAAGGAAAGGTGTGCTCATCTGTAAGCATAAGCATATTTATCTCAGTTTCTGCTGTCCTATACAAATCTAGTTTTCAGAAAAAAAAAATCCCTTCTTTTCTCTAATGGATTTCAAGATTTCTCTTTATGACTGTTTTTTATCAATATGATTATAATATGCATATTATATGTTGGTGAGGATTTTATCATATTCACTCTTTTTGGGTCTCACTGACCTTCCTAGATCAGTGGCTTAAAGTTTTCTTCAAATTTGGAAATATTTTAACTATTATATCTTCAAATATTTCTTACTGTACTCCTTTATTTCTTGTAATTCAGTAACATCTATGCCACCTTGCTTGGTAGTCTCTTTTAATTTCTTTTTCAGTATCCTTTTCTCTCCATGTTTTAGTTTGGATAATTTATATTGCAATGTCTTCATTGTCTTTTCTTATGCCATCTCCTATCTTTTGTTACACCCATACAATGAGTTTTTCACTTTAGACTATGCTTTTCTGGCTCTGTAATTACCATTTAATTCTATATTTTCTGTTTCCTTCCTCACTGTTTTCATTGTCCTTTAATCACTGAGCACATTTTCAGTAACTGCTTTGAAGTTATTTTATAGTAATTTTGTCATCTCTTTTTTCCCTATGATTTGATATTTCTTTTGTCTATGAGTCACATCTTCCTGCTTCTTTGTATGTCTAGCACTTTTTGATTTGATACTGAACATGGGGTATATTAAATTATTGACTGCATTTTGCTATCATCATTTAAAATTTAAAGGATATGTTTTGTTAGGCATTTCAGTGGCTTGCAGATCAATTTGATTCAGTAGAAGCATTTTTTACCATTGTTAAGCGTTGACTACTCTAAAGCACTTTTGAGGTTTCTCCTGAATTAATAATGGGGTCAATAATGTCTCTCTACTCTCAGGCTAAGGATCTCTTAGCCCTGTGTGGGCCCTGGAACTTTTCAGTCCACAGCTTCCAATAGTTGTTTTTCCATATTGTATGTCTCCTTTTGCCTGGCTTTGTGCAATTTCACCGCATACACTTTCAGATTATTGTTTACCCATTCAAGCTAACCCTTTTGTGGATTTACAGAGCTCTTCATCTGTGTAACTTCCTCCTGTCTGATATTCTTTCCCACAAATTTCAGTGGCCTCTGCTACCCAGATCTCCAATCTCAATCTCCTTTAATTAGTACTACAGTGTGGTTTTTCTGCTTGTGTTACCCTCTCTGACCCCTAGTCTGAAACATGCCTTAAGGAAAATTATAAAGATAATTCATGCCAATTAATTCCTTCTCTTAGGAAAGTCAGACTTGTGCTATTTCAAGTTTAATATCTGGAAATAATTTTAGTCTAATTAATTTCTAATTTAATTTTCAGAAGGCATGGCCAGTACCAACTACCACTGAAAGTAGAAGTTTCTCCATTGAATTCTTAATTTCTTTTTTTTTTTTTTAAAGATTTTATTTATTTATTTGACAGAGACAGAGATAGCCAGCGAGAGAGGGAACACAAGCAGGGGGAGTGGGAGAGGAAGAAGCAGGCTCACAGCAGAGGAGCCTGATGTGGGGCTCGATCCCAGAACGCCGGGATCACACCCTGAGCCGAAGGCAGACGCTTAACCACTGTGCCACCCAGGCGCCCCGAATTCTTAATTTCTAAATTACTTTCTATTTCTAAACATTCAATTATGTAAAGACTATTATTTTTTGTTCCTTTTTCTCTGCAGAGATTTTCAAAGTTTACTTTCTTTTTATTCAAATGTGCTGACCCATTTTAGTTTATAATTTGTGATAATATCCACATGACATCTTTATGAATACATTGTGAATTGATAATAATGAACTGATAAAGTATGCTTTCTTTGTGTTTATAGTGACTCATATCCTTGTAGAATTAGTGATTTCTGACTGTGTCCTGCTCATTTTACTTAGAGCATAATTTCTGGAAATTACTGTGCCCTAGAATGTAGGTGCAATTTTCCAGACAGGATTTGTGTTTGTGGCTAATAAGGATATAAGGGAACTCTTAGCTCAAGACCAGTCTGAATTGAGTTCAAAGCTTGAGGTTTTATTGACCAACAGCTGATGTGAATTTCCTACACAGGATGGTAGGGCCATCTCAAAGGTTTACCTCCTGAAGGACTTTTTTAACTCCTACATAACAACACCAAGGCAATTCTCTTTTGTATAATATAGCATGTACATAAGAAAAATCAGATTTATTTCTGGATCACCTTACATCCCAAATTGCATCTCGTTTTTGTTTTTTTTTTCCTCGATATCTCTTGAGATCACATAAAGTATGCTCAAGTGCCACAGACTCTGCAAATATATTCAGAGTTAAAGCTACTTCAACTCTGATTTCTTCTGTAGTTCCTTGGCTTCACTGACATTTTTGCCTCATATTAGGTTACCAACTGGTATTCAGAGCCTTTTAGAATATTAAAAAAATACTTAGCTTTTTCTCTGAGAAGGGTTAGTCCAATTTCCTAGATCCTTATCCAATATCATAAACTGAAGTCCTACCTCATTTTCTAAAGATATATTCAGGAAATATAACATACATATGGAAAAAACTAAACTTCAAACCCTGAGCAATAGGTGAGCTGATTCCTTTTGACATGGATGTGCAATGATATACAGATAGTTAGAAAATATTTACCATGGTCCCAATAAATTCAGAGTATGACATCAATTAGAAAGAAGAAACTGTTTAAATGTGGAAGGACAAGAAGAAAAACCTAATTTAGATATTTAAAGAACCTGTGAAGACATTTGATATAAGATATCTGCAGGGATAAATGAGTTCCCAGATGAAAACCCTATGTAGGGGATAGAAGAAGAAAAAAAATATTTTTAAAAACATAGAGGAAATATTCAAATAATGACCCTATAAATTAAAAGACATTTCAGAAAGAAAGAGTATATTGATTTGGCTCAAGCAAATTATTTAAAGCAATTTTTTTTAATCCTGATATAAGGAAAATTGGTCTTAAAACTAAAATTATGTACTATGTTTATGAAAGTAACTGAAAATTGAATCACAACTATGAATGACCTGGTGAGATTTTTTTTTTTTTAATTTAATTTATTCACTTTAGAGATAGGTCGAGAAAGCATAAGTAGGGGGAAGAGCAGAGGGAGAGGGACAAGAAGACTCCACGCTGAGTGCAGAGCCCAATACAGGGCTCAATCCAACAACCCAGAGACCATGACCTAAGCTGAAATCAAAGAGTGGACACTTAACCAACTGAGCCACCCAGGTGCCCCAACCTGGTGAAATTTTAAAACATAAAAAAGTACAATCATCCAAGAAAAAAACTTGAAGGTTAACACTAAAACCAGAATCTAATTCATCTCAGCCTTCTCTAATATCTTAAATATTTATAAAATGGTAAATTAAAGGTTAAAGAAAAATGTTAGGATTCAATTACACAGAATTTAAATATGTGTAATTTCAAAGTGTACACACATACACACACAAAAAAGAATGCCTTGAAATAATATACACAGTAATTTAATTGCTGGAATGTGAAAACAACAGAAAGTGAGGCATCTTGAGATCAATGTTAACTAAAGAAACAAAAACCTTTTTTAGATAAATTACTTGAGGACGTATGCCAAAACAGTAAAAGTCAAATATAATATTTGGCAAATAATTGAGATGATAAATATTTGGGGATGAACTTTTGCACTTAATTTTTTATGTATAATCTTAAAATCCATTTAAATAATATTCAACATTATTAACCAAAGTAAATACTTTCACCTTTAGAGAGTTTTAACCTTTATAGAAAAAGTTTTAAGGATGCTAAAGGAAATAGGGAAGGAAAAGAGGGAAAAGCGAGCAAATAAATGAAAAAGAGACAGAACTGATGAATTAAGTACTGTATTTATAACCTCAATCTAGAGTAACAGAATTAGTGGAGGTATTTAAAGAGTGGAAGAATGCTTAAACCTATATTTACAAAAATTACATTGAAAGAGATAATTTCTTCTCATTATTACAGTTATTAAGTATCGTTTTTAAATTGTATTCTTAAAACTTAAAGATAAAATTGAAAATAACAGGTCTAATCATGGCAGAAAATAACTGAAAACCAAAAATATAAATATGCAATAAAATACAGACCTAAAAATAAATGCAAGTATGCCTTACAAAACACGGAAGATTACAGAAACAATAAACGGTATAAAATATATGTCAAAATGTGGAAAAATAAACCTTCCTTTTAAAGGAAAGTTACCACATAGTAGAGAATAACAATTCATAGTAATATTCCATTAAAAAGAATCTGAACAAAAACAAAATTTCAGAGAAAGACTAAAAGTAAATGACAAGCAAAGATATATCAAGCAAAGGTTAAAAAGAACAATGATGTGGTTAAAAAAAAGTATCAGAATAGAGGAGAAAGCAGAGAGAAGGTAATGGATTTAAAAAAATAGTAGTTTTATATTGATGAAAAGATACAAATCCACAAAAGCCTGCAACAATCATGAACCTTTTGCTGACAAATTACATTTCATGAAAAATGTATAAAGTAAAATCATTACAAATAAAAAGAGAAACTGATAAAAACACAATAGATCTGTGGCAGTTCAAGCAATTCTAAAGTATGAAGCATATAATTTTAAAGCCATATAATAAATGATGTTAGAATAATTTCAGATGTTTTATTCTCAACAAAGGCTACCTGAGGAGAGTTTGTTTTGTAACTGCCACACGAAACATGAAAAAGCAGCACAGAGGTGAAGCACCTTGCATGACCACCTGTAGTTTTGATTTCCCCCATAGCTTTTGTCCTCACTGAGCAGATGACCAATCCTGCAAAATTATGCTGTGACAGACACTAGTTAGAGTGCCTGATCAGCTCACAATGTCCACCTGTTCAGAATGATCTCTGGAAATGGCAAGCCCACCATGGGCTCGAACATTGCTACATGACCTGCCACCTAACAAGAGCTGCTTTATTACTGGACTCAAATTCAAAAAGAAAGTTCCACATATTCTCATTGGTCAGATACGTGAAGCCAGATGCACCGACTTTTATATGCCCCTAACCTTGACTGTTTAGTAGGGTAACTCAGTATTCTTCAAACAACCTCCATCTGTGAACTGTATAGTGGTTATAGCATTGGCTCTGAAGTCAAAGTCCTGGACTCATATCCTGACTTCACCACTTAATAGCTGTATATGTGCATAGACACACACACACACACACACACACACACACACACACACACACACACACTCCCCTATACATTAAAAGTGATCCTCTGGGAACTTGGTTAAAATTGTTATGTGTTAATTTACTTCATTTAAAAAACTATTATGCCAGGGAATATAATTGAATTTATTGCTTCTGTAAGTTTGTTCCAACTTGGCTATTAAATCTATTCTTCAGGAAATTTGAGTTAAGACATAAATGAATAAGTGTGTACATGTGTGCATGCACACGAGTGCCCAAGGGTTACCATTTGGTAAGAGAAGATTTTGAGTGGAATGAAATTTGAAAATCCATTTGGTTTAAGTTTAGAGCATAGAGCCCGACTAGGGAACTCGATCTCACAACCCTGAGATCATACCTGAGCTGAAATCAAGAGTTGGATGCTTAATCGACTGAACCACCCAGGAGACCCTTTTTGTGCCTATTTTTAAATTTTTGGTGTCCTCAGGTTTCTGTTGTCATGGCCTTCTTTTCACATTGCCTGATCAATTTCCTTCTGTCCCGTAGATTCAACTGTCAATAATATGCTTATATATTCTAGTCTTCTTCCTCTAGTCTCAGCACCCACTTTATTGTTTCCATTTATTGTTTGATAGAATATTGAACTCCATATGTCTGAAATTGACATCATGATCTCACCTCAGAGTTTGGGGGTTTTTTTTGTGTGTGTGCTTGTTTTATTATCATACTGAAGTACATCCCAATCCACTCTACTGAAAGTCAAAACACACGGGCAAACCCACATATAATCAATCACCAAATTCAGTTGATATGATTCTATCCCTTCTAGACCTCTTTATTCACTCAGTATCTCTGCATCCATTTTCCTCAGTCACAATACCTCTTCTCTGGATTTCTATATTTCCCTACATGATTACTGCCTTTAGTACATTGAAGCCAGAATGATAGTACTAAAATGAATATGCACGTATAACTTTATTGTGGACATGGGCTTATTTTTATATATGAGTTTCCTTGTAAGAGTTTTAGAATGTTAGGTACTAAATTAAGGTATTTGATATATCTTGAGTAATTTTTGTATGTGGTATGAGGTAAAGGTCCAGCTTCGTTATTTTGCCTGTAGTGATCCAATCTTCCCAGCACCATTTGTTCAAGAGATCATTCTTTCTATGTTGAATGATCTTGGGACTCTTGTTGCAAGTCAATTGACCATAGTTGTATTGGTTTATTTCTGGATTCTCAATTATATTCTATTAGTCTATGGGCCTACCAATATGCCAGTATCACACTGTTTTGATTACTGCAGCTTTATAGTAAGTTTTGAAATTGGGAAATGTGTGACCTCCAACTTTGGTTTTCTTTTTCAGGACTTTTTGGGCTATTTAGCATTTGTAAAATTCCATATGAATTTTAGGATAAGCTTGTTTTTTTTTAAAGATTTTTAAAATTTATTTATTTTAGAGAGAGAGAGAGAGAGAGAGTGTGTGTGTGTGTGTGTGTGTGTGTGTGAGCAGGGGGAGGAACACAGGATGGGAGAAAGAGTCCTAAGCGAACTCCACGCCCAGCACAGAGCTCGACACGGGACTCAATCTGATGACCCCCAAGATCACAAACCCAGCCAAAATCCAGAGTCTGAGCTCAACCAGCTGAGCACCCAGGTGCCCCTCAGCTTGTTTATTTCTGAAAATTAAAAAAAAAAAAAAGGTACTTGAAATTCTGATAGATGTTACACTGAATCCATAAATAATGTGGGGGATTCTTTTAAAACCTCTTTCAAGAATGTTTTGTATTTTTTAGTGCATACATAAGTCTTACACAGCCTTGCTTTTTTACATTAAAGTCTGCAGTTTTAAAAGGCAATACACTGATAACTAGAATTTGTGGTGCAACAATTTATAGCTCATCATTTCTAGTAAACTGAAGTCACTAAATTCCTGAACTGGCCTCCACAGTTTCTGATGAAAAAATCAGCTCTTAATCTTTTAGAGGATCCCTTTATATGATGAGTCATTTTTCTCTTGCTGCTTCAAGGATTCTCTGTCTCTGGATTTCAACAGTTTTATTATAATGTGTTTCAGTACGATGTCTCTGAGTTTATCTGACCTGTGACTCACTGAAATTCTCAAATACGTAGATTCATGTATTTCATCAAATATGTAAAGTTTTATCGTAATTTCTTCAAATATTCCTTATCTCTCCTCTGGGTTCCCTCATTATCCTTATCTAGGTACACTTGATGGTGTCTCACAGGTTTCTTAGGCTTTGTTTATTTTTCATAATTCTTTTTTCTTTCTGCTTTTTAGACTGGATAATTTTGATTGTTTTATCTTAGAATTCACTGATTTTTTTTTCTGCCTGATTAAATTTGTTGCTGAATACCTCTAATGATTTTTTCACTTCAGTTATACTTTTCAACTCCAGAATTTGTATTCATTCTATGAATGAAATGATATAGTATTTGTCTTTCTCTGACTTATTTCGCTTAGTATAATACACTCTAGCTCCATCCCATTATTGCAAATGACAAGATTTCATTCTTTTTATGGCTGAGTATTACTCCTTTGTATATATATCACCCCTTCTTCATCCTTCCATCCATTGATGGACATTTGATCTTTCCATAGTTTGGCTATTGTTGATAATGCTGCTATAAGCATCGGGGTGCATGTATCCCTTCAAATCAGTACTTTTGTATCCTTTGGGTAAATACCTAGTAGTGCAATTGCTGGATTGTGGGGCAGGTCTATTTTTAACTTGAGGAACCTCCATACTGTTTTCCAGAGTGGCTGTGCCAGTGTGCATTCCCACAAACGGAATGAGGATTCCACTGAAAGAGGATTCCCTTTTCTCCGCATCCTTGCTAACACCTGTTGTTTCCCGTGTTAACTTTAGCCATTCTGACAGGTGTCAGGTGGTATCTCATTGTAGTTTTGACTTGTATTTCCCTGATAATGAGTGACATTGAGCATCTTTTCCTGTGTCTGTTAGCCATCTGTGTACATCTTTGTTGGAAAAACGTCTATTCATGTCTTCTGCCCATATCTTAACTGGATTATTTGTTTTTTTGGGTGTTGCATTTGATAAGTTCTTTATAGATTTTGGATACTAACCCTTCATTAGACATGTCATTTGCAAATATCTTCTCCCATTCCAAAGGCTGCCTTTTAATTTTGTTGACTGTTTCCTTTGCTGTGCAGAAGCTTTTTATCTTGATGAAGTCCCAATAGTTCATTTTTGCTTTTGTTTCCCTTGCCTGTGGAGATGTGCTAGTAAGAAGCTGCTGTGGCAGATGTCACAGAGGTTGCTACCTGTGTTCTCATCCAGGATTTTGATGGTTCCCTGTCTCACATTTAGGTCTTTCATCCATTTTGAATTTAATAAACACTATACTCTTTTAAAAATGTATGAAGAACAGGGGCACCCGAGTGGCTCAGTTAGTTACGCATCTGACTCTGACAGAGCCAGTTTCCTCATCTTCACAGTTCCACATGAGCACCATGAAGTATTCCAGAAGAGTGAGGATATCAAACATGGATTAACAACACAGGCAAGTTTGTTTGGTTACATAATTCAAACGCTAGAATATTATCTTGATTCAGGACCCTGTTTAGCTGAAAGAGTCAGTTTTTTATTAAAGAGACGTGAAAGTCACATGTAAATTCTGCTGAATGAGGATTTCAGAAAACAGACCTTTAAAGTTACTAGATATAACCTGCTAGATTTTAAATTACTAAGTATCAATGTTTGCAAAACTTTTACATTTTTAAAATTTTTCTAGATTTTCCAAAAAACACTCAATTGAAAGAAATGAAGAACTACATAATTTATAAAACTAATCCTATAACATGAAGTTTTAAAGAACAATATATAAATACGTCTATTGGTATTCATCAATTTCTTCTTTTTTATTTTTTTAAAGATTTTATTTATTTATTTGAGAGAGAGGGAGGGAGGGAGAAAGCACAAGTAGGGGGAACAGCAGAGGCAGAGGGAGAAGCAGACTCCCTGCTAAGCAGGGAGCCCTATGTGGGGCTGGATCCCAGGACCCTGGGACCATGACCTGAGCCAAAGGCAGACGCTTAATCAACTGAGCCACCCAGGCGCCCTTCATCAATTTCTTCTGACTACAAATGCTGTTACTTTTAATCAAGTTTTTATTCTTGTTTGTCATTAGAAACAAATTTAACTTTAAAAAAAAGATAAATGTATTCATTTTTATGTAAAATACAATAGCAGAGCTTATTCTGCTTTAATATAACCATAACTTGTTGGAGGTGGCACAATGTCCAAAGAAAATACTGAACTTCGCAGGGAAGGAAAGAATGGCCATTTGATGATAAGTCCTAGTCCCGGTCTTCAACACTAATGGGAATTATAGAAAGGGATTTTTAGGCAAGTGCCTTAAAAATTACTTGACCCAGCTCACAAATAATCTTGTATCTCTTTCTCCTCTTCTTTCTTCCTACCTGGAAACCATACATGATGGTTAGAACTGCACTGGCCATTTCAAAACAGGATGCAAAACTGAGAAATATGAAATAGGATTAAAAGATGGCAGAGATGAAAATTAGGACCTCAGGCAATGGTGACGTTATGGAGCCACCACAGTAGTCCTGAACTGATAAAATATAAATATAAATTTAAATTTCTCTTACAAGAAAGGAATTTACAACTATATGTTGTTAAAGCCACTTCTGAAATGGCAGGCGTGTCTCTATAACTTGTAGCCAAATAAAATCCACATATACAGGTAAGTTTGATAATTGGTTATAGCGATAGAATAAATATTTTTAATTAAAAATTAACTCTACGTAAATATTTATTTCAACTTATTAAGTTACATTTATTGAGCACATAGTAAATGCCAGAATTATTCTAGATACCAGGGATTCAACAGTGAATAAAACACAAAAGTCCAGAGAAACAAAAGATAAAATGAATTTATGGGACTTCATCAAGATTAAAAGTTTCTGCACATCCAAGGAAACAGTCAGAAAAACTAAGAGGCAGCCCACGGAATGGGAGAAGATATTTGCAAATGACACTACAGATAAAGGACTGGTATCCAAGATCTACAAAGAACTTCTCAAACTCAATACACGAGAAACAAATAAACAAATCAAAAAATGGGCAGAAGATATGAACAGACACTTTTCCAATGAAGACATACAAATGGCTAACAGACACATGAAAAAATGTTCAAAATCATTAGCCACCAAGGAAATTCAAATCAAAACCACACTGAGATACCACCTTACGCCAGTTAGAATGGCAAAAATAGACAAGGCAAGAAACAACAATTGTTGGAGAGGATGTGGAGAAAGGGGATCCCTCCTACATTGTTGGTGGGAATGCAAGTTGGTACAGCCACTCTGGAAAACAGTGTGGAGGTCCCTTAAAAAGTTAAAAATTGAGCTACCCTATGATCCAGCCATTGCACTACTGGGTATTTACCCCAAAGATACAGACGTAGTGAAGAGAAGGGCCATATGCACCCCAATGTTCATAGCAGCAATGTCCACAATAGCTAAATCGTGGAAGGAGCTGAGATGCCCTTCAACAGATGACTGGATTAAGAAGTTGTGGTCCATATATACAATGGAATATTACTCAGCTATCAGAAAGAACGATTTCTCAACATTTGCTGCAACATGGACGGCACTGGAGGAGATAATGCTAAGTGAAATTAAGTCAAGCAGAGAAAGACAACTATCATATGATTTCTCTCATCTATGGAACATAAGAACTAGGATGATCAGTAGGGGAAGAAAGGGATAAAGAAAGGGGGGGTAATCAGAAGGGGGAATGAAACATGAGAGACTATGGACTATGAGAAACAAACTGAGGACTTAGAGGGGAGGGGGGTGGGGGAATGGGATAGACCAGTGATGGGTAGTAAGGAGGGCACGTATTGCATGGTGCACTGGGTGTTATACACAACTAATGAATCATCGAGCCTCACATCGGAAACCGGGGATGTACTGTATGGTGACTAACATAATATAATAAAAAATCATTAAAAAAAAAAAAAAAAGAATCTTGATGTGTTTTTGTTTCCCCCTTAACTATGTTATTGCCTATGATGAGAGACATATGGAACTCAGCCCAGCCTAGATCACTGATCTCCAACCAACCCACAGATATGTGAGAAAGCGTAGCTAAAATTATCAAAGCTGCCCAGCCCAATACGTCAATCAGTCTACCAGCAACAGACCCATAGTCACATGAGCCTTAATTAGTCATTTAGAATTAAGTCACTCAGTTTTATACAGCAATAGCTTATCTGTACAATGCACACATTGAAAGGAAATTGCCATGGGGAATTTTAAACATTAAATCACTATTAATTTTGGAAGGCTACTGATTGTTTAATGTATATTTATAATCTACTCAGATGTGTGAAATATCAACCAAGTATTACCTAATCACAAGGTCTATTTTGGTTGTTCATCTTCAGAATCAAACTTATTAAATACAATTAGGTAGGCTATGTCTTCTATCACATTTCTAAAATATAAAGTACTTATTTTGTGGAAGAAAGATACTGATGGTTTTTTGATAGAAAATAGTTGAATAAGCTGTAAACTTACGAGCTATGATCATCTTAAAATGTGAAAGCAAAAGCTTATGCTAATTTAGGACTACCCATCTGTAGCAATTAATCAACTCAGATTTCTATCTTGATCTCTGTGTGTACAATATCTTACTATTATTTAGCCAACGTATGAAATACAACAATCCAGAAGATTAAAAAGTGGTGCTGAATGAGAATTATAGGTGTCTATGGAAACACAGGAATATATATAATGTATATATGTACATATTTATATTTATATATGTATACCTCTTTCCCATGCTCTCTGAAAAGCCCTAGACTAAGAAAACAAACTGAAAGTTGCTGGAGGGGTATTGGGTGGGGGGCTGGGGTAATTGGGTGGTGGGCATTAAGGAGGGCACTTGATGTAATGAGCACTGGGTGTTATATGCAACTGATGAATCACTAAATTCTACCCTGGAAACTAATAATACAGTATATGTTAACTAAATTGAATTTAAATTAAAAAGAATTTAAAGCCCTATAAATACACACAACCAAGTGACAATGAACACAGTTAATCTGAGATATTCTCCACTTGAAGGAATAAGGGATCCTTGGAAAATGGCTAAGAAATTACACAAAGAATGAGAGAAACATAACTAAAGGACACAGGATAGCTTCAAGGAGCTCCCATTGGCCAAATCTGTGAAAACGTGAACACCAAAATAAGTAAGACAGCAATAGGATATTCATGGGATCAGATAAGAATCTTTCATTTGAACATCAAAATAGGGAAGAAAGCAACAGGATATTCACTGAATCAGATAAAAATCTTTCATTGCTTATTTAAATTCAGTGTCTGCTACCTTTGTCTAATGCATAATTCCTATGCCCCTTTGAATTAATAATTTGAAGGGAGAATGCTACTCATTTATTTCTTTCTGCCCCTAAAATTGATTACAAAAGGGTCAATAGTAAATGTACATTTTATTCCACAAATCTTATTTTACTCTAATTATTTTAATGTTCAAATTATCTCAGATTTGGCCAGTGGGAACCCATTCGAGTTAGGTTATTTTCATATGGAATTTATGCAGGAAACTAGCTTATGCAATTGAAAGGGCTGGCTAAGTGGTACTTCAAAGGTCAGGTTTCAGTGTTGAAGGCTAGAGCTTGAAACTGATAGGGCACAGAAGAAGACGAGAAGAACACAAGCAGGATGGAACCAAGAATACAAGCTAGAACTTCATAAAGATGGATTAAACCCATGTGTATTCTAAATTTCTCTGTCCTGAGTGACAAGAATATTCTGCAAATACTGCCATCCTTTGATCATGGAGCTAAACACACATATCTGTCCCAGGAGTCAGAGACACTGAAGAGAGGTTCAGGGAAAGCAGCAATTGCAGGCCCAAACATTGTTCCATGCCAAAAAGGTAAGTCAGCAGATTGGTGAAAACCTGTGTCAGCCACAAAAAGTCATCTTTCTTCCCATTACCATCCAAATCTCCCAAGATTCTCTCTTGTAGCCCATCCTAAACAGAAATGTATAAGGAAGGGAAATTTGGCCGTAGTTCTTTCTGAAATAATCATAGCTTTGGAGCCAGAATATATCACAGGAAAGACTGTATTGTGAGAGTTCACATTAATAGCCAGCAGGGGAACCACTGAGTTCTGAATCTTGGAAGCTCTGCCCCCTACATAGGAAAATCTACTTAGAAGTCCAAGGTACCCATCTAATTACCGTAAGTAACAAGAAAAGAATATGAACTAACTTATGCAAAGAAAACATAAAAAACAAAATTTGCTAATATGAAGTACAGCCAACAAAAAAGACATACCAGAAAAATATGGCCATAATGGAGAAGAAAATTATAATCCTGTATCTCAAAATAGTTAAAAGAAACAAACTGAAATACAAACTTTCAAAGAATGATGTAAATCAAATGTAGTCCATCTCAAAAAAGAGATGGTCAGAAAACCATAGAATATAAAAGGAGAATTAAAAAAAAAGTTTTAAAAGAAAATATGTGTGTGTATATATATAAAATAAAGGATAACAAGAATAATAATTGAGGGTAGAAAGGAGAAAAGTAATGAACAAGAGAATTTGAGCAAAAATATAAATAATTACAGTTCTGGATTATAACCCATAGAATAACATAAATATCATGAGTCTATATTAAAAAAATAAAGAATCACATGAATAAATAGATCTGGTAAAAGGGATAGAAAGATTTCATTTTTAAAATGTGGAGAAAAAGAGAAATAGAAAGTTTCCATTAGGCAATCCCCACAGTATTAATTGCTGCAAGCTACATCCAAGGATGGGTGCTACAATAGTTTGAATGTGTGTGTCTCCCAAAATTCATATGTGGAAATATTAATGAGCAATGTCATGGAATTAGGAGGTGAAATCTTTGGGAGGTGCTAGGACATTAGGGTAGAGGTCTCATGGATGGAATTTGTGCTTTTCTAAAGGAGACCCCACAGAACACACTACCCCCCTCACCATGTGAGAACACTATGAGAAGCAGGCATTCTGCAACCCAGAAGACAGCCTTCACCAGAATGTAACCCTGCTGGCACCCTGACCTTGGATCTCCAGCCTCCAAAACCATGAGACATAAATTTCAGTTGTTTGTAAGCCACCCATTCTGTGGTATTTTGTTACAGCACCTAAAGCAGCTATGATGGGTGCTAATATTAATAGGCAGATGTTTGAGGAGAGGGAACATATTTGCTTTGCTTCAAAGTTATCTCCCCCAATTATTAATTCCAAAAAGAAAAAAACCCAGTAACTTCAGTGGGGAGAAACTTGGCAAATACTATCTTAACAAACTGATCAAAATTAACATCATAAGAAGACTATCAACATCATGTCCTTTCAAATAAAATACAAAGAGAAAGCTACATTTCAGTAGTATTTTTGCCAAAAATGCACACCTCAATCTAATCGTAAGAGTATATAAGCAGACAATCCATGAGAAAAGAAACGCACATGGAATGTTAATGTATAACAAACGCTTAACTTTACTCATAATATTGGAAATGCAAGTAAAACTACAATTACAGTATCAATGATAGACTAAGAAATTAGGACTGACCTTCAAACTAAAATTAAACAGAAATAATTACAAGACAATGTAGAACTATGGAGTTAACATTCAGGAAAGGAGGAAAACTCAGGCAGGAAAGGAGGAAAACTCAGGCAGGTAAGCCCGGCCAGTGTAACCATATTTCTCTTGAAGGCTTCTGCCAATTCTTTAAAAAGAAAAAAAAAATATTCACGATCTGATAAGAAGGGGGATGTTCAAAAAAAACAAACAAACTATGCTTTGAGAAGAAACCATAAAAGGTTATATTACCAGAAAAACGAAATGTAAATCGGAAATGGACCTGACTGCACAGGATGGGAAGTCTAGTGTTGCATGATCTAAATCCCCAGGAAGATTAAACTGTTCTAGATCTATTAATTCCTCTGTCTCCTAGAGAGACCCAATTTAATATACTTTTCAATACCATATCATTCTAAGCCTCAAACCCCTTCTAACTTATAAATGCACACTGTTTGGAACCTATCAAAAAAGAATGAGTTCTAAGACAAGATACCATGATTAAAAAAAAAAAAAAAATCAAGAGGACTAGACCCGAGAATTACCATCCATGAATTTAACATTAACTGTGCTGTGTTCAAGGAAATAGAAGACTGATAATTTTCAAGAGTACAGGAACAAATGGGAATTCTAGAATAATGATAATAAACTAATAACTGAAACTGTGCTAGCAGTGTCTTATGTTTGCATATGCTGCAGTTATTGTAATATTAGCTCCACTCAGCTTTAGGTTTTCCCTTTGCACTGCACCTCAGAGTCTGTGTCTTGCAGATCCCACAGCTGTATCCCATTGTTACTTTTACCCAAGACTTGTTATCCCGGTGAGGGGGTGGGGAGCCAAACCAGGTATACATTTTCTGTGTCAGTGGGTCTCTGGGAAATGGCTTTCATCAGTGTCCCTCTCCTTCCTCATCTGTAGTTCTTGGCCTGGCATGTATTACTCGCCTTCTTCCAGGGATAAATTTTTAAAACTCCCATTGCCTCAGCTGCAATGGGTTTTCATCATAGTGGAAGACATTAGCATATCTCTCTCAACTGCTGATAGAACATCCAGAAAAAAGAAATGAGTAAAGACGAAGAACTGAACAACTCAATAAGGAAACCTGACCTAATTGGAACAGACAGAACACTCCAACCAACAACATAATACTTGTTTTCAAGTATGCATGGAACATTTACCAACATAAAACCCTAGTTAGGTCGTAAGAAAGCCTCAACCAATTTCAAGAATTGGAATCATACAGAGAACTATGTGAACTGCAAATAAATGTTAAAAGTGTATTTAGTTGATTAAGAGTCATAATTTTGAAGACACTACTTAACAAGATTTTTATATGAAGAAACTAAAATCTAATAAGTCCCCTAATTTTAACACAGATGTTTTATATGTGAAATATCATCCTCTACATATATAACATAGTCCACATACCATAATGGAAAAGAGTTTTTTGTTCTTGCCATCAAAAACAAGTCATTATACACATTCTTCACTCTGAACTATTGAACACTTTAACAGAATATAAGGAATGACCATAGTTGGATACACTGCAAAACTAGCCAACCTTTTCTATTTAGCAGTCATAACTAGCTCAATTGTTGGCCCATTATCCCACACCATAATACTACTGTGTTATGAAGTCAGTCAAAAGGATATTATTTATGACAAAATGGGCATATTACATCAAACATATTATTGAGAATGTCATTTCATTATTCAGGAGAAAAAAATATCCTAAATCAACCAAGAAGATGATTAATTTTACTCTGAAGCTGAATTCCCTATTTTAAAGAAAAAAAAAGATCATGAATTCCAGTCCTTTCCTAATTATAAGATTGAATTGGCAGTAGGTAATTTTTCCCAATCCACATTAAAATCAATTTTGAGTTTGCCATAGGGTTGTAGAGAACTTCTATGACATTGGGATATCTTTATGTAGCCAGCAAAAGCTCCACACCTGAGTGTCAGAAAAAAAATTGTTTTGAATCCTAACTTTATTTCTAGTTCACATGAAGCAATACAAAGACTTTGATAGCTCCATTTCCAAGATCATAATATTTGGCAAAGATTGTGAAAGATATACTTGTAAATAAAAATCTTCACTCATTTGAAAATGTAACATCTAAACTCCCTAGAACATTAGTTCTTTCTTATATAGTCAGAAATCAGAACAACCTATAAAAAACTCTGTGGTAACATTTCTAATGCTTGTTTGATTGAACTGGCTGTCACAGCAGGATTTTTTAATAAAAATTTTAGCATTTTTTTCTCTTTGGTGAACAATGTATTAGCAGTAATCTAACAGTCAGAAACAGCAGCAGTGACTTTCTAATCAATGGGCAAATAGATTCCCTTCCTCCAACCCCACCTGCCTGCTTTTAAACCAATATATGATAGAGATGGAATTGCCTCTTTTTTATTTTCAGAAGATTTACACAACTTATTGACACCTATTTTGGAAATTATACCAATTATTTTAAAAAAGCATTTTTAGGCTACGCAATGTAATGGACGAACAAGGAGGCCTAAGGCATTCTAACACTTCCAAGGTAAGAATGTAAGTTATATTAATTCCCTCATTCTCAGCTTCCTCAGTAAAGCTGTGATTATTATAGAGTTATTAGAGTCAAACGAAATATAGTAAGTCTCCTAGAATATTGCCTGCTAAACATTGGGCAATAAATAAATGGTAGTTTCCTTACCCTTATTTTCTGGATTATAAAGCAGAGTATTAAGGTAGGAGGAGCATTAGCATATTCTATTTTTCAAATAATATGTGACCATCCAGTCTAATTCAGAATAGCCAGCATTTGTCCAGTCATTAAACACACACACACACACACACACACACACACACACACACACACACACACATATTTTATATAGCTCCTACCGCATGTCAGGCACTTTTCTAGGGTCATAGGATATTGGTGAACAATATTAAAAAAAAAAATAGTGCTCTCATGGAGCTTACCATCTAGCAGGACAGAGAGGCAATGAACAACAGTCATAATAAATAAGTTAAACTGTAGGGTATGAAAGCACATCCCCTGGGCTACGGGACACAGAAAAATAGGAAAAGATAATGGGGGCTTCAGAATGATAGGTAACATTTGAAAGTATAATCAGGGTAGACCCATTAGAGCTAGAATCTGGAAGTGGTGAGGAGTTAGTCAATTAAGCGTCTAAGGGAAGAACTTTCCAGGCAGAAGAAAGAAGTAGTACAAAAGCCCTAAAGCAGAAGCATCACTGGCAGACGCAGAAGCCAGTATGGTCGAAACGGCTTGATCAAGCATGTTTGCAATATGAAACAGGGACACAAAAGGGGAAGAAGAGTGGGATACTGGAGTATATAAGGCCCTTGTAGGCCATGGCAAGAAAGGCAGTGCTTTCTCTTAGTGAAATGGGAAACCACCATAGGGTTTTGTGAAGAAGAGTGTCACGATCTGATTCATAGACACTTTAAATAGCTTGAGCTTGGGATGCTATGATAAGAACAGAAACTAAGAGGACATGGAGCAGGGAGACCATGGAGACTATTTTAGTAACCCAGGTAACAGAAGATGGGGACTCAGACTCAGCTGGTGTATGAGTGTTGACTGAGTTCTAAAGTTAACCACCATGCGGAATATAACAAGTAAAGGAAATAAAACCACTGCTTCAAAAAGCTTTGAATCTAGTTTCTTAATTTCATTGTGCCCCTAAAATATATTCATTTGAACCATATACATTTGTCATTTTTGTAGATAAAATGGTCAAATTTCTATATTTCATAATTTTCTACCTTATCAATTCCATTAGGGCAGGGATTTTAATTGATTTTGTTCTCTGCTATATCCTCTGGGCCTAAAAACAAGGCTTGACTTTAATAGAAGTTTGATAAATATTTGTTTAATAAATGATGGGGTTTTTTTTAAATGGGCTTAATACAATACCAAATTCTGTTATAGTATTAATTTTTTCATTTATTCTTCATTTATGTCTCCAGGCATTGGAGTCCCTACTTTCAAGGAGCTTTCTAATGTGTGATAAAAACAAAAAACAAAAGTTATTGATAAAATTATTATACACGGGTTATCAGAGAACTTCTCATACAGGGCTATTATACAAGTGTTTTGGAAATATAGTGGGAATTGGTTAACTCCGCCTAGGAGGGCAATATATAATTTGATAAAAAATGATATTTGGGTTGGGTTTTGATATGTGAATATCATTTCAAGAGGCAAAGAATCAGAAAAATTAGTATACAGCCCCATCAGGAATTGCCCTGGTCTTACTCTGATTTCTGGAAATATTTCATACCATTCATTATTTTTATTTAAAAGATGAAAAAGTCACAGTATAAGCTATTCCACAATCTAAATCTAAATGAACACACAACTTCATTGTTTAGAGAATTATTTTATGTGGTGCAAAATTTACTGCTAAAATATTAAGAATTTATTCATTAGTAATATGTGCATGCAAAGATTACCCTTCTGGAGTTCCAAAATATATATATATATGGATAGAAAGAGAGCTTTCTTAACCTTGATACCAAAATTCCTGGACTTTATATTCAGGTAACTACTTGCAGTTTGAGCACCTGAGTACAATTTTTGCAAAGGAATGTTGCAAGCTGATACATTTCATGAAAATTTGAAATTAGAGGGAAATTGGTTAACATAACTCTTTCAAGGAAGAATGTGTAGTCCTCTACAAAAGAAGGAGGACAGAAAGAACAAGATAGGAAATGGAAAGGGAGCAGTGGAAATAGTTACTCAGAAAGACCTTGGACTTATCCTTGTAAATCTAGAACATTTCAAGTTACGTCTTGTGTCTGTACTTGAGCTCCTTATATTTTTTCTCTCTTTCTTAACTGAGTACCCTTCTAGAAAGTCTTTGTATTTGATTTTAAATATACTGACCTGGCTATAAAGGATTCCTGATAAAAAGCTTTGAGCTATAAGACAAGCACACCTGTGCAAACCATGTGCTTGCTTACTGTCTATGCTTGCTGAATGGATGATGCCATTCATCCCTAAAGTTGTTAGAAAACCAAACAAGTACCATGTGTGGGTGGGAAAAATCTTTGGACACTGATAAAAGGGAAATTCCTTAAGACAAATCAGGTAGTCATTTCATGACACTTGACTCAGTACAGAACTGTTCTTAGAAATAGCTTACAGTCAGAAATGTTGTATTTGCTGACTAAAGAGGACACAGCAAACATTATAAAGATATAACAATGCAATCTAATTATATATCAATCTAATCTTATCCATGAGGGCAGGAACAAGGCCAACACAAATAGGTAAGCAACAAGAAGTCTTTAGAACAAACTGAACATGGGAAGATACGGTGTCAGATAGGGGCACCTGGCTGGCTCAGTCAGTGTAGCATGTGACTCTTGCTCTCAGGGTCATGAGTTCAAGTTCTATGGAGCTTAAAAAAAATAATAATGTCAGATAATTACAAAGACAGGTTACTTTTTCTGCTTACTGTGATTTCTATTTCTGTGTTTACAGAGGAACTTTACTCAAAGGAACTTGTAGAGAGGTCAGGTGTCTAATGGAAGCTGGCAAGAGTTCTTGGGTATCTTTCCTAAGATAACAGAAAGACGGACAAGAGGAAGCAGATTTAACTTCTCTTTCCCAATTCCAACCTCAGACTTGAATCCTTGAGTACTTTACCCTTAGACAATTTCTTTAGTGACAAGCACAAAAAAGTTAGTACATTTGCTGTCTAGACAGTAGTGAACTTCCCTTTCTAGGGATGATACTACTTCAGGTTCTTTCACTAATCATGATCATTTTTTAAATGTTAATATTTATTTCTGGTCACATAGAAGAATTTCACCAATAACTGTAATTCCTGGAGCTGACCATAAGCAGAGAGGTCAAGATTCTATACCTTCTCAGTGGTAAGAAATACCAAATATGTCTGAAGTTTAAAGATCCAGACAGGAAATAATTCATTTATTCTTTTGATGAGTGCTTACATATTAAACACTTCACTTGAAGTGGAGATGAGTACTATTTTTCAGGGATTTGGATTAGTAGAAGATGAAGATAATTAAACAGTGTTTATAACACAGCATAAGTCCCTAAATTTGTGTGAATAAAAGAACAGTTTATTACTAAAAACAGGTTATTACTAAGAATGCCAAAGCATAATAAGAATTTAAGTCATCTCAAAAGATTATGAAATCCAATCTTTATTTCTGAAGCCTCTTCAGAGGGGAGGGTGGAGGTCTCATTTGGTAAATTATTAACTGTTAGATACTAGGTTTAACTGAAGAATAATATTAATGTGAAATCTCAATCAAAATTATCCTCAATGATAGTAAATATTAGATGACCTTTAATTTTAAAGTAGTTCACTTAAACCATTATTATTATGCATTGCTTTGGGAATCTTAAAAAACAAAATAAGGACAAATAACTAAAACTTAATAAATTAATTTAAATGTAAATACAGAATAAGAGAAACAATTTGCCTCTTTATATTTTTTATAAATATAAGGCTTTCTTAAAAAGTGCAAGAGCTTACAATATATGTGCAAAACTAACCAGTAGCACCAACTGTTGGCTGAGTACAAAATAAATAAAAAAATCAATATATTTCATATACAAGACTACTAGACATTTAGGGAATATGATTTTAAAAGGATTTTACTAAAAATTACATCAAAACATTTACAGATCTAAGAAAAAAACTTGAAAATATTTTTCTAGACCCATGCTAAGAAATTTCATAATCTATACAGGAATATAAAATAGTAATTCTTTAAAAGTAGGAATATAACAACTTCATAGAAAATCTTATTAATGAAAAATATCAATTTTATCTAAATTAAATTCTACAATGTAACAGAGTTCCAAAAAAACTTAAATTTTATTTTTTTAAGAATAAAAATTCATCTTCATCTTGGAATAATAAATCAGGGAAGGGAGAAAAAAATGAATTAGTACAGTAATATGCTGAAAATTGCTCTAAAAATTATTGTTACCAAGTTACAGCAATTCAACAATGTGCCATTATGATCTGTCATAGCATGGCTTCTGCCACGCTCCAAATTTGTATCTAGCCAGTTACCCCTTACCTCAGCACACTAGCTTTTCAATTCCTCACATACCACTGGCATTTTTCAACATGCAAATCCTTCTACCTTGAACAATATTAATGTTACAACTCTCATGGCTTGCAGCTTCTTCCCCACCAGGTCTTAAACTTTAATGCACATTTCTAAGAGGTTCAGACATCCTTATCTTGTCTTCACCTACATTGGCCATATTTTTTTCCTACCATATTGTTATGTTGTTTCAATACCGTAAGACTCTCTTAGGCCACAGTAACGTCATAGTCATAGTACTTGAAAAACCAAGAGAAAATATGTGGCTGTCTTAGTAGTTTACAGGGAACCTCAGGGCTCAATAAGTCTAATCGCCACCTCAAGATTAAGTATTTAGCCTTTTAACTAACTTATTCTCTTCACAAAGTGCTAATGAAAATAAAGAAAAATTAAAAACAAAATCAAGATCAAAAAGGGAGAATGGTCTGATCAGTTGAACGGAAACTAGGAGATACAGAGCAAATGTTATCTTGTTGGTTTTGGGTTTTTTTTGTTTTGTTTTGTTTTCCTCCAGATTTATTGAAGTATAATTTACAAATGAAAATTCCATATATTTAATGCGTACAATGCAATGCTTTGATTATACATTGTAAAATGATTATCACAATCAAGCTAATTAACATATTCACCATCACACAGAGTGACCATTTTTTTGTGTATATGGTAAAAACACTTAAGATCTATTCTCTCAGCAAATTTCAAGCTTACAACACAGTATTATTAACTATGGTCACCATGCTGTTCATTAGATCATCAGAACTTATTCATCCCAAATAAGTGAAACTTTGTACCCTCCAACCAATGTATCTGGCCTCTGGCATCCACCATTCTACTCTTCTATGAGTTTTTAAGATTCCACATATTAAGTAAGACTATGCAGTATTTGTCTGTGTCTGGCTTACTTTACTTAGCATAATGTCCTCCAGGTTCATCCATGTACCTGCAAATGACAGGATTTCCTTCTTCTTAAGGCTGAAAGATACTACATTGTTCTTATACACAACACATTTTCTTCACCCATCAATCCATCACAGACATTTAAGTTGTTTCCATGTTTTGACTATTGTGAATAATGCTGCAGTGAACATGGGAGTGCAGACATTTCTTCAAAATTCTGACTTCATTTCCTTCGGATATGTATTAAGACAGAATTGTTGGATCATTGATATTTGTATTTTTAATTTTTTGAGGAACCTCCACATTGGTTCCCACGACTATACCAATTTCATTAATTTCCTTTTTTATTGAAAAATCCCAATTTCAATAATTTCTAATTTTAGGAAAAATTAGGCAGAGCTCAGAAACCCCCCACCTCTGTGACAATGGAGGGAAATGAAAATAATCGAATAAACAAATGTTACCAACAGAGCTGTGGAAGAAACTCCACACCCAGAGAAACCAGGGTCCTAATAATAAATCCTCCAGATGTATTATTGAAAATCTTCAGTTTTTCCAGATCAAAAGGGCCCACTAATTGTTACACAAGAATACTGAAAAAAGAAACAAAATCAGAAGCATCCTAGTCAATCTTCTGAACTGAAATGATGAAAATTTTGCAGGTTTCCAGAGAGAAAAATCAAGTATCATATGAAGCAAAGAGAATTCTCAGTGCCAAATATCAGGAAACCATGGAGTAATTTCTAAACATTTTGAAGAAGATAATTTTAAACATAGAAGTTATACACAAATTATCGTCTAATTGACTATGCATGTATGCATTCAGGTATAGATTTAATTAAAGCAATTTATCTTTGAGATCTATTACTTTGGCTTTTTAAAAAGATGGATACACTCTATAAACTTATAAAATCAAATGAAACATCAGTAAAGATACAGAGAAATATGAGGCAAATAAGGAGAATTATTTAAAATATTACAGACAAATGATACCAATAAACTTTGAAAACTTTGACAACATATGTCAATATCCAAGAATATAAAAATGTGCAAACTTAACCCAGATAGAAAGGAAAAACTTTCATGGGCTAGTAGCTATCTGATAAATTGCAAATATGATCAAAGTTCTATCCAGGCAAAAGTGCTAGATTTTATACTACACACCAGACCTTCAAAGAGTGATAACCTATATCCTTAATTCTAAGAAGTGAATGATTTAGTGAATAGTATTGATTTGGTTAACTTCTTTGGAAAGTAGGAAAAATAAAGAAACTATGCATTAAATGAACTCCTTTATTATAAGTGGTATGTTGATCTAAGAAATATTAAAATGTAGATTAAAATTCCTTTTATCTTTTTTACACCTATTCAAAGCCTTGAAAAGAGATGGAAATCATGAATTTTTATATGAACTTACATATTTAGATACCAAAGACAGACAATAACAGGTTAACATACACACACACCAAAAAACACCCACCAACTAGTAGTGTTTATGAATATATTTGAAAAAAATTCATTAACTGTTTACTAATCAAGAAGAATGTGATCATGAAGTTGAGTTATATTGCTGAATTGAACACAAGACATATACTATAGTAAGGACCTGCCATAATGCAGTAAGAAGAGCCCACAAAATTCAATGACGCATAACACTGAGTCACATTATTTCAAGCTACTGAAACGACCAGGAAGAACCTGCCTTGCCCCATCCCAAGAGTTCCAGAATCCTACTCATGACTCAGTTCCTTGTTTGTAGCAGCTATTGTTGGTAGTTGTCCTCTTCAGGTTAAAAAGCAAATGGGGTAATTCTAGGTTTTCTAGCTAAGAATTCTCTTACTACTCTAGAGCTAGTTTCATTGGCCCAATCCAGAAACACTGGACCACAAAATTACCAAGAAATCAACCCATCATTCTCCCTACTTTCAAAGTCTGAGTTACTTCCTGTTTTTCTGTTCAGTTTCAGTCTCTCCTCCATACATTTCTTGCCCACCCCAAAAAGAGGAAACTGTTAGCTTTTTCCCAATTAAGAACTGAAGCCAGACTGGGGATGGATACTAACTGCCAAATGTTTCATATCCAAATTTGATCATTGGGCATATTACCCAATGATCAATGAACTCCATTGTAAAATTATATTCAACATATAGCATAATATCATATCTGTACAAGAAAGATATTTAGATCATAAGGAGAAAGCTAGCTAGCTAGAGGGGTGGACAGAGAAAGAGAATGAAGGAAGAAAATGGATGCAAAACAGTTGCTTGCTGGTAAGCACACTTGTTACCTGCATGAGTGGCTTTCTCTTGGGAAAAACTGAAGTGGCAACTTTTATTTTTAATTTTTTTTAATTTTTTAATATTATCTTTCTCATAAAGAACCCACACTTTTCATATTCAAAAACAAAACCAATAAAGATTTACAAATGAACAAGAACAAATGGAAATAAAATGTTTAAATACCTTCAAAAAGTAACTTACACTGTTCATATTTATGATTTTTTCTTTTATTAACCATAAATCCTTGTCTATTTCCAAATTTATATATATATATATATATATATATGTTTACATTTTAGGTGACACATTTCTTTTATTTAAAGTCCATATTATAAAATGAATAAATGTATTTTTCAAACTGTGTAAATAGGATAACAGACATAGAGGAAAGCACAGGTAAGACCAATTGTTTCAGGCACAGTAAGAATTGTGCAAAGAACTGGAAGGACTGATTAGTATGGAATGCCAGACATAATAATCAGTTATAAAAAGGACCTACAGAAGTGCTTCAGGATAACAGTTTTACCAAAATTCCAGAAGGAGAATTTCTTTAATTGACTTGATTATCCATCTTCTGAAAAATTAAGTCTCTGAATTGCCCTGATGTTTAACAATGTATCCAACTGGAACCACAATCAATAAAAAATGAAGATGGGACATCCTGTAACTAAGAATTGATGAACATAAGGACCATAAGGACATAAGGAAAGAATAAACCACCATGTCTGGAGTTGAAAGTGATGGAGTGGAAATAAGAAGACTGCACTTCTGTGCTGTGCATAAGCCAGACCCTCCTGGGTAATGAATGTTGCCTTTGGATTATTACTAGACAGTTACTAGAGGTGATTAGAAGTAGTCCTTTGGCAGAATTGTATGTTTTACTAGTGTTCTTGTGGCTAGGGGTTTACTATCCGACACCAGATTTAGAGCAATACTCCCCATATTATTTGACTTCTATTCAAGGGGGAAAAAAAAAAAACAAAAAACAAGACACTGCAAAATTTGTCTAACTCTAGCATGAGCTCACAGGGGGGTGTTTATCCATGTTGGAATAAAGAGCTCCAAAGAATGAGGCTCCATCTTTCCCCTTACATCCAATCTTTACCACTCAATGTTGAAGTGCAGTATTTGTATCTATTTTGGAGTTCCAGAAATTTTTACAATTATTTTTCACAACACCCTCCTGCTCAGAGGGTAGTTATGTGTACATTTTCTTTATCTTCATTTAATCTGAGGGCAATTTGTGTCCTATCTTGCTTAAGGTTTTGACATAAAATTGTGGCATGTAGATTTAATAAAGATGAGCCTATAATGACATATCATAATCACCCAAAGTCCATACTTAACTTAAAGGTTCACTCTTGGTTTCTACATTCTATGGGTTTGGACAAATGCATAAAAACATATACCTATCATTATAATATCATACAGAATATTCTTCACTGCCCTAAAAATTCTCTGTGCTCTGCTATTCATCCCTCTCCCATCTGCCACCCCTGGCAACCACTGATTTTATTGTCTCCAGAGTTTTGACTTTTCATTTCATATATTCTTTAAAAGTTAAAAGGAAACCAATTTTCAAATGCCAGTTGTAAATACTTATGTGATGACTAGCACAGAATAAATGCTATAAAAGTGATAGCAACTCTAAAGAAAAATGCACACATTTTGAATAAACACAAATATAAGTAAATAACGTATCAAGTCACTACCAATTTATGAAAGGTCAAAATATTTATACCTAAATAATATAGAATACTCATAAAATATAATTAATTATGGTTAAAATCATGCTTTTGTACAAACTTTTAAATTGCATGTTTTTCTAAGATTACAGAAAAGTTTTAAGTAAAAGAGCTCATAAAATATAATTAATTATGGTTAAAATCATGCTTTTGTACAAACTTTTAAATTGCATGTTTTTCTAAGATTACAGAAAAGTTTTAAGTAAAAGAGAAAAGAATAGAGAAACTAGACATAACGTGGGAAAAACATATCCTGTGGAGGTTTCATTCGAACTGTGTCTGTATGAAGCCAAGGAGCTTTTACTAGACACAGTCCCTACTGCACAGTGAATGATGTATATATATTCATTCCTGCCTGGATAAGTGAATGGATCAAAGAAATATTTTACACACCCAATCTTACACATGTAATGGCACAAAGAGAAAAAGATACTGGTATGGAACGTGGATAAATAGACAAAGTTGGTTGCATCTAAAGCACCTAGTCCCTGCAATGAACATGATGAGCTCACTTCCCAAATCCAAATTTACTGTCTCATAAACGTAAGATATAAAACATAATACAGAAAAGTATAACACATTGTTCTTGTTTTCCAATTATGCATTAAGCCATATATATGCATGCAACTTTTAAATGAAAATTAAGTAACAATACTAGATAAAATATATTCAAATTAAGAATAAGTGCTAAGTAAATGGCTTATAAATAATAAATCTTCTGAGTTAAGAAGCGGACATATCACACTAAAGTCTAAAATGATTTGAGAAAATCACTGTAGTTTTCCTACAGTGGAGGGAAGAGTGGGTCTCAGAATTAAAACATGTTGAAAATAGAAAGGAGAACGAAAGGGAAGGAAATTTTCTGATTATCTGAAAGTCTAAATGTATAACTAAAAAAATATGACCATTAGCACAATATAAAAAACAAGGAAATCAGGGAAACAAGCAAATTTAAGTATATAGAAGAGTCTACTGGATATTCCACATACCTGCAAGAGTAATTCATTTGCACACTAGAAGAAAATCAACTATATGCATTGAAAGCAATGAATCATATGATAAATTCTAGAATTTAAGTTCGAGAATTTTGAGATGCCTTATAAACAAGAAGCTCCTCTGTTTGGATTTTTGCCAAAGTATAACCTATGCATTTTAATTTACTTAAAAAAAATTAAGATGAAAAAAGAAATGGGTATTATTTTGTTGCTGACCTCCCCGCTGCCATGCAACCAGGCCTATCAATTTTGGATGCTTTACCAAGTCCTGCCTTCATTGTTTTTCTTAAAGTCATATACATTTCCTACGTCCAGTCTTTCCATCAATGGAGGCACAGTAAAGACTCTCATATAGAAATATCTCTTTAAATGATGACTCCAGTATAAAACAACCAGGCCAATCAATTTTGGATGCTTTACCAAGTCCTGCCTTCATTGTTTTTCTTAAAGTCATAAACATTTCCTACATCCAGTCTTTCCATCAATGGAGGCACAGTAAAGACTCTCATATAGATATATCTCTTTAAATGATGACTCCAGTATAAAACTTTGAACTTCAATTTGCCACAAAACATTATTACATAGCTAATTACATGATCTAATATTTCCTTCCATACTTTCTTTATAATTTCCACAATATTGAAAACCAAGTGAATTTTCTAGCACTGTGGTGAACACTTATAAAATAGTATATAGGTCTCTATCTCCATCCTCACTGCTAAGTAAGAGTAAATGTTTAACATTCCATAAGGTAATGTTAGTTTAATCACTGGTGGAAATACAGTGAGCTGCTAAAATATTTTATTAATTTGTTTGAATAAAAAATATTTAAAACACAAAATATACTGCTTTTACCGTGGCACGTAATTTGTCATTTAATTTCTTTCCAACTTGTGTTTTACATAAAATTTCTTTGAATAACTACTATTAGAGTATGCATTCTTGCCAGAGTAATAAAATGCCCCTAACTCTCCATTGATGTCGCCAGAATACAAGTATTCACAAGTTTTCAAGTCTATGTAGATTCTAAGACGAAACAGAATTATTCAGAGTATTAAGAAAAAAAAAAAAAACTTTTCTCTAGTGCCTACTAAACACTTCAAAGAGTCTGCAAAGGTTCCAATGGGATCTCATCTTCCTTGTCTGAATCATTTTAGAAGTGAGAACTATGAACATAGCCTTACATGAGAGAGCAATAATGCACATTTTTATTTTCAGAATTGTACGTGTAGTGTGTCTTCCTTATCTTCTCTATTTTTTGCCAGCTCCAAATCAACACAAGATGTATCCAAAATATTGTATTAGCAAATATTCTTTTCTTTGGAAACCAAGAAAGCTTAATACAATGGGAAGAATGTTGGAACCAAGAGTGGGAAACTTTGTTCCATTCTGACCTAGGTTAAGGATACATTTCTTGGCTTCTCTCTTCTTTAATTTCCTCATGTAGAAATTGAGAAATGAAGGCATGAGTCCTATCTTTTTAGGGACTGCTGTGAGAGTCATGTAAGAGAATATATGAGGGGAAAATTGTAAAGCCCAAGTTGCCGAAGAAATTTAAAATATCTAAAAATCACTAACAGTGGGGAAAAAAATAGTGAGCTCCTACCTCCTGGTAATACGGTAATGTAACTGATTCTAGCAAGCCTCATCCTGCAGGTCAATCCTCAATATTTCTTAATTGTATTCTATCTCTCCCTTTTTAAAGATATTCAGCAGCCTAGGCTATTATACAAACTAAATTGCCGTGCCAGCACAGAACTTTTAAAAAATTCCACACATAAAAATACACAAGCCTTTCAAATCTCACACAGAAATTAGGTTTAGACTGCAGGCCTGAGACCTATTACTCAATATTTATTGAGATAGACATGTGATTTAAACTAAGATGAGGATAGAAAACGCAATCATTATCCATCTATTTGGCATGTCTGTGAAAAGCTATTATGACATTTCATTATACCTTTTCATTATGCTATTTACTATGTTAATTGAAACTATATAATGTCGGAGATACATAAAAAACTCTTTAAGCATATAGCATATATTGGAATATATCCTCTAAATCAGTATATTTTAGAACTCATATTTATGTTATGGTACAGAATTAGCCATGAAAACTCAAAAGTCAAGACAAATGATGCCATTTAAGGAGAGTAGAGGTGATAATCACACCTCTTTTAACAATTTGATTGTTTAGTTAACAAGTTATCAATCAGGTCAGGATTAAGTCAGAACCAAAGCCCTTATCTTAGGGAAAGATAAGGGAGCCCGCCCCTGAGGCAGAGCCAACTAAAGCCCCTTTGATTCCTCAGGATGGCTATACTTTCTTTTGATGTTGGAAAAAATTTTTTCAAAGACAGAGCCTTTTATTTCGCCGTTTAAGTTATGGCCCAAAATGCAAATATTTCATTTCTCCCTAAAAATTACTTTATGAATAAATTTGGGTAAATTTATCATAATAAATTCAAAACTTAAAAAATAAAACAGTAAGGGTATTTCTAATTTGTGCTGTTGGAACAAGACAACAGCTTTTTTAGGTGAACATTTAATGTGTACAAGTATGCTGAGAAATGTATTTCTTCTTAAAAGTTAAATTTCATGGTAATGGATTTTTAAATAGGTGACTAATGTTTTTGACAAGCCTGAAATTTCTGGAAATGTTCTCTCGAATTCATTGGAACAAAATGATTTAGCCATGAATCTCTGGGTCATGATATTCTGAAGTCTTTAGAAAAAAATCATACAGCAAGTTTTTCTGTTATTTTTATATGAGGTAAGTATGTTTAAGATAAACTTAACGAGTTGTGTTCTACAGAATGAGTAAAGCATCATTTGTGAATTTAACTCTTAAAGGATTTTAATAATTTACAAAATCTTGTACTAGTTTCAAAAATCCATTTCAAAATACAATCTGTTTATGTATCCTTATGCTTTAAGAAGAAGAGCTACATAATAACCAAGTTTTAGAGAGCACAAATAGATATTTTGCAAGTTTGAAAATGGACTAATCATTTCAGACACATGAAATAATGAAGCTTTACAAATTAACCTTCATTAAGTCCGTTGTGGAAAAGTAGCAGCTGTTAACACTTTTTAAATACAGATTACATAGATAGATAGATGATAGATAGAGATATACACACATTTATGTACATAAATAGTGGGCTACAGATTTAAGATCTATTTTGCATAAGAGGTAAACAGTAAGTATATAATCTTTCGATTTTTAAAATGCATGATTTGGGTTCTTTTTACTGCATCAAATAAAGCAGCTTCAGCTTAGCCTTTATATTGTCAAATATAAAAAATACATACATATGTTTCTATTCATCAGCTTCCTCTAAAATAAAGAACAAAGTTCTGAATTTTGCCTCTAAGACAATCAGAAAGCATTTCTATTTCTTCAAATTTTTCTTAAATAATATGTTAATCTCATCAAATTAGATTTTCAAGCAGGTGAAATATTGCATTGTCCATCTAACTCCAGGGGTAGATACTGATCTTCCTCAACTGAGGATGGGGTTATGTCCCAATAAACCCATCATAAGTTGAAAATATCATAAGTAAAAAATGCATTTAACACACCTAACCTACCAAACATAGCTCAGCCTAGCCTACTTTAAACATGCTTAGAACACTTACATTAGCCTGTAGTTGGAAAATCATCTAACATGAAGTCAACAATAAAGTGTTGAATACCTCATGTAATTTACTGAATCGTGTACTAAAAATGAAAAACAGAATGATTCTAAGTATACGGTTCACCTTCCTGATCCTGTGGCTGCCTGCAGGCTGTAACTTGCCGCCATCACCCAGCATCACAATAAAGCATCCTTACGCATGTCCTACTGAATTTTTAGATTTCTACTGAATGCATATCGCTATCACGCCACTGCAAAGTTGAAAAATCCTTAAGTCAAACCATTGTAAATTGAGACCGTCTGCGTTGAGATTTGTTGATTTTAGTGATTTATTTTCATTTGACCATGGATACTTCAGTGCCTTTTATGGGAATCATAACATATAGCCAACGTAAGATTAATATTTTTTCATAAGGAACCATTGAAAGATCCCATGCTGCTGAAGTTTCTTTGATGTAGGTAGGGCAGGAAACTGGAATGCCTATGATATCATAGAAACCAGTTCCTCAAAAGATGAAACACATATTTTTTGTTTAAAAATACTCAGAGTCATGTGTTGAGCTTCTGTATAGCCTGCTGTCACTACCCTCATCTTTACTGACAGTCACTTCAAATCGATCATCCATTGCCACTACTCGTTTCCTTATCTTCACCACTAGATTTTTGGTTTAAGTTAGCCAATATGACTGTTTCTTTCAATACTCATGCTTCTTTATCATAAAATTTACATTTTCTTACATCAAATACCATGCATAATTTCAATTTCACTCTACTTCTCCACTTTTTGTTTCAGGGACATTATGGCTTTCCTTTCTTGAAAGTATATGTTCTTACGGACTACACAACAATAAACACAGCACAACTCATCCCTTCTTCCTCCCGTCCTTGCTATGCACCTTCTCCTTCTCCTCTTTCTCAACTTTATCCTTCTCCCTCCGCTCCCCACTTCTTTTAGCACTACAGCATACTTGGCACCTGCCAACTACACAGGGCTGCCTACGCACTTTACATATTTTCTTATCTTTCGGTTAAATATTCTTCTTCAATCCATTTTAAAGATGAAGCAACTAGGATCTGGATAGTTAATTAATTTTTCTTTAATTAGTAAGCTCTTTGTTGTAAACTATATTTTATTCTATAATCCATATCCAACCACCAAAACTTACATAACAGTGGCTGATTTTTAGGTCTTACCATTATTTTGTCACCAAGACAAAATTAATAGAAAGAAGAAATATCTTAATTTTATCAGGTTGCCATAACCAAAAACACATAAAGAGAAGTCCATCCTTTTTTTACTTCAAACTCATTTCTGTAGCATGAATTATGGAAATCCTCCCTTTAACTGACATAAACTTCCTTTTTTTTTTTTTCATTACTGATTCCAAACGTTGCAACACATCTCAATTCTTTCCAAGGCACTCAGCCATTAACAGCATAAATGATCCTCATATTCAGAAACACCATACAAAGTTGAAACATGAATGCAAATATCTATGATAGGAACTTGCTTATTTTGTTGCACATCTCTTTGATCTAGATCAGTAAGCTTATGGCCTAGTATTATATCTACTTTACTGTGTAATTTTGAAAAGTATAAACTTCTAGAGAGTTCTTGCTTACCTTGGTTGGAACACTGTCTATTGAAAACTATGATAAGCATAATTTAAGGTTAGGAGAACACAAATAAAATAATAGCTATTCCCTTATTGGAATATCACAAACAAAATTCTAATTTAAAATTTATAACGTTCACTAAAGTTCACCCACAAAACACATTATGAAGTGACAGTTAGCTGTATTAAAGATAAATGTAACAGCAACAAAATTAATTTAAAAACACAAATTTGAAGCCAATGTATTTAATACTTCCCTTTCAAAAGATTTTCATTTATTTACATTCTCTACTATACCAATAAATATCCCAAATATCAAGTTTTTAATCAAAATAGTACATTTTTTCAGATACCTTCTGGTATTTTACCAACTATCACATTTTCTTCAAAGACCATTCACAAAGATTCTTACCATTTACCTCCATATGCTTGAAGTAGAGGCAGATAAAATTACTATCAAAAGATAATTTAAATTTAAAGAAATTATACCACTTTCCCAGTGTCTCAGAATGGTATAACCAAGAGCTGAAACTGTTATCCTGAGTTTATAAGAAGTTGCCCTAAACTGGTAAATCAGTGATGGATAATTCCACAAAATTATTGCAAATTTTTGAGTGGCTCACAATTTCCCTTGGCATCTTCAGTCATGTCAATATAGTTCTTTTATTTGGCTTGTAATTTAAATATGCAAATTTTGATGAGAAAATTTTCCACAAATATAGTTCTATAAGCACAATCAAAATTGTGATCAAGAGCTGATTCTCTAGGTAAGCAGCCATGACAAGCTTATGGATCCTCAAAAAAATTATAAAATGCATCTGTTTTATATCTATGTAAAATTGCTGAATGAATTCATACATGTTCCTTCTCAAAGCTTAGATCAGTTTTTTGGTCTTTAATTTATTGGACAGATCAAACCGGGACAAATATGAAAAACAAAGAAAAATAACTTAATTTCTCATGATTGTATGTAGTGTATTTTAGTTAACAAATTCCACAATATTTTCAGTTAAGACTTTTTTCACAATTTGTCACTAAAATTAGTACATTATAAAGATTAAATATCTACATCTCATGCAGCCACATTTGTTTTCTTAGAATAAATATTTAGTGGTGGAATTGATACAGAAAATGTTTGAGGATATCCCAAATGTTCCTTTCAAAACCTTAAGATGGTTATATAAATGTTTCAAGGATTAATTTTCTATACTTTTAAAAAAGCAGGAAGCTCAAATCATAGGAATACAGTGGCCAGATTATGTTAATATGTAAAGAGGGCTAGTACATTGCAGGGATGTGGCAAAAGATAACCAAAGAGTGTATACACCATGGAGACCAATAAGGTGTATTTCAGGGCTTATTGGCTACTAGCTTATGGCTTCTATTGAAGACAGTCTGAAAGCAAAGACATAGCACTTACTTATGTCCCTTATCTAGTTTAAAAAGGCCTTTAGTGCCATCAGGAAAGTAATCTTACATTAATCGAGCAGGTTCAAATTCCTTAACCAGACACACACACCCCACAAAATTTTAGGCGGCCTTCTAAAATTAAAAGTGGCTTCATCCACAGAGTTTTATTCCTTCACATGACAAAACCCCAGAAAGTGGTAAATCTGGGGTTAATAAAGACGCTCACCAGTGTCAGGGATGGAGATCAGTAGCTCTGTACAATTCTTGATTTCCCCAATGTTTGCAAGCGGGATGTCACTACTCCAAGCAGTACCTTTTCCAAAGAAAGAAGGAAAGGTGGGGGGGGGGGATTTCTTTAAATCTCTTTATCAGTTCCCAAGCACAATACCCTGACTTCTCAATAAGCTGAACTGGATCAGATGTCCAACTCTACACTACTCTCTAAAAAAGAAGAAAGAGAATTCTATGGTTGATTGAAGGACCGAAAAAAAAAAAAAATCCTAGAGCTTGTAGTGGGGCCCACCTTTTCTTAGCACATCCATATCAATTCCTTAACAAAAGCAGGTTCTACTAGCAAGGAAATAGGAGGAAATCTCTGTTGGAGACACGGCTAAGAGAACTAGCTGGTCTGTCCCTCAAGATGCTCATTTATTTACAAGCTTTTTCCTCCAAATTTCATCAGTATCTTCCCTTATTTTTATGTAAACTTTGCATCTCCTGGTGAATCGTTCTTCCAAAACCTATCTTTTATTCCCATTTCTATTAACTAGGAATAACTATCCTCCTTATAAAGCAACCTAATTTGGCACACCTTCTAAACCCTAAAGCACTAAGAAGTTAAAGAATATTTACAAATTATGTCAAGATAGACAGCCCACACCTAAATGAGGAGGCAGTATCCAAAAGGAAGAAAATCTAGGCAAGATCATCCTCACAAACAGAAGGGCATTTGAACCTCACTATCGAACCTCCTTAAGGCTCTAAACCATACCAGAACACCCAGAAATCTGAGTTAAACAAAAACTCTCCAAGATAGTCTCCTACACATACGTCCAGAAGAAACTAACCTAAAGTACCAGTGAATTCCAGGGTTGAGCAAATTGTTAAATATAAACAAAACCAACTAGAGCACTGGATATGCTGGCACTAGATCTAACCTCAAATGAAGAGTTAAGCCTCATTGAGGTAACAATTTTATGTCTACATTAAAAATTTAAAGACATCACCTAACATAATATGGTATTATTTTCTTAGCTTAGAAAAGGAAAACGTGAGGAAAAAAGTCCTAGATTCAACACAAAGTCACATCGCTGGCTCAAGACTGGGGCTATATCTAAAAACTCCTTATACCAGATAGAGTAGAATAGACAGCATTTTACATGATAGTGAAATAAATGATACTGTGATCCCTTCACATTTTTCACATTTTCTATTAAGATAGTTGGTGGTTTTACATGTAAACCTTATGAGTTACTTCAAAAAGAAAGCTAACTTTGCAATTTTTCTTCATTAAACCTTAGAAAGTATAACTATGTAAAAATCACATTGTCCTTGCATTGGTAGCGCCTAGACAGAAGACTTAATAATGACATAAGTGATAGTTTCTATAACTCCACATTGTGAGCTACTGATCATTACCTAAGTTTATGACATATTGTGTTTTTCGCTTCAAGGGAAAGTATATCAAGTTTAAAAATGCCAGTTTATGAGTGTGTTAAGAATTTGACAAAAGCATTATTTGAATTAAAAAGATATTGATGATTATTTCAAAGAAATCAATTTTTGATAAAATATATTTTATCAATTTTTTCTTCAACCAGAAATTATGCTTAAGGAATTTGCAGACTGACATCCTTTGTAGATCAAATGACATGTACTGACAAAATAGCAAGAAGATACACATATTATAGCCCAGAATTACTGAAATTTATAAAAAAATAATATTCATATTTAAGATGAGGAGGAGCTATTTCAAAGAGCTACATGTCACTAAGAATGGGAGTAACCATTAATATTGAAGGAAGACAAAAAGGAGGGAGGGAACCAATTCAGGATAAGTCAAAAACTTGATCCTAATGAAAAGGGAACTGTTCGGTAGGAATTAGTTGCTTTGTAAGGATGTGCAATCAAGCAAAGAAAAATCTACTACTATGCATTATTCTAACGTATGACATTTCTCAGTTGAGTTTAACGGAAGTTCTTTTTTGTTACAAAAAGACTCCAATTTTACAAAGTAATTTACTAATAAAAGAGAATGATTCAAATGAGAAAAATTTAGTTTGGGGGCAATATATTTAAGAAAGCAAAAATACACATAGTTGATAGAAATGGAGATAGAGAAAGATTTTTTTTGGAAAAGTATGATTCTACCTCTTCCTTAAAAAACTCTGTAAGTATCATTTGCTAGAATATTATATGACATTTTTACATATCTGGTAAATTGATGCAGGTGGTATATATGCTTTATTAGAGTAAGATATAAATGATCCAGTGTGAAAACAGACTCTTGTATACAAAACTGTAGTTGTTGACAGTGGGATAAAGGTCTGGACAAACCAGTTGGGAGATTCTCCATATTGAAAATACACAGAAATTAATGTTAAAAAAAATCCATATTCAGGACTCAGTGTCACCATTAGGCACAAGGGGATTGAGAGAAGAGAGTATACACAAATTTCTATTTCATGTGGCTTGACCTTAAGAAAAGATACACACATATGGGAAGTTGAACAATTAATGGTAACACAGAATTAAGTATAAAATAAATGGCTTTCATAATAATGAGAGAATGAGGGTATTTCTCAACTAATCCACAGAATACTCACTAGCCCTTTTTACACTGAAAAAAATTGTTTGATATCAAACACAACTGTGAAATTTGCCATCTTACACTTCATTCTTAAAGCTCATAACTCAAATTAACACGCTACATTTCTCGATCTCAAAACTCATATATTAACCAAGCCCATTTCATTTTAACAGAATATTTTCCAAATTGATTTGATCATGGAACACCTAACATCTGTAAACATGTTGTGTAAATGATTTTTATCTCCTACACATTTTAGGAGACGCCCCCTAGAGAAGTTGAGAAGAGAAAGAGAACTCTTAGATTAGTTTTAGTTGGACATCGTTGTGGAAATGGAAATTCAGCTGAGTGCTGAGGAGGCAAGGATTTTTGTTTGTTTTTTTACATAAAGTAAGGGCAAATTAGCAGAACGTTATAGGCAGATAGAAAAGAAACCTAACATTTCAATATGGAGTTTCAAAGGCACCTCAGAGCTCACTGCAATAATGAAATCACTCTTCAGATTCCAATCCTCTCCTTGGACACTTCTAGCAGCTGAGGAATCTATTTCATTCTGCAAGCCAACATTGAGCTTGTTGTCATCTGTCTGCAATCAAAAACTAAAGGGACCCAACTAATTATTTCACCCTTTGACAGAACTTCTCTTGTGCTCCTTGCCTATAATACTAAGTCTTCGGATTTGTAAACCAAATCTGCCCCCAATTTTTTTTTTTAAAGATTTTATTTATTTACTTGACAGAGATAGAGACAGCCAGCGAGAGAGGGAACACAAGCAGGGGGAGTGGGAGAGGAAGAAGCAGGCTCCCAGTGGAGGAGCCCGATGTGGAGCTCGATCCCGGAACGCTGGGATCATGCCCTGAGCCGAAGGCAGACGCCCAACGACTGCGCTACCCAGGCGCCCCCTGCCCCAAATTTTTATTTTTTATTTTTATTTTTTTTTTATTTTTATTTTTTTAAAGATTTATTTATTTATTTATTCGACAGAGATAGAGACAGCCAGCGAGAGAGGGAGCACAAGCAGGGGGAGTGGGAGAGGAAGAAGCAGGCTCATAGCAGAGGAGCCTGATGTGGGGCTCGATCCCAGAACGCCGGGATCACGCCCTGAGCCGAAGGCGGACGCTCAACCGCTGTGCCACCCAGGAGCCCCTACCCCAAATTTTTAAATAGCTTTCCATTATCTCAGTTTTTTGTACTTTCACCTATCATCCCTGTCATCATATTCCTTGGTGTTTTGACCACCTGGTGAATACAATGGGATGGATGTCTCTGAAGGAATCTAAAATCTAATCTTCAGAAATACATTACTCTATCAAGTAAAAGAAGCCCCACATAAGCTATATTTTAATTCTCTAGCCTTCATCCACTGATAACAGTCCATGAAATACTGGGCTGTTTATCAAGATGAAGAATGTAAAATGAGGAGGTCAGGATGTTTCCTAAAGTGGAATAGAAAGGACAAAACAGGAACAGATGTGACCCAAAGTTACCAACTTAAAAAGAGAACCATGAAACAGTCATCCAATATCTTAGACTGTCATTCAGATCAAAAGTAATTAATAGACATACCTACTCCTATTCCATTTCTTATTGTAATTTACACATCATTTCACTCGGCAACAACATAGGCATAGTAGTATGAGACTTAATGGATTATGATAACCTATGGCTATGTTTATCATGAAGCAGCACCTTCTAATTTATTTGCATATAAGAATGAATGTTCAATTACCTATTAAATAATATGCCAGAATCATTGCCTCCTATAAGTTTATTTAGTCATCAATCAACAGATCAATTTAGAGATGGTAAATTAACCTGATGTACAGGAAGGAAATGTTTCCAAATCATCATGTGAACTAAGGGCCCTAATACAAAGTGATCCAGTTGGTGTGACAAAAATATATTTTATGAATATTTAGAGAGACTTGGACATGATAGGATTATCTTACTACTGATGAAGGGAGGTTTTAATTTTCATATTTACTATTTTTTAGGGTATTACCTTGCTGGTCAGCATCTGACATAGCCGACAATATCCACACCCACCATGATCCATGATTACTGAGGGGTGGGTGACTGCTAAGATAGGAGATAACTTTATGGAGTCCAAATCAAGTTTTTAATCCAAGATCATATTTCAAACTTCTTTTTCATCTTCTGTTACTTTGCTGATATGAAGTTACCCAAAGGCTCAAATCATAAAAGACTATTAAACACGGGCCAAATTCTCTAGACTGCAGAATATTGAAGAGGAAAGAGAAAATGGGCATAGATAATCAAGACATAGGCACTAGATCTTAACTAAAATAATATAATTTGCTAAGAGTCAGGGGGTTTGCTTTATCTGATCTCTGATTTAGGCTGGGGTCCCAGCTCTCAGGGGTTATATATAGTTTGAGCATATATGTCTTAATTCTCCAACTTTGCAACCTTTTCTACCAACCAAAGTCCAAACTCCAGCACCTCTTTCTGCCCTGTAATACAAATGGAGACCTAGGGAAAAACAAAAAACAAAAAACAATACTACAGACAATGTGAGGAGGGTTTTCTGGCCTCAGCAGATATTTTGTGTTCCCACCTCTCTGATGCCCCATCAGAGGCAGTGTCCACTTTTCTAGTCCTGTAGCCAAAACGGCTTCCTTCAGCTGATGTCTTAATAGAACTCAAGTCTCTTTTTCAGGGATGGCGAAAGCCTGATTGAAGTTGTAATGTAACTCTTGCCTTTACAGAGATTTTGGGGTTTAATTTATTCCCACATGGCCTCGTTTACCCCATGTCAGAAATCATCCTTATAGCTTCAAAATGAGGTTATCTGAATATCTAGGATGGGACTAAAAATATTTAGATTCTTTAAAGTTGAAGTCAAATTAAACAAGCCTTAAAAAAGAATCTTTAAGATTCGACATGGCCTGTCAAGATTTTTTGGCCATGAAGCATCCGGATGGCTCAGTCGGTTAAGCATCCAACTCTTGATTTCAACTCAGGTGTTGATCTCAGGGTCATTGAGTTCAAGCTCCATGCTGGGCCTGGAGTCTACTTAAAAAAAAAAAAAAAAAAAAAAAAAAGATTCTATTGGCCAGTTCATTTTTCCTAAGCCCGGGGTGGGGGGGGAGGTATTACCAATTATCAATGGTAGTGAGCCATTATCAAAGGGACAGCTGATTGTCATTGCTTATATAATGTAAAACAGCTTTGGGTGAATTTTATACCTGATCTAGTTTAAGATTTCTGTTTACACAAGATTTTTTGATAGTTCAGCTTCAAGTAGCAACTGAAAGATCTCCCTCTGGATTTTCTCAAGGCTGGAAATAATGTAGGAAAATTTTTGTTTCTTCAAAAACTAGTGCAATTTTTTTGGAAGGTTAAAAAATAGGGGCTCCTGGGTGGCTCAGTCTTAGGTTAAGTGTCTGCCTTCAGCTCAGGCCATGAACCCAGGATTCTGTGATCAAGTCCTGCAAGTCCCTGAGCAGGGAGTCGCTTCTCCTTCTCCCTCTACCCCTACCCCCTGCTCATGCTCTCTCTCACTCTCTCTCTCTCTCTCTTTCAAATAAATAAAATCTTTAAAAATATATATATATATGTATATATATTCATTCTAGTGGACTTGATTTTTCATAAATAATCCTATTTAAGAATACTTCAAGTCCTTTCACACTTTGCTGGTGTTTTTTTTTGGAGGGGGAACTGCGTGGATCATCTTTTATTTATAAACTGTACACCTGACTGCAATCCCAGGCAAAAAGAACCCAACCTGTCCATTGTTGCTTATAAAGACAGTCTTCTGATATCTTCTGGTGTATCTCTGCATTATTAAGGCAAACTGTCAACATTTGTGACTACTTTTGGAAATCAGTGTAAAATTAAATACTTGTTTTCTCCCTGTACTTTCTGTAAGAGCTCTGAAACTTACTGACATCCATGTGATGCACTGCTAGCATGTGACAGATTGCATCTCCTGAAGTTCTAAGTTCTCATAACTATCAAGGTTTCACACTCAGTCTCCTCCATCAAATAGAGGAATGCATGTACAAAATTAAATAAATTATCCTCACATTTCTTGCTGAAATATTCAAAAAATGGTTCACTCATCTCTCCCCACCTCATTTATTGTACCTAATGCTTCCAAATATTAATTAATTATAATTCATTTTCAGAACCTTCTGAATGTCCCAATATCTTCTGTGTCCTTTGGAGGAATTTTTGAGAAGACTGGCTGGGAGACTGATAGAATCCCTATGCATTTCCTGCAATTCATGATAAGAACACCAAATACTGTTAACAACATATCCACTGCATTTCCTGGCATGCTCAAGTGTGAAGTCTCTTGGTTCCAACACTGTAACAGCTCAGGCTTATTTGACATACTGGCTACATCAAGTCAATATTAGTTGGCTGCATTTCACGCTAACTTTCGGCAGTTCAGTCCAACTCCTAGATTTGGGGGGAGGGGTAGAGGAGGGTAACTCATGCTGTCTTATTTCTTTTCTCCTTAGTCTATTTTTATCTTCTTTTCCTCAGCTTTTTATATGTGACTGCTTCTACCAGGGCATGATCTCTGGCATCTGCTCCACCAAACAAATAAAGTTTTTTCAATGAAGAATACATTTTATTATTAATGATAGTACATAAGCATTTGTTAATAATGAATCTGAGGCTTTTACCTTGAAAGTCCTATGGGATAATATATACTTAGAGATGTAGTATTGAGGCAGAGTCAGCAAATATATCCCTTTTCCTTCAACATGTCTGACCTTCCCTACATATTTTCTTTATGAAGTATGTTCTCAGAAAATAAAAGAGCAGAGAAAGTTTGGGTCAAGAAAAGCTAAGAAACTAGAGGAGATATTCATACAGATTAACATTCCAAATGAGAAATGAATGTGAAACAATCCCCTTTCTGGATCATTTACATACCCTAGAGGATACTTGTGTACCCTTTAAGTCTCACCAAAGTTCCACTTTGCTTGGTTTAAGAAATGACTTTCAGGGGGCACCTGGGTGGCTCAGTCCTTAAGCATCTGCCTTCGGCTCAGGGCACGATTCCAGCGTTCTGGGATCGAGCCCCGCATCAGGCTCCTCTGCTGGGAGCCTGCTTCTTCCTCTCTCACTCTCCCTGCTTGTGTTCCCTCTCTCGCTGGCTGTCTCTCTCTCCATCAAATAAATAAATTAAATAATCTTAAAAAAAAGAAATGACCTTCAGGGGTGCCTGGGTGGCTCAGTCCTTAAGCATCTGCCTTTGGCTCACGGTGTGATCCCAGAGTCCTGGGATCAAGCCCCACATCAGGCTCCTCTGCTGGAAGCCTGCTTCTTCCTCTCCCACTTCCCCTGCCTGTGTTCCCTCTCTCGCTGGCTGTCTCTCCTTCTGTCAAATAAATAAATAAAATCTTAAAAAAAAAAAAAAAAAAAGAAATGACCTTCAGTGAAAAGAGCCTGATGAAAACTTCTCCCTTCTGTTTCATATTCATTCACCCCAGGAATGCGCTGTTATCAATGGAATTATGTAACATCAGTCATAAGTAAATTGTTTATATGCTTTTATTTTCCAAATAAATAAATTTGTATTTGCAATTTATTTATTTTATCTCATATCATTTATTGTCTCTACCACAAAATATATTAAAATGCCAATTGTAGGAATAAACATATATCACATTAAACTATTGATCCTCACCCACTCTTCTTAGTGTTTACTTTTCTATTTAGTTTGGAAAATTCTAACAACTAAATAAATTATATTACTTTGTAATAAATTCGAGATATTTCTAAATAGTTCATACCATTCAGCTGCATTGTTTCACGATGGACAAATAGATAATAAGAAAAACTGGAAAGTCTGACACAAATGTTATAGCAACACCAGCATCTTTAGACATAAATACATGTCAACTCGCTTGCCAGATAGTAACTGTACAACTTTAGGCGATTTACTTTTTAACCCTTCCTTTCCCTAACTGTATTTCTATTTATCTGTATTACAAATGGATAAGTTCTGGGGTGCCTGCGTGGCTCAGTTGGTTAAACAGCTGACTCTTGATCTCAACTCAGCTTGATCTCAGAGTCGTGAGTTTAAGCTCCATATTAGGCTCCACGCCCAGGGTGGAACCTACTTAAAAAATATATATATATAAGTCCTAGGGATTTGTATTTTTAATAAGCTTTTCAGCATTTCCTATGCAGCTGAATTTGGTCCATAAATAGGTGCTGGAAACTATTACCTAAAACCAACCCTGTTCCATCACATTTTTATACAAAGTGTATCTATTGATTATAAAATTAAATATTAAGTCAATGAACAAAGTTGTAAGGAGAAAAATCCTAAATTAAAACAAACAAACAAACAAAAAACCACCTAAGAAGAGTAAATCATTTGAATCTGCTTTTGGAGTACAGCTTAATGATAAAGATAACTCTCTTGGGATTTTTTATTTTTTGTCTTCAATCCGTACCTTCTTTTCCTTGTTATTTTTGATGATGCCTACTTTTTTTTTTTTTTTTTGCTTGAGGACGTATATTTAGTACACAAAATATTTGTACAAGATTTTCCCTCATATATCCTCATACAAGGGAAATGCAGAATAAGTTAAGAGGAATGCCTCAGATGGAGTTTTCATCCAGATGCATCAATGTTAAAGAGCAGTGTCTTCTTCTATAGCATTGAAAAAGAATGTCTGATACTCTGACTTCTGTAATATGGTAATCTGGCAAACTAGATATCCTAAAAAAGCAACAAAATAAAACATCAAAAACAAACTAAAATGTATGTTAAAACAAATGTGTTTGAAACTACTGATGAAATGGTAAGGCATTTAGAGAAATCCCTCATAGAAGGAGAGGAGAGAGGATGAGGGAAGTGGGGAAAGGGAGAAAGAAGAAGAAGGAGGAAGAGGAGGAGGAGGAGGAGAAAGAAATGGAGTATTAAAACAAAGTGGTTATCAGCTTTTGGAGAAGTTGACAATCCAGAAATCTGTGTTATGGAGGTTCAGTTTTAAAATCTATATGATGGTGAATTGATTCAGGGACTCACACACGAAGCTGTGATCAATGAAAGATGACCCAGATTAAAAGATACATAAAGCTGTGACTACTGAAGGATGACCCAGATTAAAAGTGCATTTCCACTTCCACAGTGGAGACAAGGTCACTTTTGTGTCTCTTCCTTGATGGGGGTGGGGGTAAAGTGGCATTGTCCTCAGAGTTTTTAAGACTAGGCAAGACTGGAAACTAGCTGTAATTAAAAAATACATCTGCTATTTAAAAATAATAAATTGTATTCTTTTAAAAAATTCTTGGAAGATGTCATAGGAAAATACCAAAAGATAAGTGATAAAGCAGGAAAAATATTAAGGACTAATAAAAAATATGGTGGGAAAATTATCATAATAAATGATGAAGTCTTTTAAAAAAGAACAAGGCAAAAGACTATAAAAATCTGAAATAAAAACGGGCAAAAATATGAATAAAGAATTCTCAAGGGGCACCTGGGTGGCTCAGTCATTGGGCATTGGTCTTCAGCTCAGGTCATGATCCCAGGGTCCTGGGATTGAGTCCCGCATCAGGCTCCCTGCTCGGTGAGTCTGCTTCTCCCTCTCCCTCTGCCTGCCACTCCCCCTGCTTATGCTCTGTCTCTGTCATATAAATAAAAATAAAATCTTTAAAAAAAAAATTCTCAAAATTATGATATAAAAATAGTTCTTAAATACATGAAAATATATTTGATCTCCCTCAAAATAAAATAAATGCAAATATTTTAACAAAATACAGAAGCATTATATATGACCTACGAAACTGGAAAAAATTCAAAAGCTGTCAACACTTCTGTTGATAGAGTTATGGAAAAATAGGAATTCATAAAATACAGATAGAAATACACAATGGTGCAGGCTTATGGAGAAGTTGGTAATATTACCAACCTGCATATTCATTTACCCTTTGACCCACCAGTCCTATTTTTATGAATTTACCCTTAAGTTACACCTCAAATAATTAAAACTACATGTACAAAAAGTTTATTAATTATGACATTAGTTGCAATTACAAATATTGGAAATAATCTGAATACAATTCCATAGGAGATTAGTTGAGTAGCCTATGGTATTTAATGTAATGGAGTACTAGAAAAGAAGAATGAGAAAGTTATTTTGAACATATAGGAAGTGATTTCTAGAATTATATTGTTAATGAAAAAAGTAAAGCACCAAAAAAACCCACTTATATGTAAGAAAAGTAAGGGAAATGATTAATGTGTGTGTGTACCTATCTACATACACATGTGTTTGTCACAAAGCAAATTCAAGGTAAATCAACGATGGAAAAAATCTAAAATGCAATACAAATAGATGCAAATGAATCTAACCTTATTTCAAATACATTACAAAACCACATAGTAAGTGAGGGTATGATTTTAATTATGTTCTATATCTTAACAACTAAATATGCATTTTATTATTACTCTATGTATCTATCATTGATGATACGCATATTAATTTGGATATGTGAAATGTTTCATAATCTAGAAAACAGATTCCTCAAGTGCTGTAGACACACTAGTAAGTATTCAGGTAATATTTTAAGAATGTAGGCTCTGTAATCATGTAGCATCCATTCAAATCTGTTATCTTGCACAAATTCCTTAACACTATATGCCTCAGTTCTTTATGAAATCATTTTATAAAAGTATCTATGAAGTAATACCACTGTGAAGATTAAACAGTTATTATACATAAACTGCTTAGAACAGTATCAAGCACATAATTAGAGATCAATAGACATTAGCTGGTAATACTAGCATAGAAGCCATTTCTCTAGGACCCAGAGCCCAGGACCATGAATTTGTATCTAAATTCTAGTGAGAGATGGAACCACTATTTTAGTAAATATATTCTACAATGGCACTAACAGTGGTTCTCAACTGAGGGTGCACATCAGCATCACTGTTGATCTCTTTAAAATTATAAATAAACAAAACACAGAGACTCTACATCACCAAAAACATATTGAATGGAAGTTTTAGACATGAGGTCCAACTCTACATAAGTTCAAAAATGTCTTAGGTGGTATCAGTAAGTATTCCTTAAGAACTGCAGTGATAGGAATTTTGAGGGAGTATTAATAGTTAAAAGGCAATAATTCTATCACCTCAGACAGAGAATTAAGCATTAGTTTTTCTTCCATAAAATTAGATTAATGATTACTTACAAGGAATTCCTTACAAGCAGGGTTGGTGTGACGATTAATGGAGGTAACATATAGAAAGCACCTAGTTCATTGTTAGTACTCAATGAATAATGGCTATTATATTCTGTTCTTGTAGAAAGCTGAAAAACCACATAAAAAGAAGAAATGGTGTATTTATAAAAGATCATAGATAATGTAATTCAGTATCATATTTTAATAAGATCTGTAATTTTGGTAGAATTTTAAGCTCTATTTTAACACTATTAGACCAAATCCTATAAAATACAAAAATACCACCTATTTTCACAAAGGTAATTGAAGGTCTTAGCACAATTTCAAATAATGGATTTATGCTGCTGACTTGCACACATAAATGAGTGCCCTTGTGAATTGAAAGATATTCAAGCATGTTTATCATAGTCAGAGTCTGCCACTGCATACTGATCAACACCCCTCACTCATTAACATACAGGACTCTTTGCTTGAGCTTTCATTTGCATGCTCTTCTAAAAGCTCCTTTTTCCCCTCACTATTCAAACAGCCAATGACCTTTGTAATCAACAAGAAAATTAGAAGCAGGTGGTACCTTATTTTTAATGATGTTGAGACCAAATTGTTTAACTTAATTCTGAACTATTTTCTTCCAATCCTTTTTAATGCCTGACAAATATTATGTGAAGGTAGACAGCAACTCTGACTTTCTCATTGTCTCTGATCAAGCTCTGTAACTAACCCTTTGCTTTTATATTTAATTAATATGATGAAAACATTTCTCATCTATCAGTATTTTACTTTTTCCTGGAGCCCCTAGTATAAACACAGTAACATTGGGATTTCGCTAATGTTCTGGCAATCTTCACAAATTTACCTAGATTATTATAAATGGAACTGAGAACATTTCCTACAGGCTTGTAATTATTTCTTTTAATGAATGTATATTAGTCAATGGGAAATAAAGTTTCAACATCATAAATGGCAAGTAATTGGCCTTGTTTTCTCTTTTGCTTTACAATATTTTTAGTCATATTTATTCAAAATAAGCTCATTTCCCTAAAATTTCTCAGGAGAAGAACCAATGAATTTTTGTTTTAGCTTTTATATATTTCAAGTGTATAATGAATTAAGTTATAAAGACTGCCAATTACAGTCATATCTAAATTATCTACAAACAAATTGTGTGCCTTCTGAACCCAAAGTAAATTCAGTATCAGATCAGGTTCTCTACACTATTTAATGCAGGTCTACTCTACAATTTCCTATTACCCAAGAAAAATAGTTCAAAGAAACCAAAATTTTCTCAAAATGCATCATCCAAATCTCCTGAAATAGAATTCTGGATATGCCACAGCTTCCTTTTGTTACTTTAAAGCAATTTAGTGTTCATTATACTTTACATCTCACAATCTATTCAGCAATCTCTCCATTATGATTACCATTTGAATTTTACTATTACCCTATAGCAAATTAAATATTTATTCTACCAGACTGTAAAACAGAAATATTTCTGGGAGCAAAAACAAAAACTTATCAAATATTTTACCTTTCATTTAAAATAATCTAAAATGACCTCCCCTTAATGACTTGCCAGTATTTTTTAAGACCAGTTTAACTATTAATGTTTTGTAAAAAGGATGGGTTCTTTTCAGCTATTCACACATTATTCAGTGTTGTTTTAAATATTTTACCTACATATATATTTAAAACACATATACAAGTCCAAAGATTGTTATTGGCAGTAAAGTCTTAAAACCAATCAAGTAGAAGCCTGCTTAAAAACAAATTGTCTTTTCAAAAAAAAAATCAAATCCAAATTTCTTTTGAGGTCCATTAGTGTGGGAGATGGTTCTTCATCCCCTCTGTTTCAGTCTGGAGGTGTCTTTAGGTCTAAAATGAGTCTCTTGTAGACAGCATATGGATGGGTCTTGCTTTTTTATCCAATCTGATACATTATGTCTTTTGATTGGAGCATTTGGTCCATTTATATTCACAGTAACCATTGATATGAACTTATTACCACTGTATTTGTGTAAAGTTCCTCCTTCTGTAGATTGTTTTTTTCTGGTCTGTGTTACTCTTGGGGTCTCTAGTCACTTACAGGATCCCTCCAAATATTTCTTGCAGGGCTGGCTTGGTGGTCACATATTCTTTCCGTATCTGTCTGCCCAGGAAGCGCTTTATCACAATTTCCATTCTGAGTGACAGTCTTCCTGGATAAAGAAGCGTTGGCTGCATGTTTTTCTCATTTAGTACCCTGAATATATCATGCCAGCCCTTTCTGGCCTGCCAGGTTTCTGTGGATAGGTCTGATGTTAGTCTGATTTTCCTCCCTCTGTAGGTAAGGAACCTCTTGGCTCTGGCTAGAGCTACTCTCAAAAGAAAGCTGGGGTAGCAATCCTCATACTACACAAACTACATTTTAAACCAAAAACTGTAGTAAGAAATGAAGAGGGACCCTATATCATACTTAAAGGGTCTATCTAACAAGAAGATCTAACAATTGTAAATCTTTATGCCCCCAACCTGGGAGCAGCCAATTATATAAACCAATTAATAACTGAAGTAAAGAAACACATTGAAAATAATACATTAATAGTAGGGACTTTAACACCCCACTCACAGCAATGGACAGATGATCTAAACAGAAGATCAACAAAGAAATAAGGGCTTTGAATGATACACTGGACCAGATGGACTTCATAGATATATACAGAACATTCCATCCTAAAACAACAAAATACTCATTCTTCTCAAGTGCAAATGAAACTTTCTCCAGAATAGATCACCTACTGGGTCACAAATTAGGTCTCAGCCGTTACCAAAAGATTGAGATTATTCCCTGCATATTTTCAGACCACATGTTTTGAAACCTGAACTCAATCACAAGAGGAAATTTGGAGGGGACTCAAACACCTGGAAGTTAAAGAGCATCCTGCTAAAGAATGAATGGATCAACCAGGAAATTAAAGAAGAATTTAAAAAAATTTATGGAAACTAATGAAAATGAAAACACATCAGTTCAAAACCTTTGGGATATAGCAAAGGCGGTCCTAAGAGGGAAGTACACTGCAATACAAGCCTCTCTAAAAAATTAGAAAAATCCCAAATATACAAGCTAACCTTATACCTAAAGGACCTGAAGAAAGAACAGCAAATAAAGCCTAAACCAAGCAGAAGAAGAGAAATATTTAATAAATATTAGAGCAGCAATCAATGAAATAGAAACCAGAAGAACAGTAGAACAGATCAATGAAACTAGAAGCTGGTTCTCTGAAAGAATTAATATGATCGGTAAACCTCTGGCCAGACTTATCCAACAGGAAAGAGAAAGGACCCAAATTAATAAAATAATGAATGAAAGCAGAGAGATCATGACCAACACCAAGGAAATACAATTTTAAGAACACGTTATGAGCAACTATATGCCAACAAATTAGGCAATATGGAAGAAATGGATATATTCCTGGAAACTGATAAACTACCAAAACTTCCAAAACTGAAACATGAATAAATAGAAAATCTGAACAGACCAATAACCAGCAAGGAAATTGACGCAGTAATCAAAAACCTCCTAAAAAACAAGAGTCCGGGACTAGATGGCTTCCCAGGGGAATTCTATGAAATATTTAAAGAAGATAATGCCTATTCTACTGAAGCTGTTTCAAAAAATAGAAATGGAAGGAAAATTTCCAAACTCATTCTAAGGCCAGCATTACCTTGATCCCAAAACCAGGCAAAAACCCCACCAAAAAGGAGAATTACAGACCAATATCCCTGATGAACATGGATGCCACAATACTCACCAAGATACTAGCCAACAGGATCCAACAGTACATTAAAAGGACTATTTACTTAAACATGACCAGGTGGGATTTATTCCTGAGATGCAAGGGTGGTTCAACATTTGCAAATCAACAATGTGATAGATCGCATTAACAAAAGAAAAGACAAGAACTATACAATCCTCCCAACTGATGCAGAAAAAGCATTCAACAAAATACAGCATCCTTTCTTGATTAAAACTCCTCAAAATGTACGGATAGAGGAAACATACCTCAATATCATAAAAGCCATCTATGAAAAGCCCACATGGAATATCATTCTCAATCGGGAAAAACTGAGAGCTTTTCCTTGTTAAGGTCAGGAGCACAACAGGGATGCTCACTCTCACCACTATTGTTCAACATAGTACTGGAAGTCCTAGCCTCAGCAATCAGACAACAAAAAGAAATAAAAGGCATTCAAATTGGCAAAGAAGTCAAACTCTCACTCTTCACAGATGACATGATACTTTATGTGGAAAACCCAAAGGACTCCACCCCAAAATTGCTAGAACTCAAACAGCAATTCAGCAACATGCCAGGATACAAAATCAATGCACAAAATCAGTTGCATTTCTATATATTAAAAATGTGACTGAAGAAAGAGATATTAAGGAATCAATCCCATTTACAATCACACCCCAAACCATAAGATACCTGCAAATAAACCTAACCAAAGAGGTAAAGGACCTGTACTCTAAAAACTACAGAACACTTATGAAAGAAATTGAGGAAGACACAGAGATGGAAAAACATTCCATGCTCATGGATGGGAAGAACAAACATTGTTAAAATGTCTATCCTTCCCAGAGCAATCTACACATTCAATACAATCCCTATCAAAATAACATTAACATTTTTCACCGAGCTGGAGCAAACAATCCTAAAATTTGCATGGAACCAGAAAAGACCCTGAATCACCAAGGGAATGTTGAAAAAGAAAAGCAAAGCTGTGGACATCACAAGGCCTGACTTCAAGCTATATAACAAAGCTGTGATCATCAAGACAGCAATGGTATTGGCACAAAAACAAGACACACAGATCAACAGAACAGAATAGAGAGCCCAGAAATGGACCCTCAACTCTATGGTCAACATCTTTGACAAAGCAGGAAAGAATATCTGTGGAAAAAAGATAGTGTTTTCAATAAATGGTGCTGGGAAAATTGGACAGGGTGATGGACATTAAGCAGGGCAAGTGATGTGATAAGCACTGGGTGTTATACACAACTAATGAATCATTGAACACTACATCAAAAACTAATGATGTACTATATGTTGGCTAACTGAATTTAAAATTAAAAAAAAGAAAAAAATCAAATCCACAAATCTTGTTTACCTTTATTTTTTATGATACATTTATATATTGGATAATTATCAAATAATCTGAAGTAGCTTAAAATGAAAGACATTAAAATATGATTTTAACTGCAATAGAAAATCAAGACCATAGGAAAAAGTTAGGGAAATCTGGTTACCAAAAGGGCTACCCTATGTTTTTCACAGAGTTCCAAATATACCTATGAGCTTTATGACACCCAGAAAAAAAAAAAAAGTGAAAAGAATATAATAAACAGCACAGCTCTTATACTGGAAAAACTAAACAAATGAGAAAACTAAAATTAGAACCTATGTTTAAGATAATCAGCATCTAACCACTATAACATTAAACTCAAAATTCAGATGAAGATTTCAATGCATGTTTTAAGTTCAAAGTTTTCTATGTCAGGAAAGCTTGTAAGAATGCCATATACTGCTAATGTCATACAGTGCCATATACTAGTATTTTGGAAATGTCAGAGGAGACAGAATATAAACCAAATAGCAATAAACCTAAGTAAAGTGGAAAGAAAGGTTTAACTACTCTTTCTATGGTCTTTGTCTTTATGGCCTGAGGGATGTTTGAGGATTTGACATTTAATTAATATTCTCTGCAATATTAACTCAAATAATGAATGGGTGGACATGATATCAGATCTAAAATAACTAAGAACTCAAAGACTGTATAAAAGGACAACCATCTGTGCTTTATTGTTGAGGATGTTTGCTGAGAAATGAGTTATCAGTAAAATTGAGATACAGAATCAGTGGAGAATAGCAGACTTACTGTGGGATCATTTTGCGATATATACAAATATCAAAATATTATGTTATAAACCTGAAACTAATATAATGTTGTATGTCAATTGTATCTCAATAAAAAAATGCTCAATTAAAACCACAAAAACAGAAAAAGACTGGAAGACAAAAATAAGAAGAATAAACAAGGGCAATAAACAGAAAACAGTAACAAATATGGTACATATTAACCAATTATACCAATAAGCACTTTGAGTATCGATGGTCCACACGTACCAATTAAGAGACAGAGATTGTCAGAGTGGATGAAAAAACAAGACGCAGGGGCGTTTGGGTGGTACAGCTGGTTAAGTGCCTGATTGTTGGTTTTGGCTCAGGTAGTAATCTCAGGGTCATGAGATCAAGCCGCACATCAGGCTCTGTGCTCAGTGCAGAGTCTGCTTAAGACTCTCTCTCCCTCTGCCTCTCCCCCCTGCACTCTCTCTCTAAGATAAATAAGTAAATCTTAAAAAAGAAAAAAAAGACGCAAATATGTGTTGTTTATAAGAAACCCACTATAAATTTGTAGACACACACAGATTAAAAGTAAATGAATAGAGAAAAATACACCATGGTAACACTAATCAAAAGCAAGCTGGAGTAGCTATATTAATATCAGACAGGGCAGACTTCAAAGCAAGTTATCAGGGATAAAGAAGGACACAGGAATAAAGGAGTCAATTCTTCATGAATGTCTAACAATCCTTAACATGCATGTGCCTAACAATAGAGCTACATGAGGTGAACTATGTGAGGCAAAACCTAAGAGAATTGCAAAGAGAAATAGATGAATCCACTGTCATAGTTGGAGATTTTAACACCCTTCTCTTAGAAACGGGCAGATCCAGCAGGCAGAAAATCTGTAAGGACATAACTGAACTCAACAACAGCATCAATTAACTGGATATTATTGACATCTACAAACTATTTTATCCAACAACAGAACAGACACTCTTCTTAAGCTCACATGGAACACTCACCAAAATAGAGCACATTCTGGGCCATAAAAAACATCTTAACAAATTTAAAAGAATAGAAATCATACAATTCCTATTCTCAGATAACAATGGAATTAAACTAAATATTAATAGCAGGGAAAAAACTGGGGAAAAAAACAAACAAAAAGCCACAGAGATGAAACAACACACTTCTAAATAACACACGTGTTAAAGAAGTTAGACCCCTACCTTCTCACAGAGGTTGAGAAGAGGGGGCCTTATCTCTCTTGATACAAACCTTTCAAAGGGATGGCTCTTTTTGTAAAGACAAGCTTGGGTTGTAGAAGATACATCAGAGAGGGACAGCAAAGGATTTACATGGGGAAGTTTTCTAAATTAATGCTTCTAAGAAGAGGGAGGTCAAGCACTTTTAGTCAGGCGTGACTGGAATGAACAGTAAATTCTTTCAGCTGCATTGAGCTTTCTTAGGCAGGCATTTTAAAGGGTCTGGTGTTGTCCTAGGAACAGGACCTTGAGCTGATAGAAACAATGCTAATGTTCACTCCAGGCTCTTAGTGGTGTGTGGGACAGGGTGAATGCAATCACTTCTGCTATGAGTTAGCAGATCTTACAGGCCAAGTTTGAGGCCTAGCTGAGAAGAGCGCTCACTAGAGAGAAGTTTGGTCAAGGAAGGAGTCTTTGTCACCATATATAAAGGTAAGAACTAATTCTTCATTTTCATAAATAGATTCTTGTTCTGGGAATTACAGTTACAATACATTGGTTATAGCACAGCAGCTTCTACTTTGCTAGGAAAATTCTTGGTGTTCTAAAAGGCTATATTACAGTGTATTATAGTATTTCACCTTAATAATATGCGTGTACTCTTGAATAGAGAGTAAAAATGTTAAATTGAAGGTAATGTTATACTAGCTTAAGTTTATTTTTTGGCACCCTATTCAATACCAAATTCTTTGTATGTGATATTCAATGCTAAAGATAATTTTAATTAGGTTATATTTAACACACTAAAGCTACTTTTAGAAGAGGTCACATTTGGTGTTTTATTTTTTATGTTACCTTAACAAAAATTATGTATGCATATTGAGCACCATAAAAATTCCAAATACTGTGTGTGTGTGTGTGTGCGCGTGCATGCATACACACACACACAACTATGTGCTTTGTAGTAGGAGGAAGATTACCATATGATAAGCATACACTTTTCAAAAAATAAATGGGCAGGCAGTTACAGACGTAGTAAATCCTTAATGGAAGTTTGAACCACTTTCTAACTCCTGCATAGAACTTTTCAGAAGTACTCTTAAAAAGAGAACAATGTAGCAAACACTGGTGGAACATTAAACTATATAATATTCCTGTTAAACAACATGTAACAAGAAAGCAACTTTCCAAATTTTGTTTTCTAAACCAAAATTGCACACCTCATGCTAACAAATTAAGAAGTAAACAAGTTTATTCACATTCAAATAAGAAGTGTTGGGGCTCTGCATGTCAGGCACTTCCCTATGGAACACTACTAGGTTTGCAACTGCATATATCAACTCATGTATGTTTAGGGTAAAATATAATAGGTAAGTATGAAAAGAGACCAATGCACAAATGTTTATATTTGCATTGCAAGATACTCCACAACTATGATAATTATTCAAGATATACAGACAGAAGGTCTGTTTTTTTTTTTAAAGGTCTTCAATTAGGCAACTTATATTATAGTAGGCTTCATAACTTACAAAGCAAGAAAATTAATAGGGGGCCCAATATGAATACAGGGTGAAAGTATTTGCAAAGCACATATCTAATAAAGACATACTGAGACTTTACAAAGAACTCCAACAATTCAATAAAAAAAAGAGAACCCAATAAAAATGGTCAAAATATGTGAACACTTACAAAAGAAGATATTTAAATAACACATGAAAAGATGCTTAACATCATTAGTCATCAGGGAAATACAAATTAAAACCAAAATGGGATAGCATTCCATATCTACAAAAACGGCCACAATAGACAAGGCAGACAATATCAAATGTTGGCATGTGGAGTAATGGAACTATTCAAAAATTGTTGGTAGGTATGTAAAACGGTATAGTCCCACTGGAAAACAGTCTGGCAGTTCTCAAAAAGTTAAACATAAAACTACCATATAATCCTAGCAATTCCACTCCTAGGTAAGTATCGAAGATAAATAAAAACACATGCCCACACAAAGATTTGCACACAAATTAGGTTACATGTAAGGTTCCTAGCAGCACCAGCCATAATAGCCAAAAACTAGAACAACCTAACTGTGGATGAACTAGTTAGAGTAGGAACTGTAAATGGGCATGAGGCATCTTAGAAAGAAAGGGTGTGAAAATATTATAAAATGGATTTATAGTAATGGCTGCACTACTTGGTGAAGTCATTAAGTCACTGAGTTGTACATTTAAATGGATGAATCTTCTGTATATGTAAAACATACCTTAGTAAAGTTGTTGAAAATATTCTTTTTTTTCCCTGCCTGTCTACCTAGATTTTGAATTCAGATATGAGATAAATATCGTGAGGGCATGTAATAAAAAGCTTTTTTAATAAAAATATATGCGAAGATGCTTGTCCTAACAGTGAATAAGTTTGATCTGACGATCTGCCTCACTGGTTTGACAACAGAGAGTGGCATTTTCTTTCTCTTTCTTTCTTTCTTTTCTTTCTTTCTTTCTTTCTTTCTTTCTTTCTTTCTTTCTTTCTTTCTTTCTTTCTTTCTTTCTTTCTTTCCTTCTTTAAGAGAGAGAAAGAGAGAGAGTGGGGAAGGGCAGAAGGAGAGGGAGAAAAAGAGAATCTTAAGCAGGCTCCATGCCCAGTGCAGAACCTGACATAGGGGCTTCATCTCATGACCCTGAGATCATGACCTGAGCTGAAATCAAGAGTTGGACACTTAACTGACTGAGCCACCCAGGCACCTCAAGAGTGGCATTTCAAATTAGATTATAAGGAAGGTATTTTTCATAAATTGGATGGGCAATCTGCAGTTTTGATAAAAACTCTGATAAAAACGTAAGATGTGAATGCAAAATACAAGTGTTTTCTAGCCCTTTCAGTGTAAAAGAAGGTGCCTCTAACTGAAATAATAGTAAGTAAAATTAGTATTTTATCAAGCCTGGTAAAAATTTTTAGTTATAGTTTCTAGAAATAGAGAAAGTAACAGACTCTAATGCATTTATAATAAAACGCTTCAATTACTTGTTTCTAAATCTGTTTGTTCACCAAAATGAACAGGGAACTACTCAAATTATCTGGTTTCAAAACACTAAACATATTTTTACATATGATAATTTGGGGGATATCGCTCAGAAGGAGTTCAAAGTATCGAGTGACATTATTATGCCAAAATTATTCTATTATCACCCATCTATTTTGTGTGAACAAGGTTATTCTGTTCTTATAACTATTGACATATAAAATCGGTATGTAAGAGACGCAAAAACCCACCTCAGAAATATGTGAACCCGTGTATATACAAACTAATTGGAAAAAGCCCTCATTCTTGAGAACCAAGACAGGCAGTCTAGACAGGAATCTTTTGCAGCGAGTCAAGCATTTAGAGAATAAATTGATTATGGAAGGTTAATTACTAGATTTTAAACCAAAAGGAGTTGGAGAAAGAGAGAAAGGGAAATAATTCTGAGCATTTAAATCTAAAAGCTGAGGAAGAATAAGGTGGTAAATAGTATCAATGAAGGGTTGAACACCAGAGTTCCTTAGCAGGGAGTTATAATTTCACACTACATCAGGTTACTTTTCAGACCTGGATGGCAGCATACTATAAATAAAAGTCAAAGACACACCAAAACAAGATGTAAAAGGAGGGATAGAAGTAGGGAGTCTTCTACATGTGACAATTTAACATATAATCACAGATGAGCTTTCCAAGCCTGTGACACTAAGAGAAACAGCAGACACTGACTAAATCCAGGTGAACAGATCCATAAAGGAGTGGCCATAAAAAGAGAGGTCAGAGAATAAAATTACAGATTGGTACTGGAACAACGAGAAACACAAATATGAATATGTATCCAAATTAGATGAAACTGAATGTCTTACGTTCAAAGCAAATGGTATTTTAATTTATGACAGTATTTTGCAATGCATACTTTCTGTTTATTGGAACCATCATAATTATTTTGGCATACATAATTTCAGTAGTGCTACCTAATCATGTGAAAAGTTAGGCACAAATAGTGAAACTTCTTAGATCTAGGACTTTAGGCAAGTTTCTTATTTTATACAAACTCAATTTCATAGTGTCATCATGAGCATTAAATGAAATAAAGACTGTGAAGCTTTTACTACTGTATCTGTCATACAATATATTCTCCATAAATTTTGGCTGCTTGGTAGTAGTTAGTATTTGCACTGTTCAATTGTTTTTTGGGTATAGAGGCAAATAACACTGATCTTGCATGCAACTGAAAATTGTATAAGGGGCGCTTGGGTGGCTCAGTTGGTTAAGTGTGTCTTCAGCTCAGGTCATGCTCCCAGGGTCCTGGGATTGAGCCCTGCATTGGGCTCCCTGCTCAGCGGAGAGCCTGCTTCTCCCTCTCCCTCTGCCTGTTGCTCTGCCTACTTGTGCTCTCTATCTCTCTGTCAAATGAATAAATAAAATCTTTGAAAAAAAAAAAAAGAAAGAAAGAAAATTGTATATAAACATTTTCACTGGTATTTTAAAAATCTAAACTCAATTTAAATTCACACAAGAACCAAATTCAGAGCAGGCGAGGGGTGTCTTGAGGTCTGAGTCAAACATTTACGCTTGTTCTGTAAGAGCATCACAGGGCTACTATGCTACCACTGCCGGTATCGCGGTGGGCCTTGTTTTCATTGTGCTTCATCAAACTTCACTTGCCTGGTTTGCCTATGAGGGGGGAAAAAAAAGAAGAAGAGGGGAAATAATATCTACTAATGAGATTTTTTTGAGAATAAAATGTTAAAGACAATGTACAGGCAGCACATAGAACAGTGAAAGCAACTAGTACAAGCCCAACAAAAGGTTATTAGAGTTCAAGTGGTTGCTATCACTAGACATGCTCCCTCTCTCCACTGTTTGACTTCCACGTGTTCCAGACACCTCTAATTCTCACTTTCTAACACACTGGTACTATAAAAAAGGAATCTTAAGGTTCCTTGCTTGTCTTTCAAATGCTCTTTCAGAAGCCTGTGCCACTGACATTAGCAAAGGGCTAAATGGGAGAACTTCTTTTAAAAGGACTGACCCATAGGTGATCACTTAAACACTGCTATAAGATAGAGCAAGTTCATAACACAGAATGAATTATTATTCAAGCAAAAAAATAAAAGATGTTTCCTGAATATATGACAGAATTTTTACTTCTATATTTTGTGCTGAGATGTTGAACTGGCAGTAACAGTCCTTGATCCATTACTCGGTTAGAGCTCCCTGTGCATTTCCTGTGGTTCCTGACCCTCCCCATGCTATTATAGGACAGTGATGTGCTTTGTGCCAAAGAACATCACCATGTCTTTCCCTGGATGTCCAGACCAGCAAGAGTGAGCCTCAGACAATCCTCATGAGTTGCATTATGTAAACTGATCATTCGTATCTGCATGTGTGCCTCCTTCCTACCCATATACACCACACATGCGCACCTGCACACGTCCATGTATACCTTAACCATCATGAATTAAATAGGAAATGTGACATGCTTTTAAAGTACCTGGGTATGGTATATATTTACACTTTGTAACTCACCTTAAAATTAACAACTCAGAAGTATATTTATCATTCTATATCATTCTGAAGTAGGTAACAACCAGGACAGAACGGTGACATTTATTCACTGTCAATACCTTTGAGTAATGTCTAGCACTGAAGGACAACCAGTATTTTTAAATCAAAGGAAACGCATAAGAGAAATTGTATTAGCTTTAAAGACAATATACATGTATCCAAATCCTGGCTTCATCACTTACTATTTTTGTGAATCTGAACAAAGTAAATTTCTTTATTCACAGAGTTTTGGGGGATACTGAAGGACAACAGTACATAAGGATTTTTGGCTTGGATGAGTAGTGTTATAGGCAATTTCTTGCACATATCTTTCTATATTTAACGTAGTATCTATAATACAAGCGTACTAACTCTTAGAGAGCTTACAAGTAAAATAAAGAAGCATTTAATATTAAAGTGTATGCCAGGGTACCTGGGTGGCTCAGTTGTTAAGCGTCTGCCTTCGGCTCAGGTCATGATCCCAGCATTCTGGGATCCAGCCCCGCACCGGGCTCCCTGCTCAGCAGGAAGCCTGCTTCTCCCTCTCCCACTCCCCCTGCTTGTGTTCTCTCTCTCACTGCCTCTCTGTCAAATAAATAAATAAAATCTTTAAAATATATATTTAAAAAAATAAAGTGTATGCCAAATGCACAATGACTATGAGAGCAGTCATAAAGAATTTAATTAATCCCATCCCACTGATAATATTTCAAATACATCCACATGATTCATACCTCATGTCATAAACAGATGATCAAATCATCTAACAAATATGTTTACCCAATAAAAATTGTAATCAAATGTATGTTTCATTTATTTATAAGGAAAATAAACTGATATATAATTAAACAGTTTATATATTTGGGCAATATAATAACTAATATAAACTAATTTTAATTGAAAGTTTATTCTATATGACACCTGTCCTAAAAGTTAATGTATTTAATCCCTGAAACAAGCTTATATCAGGAAGTACTATCCTCATTCCCATAGTAGAGATGGAAAAAAAACAAGTAAACAATCAATCAAATAAACAAACAAGCCCTGGAGCCATAAAGTTTAGGTAAGTTGCTTAAGAAGCCTGGGCTAACATTGGGAGATAGAATCACTCAGCCACTGAGTGGGAGAATCTGCACAGAGGACATGGAGATCTTAACCATCACATGGGTATCACAGAGAGAGCCTCCAACTGTGAAACCTCAAATAAAAAGTCTTGGGTGTGTGTAGCTGTATGTAGATATATTAGGAATTAGTTTTTGTGTGTGTGTATATATGTTATATAAAGAAATAAATTAGTTTGTTCCTAGTAAATACCATAACCATAAGATAAGGGTAGCTGAGATCATCAGTAATTGAATCTGAGTCAAATTTATTTTATGTTTTTACAGTGACTTAACAACATAAAAATCCAGCAGAAGTTATTTCAGACTATTTTCAAGTAAAGATGGTGATATTTAATCTGCCTGACTTGCCCCTTACCTCATCCCTATTTTCTGATTGAAAATGTGACGAAAATATAGAAACAAATGTAAAAGTTCAAAATCCCTTGAACTAGCAATGTCATCCTGTGGAATCCAGTGTATATGAATGGGTTATGAGGCAGAATCATCAGTCCCAGACACGGTGAACACTGCCAATGATTTCTACCCTCCTCAGCTGTACGCTTTCACTTAGGTTCATGTTAGATTTACTCACAGATGAGCTGCTTTGTGGGGGTGATCAGAGCTGTTTCAAGATCCTCTAATTAGTTACCTTTTCATCTATGACAACTCCAGGATTTTACTTCTCAGTAGTGCTACAGATTAAGCAGCCACATCAGACAGAAAAATGCATGTTCATACTGAAAGGTGAGCAAAATAATTAGGAAGGGCTAGAGAATAGAAGGGCATTGGGTGCTGTGAACTTGAGGAGTTTTTGCACACCTTCTAATGACAGAACCAGCACAGCTTGCATCAAATTTTCCAGAGATATATTCACCTCAGCATAATCAGAGAACCAGACAGCAAGAACAGAAACATTCCTCAGCCTTGTAGATTCACTCTGTGCACATCAGTGGGCATCAGCATAACATCTGAGAAAAAACTCAAAAGGATGCAGGTGAAGAGTAAGGGGTAGGAGGAAAACACAGCGGCACTGCTCCTGGGGAAGCATAAGGCCTGGGTTGACCTCCTCTCATTAAAAGATAAGTGAAAAGAGGAAAACTAGCATGGGGCCCATGAAGAAATTCTGAAAACCAAATAGGGAGATAATGTGTTGAAAATACAGAAGAAGAACACATTTTAGTTAAAGATTTAGCAACGAAAACAATACGTTAGAAAGCATATGATATAGTTTTTGCAATAAATGTAAAAATAGGGCATGGGATCCAAATGGCTCCTGGTTAGTAGCCTGTAACCTCTCTTAAAAATTCCCAGAAAAAAAAATAACAAAATACAATATTAAAAACTGTAACTGGCAAGTTATAGTTAGACTTGCTATGGATGAAATCCATAAGGCATTAACAATAATTATAAGGGAATTGAAGCTAAATGGACCAAAAAAAATTTTTACTCAAGCTGCAGTACAGGGTTTATTCCAGCTTTGCCTCATGATATGGAGATAGTCAAAACAACTTGTAAAAGACACAACAGTGGTGCTGCTTTAGAAGATGATAATAAGACCGTAAGGACACAAAGTAACCGGAAAAATAAAACAGTAATGGAAAAGAGCCATGTAAGATCATCCTGTGAAATGGTATCATTTCCATTGTTTAAATTATTAATCAGCCCCATTATAACTGCACTTTCCAAGACATGATGGTATCTGAATACTGGTCTTTTTTGTGGTAATTAAAAAGTAGTTTAGCAGATAGGAAACTAATAATTAAAAACAATAAGAATGTACTAACTTTCTGAGAAGAAATAGTTTGCAAAATGTGCTTTTTAAGCGCTCTTTATCATGCTAAGATATTAATAAAATTTCCATTTTCTTAATTGTAATGGCAGTTTTAATCAATATGAAATGGAGGGCATAAAGCATAGAGATTTTCCTATATCTTAACTTTTTTTTTTTAATTAGGCAATTCAGTAGTCAGAAAACCCTCTTTATGAAATGCAGTATTAAAATATTCACCCCAAAAAAATATCCACCCAATAGCGTATTTATATACCAAGTAAGTGACAGATCATTTTCAACTTGATTTATTGAGGTATTCTTCTCAACTCTGAAAGACATGAATAGACTTTGTCAAAGACTTCCAACTAAGAAGTTACATGTAGGGCACAGTCCAATGTTTAAAGAGTTAAATAATAAAAAGAATTATTACAATTGCTGTTTTATCTTTCATCTCTTTGTTCAGATTAGCAGACTTTCCTTCATTTTCTACAAGTAAATGGTTGTTTTGAAATTCCTTGAAGATCTGTTCGGCCTCTATACAACTATATACCAGTGACTGACAGTCTGCACAAGGAACTCCTCCAGGAGCAGGGACTGCTGAGAATGACCTTTTGAAACCCCAGTGGTCCTCTAAACCCATTTGGCCCCACACTGTTGTTATTCTTGCCGGGAATATCCTTAATATTCTTGCTATCCCAAATGTATGAGTCCCTCAAATGACAGCCTCTCCTTGGGATGACATCTAAACCCTTCAGCATTATGGACTTGCTCACGTGAAGTTATCCCAGATAGCTCTCTTTTTTTTTTTTATCATACTCAAGGCACCGGCCATTCCAAACTGTACTTATTTATTATATTCTGCTTTCTCTTGCTTCCCAGGCTTCACATGTGTTTTTCTCACAGAACAATCTTAACTAAACCTCTTTTCCTGGCTAACCTCTATTTTTTCTGTAGGTCTCACTTTAAATGTTACATCTCCTAGGAAATCACTCAGAAACTCTGTAGTCTGAGCTTGGTACCTATCCTGTGGGTTTCTGTATTCTTCTCCCAGAACATCACTTATCAAACACATTATATGGTACAGTACATTTCTATCTCCTCATTAGATTTTAAATGTCCCTCATGTGTCACTGTGTGGCCATTATCTATCAGAGGACTAGGCATGTAGTAAGCACACATGTCATGGAAGGAAAGAAAAGGAAAGGGAAAGAGTGAGAGAGAAAAAAAGAGAAAATTGTAGTTTAAAAATCTGGGCGTTGTCTGTTTCAAATGTATTGTGTATTCTATGGATTAAGAAGTGAAAAAAAAATTGCTTTATTTTCAAAGCATTGAAACAAATTGAATTACATTTCATCTCTTCCATGAAGTTGCTCTAAGAGAGACAATAAAAATTTCTCACATCAGAACTTTCCCAATTCTGTGAGTTAGTTACCGAAATAGGAATAGTATGGTTACTTTCTTCTTTATTATGATTATTTTCTATGAACTTTATAAGTATCCACCCAGATTCCTGTGTCCTTCAAATTAAAACTGGTTATCTGAATTGCCACTAATTTGTTTATTCAATAAATATTTCTTAAGCGCTTATTGTATGTTAAATACCATGCTACCTTCTGTAGCAAACAGTAAGTCATTTGATTCTCAAAACAATCACATGAGGCACATACTATTATTATCACCATTTTGACATATGAGTAAAACATGACTTGAGTAAACAGCAGTTACGTAATTGTCACTCCCAGACAGCCAGACAGCCCAGCCAGTGCTCGTAATCTCCATCACTATTCTAATGCAGTTATTTGTTTTATCAAAATCTTAAATAAGTTTCTGTGATTCACAAGCTTCTCTCTCTACCTTTTTCTCTCTTTTCCTCTCCCTCCATCCTTGACCCACTCTATCTTCACAGTGTGTCATGTGTGCAAAAGTCTTTGCTAGATATAGCAAGATGTAGAACATCATGACTACTCATAAGCTCTGTAAGAAAGGGATTCAATTAGAAAACAAAGCCACTAAATTCAATATATTTATATTATGATCCCTACATATTTATTTCCGGTGCTGAAACTGAACTATAACAAAAGGCAGGGTATGGTAGTTGTCTGAAAGATGTAAAAAACAAAAAAACAAAAAAACAAAAACAAAAAAAACATGGGAATAACTCCTGGGATTTGCTGAAACAAACTTGAGGGCTGTAGCATTTGAGATGGTCTCTGGCTACAGCCATCCACGTACGGTTTGCTTTCTCAGCTAACCCACATCCCATGAAACCACATCCCACTTGGAACAGTCTCCTATCTCACACCAGAATTACAGCAGCTGCACAGGCAGCCTCTGTCCTTCTTACATTTAAACAACTCACTCTGCCACTGCTAACCGGTCACACATTCGTGCCTCGGGGATCTTACCTCAGAGGTCATGAGTTTCCTCAAGAGAGAGAAAAGGGCCTCTGTTCTCTCAGATCCCATATTTACAGTGGGTTACCTCCTAGGAGAACACTTGCTGGTGGTGTGCTGTGAGGAGTGAGGCAGCAAAATGATCACATCCCGCTCACTTGGTTTACTCTCCGATTTCTCCCAATAACACGGGATAACAGTTCTTACGTGTGTGGTAGGGGAGGGGCAAGAGTTGAGAAAGCAGACCATCAAAAATAACTAGTCCTCTGGCTATCAATAAAAGCTTTGGGCCTTTTAATTAATTATTTATTACTTTTAAAAATGAATAAACAGACAAAACCAGAAACAGACCCATAAATACACAGAACAAAATGATGGTTGCCAGAGGAGAGAGGTGGGGGGATAAGCAAAATGGGTAAAGGGGAGTGGGAGATCCAGGCTTCCAGTTAGGGAATGAGTAAGTCATGGAAATAAAAGGCACAGCATAAGGAAAATAGTCAATGATACTGTAATAATGATCAGAGGGGGGACAGATGGTAGTTACATCTGTGATGAACATAGCACAATGTATAAACTTGTCAAATCACTAAGTTGTACACCTGAAACTAATGTCATATTGTGTGTCAACTATACTCAAATAAAATACTTTTAATTTGGGCCTTGCACCTAATGCCAGGCTCTTCATTTTAGAAATAAAAGATTTTGCTCTTTTTCTCCAACACTGATCGGATAGCTTCGCCCTAAAATTAATGATGTTCTGAGTTTGGGTGGTTGACAGGTGTGAGGGAAAGAGGAGAAAATTCTGGTTAATGTCTTAAATGATGACTCCACTGTATCTCTTCAATAAGACCATATAAAATAAAACTCCCAAAATAAATATTTACCTGCAGCCCCATTGCTGATTATCTTGTCTCTATACATTTAGAAGACATTGTCTGAAGAAGTACACTGAATTATCAGCCTACTTTGGGCTTTGCTGTTAAAACATATCTATCCTTCTAGCAAAATACCATAGTTAAGCCCAACTCTTCTAAAAGTTTCTTGAAGAAAAATCATATAATGAGAAACTATCCTTGGGTTTTGATTCATCAGCCTTGGGGAAATGGGAACAAAAGGAATCACCCACTGTGACACAGAGAGTCAGAAAGAAATAGAACCAAGAGGGGCCAACTGCCAGTGTGTCAGGGAACACCTTACTTAGTTAAATCCTGGCTGAAAATCCATTTAGAAAGAAATACATAGTCCTGACATTATTCTTCCTTGAAGCCAGGGATAAGGAACAAGAAAATGGGGACAGAGGGCTTTGACACTTAAAAAAATAAATAAATAAAGTCTTCTCTTTGTCTGCTTTCCCATTACTCTTTCCTTTAAGACCCTGATGTTAAGTCTCCCATCTCCACTTGCCCTGCCAATGATTAAGGGAGTGTGGGTGCTCACCCAAAGACATATCCATCAGTGCACAAGTCAAAGTGATTGAAAAATATGTACTAAAATAAAAACACCAGTAACAGTTGTACTACCTCAAAAAAAAAATCGACTACTCATATCATTTATGGAGTAGATCAGCATTTGAGAGGCTATGCACTTACTTTACCACATAAACAAATAAAAATGAAAACAAAGCACAGTACAGAATAATATATACTAAATTTCTAATTGCTTTTCTGTCGCCTATTTGTTTATAATGTGCTGAGTACATTGACAGGATAATAACCGGAGAACATGACAAATGTTTGAAATGCATACGACGACTTCAGATCCACTGCTAGCATAAAGTAATCACTTCATGAGTCAGCCAGCGTTTCCAGTTTTAATTGACGCAATAGATTTGCAATTATGGGCTTCTCTTCCAAGTTTGCCTTTTGTTTTTATTAAAGAAGAAATATCCACCAAAATTTTTTGCATTAAGTAGGTATCACTTTCTAAATCAGTTCTTCAATGTGAGTGTTTGTTCTGATAAACCTAAACCACTCTGACATGTTTTCTGTCTTAGAGAACGTTATTCTGCTTGTAGCACGAGGCAGCTGTCGCCTGCTGCGCACCTTGGAAATGTGGCTCAGGCAGGAAGAGCCAAGGAGAGACAAAGCTGGGTAGCACGGTGCTCCGCCCAATCTACTCTCTATACCACTCAATCCTGGGGCTGATTTTTCTATGCTATAGCTTGAAGTCATAGAAAATTCTTTCTCAACTGCCACTGAAACTGCAGAACAGCTGCGGCAGGATCCCCATGGTTTTCTGAAGATGTGTGCGATCTCAGAGGCATTTGGTAGGAGCTCTTCTCCCCTCCAAATTTCCAGAGAAACCATTGGTGTAAAGTATCAAAAAGACAGACTGTTTTGCCTTCTTAGCTTATACGAGGATGTTAAGTTAAGGTCTACTCTTTTTCCTTTGATTATGGTAGAAAGGAAGAACTGTTATAGAAACATAAAAAATATACTAAACAGGCTTCCAAGCCAATATAGCAGATTGGATACATATTTTTAACAAGTAACTCCAACGCACTGAAATAAAATCCAGAACTTTAATACATAATAAAATTAAGTTGAATGGAAAATAAGTATAAACTAAAGGAAAAATGAAAGGAGAAAATAAAGCAAATCAATAACTGCAGATAGAAAAAAATAACTGAAGAAAAACACACACAAAAAAAGTCATTGCCCAGTTTTGAAGTAAATTCTTACATGGATGAAACCCGGAAAAGAGGAAGAGAGAAATGATTAAAACAGTATCTCTCAAGTGTAAGCTAATCAAAAAGGAATTTATAAGGGAACTCAAAATCAGGAACAAGAAAGACCCTTTCTTAAAATTTGAAACAACAAGTCTTATACATGCAGAGGGAATACAGAACTCATGAGTGGTCCTCAACAGGAGTACTAGAAGAGATTAACTCTCTCAGTGTCAAACAGATCACTTTTAAGATGCTGAAACTTGAAAAGGAGACAATGGCCATAGTGGTAACCCATACTTGAGTCCATAAATATTCTTAAGTGCCAAGGTTAGACTAGGCAACTGTCAACTTCTGGGTGAAGTCCCTTACCTGGAAGACTGAAGTAGAGACTGAGAAGGTAAGAAAGGAGAAAGAACTGAAGGACTAAAATACAATAGTAAAGAGAGAATGAAAGTAAGGTGTGAATGAAAAATAGTCTTCCAGTATGCAGTCCAGCCTCTAAGAGACCATCTATGTGCAGGATACCCCCAGATCTGGTTAGTCAGTGAATTCTTGAACTCCAACATAGTGCCTGGGAACAAGATCATTAGTTCGAAGGGATGCCCCATTTATAAATCCTGATCCCTTCCCTCACCCCACCACAAAAATCCATACATTTATTTCTGGTTCCTCATAGTAAAGAATTTAGTAGCATTCTTAGAGAAGATGGCAGTTGAGTTCCTTCATTCATCCAAGTTTAACTTTCTCTAACTGTTACATCTATAGGCATATACAAATGCACAATTTTTATTTTTGTTTAGAGGCCAGTGGGCTTTTTAGACAGAATGAGTGTCTTGAGCAAAGGCATAAAGACAAGATGACATGGCAGGTTAACATAATTTCTTACTGAAGTTTACAAGACAGTGACAGTAGAGGACACTAGGAAATTAGGTAATGTTAAATAAAGGATTTTATGTGCTATGCTAAGGATTTCACATTTTAGCTTGCAGGAAAATAAATTTTTAAAGACTTACAAAGTAAAATTCTAGTTGTCTCAGTCTTTAAAAATCATAATTTCTCATGAAAATAGAAATATATCACATCTCCCTTAACATAATTTTATTTATTTTAATAAACTGAATAGTGACTCAGTGAAGAAATCAATACTAAATTAACTTTTCAAAAAGAATACAATTTTTTCCCCACATGAACATACACACAAATGTGATATGCTTTCTAGAAAGTCACTTATTTTCCCTAAGTAAGTTTTAGAAACAATTGATAGATAAATGGACAATAAAGGGAAGGATAATTCTGGAGACAGACAAGAAGAAAATTGCACCACGTTTGTGGCTGGAAAAAAAAAACCCCAGAAACTAACTCTGACTACATTTTTAACACATCCGTACATACATTCTAGCAATGATGAAAGTCAAGCAGCATCCACGTCATCTATTATAGCAAGAAAAAAAAATAGAAAAATGTTATTTAAACTTATTTTCTTTGTCCCAAATAAACCCTATTTTATAATGCCTGCCAATTATTAGTTTTTACATAATAATAACCATAGTTAACATTTATTGAGTACTCATAATTTGCCAGGCATTATTTTCAGCACTTTTCAAGGGCTCATTTATTTAATAAAATACTCTCACAAGGTGAATATAATTATTTCTTCCATTTTGCAAATAAAGACACTGAGTCAGATAGAAGTTAAGAAATTTGTGCAAGGTCGTACAGCTAATTAGTAGCAAAGCTAGGCTTCCAATAATCAGTTTGGCTTGAGACCCATGCTCCTTACTACTATACTATACTTAAAGACTTCTAAATAAATGGTCTATCCTCATAAGGTATTAATATTTTTCAAATAATTGATTTCCAGTTATTCCTCTTAGATTCATATTGTCTTCCCCCCTAGTGTACATACCCTCAAAGAACTATTTCAGAAGTTCTATGCATAATAAATTGTCAGAGTCCATCCATATACAAACTTTCATTTGTGAAAATTCTTCTATTTTTCTGACACAGTAGCTATAATTTGGGTAAGTATAGCATCCTAAGTTTCAAATAGTCAAATTTCTCATAATTTTCTAATACCTCTTTCAAGATGGTACTCTCAAAACTATTAGACATTACAGGTTATGGTGACTCTTGTCTTTTTGTGGTGAAGGATCTGATATTTCTTCTTAAGAATGCTTTTGGGTTTTTACTGTATTTTTAGTATCTTGGAATTTCATTATGTCATTGTGTATGCATCTGCATGTGCACACATATGTGTTTTATCTTCATATTCTTTTTCAGTTCCATTAGATGGATTTTAAGAATTCTGTACCCATTCTTTAGGCCTCTTCCCTCTACTTTGAAACATACTTTCTGCATTCTGGAAACATTCTTCAGTTAATTCATTCCAGTATCTTATTCATTCCTCCCCTTATTCCTGTTTGTTTTTTGGCTCATATTTTGAGCCCTTTCATTTGTTTGTTTGTTTTATCTCATTGACCAAGTGTTTCATTTACATTATTTGTGTTGCTTTATTTTTTGTCGCTATAATAGTCTCACGTGTATTATGGTACACACAGACAACATTTATTCTAATTTTGTGTGTATGTGCTCTCCCCTCTTAGTTTAGTGTTCAGTTTTCCATGCTTCTGTGGCACTAAATTTCTGCAAATATTTATTGATTCGGTACTGTGTGTGTTCACCTTTGTATTTATTATTTGTTGGATGGTTTCCGTACCTGCTGGGCCTGAGGGTCGCATTACTCTAAGGTATCTCCAGTTAGCATTGGTTCTGCCCTATCTTTGTGCCTGAATTCTCAAAGTCACTATTCACTCCTAGAGGCAGAAAATAGTTGTCTCTGCCTGGTCCAGGATATGGTGGGGAGAGGGGGAATGCCACTGAGCCAGTTGATTCTCCTAAGGTACTCCCATCCCACCACCCTGTTGGTAGTATTGGGAGGAGCGAGGTATCCTGAAGGAGCCCACTCTCATTGCTGAGGACTGAGCAATAAGAATTAGCAATAGCAATATTCCACATTTTGGTCTGTGGTTTCCTTCTTTTATCTGATTTCTACCTGTTTTGCATCTTTCAGGAATGTCCTAGATTTAGATATTAGAAAATAACCTAATATTGAAACTAAAATATCCTAATTCTCTATTCTCTTAGAAATACTTAAAGATTGTTAATATTAGACTATAACTTGGTGTTACCCCAAAAATATCTGTGTAACAGTTTGTTACTTGGTATCATTTTATGCAAAAGAAATGAAGCAGAAAACATGTTTTGATAGTTTTCATGGATTCAACTCTGTACTTGGAGAATACAAACCTATAATTATACATGATTTTTTTTCCTATTTCTTGTACTAAAATACAATAAATCCTAAAAGGATGCTAGGACCTTTAGCTGCTCTATGTCCAAGAGTGACAATGTTGCTCAAAGATGAATAATATTTTAGGGACTATTACTCTTCAAAATCATTATGCCATGTTACTGGCTTCTTTTTTACCTAACTGAGGAAACCATGAGGGTCAAAATGACGGCAATATTTCCTAGACAACAATAAAGTTAATTATTCATTAAATATTAGAGTCAGTATAAAGTCTACCAGAGAAGTTATCCAAACCCCTTGGCAAAGTTGTTTCAAGAAATATTGTGAGCATTTATTTTTTGGAGCCTTTGACTCTGATCAAGAATATTCCTGACAGAGTAATTCATTATGAAAGAAAACCACATAGCACAAATTACCAAGGTTGAAAACATAATTATCATTGGAATGAATATTACATAATTATTGCAATTGAAAACAATAAATCATATATAAATAAACACATTTGAACTTATAATACAAAAGAAAAAATAAATCAATAAAAACACTTAAAAAAAAAAAAGACTGGCAGCACACTATTAAGCAAGGAGAGCCCTTGAGAAGGATAAAAGTCGCCAATTTCACAAAGACCAAGGTGACTGTGAGCTGCTGGCTGGGTTCTCAAAGTCCAAAATGATCTTCGAAAGTGTGAAGAAAGTGCTCAATTATCACAATTATCAAAGGGAATATTGTGCATGTATCTACACTGGGGTTGTAACTGATGTCTGCTGGACAGGTGCAGTGGATTATCATTTCAAATATTCCTCTATATCTTGAACACTGCACTGTCTATGTTGCCTGCCATCTTGAGCATGAATGACAGATCCTACTGTCACCCTCCACTCTATATTTTGAGTATTATCATGTGGCATTAGAAACTATCTATCCACATCTATATCTACACATACAGAGAGTGAGAGAGGAAAAAAGAGAAACCTTTTGCTTTTTGTGGTTGGTATGTAGTTGGTAAGACACATAATATTCTTCAAACAGATAAGATAATTATAAGTCATCAATCACACTGAGTTTTTATAAACACTATTTATATTCAGTTCTAATATTGGTCCTGCAGCAAGAAACTATATGAAAGGGAAAACAAATTATCAAATAAAATAATTATATTTCAGGCTTTTATAAAAATTGAAGGACCTGTATATATGTCAATATTCTGGTTGTGACATTGTACTATACTTTGGCAAAATGTTACCAAAGGGGGAAACAGGGCAAAGTATACAAGGGAACACTCTCCATATTATTTCTTAAACCATATATGAATCTGCAGTTATCTAAATTAAACTGAAATCTGTTTAATTAAAAAAACAAATAAAAAATAACAACTCAAGGGATAATCTGGAATAAAATGAACTCTGGTGCTCAAAGAGCTACACTCATTCTTTGTTTTGTACCATCTGTGTCATATTTCTTTCTTTTTTTTTTTTTTGCATTTTCATTCCTTTTGTGTTACTTTTATTGTTATATTTCTTTTATAATAATTTTTTATTATGTTAGTCACCATACAGTATATCCTTAGTTTTTGATGTAGTGTTCCATGATTCATTATTTGCGCATAATACCCAGTGCAACATGTAATACATGCCCTCCTTAATACCCATCACTGGCCTATCCCAGTCCCCCACCCCCCTTCCCTCTGAAGCCCTCAGTTTGTTTCCCAGAGTCCATAGTCCCTCATGGTTCATTCCCCCTTCTGTTTACCCCCCTTCATTCTTCCCTTCCTTCTCCTACCGATCTTCCTGCTATTTCTTATGTTCCATAAATGAGTGAAACCATACGATAATTGTCTTTCTCTGCTTGACTTATTTCACTTAGCATAATCTCCTGCAGTCCCGTCCATGTTGCTGCAAATGTTGGGTAATCGTTCTTTCTGATGGCTGAGCAATATTCCACTGTATATATGGACCACATCTTCTTAATCCAGTCATCTGTCGAAGGGCATCTCGGCTCCTTCCACAATTTAGCTCTTGTGGACAATGCTATGAACATTGGGGTGCATATGGCCTTTCTCTTCACTACGTCTCTATCTTTGGGGTAAATACCCAGTAGTGCAATTGCTGGATCATAGGGTGGCTCTATTTTTAACTTTTTAAGGGACCTCCACACTGTTTTCCAAAGTGGCTGTACCAACTTGCATTCCCACCAACAGTGGAAGAGGGATCCCCTTTCTCCACAATGACATTTTTCAAAGAGCTGGAACAAATAGCCCTTAAATTTGTGTGGAACCAGAAAAGGCCCCGAATCACCAAAGAACTGCTGAAAAGGAAAAACAAAGCTGGGGGCATCACGTTGCCAGATTTCAAGCTATACTACAAAGCTGTGATCATAAAGACAGTATGGTACTGGCACAAAAACAGACACATAGACCAATGGAACAGAATAGAGAACCCAGAAATGGACCCTCGGCTCTTTGGGCAACTAATCTTTGACAAAGCAGGAAAAAACATCCAGTGGAAAAAAGACAGTCTCTTCAATAAATGGTGCTGCGAAAATTGGACAGCTATACGCAGAAGAATGAAACTTGACCACTCTCTCACACCATACACAAAGATAAACTCCAAATGGATGAAAGACCTTGATGTGAGACAGGAACCCATCAAAATCACAGAGGAGAACATAGGCTGCAACCTCTTTGACATCAGCCATAGCAAATTCTTTCGTGACACATCTCCAAAGGCAAGAGAAACAAAAGAAAAAAATGAACCTGTGGGACTTCATCAAGGTAAAAAGCTTCTGCACAGACAAGGAAACAGTCAAAAAAACAGTGTCATATTTCAAACTCTTTTAGTCCCTCTTCCCCCTCCTACCAAAAGTAAAATAAAATACATTTTTAAATATTTTCTGGAAGAAATTACTCAGGAAAATCCATTAATCAGCCCCAATCCTCAAAGATATTTGGAAATATTAGCTACCTAAGAATAGAATTTTTAATAATTCCACTCTCTCTATTTCATATTGAATGCATCATTATAGTAATAAATCATCTTTTATTGATCAACAATCAATTTTTGACAATCAAAAGTTGCCCAAATGAGGTTCCTGGGTGGCTCAGTCGGTTGGTCATTTGCCTTCAGCTCAGGTCATGATCCCAGGGTCCTGAGATCAGAGCACCACAGTGGGGCACCTGGCTCAGCGGGGAAGCAGGGAATCTGCTTCTCCCTCTCTCTCTGTCCCCTCTCCCCTCGCCCTGCTCTGCTCTCTCGCTTGCTCTCTCTCATAAATAAATAAATATTTTTTTAATTGCCAAGTAAGTTATAAATGGGGCATTCTGTTACTTCTCATATCAAATTAGAGATAAAATTAAAGACTGTACTATTCCTAATTTGATTCAAATTGAATGATTAAAGGAAAATTCAAAACTTCTTATTTGCCTTGGGTTCTATATTTTTACTTTTAAAAAATTCTATTACTAGCAGATCCTCATTTCACTTCATTGGACATTTTAGTGTCATGAATAGATATCAATTTCCCAAACTGGGTGTAAACAGTTTAATTATCTTGTAATTCATATTTGTTTGCATTTATTATTTCATGTGCAACTTCACAGCAGAAAATCAAGTTATTTCATACATCATGTCAAATCACCAAAAATAAACATGTATATTTTTGAGATGTTTATTATTCTATTTTACATAGTAAAATATGAAGAATATATATTTTCTCTTAGGTTTAAATTCTTTTTGCTCATTTGATTAAAATTAACTGGAAATAGCCCATTCAATGCTCCATTTCCTTTTGTAAAAGTTCAAATACAAAATCACAAGATATGTCATTACAAAGACTACTAGCAGAATTTAATGTGACATACAAAACATTACATCATTTTCCTTTTACCTTTTTAAAGAGAACGTGTTGGTCTGAGCTAATTTTAGATTTCAGATGAAATGTAATTACACTATTTCACCCTCACCTAAGGGAAGTAAAAAATTAAACATTATGCATTAAGCTGTAACCCTAAGATTACGGAATGATCTCTTTTCTTTAATTCACTGGCAATATAATAGTTACATCACTTCAGAAGAGATTACAATTTTAAGATGAGATCCACACAGAATTTTAATTTTCCTGATCCGTTCTCTGATAGCTTTTACCAGTGACTGTCAATTCCTTAGAATAATGTAGGAGAGTTACATTCACTAGATATCTTTAGTCTTGAAAAGCAAAGGACAACTTGAGTATATCATTTGGTAGCCTAACCAAGCTTTACATATTTAAGCTAAAATTGTGGGGCACATGGCTGGCTCAGTTAACAGAGTATGCAACTCTTGATCTTGAAGTTGTGACTTCAAGCCCCACACTGGGTGTAGAGCCTTCTTAAAATTTTTACAAACTGAGGGCTTCAGAGGGGAGGGGGGGTGGGGGAATGGGATAGACTGGTGATGGGTAGTAAGGAGGGCACGTATTGCATGGTGCACTGGGTGTTATACGCAACTAATGAATCATTGAACTTTACATCAGAAACCAGGGATGTACTGTATGGTGACTAACATAATATAATAAAAAAAAAGATTAAAATAAGAAAAAGCAGCTGTGGTCCATATATACAATGGAATATTACTCCGCTATCAAAAAGAACGATTTCTCCAAATTGGCTGCAACATGGACAGCACTGGAGGAGATAATGCTAAGTGAAATAAGTCAAGCAGAGAAAGACAATTATCATATGGTTTCTCTCATCTATGGAACATAAGAACTAGGAAGATCGGTAGGAGAAGAAAGGGATTAAAAAAAGGGGGGGGTAATCAGAAGGGGGAATGAAGCATGAGAGACTATGGACTCTGAAAAACAAACTGAGGGCTTCAGAGGGGAGGGGAGTGGGATAGACTGGTGATGGGTAGTAAGGAGGGCACGTATTGCATGGTGCACTGGGTGTTATATGCAACTAATGAATCATCGAACTTTACATCAGAAACCAGGGATGTACTGTATGGTGACTAACATAATATAATAAAAATATTATTATGAAAAAAAAGAAGTTTGTGTGTGTGTGTGTGTGTGTGTGTGTGTGTGTGTGTGTGTCAAATATGTTTCAGACACTGTTCAGGAAAAATGGTGGAAAAGGTAATAAAAAAACAAATCTCAAAGATTTCTATTCTACTGGGGAACTATTAGGACATTATAGTTGAATATGGGAAGTGAGACAATCAGAGAATTTATTTGGAGATACAGGCTTACAATGAAGGGAGACAGTATCCAGCCAGTGCTAGGAGATAACAAAAGCCCCCTAAAGAAACCAATATTCAAGCAAAAGTAAAGATGCTGTGATTTCTGCTAGGGGTTTGTATTTTAACCTGCGGACTAATGGTATCCACTGACTACACTTAAGCAAGGCAGTGTTAAAAGTAAGATTTATATTCTTTAAAAAATCCCTCTGGTTGAAGTATAGACAATGGATCAGAGACAGGGCAGTTTATGAGATATACAAGGCATTTGTAGAGTGTTAATAAGCTACCAGCCAATCAGTCCTGTAGCATTGCTGGGTCAGACATACCACAGTTTGGATTTGGATCCAGGGAATGAAGAGATTCTGCTTACTAGAGAAATTCAAAATTGCTAAGAACCAACCTAGTTAATAAAATAATGGAATTTTGACTTAAAATTTTTCTTCATTCCTTGTGATAGAACATCCTCAGTAACTACCAGAATTCTGAGAGATAAAAGGCAAAGCTTATTTGTAACCTCTTGGTTTAATACTATATTAATGCAATCAAATGCTCACCAGAATTCTGAAATTTTGACAAGATTTACTTGCTATAGTTCAAGCTTGGGAGGGTTCCTATGATAGTCTCATACTTTTAAATCATTCTCCTGATTCAGTTAAATACATAATAGTTTCTTTCTTATTGTGTTAATTTTAACTGTCTTTAAAATAGAAGCCTCAACAAAATTTCACTGGGCTTTCTTTTAACATCTTTAGCTCATTTCATTCTATTTGGAGAAGAACTAAATCTCTGTGGGTGGGTTAGAGATTTGTTTTAAATCTTCTTTCACAATTTTAATATTGTCAACTTTGCTTTAGGTTTCATAACCCCTTTAAATTTTGGTATCTCTATTAATCATATCTGTTAAGGGTTAAAAAAAAAAAGTCCAATATGAATTACCTTAAAGAAAAGGAGAATATATCAACTCAGGAAACCAACCCACTGAAAGGTGTTACCAACAGACAGGAACAAGAGGAACAATTAATTCAAATGCCAACAGGACTCAGTCTCTACATATTCCACTCAATTTCCTCTGAATGCTTGCTGGAACCTTTCAGATTAGCTTCTTCTGTAGGAGTGGAAACATGAGTAAGTACTATGCTATAATCCTGTATCTCATATTTCACAACTCTGGCCACCAACCCAGGCCAATCACTTCCCCAGATTCCTAAAAAAAAAAAAAAAAAAAAATACTGAGATGGCCCCATCTTCAGTCAGTGGCTCATCCCAAGACCAGAGAAATACAGCCATTGTTGCTGGGTCATATGATGGTAAGTCATCACAGAATCAGAGCTGGAGGAGAAGGAAGAAGAGTTCTTTGAAGGGAGATCTTAAGAAATGATACTGGTTACACTGGTCAGCCCAAGACTGTGCTAAGATAAATAATTTAAAAGCTTAGAATTTTATTTAAAAAAATCAATGGATAACCATAGGGAGAGGCAAACCATAAGAGACTCTTAACTACAAGAAACAAACTGAGGGTTGCTGATCATTCAGTTGTTGCAGGAAACACCTGAGGAGAAACAAACCACTATTGCCTGACTGGCTCTCATCAGTGTTAATCGTGCCCCAGCTTCCTCAGATCGGTTATATCCCTAGGGCTACAGAATCCTTCTCTTTCTTAAGGCACTTTGCATTGTAAAATGTTCCTGGATGTTCATATCTAGTGTTTGAAGGAGAGGAGGGATTAATACTGGTCCTGTACATAGAAGGCTTATCTGGCACAGGAGAAAAATTAGCCAAGAAAGATTATTGTTTGAATTTGTTTGAAATCAGAACGAGATTTTTAGTTTTATGTGTGACCCATTCATTGAATTATCACTGTTTTTCCTAGGTCAACATCAAGCCTAAGTACTGAACAAAACCAAGATTTTTTTCTTGGCCTTTCTATCTATGGATTATGTCATATATAATATGATCAGGATCACACCTACTTGGCTGTAAAACAGATGGTTTTTCCAGTTTTTAAAGGTTACTCTTTTGTTTTTATTTTGCTTTACTCATATGTATTCTCAACATTTTCTTAACATATAGCATCAGACTGAACATGTTTAACATTCAAATATGCGAAATGCTACAGCTAAAAGTGATTTGTTCCCCTCTCTCAATCTTTCCCATGTTTAGCAGAAGATAGGTCTTGTCCCATCTGGGGGACTCCATGGAGGATATTATTTTTATGCTGCTGAATATCATGCTTATAATAGACAGATGAATGCAGGCTTTTCTCCCTATTTCCCCTCCTCCCCCCCCCCCCCACTTTTTTTTGTCCTTGTTGACATTATAAGCTTTTAACACATTTTTGACCTAGGACCTCTGTTGCTGAAGTATGAGTCCCCAGCCAGCTATCCTCATGATGGTATTACTGATGTGTAACTCATTCTTGTGTGGTGGTCTATGCATACAGCCTGTGTAGTGCTATTCATATTCAGAGTTCCAGTTTGTTCAGTTTTGTTTTTCCCTTAACATGTTACAGTTTCCTTTTTTGAAAAAAAAAAAAATCAGATCTCTATTCTGACAAAACCTGGCATTATTATTTCAAGTTTTATAGTATCTTATGGTATATATATTTTTTATTTTTACTTTTTGGCTTAGTTTTTAGATTATATCAGTCCAGAAAAATTTGGCCTTTTCTCATGGGGAAACAAATGGAGCTGCTCTTCAGAATAGACATTCTACCTTGATCCCACCATTTTAGTGGAAAAAAAAAGAAAGAAAGAAAACAAAACTATCTAGGTTTGTTTAACTTTCACGGTTTCTCCTCTTAATGTATCTTCATCTGAGAATTTCTTTGGAGAGAGCTCTTTATCATCTTAATGGTTTGCTTGAGCTAAAGAATGCCACTTAAGAAATAATCGGACAATACACGGTTGATTGTTCAGTAGACCTACAGAATATGTACAAACCGGATCTACAAACAAATATTTTAAACCGGACCAGGTGAGTATGGAGGTAACCTGCTAACTACAGCATATGTTTTATGTTCTGCTTGCAAGGCAAATGGCAGTGCTTTTGTGTGTTGCAGGAGGTTGCTGATTTGTGCTAAAAGCCACTTCTGATTGAGAGGGATAGAACTTGAGCTGATTTTTTTTTCTTGTGAAGCTTCTTTCTAGGAATTTTTTAATCTTGTTTTTTGTCTTTTTTTAAAAATACATTTCTGAATGTATATCTTCATTAACAACAGAAAATACATGTGGTGTTTACTAAACTTGTTTACTGCATTTAAATTTCCTTTCTATTAAAAAAAAAGAAACCCATGAACAAGTTTTGCGAATCCTACAAAATAAAAAAATGGGGGAAATAGTCACAAGGCACTCAGATAAAGGAATGTGAAACCATGCATCTTGGTGAAGTATATTACTTGAAATAGTGCATCTGAATAAATAATATTCATTTTTAGTTATCAAATTTCAAACCTAACATGAGAAAAGTAACAGTCACTTTCTACAATTACCCTTGTCTAGACAGATTACTCAAAATCTGAAATCCCTTTGTAGCTGGAGATTTTAGGTTACTCATCTGACAACCAAAATTTACCTCATGTGTTCTATTAAGCCAAGATCTTTATAATACATCATTAAGCTCTTTATCTCCAAGATTGACTTTTAAGATAAAACTAAATTTCAGAAGTAACAATACCGAATCACAAATCTGAACACAATTCACAGTGCAATTGTCAGCCTTTCTCTGGCACACCCTGGAAACATTCACCGTAACAGAGAATTTTTGAATGCAGATTATGATTTTTAAATCACATGGCAAGTATTTGTTGATAAAATATATTTTAACTTACATAGAATACAGCCTATTCAACCCCTGAAGCCCTTTCTTATTGATAAGATCCTGAAGTAGACACAGGTAGGAAGGAGTACAGTGTTGAAAGGCAGGGTTAATTTATACACTCGTCCCACCCCATACAAGTTATCCAAGGGACCGAGTTGAAAGGACCAATTACTAGGTGAGTTAGAGTATTATATTCTTTTTTGGCTTCAAGAAAAGAGTCATCTAGTTTTCATCAAGTAATGGAAGCCTGGCAGGCATGTTTTAGCCTCTTCTCACAAGTAGAGGAGAGGCCAAGTAGAAACCAAAGGACAGAAAACCTCAAGTAGGTAGGATGGTCTAAGTGCACCTAGAACTGAGAAGTCTGACAACTAAGTTACCTTGTAATCCTTCAGCAATAGCAGTCTGATGAACTTCACTCTAGAACTTTCTTTATACATCTCAACTACTTTGAATGTGTGGGGGTTTTTTGCTAATTTTTTACTTTCTCATTTATGACACAATTGTCTTGTTTATCCAGTTCAGCTTTATGGAAGTGTGGGTCAGATGATTCAGTGAATCCCAATCACTCCACTTTAGGCAGTGCTTTGAAAAACAACCTTAGAAGGTACTGTCCAATAGGCTATTTGGAGGCAGGTGGCAACTCCTGAATAGAAAATTAGGAATCAGAAGCGAACTGTTACGTCGAAGAAATCCCTG